>NW_027202271.1:29550763-31950763 GCF_024711535.1 Dipodomys merriami
CCCACAACCGACAAAAAAAAAAAAAAAAAGAATATTGTACCATTCATAAGAAAATGGAAAGACTTGGAAAAAAAATTATATTAAGTGAAGTAAGGCAGAGCCAAAGAAACACAAGTCCCATGATTTTTCTCATTTGTGGTAGCTAGAATGTGCCTATAAATCTATAAGAAGGATTAGAATATATATATATATATATATATATGCACATATATATGTACACACTGGAACATAAGTTATATAGGTCTCTAGACATTCACACACTGAGGGAAAGGAGGATATGCACAGGAACAGATGACAAAGGCTCAATGGCTATTTACATGTGATCTTGTAAAATAATATTTTATGAAATGAACTCCAAGAAAAGGAAACAAGAGATTTAAAAAAAATAATAAAATGCTTCCCAGCTATTACCATTTTCTCCATCTTCAGATGGCAAATTTGAGGTCACTGAGGTAACCTCAAAGGTCAAAATGTCAGCTTTTGGAGTTGCCGAAGAATTCCTGTTTGTTTAGTGTTCATTACATTGAAGTAATGTCTCTCATCAGACATTTAGACCTACTTATTCAAAGCTACCTGGACTCCCACAGCTGGCTTGACCTTCCAGTGTCAGGCCACAGGACAATGCTCTGATCACAACCTCTCCCATCAAGTCAGAAAACCAGGTTGCACCTGAAGTTTCTAGGCTTCTCCTACTTCTCATCCTTTAGGAATGACTCATCCTTTCCTTATACCCACCCCCAGGCCCAGGCAAGAGAAACGAATGGAAAAGTTTGTGACTGTCTGGGGCCCTTGGGAGTAGAGAAACATGCCTGGTAAGGTAAAGCATGGAGATAGAATTAGTTCAATGGTTTTGAACCCAGGTTCTAGTCCCAGGTTCTCAGTAACCCATATGGTGCAAATTCCTATTAGGAACTGGCATTCCCTGTGAGTAGGTGAAGTCCTGTGTGTGGGTTTGGGTAATTATGGCTTTTTTGATCACAGTCGGGGCACCTCAATGGGCATTGGAGGACTTAGACAACTCTGTGAATGTTCACCATTGAGTGATTGAGCAAGATGTTTAACCCTTTCAGAGCTTCAGTTTCCTCATATGTAGCATAGGTGAAATAATAGTACAGACTTCACCGATGTTAGACTAAATGAGTTATAGAATGTAACTCAGCCTAAGAAGGTGTCTCTTGGCAGTCTTCAAAGGCTCAATAAAATAGTAACTTTGGGGCTGAGAAGGTGGCTCAGTGGTAGAGCACTTACTTTACATGCCTGAGGCCCTGGGTTTGATTCCTCAGCACCACATAAGCAAAAAGAAAAAAGCCAGAAGTGGTGCTGTGACTCAAGTGGTAGAGCACTAGCCTTGAGCTGAAGAGCTGAGGGACAGCGCCCAGGCCCAGAGTTCAGGCCCCACGACCGGACCCCCCCAAAAAATAAAATAAAATAAAATAGTAACTTATTATTAGCTGCTAAAGATACGGCTTGCCTTTATGAAACAAGAAAAGCCTATATACTCTCATGCTTCCTTAAAAATGTGATTTGTTCAGAAATTATTTGTAAATGGAGGACAATTATGAAAAAGGAAGGAGAGATCCACAATAGATTTTTTGTTATCTTAATATAAATGTTATTTTTTGCTTGCAAAAAATAATTTAAAATAATAAAATAGGCATATCTAATATAGAATTTCTAATTACTTGTTTAGCTTAGGAGATGATCATTCGTAAGTCCACACCCTGGCACACCCAAGCTTCTGGAGGAAACTTCTGATTTCATTGGATTTCTTGGGCATTGGGACAGCCAACCTTATGCAAGTTATTTTTTGGTGAATTCCCGCTCTGCATGTATATAACAAAGTGAGTGATACACATGAGTAATTCAAAAGTAAACAGCAAGGAATGTCCAATTTGCATAGGCTCACGAGTGAGCTTCCTAAACTGGTTTGAAGAGAGAGACAGACAGAGAGAGAGAGAGAGAGAGAGAGAGAGAGAGAGAGAGAGAGAGAGAGAGAGAGAGAGAAGGTGGGGAGGAGGAAAGGGAGAGAGCAAGTGCTGTGCCCTGGTCCTTGGACCCGATACAGAATGCTAAATTGGCAGCTCTGCTGTCCACCCCTGGAGACCAGATACACTGTCTTTCATTATTTAATCATCTTGGTTGGAAGGAGACATTTATAATTTAGCCCTGGGAGCTTTTTTTTAAAAAAAATCTTTCCTGACAATGAATAAATAGAATAGTGTTGTGTGTATTCTTAAGGTCACGAAAGAGCAGGAATGAACTGTGTTCTTAAAGTCACAAAAGGGCAGGAATGAACTGTCAGCTTACCCAGAGGGAAATGCTTACCTTTTCACATTGTCTTCTAGAGTGCACCTCTTTCATAATTTAGCATACTGGCTTTGAAAGTACTTAAGTAACTTTGTGGTTTTCTTGCCTAGAGTCTTCCTTTCAACTTTTTTTTCATGCAATATTTTATAATTAAAGGATTCCACTAATATTAAAACAAACGACTATCAGACCAGAATTCACTTGACTTTTTTCTCTTCTTCTTCTTCTTGTCGGTCATGGGGCTTGAACTCTGGTGCTGTCCCTGACCTCTTCAGCTCAAAGTGAGCACTCTACTACCTGAGCCATGGTGCCATTTTGGCAGTTAATTGGAGATAAAGAGTCTCATGGACTTACCTGCCGGGACTGACTTTGAACCGTGATCCTCAGATCTCAGCCTCCTAAGTAGCTAGGATTACAAGAGTGAGCCACCAGTGCCCAGCTATTCTTTTTTTTTTTTTTGCCAGGAAAAAAAAATACTTGAGGTACAGCCTGAACTCAGCACCTCAAGTTCTTACTTGGTTTTTAGCTCATGGCTGGTGCTCTACTACTTGAGTCATGCCTCCAGTCTGACATTCTGTTGGTTAGTTGTAGATGGAGTCTCCCAGACTTTTCTGGGCTAGCTTCAAATTTCCATCCACCAGTTTTCAGCTTCCTGAGGACCTAAGATTGAAGGTGTGAGCCACCAGCTTTGCTTAAGATTTTGAGGTAACCCTTTTCACTTGAAAATCTAAACAAAACTACTAGCAAAAAGAAAAAAAATCACCATCACAAAACTTTAACAGAGAACTCAAAAGGTTGATACAGGAAGACAGCAAGTCAAGTTCAAGGCCAGTCTAGACTTCACAGTAACATCGTGTCTAGATAGACAGTTAAACAGTTAGATAAATAGAAGATAGATGATAGGTAGATGGATGGATAGATAGATAGATAGATAGATAGATAGATAGATAGATAGATAGATAGATAGAAAATAGATAGATAGATAGATACCCAAAAAACCTTAACAGAGAAAGAACACTATCAAACTCACTGACTCTGTTTTGAAGTGATGGGAAAATCATATCATTTCCAATTATACCTTTTTATTTCCTATTTATTCCTCAGAATCAAATGAGTTGGAAACAAGTCAGGGAACAGGGAAGATAATTCTGTAATTCTGTTTGTACAGCATACTTTACCTCAGCCTAGGCTGTATTCAGGAGAGCTGTTGGCAACTGGTCTCTCCTTCAGACAACTTGTGGGAGTGAATGCTTGAGGGCATTTCTTTTGCAGGGGCAAGGGGGTAGGGAGATGAAGAGAAGAGTCTTGTGATGAGAAAGGTATAGAAGGAAAATAGGAGAAGGCATAACATTCTCTGTGTCTTTTGGCTACCTCCCTCCTCCCAACTCTAATACAGGTTCATGCTAGCCAGAAGTCCTAGTCTAGAGATCACATCAAAAGTATGTGATTTGCAGTCAAGGGAATTGGCATCTAGATGACAAGTGCAGGGCTGGGGATGTGGCTTAGTGGTAAAATGCTTGCCTACCATGAAGCTCTAGTTTGATGTCTCAGTACCATATAAACAGAAAAAGTTGGAAGTGGCGCTATGGCTCAAGTGGTAGAGTGCTCGCCTTAAGGAAAAGAAGCTCAGAGACAGTGCCCAGGTCCTGAGTTCAAGCCCCAGGACTAGAAAAAAAAGATGACAAGTGTAGCTTTCCCACCTCCACTTCAGCTCTGTTTGTATTGAAACTCAAGGAAGCTGCAAGGCTACCAGCAGAACCCAGAAGCCTTCCTTCTAGGTAGGACATCCTTATAATTCACCATGAATGTCAATGTGACCCTTTTGGCACCACAATAGAGTTTGGTGAAGTCTGAGCTGTGTTGGTTTTAGGTGTATTACAAATGACTGTAACAGACATGATCTCCTGGGGATACAGCTGCAGAAACAGGGGCTCAGTGGTCATTAGCTTGACAGCCACTGAGGGCCAAGCTAAGATAGGGACTCAGGTCCTCCAGAATTGACTGAACACACACTGCAGCCATCATAGGAACCACTTCCTGTGCCACAAGAACAGGCTTTATCATGTGGCTTCCATGCTTGATTTCTATGAACTGCTGGTAGACACTTTGTGGCAGTTATGTCTGTGTTTATGATTTGTTATTACCATAGGTGTTGGATGTCATCATACGCCGGGTTTATGAAGGGTATATTCAAGTTACATCGCTTCTCTAAAGTTCTACTTTCAAAGCAGATCTCATCTTTCTTGCCAAACTTTTCCTTGATTCTGCCAGCTTTCTTTTTTTTAATTTTTATTTTGCATTTGGAGCACAGAGAAAATAAAAAGTAATTAAGGAGTGAAAGAGCTGATGGTATGTGTGTGTGTGCGTGTGTGTGTGTGTACATGCACAATAGCTCAGTGGCAGAGCATTTGCCTAGAATGTGTAAGGCCTTGGCTTCAGTCACCAGACCCACAAACAAAAAAGAAATTGAAAATTCAACAAAATAAAATCTTGAACCCAAGAATGGTTGAAGTTTAGTTTTGAATTTTATTTTTTTAAAAAATGGTTGGGCCAGATGTAGACAGCTCATGCTTATAATCCTGGCTACTTGTGAGGCTGAGATCTCAGAATCAGGGTATAGAGAGTGCTGGGCAGACAAACTTGAGAAACTGTTATTTGCAATTGACCAGCAAAAAGATAGAATTAGAGGTATGGCTCAAGTAGTAGAACACCATCAGTGAGTGAAAAATCAAGACCACCATTGTCAACACTAAACGACAACCACAAAACAAATGATAGGAACATAGCTTAATGGTGAAGCACTTTTCTAGCATTCTTCTCTCCAGCATTAGAACAAGCAAAGCTTGGAGGGAGAAAGTAATGGAAGGGGTGGCATTGAACAAATGTATTATACCCATAAATTGACATGTAAAATGGAATCCCTTTGCATAACAACTTAAAAGATAATAAGTTAAAATGTAGTGGTCATTTAAAAAGTGATGAACTAACTGCATACCAGCTAACATATGATGTCAAAAAACATGTGAGGAGGCTTCACTTTATTTCTTATACCAAAATGGAAGTACCTAGCAATTAGAATGCAGTCTAGCTTACTATGGTATTTGGCTGTTTATCTCTGCTTGTCTAGCAGAAGCATTTGAGAAGCATTTCAAATGATAGAGACCCAAGCTCAACACTAGCCATATAACTCAAATC
Organism: Dipodomys merriami; assembly: GCF_024711535.1. NCBI lineage: Eukaryota > Metazoa > Chordata > Mammalia > Rodentia > Heteromyidae > Dipodomys > Dipodomys merriami. The sequence continues at coordinate 29,556,266 of NW_027202271.1, forward strand.
TTTGAAGGTGGAGTCATGTTTAAAATTTTTCCTGATTAATGCTGGTGTGTACCAGAGTTAAGAATCAGTGTGTAGTGAACTCACAATTTAAATTGTGGGAAAACCCAAGGAACAGGGGCCAATGCAGAAAGCAAGAAATGCCCTCTAGTGGCCAAAAAACCCATCTAGCCTTTCTCCATGCTCTTGGTCCTTGGGACCTATGGCAATTGAGCAGAAAGAAGAAAGGTCTCTGTAGTAAAACACATTATAGTCCGCAAATTCCATCCATATGGCTATGAAACTTCAGCTATAGAACTCATGGGTGTGAGAACTACTTGTACTTGCCTTACCTGACAATCTTCAATCCATTCTGCCTTTGATCAGCTAGTAAGACAGATTGATAGCAAGTTCTGAAGTGTGGCAGGAGAGACTGTTCATCAGGCTATCTGAAATGAAAACCCACCTTAAAGGAGGAGATCGAGAACAGAGGCCTCCTTACCTGTGATTTTCATATTCCCAACCAACTGCAGGTAGGAAAGGTTTTTAAAATGGATGGATGACATTGATCAAGGTATGTTATTCTAACCAGGCCCTGGTGGCTCACACCTATAATCCTCGCTACTCAGGAAGCTGAGAGCTGAGGATGGCAGTTCAAGGCCAGCCTGGGCAGGAAAGTCCATGAGACTCTTATCTCCAATAAACCACCAGAAAATCAGAAGTGGTGCTGTGGCTCAAAGTGGTAGAGTGTTATCATTGAATAAAAAGAGCCCAAGGAGAGTGCCTGGGCCCTGATTCCCCCACCCCCCAAAAAAGAAAATGCGTTATTTTAATAAACAGATATACAGAACTGAAACTCCGTTGTACAACTATTTAAAGAAAATAAATATATGATTTTTAAAAAGAGAGAAAAGGCAGAGATTAATCCTGAAATTTTTCTAAGATCTTTCTAACTCTTTATGAACACATTCATTGAACTGTTCATTTGTTCCCATAATCATATTGAGACTATTTTAGTGGACAACAATTCAATAGAATATAGATGAATAAATTTTGGAGAGCCTTTTGGCCTTATTTATTCATGTAATAGATATTTATGCAGCCTCCTTTTTATGGATGTTTTGTTTAGCTCCTGATTACCCTCTTAAAGGGAGAACAATTTTTACCTTATGGTTGTGGGGATTTCTAAGCACAGAATGCCTAACAGATAACAGTGTGTTGGACACATGTAGTTATAGGGTGAGGGGGTGACATTGGGGTTGTAAACAAGTGAACAACTAAGCATTCTTAAGGAGGGATTTATTGTAGCAACAGGAAGAAGTGAGTCCTAACTCCTGAGGGAGGCTGTGATGGACTTGTTTGAATATTACCATGACACGGAACACACTACTCAGGGATCAGCAGGAATGATACCTGGCCCATTTGTTAAGGAATGTTTTGGGTTTTTGGGTTTTTTTTTGTTTTGTTTTTGTCGGTCGTGGGGCTTGAACTCTGGGCCTGGGCGCTGTCCCTCAGCTCTTCAGCGCAAGGCGAGTGCTCTACCACTTGAGATACAGCGCCACTTCCAGTTTTCTGATGGTTTATTGGAGATAGGAGTCTCACAGTCTCTCCTGCCCGGGCTGGCTTTGAACCCCAATCTTCAGATCTCAGCCTCCTGAGTAGCTAGGATTACAGGCATGAGCCACCAGCGCCCAGCTTTAGGTTTTTTTTTTTTATATATCTTTGCTTAATTTTTGTTTTTGGAGACAAGGTCCAGGCTGGCCTTAAACTCATAGTCCTCCTGAGTCAGTGCCACAACTATAGATTTATACTACCATACTTGGCTTCACATTATATTTTAAAGATGTGTTCATGTTGAAACAGGCAGCACTAGTTAATTCTTTATAATTGCTATAATCTATTGTATTAAATATACAGTTTATTACCTTTGATTGAAACCTGGCCTGTTTCCATTTCTTTTACAGTTATCAACAGAGCTTTAATAAACATTTTTATAAGTTTTTCCTATGCAAACATGCAGAATATCTCTCTAAAAATAGTATTGCTAGACCTGTGGTTATATAGTTTTTCAGCTATTCTAAAAATTCATCTCTAAGGGGATGAACCAATGTCTACACCTATTAGCATTATATGAATGTTCTCATTATTCTACATCTTTGTCAACTCTCAGGATTGCCAGGCTTTTGCCCTCTACTAATCTTACAAGTTGAAATGATGAGGTATGGAATTCCATCAGACATTAAAGATTTAAGAACAAAGCAAAGTCTGCCCATCCCTATTATAATTCTGCCATTGAGGTATGAGGAGAATAACAGACTGGCTTTTTGTGTTGTTAAAAGAAAATTGGGACAAAACCAATCGGTGACTAATTTTCAGGACAAGCAAAGCCATGCAAGAATATAAGACAGTTACCATCCTATACCTTCTTGCCACTATTAGAAGAACATCAGGCAGAAAAGTTTTAAATAGGACTTGAAAGATCAGAACATGCTCCACATGTTTTCATTGTGTTATATATTTCTCCTAATATACACAGAATTTATTTCCTCGTCTCTCCAGTACATGCATTCTAGGCTTCTGGCTCTTTATTTCTTTGCTTTAAGCCAATTTCTGGTGGGAGGAATTACTAGAAAGTAAAGGGCCATGAAAATTGGTTATTTACTGGTAGGAAATCTTAGCAAGCTTCAGGACTATTAGTTAACATAAGGCACGGTAACAACTATTTGCTTGTGGCTAATTCACATAGATACTTTAAATGCTTGAAGCATTTAAAATAATCCCATAACTCAAGAACATATTTCTATTTGATCTTGATGTGATTTTCCAGTGTGATTTCAGGGACTAAAATGAACCTGTTCTGAAGGGCTTTGGAGCCTGGAGCAGTGGGAACACCCATGGCTCCGCTTCCCCTAAGTTGTTCTTTGGTTAAAATAAAGGATTTCTTAGCAACCTTTCATTATGACTGGCACACTCCTGAGAAATTCAAGATAATGCCAGTTCTACCTCTGTGAAAATCCTTCTCTGAGTAATAACTTCAATTTCTAAGTGATAAAAGATCTAAGAATATTTTTCTTGCTTATTTATGTAAACTAGAGTGTTAAGATTCTGTAGCCATCAGAGAAATATTTGAGATGTAAGCTTGGATGAACCAATTGTGTTCCATTTAATAATCAGACTTTGACCTTTAGTTTTCTTGTCTTAGAGCTATCTTTGTGAATGGCAGCATTTAGAAAACTCATCTTAAAATAAGCAGCCATGTTTATTTAAAAAATCTAATTGCTAATTAATTTCATGACTTTTAAAACTTTTAGTAAGAAGGCTGCTTCCACAGTTGGGCATATGATCAGGAAAAGCTAATGGACATTTTTCTCAGCAGATGAAAGGAAATTTTATTTATAGTTCCTTTGGAGAAGCATGCAATTTAGGCATTACATCTACAAATTAAAGGCTAAAAATGTGGTATTAAAGTTAATAGTGTTGACAGTAAAGTATGTAGGTTTAAATCTTATTTTTTATCTTGGAGCAATTTGTTTATCCTCTCTGTATCTCCATTTCATCATCTACATAATGGAGGAAAATGTTCTGAGGATTATAAGAGATTCATTAACCCAACAAACATTTATTATGTATCTTCTGTTGGCTTGCTGGCACTTTTCCTGAATACTGAGGATAAAGGAGTGAGTTAAACAACATTCCGATTCTAACAGGCTTTCATTCCAATGCTGGAAATGGCCCACAGTAACAAATAAATAAACAAGAGAGTTATAACTGCACACTACTTCAAAATGAAGGGGTAATCTGGGAAAACCTTACTAAGAAGGTATCATCTGAGCTGAGGGGTAATGATGAAAAGGAGCCCGCTCTGTGAAAAAGATTAAATAAAGGGGACATGGGTCCAGGCCGAGAAAGAGTAAGACAAAGGCCTGAGGCTGGATCCAGGTTGGCATGTTTGAACAAAAGCAAGGAAGATCAGGATGGATAGAGTGATACAGGACAAAGGCAGAAAGGCAACTCAAACACTAGTGAGGAGTTCGGACTTATTCTATGAACAATTATTATTCACCTATTGTATTAAATATAATTGAGATGTGGAACATTTTTGTATACATACTTATAAAATAATTACTGTGATCAAATACATTTATATGTTCATTCTTTGTAGTTATGTTTTGTTAAAAGTTAACTAATTTTCAATAGACAATACAGAATTATTAACCATAGCTGTCATGGTGTACATTACATCTCAGACTTTTTTTTTTACATAACTACAGGTTTGTACACGTTTATCTACTTTTCCCTGTCTTCTCCTACCCCATCACCATGGCTCTATTTTCGGTTTCTATTTATTGAATAGATATTTTGGGAATATAAGTGAGATCATCAGCAGATTCAAATCAAAATTACAATGAAATATCACCCCATACCTGTTCAAAGGACTATCACCAAAAAGTCAAGAGGGTATGGCAAGGGTATGAAGAGAAGATAAGCTCCACTGTTTGTGGGCATGCAAATTGGTACAGCCAGTATGGAAAACAGTATGGCAATTTCTCAAAATATTAAAACTATCATGTGTTTCAGTTATCCTCTGCTAGGTCTATTCCCAAAGTAAATAAAATCAGATACCTTGATAAGGTATTTACCTATTCTCCAAGTACATTGCAGCTTTATTCACAACAGCCCAATTATGAAACATAGGTGTCAACCAATAGATGAATGGATAAAGGAAACACACACACACACACACACACACACACACACACACACACATATAATTCAGCTTTGAAAAAAGAGGGGTTACAGTTTGTGGCAACAATGAGGAAACTGAAAGACATTACAATGAATGAAATAAGCTGAGCACAGAAAGACAAATGCTGTCTGATCTCACTTCTCTGTGGAATCTCAAAACAAAAGTGTTTGTGTTTTAAAAGGACCATCTATATTTTCCTGGGAGAAGAACACATTTCATATGTACTCACCCACCACTGACAAAGTTTGGGCTGCGAGTAGCAATGGGGACGGAGATAAGTGGGCAGATTTAGGTCCATTTTGGAGGCAGCAGTTTCTGGATGGTGATGGTGATAGATTATGTATGAGAAGTCAAAAGAGGGAACAAGGATCACTGCTAGGTTTTGGCTTGATCAGCAGGCAGATGGCTGTGACCATTACCAGGTTATTTACTGCCTTCGGTTCCACGCTCATTTTTCTATCCTCTACTTTTTAAAACAGTTCTGGGACTTTGCAAACTACTTTCTGCTCTGCTGCTTGGCTCCCTTTCAGGCTTTACCAACTTGGAATGCTACAGTGACATGGTAGTCCTGTGGAGGAAAATGGACCTGTTTCTCCCCATCTGCTTCCCGTTTCTGAGCATGTCAGCCTAGCAAAGCTGCTTCCAGCTGGCAGCAGCTGTTCCCCACAGCAGTTGAATCCAGGACATTTACTCCCCCCCACCCCCACTTGCAGGCTAACTTTGTTACCCTCTTCTTGGAGAGATGGTACCATCAACCAAACAGAGCCCCTTCTTGCAAGTTTTAGCTCTGTGAGGGCCTCTCCTCATTTCCAAATGTGGGTAATCCCAATCTTTTCTCTTGCTTCCTTGGCCCTTAGGGGCAATAGTTGCTTCCTGGCAGTTGTTACCTCCACATTATTTTAGAGTCTTCTTTTTATCTTCTCAGATAGCAACTTCATACCTAGTATCTAGTTAACATTTTGATTACTGCCTAAACAAGTCACTATTTAAACAACTACTACCTGTTTGTTGTAACAAGACTTCGATTTATAGTTCTGGATTTCTATATCCTGAGATTAGGAAGACTAGAGAAGGGCAAGAAGAAAACATGGTTGGTAGGTGGGAGTGGGGGAAGGGAGGAGGGAATGCTGACATCTTCATTGGTTGTTAGGCAATTTGAAGATAAATTAAAACATCACATTTAAACTGATAAATTTGGGAAGAATTGGCAAATAGATGGTCTATGAGACTGTTGAGAGAGGTGACAGATATGCAGAAGAAGGCTTGGGACCAAGCCCTGGAAAGCTACACATTTAGAAGTACAACGGTGAAAGTGGGCCAGGGAACAGGAGTAAAATCCAAGGTGTGACCTTGAAGGCCCAAAGAGGTGATTCAGGGAAGAGTAGCCTGCCAGATTCTGCCGAGAGATTGAGGAGATAGGGACAGAGAGCCACACTGAGTTTGGTAAGATGGAGTTTGGTCTTAGGGAAAGCTGTGTCATGATGGGGTTGGATGCTAAAGTGGAGTGGGTCAGCCTCCTAACAAGAGTTGTGGATTAGATAAAGTGCTCCGACTCGTTTCTGGCTTGCTGTAAAGTGAAATCAGTGTGGGAGAAAGTAGTTAGAACCCATCTGTATGCCCTTGTATGTTGCTAGAGTGATCTAGTAGAGGGAAGCAGACAAGAGGGGAAAGACTAGCCTTTTGTTGAAACCCTCTATGTTCACACTGAAATGTCCATCTGCTCAACTTCCACATCATTACTCTTTTTTTTTTTTTTTTTTTTTTTTTTTTTTTTTTTTTTTTTTTGGTCATGGGGCTTGACTCTGGACCTGGACGCTGCTCTGAGCCTTCAGCTCAAGGCAAGTGCTCTACCACTTGAGCCACAGTATCACATCTGGTTTTTGGGTGGTTAATTGGAGATAAGAGTCTTACAGACTTTCCTGTCCAGGCTGGCTTTTGAACCATGATCCTCAGATCTTGGCCTCCTGAGTAGCTAGGATTATAGGCATGAGCCACCAGCACCTGGCTTCATTACTTAAAAAAAAAATGTTTTGCTATACTGAGATTTATATTTGGGTCCAGTGCTTACTAGGCTAGTGCTCTACCACTTAATCCATGCCTTCAGCCAGGTTTTTGCCAGTTGTTTTAAAGATATAGTTCTGCAGACTTTCTTCTTCCAGCTGGCTTTGAACCCAGATCCTCCAGATCTCAGTCTCTGGGTTGCTAGGATAATAGGATTAATAGGCATGAGTCACAGATACCCAGTTTCTGTCAATGAGTTTTTTGTTGTTATTGTTTTTTGTTTGTTTGTTTGTTTTGTCAGTCATGGGGCTTGAACTCTGGGCCTAGATGCTGTCCCTCAACTCTTCCCTCAGCTCAAGGCAAGTGCTCTACCACTTGAGCCACAGTGCTACTCCAGTTTTCTGGTGGTTAATAGGAAATAAGAGTCTCACGGACTTTCCTGCCTGGGCTGGCTTTGAACCGTTATCCTCAGATCTCAGCCTCCTGAGTAGCTAGGATTACAGGTGTGAGGCACCAGCACCCTGCTCCATCACTGAGTTTTAGCTCTTCCTAGACATAGGTGATGACTCATTTACCTGTTTCCTGGAGCATGGCCAAGCCTGGTGTGGAATACAGTCAGTGGGTATCATGACATATGACAGAAAGCATGTGGGGGCAGGATTGAATGGGCAAGGAAAGGGGAGGCCTGGATCAATGCCTATCTGAAGCCACTGCCAGTCCTCCAGATGCTATGAAGAAGCTGCCTCCTCACCTTTGAGCAGGAACCAAGGAAAAGACCAACCCCGCCTGGAAGCTCTGAGGTACATGAGAATTCTAACCAAGTCTGATGGAAGCTGCTCTTTACTAAACTCTGAGTGGCTGGATCCCAGGTCTAGTTTCCTTGGAGCTGAATAAAGGTACTCTGTGACCAGATTTATCATAGTAAGCAGACAACAGTAGAAGAGGGATATGAGGAGGGGTCCGAGCTCTTCTCCCTTCCCTACCAACCACATCACTTTTGTATCTGGTTTTCTTCACTGGTAAAAAGCATTCTGAGGACCCTATTAAATGGTGTCCACTGAGCAAGAGGAAAAAGAACTTATCTTGGCTTTGGACAGGAGGGAGTTTGTGCATAGTAATTGGAGAGTGGGCCTAGGGACTGTTTTATTGCAGCTGGGTTTGTAGTAGAACATTGGAGAGTGTGGTAGAGTTGGGATTAAGCAAATGAGATTTTGCCAGGCAGCATGACAAGCAGAAGATCTGAGTATTGGTAGGAAGCTAGGGAATGATGGGCATGGAACTCTGCCAGTGGAGGAAAAAGAGGACAGAAGCTAAAAGATAGGAGGTCAAGAAGAGTGAAGAATAACAGTGTTTGGGATAGTGAGTTACATTAAAGAGAAGAAAACCATGATCAGAGAGTAGAGGCCTGAAGAAAATACTTGCAAAGTAGGGAAGTCTACACAGTATTATTGTACATTGGTTGGCAAACAGCAAATATTCAGAAAATAGTAGCCATTATGGTTGTTTAAAAAATCATTTAATTTTTGTGTATGTGTGTGTTTCAGACATAGGGTTTGAACTCAGGGCCTGATTGACTCTCTCTGAGCTTTTTTCCCCTCTACCACTTGATCTGCCACTGCTCCTCTGCTAGCTTTTTAGTGGTTATGCTGGTTTTGAAAGTTGATCCTCCACTTGCAGCTCAGGCTGGTTTTGAATGTTGGTTCTCAGATCTCAGCCTCCTAGGATTATCATTTACTTTTTAATATGCAATGTAATGATATACACTAGAAAATTTAAAGTACAAAAACAGAGTTGAAAAATCTCCCTTTCTGTCTTGTGCCACTTTTCCTACATTTACACACTGTCCTGCACCGTTAGTTTCCCTGTTAGCAATCGCTTATAAAGAACTTCCTCTTCCTTTTCATGTGAATTGGGCTGTAGCTCAGTGGTAGAGTGCTTGCTTAGCATTCATAGGGCCCGGTGGGTTTGAGTTCTAGGTACCACAAAAACTAAAACTACAGTCCATTGAATAGTTCAGCTACTTTCACTTAACCAGTTCATATTGGTGGAAATTAAGTAGCTCCCAAACCCTTTACTATTATTTAAAAAATACTGTAGTAAGTATCTGTGATGGACATCATTTGCTGTAAGTAACTATTATTATTTAAAGAAGCATAAATCAACAGGAATATAATAATGCTTCCCTTCACTAACTGGTATTCAAAGAACTACAATTACAAAAGCATAAAAATTCTTCTCCCATTTAGCTGTCAAAGATGTTTTAAAAATAAAATACTGAATGTTATTAGGTCAAGAAAAAATGGGCATCTTGGCCATGTAATTGTAACCCCTCTATACAGTATTTTCACAATAAAAAAAAAGAAAGAAAAAATGGGCACTCTTATCCACTATTTATGGGGATGTAAATCTGCTGAATAAGAAGAAAAGCTTTAAAAAAAAAAGTTCCTGTCTTTTAGCCCAGGTATGTCACAGAAAACATTCAGAATTTGTTCGGAAAAAATACTCAAAGTCCTACTGCTTATGTATGATGTAGACACATAGATTTTTTTTTTTTTTGGCCAGTCCTGAGGTTTGAACTCAGGGCCTATGCACTGTCCCTGAGCTTCTTTTGCTCTAGGCTAGCACTCGGTACCACTTGAGTCACAGCACCACGTCCTGCTTTTTCTGTTTTTGTGGTACTGAGGAATCAAACCTAGGGCTCCATGCATGCTAGGCAAGCATTCTACCACTAAGCCACATACCCAGCCCTGACACTTTTTTTTTTCTCTAGAACTGGGGGTTGAACCTAGGGCCGTGAGTACGTTAGGCAAGTGCTTTGCCACTTGAGCTATACCCCAGTCATTACAGTTACTTTTTAAGTAAAAATAAATAAGTGTAAATACTCAGTTACAGAGAATTGATGACATGTTTCTATGATGAAATAGGGTCACATAGTTGCATTTTTCTTCCTCTATTCTCTGCTTGGCTAACTCCTATTCATCCTTCTCATGTTGGTTTAATTGTTACTTTATTGGGCCGGCTCTCCCAGACCCACCAGGAGAAGTTAAGATACCAGATAATCACATTTCCTCTTTTTTCCTTTATAGCACTTAGCATCATAGTAATAAAATACTCACCTGTGCACATCTCTGTTGGATGGCTGTTGCCACAATCCATTTTAAGACCCTTAAAGACAGGTACATATTGTATAGGTTTGTACCGCCTTTTCTTCTTATGCTTTCTCTAGTCTTGGCTTCTGCAAGTACTCCACACTTCCTGAAGCTACTTAGTACCAACATTTGGATAATGAAACATACTGTATTATTTTATTTTGGTGTTTTACATAGCTAATAGTGAGAGTATTAGATAATTGAGGTATTTATCAAGCAGTTATTAGACTCTTTTTGTTCCCAAGTCTTAGCTTTCAGAAGCAAAAAAGAGCTGAAATAACGGGAAATCATTCCAAAAATCTGTTTGTATCTATGAGGTTCTCTGGGATAGTGAGATTTGGGATGCCAATTATATTACAGTGAGTAAAGGAAAACTGCAGTTACTGTAAACCACATTTTGACAGAAAAATTGAGCAATGCCACTCTTTGTTAAGCAACAAAATAGATGACGAAGTAGGATCTAAACATACCCTGAGTATATTTGATAGAACTGTGGATGATTTTTCAGTATCTGTTCTCACTGTGTTTTTGGTCTGAGCTGACCGGGTGGGTGGGTCATCTTAACCACACTGGTTGTTCAAGGACAGGTAAGATTCAGCCAATTTGGTTTCATGAGATGTGAGGAGAGTCTTCTGGAAAGAAACTTCAGTTTTTCCTTTTCTCTGGCTGAAATAAAGAAGCAGGAATTTTGATTGGTACTGCAGCCTTAAGAAAAAAAAAATCAGATAATGAAGCCTGCACTGTCTCAAGTAGCGTAGAACAATGGAAAAGACCTGTCCCTTCTGTAACATAGATGTGCATCTAGACTGCAGGTTAGACAAGCATGTCCTTATCAGTCATTTCAAACCAGGTATCTATTATAGTCAGTAGTGGTAGGCATAGAGGAATTGTTCAGAAGATATTAGCTACTTTTATTCTTTAGCAAATAATCACTTTTTTTTTTTTTTTTTTGTCCATTGTGGGGCTTGAACTCTGGGCTTGGGCGCTGTCCCTGCACTCTTCAGCTCAAGGCGAGCGTTCTACCGCTTGAGCAACAGCGCCACTTCTGGTTTTCTAGTGGTTTATTGGAAATAAGAGTCTCATGGACTTTCCTGCCCAGGCTGACTTTGAACCGCAATCCTCTGATCTCAGCCTCCTGAGTAGCTAGGATTACAGGCGTGAGCCACCGGCGCCCGGCTAACAATATTATTTTTAATGAGAATAGTTCTTATATTTTATGGGCTCATTAAGAAACAAAGTCCATAGGGATTATGCAGGGTGGGGGGAGAATGCAGGTTGTGAAAAAATTTTAAACAGAACTATTTAATCCAGTACTCTGGGTATATATCCATAGGAAATAAAATCACTATCTCCAAGAGGTATTTATATTCCTATGTTCATTACAACATTATTTACAATAGACGAGATAAGAGCTGAAAAGATGAATGAGTACAGAAGAGTTGGTCTTTAGTACAGTATTTGCAGGGGAGAATTCAGATGTTATAATTTCTTTGGGGGAAAAAACCTCACAGGCAGCAAAATGAATACCAGAAAACTGGCACTTGAAAGATAATTGGAGGAAGGTTAAGGAGAGGGAGGGTAGATGAATGAAGAGAGGAAAGGCGGGGAGAATACAATAATAATACTGAATGCACAGCCTATGAAACTAAGAAAATTAAGGGGAAGGTTTAGGTTGGGAGGGATGGTTGGAAAGGGTGACATCCATCAAGATAAACTGTATTTATAAACTGACTTGTTGAATAGTATCTACTTTGTACAACTACTTAAAGATGGTAAACATAATTTTTAAAAAAAGAAAACATGGTCTATGTACAGTTATGTGTTGCATAATATATTTGGTCAATAACTGACCACATACACAGTAATGATGGTCCCATAAGATTACCTAGTCTAATGAGAATACAAGTACATCCCAGCACAATGTTCCCACAAGGACAAAATCACCAAATGATGCATTTCTCAGAGTGTATCCCCCTTTTATATAATAACTGTATATTATATGGAATATTACATAAAAGAAGAAAATTCTGTCATTTGTGACCATACAGATGAAGCTGAAAAATATCACCTTAAGTGGAATGAGCCAGAAACAAGAAATATTACATGGATTCATTTTCATCAATTTTATGATCTAGTTATTAAATGCAGTGATTTTTTTTAAATAATATAAACATAATTAGATAAGTTCTACTAAAAACAAAGATAAGTAATATTCAAATGTCATCACTTCCTGATTATTTTACATTTTATTATCATCTCTGTTCTTGAGGTTATTTTTTTGTGCAATAGAAATACCAGATTGCTCCATTAAGCTCGAAGTTCTGAGATGTCACATTGATAGCTGGAAACAGTCGTGGTAGGCATACTTACACCACAGAAATTTGAAAATGCCATAAATCAGGACTCAGTTTGTTTGTTTGTTTGTTTTTGAGGCTTTTTTATTGTGAAAATACTGTACAGAGGGGTTACAATTACATGGGCAAGATAATGAGGACATTTCTTATCAAGCATTGTAGCCTCCTCCTTTGTTTCCCCTTCCCATCCCTTCCCATCCTCCTCCCGCCCAAGACTCAGTTTGTTTTGTTGACAGTTGACTCATGAAAGTAATGGAGAATATATCAATGATGCAGATTAAAATTTAAGATATCTATATTTGTTACATTGTAGATACCACAAAAAATCAATGATATATCCTCATTTCTGGTACAGTTTTAAAAATTGTACCTGATTTAATCAATGACAATCGTGTCATTGGTGAACTAGTGAAGTTCTAGCATGATTTGATTCATTTTCATCTTGTGGATGTAAAGGATAATATTGCTGAGTGCTGGTGGCTCACACCTGTAACCCTAGCTACTCACACGACTGAGATCCAAAGGCTCTGAGTTTTAAGTCAACCTAGGCAGAAAAGCCCATCTCCAAAATAGCCAGTAAAAATCAGGACTGAAGGTATGGTTCAAGTGGTAGAGCACCATCAGAATAAGTATGAGGCTCTGAGTTCAAACATCACTACTGCCAAAAAAAAAAAGAAAATATCAGTAAACATTCATGTGTAAGTATACTCATTCAATAATGTGAGGAACTTTTTTTGTTGAATCAGAGAGAAATCAACCACTCATTCATAATCTGATTTTGTTGAATTCCAGTTGAATTGCACCTATAGGTTAGAAATGAGTACAAATTTTCAGCAATAATTGATGACAGTATTCTTTGTGAACCTACTGGCTATTTGAAATTTAAAATGAAGTACAGTGCCCAGGCCCTGAGTTTAAGACCCATGACTGACAAAAAAAAAAAAAAAAGAAAGAAAGACTCAAGGCAGCCCTTAAAATTATTACTAGTAAATTAGTTACATATGCATCCTTCACATCAGTAAAATCTATAATAAACTTATATACATATGTTATATATTGCATATCTTTTTTCCTAGAGAGCCAAGTTGTTAAACACTTTGCAATATATCATTGCCAAAGCACATATACAAATAACTTAAAATTTAAAAAACGATCATTATACTTACTCTGTATGATGCCTCTGATACCTTATATTGTTTTATTAGAAAAGAATATCCATATTGTAATGCTCTAAGTTGATTTTACAGTCTGCCAAAGGTTTGGAAACTGCAGTTTGGAAAGCCTTGTTTCAGAGGCCTTCACCTCTAGGTTCTGAAGTTCTTTATGAGAAGATGTTGGGAAGGATAGTGATCAAGTGTCCTTTTTATACCAGAGCTTAACAACAGAAACTCCAGAAATATGAGGCAGAAAATTAAAAACAAAAAGAAGAAACCACATCAAGGTTAGGATTGGACATCTAAAAGCCAGGCTTTATAATATAGTCTAAAGACAAATTGTAAAACTTAGAGGCAGGACTAAAAGTATATACCTGTATTTCAGCTTTTTCTGATGAAAGGCTTCTCCTATAATTAAAAGTCTTGTCATTCCTAATTATACTTATGTATCCATTATTTACATCCATGGAGGTAGACATGTGTGGATAATCTTTAAATACCATTCATGTACCCAAGTAGGTCAGGGACATTGCTGGCATACTCACTATGTCTGTCCTAGGTAAAAAAAAAAAAAAAAAAAGAATTCAGAATTTACAGAAAATGACAGTTGGATAAGTCTGCCTGACTACATTACTAAAAATAACTAAATGTGTTAGATACGCATAAACCATGAAAAGAATAAAGTGACCCAACCTTTTGCAGTTCACTGGTTTTAAGCAGACATTCTGTTACTCAATTCATATGTAGTAGCTTGGAGTTGTTTTTTTTTTTAAATTTTATTTGAGAACATACTGTACAGAGGGGTTACAATTACATGGGCAGGATAATGCATACATTTCTTACCAAGCATTGCAGCCTCCTCCTTTGTTTACCCTTTACCTCCCTTCCCAGCCTCCTCCCTCCCCCCCACCCAATCATACCCCCCTCCCCCCCCACACACCGACATTGTAAAGCTGGTTTTGACATGACATTTTGTACTTCTCATTGTTGCAACAGGTCCACCTGAATCCTTAAACGACTTGTTTGTCCCCATCTCCTCCTCATGTTATACTGACATCAAATATAGTGAAAGCGGGGGTTACACTGTGGGGGAGGGACATACAAAGCAACAAAGAAATAATCTTATAAATGCATTAGAAACACATGCATGAAAGAAACGAAAACATTAAAATACATATTTAAGGGTTAATTTTCCTAACATCACATTATCTGACCTTTTCCGCTTGACTCATACCTATACTAGATATTGCAAATAAGGGAAACCATGGGACCTATGTTTCTTTGGGCCTGGCTTACTTCACTTAATATAATTTTTTCCAAACCTTTCCATTTCCTAACAAATGGGGCAATGTCATTCTTTCTGATGGAGGCATAGAATTCCATTGTGTATATATACCACATTTTCTTGATCCATTCATCTACTGAGGGGCATCTGGGTTGGTTCCATGTCTTAGCTATGGTAAATAATGCTGCAATAAACATAGTTGTGCTGGTTAGCTTGGAGTTTTTGACAAGTCTTTGAAAGAAAATCAAACTTAGCTTTTTGGGGCTACTATGTGGCTTTTCTGCCTGTATTAACAAGAAAGGCCCTTTTAGGATTATAGTCACTGCAACCACCATGAGAGAGAGTCTAGAGAAATTGGTTCGAACATGGCTGGCTCCTCTCCAGCTGCCAGGGTGATGGGGCAATGGCATTTGCGCATGAGGGCCTGCACTGAAGGCTTGAGAACTCAAGCATTTTGAATTTTTCCTAAACTCACCTAAAAACCTGCTAGTGAAGAATGGTCTTAACCTTTTGGGGGAATAAAATCATTTTTTAAAGGCTAACAAAAAATGTGGCCTCTTTAGAAAAAAAAAAAGTCCCTGCTTGTAATTGCAGAAGAGCTACACTCTCCTCCCCTCACCGCCCTGAAGTCTTCTGTCCAGGTTAAGAATGCTCCTTTTGGATGAGGCTCTTCCTGGCAGAGAATCTGAAGATATGGTCAACAGATAGACTCTTTGGAAGCTTTGAGGCCCTCTAAACATAGAAAATACAGCATGTGAGCAATGCATGGTCCTGAATCACACAGGTCTTCTGTTAAGAACACCTATGCTCACAGATTTCATTTCACTGTCAAGAGCATCCATTTTCAAAAAGATTGGCAACTGGATATTTTGAACTGCTCAACTTACTGGAAATGGGGAGGTTATAAATCTATCTATAATAATAATGTTTCTGGGACTGGGAAGGTGGCTCAGTGGTAGAGTGCTTGCCTTGCATGCATGAGGCCCTGGGCTCGATGCCTCAGCACCACACAAGCAGAAAAAGCCAGAAGTGGCACTGTGGTTCAAGTGGTCGAGTGCTAGCCTTGAGCCGAAGAGCTGAGGGACAGCGTCCAGGCCCAGAGTTCAGGCCCCACAACCAACAAAAAAATAATAATAATACTAGTTTCTCTATGGGTTTATTCATAAGCAAAAAGCTAAAATGTTCATGAGGGAATGAACCAATAGAAAAACTTGGTGTAGAGATCCAGACGGAAAGAAGAGACCATAGGAGTCTGCCCAGGCACAAACATAAAACCATGTCAGGGACTTTAGGCTCTCAAGTCTATTAATGTCCCTATTCTTTGATAAGGACATATAGTGCTAGGATAAAACAATTTTGAGGCAAACCCTCAGAGTACCATCTTTGAACACCTTCCTATATAGAAATACTGGGGAGGGTGGCTACTCTGAAGAATTCTAAACTAGGCCCTCCATCCACCCGCATTTGCCTAACATGCTGGGAATTTGGGCTGTTATCTACTACTCCTACCCTCAAAGTAAAAGCTGAAATACAAATGAAACTGAAGACCAATTTCTCCATTTCCAACCACCAAGTTTGGGTTTTATTCTGTGTAATACACAGGATAAAAATATTTAGTGGTAGGAGGAACCATTGAGGAGTCTCTGGCTGTCCTCATAAAGCTCTAAGTTTAATAAGGCTTTCCTTCTAAGACCCTTAGACTTAGAAATAGTTCACCCCCTTAACTGGGAAAAAACAACAACAGCAACATAGAATAGCTTAGGAACCAAAATACACCCAACAGAAAGGCTATTGTCACTGCTCTTTGATTCTGACCTACTGATGCATGGCACCTTATATTGTCTGTGGATTGTTTGAATGTTATAACATCAAATAACCATCTGGCACTGAAAGAACTTGATGTTTTACAAACAAAGATATTTTAGACTTCTAAATAAGTTGCCCTACAGGTTGTAAACCACAGAGTACAATGAGTGATGGTCATCTTCCCTCTTGCTTAGTATTTGAAGTGTCATGTTTTGGTTACAGCCCATAGATCTCAGAAGAGGGTAGAAACCCTGTGGTAAATGGATATATCTGGGAAACATAAGAATAAATGCTATTTGAAAAAAATATGCCTTTTATCCCTTTTATCATGAATTCCTGTCTCTGAGGCCCTGGAATAGCATGAAACACAATTGAAGTTACTACAAATACTTTCAGTTCCTTACATTTCCAAGCAAATTTGCCTATAAAAATGGAGGATTTTATGAAATTTGTATCTCTTACCTTTGTCTTTCTTTATGAATGTCATAGGTTAGTAAATACCTTGAATTATAGACAATGAAATGAAATCGTATCTAGGATTTGCTTTATGATATCAAAGCAAAGAGAAATGCCTATAGCAGGTAAGTGAAACAAGGTTGATAAATTTCAAGTACTTATAAAAGTTAGGGGACAGGTATATAAGAATTCTTCATCCTTTTGTATTTGCTTGAAATCAAATGTATGTATGTATGTATGTATGTATGTATGTATGTATGTATGTATGTATGATGCATGCACGCGAGTCCTGGGCTTGAACTCAGGGCCTGAGTGCTGTTCCTGAGCCTCTTTGTGCTCAAACCTAAAGCTCTACCACTTGAGCCACAGTGCCATTTCCAGCTTTTTCTGAGTTGTTCATTTGTGATAAGAGTCTCATAGACTTTATTGCCGGGGATGGCCTCCTGAGTAGGTAGGATTACAGGTGTGAGCCTCAGTTATTATCAATTTTTTTTAAAATTTAAAAAGGTCAAAGACAGTGATCAAGAATTAACATTAAGCTCTTAACAAAAGTACAAGTCATATCAGATAACCTGATCTATCTTGCTGGCATATTTTGGTTAAAATAAAAACCAAATTATGTATTACTAACAAGACATGTCTGCACTTAAATAATAAAGGTGTCAAGGTAATGACTCTCAAAACTGAAGATATTACATAAATTTGCAAGTTGAAGTTAAGTTAGAGAAAGAAGAAAGGAAAATGAGGTGTAGAATGTAGGTGGTCTATTTTCTAAGTCTCTACAGAAAAGAGTTAGCCACAGGAGGGGAGGAGGGGAGATAGGACTGATAGACATGGCAATTAGTGATCTGCAGTCAGACTAGGAGAAAATAATCAAAGGAAATGGCAGGTATCAGGAAAATGAGTCAAAATAGAGAGGAGAGTATCTTTTCAGAAATGTGTTTATATGTTAGGAAAATCAACCCTAAGATATGTATTTAAATATTTTTTTCTTTCATGCATTTGTTTCTAACACATTTATATGATTATTTCTTCGTCGCTTTGTATGTCCCTCCCCCACAGTATAACCCCTGCTTTCACTGTATTTGATGTTGGTATAATTTGTGGAGGGGAAGGGGAAAAACAAGTCATTTAAATAAGAATACAGGTGGACCCGTTGCAACAATGAGATGTACAAGTTGTCATGTCGAAACGAACTTTACAACTTTGGTGGAGGGGGGGAAGATTGGGTGGGGGGTCGGGGGGAGGATGGGAAGGGATGGGAAGGGGAAACAAAGGAGGAGGCTACAATGCTTGATAAGAAATGTACTCATGGGCTGGGAAGTTGGCTCAGTGGTAGAGTGCTTGCATTGCATGCCTGAGGCCCTGGGTTCGATTCCTCAGCACCACATAAGCAAAAAAGAAAAAAACCTGGAAGTGGCGCTGTGACTCAAGTGGTAGAGCGCTAGCCTTGAGCTAAAGAGCTGAGGGACAGGGCCCAGGCCCAGAGTTCAGGCCCCACGACCAGACCCCACCCCCCAAAAAAACACACACACACACAAAAAGAAATGTACTCATTATCTTGCCCATGTAATTATAACCCTTCTGTACAGTTTTTTCACAATAAAAAAAATAAAAGAAATGTGTTTATAAAGATTACCAGCTCTGCAGTGACCTCCATCCTGGGAATGGGGTACTGTACCTTGTACTCCTATAAGGAAGGTAGAATGGAATTGAGGCAAATCCCTCAGAAAGCAGTTCACTTTTTCATTCTCATGGGGCTTAGACAGAGGGGCTCAAGAAGCTTAGTTATTTAACCTGTGTAGAGAAACAGGATCCAGATGCTTTGGAGGTTTAATTAAAAGGACCCACCATGAGCAATACAAAGAAGGACAAAGTCTTGCCAGGTCCTGGATACTCACTAAGTGCCTGTCAGGGACAGGAGTAGTTCTGAGGAAGGTCTCAGCACAGAGAGAATTTGGGGGACGTTTTTTGCTTCTTGATGAACATAGCTGTTATGCTACAAAGGATACAATGAGCTTACCTCCTTAGAAAATGGGGCTGAAGATGAGGAAGAACCCTGCTGTCCTCCAGAACCTCTTTATACAAAGTATTCTTTTGTCAAAAAAAAAAAAAAAACCAGGAAGATAAACACAGAGGATGCCAAATTTCTAGCCATGACTGGCTCTAATCTAACCGAAATGACAGTGGAAATCTCTTTCTCTGTCTATGAATCTTCCCCCCCAGGCACAAAGTGGAATGAATGTATCCTTATCTACCCCCACAATCTATAGGCTAGGTTTCCAAATGTTAGAAAAAAAATACAACATCATACCTAATCTATCCTCTGCAGACAAAGCTGAAGGGAGTCTCACTATTTGATTCACATTGCTTTACCAAACCAAAATATTTAGAAACAGTGCCTTAAAAGCAAGTCATGGCCAGGCACTGGTGGCCTATAATCCTAGCTACTCAGGAGGCTGAGATATGGTTCAAAGCCAGCCCAGGCAGGAAAGTCCATGAAACTCTTATCTCCAATAAACCACCAGAAAACCAGAAGTGGCATCTGTGGCTCAAGTGGTAGAGTGCTCACCTTGAGCTAAAGAGCTGAGGGACAGCACCCAGGCCTAGAGTTCAAGCCCCACAACCGACCAAAAAAAAAAGCAACTCATAGCATCAGATCAGTATGTTTGAATAACACTAAGAAAGGAGCTCTGGTGGCATTACCTATGTCTTAGAGAAATCATACCAGATCCTTCTAAGTGAAGAAAGCAAATAGGAGTTGGACATGGCTTGGAAGATGGACATCAGAGGATCATGGTTCAAGACTATCCTGGGCAAAAAGTTCCCAAGACTCCACCACAACAAGTGATTGGGTACCATGCCATGTGTCTGTCATCCCAGGATACAGGAGAAACACAGTGACTGGGCACAGTGGTATGCACTGTGGAGAATCACAGTTCAGGCTAGCCTGGGTATAAAGTGAGAGCCTATCTTGAAAATAGCCATTATAAAGTGGGGTTAGGGCAGGCTGGTAGAATGGCTCAAGTGGTTGTACTCATTCCTAGCATGAGGCCCTAGTTCAAACCACAGTGCTGAGAGATTTCTGGACCACATAGTAAGTTTATTCTTAATCACTGTTTCAAATGTGTACATTCCACATTACTACCAGCATTTATGAGGATTCCCATTGCTCCACATTCTCTCCATCACTTAGAATTACCTTTGATTGTAGCCATTCTTCGGGATGCAAGATGATACACATTATAGTTTTAATGTACATTTCCCTGAAGTTCAGTGATATTGAGTCTTGGTACAGTTCTTATGAATACAACATTCACTTTGGAATCATTTTCCAAAAAGAGTAATAATAATTACTGATTACTAATTACTGGGAGAAAAGTGGCTCTAAAATCAAACACTTCCATGCAGTTTATCATCCTCTGCTTTTCCTCTCTTACATTGCCACCTCTTTCATTTGTTATAAGTACTTGCAAATGACTTCTTTTTGCTGGGAATTTCAATGGACAAACAACACTTTCTTACCTTTTCTGTAAAACTTTCTCACCTTTCCTGCAACACTTTCTCACCTTTCTTGCAATGGAATGAAAGGCATTGGAATGCAGTAGAGAATTCTGGAGGATTCTGCTTAATCAAATCCCCTTTCTTTGAAAACTACCCTACATACACAGATGTGAGTTCTTAGTTATGTTTGTATCACGTGATCCGACCTCTTCCAGTGAGTTAATTGGCTAGATAAGAGAAGTCACCTTCCCCAGAGGTAGGCAATTCATCAATTGGCACCATTCTAAAAGCTTTTCTCTCCTGAATATTTGTAGTTTGGGTGTTAGATGCTAGTTTGTTTTCCAGGGAACTGAGAGATGAACTCAATACAGAGAGGTAGAGAAATCTCATCTATAGACAGGTGAATAAAGAAGAGATGTCCAGAGATGAAGGGAAATGCAATTATAGAGTACAACAGAAAATTTCCCCTGGTCCTTGATTTCTGGTTCCACTCTGTGGACTCTGAGGAGCCTTTCCACTTCCCTGGTTCTATAAGGTATCTCATTATTGAGTCAAATTAATTCTGTACAAAGTTGATTTAATTTTTGTTGCTTGCCCACAAAAGTCATGCAGTAAAAGAATTCCAGTACTCTTTGAGCTAAAAATGAAGGAAATGCGAACCAACTCCATGAAGCCTGTATGTCCTCCATCCAAGCACAGTCCTGAGATTCCCCTGCAAATGTTAAATGTTTTACTATAGAATCCAGCAGACAGTAAGCATAGAATTGAGACCAAAAAGTGTTGGGAGGAAAAGACCATGGGATCGGCTACATTTTAGGCTCTATTACCTTTTTCTTATTTTCTACTTTCTTCTTTGGTTATGGTCACTTTGATAACTGAAAGAAAATAACCCAAACAGACAGTAACCCAAAAGACCACATGGACAAAGTCACTTAGGAGGAAAGATTTATTGCCAGCAGAGCCGACAAGGCCAAGCTCTCACATGGTGGAGGGGTGGGGAGGGGGGGAGGAGAAAATGGCACTGGCCCACCCCCTAGGAGACCCCTTTATATTGCCCGGGGCTTGGGGTGTTTCACCTGAAGCTGGAGGCAGGAAGTGCCTTACCAATCCCTCCCACAGAGGCTGTTATCCAGGTGGGAGTCTTGGGGCAGGAAGGATGTCTCACCTGCCCTGCACTGCCATTTAGGCACCACTATTGAGGTGGGGCTGCAGGAGCTGCTCTTCAGACCATGCTACTATTCAGACCAAGTCTGCTATTCAGACCAGGCCTGCTATTCAGACCAGGCCTGCTATTCAGACCAGGCCTGCTATTCAGGGCAGGGGGCTCTGGGGCAGCGAATTGGTGCTGTCTTACCTGCCCCACAGGCACTGCTATTCAAGTGCTGCAATTCAGGCGCTGCAATTGAGGTTCCACTGTTGAGGTGAGGGAGGGGCTCAGGGGCAGGAAAGGGCACTTGTCACCTTACAATAACCTTCCTCCTCTACCACTTATCTTCTTTTTATTCCTGTGCTTCAGTGTCTTTCTTTTGGAAAACAGTTTTCAGAACAAAGGCAGTCATGAAATAAAAGCATGTTGGTACAGAAATGATGTTCTCCAAACTGTAGATTGTTGTATTTTTATTTCCCTCTGTACTCCTATGACACTTTTTTGGAGAAAAATAAAACGGAAATAAACACAAATGCCAACTAGTCACTAAAGAAAAACAGTGCCTGAAACGAGAATTTATAAACAAGGAGCAACCTAGAGCCCCTATGAGTCCTGGCCAATTTTCAGACCTGTGTGAACTCCCAATGTGCTACAGACTTCAGACTTGGAAACAGATAAAGACAGGAGGAATAAATCTCCTTGTTAAATGAAGAGAAGGATTTGGTCATTAAAAGAACAGAAATGAATGCAAATAAATAAAAGAGTAGCTTCACATGGTAAGAAAAGTACTCATTGAAACTATTGCATTTCATAATCTGGGTGTAACCCAGATGATTATTTCAGAGATGATTATTTCTGAGCCAGCATCACAGCATGTAAAAATACTAGTTATGAAATTGCTCTGAGAGACAGCCTGAAAACTGAATGAAAAGGCAGTTTGACAAAGGTTTGTGATGTGCTCAAAGACAGATAAGAAAACAAAAAATTTTAAAAAGCAGAAAAACAAAAGCAAGATAGAAATACAGATGACAGACGCAAGAGATACGGTCTGTTTTCTCATGCATATTATACTTGATTCCCTAATTCATTTTTAATTCCTGCATGTACATACTGCTTTATGTTTAGAATATTTTGGTCATTGAAGTATAAAAGAGGAGAGAAAAAAAGCAAACTTGGTGGGAGTAGCCTCACAGCCTGAGGAAAGAAAGCCTTGGAAAGTTTTACTATCCACAAAAGAAACCTTTTAGTTGGATTGAATAAGCACCTATTAAAACATGTCGCCTTTGTCTTCCATGACACTCAATGACATAGCAATCTGATCTGTGGTTTCTGCTAGGAAATTCCATCCCATCTTCCTAAGTATTATCTTTCTTTTAAATGACTAAAGCGAAACAAGAAAAACGCTTTTCTCACGTACTCCCTTTAATCCTTAACCTATTTAGCCCTGTGTCTATCAAGTGGCAAAGAGAATTAACCAAACTGTGGTGTGTGAAAATCCATCAGTTGAAAAAGTTACCTTATATAAAGGGGAAGTCTTTGCTACAGGCTGAAGCCTCCTGCCTAATGCCACATGTGTGTGTTATTCTCCCAGACAGGATGGAGCCAGAAGTTGGGTTGCTCAGGTTCTAAGATAAGGGTCTCTACTGAGATTGTCCTAAAGACATGTCCAAATAGATGGTGTAGGACAACTTAAAGTTGTGGAAATAGAGCTTAAGCTCTGTGTGAGACTTTTCAATCCAAGAAGATCTGGGTGTCTGTTTAATATGTTGATTTGACAAAACTCCCTGCTGATAGCATCTGACTGCCCCTCTTGGTGACCTACCTATCCCTACCCTCCTGGGTACCCCAAGATCAAGTGGATAGACAGAGAGCTTGACCCATACATACCTTGTGTCCATTCTTTCTCCATGGCCTTCTGATAAATCAAGAAATTGTTTAGGGTTGGGAATGTGGTTTAGTGGCAGAGTCTAGCATGCACAAGGCCCTGGATTTAACCCCTTGGTACCACCTAAACAAAAATAAAAATAAAATAAAAATTTAAACCAGGTGCTGGTGGCTCATGCCTGTAATCCTAGCCACTCTGGAGGCTGAGATCTGAGAATTGTGGTTTGAAGCCAGCCAGGGCAGAAAAGTCCCGTGAGACTCTTAACTCCAATTAATCACTCAAAAACTGGAAGTGATTTTTTCCAAGGATCTTTTCCTTGGTCTGAATTGATCCTGTGTGGATTATATGTTTTTTTTTCTTTCATGCGATTGTTTCTAACGCACTTATAAGATTATTTCTTTGTTGCTTTGTATGTCCCTCCCCCACAGTATAACCCCTGCTTTCACTGTATTTGATGTTGGTATAATTTGTGGAGGGGAAGGGGAAAAACAAGTCGTTTAAATAAGGATACAGGTGGATCCATTGCAACAATGAGAAGTACAAGTTGTCTTGTCGAAAACGAATTTTACAACTTTGGTGGGGGCGGGGGGGGGGGCGGGATGATTGGGTTGGAGGGGGGGGGAGGATGGGAAGAGGAAACAAAGGAGGAGGCTACAATGCTTGATAAGAAATATACTCATTATCTTGCCCATGTAGTTGTAACCCCTCTGTACAGTATTTTCACAATAAAAAATAAATAAAAATTTAAAAAAAAAACTGGAAGTGAGGCTGAGGCTCAAAGTGGTAGAGTGCTAGCCTTGAGTGAACGAGCTCAGGAACTACACCCAGGCCCTGAGTTCAAGCCCTACAACCAATGACGATGAAGGAGAAAGAGAAGGAGGGGGAGGAGGGGGAAAGGAGGAGGAGGAGGGGGAAAGGAGGAGGAGGAGGGGGAAAGGAGGAGGAGGAGGAGGAGGAGGAGGAGGAGGAGGAGGAGGAGGAGGAATTGTTTATAGAGATAAAAGTAATTGTCAGAAAATTTTAAAACAATTATTAGAAGTGGCTCCCACTGACATGAAGAAATGGAGAGCCAAAAGATGGGAGTATTAAGAAGAATGAAGAATGAATCTTTCTTTTTTTTTTTTTTTGGTCATGGGGCCTGAGCTGTGGGCCTGGGTGCTATCCCTGAGCTCTTCAGCTCAAGGCTAGCGCTCTACCACTTGAGCCACAGTGCCACTTCTGGCTTTTTCTGCTTATGTAGTGCTGAGGAATAGAACCCAGGGGCTCATGCATGCAAGGCAAGAACTCTACCACTGAGCCACCTTCCCAGCCCCTGAAGAATGAATCTTAATAATTGATTTTTTTTGAGACAGAGATAACCCAGGGTGGCCTTCAATTCTTGATCATCCTGCATCAGTGTCCAGAGTGCTGGGATTATAGTCATAAGCCACCATGATCAGCTGCATTAATCTATTTAAATAATCATGTGTAAAACTGGTCAAATGGTTAAATATTTAAAAATGTATATACCAGTATGGGAATATCTCCAAGTAATATCATTAAATTTTATTAAAATCACATTTCAAAGTATTATATACATTGTGATACCATTAATTTAAAAAGGAATAAAGTTTATGTTGAATTGAAACCCCAGTGGCTCATGCCTATAATCTTAGCTACTGAAGAGACTGAGATCTGAGGATCATGGTTTGAAGCTAATCTGGGCAGAAAAGTCCATGAGACTCTTATCTTCATTTTATCACAGAAAAAGCCAGAAATAATGCTGTAGCCAACTGGTAGAGTGCTAGCCTTGAGCATAAGGAGTTTAGGGACAGCTCCAAGGACTAGAGTTCAAGACCCAGTACTGGCAAAAAAAAAAAAACACAGTTTAAAATAGATATATGTGTGTACAGATGTTTGTCCTAGTAGGCTTTATATCCCACTACTAGCAATGATTCGCTCTAAGGATTGAACAGAGTTGGGGATAGGGGAGCTAATGGTCCTGGGAGAGATCTCTCTGTCAATACCATATAACCCATCGTGCAAGGAAGTTTATATGGATTTGTAAAACACTGTAGTTAGTCCTAGCTAAGGAATAGTTGAGTTTTACTGATAGTAGTTCACTTTTTACAGCAAAACCATATTAATTTATTGATAAAAATAAGCCTAGAGAACAATAAATGATAGTGAGTGAATGGCAATAATTTACTGTTTTCACACACATGAACATTTTTGGTGGTTTTTAGGGGCCATCTCTTAACTACCAAGAATGATTCTTTCATGAAGCTATTCTTCAATAAAGGCAGATGTAAGGGGCAATCATGAGGATCAGGAAGCAGTCTTAGTTTTTGTTGTTGTTGTTGTTTTTAAAGTCATGCATGTGAGCCATTGTCAGTTTTGATTGTGTAAGTGACAGATGTCAATAAGATCTACTGATATATGATGTTTTTCATAAATTAGACAGTTCCTTTGAGGCCGAAGCATTTGGCTAGTGCTATAAAAAGACTCCTCTGATGCCGTGCTTTCTTATTCAAAATAAAACAAAGTAAACAAATAATGATAATGTCACAGTCACCCTTGTTATCAGCTCTGTGGACCATTTTTATTAAGAAGTTCCCTGGGCAATTTCCCTAGAAGTTAGAAGGACTCTATTATAATTTGTTGAGAGGTGGGGATGAGATGGAGGGAATTGGGAGATGGGGAATAGTTATTGAGAAGGGGAAAGAAACAAATGCAGTTGAGTGTACTCAGGTTGAGCCATCAAGCCATACTAAGCAAATGGTTCCATGTTCAATTTTTATTATCAAGATTCATTTTTGGGGGGGCGGGTCCGGTCATGGGGCCTGAACTCTGGGCCTGGGCGCTGTGTCTCAGTTCTTCAGCTCAAGGCTAGCACTCTACCACTTGAGCCACAGCGCCACTTCTGGCTTTTTTCTTTTTGCTTATGTGGTGCTGAGGAACCCAGGGCCTCAGGCATGCAAGGCAAGTGCTCTACCACTGAGCCACCTTCCCAGCCCCCAAGATTCATTTCTGGTATAAAAATCAGTTAAAAAAAAAAAAACCAGGAAGACAAATATCTAAAAAATAAACATATGTGTTTGATTTCTGAGTTACAATGACCACTTCAAGATTTAATACTTGTTGGGGAGGTGGGGAGGGAAGGGATGGTAGGGGAAAAACAAAGGAGGAAGTAACAATGCTTGATAGGAAATGTACTCATTACATTACTCATGTAATATAACCTCTCTGTACAGTATCTTTACAATGAAAAATATATTTAAAAAACCTTTAATCCTTGAAATACCTCAACCTTAGCCACAGTCCCCATTGCCACAGCCCAGACTGAACTGAAATGCAGTTTATCTATTTTATTAAAAACAGGCTACCTGCCTGGAGACATTAGAAATTAAGGTATGCCTTTAAATAAATGAAAGTTTTATTATATGCAGACAAAATGGAGTTTGTGAGGGGTATTGTTTAACAAAACTAGTCTTCATTTTACAGAGATTAACATGATCATAGAATATTAAGCTAGAAGATACTTCAAATTATAAAGTCCTTTTTGCTTGCCTGTATGCACTCTCATGTACACACAAGGAAACAAAAGCTCAAGCTAAATAAAGCATTTAGAATTACCCAGTTCATCAACAGACACAGAACTTTGATAGCAAAATCCCAATCATCTATTTTCTTTCTTTCTTTCTTTCTTTCTTTCTTTCTTTCTTTCTTTCTTTCTTTCTTTCTTTCTTTCTTTCTTTCTTTCTTTCTCTTTCTTTCTTTCTTTCTTTCTTTCTTTTCTTTCTTTCTTTCTTTCTTTCTTTCTTTCTTTCTTTCTTTCTTTCTTTCTTTCTTTCTTTCTTTCTCTTTCTCCCTTCCTTCCTTCCTTCCTCTTTCTTCCTTCCTTCCTTCCTCTTTCTCTTTCTTTCTATCTTTCTGTCTTTCTTTCTATCTTTCTGTCTTTCTTTCTATCTTTCTGTCTTTCTTTCTTTCTGTCTTTCTTTCTTTCTGTCTTTCTTTCTTTCTTTCTGTCTTTCTTTCTTTCTGTCTGTCTTTCTTTCTTTCTGTCTGTCTTTCTTTCTTTCTGTCTGTCTTTCTTTCTTTCTTTCTTTCTTTCTTTCTTTCTTTCTTTCTTTCTTTCTTTCTTTCTTTCTTTCTTTCCTTCTTTCTTTCTGTCTTTCTTTCTTTCTTTCTTTTCTGGTTATGGGCTTGAACTCTGGGCCTGGGCACTGTCCCTGTGCTCTTCAGCTCAAGGCGAGCACTCTACTGCTTGAGCCACAGCGCTACTTCTGGTTTTCTGGTGGTTTATTGGAGATAGAGTCTCACGGACTTTCCTGCCTAGGCTGGCTTTGAACCATGATCCTCAGATCTCAGCCTCCTGAGTAGCTAGGATTACAGGTGTGAGCCACTGGTGCCCAGCTTCATCTATTTTCTTTTCTTTTTTTTTGGGGGGGGGGGTCTGCTCGTGGGGCCTGAACTCTGGGCCTGGGCGCTGTCCCTCAGCTCTTCAGCTCAAGGCTAGCCCTCTACCACTTGAGCCACAGCGCCACTTCCGGCTTTTTTTCTTTTTTGCTTATGTGATGCTGAGGAATCAAACTCAGGGCCTCATGCTCGCAAGGCAAGCGCTCTACCACTGAGCCACCTTCCCAGCCCCTTCATCTATTTTCTTGATCAACAAATGTGCACAGAATGTCTGTTATGTATTCAATATTGTGCTACAGTTTTAATAAATGCTAGTCTAAGTGTCCATGCAGATATGACTAACTGTCACATTCTGTTCTGTTTCATGACATTATTCTACATGGTGTTCCAGGCAGCTACTTGTGGTGAATACTATTTTCAGTCTACAAAGCTAGGTTATTTCTTTTAAATAGCTCTCCTCTCATTTATTTAAGTGTAATTTTAAAAATGGCTGGATTGGGCTCAGGATCAGCTCAGATGTTATGAGAATAGTATCTTTACCATGGCCCACATTATAGATATAGTGTTGTTTTATTTTGTTTGATGTTGCGATTGAACCCAGTTTGTTATGAAAGCTAAGTCTACACTCTATCACAGAGTCATGCCTCCAGCCAGTTTTTTGCTGCTGCTCACATCCACACTTCATTGCCTAGCTACCAAGAGGGAGTAGGATGGTACCTCGTTGTCTGACAACTTTGGAGATTTTGATGTTCATTCTCATATGTACTTCTCTAGGATCCTGTATCTCACTTGATCATAATGAAAGCTTGCCTAAGCCTGAGGTCAAAACTGAGATCTGAATTCCCGAACACTGACCCACAGAAGCTAGCATGGCCCTTTGAACATGGTTGTCTGGGTCAGAACAAGGTTCCCTGCTCACCTTACGGAATCAGGAATCAGGTGAGCTAAGAATCACTGTGGGCAATCAAGCATGAAAGCAGCTTTACAGCTCAGACAGAGAGAAGGGGTTGTGGAGGAGGTAGAGAGGGAGTATCCAGAATTAATACCCTCTTTTATAGCGAACTTGACACCAAATGTGGCACTATCCTTGTAACCTTGGCTATGGGAATATCCTGATGCCTCTGTCAAGCACTCAGTAATTCAACAAACATTGTCAGAGTGTTTACGATGTCAGGTACTCTGCTAAGCTCAAGGCAGAAGGTAGGAAGGGGTAAAAAAGTATAAAAAATGATTCAGACATATAATTAAATGCTTTTAAGGAAGGAGTACTGAAATTTGAGGGTTCCCATGGAAAGAAATCATATTGGAGATCAGGATAAACTACGTGATTTAGAGAGCACAAGGCACAATGAAAAATGCCAAGGATCCTTATTTGTTAAGAATTTCAAGGCATTAACATGAGAACATTAAACCACAAATGGACCTAAGAATAGGAGACTGGGTATCTTTAAAATTGGAATACTCAGGAATACTCAGGAATTAGCTTCATTGGAGTCTCTGGTCTCCAGAAAGATGTCCCTGAGAATATATATCTCTGTATTTATGCAAGGAGAAATGATCAGATAATTCAGCATAGCCTTTATACTTTTACTGCACCAAGGATAATTACAATGAGATGAGCCTCATGGTGACAACCATATGTGAATGTTATTATGATTGTGTATACCTTAGTCCTAAGTTCTATAGTTCCTAAACTTGAGGTACTCAAAAACACTTCTTCCTATATAGTCACGGGATTCACAGAAAAGTGGTTCCATGACAGCTAATTTATCTTTCAAGCTGATTTATCTTTCCAGTACCTAATACACAATATGCAAATAAACACCAGCTGGTTCCTGGAAATGCATGCCTTGTTCCACTGGAAAATGTTCTTGAATATGCTAACAACTTTAATAAGAGCGAGTGCTTAATTAAAGAAGTAATTAGCTTTGTACACAGGAAGAAAAAAATGGATGAAATACTCTCAATGAATATATACATCAGTAACTTTTCATTTCTAAGCTTTGAATTTGGAAGACAATACTTATTTGCTGGTTTGCAGGGTGAAACTCACTGCTCTCCATCCTCTTAGTCCACCCCAGGAAGGAGTGTGTTTGAAAATCAAGGACATAATTCACCCATGGTATAAAGGAGTAGACCTTTTGATGTGACTAACCAAGAGTGCTCTCTTTGGATTTCTCTTTCTGTTGTTTCCCCTATTGGATTCTTTTTCTAATCTTTGCAGCTTGGTATAGTAAGAGTGACTTAGGGGTGATTATTTGCTTAGGGGGGATGCCCAGCCTGGGAAAGACAAGGGGTGGGTTGCTAAAGTTAGCTCTGCCTTGGTCCCTTTAAAGAAACATTCTCTTTCTTTTTTTTTTTTTTTTTTTTTTTTTTGGGTCCAGTCGTGGGGCCTGAACTCTGGGCCTGAGTGCTATCCCTCAGCTCTTCAGCTCAAGGCTAGTGCTCTACCACTTGAGCCATAGCGCCACTTCCGGCTTTTTTCTTTTTGCTTATGTGGTGCTGAGGAATCGAACCCAGGGCCTCAGGCATGCAAGGCAAGCGCTCTACCACTGAGCCAACTTCCCAGCCCCGAAACATTCTCTTTCTTATGGCTGGCCTTTCTTGCTTCTCATTATTGTGGAATATCTTCCCATTATAGGAAATATCTCCAGTCCAAGATTCAGAGGTTCAGCATAGTAGAAAGAAATCAAGGCTGGTTTTTTCTAGCTCTTGTGTCAGAGGTACCAATGGAAGGTCTTGACCCTCACAAGATTGAGTTTACCTAATAGAGCTAAAGAATTTGAGGCCCTGTGGTCTTAAACCTGACCTTGGTATGGAAGTTTCCTCTGCCTGGCTTCCTCATGATGCTATCGCAGAGGTTGGCCTCTTTGTACTTTGTAAATAAGACAAGCCTTACTTCAAAACATCTGGCCCTTACTTATCACTAAATCCATGCTTTGTGACTTATCAACTTACATTAGTTCAATTAAACCAATGTGAACATGGCATTGGTGTTGACAGATTGCTTCAAAGGGAATAAGAAAATAGTTTATTCTGAGCCAAATAGGAGTAATCATGGCCTGAGAACATAGAATCAAGTTACCCTGAATGACATGTGCTCTTGCCCCCCCCCCACTCCCATGAGAAAAATTACATCAACATTTAGATTTTAGAGCCACAGAAAGTAGAAGATCATAAATCTATCTGTCCATATATATGTATATGTATCTATCTATCTATGTCTGTATACACACACACACACACACATACACACAAACACATACCCCCAAATATGTCCATGGAGGCATCAGATAGGTACCCTGCAATCTTACTAATTGCTTAGTTTTAGGGTTGGTAGAGGCCAGAGGTCTGCCATATTTAGCATCACATTCTATGAATTTTACCTAATAGTCACAGGATATTGAGGTTATTGGTTCTGATACAGAAGTTGATAATAAATGACTATTAAAGGGACTAAGAGTCCAAGTTCAATTTAGCTCCTGACATTCCATGTCTTCACAATCAATATGTGCTGTTCAGCAGAGATCAAACAGTGCCGATTCTTAAATGTAGAAGTGACTTCCTTAGAGAACTTCAGTTTCAAAATGGGCAAGATACTCTAATCAGAAGAAAATTTTACTATCGCTTGAGAAGAAATAGACTTACGACAGTTATTAATTAGCATGGTCATCGCCATGCTGCTGTACATAGTATTAGTCTCAGTCCTTTACAAAAATTTGGACTAGCTGGGAGCCAGCCTGTAATTCTAGCTACTCAGAAGCCTGAGATCTGAGGATTGCAGTTCAAAGCCAGCTCAGGCAGGAAAGCCCATGAGACTCTTATCTCCAATGAACCACCAGAAGTGGCACTGGGGCTCAAGTGGTAGTGCGCTAGCCTTGAGCTGAAGAGCTCAGGGACAGCGCCCAGACACAGAATTCAAGCCCCATGACTGACAAAAAAAAAAAAAAAATTGGACTAGAGTCAGCAGAAGCAGGCACCACACATCAAAACTGGCTGGTTAAATTGAGGGAGGATCCTAAAGGCATTTAGTGAAATTTTTATTATCTTTTTATTGTGAAAATACTGTACAGAGGGGTTACAATCACATGGGCATAGTGCAAGTTATTGAGCAAAGTTAGCTCCATCTCTGCCTTTACTCTCCCCTCTCACCACTCTGCTTCCTTTTTCCCTATACATCTCAGTAATGGCCCAGGGAATGTGCACACCATGTGACTTTCTGGAAGTCACAGATCCTGTTACACATCCTTATTCAACTCCACTCTCTCCCACCAACTCGGCTTTGATATGTTTACACTGTAACCTTGAGACTGTTGTAATGCCAAAAGCAAAACACTTACTAGGCTCTTAACCTTTTCACTCACTACCTCCTCTACTTCTTTGCTTTACTGAGACTTGGATTTCTCTGGACAGTTCTGTCCCTGGCATTCAGGCTTTCTCAAATGGAGGTAGCTCACTTCTGCACAAATAAGCTATCTCTTCCTTCTCTGATGGCCAAGGGTTTGTTTCTTCTAGTTGAAGGCTTCTGCCTGCTATGCATGTTTTTTCCCCCACATTTCTTTGAAATCCCTTCATGTGAAATAATTCCTATCAATCAATTTCCAATTGCCACTAATTTTCCATTGGTGCTCATACAAATTATCACAATTTAAATGGCAATTTTATGAGATGATGATCCTTGAGCACAAGTCTAACAACAGGTTTCACTGGGCTAAAATCAGGCTGTCAGCAGGACTGTGAATTTGGAGGTCCCTGGGAGAATTGGTTTACTTGTCTTGTCCTTCTGAAAGCTTCTTGTATTTCTTGATTTGAAATCTCTTCCTCCATCTTCAAAGTCAGCAATCCCATTACTCAGACCTGTCCAATGTCACATCTCCTCCCTGACTCCTTTGGCTGTCTTTTCTACCATTTAGGGACTTAGGCATGTTCTCTTGATGATCTCTTTTATGCTTTCCTTGACCTCTTATCTTTCTAAGTCTCCCCTTTTTGCAGGGTGGGAGTAGAGGCATCACTCTGGACCTTGTCATCTTGTGCTTCTCCAAGTTCTTTTTCAGAGATCCTGCCCAGACTTCAATCTCTTCCCCAAGTATTGGACCCACTAAATGTGTTCTTTGACCTCTCTAAGATCTAGAATCCCCAACCCCTAATCTCTAAAGAACCTCCTCCCTAGTTAATCCCTTTAGTGACTTGCATGTTTATCAGCAATCAAAGAATGGAACTTCCCTGGACTCAATTCCTTCCTTCTGCTGACCCAGGCCCTGGGAAAATCAGACTTTCAGGGCTTCAGAGTTTTGTGGGAGAGAATCCTATCAATGCCCTGCTTGCTGTCCGACAAGCTTGGTTCATAGAAGCTGCTTAACTGTGTTTTCTCTGGTCTAGTAAGCATGTTTTTAAAGGCTTCACTGAGAGTCCCAAACATAAACTTCTGCACAACCTCTATATCCTTCATACTAACTTGTATAGTATTTTCTCCAAGTCCAAAGAGAAACTAGAAGCCACACGAATCTGAAGTATCTTGCCTTGGTAAATCTACCTAAAATGCACTTCTTCTTGTTTTCTTTCTGTTAGATTACACATGGAGAGGTTTTTTCTCCTTTCTTTTTTAATTTTTTTAATTTTTCATAGTTATTATAAAGGTAATGTGCAGAGGGGTAACAGTTACTTAAATCAGGCAAAGGATGTCTTTCTTTTTTAACAAGTCTCTGTCTCTGTCTCTGTCTCCGTCTCTGTCTCTGTCTCTGTCTCCCTCCCTCTCTCTCTCTCTCTCTCTCTCTCTCTCTCTCTCTCTCTCTCTCTCTCTCTCTCTCTCTCTCTCTGTTTCTCCCTCCCATCCCCACAAGTTGTGTAGGTCATTTTCCCAGTGTCTAGTAAGTACCCCTATGTCTTCTCCTTTCAAAGGAGCCTGCTC
Source organism: Dipodomys merriami (assembly GCF_024711535.1). Lineage (NCBI taxonomy): Eukaryota > Metazoa > Chordata > Mammalia > Rodentia > Heteromyidae > Dipodomys > Dipodomys merriami. Next base: position 29,590,036 of record NW_027202271.1, read on the forward strand.
TGATGTTACCTCCTCTTTCTGGCATTAGTCTCCCTCTATTCTCATTCCTCTCAAAATTCATAAACTCTCAAGTTTTTCAGTCTAAACATAATCCTTCTCTTTGCACTCATCTACTAAAGTTTTAAGAGGCAACTTAAAAGATGCGTTTGCTGGGCCTGTGGATTAACTAAAAGTCTCCCAACTTTGTGTCTGTGTTCTTTGATCTGAGCTATTCTCTGCAGCAGTCACTTTGCAAGCTACTTGAGCTCCAGGAAAGACCAGATTCACTGACAAGTCTTGTGACAAAAGGCAAACCGCTTCTCAGATAGGCAGTACTATCAAAAAAGGCAAAACTACTCTTCCCCTCAAAGGGAAGCAATACTAGCTTCTCTGGAATTCTTCCATGGACAAAGACTGAGCTAATAGCCCAATCCATACCCATGACTTGGGGACTATTTATGCAGACTTTTCTCATTCCCTGCCCTCAGTTCTCCTGATTTCTTCAGGTGAAATTACCTCACTTTCACTGAAGGTAATATCTGTACCCCTGAAAATAGCTAAAGACATACTGAAGTGCTCTCTTCATGGTTGCCACATAATAAGTCTCCCCTTCTTGGTCCTTTACTACATCTCTTTACTTGGCATATGGGAAGAATGGCTGGATTTAACATAGGACTCCTGACCTTAGGGCTGGGGTCTCAAAGTCTAAAATCTTGATTTCAAAGCCTTCTCTTTCTCTCTTTCCCTTCCCCTCTCCTTCTCCTCTTGCTCCTGCTCTCATTCTCTCTCCCCTTCCCAACTTAGTGATACTAGATAAATTGCAGAATATCAGCAGACCTAAAAAAAACTTACTTCTTCAGAATCAAATATCAAATGAGGAAAGTAAAATTTTTAGGAGTGACCCAGAAGTAGGTATAAAACTACATCTTATAAAATATGATCAGTTTCTCTTAAAAAAAATATAGGTAGATAGGTTGATAGATAGATATGATAAGATAGGCAAACAGATAGGCTGGAGTTATGCTTCCGGTGATAGAGTTCCTGCCTAGCAAGCATGTGGCACTGAGTTCAAACCCTAGTACTGCCAAGAAAGTAGAATATAAAATTAAATATAAGCAGACTAAATGTAAACCAATGTAAGTACAGCAGTGGGACCTAAAGCTCAAACTTTATGAATTTCATTGTAAGTCTGCCTCTGTACATACAACAGCATGGGGACAGTGTAGTAATTGACAATATCTCTGAGGAAAGGGAGCATATTGTGCTATTTCAGAAACCTACTGCACAGAAGGTATACTCAGCTCACAACTAATGTTCAGAAGGACAGGACAGCAGTCACATTTCAGTTAAAAAGCTATTTGTTTACCTTTATAATTGCCTTCAATTTGTAGCAAAAGCTACGCGCTTTCCATTTATGTTTGGAACATAAAATTTCCTTTTAAAACAAATACTTCGCTATCAACTTTAAAATTAACTTTAAAGTTATTCAGGGCAAAATATAAACATATCATAGCTAAAATACCATGGAAAAACACTTTGGTGCAGTTAACATAGACTTAAAAAAAAACCCTGAATGACAGGAAAGTAAAACAGGCTCTGTTGGTTAGGTGGGTAATGGTGGGAGCAGGGAGGGCTAACAAAGAAACTGAATAAGGATGAACACAGTAGGAATGGTTTGTTTGCAGTATGAAAATAGAAAAATGAAACCTGTTGAAAATTTCAATAAGGAGGAGTGGGTAGGAGAGAGTGACAGAAGGGGCAACCTTGGTCAGAGTACATTGTTAACATGCATGGAAATATAACAATGACATCCCCCATTGTACAACTGATGGATGCTACTAAAAAAATTAAAGTAGCTGGGCACCAGTGGCTCACACCTGTAGTCCTAGCTACTCAAGAGGCTGAGATCTGAGGATCACAATTCAAAGCCAGCCTGGGTGGAAAAGTCCTTGTGAAACTCTTATCTCCAGTTAACCACTCAAAAACTGGAAGTGTCACTGTGGCTCAAATGGTAGAGTGCTAGCCTTGAGCACAAGAGGCTCAGGGACAGTGCCCAGGCCCTAATTTCAAGCCCCACAACCAATCAAAACAAGCTACATCTGAGTGATATATGGTTATGGCAAATATTGTATACAGTATGAGAATGAGCATGTTTGAGATGTATGAAGTCAAAGGGGAGGAGATAGTTTCCCCCAAAGAAAAGTCCAGAGAAATCAAATTTGGCAGTGGACCTCCACTGCTGCCCAAAGGAAGAAAGAAACTGGGCCCTGAGCATCGGAACTATATGTCAAGTACTGTTCTCAGTGGTGATGTATGCTCAGTGTATCGCAAGTCTGCACCAGTCATATTGTTGAAGTGATTCTTCTTGCTCTGAGCTTGTGTTTTCTGGCAACATCTTAATTATAATTAGGCATTGCTTACAAACTATAGTACTCTCATTGGCAAATCATGAACATCTGGCTTCCTTGGTAGCTTATTACCCAGTACCAATTAATTAATCAGTGTTCTTTTTAAGAATAAGCTCATATGAGCTTGTGTTCTTGTTCTGGCAAGCTTGGTTCTGAGCCCATAAGGCAGACAGCTGGAAATGAAATCCTTGACTAGAGGTAAATTTGCCAAGATGACATCATCTGTACACTTGTCTAGGAGGCCAACCTTCCCTCCTTCCTCAGGTGCCAGCTGATCTTGTTGCATCAAACCATAGCCTCATTCACTCCTTAACAAGGAATTTGTCCTTGTTCACTAAGACTGCCATCCGGATGTGGCAGGTCTTCTAATTCGGGCTTATTTGCAGAGCTCATCCCCTATGACCTCCCTTATCTTTGGAAGCCTTTGTTGTTCTCCAACTTCTTTTTTGTTGTTGGTCTTCTATCAAATATTTTCCTCCAGACTCCAATTATGCTTGCCCTTTGAACCTAGATACATCCCCAGTAAACATCAGAGAACAGAGAATTTGGATCATGCTCATATTTCTCTCTGTCCCCTCCCTCCCTCCCTTCCTTTCTTTTTTTTATACCAGTATTTGGGCTTGAACTCAGGGCCTTGACGTCTCACTTGACTTTGTCTCAAGGCTAGCATTTCACCATTTGAGCCAAAACCTGCACTTCTGGAGTTTCTCTTGTTAATTGAAAATAGGAATCTTGCAAGCTTTTCTATTATATAATTTCCTTTGCATATAACCTGAAGGTTCTAGTATTGGTACTGTATCTCTCAGCATACAAAAACAAAACCACTTCCTAGAGCCCACATTTTCTGGCTGATGACTTTTTTTTGGCCTTGTAGAATTTCTGAAAGAGTGATTCCTTGAGATTTTCTAACATTCCTTGAAAGAGAGATGTGAAATTTTCTGTCTCTTCTCCTGTAAGAGACCCTGTATTTAAAGGAACCCAAATAATTGAGGCAGTCATTTCCCCACCTAACCAAAACCATGGTACTTGAGTTACTAGTGGTTTCCTGAATGCCAAACCAAAGGGCACTTCCTTGTCCTCATCATACTCAGCCTAAGAGCAGCCATTGACAGAATTTATCCTCCCTTCTTGAAATACTGTCATCACTGACTTCTGAAACAACTTGCTTCTACCTAATCAGTGGCCACTTACTCTCAAGCCATTCTCCTGGGTTTCCTACTTTAAAATCCTCCATTATGGGGACCCTCAGGGTTCATGTTTAAACCGTACTCTTAAGCTGGGCACTGCTCATGCCTGTAATCCTAGCTACCCAAGAGGCTGAGATCTGAGGATCACGGTTCAAAACCAGCCTGGGCAGGAAAGTCTGAGAAACTCTTATCTCCAATTAACCACCAGAAAACTGGAAGTGGCTCTGTGGCTCAAGTGGTAGAGCACTTGCCTTGAGCTGAAGAGCAGAAGGACATCGCCCAAGCCTAGAGTTCAAGCCCCACAACCAACAACAGCAATAAAAAAAAAAAGCCCTCTCAAACCCAATTCTTCTCTATAGTCACTTGTAGGTGTTTGGGCACCAAATTCTGGTCATAGTCTACAGACTGAAGTTCACATCTCTAGGTCCAATTCTTTTCTAAACTCTTCTTAGATGTGCAATAGACAAATCAGAGTTCACATATCCAGGAGCCAGGAGGTAGCTCTGTGTTAGAACACTTGCCAAACATGGACAAGACTGTAGGTATTCAGTTGCTAAACAGCCCTTTGTATAATATGAGTATTGATCTTAGACTGAGTGGGACATATAGTTATTCTCCTTAATTCCTTGGACATTTTTAAAAAACTTTTCATGTCCCACTAAAACATTTGTCACTATACAAATCCATCCACATCTGAAATCAGGAAAGCAACTCCATTCGTAATAGCCCCACAAAAAATAAAATCTAGGAATTAACCAAAGAAGTGAAGGACCTCTATGATGAAAACTTTAAAAACCTGAAAAAGGAAATCAAAACAGAACTTAGAAAGTGGAAAAAACTCCCATGTTCCTGGATTGGAAAGATCAACATTGTGAAAATGGCAATACTTCCAAAGGCTATCTACAAATTCAATGCGATACCCATCAATATTCCAACCTCATTCTTCAAGGAAATAGAAGAGGCAATCCAAAAATTCATATGGAACAATAAAAGACCTCGAATAGCAAAAATGATCCTTACAGAACAATGCTGGAGGAATATCAATACCAAATTTCAAACTCTACTACAAAGCCATAGTAATCAAAACAGCTTGGTACTGGCACAAGAACAGACCTCAGGAACAATGGAATAGAATTGAAAACCCAGAAATGAACCTACAGACCTATAGCCATATGATCTTCGATAAGGGAGCTAAAAAAAATAGAATGGAAGAAAGACAGCCTCTTCAGTAAATGGTGCTGGCAAAATTGGTTAATCACTTGTAGAAAACTAAAGCTAGATCCCCATGTCTCACCCTGCACCGGAATCAACTCCAAATGGATCAAAGACCTCAAAGTCAAAGCAGACACTCTGAAATCATTACAGGATGGAATAGGAGAAACCCTAGGTCTCCTTGGCACAGGCTGAAATTTTCTTAATAGAGACCCAGAAAAACAACAAATCAAAGAAAGGTTGGACAAATGGGATTGCATGAAATTGCAGAGCTTCTGCATGGCAAAGGACATAGCTAGCAAGATCAATAGAAAGCCCACAGATTGGGTCTTCACTAGCCATACAACAAACAAGGAGCTCATATCTAAAATATACCTGGAACTCAAAAAATTAAATCCCCAACAACAAATCCTCAAAGAAACAACTGCCCAATAAATAAGTGGGCTAAAGACTTATAGAGAAACTTCTCTTAAAAGGAAAGAAGGATGGCCAATAGACACATGCAGAAATGCTCAACCTCCCTAGCCATAAAAGAAATGCAAATCAAAACTACATTGAGATACCATCTCACCACAGTTAGAATGGCTATAATCAAGAACTCTAATAACAACAGATGCTGGAGGGGATGTGGACAGAAAGGAACCTTACTGCATTGTTGGTGGGAGTGTAAACTTGTTCAGCCACTTTGGAAAGTAGTATGGAGGTTTCTTAAAAGATTCCACATAGAGCTCCCCTATGACCCAGCAATCCCATTTTTGGGCATTTACTCAAATGATCACAAACAAGACCATACTAAAGCTACCAGCACAACTATGTTTATTGCAGCATTATTTACCATCGCTAAGATATGGAGCCAATCCAGATGCCCCTCAGTAGATGAATGGATCAAGAAAATGTGGTATATATACACAATGGAATTCTATGCCTCCATCAGAAAGAATGACATTGCCCCATTTGTTAGGAAATGGAAAAACTTGGAAAAAAATTATATTAAGTGAAGTAAGCCAGGTGCAAAGAAACATAGGTCCCACAGTTTCCCTTATTTGCAATAACTACTATATGTCTGAGTCAAGCAGAAATGGTCAGATAAGTTGATGTTAGGCAAAATGAATCCCAAGATAAGAATTCTAATGTTTTTTCTTTCTTGTCATGGTTTCTAACATATTTATAAGATGATTTCTTTGTTGCTTTGTATGTCCCTCCCCCATGGTATAACCCCTGTTTTCACTGTATTTGATGTATACGTTGTGGAGGGGAAGGGAATAAAACAAATTGTTTAAATAGGGATACAGGTAGACCCATTGCAACAATGAGATATACAAAATGTTTTTTGAAAAAACGAACTTTACAACTTTGGTGGAGGGGGGTTGTCTAGCGGGGGGAGATGGGAAGGGATGGGAAAGGGAAACAAAGGAGGAGGCAACAATGCTTGATAAGAAATGCACTCATTACCTTGCCCATGTAATTGTAACCCCTCTGTACAGTATTTTCACAAAATAAATAAATAAAAAAACCATCCACATTCTTAGAAGCATGCCAACTCCATTTATTCCAATGATAACAGACCATCAAACCTAAAAGTGGGCTGGCCAGAGGGTTCTGTTGTGCATATTGTAACGAGAACTTGGACCCAGATGTGAATTATCTTAGAAATGAGTTCTGATCCTTCAGTAGCACAAATATGCCCTGGATATTAAAACATAGAGAGGAAAGGTAATGAAATAAATTGAAGAATGTGGAACAGCCTTTTGTTTTTGAATCCTTAGAGGTGATGGTAAAAAGACTACCAGATATGGGAACTAAATTAAAAAACAACTAGGTATCTTCCACTTTCTCCTATAGTTTCTTCAACATTGCTCTTCCCTGTGCTAGATTCTAAAATCTATGTATAGGAAAAAAAAAAAACCAACAAGATGGAATGCAGCAAAAACCAACAAAGGAACAAAGCAGGCAACAAGCATACTTATTTGATATGTGAATTAAGAAATAATTAGTCTGTATTTTTTAAACCTTTCATTATATTAAAAATTGCCTAGAGAGGCATGGTGATGCACTCCTATAATCTCAGCACTCAGGTGAAAGGATTGAAAGTTGAAGGATAACCTGAACCAGGTAGTTACACACACACACACACACACACACACACACACACACACACACACACACACACACACACACACGTACGTTTGTTTGCTGTGGCATGCATATTCTCATTGCAAAGCTGCTGCTATTCACAGATAAACTCACTAATCTTTGGAGAATCTCTTTCTCTTTGATATTTAGGTTGGCAAATACCTCTCCTAACACTCAACACAACCTGGTTAGAGAGAGAGGGACCAGGAGAGAAAGACAGACAGACAGAGAAGAAGGAAAAAGAAAGAGAAAGAGAGAGAGAGAGAGAGGAAGGAAGGAAGGAAGGAAGGGAGGGAGGGAGGGAGGGAGGGAGGGAGGGAGGGGAGGAAGGAAGGAAGGCAGGCAGGAAGACAGGAAAGAACTGTTTAAAACCTGTACAGACAGACAACATGAAGTAGTGAAATGTGACTGATAATGTTTAACTGACTGATCACAACTTCATAAAACATCACCTCCAGAACAGTTTTAATTTACTGCCGTACTAGACTCCATTTATGTAAATCCTCATTCTCAGTCAAGGCCGGTGTTACAATAAATTAAAATTTAGAGCCAACCTAATCTGACACATACTTAATAGTATGTATCATGATGTTGGTGCTTATAAAGGAAGAGTAAATGGAAGCAGTTCTCTTAAGTGGTTTTAATTAGCACCTTCCATGGTCTAATCAAGGATGTGTAGATTCCGCTGGGAAGGGAGTGAGGCGAGAAGTGGCAAGCCACTGTGCAGACACCCTCTGTGAAAACTTGAATTCTCAACCCTGGTGTCCACAGCAATAGACAGTTTCTGTGGTTCAAAGGCTGTATCCAGGCTCTTCTAGAGAACACAGACCTGGCAATTGGGTTTACTGTTGGTTCCCTCTGACTGGCATGCTTCCACCTCTTTTGTGTTTGCAAAAGTCTGTCTCATGATTCAGAACTCTTTCAGCTAAGTTATCATTCAGCTGCATTTGCTCATTTAATCTTTATAACAGCTTTTAGGATCCTTTCTAAGAATAGAACTTCAACCCAGACAGCATGGAGTGTGTTAGCTGGGGACTTAGGTGACACAAAGTGGCCTCAGATGACAGGCTGTTGGTTGGAGAGTCTATCATAGAGCGAGTCCTGGCAGGCGGACAGATAATGATAGAGATTCTAGGAGATTGGCACCAGGTGTGGACAGGCAATTTTGGGTTCAAAAGGTGCCACCATTTCAGAATCAAAATAGAGTCACTCCTGTCAAGCTTTAACAGAAAAAAAAAACCAAAGAAGGGAATCTTGTGTTTGTGTGCCTGATTGAAAGAACTACTCACAGAAGGCCGCCAGAACCATGGACAAAATAATGCTTCTGCAAGGACATCTGCCCAGCAACTGTCTGTTTAACCTTAGACCAACACCACCTTCATTACTAATCCCTAGCAACCTTCCATAAGTCCTTGTGGCCAGAGATTATTGTATCAAAATGTCTTTTATGTAATCCTCTTTTGGTTTACTTTTCAAAACTTTCCTTTGCCTCAACCTCCTTGAACACACTTGGTTTACTGTGGCATGCATACTCTCATTGCAATGCTGCTGTCCACAGACCAGCTCAGTAATCTTTTGAGACTCTCTTTCTGTTTGATATTTAGATTGCCAAAGGCCTCTCCTAACAGTCAACCCAACCTAGTGAGACAGCTTGGAGCTCTTCAATTCTTCCTTGACAACAAGTACATTCTGTACTTGGGCGGGACTCAGGTGGGAGGGTACAAGAGCACTACACCAGGATCATGGCATCTGTGTCATTTTCGTTCAGTTCCTTGTTCTTGTAGTGTGTGGTGAAGGATAGAACTCCACATCACGGAAGTAAAATAAATGTGTTTGCCTTCCACTTTTAAATAACATTCCTTTTCCTTTTATTTGGAGCTTACATTTACACTAAGTTTAATAATTTACTATGGGAGAGACCCTTGAGACTTACACTCTTGAAATGAGGCATTGCTGAGAAGTTCCTTAGATGCACTGAGTTTATTTGGCAGTATTTATGTTTATTCTCTAGTTACAGGTTATGATTTTGACTTTCTTTGGTTGGGGGGGGAGGGACAGCATGCGGTAGCAAATGATACTCAACTCACAGTCTCATGCTTGCTAGGCAAGTGCTCTACCACCTGAACAACTCCCCAGGCCTTTTGGGTGGAGGTTAATTTTTAGACAAGGGCTTCAGACTTTTTGCCTCTGGAAGGCCTTGGATCACAATCCTTTTACCTGTGCTTCCCAAGCAGTTGGGATTACAGATATGAGCCACTATGCCCAGCTTGTCTGTTAAAATGAAGTTTAACATTTTCCCTAGGCTGCTTCTAAACTTCAGTATTCCCAGTTTGTGCCTCACACCTATCTGAGATTATAGTCATAAAACCATTATGCTAGGCCTTATGGTTTAGATTTTAAATACCCCCAAAGCCCATATGCTAAAGGCTTAGTTTCCAGCTTTTAGTACTACTGGCAGGCGATGGAATCTTCAAGAGATTGGGCCTAGTGCAAGGAAGTTAGGCCTTTGGGGTAGTACCCTTGGAGGGGATGTTGGGACCCCCAGCTGCTTCTTCTCACTCCTTTTGCTTCCTAGCTACTATGAGATGAGCAGGTTTCCTCCTCTCTGGGACTCCAAGTAGATGTACTGTCTTACTAACCCAAAAGCCATGGAACCAACTTACCATTGATTGAAACTTCTGAAGCCATGAACCAAAGTAAACTTTGTTTTCCTTGTAAGTTGTTTATCTCCAGTATGTTGACACAGTGATGGAAAGCTGATGAACATACCATCTCTGAGTGTCCAATAGATTTATTCTCTGTCTAAGGAAATTGGATTTGTAGAAATCCCTAGTCAGAGGCAAAATCATGAGAATTTTCTCCAACCTACAGTGGTTTGGCTTATACCATTCCTCTTCAGTATTTTTTCTGGAGTGTTTAACTGATTATTTTATCAAAGTGGGGTATGTCTTTTGTTGGGTTGATTGGTTGATTGGGTTTAGTTTGGGAGTCTTGGGATTTGAACTCAAGGCTTCCCAGGGAGATGCTTTAACACTTGAGCCACACCCAGCCCTAAGTATAACAAAGTACAGCCAAGCAACATCACAAATTGATGGTGTAAAAATAGGGCAAGACAATGAATGTTTCAAGTAGCTGTTAAACAAAGATAGTGCCTGCTTCTTGGCTTTGAGATTAGATCTAGTAAAAGTTGATATAAGTGATATACTTTGACCTTCAGAATATCATATAAATATAGCTCTTCACTTTATAAAGTTAGAAACAAAATGCAACTATCATTATCCAGGAATAAGTCTGTTCCTTGGTGATACACCAGGGAATACCAGAGAAATGATTCTTGGTCACTTTTGAAGCAGTGTCTGGCTCTGAACAAGAGATCCATGTAGCTGCTCTTGAGGGTATTTAGGGGTAGAAATGGGACCTGCCCTCCATGCTCTGTCATTTTCCAAGGAGCAGAAACTGCCCTTCTCATAGCCCTCCTTTGACTTTTTTTTAAACTAACATCTGGGCTTTCTTCTGCACCAGGCCCTGCCCTAAGCACCTTTTTGCACCACCATGAGGTGAAGACATTCTATACATAGGAGCCTAAAGCTGAAAGCAGAGAGATGCTGGCTTGCCAAGGTCACAGAGGAGCATGCTCTGAGCTCTCAGACCCTCTGGCTCCAGAGCACCAGGACTTAGCTTCATCTAACACTGTTGCCATTTGTTTTATTTAGTTATTTTTGACCAACTTTCAGTTGACCAACTTTGCAGCCCATGAAATGTATACACCGTGCATAAGGTATTTATAACACTCAAATATCTAATGTACTTTTACATATCCTACAAATATAAACTTGTACAAAGCACATAAACCCAAGGCATAGTTAGACATGTAGTTGTATACATGTATCCAGTAATACTGTCCTATGACATTACCAATACTGTCCATCAATGACTCAGAGGTAATGACTGCAAATGAATACAAATGTGTAAAGCATGCTTACATAGGTTGGGCATTAGCAAGGCTTCTAACTTTGACTTTAAAATAATATTGATATAAAGTGTTTTACTGCCATTGAAAATCACCAGTAATCACAAAATAGCATCCAAAAGAGGTAAGCTTAAAGCTTACAATTTTGTAGATTTTAGCTTCCTGTGAGGAAAATACCTTGCAAATATAATGTGTTTGTAGACCTAAATTTCCAAACCTACTATTGAAATTAAGATGCAGACTTATATTTCTACACAATTCTTTGCAAGTATAGAGATTGAGACCAGTGACTAATGTTTTGAATTAATTTCCCAGAGAATATAGGCATCAGTCAAGTTTTAACAACAGCCTTGTAAAATAAAACACTTTTTCAGGGGACAATAATTAATAAGTGTCACATTCATTTCTGGGCTTATTCACCTGGACTTAGATGGTAGCCTGTGGGCATGTGGCATTAAATGTTAATTCTATCTCCTTAAAAAGGTAATACAAGTATAATCATAAATTTGATACTTAACTATTCTTTTTTCCTTAATTTGTCTGTTATAATTAATAAACCAAATTAGTTCAAGTCTCTAATAATGTACACAAATGGACAAAATGTACAGTGGAAGAGTTTAGGCTACCTATAATTGTGACCGTTGAGAACTTAAAATTTAACACTGTTGTGTTTAAAAGGGGATCTAGAAAAGGGTCAGAGATAGCGAAAGCAAAGCTAGAAAGCAGGAGCTAGTTAGGGGTTTTTCCTCTACTGCTGCCTCCCACTGGCAACTTAAGGGAATCACATCCTATCCCTCCAACTTCACATTTCACCTTTTCCTCTATTGCTCTTTTCTTGGCACATATCCCTTTGCAGAGGTGTGTGTGAATGCTTGTTGTGCTTCTAGGTGTCTCCACCTTCTCCTCCCCACCACCACTAAGAGGAAAGATAGAAGAGCAGGCTTTTTTCCCTGGAAGTACCTCAAGTGGCTGGAGCAATGTGGGCCCATGAGCATTCAAGCGTTAAGTCTTCAAACTTGTAGTTCGAAACTGTTGGAAACATCCATCATTCCATGAGTGAGTTAAGTATGAGAGTAAAGAAGAGCCTTAGCTAAAAAAAAAAAAAAAAAAAGAAGAGCCTTAGCATGTAGAGTGTGAATGTGGGAGATTGAAGATCCTATCATTACTAGAGCTTTTAACATCCAAAGAGATTTGCTCCTAGAGTAGGAGGTGCCCCAGAACCAAAGCAGATTACCAAGTAACTAGGCACTGCAGGAATGAGGCTGCAGGAAGTGGAAAGCAGGAGGTTGCCAGTTTCATCTTTCTCTTTCTTCCTAGGTTTATTATTGCATTCTTTCTCTCTTTTTTAAAAAAATTTCTTTCAATCTACTTAGCTAAATTACACATTTAGACACTTCATTTCACTCTCTAATTGCATAGTATAAAATTTTGGGCCAGAGCTGGGCGCTGGTGGTTCCCGCCTGTAATCCTAGCTACTCAGGAGGCTGAGATCTGAGGATCTTGGTTCAAAGCCAGCTTGGGCAGGAAAGTCTGTGAGACTCTTTATCTCCAATAAACCACTAGAAAACCAGAAGTGGCTCAAGCGGTAGAGCACTCACCTTGAGCTGAATAGCTGAGGGACAGCGCCCAGACCCAGAGTTCAAGCCCCACGACAGACCAAAAAAAAAAAAAATTGGGTCCAGGATTAAAGTTAAGCTCGACAGAGGTTTAGTGATTAGTCATCAGTGGATGCTGAGTGAAAGCTGACAAGAAGGATGATAGGAAGGTGGTAGGGTGGGGTAAGTAGAGTTCAGGCTCTAGGACTTCAGTTTGATGCTTGGCCCTTCTCTGCCTGATGCCAGGCTTCTCCTGGCCAGGCCTGGGAAAATGCTGGGCCCACTTTTTTACTTGGTCTTAACCCAGGATGAGGCTAACATGGAAATACAGAATTACTGGAGTCCACAACTTATCCTAAATTTCAGGGGGAAAATAGCATTTGCTAGAGAAACATGAGGGTAACCTCTAAGGTAGGAGTTTCAGAAGAAGTTGCACCAGAGGAAGGAGAGAGAGAGGGGTGGGGGAGACAGAGAGAGAGACAGACAGAGAGACAGAGAGACAGAGAGAGAGAGAGAGAACAAGAAAACGAAAACCATAAAACCACCAGAGAAACCTACACAGAAAGTTATCCTACAAGATATATGGCCTTACTTCTCAGGACTGTCAAGATCACAGAAAATAAGGAAAGATCTAGAATGTGTCACAGACCAGAGCCGACATCAATGGAAAATCTGGGACCATCCCAGCAAAGCATGAAGTTTTGACAAATGTGAGTTGTTAACAGTGGAGAAAACTTGGCAAGGGAAAACTCTCTGCCATCTTTATAACTTTTCTGGGCGGGCCTGGGCCTGCCACTGACACATTTCTCTTGATGCTACAGCAGTATTATACACTTATTGAAGGCTTACGTGCTTTATTTTATTTAATCTTCAAAATAACCCTATAGTATATTGTTACATTTTATAGTCAAGGAAACTAAGACTTAGGGAAACTCAACAACTTGCCCAAGGTCACACAGTAATTGAAGTTTGAACTTGAACCCAAGTCTATCTAATACCCTCATGCTGGCATAACCACCTCTAACTACTCAAGTCTGCCGTGCCTCTATGCTGTCTCCAAAACTTTTTCCTTAAATATAGAAATAGTTCATATTCATTATGGCTGTGAAATGTCTGCTACAGTGAATGGAAGCTTGCTTACATCACTTCTATGTAAAAGAGGACTGTTAGGCAGTTATATATTTTTTTTCATTTCTTGTGGGAAACAGGCCAAAAGGTTGTCCATTTGAAGAGGGCCTCTTTCTGTTTCCTTTCTGCCACGATGCTCTGCCTCATTATGGACTCAGAATCAGCAAAGCAAAGAATGAAATTTCTTAGACTGAGTCAAAACAGATTTTTCCCTTCTTCAGGTTGTTTATGTCAGATATTTTGTCACAGTAGCAAGAAAAATAATTAGGGTCTCACCATGTAGCTCATGCTGGCCTCAAATTGGCTAATCTGCTTTAGCCCCCTGAGTGCTGGGATTGCAGGCATGTGCCAGCAAGCCTAGTCTATTTTCTCCATTTTCTAACAGCTAAGATTTTTCACTGTTCTTCTTACTGTAGAGTCAATATAGGTATAATGCAATGAGCTGGAGGCTATAATCTCTACTGCATAGTAAACATCAACTGTCATCAAAGACACAAAAGACAATGTACTGTCTGCCTTTGCATTACTAAATGAGCAGAAAGCATATGACTTCATTTCCAATAACCGCAGTAATTTTACAAAATGTACCATTCAGACACAGTCTCTTTAACTTCATGAGCCCAGTATTTTGGGAGGGAAACTACAATTCCACACTGCCTTTTAAACTTAAGGAACTCAACAGCACTTATAAATTTAAGGCACTTCTGCTTTCTTCCTTAAACACATATGGTCTCTTTCTATTATTTGCAGGCTTAGAGAGGACTCTAGAAAGTAACTTCTTTGCTTTTCCAATATTGATAGCTAAGAACACTGTTCTTTTTGTGTAAGACAATATTTTGGGGCTGCAGCCATGGTGTCTCTGGCAGTTGAAGTTAAGGCCTACTATTTACTTTCTTCAGCTACCAAGTGAAAGGATCCTTCACATCCATCCCAAGGGACCACACAATGGCAGGCAGGCACAGGAGAAAGATTATTATAAGTTTTATTAGAGCAGCCATATTTCCCCCAAGAGGGAGCACTTGGCACCCTTCACTATCCAGGTAGCAGGAGGGTCTGGGGGCAGGAAGTGAGGTAGGTGGGAGCTCAGGTGGATCTGGACGGAGAGAAGGAGTAGCCAGCTGTAGGACAGGAACTCCAGGGCTGGGAGGAGCTCAGGTCTGGGTGGAACTGAGGACCAAAGGTGGGCATAACGCTTATACCAAGTAAGACAAACCATTCCCCCTTGGTAGGGACCTGAAGGATGAAATGCAGTCACTTGAGATCATAAAGACAAAAGCAGTAACCTTTGATCTTTGGTCCCCGGGCTGGAGTGGTGCTCAGAAATATCTGTGGACATATCTTCCACCTGGAGCTGAGGTTGATGAGCCAGTCCACTTGGCCAGCAGGTGAGCAGCAAGTGTTAGAAACTCACTGTGAATTATCAAGACTCATATTGAATTACAAGTTTTTCTTTGAAAAAAGTCTACTTTGATTGATAACAATAGTAATCATAAAAGTGCCTACTGTGTATTTAGTGCCTCAGTGTGCCAGGTATTATGCCAAATGGTTTTATTCAGACACCCTAATTTATCTTAGGTGTTACTGCTTGCCTGTATTTTCCTGGTGATTTTGACATTATCTTCCTTAGAAATCCCTCAGGAGGGAAAGGAACAGGAACACTAGAGGAAAGAGAGACCCAAGTCCTAGTTTAACTAGAGCAATCTGCTTGTATCTGTTGTACAACATTGAGCATTAGTGGAGACTATCATTTAAATTAGCGGCCATGTTGTGAGAGTTAACTTGGCTAGGCTCTAACACCCAGTTGCCTAGTCATATACTCACCTAGGAATTGCTGTGAAGGTATCAGTAATGTGGTTTACATGTTCAATCCATAGACTTTACGGAGATCACCCTCCATAATGAGCGGGTTATCATCCAATTTACAGAACTTCCTCCAAGAGCAATAATTGAGATTTTCCAGAGAAGAAAAAAGTCTGCCTCAAGAGTGCAGCACTCATTCCTGCCCAAGTCTCCAGCCTGCCCTACAGACTTTGGACTTGCGAACTCCCACAATCATGTGAGGCCATTCATTAGAATATCTCTGTCACCTCCTAAAGTCAGTGGGTAACGCTGATGGGCACAAGGCTTCAACAAAAGCCCTGCAGCCTTGGTACTCAAAGTGTGATCTGCAAATTTGCAGTATTGGTGGCGCAGATTCTTAGCTTAACTTTGATTCAAAGAAGGAAATGGTGTTGTACCTCAAGTGGTAGAGTGCTCACCTTGAGCTGAAGAACTCTGAAACAGTGCCCAGAGTTCAAGCCCCATGACCAAAAAAAAGAAAAAAAAATGTAGTGATTCCAAAAAGATTGAGGTGGGCAGGAGATATGAGAGCCCATAGGGATGGAGGTCATGTTTATTCACAGGCTCTCTGTGCATAGATTTCATCACTATCAGTAACAACCATAGCAGCCCATACCATTGCAGCACACTGGACACTGGCCCATCCCAAAATAGACTCACAGACTACAGAACCTGCAGAACCTGCTTCCTTCTGTCCCCCTGCAGCCGTACCCCATCACACCCCATCCTCCAGTGACAGCACACAGTCCAACAGTAGTATCACCCCATTGCTCTCTTTTTATCCTTTAATGATACCTGTTTATACTCTCCCTAGATAAAAGTGACATTGAGTCAAAGGTGGCCACACAAGGCCATGAATGTACACCAGTCTCGAGGCTACATGCAGGGTTTCCTAAAGCAGCACATGCATCCATGACTCAAGGTTATATGGATATGCAGAAACAACTGGATCCCAGTCCTTGGGAAGTACAGACCCAGAGTCCTCCAGAAGCTATGATGAGGAAAACCTGACTTGCTCAACTAGCATCAACACCATCTCGTAGCTTGTTAGAAATGTATAATCTCAGATTCTGCTCCCTACTTACTCAGTTAGACACTGCATTTTAAATAGCACCTCCTAAGCATATAAAAGTTAATGGTTCAGCACAACATAAATAAAAATAAATTAGACCACCATTATTTTACCAATATAAAATCCTCAAACATTTCACCCTGGATGGAGATTGACTGTAGGGCTTTCTGAAAAAAGGAAATAAAACACCATCTTCCTTTCCTTGAATTAGTTCACTGCCTACCTTGTGTCAGTCACCAACCACAGGAACTTTCTGTAAACCTCTGGCTACCAAATTGGTCACAATTCTAGAAACAGGACTATTTGTCTCCATTGAAGATACCTAATCAGCTCTTATAATATGTACATCCCATTCTTACCCTTCCTTGAAAGCAAGAATTCTTTGTTCTCCTTAATTAGTGGGAAAATAAACCCAAGGCACAGAAGTGGGTTGGCTGAGATCATTTTTTTCCAAAGAGGAATTGCAAAACTGTCTAAAAGAGAAAGGGGCATCATCCAGCCTCAACCTCAGATGAAATCCATATGTTTTAATTGAATTTCTTCAACTAAAATCCCACCTGCCTTGTGTCAAGCTTTGCATTCAGCTACCAAGTGCTGCTGGAGAGAAGGTAAGCTCCTCTCTTTGACTGTTACTGTTTAGCCCATTTGTCAGCCCAGAGATCTAACACACCAGACAAGTGCATTATGTCATTCTCTGCATCTGGGACTTAGAGCATCGGCAAGTGAACAAGTCACCACCTGCAATGGTAATATAACTCAGAACTGTGTAAGTCCTTCCGATGTCTGCTACAATCATTTTCATAATTGATTTTACATTCTAAATAGACCTGTGGGGAGCCATTTTATATCTCAAGAGTCAAAACAAATGAGATCTCTGGTAAGTGTCAGTCAGCATCTGTATCTTCAGACATCCCAACAATTCTTCCTATGAAATTCTCACTGGTGGGCCAATACCATACTGCCTTACCTTTAGTGTACTCCCATCTATGGTTCTAAGGATACTGGAGAATGGGAAGAAAGCCAGGATTTACCCAATCTGAAGGCTGAGTTCTCATCAGCCTTCTGCCCTTAATATCCTGATGGCTAGATAAAAACTGGATAACTCTAGTTCAAGTTGTCCTAAGTGTTGATGATTCTCAACTGGAGAAAAAGCATGTGGCAGAATTATACTAGACACTCTCAGAAAATGAAAACCACACCTACAGATTTTGGCTAGGAAATTTACAGTGGGTAGTAGCCCTTAGAAAAGGATATAGAAATGTCTACTGGGAAGCTCTTATAGGTAATTCTGATTAAAGTCCTCTGCATAGGTGGATCCTTCTGAGAATCATTTGGGGCAGAGAGGAGGGAGGAGTGCTAAAAAAATTCCTACTGCCACATTGTACCTCAGATCATTTAAGTTTGACTCTGTAAAGTGAGCCCAAACATGGAGATCTTTAATATTTCTAAGATTTCAATGTGTGGCCAAGGTTGAAAACCATCAGACCAAGAATTCTTTTTTTTTTTCTTTCAGACCAAGAATTCTTAAATCAATGTTTCTCAAACCTTACCAAGTGAACACTCAACATGGAGGGATTTTTTTTTCTGTTTTTTTTTTTAATTATTATTAGTATTTTTAGACAGGATCTGGAGTTCAGACTGGCTTTGAACTCATAGTTCTCCTGACAGTGGGTAGAGTTAAGAAGGTAGTCTGGCTGCTGATGTAGGAACTGTGCTTTAAGTGGAAGATTATAAAGTGATCCTATTTTAGTATTTTTATTTTTGTCGGTCATGGGGCTTGAACTCTAGGCTTGGGCGCTCACTGTCCCTGTGCTCTTCAGCTCAAGGGGAGTGCTCTACCGCTTGAGCCACAGCGCCACTTCTGGCTTTCTAGTGATTTATTGGAGATAAAAGTCTCACTTTTCTGCCCGGACTGACTTTGAACCTCGATCCTCAGATCTCAGCTTCCTGAGTAGCTAGGATTACAGGCGTGAGCCACCAGTACCCGGCTGCTTTTTTTAGTATTTCTTATAGCATGCTGTCCAGAGCCCTACTGCTAATAAATTTGAGTTTAACCCAGCCAAATGAAAATTTTCAGATACTGGTCATTTTTCAATATAAGACCATTCAAAATATTACATGAGATATCTTATACTAAAAAATTGTTGTGCAAGTAGAGGCAGGGCTCAAATGGTAGAGCGCCAGCAGTGAATGAAAAATTATTGTTGCTTAGCTGAAATTCAAATTTAACTAAGTGTCCTATTTTTTTCCTATTTTTTATTTTGTTCTGTTCTGCTAAATATGATAATGCATTTCTCAGTCTGTCTATTTTGATGCAGGAATGTTGCAGGGCAAAAAATACTGAAGGTCAAATATCTTTGCAGGACGTGGACACCCAAAAAGATGTGTACCATGGGGCCCCAACACAGGAAAAGGACAGTCACATGGGTTATATTCCTGGCATCTATCACAGGTATGCATGCACACAGTGTTCTGTGGGCATACCGAGCACTAAAGCTAATTGTGGACTTTCTAGTGATCCACAGAACTTAGTGAGAAAGACCTTGTCGTTCCCTTGCTCAGCAGAAAAGCATTCTTTCCAACTGCCTATTCCCTAAAAGAATGTTCTTTGGGCCACTGGTTTCACAAAATGCTTACAGATTCCTCATGATGGGGAAAAGCATTTTGTTGAGAAAAAAAAAAGAAAAATTCTGAACTAAACACAATTAAACATATTCCTTTGTTGTAAAATCTTGTGTTTAACCTTATTTTTAGAATTGTGCCCAAAAGAGATATCATCTAGTATTTCCCAGATTTACATGATCAGATATCTTCTTCCCTAAAGGATACCTTCTGGGATTAGCATTATCTGAGACACCTTTTAAAGCATGTTGGGGGAATAAATCTGCTTTTGTGCTTCCCTTAGTAGAAAAAGAACAAATGGTTATTATGGAAAATTTGGAAAGTACATAAAAATACAGCAAGAAGATGTTACTCATAATCTTACCACCCACCATTACTATTAACACTTTCACCCACTGTCTTCTAAACTATAAATGTAGGTGACATAAGAAATAAAAAGTTTCATGAGAAAAATAGGATATTTGAACGTAGGAATAGAATCTTGATGAATGTGCTAGGAAGAGATTACAATAAGAAAAGATCTATTTGAATGTTAGTGCCATAAAGAGAAAAGTGTTAGAGATAATTTTTATTAGTTTTCAATATATCTATTCCAATTGCTGAGTTTATCTATCCTTTTTCCTTCCTCCCTTCCCTCCTTTTCTTCTTCTTTTCCTCCCTTCTTCTCTTCTTCCCTTCTCCCTCTCTGTTTTCCTTCCTTTTTGCCATTTTTGGTGCTGGGAATCAAACTCAGGGCCTTTCACATGCTAGGTAATCACTCTATCAACTGAGCTATACTGGTAACCCCTTTTGCTTTTATTTCTGATGAACATTAAGACCTAGACAATTAGCACAAAGATGGCTCTAAAATTTCAACTACTACCTGTAATTTCTTATATTGCTTTTATTGAATCTTGAAGGCAAATGGTATTGCTAGACAGTTTAGTGTTTGGCTATCCTCACTGAAACAGTTATAATCTCTACTGTTTACGAAGTCATAATCATCTTTATCTTTCCATTATCAGTGTGACAAATGACAATCTTACAACCCTTATTTACTAAGCACATTCACATGGGTTATATTTCTGGCATCTATCAGTTACCTTGGGAGGGGCAAGAATGTCGGCATGTATTATTGCCTTCTTTACTGAGGATAAAGTGAGTGAGACTCAGAAATAAGATAACTTAAGCCAGTAAATGGCAGTGTTTGAAGCAGAACTAATGTCTTTTGATTCCACCTTCTGTCCTG
Organism: Dipodomys merriami; assembly: GCF_024711535.1. Lineage (NCBI taxonomy): Eukaryota > Metazoa > Chordata > Mammalia > Rodentia > Heteromyidae > Dipodomys > Dipodomys merriami. The sequence continues at coordinate 29,610,409 of NW_027202271.1, forward strand.
TCAGATAAAACAACCAAGAAAACAAATTATGTGCCATATTTGATTTTCTAAAGACTTCACTGGATTTATGGAACATATTATTTTTAAGATCTGTAAGTATAGGCATGCTCTAAGTATAAAATTTATTTTTAAAAGAATCTCCTATCACATTCTTCTGTGGTATTCTGAGCCCTACTATATGATTGTTTCAACATAAATAATGTGTTCCTAAATGCCATGATCATTAATTTTATATTATATATCTGTAGCTATAGCTTTTACCTATAGCTATTTATAGCTATTTAGTAGGCACTTTTCTGGGCTTTACAAGAACAATTACAGAAAATCTGACTCTTAAGTCCCATGCTATTAACCACTAGGCTCTTCAAATAGGTACTCCTTTTTCTAACTGACCCATAAAAATTTTACATATTTATGGAATGAAATCTACTCATTTATTTTCAGGCGAATCCTGAGCAATTTTTTCCTTTAAAAATATTTTTATTGTTATGATGCAGGTGATGTACACAGGGGGTTACAGTTACATAAGCCAGGGAAAGATAACCATTTCTTTTTGGACAGTGTCAGTCCTTTCCTCACTGTCTCCCAGCTTTTCCCTCCCATCCCCACCCACAAGCTGTATAGTTCATTTTCAACATAGTGTCTATTGGATATCATTGCTGCATTTGCTCACCCTTTGATCTTCCATTCCTGTGCCTCCTTCTTATCCTCCCAAAGACAGATAAATGAACAAACATGACAAAAAGAAAAGAAAAGAAAAACAATAACAAATTTTAAAAAATCTCAATTCCATTTCCTGGAGTTCATTTCAATGATCAGAGGCACATAGGCATTGTTGTGCCTTTGTGTTCCTCCCCTAAGAGTATCTTTCTTTGGTCTCACTTTTTTTCCTTTTCTGACAGTTTTTCAATCCTGAAAAATAGAAAAGTGTGTGTGTGTGTGTGTGTGTGTGTGTGTGTGTGTGTGTGTGTGTGTGTGTGTGTGTGTGTGTGTGTGTGTGTGTGTGTGTGTGTGTGTGTGTGTGTGTGTGTGTGTGTGTGTGTGTGTGTGTGTGTGTGTGTGTAGGTTTGAACTTCGGCCTTAGACCTCATGCTTGTTTGGTAGGTGCTCTACCATTTGAGCTATTCCTTTATGTTCTGGTCTTTTGGAGATAGCATCTCATTCTTTGGGCTAGCTTGTACCATGATCCTCCCAATCTCAGCCACCCAGGAAGTAGCTAGTATTAAAGGCATGAGCCACTGTACCCATTGAAAAATAACTTCAAGAAACTTCTAGCTCCATTGAGCAATGTATAATATTGATTCTATCATTCAGCCAACAGATTATTTACTGACCACTTACTCCATGCCAACCAGCTGGAACACAGTACACAATTGAGACCGACAATGTGCTTAAGGATGTTGTATAGGGGAAAAAAACAGTATAATTTTGAATAATGTAAACAATGAAACAACAATATGATGAGACAGAATGTCATACATGGGGTGAGTAACTGAGAGCCAGGAGGCTGCTTTAGGTTAGGAAAGCCTTTTGAAGCAGTGATATTTGAGATAATCTCAAATTACCCTAAGTGTAATGGATTCCCCAATTTGTTCTAATTACCACTCAAGCCAAGTATTTCTGCTTTCTGCCCTTTCACTCACATTTTCAAGTATTAGAAGTTTCTCATTTTGGTCAAGTTTCTTTGTGAACATTTCTAAACTAATTTGGTGTTTGAAAAGCCATGTGGTAAGATTTGTGTACCTCTGGAATCATTGCTCTTTTTCTTCTCAGAATGTTTTCATCAGCTGTACCAAGAGTGTGGCCTTGGAAATGTGCTTTTCAGTCTGAGTGGGTATGGTTTCCTTGCCTGGTGAGATGGACAGGAGATACGTTACTTTCCCTCTCACACATCCAATGTAAGCTCCCACAATGGGAAATAATCTATCTCTACCTAACCCTGATTCATACGCTCCATCTATCTCCTTAGTGTAAACAGCTTTCAGAATCCGGATCTCCTTGGAATGCCTTGGGTGTATAACTTTTGAATCCTGTTTCTTTTTTTGTGTCAAGATTATAGGAAAGGCAATTAGCTCACCTTATTTATGGATTTATTACATGTGGTTTTGACCAACATGGTAAAATGAAGAAATAAAATCAAATTTTTATGTTTTCATCATCGTTATTCAGCTCAGTTGATGCAGAAAAGCTGTCAGTCAGTCTTACATTATCCTTAGTTGTGTTCAAATTGTCAGGTGGTTTACTGGTTCCTGCCCTTAAAGCAGAAGGTGCCAAAAATCAAGGTAAAAGTTAATATGGTTAAGTGATAAACTGAATATTTGAGAATTGTTGAAAGGTGGTGTTTCTTTAGCAGAAGTTGGGCTGCATTCTGGGAAAATGAATGAAGCATCACAGTACGGTACTATACTCTATGCATCCTGAGCATACTTGCTTTTTCCCAAATGGTGGTCTTCTTGGAACCATGTATCTATAGATACAAAATTCCTACCACAAGTACCTTGCAATCATCTGGAAAGTCTATTCAAAATATGCCCTTTCCATCTCCACTAAGTGTGTCAGAATGGGGAAAGAAAAAGAGTCAGATAAGGCAAAGTCCCCCACTAATGAAGTTTTGTCTATACAATGCATACAAGTAGTGAGCCAAGTCTGAACAGAAACCTATCACTGGCAATGATGAATTAATTATCTTCTATTCAACATTAACTATTGAGCCAGTTTGCAGTAAGGAATAAAAAGATAAGTAAAATAGCATACTTTTTTATCTTCTGGAGCAATTAAGTTGGCAAGATGGATTTGAAAACATACATTCTAATGAAGTGAGATAAGGAATAATATAAAGTGTTAGGTTCCATTCCAAATAATATTTCTCTTAAATGGAATCAAATCTAAATGATTAGCTAATACTATGAAAAATGTTGCAATAAGTGTTGTATTTAAAAGCAATAATGTTATAATGAACTAACAGCCTCAGGGACATTCCTTTTAGGGAGACAGGTTTGTATTTGTCAAGGATTGTTCATTTCGAAGCAATGTGATGTGAGTAGAGAAATCTTCTGCACAGAAACTGCCTATTGTAGACCAGTCCTCACTATAACTGAGTTACAGCCCTTACCAATTTGCTACCATGACTAAAGAAATGCGACATAAAAACAGTCACAAAAAAAGTCAGGTGAATTTTTAGAAAAGGTTGAGTTTCAACATTGATAAGAATGTTAGAAATCATCCTTTTACCAGTCCATTCCTTTAACTGATAATAAGTCTGAAGTCAAGTTTAAATGCTTGGCTCTAGTCACAGAGCTAATTAGTGGAAGGGGCAGAAAGCTCAAAGCTTCCTGATTTCTCCTGTGCTCTATTGTACATAGCATCCCTGAATTAGCTCCAGATGCTTGTTGTAGAAAGAAGCTATTAAAAAATATCCTTCTCAGGCCATTCGTAGAGTAAGATCTGGTCAAGCCTTGAACAACAGACTGTTTACAAAGAGAAAGTGATCATCTAAGAGAGATATATGAAGACGTATTTGGCATCTTAACTGTACCCATATGTTCCATGGCCCTAGGCTGTGGCTACGATAAGGATGCCCTGGCTGCCTGGCTTCTCTTCCTCAGGACAATGTACTGTTAATAACCCTCTTACACACTGTGTGGCCCAGTTCTGAATGATTGGTCAATGTCACTATATATATATAACTCATCTTTGAATAAAGGCATTCCTTGTTTAGAGACCCATCATCAACACACACACACACACACACACACACACACACACACACACACACACACACACACACACACACACACACACACACACACACACACACACACACACACACACACACACACACACACACACATGCCCATAAGAAAAGAGCAAATTTCTCATGTTTCCCCTAATTGGTATTGGCTCAGCAGTTCATGTGGCCAGGTCTCAGTCACCAGTGACAAATTATTCTCAATTCCCTTACATTTCAAACTAAACATTAAGTATCCATTTTCTCACTCTCCTCAAGGTGACATAATCATAAACTATACTCTGTAAAATATTTCACAGGCTAACATCTGCTTTCCTTTCCTCGTCTCCCTAACCGAGGTGATCATAAACAGAGCTTCAAGAAATTTCCCATACAGCTGTTTCCATGATTCCAGAATGTCTCCAGTTTCAGTCCTGAGGGTGTTTTCTACCATCTGTTTATATTTGTGTTACCTAAAGAAAAAAAATCCTCTTAATTTCAAAACAAATAAGCAACCTGTGGTGGCAAAACTCTGAGCACGATATAAACTTTCTTCATAAAGATCTTCCAATGGTGGCTTCAGTTTCTTCCATTCTGTTGACATTATAGAGCCATCCATCAGTAACAGCCGCTGACATGAAAGGATTTGTGTTCACTTTTTTTTCCAAGTTCCTTATTGAAAACAGAAAGAATTCCTTGCATTTGCTGAACAAAGGGGTCCTTTTAAGGAAAACCTTTTTTTTAAAAAAAAACCAAATGAAAGAAATTCTTTTGACTTCTGAAGGGGATTGGTGATTCTGGACCTGTGCCTGATAGTTCCATAAAGCATAGTTCTATGGCTGTGACAACAAAGTCAGCCTGTCACTTGGAACACAGGCCACCAGGAACTATGCTGAGCCACAGGAGGAAATGGTTCGTATGACCAGCATGCAGTGCATTTATATCACCATCTCACAACCTAACAGCCTCCCAACCAAAGGGCCTGTGGGCCAGGCTCCCACAATTAGGGTTGAAAACACTGGCTCTGGATTCACACCAACCTGGATCCTAATTCTGCCAACAGGATCATTGTGAGAAGTTACTTTTTTTGTTCAGATAAAATGCAGAGAGTTATATTGTTGTTGCTGTTGTTGTTTTAATAGGGTCACAGTTAGGACTAACTATGATGATTCATGGAAAAATGCTTAGCCCTAGTCCTGGCAAACAGCAAGTGTGCAATAAATGTTAGTTAACAGGGCAGTGAGTTGACCTGGCAGCGGAGGTTAGGATTGAATGAAGTGAGCCAGGGAGCTCCCCTTGGAAGTGAATGGAAGTAATCTCTGTACAATGGGAACCTGAGCCATGAAATGGCAGGCCAGGCCCCATTCATTCCATATGGCCAAAAAATCTGGCTAATTTTAAGTTACTCAAACAATTATAAGGTAATTGAACATTCTTTGTTTCTCTTGGCAAAAATCATAATGAGCAAAATCCTATTTGGCAAGAGTAAGTATCCAAGTTCTTAAAAAAATGAAAATAAAAAAGAAAATTTTTTACTAGCAAAATGTGGATTAGAGGAGAACCGGAAGAGCCTTTCAGGTCAAAGCATTCTGTGTCTCTAACAGCATTTTTCATTGACTTGGAGAAACTGGCAGAAGAAGGAGCAGGCATAGGCATTGGAGACAGAGTGTAGGCTTGGGGTCTGTCTCTTAGTACTATCTGTAAAGCAGTGAAGACTCATCATCTCTGGGACTATATTTTCTCATCCACCATACATAGAGAAAGGAATTGGAGCCCTGTGGAGAGAATTTAATGACAGATTTATTGTTTAAAATGTCAAGCAAAACCAGGTGCCAGTTCCTCACGCCTATAATCCTAGTTAGGAGGTTGAGAGCTGAGGATCCCCATTCCAAGCCAGACTAGGTAAACAAAACCAAGAGACCCTTATCTCCAATTAACTAGCAAAAGAAAAATGGAAGTGGAGGTGCGGCTCAAATGGTAGAGTACCAGCCTTGTGGAAAAAAAAGCAAAATGGGAGTGTGAGGCCCTGAGTTTAAGCTCCAGAACCACCACCACCACCACCACTACCACACAACCACCACCACCCCAAAAGGATCCCAAAGTCCCTGCCACAGCTGTGCACCAGTGGCTCACACCTATAATCCTACCTACACAGAAGGCTGAGATCTGAGGAAAGCAGTTGGAAGCCAACCCAGGCAGGAAAGTCCATGAGACTATTATCTTCAATAAACCACTCAGAAAAAGCCCAAAGTGGTGCTGTGACTCAAATGTCCCTTGAACACAAAGAGGCTCAGGGACAGCACTCAGACTCTGAGTTCAAGCCCCAGGACTGGCAAAAAAGAAAAAAAAGTCCTGCTGTATTTCTAGGCACACAGTAACTAATGAAGAAATGGCATCATCTCTACTCTCCCTCTCCAAAGTCACTCAGCATGACCTGAGACTACAAATCAGACAGGAGTGCTCTTCCTTTAGATATTATACTTATGGGTGAAGCTTCCCCATTTGAACACGTTCCTTGTGGAACACATGACTTAAACAGCCTCTTGAACATTTGTTTCAAAAGGAAAGGAAACGAGAGAGGAAGTCTGTGGCAGAAAATTATGGGCTGGAGTTTTGGTACTGCTTAGCTGGCTGCTTTGAGGACATCAATCTGTCCCACATCATCCATCCACCCACTCATTCAACAAATATTTATCCATCACAAATTTTGTGTTAGCATTGAGTTTGGGGCCTAGAGATACAATAGTGAAAAATTAACATTCCCTGTCCAGTCCAAAGACGAGTGAGGTAACTCATGCCTGTAATCCTAGCTACTCAAAAGACTGAGATCTGAGGATAGTTTGGCTCAAAGCCAGCCTGGCAGAAAACTCCATGAGACTCTTGTCTCCAGTTAATTATCAAAAAGCCAAAAGTTTTGAGCTGTGGGTTAGGTGGTAGAGAACTAGTGTTGGGTAAAAATGCTCAGGGACAGTGCGCAGACCCTGAATTCAAGCCCCAGGATGTACATACACACACACACACACACACACACACACACACACACACACACACACACACACACACACACACTTCACAGTCCATTGGGAGACATACAAATTGCACACACACACACACACACACACACACACACACACACACACAGTTCACAGTCCACTGGGAGACATACAAATTGCCTGTAGGCAATTAAAATATAGCCCACTGGGAGCAGTGCCCAAAGAAAGGAAGTACAAAAGGCGGTAAACAAGGAGAAAACAAGATGTATTTGAAGAGACTATTGCACCACTTTTAAATTTATTTAGTGATTGGTAGGGGAAAAACAATTATTTTTAAAGAAAAATATAAATTCATACATAGTAGTGCGTATCTGTAAAACTCTAGCACTCAAGTAGCTGAGGCAGGAAGATCTTTAATTTGAGGCCAATCTAGGCTACAACTATGAGTTCCAAGTCAGCCTGGACTGCATAGCAAAACCCTGTCTCAAAATAAATGAATAAATAATAAATGAGAGGGGCTGGGAATGTGGCTTAGTGGTAGAGTGCTTGCCTAGCATGCATGAAGCCCTGGGTTTAATTCCTCAGTACCACATAAACAGAAAAGGCCAGACGTGGCACTGTGGCTCAAGTGGTAGAGTGCTAGCCTTGAGCAAAAGAAGCTCAGGGACAGTGCCCAGGCCTGAGTTCAAGCCCCAAAACTGGAAATAATAATAATAATAATAATATAATAATAATAATGCTAAGAGCACTAATACATCATTACACCATTTAACAAATAAAATACTACTGTGTTTTGAATGTGAGTATCCCTGAATGATTCATGTGTTAAAGACTTTGTTCCAGGGTATTATTATTTTTTGGCTAGGCAAGTGCTCTACCATTTGAACCACACTTCCCTTTAGCACCCATTCCTGGCTCCAAAGTGGTGTTATTGAGAGGTGTGGACCTTTAAGGTAGGATTAAGATCTTAGATCCTTAAGTGATTGGTAACATTCCTTTGAAGGGGATTGTTGGATCCCCTAGGATCTCAGTCTTGCCTTGGCTTGAGATGTAAGTACTTTGTTCCACCATATGCTCCTACTATTAATTAATTATATTCTGCCTTTGCCAGAAGTCCAAAGAATGGGACATTCTGGACTGGAACCTCTAGAACCATGAGCTAGAATAGACCTTTTCTCTTATAACTTAATTGGCCAGGCATTTTATTATTGTAATGTGACACTGACTCATACAACTACTAATACAGTAGAAATCTCCTTTGTAGTTTTCTTCCTCCATTTATGTCTTTACATTTTTACTATGTAGGCATGTATGCAATGCCATTTATAGTACTTATTATGGATGAAGCAAGCCTTCATTAATAAAAAACTGTAGTTAGGGGCATTTGTTAAACTAATTCACTTCCCTTTGGAAGTAGAAAAACTGACTAGCTAAAAGTCAAAGTAACTCAAACTTCTGAAATTTTTTCTCAAAGGTATTTATTTTTTATTTTTGTATAATTTGGGTTTCTGAACTCCACAAGTTTGTGGGAAACATATTTTTAACTTAGGTAATAGATTAAATCAATTGTTCATTGAAAAAAACCATGATATCCAATTTCACAATTTCTGCTAACATGACTGTTATAGCATAAGCATACTGTAAAAGCATCCAAGAGAAATAGATTTGTGCTAAAGTGAAGAAGGTTTTTTTTTGTTGGTTTGTTTGTTTTTTATATTCCACTCAAGAACAGTACTTGCTCCAGTAGACCGAAAGCCCAATTTATGTCTCCAGTTATGTAAGGAGTTAGGTTTCCAGTGATGTTTGGACCATCACAGTGGCCACCTAAAAGCTCTATGACAGTATATAAAGGAGTTCTCACCTGGACATGAGGGTTAAAGATGTTTTGCCATACTGGGGATGGAAATGTAATAGAGTGTTGGAAATTTCCAAACCAACCATTAGAGGGATGAAGGCAGGCACCATTTCCAAAAGAATGAGAGAAATATTTGAAATGGGAAAAGGATATGGCCTAACTGACACAATATGTGGCATACTATGTCCCTAATATTGCTAGGAATTCACATTTGAGGTGAGAAGTTATGAGATTTGGACCAAAGTATCCAAGTATAGAACTTCCATTCAGAGAATTTTCCACGTTACAGAATATATCTATGGAAAATAGTGTGTACAAAGGTACTCAGAAGCTTGCAAACAGGAACCATAAATTAGTGTATAATATACATAGAAACTCCCAACAAAATGTCCCTAATATTCTTCTATGATGCTAAAAATATTGCACAATTTTCACTTAACCTGTCCATCACTTACTCAATAATGGAACAGAATTCTCAAACTAGAGAATGATTGAGTGTCTCACATTCAGTATATCCTAATAGCTTGTGTAATAATGGTTAGCTTCAGCATCTCTCTGAGGGCATCCTGTTTTATTGTTAAAGGACAGTGCATTAAATATAGCACCAGAGCACCACACTATGGGAGATAAGGATGCTTGTAGCCAGAGACAGTGTATAATGGCTAAAAAGCCAATTTATTTTTGTTTCTAGGGCAGTATAAAGTTTCCCACAGTGTAGGTTTGAGGACTTCTATTTGAAGAACTGGCCCCAGTGTTTGCCTACAAAGTCAAGGAACCAGAGAGTAAAAACTGGGCAATGATAGCAAGATTTAGTCCAGGTTTAGACCTGCTATCTAAGTCAGAACAGAAACCAGATTCCAGATCATGTAGTAGGCATCTTTTGAATGGTCTAGATGAGAATGAGCCCTGTAATTCAACTGTTCAAAAAGAATCAAGGGAAACAAAAACTGGAGGAGTAGAAGATGGAAGAGACTCAGGAAAGAGGAGACTTGACATAGTACCATCTGCAACAACTTCACCAGAGTGCTGGCCTGGGACTCAGTTCTTAGACCTTGTGACCATAAGAAGTCACATGGTCCACATACAGGGTAGATAGTAAATTGTCCCCTGAGCTCATGGATGTTTATTGCCCCTCTAAGATGTAAACACATTAACTCATACATAGTTAAATGGGAGAGAGAAGCTCATAGCAAGACTTGACCCAGGTGAGGACATTAACAGAGCTATAAACTGTTAATTCAGTGCAAAAACAAAACAAAAAAAGACAGTAGAGGCTGTCTTTGACTTTTCTGTGTATGCCAAAGACAAAAATCCTCATCGTACTGAAGTCCTTGTACTTTTGCTGACCAAAGAACACTTGAATCACCACAAGGTGGCACTGCCTGCCATCGAGTTGTTCAGTGCATTAAATGTCAACTGTTTCTCTACTGATTACCAAAATCATTTATGTAATTTATTGTCTTATTTGCTTATTATCTTATGACATGAGCAAAAATTGGAAGTCATGAGGGAAAGTATACACTGACAAGAAGGTTGTATTGTAAAAACTTATTATAAAAACTTATAAAACTTAAAATAATACTAAACTGTCCTTATTTATAGTTTTCAATCCCTTGTGACATTTTTCAGTGGTATAAGTCAGCATTCCTAACTGCAACCAATTGACAAAAATCTCACATTGTCACCCTCAGTGTTAGACACTAGACCATGGGAATTCCATCCAATGACTCTCACTTTGTGTGTGCCTTGGTATATTTCTCATTGAACAACTCTGGTTTTTAGTGCTGTGCAGTTTTCCATTTCAAGTTCTCCCAAGAATTAAAATTTCGTGGATGTACAAAATATAATGCCAAAGGTATTTGGACTCTCCTCACAAGGAATTAGGTAGAGAAAAGTGGCCATTGTAGTAGTGAGACCAAGGTTGACTAGGACATAAATGGGTAATGAATAATCCAAGAAAGAGCCCTTTGAATAGTGGACCAAAAAATGATTAAAATGATCCAAAGCAAACACTCAGACCAAAGAATGAGGATCACAAGTGAAAGGTGAAGGCCAAATTTGGGAATAGACTAGAACCCAGAGTGGAAAGAAGGCAGTTTAGAACTATTTGAGGGAGACCTGAATAATTCTCCACTAATACTAGTGAGGTTGGTATCTTACATTGGTAAGGTATATGGAGTTCACATGAGATTGGGTTAAAGTTATAAAAATAGATTCCTAATTTGTCAGCATAAACCCATTAGTTGAATGGAACACTACAGAAACTGAAAACTAATTGAGAGCAGCATAAAATTAGGTTAAGTTAGAAACTGAAAGAGGACTCTCATCAACTTCTTATGGGCTTGGAAAGGTCAGCTGGCTGCTATACCCCTCAAATGATACTGGCCATCCTTCTCAGCTTTTGACTGTGTAACAAGTTAAGGTGCCAGTATCCGTGGGAATCAGATCAGTGGGGAGTTGAACAGCTGACCAAGAAACCATGCAGGGAAAACTTGCAGCAGCTGTTGTTTTGATTTGCATAGGTTCTCCTTGCCTCTTCTCCAGGTTCCAGCACTGGCTCTCATTCTGGGGAAATACTCTTTCCTGACTCTGGGCAAGGGGTTGCTGTAGGGCTGTCAGCTCCAAGTTCCCTGTGAATACCTGGTTGCCCACAAATGCATGGCAAAGGATGTGCCTATAATCAAAGCACTGTATACTCTTTCATATTATTAGCCCAAGGAGTAGGTTTATGACACGAAGTAGACAGTCTTTCCCCTGGAATATTCTGAACTATGATTTAAGGAGGATCTTTCTTTTTTCTTGGATAGAAATCTATAAGAATGTATATATTAGTAAGCTTCCCAACTATAATGAAATACCTGAGGCAAAAAAATAAAGAGCAAAGGTTATTTTTGGCTCATAGATCTAAAGGTTCCAGTCCAAGATCAAATAGACACAGTTTGTATGCTGTAGTGAAAGTTTACTTCCTGAGCCAGGAAGTAGAGAGAAAGGCCAAGGTCCCACAATCCCTATCAAGGGCACACCTCCAATGATCTAAGCATTTCGCACTAAGCCCCATCTCCAAAAGGTCTACAGAACCTCCCAATAGTGCTGATCTGGGGACCAAACCTTTGGCACATGGATCTTTGGGAAATCCTCATTCAAGGCACAGAAGAATTCAATCCTAGAATAGCTGGCAGTCAGTTCTTCCACTGAGGCAGACAATGGATACAAAGCCAGAATCGTCCTTCAATGAAGGACTTGCCCAGTTGTTAGAAGCATTGTTGGCAGGCAGCTTTTGGCTGTCAGCCCGGCGAATGCTTCAGCTAAAAGAGCCTCCTTGCCCAAGGCCACTCCTTCTCTAGATGGCTCACATCCAAAGGTGCTCACGCATAGGTGTTAAGGCCTGGCCATCTCCCCTCAATTCAGGACAACTCCAAAGGGCCACTCTAACTTCATAGCTCCTTATGGGTTGGCACAAGATGCTGTGAGTATGCACCAAGCCTGACTTTCCCCCTGCCAGTCTTACTTCCTGCCCTGATATGAATCCTGTGAGCACTTCTTAATAAATATAATAAGAATTAAGCTCCATCAAGGGCCCTCCTGCCAAGATTGCAGACTGAAGCACCCACCCATATAGAGAAACTTGAAAGAAGGAAGTCAGCACACAGAGAAACCAAAATTGGAGACAGACAGACAGACAGACAGAGCAAGCAAAAACGAACTAGCTGAGTTCAATCAGAGAGAGAGAGAGCACAAAAAAAGAACTGGCTGAGTGCAATTATCCCAGGGCCAGCTCAATCCTGGAATCCTGTTGTTTGATTGTGTGCATTGATTTGCATTTTAAAATGTTTCCTTTCAGAGCTAATTTGAACTGCTTTTCTGACAATCCAACAGAAAGTCCTGGCTAATACAAAGAGCGTCTGAACAAACTGCATGGGTTTGTATTCAAGTATAGGTTAAAAAGATCATCCCTCAATGTATATGACTTGTGAAAGTACTTATGTGACAGCTGCATACAAATTACTTAAGCTGTTTTGCCTTTTTAAAAATCTGTAACATGGATACTATTACTTGTTATGAGAATGAAATGAATGCATGTAGTCATTTAAAAAATGGAAAAAATGGTGTCTGTCATATAAAATTATGTAAGAAAAACGTTTCTTGTAGAATCAGTGGTCTCATGCCAATCCTGAACCTTTGTTCAATCCAATCCAATTCCTTTGTTGCTTGTGGGCTGATGACACCATAGTACAAGATGCTAAAGAGCATTATTACTATACATCTGGATTGCAGACACCAAGGCATACAGAAGCAAGCCAGTATCCCAAATTGGGGGAAAAAACAGCCTTGAGGAAGAATACCTAGAAATATAGAGGACAGTGGTAGGGACTGAGACAAAATGGAAAGGTACACATCTTGTCTACAGTGAGCAACCACTCAAACATAGCTGCATTTTACCATATGTAGCTGAGGTTTTGCTATTGCCAAACATGACGTTTCACAAAAAGAAACTTTTATGCACAATATTATATTTTTGCAATATTGGCAAAAGAAAAATATACAGTGAAAAACTAAACCAAATACATCTGTCAGCCATCAGCTTGAAGGTTTCAGTTGTGTATTTATAGAATGATATGTTATATAACCAGTTTTTTTCAAATATTTTTAAATAATAGATGTACATGAATTTTGATTGTACAATATCAGTGAACTTACAACAAAAAGCAGTAATTTTCTGCTCCATCCTCTCAGACCTCATCCCAATAGTCCTATTTTCCTAAATAATATCATTCTTCTTGATTGGTCAATTATAACATTTGAAAAACTGTCCAATTCCTGTCTTGAGATAGGAACATTTAACACCTCAGTTGGAGATGTGGCTGAGACACTTAACTAGCACGTGTGAAGACACAGGTTCAATTTTCAGCAACACACACACACACACACACACACACACGTACATACACACACCCTCATTTAGACTTATGTGTAAACAGTATTGGTTTATACAGCAGACACTGATTTTCACACAATTCAAGGATGGAAGTGATATAGTTTTTGGTTGAGATACTTCTCAGCTTTCAGACAACCACTTTCTTGTTTTTAAATTTGAATCATAGATACCTTCAGCTTCCCGCTGGTCATCTTATTTCTTTTCACAACCTTAGTGAAACTTAAACCAAACAGGATTCAGTCAAAGCCACAGTTATGTAATTGAAAGAATTCAATCTAAACACATTTTAGCTATATATAATCTTTAACTGGGACAACATTTTAAAGGATAAAAAAAGAGGGTAGAAGTTGGTTTTCTCAACCTTAATACTAATGACACATTGAGTCAAATAACTCTTGGTTGTGGGGCTCTCTTGTGTCTTGGAAAAGGTTCAGTAGTATCCCTGGTGTCTACTTATTAGATATCAGTAATATTCTCCTTAACGTCTCTGAATTGTGGTGACCAAAAAGTCTTTCCAGATTTTGCTAGGTTTCCCCTGGAAAGCAAACTTGTCCTGTTAAGAGCCACATCCTTAAAATATCACAAAAGCAACAACAGCAGGCAGAAGCTACCACACTTTGATCCAAGGAAAATGAACAGAAGAAGCTGGAATGAATTAAACTTATCATGTAGTTATAACCAGTCAGAGCACGGCTGGTACTGGGTTCTTTGCAGCAGACAACAGGAAGCTAGCTTTGCATGTGCTGGGGAAACTGCAGACTGAATTTCACTGGAAACAAACAAACAAACAAACCAAAAACCCGGGGAGAGCAACTGCAGGTAAATAGCTCTCTAGAAGTGAAAATGGAAGTAAGTCTTTTCCCTCTTCCTCCAGCCTCATGGCCTCCATTGAGTGCCCCCTTGAGGCAGAACATAGCAGGGAGCCAGCTGGCTGAGCAGGGTTTTTGGAGCTGGTAGACTAACTGATCTTCCATGTATTGTATCATACTTCATGTGCCTACTTATCACTGAGAATATGAGACAAAATTGGAAAAGTGCTAAAGAATAATGGAAAGTCAAAGTAAGAAATCTGAATTTACTCTTGTGGACAACCACCATGGAAGGGTTTAAAAGGTTAAATGTATTTATAGATAATATATTGAATAATTTTTCCTGATAGTCAATCTTATGTATTGTAAATTGATGCTTACTGAGTTTGTTATCCATGCAACCTTATTTCCATTCTTGAGGGTGTTTTACTTTAACCTATGCTGGACTAGAATCCTTAACAGGGTCCTCTTGGCTCTCAGAGCTTGCTGTATATGCCTTTTTTTCTTCTTCTTCTTCTTGTTTAAATGCCTATTTTCCCACTGGACTGTTAGTGCCTCAACAGGAACTGTGTTTTATTGATTTTTGTTTGCCCACATTCTAATGTTTAGAGGCTTAAAGAAAGAATGAACCAGCAAGAAGGTCAGAAGAAATAAAAATATAAATGTACTTCAAACACATTCCAGAATTCTTGGAGTATAAATAAATAGATTTAATGGAGGCCGGAAAGAAGGTTCAGGTTCAATTCCTCAACACCACATAAGCAGAAAAGGCTGGAAGTGGCTCTGTGGCTCAAGTGGTAGAGTGCTAGCCTTGAGCTGAAGAGCTGAGAAACAGGCCCAGAGTTCAAGCCCCACAACAGACAAAAGGAAGGAAGGAAGTGGGGGGGGGGAGGGAGGGAGGGAGGCAGACTTAAAATACAGACCAGAATTAAACCTTCAGTAATGTATCAGTTGAAAAAAGTAAACCCTCTTTTTAACTACATATGAATATATCACAATAGTAAATTACTCTGAGGATGACAGATAGAGAATACAGAAAAAATTTGTTAAATGACAATTCATTAAAATCATGGTGTGATGTCAATGTCACATTAATTTAGTCCCTTGAAAGATGTGTTCATCCTCTCACATACTCCAGGATCCACATGAAAATGATTGAGTTGCAGGTGAGGATTATGAATTGCTTCACTTGTAAGTTCCTCCACTTTTTCCGCCTTTTCTACTTTATTTCTGCCCCTTCACACCTACAGAGCCTCAGTAATGGTTTGCACCAGCTTGGCAGAGGCATCAAGCCTCTACCTTGACCTTTTTCTTCCTGTAGCATTCACTTCTCTCTGTGGCATCTCACATCTCAGCAGTTTAATACCCTCCTAACATCCCCTGTCTCCAGGTTCCTACTAGATTACCCCAGGCTCTGCATGGCACCCCAAAAGTAAAACAGATGATAAAAAGGCATGTTGAAAAGAGCATAGCTTTGGAATCAAGCACATAGTTAATCCCATCTCTTCTCTGCCACTCTGTGACCTTGGAAAAGTTACACTTGGTTTGCATATCCTCTGAAGTGATCAATAAGGCTCATATCCTGGTTTGTTAGGAAATTTTAAATATCTATTATATGTTAAATATAAAGAGTAATCCTGATATTACGTTTAGGTGGGTTTCTGAAAACTGACTCTGAGAAAAAGATTCATGACACTATTAGAGTACTCACCAGATTAACAAAGGCAGGGAAAGAAGAAATAGAGTGTGCAGAGAGGGACCTGGGTTAGGATGCAAGTGCTCATCACTCCAGTTATGCCACTTGGCTTCGATCAGTAAGAGTTGCCCTGTCTACAGCTTTTGACATCTCTGATGGTTCATCCTCCTGGAACTGCTTTGTTCATTGTGTTTCTAGAATTCTATACCCTCTGGGTTTTGCTTATCTCCTTAGTCTTTTTGGTAGACCCACCTGTTCTTCCAAACATCTTACTATAATGCAGCCTCAGAGCTCAGTCTACTCTCTTCTTAGTCCCTTTGTGGAGCTCATTCCATTTCATCTTATAGTTTCCAATATGATCAATTTGCTTATAACTCCAAAATTTGTGTCTCTAGCCCTAATCTCTGGCCTGGAACAGTCAACTGCTTTCTCTGTCTCTACTTGCATATCTAACAGATACTTCAAACTCTAATCTGCTCTCCCATCCTAGCCCACCACTACCATCCATGGACTAATTCATCTTAAATGATAGCATCTCCATCATTCTATTGCTTAGGCACAAAGTCCTATGGTTTCCTCCTTTGACTCCACTTTTCCTGTCATATTCCACACCTAGTCTTTCATGAACTTCTGTTGTATCTGCTTTGAAAACATATTCAGTGTCTGACCACCTCCATCACTACTCCCCAGGTCAGTGTAATTTCTCCCATATTGTCACCTTGACGCTACCTAATGGTCATGTCAATCCTCTCTCCCAAATCTCTCAGGATACAGGCCATATACATTTTCAGTGCCCTATAAGGCCATTGACCTTGCCCTTGGTTATCACTCTGAGCTGGGAGACTAACTGACCTTCCATGTATTATATCAGACTCATCACTGAGAATATGAGACCAAATTGGAAAAGTACTTAAGAATAATGGAAAGTCAAGGTAAGAAATCTGAACTTTGTTACCCTTGATTCACTCTATTCCAGTTCTCCTATGTTCCTTGAACATGGAAAGCATACCTTTGCCTTAATGCCTCTGCACAGGCATTTCCTCTGCCTGTATGTCCTCCAAATATCTGCATGGTTCCCCCACACCCTACTTTTTTGACTCTGCAAATATTGTCTTTATAAATCATTTTCTGCCAACTCAATCACAAATTGCCATACCATACCCATGCTATTCCCAGCATTCCAGAACTTCTTGCCTTGCTTTATTTTGTCCTTATAGTCCTTTATATGTCCTATCACATGCAAATACCATAAATATTATAAAAGACTATAAATTATTTATTTAACATAGGTTTCTCACCAGATCCTACAGATCAGATACATAGGAGGACATCATTATCATCATCATTTTCATCATCATCATCTTGATTATTACTATTATTATTTGTATGTGTGTTGTGTTGTGTGTGTGTGTGTGTGTGTGTGTGTGTGTGTGTGTGTGTGTGTGTGTGTGTGTGTGTGTGTGTGGTGCTGGGGAACAAACCAAGGCCTTGTACATACTAAACAGATGTTTCACCACTCAGCTATATCCAGAGCCCTAGCCAATATTATTGAATAAACAAAAACTACTTACATGATTATATTTAACAAATAAATATTCATGTAATTATTTTTGCAAAGCCCATAATTTATAATAAATATTGCTATTAGCTTCTACTATTTTCATTAACCCAATGTCAGCCACTTCACTGAAAAAAAAATCACACAATCCTATTCTGCAAATTTCAAAGTCCTTATCCTTTATGAACCTGCCCAAAGAAAACTGTACCTAAACACCACCTGGAGAATAAATCACAATGGCCAGAATATGTGCATCCAGCACTGAAACAATATGACCTTACACTGGGTTGTGGGATCTGGTTGCCATGGAAACCTCTTCTTTCATCTTCTCTGAGCTTAATTATTCAGTTCTAAAATTGCACACTCTTGAGGTTTAGCATGCTTCACCTCTGCCAGACCTCAGCTGGCAGGAAATTCAGTGGTGCTGTTATTATTCATAATTACTTGCTAATCATAATTTATCTTTAGAAATACAAGAGACGGATTTTTCATAGGGCTTTTCAGTCCACTTAGTACTGTTTTAAGTATTGGCACTGAGTTTATATGTTTTAGGAATATTAACTTTACTCTCCTGTTCTCCCCCCCCACCCCGCACCCCAAAGTGCTCTACTCCCTATCACATACCTCTCTTCCAGTCATTTGTTTTGAGGTGAAGTTCTTGGTCTTAGGCAGGTATGCCTTTGAACTTGTCCTGTAGGAGAATCAGCTGAAGGAAAAGTTGTGAGAACAAATATGACTAATACAATTTGTAGGAAGGAAAATGCCCAATTATTAAAAGGAAACTGAGCTAATAATAAATTTTCTAAATTCTTGGTTATTTGGGAAAAGAAAGGTAAGCTTCATTTTAGAAATAATCTAGAATAGTCTGAGTAATAAACAGTAAACTGAGACTAATCTTCCTCCCTCAACCTCCCAGTACTCAGTGTGTAGTTATGTGTCACCACCCCTAGCATGAGGCTTTCTTTATATAACCCTTTCCATTTTCATAAACAATTACCTTTACAACTTTTACTAATGAAATTAAGATCTCATTTTCTAGATATATTTATGTTTCTTGAAGAAAACTACTAGCTCTGTTCTCTGTCTTTGCCTTAATCCTAGACCTTAACAGATTCTGGGGGCTAGAACCAAGTGAGTGACATTAAAGGAAAGGATATGAACTTGAAAATTATATTTAAGATGAAAACCATTGGTAGCTATATACAGGAGTATCTTGTTCCATTCCTGCTGCTATAACAAAGTATTTAAATTCAGGGTTTATAAGCAACATAAATTTATTTCTTGTGGTTCCAGAGGCTGAGAAGCCCATAAGCAAGGTGGCTGAAAGTTCATTGCCTCACAAAGGCCCAGTCC
Source organism: Dipodomys merriami (assembly GCF_024711535.1). NCBI lineage: Eukaryota > Metazoa > Chordata > Mammalia > Rodentia > Heteromyidae > Dipodomys > Dipodomys merriami. Next base: position 29,629,336 of record NW_027202271.1, read on the forward strand.
TCATAAATAGGGCCTTTCTGTGTGTCCCCATAGTGGAAGAGAAGGTCAAGGGAACAAACAAGCTCCCTTGGGCCTCTTTTATAAGGACACTAATCCCATTCATGAAGCTTCTGCCTTCTTGACGCTATTACCTGCCAAAGGTCCCACCAACACATTTGGGATTCAGTTTCAAGGTATGGATTTTGAAGGGGCATAAACATTCAAATCTCAGCAGGAGTTGAAGAGAAAAAAAGTTGATCTTCTGATTTCCACTACAAGTTAGCACTGCAAACCATTAAATTAGGGTCTCTATTCTAAGAACACTTATGCAAAAAGAATGAGTTTCTATGTTGAGTATGTGGTCAGGCTAGGTGGGGAAGATCAGCAGGCAGTTCAGTGAGAAAGTCCCATGAGAGGCTTGGACTGGAGCTATAGGATTGGGAGTAAGCTAATCCATGCCATGGAGGCCTTTCAAGTTTGAGGACTGATAAGAATAATAACCAGAATTCATCAAGGCCTATTACTTGCCATTCTAACTTGAAAACAAAACTTGGACAAGAGACCCATCGCAGCAATGAGAAGTACAAGTTGTCATGTTGAAAACGAACTTTACAACTTTGGTGGGGGGCAGGGGGAGGCTGGGAAGGGATGTGAAGGGTAAACAAAGGAGGAGGCTACAATGCTTGATAGGAAGTGTCCTCATTATCTGGCCCATGTAATTGTAACCCCTCTGTACAGTATGTTCACAATAAAAAAAAAAAAAACTTGGACAAGAGGTATATCAATAAGGAAGTGTAGATTTGGCTACTACCTAGGTGCAGAATTTGTGTTCTCAACTTTTTTTAGGTATGAAGAACTTGCAGGCTTGAGATGCAGAACTCTGGGATACCTTATCTTATTGAGTAGATATTGGGGTTGCTAAATACAAATTCTAGGAGGCCATTGTTTTGGATTAGGAATTTAGACTGAGCCCCAATGGACAAGATTAAATTAAAAGAGTCTCTTCTACCAAGTATCCATTTCATTAAACAAAAACAAAATTGTCATCTGATCTGAGAAAGATAATAAAATTTCCAAAACAGGCCTGTTGTAATTGACATGATAATGAAGTTTCCTCTGCTTTAATCCTCGCATCCTTTAATCCCTACAAAAAGCAATCTGAAGCCAGTCTTGTAAACCCAGCACTCTGGAGGCTAAAGCAGAAGGATAGTGAGGTAGCCTGAAGCAAAACCTATCTCAAAGGGACACAAGAGGTTTTATCTTTCTTGATTTTTTTTAATGTATTTATAATATACTATAATTTTTTTTGTTTCTTTTGTATGTTCTTCCCCCATGGTAGAACACCTGTTTTCAATTTATTTAATTCCTGTGCCCTGCATCTTGTTTATACATTTTTCTAATTTGGGGAGGGGAAGGGAAATAACAAAATGCTGAAATAAGGCCCATTGTAACAATGAGATATACAAGACATTATGTTGAAAATGAACTTTACAAGTTGGGGGGCAGGGGAGGGAGGAGTTGGGGAGGTGGGGATGGTAGGGGAAAAACAAAGGAGGAGGTAACAATGCTCGATAGGAAATGTACTTGTTACCTTACTCATGTAACTGTAACCCCTCTGTACAATATTTTTTACAATAAAATATATACTAAAAAAAACAGTGGGGGGATGACCTGAAACAGTCAGATGTTAATCATTCAGTTATTTTTCTATGTTCCTGGGTCCCTGTCAATGCTTTACAATGCAGTACTTTGAAATGACTAATCTTTTTTCATTTATTCTGCCTTTTTCAGCTCTTCTGTCTACAAAAACAACTGCATGACTGGTCAGCCCATCTGAACACATTATTTTATGAACTCAAATGCTGCTCAATTCTAGAATAGAAAATAAAGTCAATTAAGATCTTTATGTTAGTTGTAATTTTGTTCTTTGACAGTTTAGTGTTCCAGAAGTCAAGGGATAACAGTTTAGAAGACACAGTGTTTACATGTGCCAAGTGCTGAAGAGAGCAGGTAAATTAGACTGAAGAGACTTTGAGCTCAGTAATTAGAAGGTCATCACGACCTTAGCAAAACCAGTTATATTCCTTCAAGCCACAGAGTGATGCTTGACTGAGGAGAGGTAAGTACAGAAGTTTGCTTGTGTTGAGGAGCCAAAGGCAAGTCATAGGATTTGAGACAAAATTTCCTCAGTCCAAAAATTATAATATTTACTTTATATTGTGTAAATGCAATTTATACGAAATTATTCATAGGTTTTATGTATGTATTTGATGCTAAGGATGAACCTAGGGCCTTATTCGTGCTAGGCATGTGCTCAACCACTGAACTACATCCCAGCCCCAATTTATTTTAAAATCACCATAGTCAATTTTTTATTTCTACAATGAAATATATGAGGCAATCTGCAGTATGAGGAAAAAAGATAGTTTTGTTTATGGTTCTGAAGATACAAGGTCAAAAGGCTGCATCTGATGATGGCATTCTTGCTGGCAGACTCTCAAAGTCATGCTGACTATCACAGGAGCACTTCTGTGTATTTGTATCTCCATCTGCTTGTAAGGCTACCAGATCAATCATGAGCTTCTCTCTAATGATCTAATTCAATCCTGACCATGTCCCAAAAGCCCTACCTCTAGACCCTTTAGAGTGAAACTGTTTCTACCTTTTAATATCTCAGTGGTGATGAAATTTCAATACAAGAAGGCTTAAACTATACACTCAAACTGTATCCAAATCATAGCATGCTCGACTTATTTCTTACACAGACGCATGGGAAAAGGAGAGAAAATATACTAAAATTCTCATTGATTGCAGTAGGCTAGTAAGTACAACCTGGTCAACATTGTAAGAATCATTTAAAAACTAAAATAAAAGAGCAACAAGCTAAACTCCAATCCAGTACATGGAAAGAAATAATTAAAATTAAATCAGAATTAAATGAATTAGAGTTTAAAAAAATATGGAAAGAATCAACAAAACAGTTAGTTCTTTGAAAAAATTAACAAAATTGACAAAGCCTTAGAAAATCTTATTAGAAAAAGAAGAGAACACACCCATATAAACAAACTAAGAGATGAGAATGGTAACATCACCACAGAAACAACCAAAATTCAGAACATTATAAGGGAATACTTCTCAAACCTTTATGCTAATAAGTTTGAGAATCTGGAAGAAATGGATGAATTTCTAGCAAAATTGACATGTCCAATCTAAATCAAGTTAAACCAACTTAACAGACCCATACCAAGAATCGAAATACAAACAGCAATAAGATACCTCCCACCCAAGAAAAGCCTGGGACTAGATGGATTTACAGCAGAATTCTACAAGGCCTTCAAAGCAGAACTCACACCAACTCACACTCCAACTCTTCAATAAAATTGAAAGTGAAAGTTCACTACCAAACTCCTTCTATGAAGCCATCAAAACCCTCATCCCAAAACCAGGCAGGGACTCATCATCCATGCAAAACTTCTCAACAAAATTTTGGCAATTGACTTCATCAACTCATCAAAAAAAATCATACACCATGATCAAACAGGATTCATTTCAAGGATGCAAAACTGGTTCAACATACACAAATCAATTAATATAATTCATCCCATCAACAAGAGTAAGGATAAGAACCACATGATTATCTCAATAGATGCAGGAAAAGCATTTGACAAGAACCAACACCCCTTGATGATGAAGGCTCTGGAAAAACTAGGAATAGGCTGTGTATGACAAACCTACAGCCAGCATTATACTTAATGATGAAAAACTAAAACCATTTCATCTGAATTCAGGAACAAGACAAGGATATCCACTCTCTTCACTCCTCTTCAATTTAGTATTAGAATGCCTAGTAAGAGCAGTAAGACAAGATGCAAACATAAAGGGGATCCAAATAGGGAAAGATGAAGTAAAACTCCCCCTCTTTGCAGATGACATGATCTTGTATTTAAAGAACCCTGTGGACTCCACTCCCAAGTTACTCAAGCTGATTTGAAACTTTGGCAAAGTAGCAGGACACAAAATTAACCCTCAAAAATCAATGGCTTTCCTGTATGCCAGTAATGAGAAGAGTGTTAGTATTGTGCTCACTTTTGGTCCTCATCTCTACCCAGACCTGGGCCTCCCTCCCATTCCTGGAGTTCCCTCTATACAGCTGGCCCCTCCATCTCTCTGCCCAGACCCACCTGAACTCCCATCTACCTCACTTCCTTTCCCTCAGACCCTCCTGCTACCTGGATGGTGACGGGGGCCATGTGTTCCCTCTTGGGGGAAATATGGCTCCTCTAATAAATCTTGTAATAATCTTTCTCCTGTGCCTGCCTGCCTCTGCGTGGTCCCCTGGGATGGATATGTGGGATTCTCTTTCAAAGAGCACGGCTGAAATCAGGAAAGCAACTCCTTTGGTAATAGCCCCACAAAAAAATAAAATACCTAGGAGTTAACTAAAGAAGTGAAGGACCTCTATGATGAAAACTTTAAAATCCTGAAAAAGGAAATTAAAGTAGAACTAAGGAAGTGGAAAAACCTCCCATGCTCCTGGATTGGGAGGATTAACATGAAAAAGGCAATACTTCCAAAGGCTGTCTACAAATTCAATGTGATACCTATCAATAACCTAACCTCATTCCTCAAGGAAATAGAAGAAGCAACCCAACAATTCATATGGAACAATCAAAGATCCCAAATAGCAAAAATAATCCTCAACAGAAAGAATAGTGCTGGAGGAATATCAATACCAAATTTCAAACTCTACTACAGAGCCATAGTAATCAAAACAGCTTGGTACTGACACAAGAACGGACCTGAGGACCAATGGAATAGAATTGAAGACCCAGAAATGAACCTACAGACCTATAGCCACATAATCTTCGATAAGGGAGCTAAAAAAAAATAGAATGAAAGAAAGACAACCTCTTCAGTAAATTGTGCTGGCAAAATTAGAAAACTAAAGCTAGATCCCCATATCTCACCCTGCACCAGAATCAACTCCAAATGGATCAAAGACCTCAAAGTCAAAGCAGACACCCTGAAAGCATTACAGGAAGGAATAGAAGAAACTCTAGGGCTCCTTGGCACAGGCCGAAATTTTCTTAAAAGAGACCCAGAAACACAATAAATCAAAGAAAACTCAGACAAATGGAATTGCATGAAACTGCTGAGCTTCTTCATGGCAAAGGACATAGCTAGCAAGATCAATAGAAAGCCCACAGATTGGGAGCTCTTCACTAGCCATATTAATGGACAAGGGTCTCATATCTAAAATATGCTTAGTACTCAAAAAATTAAATCCCCCAAAAAATCCTGAAAGAAACAACTGCCTGATTAATAAGTGGGCTAAAGACTTAAAGAGAGTTAATTTTATACCCTGCTACTTTGCCAAAGTTTTGAATCAGCTTGAGTAATTTGGGAGTGGAGTCTATGGGATTCTTTAAATACAAGAACATGTCCTCTGCAAAGAGGGAGAGTTTTACTTCTTCTTTCCCTATTTGGATCCCCTTTATGTTTGCATCTTGTCTTATTGCTGTAGCTAGGCATTCTAATACTAGATTGAAGAGAAGTGGAGAGAGTGGACATCCTTGTCTCGTTCCAGAGTTAAGAGGAAATGGCTTTAGTTTTTCACCATTAAGTACAATGCTGGCTGTAGGTTTGTCATACACAGCCTTTATTATATTGAGGAATGTTCCATGGATTCCTAATTTTTCCAGAACCTTCATTATAAAGGGGTGTTGGATCTTGCAAATGCTTTTTCTACATCTATTGAGATAACCATGTGGTTCTTATCCTTGCTCCTGTTGATGTGATAATTATATTAATTGATTTGCATATATTGAACCAGCTTTACATCCATGAAATGAATCCTGTTTGATCGTGGTGGATGATTTTTTGGATGAATTGTTGAAGTCGATTGGCCAGAATTTTGTTGAGAAGTTTTGCATCAATGTTCATCAAAGAAATGGGTCTATAGTTCTCTTTCTTTGATGAGTCCCTGCCTAGTTTTGGGATGAGGGTTATGATGGCTTCATAGAATGAGTTTGGTAGTGAACTTTCTCTTTCAATTTCATTGAAGAGTTGGAGGAGTATTAGTGTGAGCTCTGCTTTGAAGGCCTTGTAGAATTCCGCTGTAAAATCATCTGGTCCTGGACTTTTCTTAGCTGGGAGGTCTCTTATTGCTGTTTCTATTTCAATGCTTGATATGGGCCTGTTAAGATGGTTTAACTCATCTTGGTTTAGTTTTGGCATGTCAATATATGCTAGGAAAAGGTCCATTTCTGCCAAGTCCTCAAACTTATTAGCATAAAGTTTTGAGAAGTATTCCCTTATAATGTTCTGAATCTTGGTTGTTTCTGTGGTGATGTTTCCATTCTCATCTCTGAGTTTATTTATTTGGGTGTGTTCTCTTCTTTTTCTGATAAGATTTGCTAAGGGTCTGTCAATTTTGTTAATTTTTTCGAAGAACCAACTCCTTGTTTTGTTGATTCTTTCTATGGGTTTTTTTTGGATTCTAATTCATTTAATTCTGATTTAATTTTAATTATTTCTTTCCATCTACTGGGTTGGGGTTTATCTTGCTGCTCTTTTTCAAGGAGGCTCAGATGTCTCATTAAATTGTTGGTTTCAGATCTCTCCAATTTGTTGACTTAGAAACTCAGAGCTATAAACCTGCCCCTGAGTACTGCCTTTGCTGTGTCCCAGAGGAGCTGGTAAGTTGTGTGTTCATTTTTGTTAAATATCATGAACATTTGAATTTCCTTTCTAATCTATTCCATGACCCACTCGTGATTCAGCAGTGTGTTGTTCAGCCTCCATGTGTTACAGGACTTTCTTTGGTGGCTTTTGGTGTTGAGTTCTACTTTTATTCCCTTGTGGTCTGAGGGAATGCAAGGTATAACTTCAAGGTTTCTGAATTTGGACAAGTGTGGCTGAAATTAGGAAAGCAACTCCATTTGTAATAGCCCCACAAAAAATAAAATACCTAGGAATTAGCTTAACGAAAGAAGTGAAGGACCTCTATGATAAAAACTTTAAAAACTTGAAAAAGGAAATCAAAACAGAACTTAGAAAGTGGAAAAAACTCCCATGCTCCTGGATTGGAAAGATCAACGTCATGAAAATGGCAATACTTCCCAAAGCTATCTACAAATTCAATGCAATACTATCAATAACCTAACCTCATTCTTCAAGGAAATAGAAGAGGCAATCCAAAAATTCATATGGAACAATAAAAGACCCTGAATAGCAAAAACGATCCTCAACAGAAAGAACAGTGCTGGAGGAATATCAATACCAAATTTCAAAGTTACTATAAAGTAATAGTAATCAAAACAGCTTTGTACTGGCACAAGAACAGACCTCAGAACCAATAGAATAGAATTGAAAACCCAGAAATGAACCTACAGACCTATAGCCATCTAATCTTTGATAAGGGAGCTAAAAAAAAAAATAGACTGGAAGAAAGACAGCCTCTTCGGTAAATGGTGCTGGCAAAATTGGTTAACTACTTGTAGAAAACTAAAGCTAGATCCTTATATATCACCCTGCACCAGAAAAGGTGCAAATGGATCAAAGACCTCAAAGTCAAAGCAGACACTCTGAAAACATTACAGGATGGAATAGGAGAAACCCTAGGTCTCCTTTGCAAAGGCCGAAATTTTCTTAATAGAGACCCAGAAACACAACAAATCAAACACAACAAATCAAAGAAAGGTTGGACAAATGGGATTGCATGAAATTGCAGAGCTTCTGCATGGCAAAGTACATAGCTAGTAAGATCAATAGAAAGCCCACGGATTGGGAGAAGATCTTCACTAGCCATACAATGGACAAGGGTCTCATATCTAAAATATACCTGGAACTCAAAAAATTAAATCCCCCAACAACAAATCTTCAAAGAAACAACTGCCCAATAAATAAGTGGGCTAAAGACTTTATTAAAGAGAAACTTCTCTGAAGAGGAAAAAAGGTTGGCCAATAGAGACATGAAGAAATGTTCAACCTCTCTAGCCATAAAAGAAATGCAAATCAAAACAACATTGAGATACCACCTCACCCCAGTTAGAATGGGTATAATCAAGAACTCTAATAAAAATAGATGCTAGAGGGGATGTGGACAGAAGGGAACCTTACTGTATTGTTGGTAGGAGTGTAAACTTGTTCAACCACTTTGGAAAGTAGTATGGAGTTCCTCAAAAGACTCCACATAGAGCTCCCCTATAACCCAGCAATCCCACTTTTGGGCATTTACTCAAATGTTCCCAAACAAGACCACACTAAAGCTACCAGCACGACTATGTTTATTGCAGCCTTATTTACCATAGCTAAGATATGGAACCAACCTAGATGCCCCTCAGTAGATGAATGGATCAAGAAAATGTGGCATATATACACAATGGAATTCTATGCCTCCATCAGAAAGAATGACATTGCCCCATTTATTAGGAAATGGAAAGACTTGGAAAAAATTATATTAAGTGAAGTAAGCCGGGCCCAAAGAAACATAGGTCCCATGGTTTCCCTTATTTGCAATAACTAGTATATGTCTGAGTCAAGCAGAAAAGGTCAGTTAAGTTGATGTTAGGGAAATGAACCCTAAGATATGTATTCAAATGTTTTTTTCTTTCATACGATTGTTTCTAACACATAAGATTATTTCTTTGTTGCTTTGTATGTCCCTCCCCCACAGTATAACCCCTGCTTTCACTGTATTTGATGTTGTTATAATTTGTGGAGGGGAGAGGAAAAAACAAATCGTTAAATAGGGATACAGGTGGACCCATTGCAACTACGAGACGTACAAGTCGTTATGTCGAAAACGAACTTTACAACTTTGGGAGAGGGGGGAGGAGGGTTGGGTGGGGGCATGGGGGGAGGATGGAATGGGAAGGGGAAACAAAGGAGGAGGCTACAATGTTTGATAAGAAGTGTACTCATTATCTTGCCCATGTAATTGTAACTCCTCTGTATAGTATTTTCACTAAATAAATAAAGATAGTAAAATAAAATAAAAATAAAGACTTAAAGAGAAACTTCACTGAAAAGGAAATAAGAATGGCCAATAGACACATGAAGAAATGCTCAACCTCTCTAGCCATAAAGGAAATGCAAATCAAGACAACGCTGAGATTCCACCTCACCCCAGCTAGAATGGTTATAATCAAGAAACGTAACAACAGATGCTGGAGAGGATGTGGTCAAAAGGGAACCCTACTGCATTGTTGGTGGGAATATAAACTTGTTCAACCACTTTGGAAAGCAGTATGGAGGTTCCTTAAAAGACTAAACATGGAGCTCCCCTATGACCCAGCAATCCCACTTTTAGGCATTTACCCAAATGATCACAAACAAGGCCATACTAAAGCTACCAGCACAACTATGTTTATCGCAGCATTATTTACCATAGGTAAGATATGGAACCATCTAGATGCCCCTCAATAAATGAATGGATCAAGAAAATGTGATACACACACACACACACACACACACACACACACACACACACACACACACACACACACACACACACACACACACACACACTGGAATTCTATGCCTCCGTCAGAAAGAATGACACTGCCCCATTTGTTAGGAAATGGAAAAAAATATATTAAATGAAGCAAGCCAGACTCAAAGAAACATAGGTCCCATGGTTTCTCTTATCTACAATAACTAGTATATGTCTAGGACAAGCAGAAGAGGTCAAAAGCTATGTACATATGACCATATAATCTGATGCTAAACAAAATGAACCCCAAGATGGAGACAAGAGGTTTTATCTTTTTTGTTGTTCTTTTTAATGTATTTATAATGTACTATGTGATTTTTTTGTTTTGTTTCTGTGTATGTTCTTCCCCCATGGTACAACCCCTGCTGTCACTGCATTTGATTCCAGTGTCCTGCATCTTGTATATACATTTGTCTAATTTGGGAGGGGAAGGGAAATAACAAAATCCTGAAATAATGATACAGGATGACCCATTGTAATAATGAGATGTATAAGACAGTATGTTAAAAATGAACTTTACAACTTTGCGGGAGGGTGGGGGGAGGAGTTGGAGAGGTGAGGAGAGAAAGGATGGTAGGGGAAAAACAAAGAGGGGGTAACAATGCACCATAGGAAATGTACTCATTACCTTGCTCATATAACTGTAACCCCTCTGGACAGTATCTTTACAATAAATATATATATATGAAGAGAAAAAATAATCTCAGGTAAATAAATGCTTTTCACACTAAAAAAACAAGTAAATATGTATAACCTTTTGAGATCAATGGATTGTGATAATAAATATAATTTCTTATTTAAAGAGGATTTTAAGTTTGTCATAGTTCTCAAAATTATAAAAAAGGAGGAGGAGGTGTGCTAAATAACCTTCATTTCTTTTTTTTTTATTGTAAAGATACTATACAGAGGGTTACAGTTACATGAGTGAGGTAATGAGTACACTTCCTATTGAACATTGTTACCCCCTCCATTGTTTTCCCCCTACCATCCCTTCCCTCCCTACTTTCCCCGAGGTTCTTTTTTTTTTTTTTTGATTGTGATTAAGTGATTACATAATTTCCCGAACTTCACAGTATTGTGGAATAATGATGCTCATTTAAAGTCACAAGTTCATTCTATCTTTCCTGGAGCATATTGTCTATCACAGTCTATAACATATAACGGTGTTCACATGAATAACCTTCATTTCTAAAATGACTGAAATACATGATTTATTTAGTATTGAATAGACAGTGGTTCAACATTTCAGATGTTGATTCTAAACACATTCACGTATCACTGCAGATATCCCCAGCCTATATTCAGAGACAGAATAGAGAATACTGAGGACACGGGAGAGCATCCTGTAGCCTGTACATGAAGAGACAATTTTCCTTTAACTTCATATAGCCGTTTAATTCTTTCATTTAAAGCAATGTTCTGAGCTGGGTGATTTGGCCCAATACTTCATAAATAAGCAGAAATCAGCAAAACTATGTGACATAATATTTTTAGAAAGGAATGGTAATATAAACCCAATTTTTATATTAAATAGATATAAAAAATCAAAGTAAATTTTCAGAAAGTAATAAATTCTATTCTTTCCTTTAAAAGCCTCCAGTAACATACAGAGCACGCAGAAAAGTATTCCTCCTGACATCACAGAGTTCCTCTCTCACACACACACCAAATTTTGCTACAAAACACAATAACAAAATGGAGTGCCCTCCTTCTGCCAGAGTCTGCAGTCTGCTGAGAACAAGACTGACATTGTTTCTGCAAGGTATCTTTGACCTGCACTTGTCAAAGACATGCTAGGTACCTCTCTCTGAGCCTGCTCTTTCGTTGCTGTCCAAAACCTTCCTGGAGATAGGAACAATCATCTCTCAGCTTGTTTGCCGCCAGTCCTGCCACTATGTCACCCATGTCTCTGCTGTACGACTAAGCTCCTATTTGGTTTTCTGAGAGCAGCTCCATTAGTATTCTCACCATGACTGAGCCCACAGAAACAAGCTAAAGACAATCATCACTAGCAAAGCATAGAATACAGATGTTCTGCACCGACCTCTTGGGGGTTAGCCATCATAATTCAGTCTCCAGGGGGAACAGAACTAAAGAATAAAAGATTCACAGGATACTGCTTTTACTTAGTCAAACGGGCAGAGGCAGGACAGAAATCCCAGACAAATACCTTGGTAATCACTGATTACTTGATTGTTCTTATATAAAAGAAAACCTGCCATTTATTGTAAAAGTAGATGTCTAAAGTTAGAACCTGTTTGAGTCTTGGGTCTTCTGTTGATTAACTGTGTGATTTCTGGCAAGTTGTAGTTTTCTTCCTTTATACCTATGGCCGGGCCAGGATTGCAAGGGAAAGTAAAGGGGAAGCTGTAGGGCTGAGGCAGGAATTGCTTATGCCCTTCCTGATCACCTGCTAGGACTTCAGGTCCAGCTACTCTTAGAATATCTGGCCTCTTGCCTGGTTCACGAGCCAGTGGGCCCTGTCCTTTAGAGGGCTCCAATTCTCGTCACTGGACTTACTACCTGTGGTTATCATATGTTGATTCAACAACGCTTGACGTTTCTGTTATGTTCTCAGAATCCAGCAAAATGAATACATCCCCTGCAAGTTACAAGTCGGAGAAGAAAATAATGTTGCCAAATGAATAAAAAGCTGTGGGGAAAGCTATGAGAAAGAAGTACAGGAGTGAATGTCAGGGAGACCAAGGTCTAAAGGAAGGCTTTTGTAATGGTATGATCCTTAAGCAGAGAGCTAAAGAATGAGGAATTAGGTAGATCAAGTGGACCTGGGGGACAGGGAGTGTGGCAAAGAGTGCAGAGGTGAAAGAAGGCCTGAGGAGCTAGTAGCTTGTGTAGAGACTGTATTTGGGATTTAGGCACCTCTCAGAGGAATGGCAAATCACTGAAGGGTTATAAGCAAGTTGATAGCAACAGGTAGATAGGTATTTTTAACCCACCCTACAAGTACTGTGGGAATAATATATTGCATTAGTGAAGGAATCAAAGTGGACAAGTCAGAAGGCTATCACTGTATTCTGGGTAAGAACAGGTAACAACATGGCCTAGGACAATGACAATGCATAACCCAGTGCTGAGTGCTGGGATAAATGTCTGGACAGGACAGTTTCAGTCTCTACTTCATTGGAGTTTCTGAAGAACAAAGTCAGCTAGTATTCCCACTAGAATAATGGAGGGTACAGTTCTGTGAATGCTGAGCAGAAATTCTAGAATACCCTGCTGGTATTGTTACTTTCCTAGGGCTGGAGCTGGCCCGAGACAACCCTTCTGGAATAAGCTTTGCTTCTTGAATCCCAAATTAGAGGCTCATTGATAAACTAACTAGATGCTAACTTCTTACCTAGATTACAGAGTATTCATATTTAAATTTCCCCTCTTTGAAAAAGTGGATACCTCCTTAATATCAGAGTTCAGTGTCTGTGTCTTCATTCTCTATTTGTACAACCTCAGGCCCAGACTGGAACCAGTGTGCCAATTAGGAAAGCCTTCACTACCAGCAGGTGCAACCAGGTGAACATCCCCAGCACCTGACCTGCCCCAACAGGGGCTCCATGCCAAGTATTTGAATTCCCTCTCTTCACTCAGCTAGACCCCTGGTGAATCCAAATGACTCCCAAGATGCAAGAGCAGTTTTTCTCTTGTCACGATGAAAGAGACATTTTTCCCTAAAAACATGTACATTCTAAAAATAAAAACAAATACGTACATTCTAGTTTCTGGAAAACAGGGCAATTATACATTTGACTAGCAACTGTTATTATTTTTTTCATCAGAGTGAAACTATTCACTGGTTTCATCCATGTACAAACAGACAGTGGCAACTACTTTCAAGGCACTCAAACCAAATACTGGTTGATACTCTTTTTAAAATAGATAACTTTTTGAGAAGAGTGAAACCACACCATTGTTATGTTTCAGAACATAAAAGGAAAACTAGATCATGACAAAAATCTTGAACTCATAAAAACAAACTATAATGAAAACAAACAAGAGAAGAAAAGCGGTCAATTATGACTTTTCATATATAAAACTCGAGTGTGCATAATAAAAACCACTGTGCATGCTTAATATGTATTGCTGAATAGTAATTTTACATTGATGATGTTCCACATTAATCAATTCAAGGAAACTCAATAATAAAAAGCTTGAGGAAGGAAACAAGACTTTGGTTCAGAATAATGATTAATTTACAACTGCAATCAACACCTCAGAAGGTCTCAGTAGAGAAGCTAGATAGATGTGCAGCAGTAAAATAGCCTGTTTACATCTGCTTAGATGATGTTGGAGCAGAATATAAACTCTAAATTTCACTTTTCAATTATCTTTAAGTAGTTTTATAAAGTTGTTTCAATTCAACAAATGAGTTGAAGCCTACCTCAAACACACACATACACACCCCTCTCTTCGGGTTTCTTCAAGGAAGCTAGTGAAACATGGAAATCAAATTATCACAGGTACTTCCAGCTTTTCCTCTAATATTCTGTAGATTTAGAGCAGTTCATGTAAATAGCTTCAGTGCTCGCATTGAAATTTGTTTTGAGTTTGTATTCAAAAGCCACGATTATGCAAGTGTTGCTGAAATGACTGGGGTATGACCAATGGTTTTCCCTATTAGGCACAAATAAAGGTCTGTCTTTTGGTTTGTGATTACAACAGCTATTCATAGAGCCTGCCTCTGCAGTTTGCTATGGGAGTCAATAAGGAGACCATCTATCAGTCCTCTTGCCTTTTTTTTTGCCCTTGGTTTCATTGCCTGTCAGACTTGGATAGGAGTCTGCCCCCAGACAGACCACAAAGTGGCTGTCTAAGTTATTTAGACATTCATAGCAACTAAATAAGATCACTGTGAGGCAAGACAATCAATGGCTTAGTAACTGGCTGTCATGGTGCCAAAAGCCAGCAAATGATCACATTTTGACAGTGGCTTCTTTGCTCTGGAAGGTACAATGTGAGATGGTGGTGAAGGAGTTAAGGACACAGAATCATGATTATTTCAAGCTGAAATAATCTAACTTCAGAATGGCCCAGTTGGCCTATCTTATTCTATAACCATAAAGATACTTTTGAGAAGGATGTCTTTCATGTCCGAAGGCTAGAAGATAGGCTGGATCACTGGAGACCATAATTGGGACTACAACGAGCCTGAATAAATGAACTCTGAGGTAACCCTTGTCTTCCCCTAGCTCCTAGTAACTCCACGCGTATTTCCTAGTTACATCCCTATCCAGACGATCCTACTCCAAAGATCCATCTGTCTGGCCATTCCTTCACAGATTTGTTGTTCTTTGTATTTTAAAAAATGTATTAAAATATCATGCTTTGGTTCATCTCTCCAGGCTTCAGTCTCTCGTGAAGATTTCCATGTGTATACATTTAATAAGAATGCCTATGCTTTTCTCTTGTTAATCAGATCTTTCACTAATTTGGTTCCTAGATCCAGCCAAAGAACCCAAGAGAAAATATGAGAGAGGGAGGAAAAAGCAAAAGAAGAACTAAAGGAGCGAGGGAATTAGAGATTATCTCTCCCCTATAGTGGAAGAAAGGACTCAAATCAAACTGAGTTGTAAATTTGTGGGGGGAGAGTAGGGGACTGGGAATTGAATCTGCTTTTATTTTTAGGCTAGTGTTCTACATTTTGTACTGATTGTTCCCATCAATAGCTATAAATTAGGATTGGTGATATAACAGTGGTAGACCACTCACCCTAATGTCACATATGCTTACCCAACAGCAGGCTTCAAGCCGAAATCAATGCTATAAATTCCTATTAGATGAGAAGAAATGTCAGAATGTGGTTAGTCCTAGGTTGGCAGATACAGGTAGTCAAAGGGCTTAGCAAGTCAAAAAGTGGAGTACCTGATATCTGTTGGAGTTATAGCCCAACATAATAATGATGGCAGCTAACATGGATAGGCATTTACTCGAAAATATGCTTTAAAAAATGTTGTACTCACTGAGTGCTTGCCATATTCTAAACAAAACCACACTATAAATTGAGCATTTAACTATCATACAATACTTATTTTTCACATGAGCTAACTATGTTGCTTGCCCGTGGTCATATAGCGTTAGTAAGACTGAAACAGAGGAACAGTCTGACACCAAACCTGTCACTTACTGACCTTACAGTACATTACTGCCTCTCGATGTGTTTTTCTTTTTTAAAAAACAAGTTTTTTAACATCTACATGAAATAAATCATTTTAAGGATGTCATTAGCTGTTTCTACTTAAATACAAAAGTTCCTAGGGTTAGTGAAGAATCCCATTCAGAAAAGAGCCTATTAATACTTGTAGAAAAAGTTCCAGAGTGTATCAGTTCTGGTACATTCATTTCATCTTCCTTTTTCCTTTGCAGTTATGTCTCCTCTCCCACAGTGTGTTCTCTGAGCTTAGAATTTATTGAAATTTATCTAAAACCTAAGGTCAAAGAACAATGTACAAAGTTATTTTCCAACTGTGTACATCTGACATCTATCTTTGGCCTGTAGTACCACATCCAGTCTAAGTCATATTCCTTCTGTCATTTATTCACATTCTTTAAGGATCCATGAAAGCACCATCACTGAATAGTTAAGAGTTTTTGTTACTTATTCCTATGTAAAAAATGTAGCTGGGAGACTGTGGGTCACGCAGGCCTAATTACTCAGGCAGCTGAGATCTGAGGATTGCAGTTCAAAGCCAGCCTAGACAGAAAAGTCCATAAGACTCTGTCACCAGTTAACTATTAAATGAGCCAGAAGTGGAGCTGTAGTTCAAATGGTGAATCAGGAACCCACCCAGGCCCTAGTTCAAGCCCCAGGACCAGCACAAAAAAGTGACACATTTAACTGGGAGCGTTTCTGTAACAAACGTTCAGGGGAGGACTGTAGATTATGTCATCTGTTTAGTAATGTAACTCAGCACAAAGGTCAGTCTGGACATTGTACTGCCAATGAGAAAATGAACTATTTTCCTCCTAGGGAATCTCCGTATCCACAGGACCACAATTTTCTCATGGTTCAGACTGAATGGCTAACCAGTGTCTAACTACATTACCTGATTCTTTCTAAATTAATATAAAATTTGTATTCTTTTATGTTTCAAGGAATCTGATAGATTTATTTCAAGTTGGTTTTGATTGATTTATTATGTGAGAAAGACAATTTTATTCACTTCTGGGCTTCAGGCCAATATTTTAACAAGCTGACAGCAATTCAGATTTGATGTTGGTATCGTTTCTAAGCAAGACTTCCTTTCTGCCTAGAAGGAGATGCACTCTATATGTCCTACTGTCTTCATGGGTCAGAGCAAGAGTGACTGGCTTGGGTAGAATTGCCAAACTGATAAGATATGCCTATAATAATATTTGTGCATGATACTTTACTCCATTTAGGTTATCCTCCAGAATGGTTTTACCTTAAGGATCTTACAAGCTTAATTTCTGTTTTTGCAGACATATTAATTGGCATTAGCCATAAAATATGGTGATGTGATTGCAGACTTTGTAGACAGACATTCTGTTACTCCCTGACCTTGGGCAAGTTAAAAAAGAAAAACTTTCCTCACCCAGCCTACATGGATCATTTGCATAAAAGGAATGAAATAATGTTCATAAAGCACTTAACAGTTTTTAGGTGAGACAAGAACAGGACAGTTGAGTAAATTGTGCTATATTCATAAAATGGAATACTACTCAGTGAGAAAATAGAACAATATACTGGTATAAGCAGCAACATGGATGAATCTCATAGACAGTAGGTTAAGTAAAAGAATAAATGTTGTATGATTCTGCCTCTCCAAAGTCAAGAATAGAAAGAACTAATCAACTATGGCAGAAGTTATATTAATGATTACTTCCACTATGGGGATGAGGAATTAAGCTGAAAATAAGCAAAAGGAAACCTTTGGAGGTAATGGTAATTTTCTATCATTTTATCTGTATGGTGATGACACGGCATATTCATACACTATAATTAATCAAGCTACCTACTTAGGATCGCTGTTTTGGGGTTTTTATAGCTGACAGTTCTTTTGGCAAAGAACTATTGGAAAAACAATTAACTGATGAACAGTATCCACCATGCTCATTCAAAGGAACCAAAGAATAGAAGATGGGGTGGGGCATTCCAGTACATTTTCTATTGACCCTCTTGAGGAGAAAGGCCTGAGTAGCACTCTCAGGATATCCAACTGGAAGGTTGGTAGAGTTGGAGTCCTGGGAGCTGAGAATTCTAGTCAAATGCTCATCAGGTTGTTATTGCATTGGTACATGGTGACATGAAAAAAGAACATGGGAGCATCAGGTGATTTCCTCTAAATATAGAGCTATTGCCTAAAAGTTCTTTTTTTTTTCTGCCAGTCCTGAGGCTTGAACTCAGGGCATGGGTACTGTCACTGAGCCTCTTTTGCTCAAGGCCACTTGAGCCATGGCACCACTTCCAGCTTTTTCTGTTTATGTGGTACTAAGGAATTGAACCCAGGGCTTCATGCATGCAAGGCAAGCACTCTACCACTAAGCCACATTCCCAGCCCCCTAAAAGTTCAATTTTATAGACATTTTGTGAGAGATGAGTTTTTATGATGTAACCAATAACGAAGATAGATTTGGGACCAAAAGCACAAATCCACACAGATGTCAGTTGACAACTGGGAGACCTCCCTTTCTTCCTGCAATTAAAATCCTAAGACCATACTGAATTTGTGGTTCCTAAGGTGTTCAGTGGATGGGCCCTGGTGTATCTCCCTATATGTTTCATTTGGTTAGAAGGCACAATTTAAAGAAGAAAAGCAAACATTCTGCTGTTCATTATTTAGTTTGTTCTGAATGACTTCCTCTAAAATATAGGCCCATCTTTTTTATTAAACATTCCATTTAAATGTTAGGCCTATTTTATTCTTAAAATATGTCAGATTGGCCGGGTGCCAGTGGCTCACGCCTATAATCCTATGTACTCAGGAGGCTGAGATGTGAGACTCGCCATTCAAAGCCAGCCCAGGCAGAAAAGTCCATGAGATTCTTATCTCCAAGTAACCACCATAAAACCTGAAGTGGCACTGTGGCTCAAGTGGTAGAGTGCTAGCCTTGAGCTGAAGAGCTGAGGGACAGAGCCCAGGCCCAGAGTTCAAGCCCCACAACTGACCAAAAAAATAGATATTGTCAACTTGACAATATCTAGGATAGTATTTTAAACAAGATTCAGTAGAGCTTCAAGTACAGATAGATATTCTACTACTACCTAATGGGAAAGAGTGAAGAGTAAAATAGGTTCCTCATCATCTTGGGATTAACTGGGCATAACTTTAAAAATCCTAAATAAATAAATTATTTTCCTTTTTGCCTTAATTTATACATCCACTGCCTGTAATCCAGGACATGTATAACTCAAGGTTAACTACCTGACTGACTACAGCTACTTGTATTATACATCTATAGGCCATATTTTATCATCTTAGTAAGTCTATATTCTTACAGATCTATCATCTGATAAACCAGCAACTCCATTGCAGAGCCTAAAGCCTAAAGCCTTCACTTTTACATTCTTTTTTTTTATGATTGAAATGTGTGTATGTGTGTGCGTGTGTGCATATGTGTGGTATATAAACCTAAATTTGCTATCTTGTATTCAGTGTAGTAGTAAGTTATACTGCTTTGCAATACATCTTGTAACACTGAAATTCTATGTTATTTCTCCTACCCCAAAGGCTTGGAACCTTTTTTTTTTAACTCAGTACACTCTCACATGGTATCTTAAAATAAGGAGATAATATAGATTTTACATTACAAAAATGATGACAACAATATTTTTATCCTATACTCTCTTCCCAACGCTGTCACTTCCCTATCAATGCCTAGCGCTTCTATCTCCTCTCCCTTGAACCTGGAAAGCCCGTGTTCATGTTTCAATGAATAGTGCATGACTTCCTAGGATATATCATAAAAGTAATATGACTTCCAATTTATCTTGACACATGTGTCTTAAGAATCCTGAGCCACCTTTTAGGAAGGAAGTCCAGCTATCCTGAAGCCAGAATGCTGAGGAGACCACTTGTAGAGACTACACATACATAGAAGTGCCCATGGAGCCCCCCATTTCAATCAACAGCTGACTGAATCTTTCAGCCTGGCAGTGGACATGTGAGTGAGCAACTGTCTTCAGTCCAGGTAATTCCAGCCCTAGCCACTGTCTGGCTATAACTATATAAGAAAACTTAAGCAAGAACTATCTTACCAAGCCCTATTAACCTCAGTAACTGAAAAGTCATAATAATGACCATTGTTTTAAACAACCTGGTCTGCTGATTGTTAACTAGGCATCAATGGATAGATAATGAGAATAGGGAGCTAGTATCCATCCTGAAAAGGGTTTTGGTTATATGCCTCACTGTAAATAAAAGCTTGTAAAAAAATCTATT
This sequence comes from Dipodomys merriami, assembly GCF_024711535.1. Taxonomy (NCBI): domain Eukaryota; kingdom Metazoa; phylum Chordata; class Mammalia; order Rodentia; family Heteromyidae; genus Dipodomys; species Dipodomys merriami. The sequence goes on from NW_027202271.1 coordinate 29,649,223, forward strand.
GTGATAATGAATGCTACCAAGCAACAAAGTAGAAGAGCCATCCTTCAGCCTTGATAGAGAACATATACACCAGTAACTGGTACCCTATCCTTATTTAAGGTCCGGTTCAAGAAGTGATCTCAAAAGGCAATTGTATGCACTCCTCTGGATCTTCTAGATTCATTCTTTGATTTAGTTAAAATTTGAAGTGGGAGCAGTGGCTCATACCTGTAACCCTAGCTACTCAGAGATGGAGGTAAGAAGACTGTGGTCTGAGGGAACTCCAGGCAAAAGTGATACTTTATCTGAAAAGTAGACTGGAAGCAAAAAGGGCTGAAGACATGGTTCACATGACAGAGTGCTTGCCAAGTAACATAAGGCCCTGAGTTCAAACTCTAATGCTGCCAAGAAATAAAGAAAATTAAAATCGTTCTTTCTTGAGCAGTATCCCTTGGTACATAATAAAATTGCTTTCAGTGAGCTGTGCTATCTGTACTGGTCATGTGACAGGTTTCATGCTATAGCACCTAGCTTTGGGGAAGCTCTGATGAATTTTCTGTATAAATATCATTGAGGATATTGTTTACTACTCCCTCAATGTCCCTGATGTAAAACCCTGTATCAGATATTTAAGGGTTAATTTCCAATAAAGCTTCCAAAATCCTTTGCCTTATACTTCAGAGAATCATAATTGACCTTCATTTCTTTTAGCAGAGAACTCAACCTAATCAATTCTGAAGCTTAGCTTAGATAATAAGGTACTGTCCTATTGCTTGTGTGTTATATTCCTGTCCACTAATTTGCTTTTGCCTAATGTATGTCTCTTGTAACGCTAGCTTCATTTATTATATGTTTTCTATTTGATTGTATTAACATGAGCTTTTTCAGATCCCTTGTGGAAGAAAACACATTAATAATTGTAAAGGAAGAGATAGACAAATCCTTCTTAAATCTCACCAAATTACAGGCCTCCTACAATATATGAATTAAGCATCTACTGCAAGCTGGGCATTGTATTAGACTCAAAGCTGAAAAGATCATTTTTTCTTGAGCTAGTGTCTCACAATGTATGGCCTTGATTCATGATCCTTCTGCCTCAGCCTCCCAAGTTCTGGGATTATGGACATGTACTATAACAGCCTACTTGAAAGATTTTTTTTAAAAAATCTGTTGTTAAATATTTGTCTTATCTGAAGGTGGTCCATAAGTTTGGGTCTCTGTAGCAGCAGGTAGCAATTTTAAAGAATGACATCTTTGAGTTCTCATAATTGTCACAAAGCCTTATCTCTTAATATTTTTCATATTTAAAACAGGGGATTACTATATATTAGATGACCTAATGGTCTTGCTCAGGAACTGCCACAGACTTCCATCTCAAAAATTACTTCTAACCTGGACACTGGTAACTCACACCTGTAATCTCAGGAGGCTGAGATATAATCTCAATTTGAAGCCAGTCAGTTTAGAAAACTCCATGAAACTCTTACCTCCAATTAACTAGCAGAAATCTGGAAGTGGAGCTGTGTGTTAGAATGCAAGCCTTGATTAAAAACACTAAGGGACAATGCCCGGGCCATGAGTTCAAACTTCAGTACACACACACACACACACACACACACACACACACACACACACACACACACACACACACACACACACACACACACACACACACACACACACACACACACACACACACACACACACACACACACACACACACAGCCTAGTTGTAGAGAAATTATTGGCAAAACTTGCCCCCCTCAGAATTTCATTATCATTTCTTGTGTGTGTGCGCGCGCGCGCGTGTGTGTGTGTGTGTGTGTGTGTGTGTGTGTGTGTTTTATTGTGAAAATACTGTACAGAGGGGTTACAATTACATGGGCAAGATAAAGAGTATATTTCTTATCAAGCATTGTAGCCTCCTCCTTTGTTTCCCCTTCCCATCCCTTCCCATCTTCCCTCTGCCCCACCCACCCAGTCCTCCCTGTCCCCCCCCACACAAAGTTGTAAAGTTCGTTTTTGACATAACGACTTGTACATCTCATTGTTGCAATGGGTCCACCTGTATCCCTATTGAAACGATTTGTTTTTCCCTTCCCCTCCGCAAATTATACTGACATCAAATACAGTGAAAACAGGGGTTATACTGTGGGGGAGGGATTCATTATCATTTCTATGCTGACCAATTCATTTGTCCTCTACCAGCTCAACTTGTATAACTCTCTGGTTTGTGATCTGCCTGAGAGCTTTAGTCTCTGCCTCCTACTTAAGTTGCTTACAAGTCTTCATTGGTACCAGCTGAGTAAAATGTTACATCTATCTTTCAGGGCATGCCAAGTTAGTCTGATCTTGATGTTGGAACTCTCTCTAAGCTTTGCCTCCTGCCAAAGGTAACAATAAACAATCTGCATTGCCAATCGTAATCCAGTTCTGACCACATCTTTGTTTCTGGCAGTACTTCTGTGAATGCTCTGATAGCCTTCTTTGCTAGTCTTTGCCAGTAGGGGTCTCTTGTTGCCAGAAGGTCTTACTACTGAGTTGTCCTTCATCCCAAGTATTCCTGGCAAAGGTTGATACTAATCTCATTACCTTAGATGCTAGATTCCAAGAAGATATTTGACTTACAAATGTTCAGAACTGTTTTTCAATTAAATAAGACCTTTTGGCTTCTCTAAAGTTGGGGGTCTATTAAGAAACAAAGGACTTCCACTAATTTGGTCGAATCACTACTAAATAACCCCCATGCTGCTGATCACATGTATGGTATAGATGTGCACACCGGAGGGAAACCAGGAGGATGACACAGAACTAGAGGGAATCAGGAAAAAACATGCAACAGCAGGACCCATCAGCTGCCCTGGACATTGACCAAAATGAACTAAGCAACTCAATGGCAGCGATGGGAGGGAGGGAACAAGTGGGAAAGAGGGAACAGCTGATGCTATGCAAAACAAAGGAAACATACATACCACCCAATGTGGAAGAAATAACTGTATCAAAAAGCTCATAGAACTCATAAATGTTATAGACTATGATAGACAATTTGCTCCATGAAAGTTAGAATGTGTTTGTGACTTTAACTAAGCTTCACTATCCCACAATACTGTGAAATTTGGGAAATTATGTAACCACTTAATCACAATAAAAAATTTGAAAAAAAATATAAAATCATGATGCTGGTGCTCTGTACCTTGTATATGTATTTTTGTAATTTGGGGAGGGGAAGGGATATTGCAGAATGCTTAAATGGGGATGCAGGCTAACCCATTGTGACGACGAGATGTACAGGACACTATAGTGAAAATGAACTTTACAATGTCGGGGTGGGGGTGAGGGGGACTGGAGGGTGGGAGGAGTAGGGGAGGTGGGGAGGGAAGTGATGGTAGGGGGAAAATAAAGGAGGAGGTAACAATGCTATGAAATGTATTCATTACTCTACTCATGTAAATGTAACCCCTCTGTACAACATTTTTACAATAAAAAATATAAAATCAAATAAAATATTTTCAACAATTCTTCAGAAAAAAATAATAAAGTTGGGAGTCTAGGAACATAGAAGAAAAATGCAACTAAATCTGTCCTTCTGTAGGTCTTTGTCTATGGAGTTCTAACAAACTGTAGTACTATGAGCTCAATTTACAAAAATGTACACTACTTTTTAAAGTATTCATATGCTATCTTCCATTTACTTAATAAGAAAACTTGATTTTAATTAACTTCCCAGTCAAATCACTTGTTGAAAAGTGTATATGCCTTTCCTCATATATAGTCAGACATTTTCCTAAGTAGAAAAATAAGAAAAAAGAGAATTCTCCTTCAATCTAAAGGGAAACTACTTAGAAGTAACTCTAGTAGTCATTCTTTTTTTCCCCCTTTTTTGAGGTACTAGGGTTTGAACATGTGGACCTTGTACTTGCTCAGTTTGTTTGCTCCGCTAGTGCTCAGACACTTGAGCTATGCCTCCAGTCTTTGCTTTTTGCTGGTTATTTTGGAGACAGAGTCTTGAGAACCTTTCTGCCCAGGTTGGCCTCAAACCAAGATCTTCCAGATCTTGGCCTTTTGAGTAGCTACGACTTTAAATTTGAGTCATCAGTGCCCAGCAATAATCGTCCTTTGGTAGACACACATCCTGTTCTGATTGTTAGCACAGAAATTTAAACCACGTTCCAATGATCATGATTTCATCACAACCCTGTAGGCTGAGGTTACCCCTCACCAATAGGGTATATTCCATTAACACTATTAATACCATCTACCTTCCAATCCCCACATACTTTGTCCAAGAAATATCCATCTTAGAGGACTACCACAAGAGTTCGGAAGGCTATGGTTCAGAGAGATATAAATTTGGCATTTTCTTGTCTACCTTGTTGAGTATATTAAGTAAATACTACAACAATAGTTCCATGCTGTACTTCTCCACAAAGCAGTAAACTCACCCTATAACAGAAAAGGTTTTATATACAATTCACTGCATTTCTCCACCCACAATATTTTCCCCCACAGAAACAACTTCCACATCTATTTTCCCATATCTTGAAGCACTATCACTACCCCAGAAACTAACCAATACTTGCAGGAGCCGTGAACCATGAGAGAAAGCATGAACGAAAGCTGGCAAAGAGTAATATGTGTTTACTGCTAATGAGCACCAAGAAAATAGTAGGAGGGCTACAGTGGCCTCTGGTTTATTGCAATCCTCAAATCCTGTGGAGCAGTAATTTGAGAGTTCTGCCCTGATGGTGAAATAAGTTCCAGATTATCCCACTTGATAGTCCCTTTTCCTGCTCCCTGGAGCAGACTGTGAGTGAAGAACCAGAGACATCTGCCCTGAATCCTTGTTCCTTCCTCTCCATGTCCTCAGAATTTGTCATCTGGGAAATCCTTGCTCATTCTAAGTTACACTTACAAAGGAAAGGAAATAGGCCTTGTGGAACATGTCCTACTTGGAACTGCTTAGTTTTCAGAAGAGACTTATGTAGTGCAGGGTGGGAGGCATTTGTGCAAGTAATCACACAGTCAAAGGATTCCTCTAGACATTCATTCTTTAATTCTATAGGCTGACCTCTTATGGAAAAGTTATGGGAACAAGTCTTCCCTAACGCCACCAGAAAGGAACACATCCCTGTTAAAACTTTAATTTTACACCACTGAGATCTATTTCAAATTTCCTACATCCAGAACTACAAGGCAGTAAGTCAACAGTTAATAACAGCAGCTTGTTAACATAGTTTCCTATTTGTTAATTTAGAAAAATTGTGATACTATTGGATCCAAAGAAGGAGAAAAACTGGAGAAATAGAGAGTCATGATGGTGACATCTGTTTCTGCCTCTTCAAATATATCTTCATGTGTCATTTAAGAACGCAAAAGATCTGGCAGTTACAGATTCCAGTCAGGTATGTGTATAAGCCCCAGCTGCAGATGCAACCAAATGGACTTTTTGTTCCACTTTTCTTTTTTTGGGTCCAGTCGTGGGGCCTGAACTCTGGGCCTGGGTGCTGTCCCTCAGCTCTTCAGCTCAAAGCTAGCACTCTACCACTTGAGCCACAGCGCCACTTCTGGCTTTTTTTCTTTTTGCTTATGTGGTGCTGAGGAATCGAACCCAGGGCCTCATGCATACAAGGCAAGCGCTCTACCACTGAGCCACCTTCCCAGCCCCTTGTTCCACTTTTCTATCCTTGACTTTTCAACTTGTGGCATGCTCTTGATATCTGCCCCTGTCCCTTGTCTTCACTGATGATCCAGGATTCTCTCCACCAGCTCCCTGAGCTCAGCCTTCCATATAGCTCTGTGTTTAGCATGTGCACTTGATTCCTGAGAGATTTCAGTATCACATAACATACCTTTTCCCCCCTGCACTGGTGCCACAGGCCCTTACCACCTGGATGGTTCTTAGGACTGACTAGGAAGCAGAGATTGAGGGAAGAAAATTTTTTGACTAAGGAACTATATGATCAAGGACAGATTTGCCACATGCAATATGAGAAAGACAAAAGAAACCACTGTATGGTCTCTAGCAACTAAAAATTGTAACAAACCACTCAAGCTTTACAAAACAGAAACAAGCATCCTTTCTGAATAGCCTCCCTAAGAAGACCAGCTATGCTAGGAAGATTACAATCAGCAATTAAATTCAACATTATTAAATCATAAACTTGACTACTAAGGGAAAGCATGCTAATTAAATAAATATTAAATGTTAATTACTAGACTTTCAACTAATGCATTGCCAGCAGCTCTCTTATATTTAGAATAATTTTGACAGAAAGCAAGAGGATCCAAGACTCATTAGAAGGGGTAGGGTATAACTCGGGTAGCCTAGCATAGGCAAAGCCTGAGTTTGACCCTCACCACTGAAAGCAACAAAACTATTCCAAAAAATTGTTTATTATTGTAGCATTTATGAGTACCTAAACATTCAACAGTAGTGCAACAGCTAAGTTAATTATGCACAGAAATAAAATTAAAAGGTATTAGATGATTTAAATTTATCTTTAGAAAAAATCTTAATAATATAAGAAATCACTTATGGTAATGGTATTATTTAAACTTTTGTCTAAAATATGAACTGAGAGATAAGGTCAATCTGAGTGAATAATATATTTTCACTAAAGTGATATAAAGCAATATTTATTTCTATAGAAAGGCAAACACATTAGATCCTCAGATGAAAAAGAGGCACATCTTATGATGCCATTATAAAACATGTTTATAAATATATTCATCAAAATATCTGGAAAGCCTGGACGTGATTCCACTTCTGTTTTCTCTAATGAAAAAGCTATTATACCTATGTCTCTCTGAATGTTGTCTCTCTTTGCCTTTAATCTTCTTTTTCTAAATAGCATATTTAACTGCGTCTTTTTCTAATATTATCCGAAAGTTTTGTCTGACTCCAGAACAGAACCTTATAATAATCTGTTTCTATGTCTTGCACCATCTTTAGTATGCTGGATTTTACTATATATAGCAACATAATTTCATAATTTGATTAAGTAATAAATCATAATAAGTTTATAGTAAAAGCAGAAAACAGTTCTAGGGAGGATATTTTTTTTTTTCTAGTCCTGAGGCTTGAACTCTGGGCTTGTGCTCAGTCCCTGCGCTTTTGTGTTCAGTGTTAGCACTAAACCACTTAAAGCCCAGCTCTCATTCTAACTTTTTCTGGTTAAATGGAGTCAAGAGTCTCTCAGACTTTCCTGCCTACGCTGGCTTTGAACCTCAGTCCTCAGGTCTCAGCCTTTTGAGTAGCTAGTATTACAGGTGTAAGCTACCAGCCTGGCAGAGGATAAAAATTGTATGCATGCTATTAAGAAGCAAACATTCCTATATCCTACCAGTTGAATTCCCACTAGGTTGCATTGACCAGAACCACTTTTCTTAACAATCCAGTTTAGCTAATATTCATTGCACACTTCATACAACTAAGGCCTTCTTCTTGATGCCTTGGAAATGTATATATGAATAAGTAAAATGTGTTCCCTAGCTCCAAGCAGTTTGAAATATAAGTATGCTATAAGGGGTTATATCATCCTTTTCTTCCTCACTTCTGTGGGGTTTTTTCCCCCTTTAGGAAGGCCTGCTACCAAAGCCAATCTTAACACTTTTAGAACCTAATGCAGGCTTCTTAACTTCACCCTAGGGCTTCCCAGTCCTGGTTCCATGTAATTAGGGATTAAGGGTTTCTGGAAGAAGTAAAACAGCATGCACAAAAAGGAATGAGTGGCAAAATTAGCTTCATTTTGGTGGAGTCTATGAAAATGTAACAGAGTAGGGGATGCAATAACTTGCTGATCAGGGCTCATCCTCCGTAATGGCTTACATAACTCTTGAGGTGAATCTTTCTTTTTTGAGACCAGTTTTCACTATGTAGCCCAGGCTGGCCTTGTACTTCCCATCCTCCTGCTTCCTCCTTTCCAGTGCTAGGATTATAGGCATACTCTACCACACATGGCTCGGAGATAAACTATAGGTTGACTGTGAAGTAAAAGACATTAAAACAAACAAAAACTGGTGCAAGTGCTCATTATTATTAAACAATATAATCAATAAATAGGCCATGTTGAAGCATTATGCCAAATTGAATAAACGCTTTCATCATTCTACTCCTAAGATATAATTTAGAACAGAGCAAGTATTAAAATAAAGCTTAGTCTGGAGTGATCCCTTCTCTGAAAGTCACAGTCTACAAAATAATGGATTAAAGTTATTTGATCTCACAAATAAACACATTGAACAAGGTGACATTTTCTCATTCTGTATTTCCTATCCCTAACATCCTCATATATCTCCATTTTCCATATTTCTGCACCCTCTCCTTGCCCCATGACTGACTTTTATGGACTTCTTTTATGGACTTTTCTGGTCCTTCTTCCTCTCTAACTTCTACTTGCATTCAATGTAAAGTCTAATAGAAAACCTTTCTGAGAGATGTAAGGTTAAGAGGGGAGTGATAACTACTTTTAGGTATTTATTTTCAGGTATTTATTCTCTAAGCTGTCTCTACTGTGTGCCTCTATTGAAAAACCTTCTCTGTCCTGTAATTACAAATCTCTGTCTGTCTGTCTGTCTGTCTGTCTGTCTGTCTGTCTGTCTGTCTGTCTGTCTGTCTCTCTCTCTCTCTCTCTCTCTCTCTCTCTCTCTCTCTCTCTCTTTTCCTTCAGTTTAGGTTCCCCCTATTGCTTGCAATGATAATTGACAAGCAGTTATCATTATCATCTCTTAGTAGTTTCTTATAACCTTGCCACATCATCCTGTGGTTACTCGATTAAACTCTCTTCCATTTTTCCCAATTGTTCTAGCTAACACATCTTTGTAGGATTTCCAAGCAATGTCTGTCCTCTGAATGATTATTCCTTCTAACACTCTCTCTCTCTCTCTCTCTCTCTCTCTCTCTCTCTCTCTCTCTCTCTCTCTCTCTCTCTCTCTCTCTCTCACACACACACACACACACACACACACACACACACTGTACATATACTTTGCAATTGGATCTGATATTTATGAAACATGCACCTCAGAGGCTGATGAAAATTACACGTTTAATAAATTGCTCTTTTCCATTCATCTTATCCTAAATTTAATGTTCAATTTGAGGTAGGTATTATTCCAATTTTAAAAAGAGATCTCATTGAAGTTAAGTAACATTTGTCCAAAATGGCAATTATCCAGAGATGGTGGCAGGATTCCCAAGACTTAAAGACCAGTCTGAAGACATAGTGAGACTGTATCCCCCAAATAAAATAATCCTCAAGCCCCCCAAATTGCATAGCAAGAAAGTAACAGAGTTGGATTTCAAACTGAGACTATCACATTGTGCCTTGTTTTATCACTTCCCGCTGCATCATGATGGATGTACTTACATTTGTATTCCTTAAGACTGTCTTGTATACTGGTTACAACAGAGAGGTTGCACTAAAAATATTTCTTGAATAATAGAATGAATAAATTCTGCCATCACTTATACATGTTTCACTTGCTGCATATGTTGAGGAAAATATATAGTATGATTAACATTTTGAGTCTCACTTATCTAAAGTGTTTGCTGATATTAAAAAATATTTCTATTCATATTAATATGATTATATTTGTTGATGTCCAGCCTTTCACTGGACTTTAGATTTCAATTTCATCTTCAGTAATTTTCAAAACAATTAAATACACAAAGATTTTTATAAAGCACAAAATAAGACCACTCATGACCAAGAAAATACTTCAAAATTATGCTGAGAATTTTTTCAAGCATGTTTTCAATCAGGTGGTGGAAAACTGTAGTGTGGCCTTTTTTCTATTTTTGTAAATCAGGTATGTGACTCATTGTGATTACAGGTTTCTAAATGCCACACTTCATCTTGAGTTCAAGTGTATAGCATTAATGCATAATAAAATTCCAAGCTTATGCTTTTCTTTCCTTTTTTTGTGTGTGCTGGTACGGGGGCTTGAACTCAGGGCTTGAGAAGTGTCCTGAGCTTTTTTTTTTCTTTCATTCATTCAAGGCTAGTAGTCTACTGCTTGAGCCACAGCTCTGCTTCTGACTTTTTGGTGGTTAATTGAAGATAAGATTCTCATGGATTTTACTGCCCAGGCTGGCTTCTAATCATAATCCTCAGATCTCAGCCTCCTGAGTAGTGAAAATTATCAATGTAAGCCATTGGTGCCCAGCTTTCTTTTTGACAGTAAAAATATTTCTGGAAACCATTCCTATATTAAGATGTGCAACAATAACTTATGCATAAGTATGTTTTCCACTGAACCCAAATGTATCACTCATTTAATTTCTACTTACACCTAGAAGGCTACCTGCTTCTACTCCATTCCAACTCTGTATGAGAGGATATATAATAAAAGTCATGTACCAGAGGAAACTATATGAGACAGTTGCAGGTATCAAAGGTGCAATAGTCTATGTGATTCCTTCACATAAGCATATAATACACATCATTTACAGTGTATTATGTGAGGCCAGATTCATAGATTGATGGATATTTCCTAGCTTTACCTAAGCTAACCAGTACAAAGGGGCAATGTGTCAAAAATTTAAACCTCTAAGCAATTCAACTACGTGTCCTAGGAAAACTGGATGAATGCTTGGCTACTGAGCCACACTCCCTGTCCAATGGTAAGAAACTACACATCAGCCCTAACACTATATTGTCCTGCCTGAATGTTAAATCTTTCAATGGAAAGATTATTATTAGATGACTTTACTTCAGACGCTCATATACCAATGAAGAAGAAATGTGAAAAACAAGAAAAATGCACACCAAAGCAACATAACTCCTTTCAAACTCAACAGCTCCAGAGAAACAAACACTAACAATAGTGAAGTGGATGAAATCCCAAAAGAATACAATTATATGGTTGTATGAATGATTAACAAAATGAAACAGGACACAAATAGACAGCTGAATAAATTGCAAGCAAATGCAACGAGCTGACTGAAATTTTTTTTAAATATAGAAATTCTGAAAAAAATCAAATTGAAATTCTGGAAATGAAAAGTTCAGTAAGTCAAATAAAAACTCTCTTTAAGGGAAATCTTCCCTATAGACTGGACCAAATTGAAGACAGTATCAGGGCTTGAAGACAAAATAGATACATTAGAACATTCAGATTAAGGGAAAGAAAAATAAACATAAATGAAACATGCCAGGTACCAGGGGACACCATTAAAAGACCAAATCTATGAATCATTGCCATAGAGTAGGGCTAAGGAAACTTTTTTCTGTCAAAGACAATTTGACAATCTGGTGTGTGATGACAGCAGGTACCAATACTTACGTTGTTACATAAAAAGCTCTTAGAACAATCTCTGTTTGGGGAGGAAGGTATTGGATAAACAAGTATGAATGAAACAAATATGATTAAAGTAGTTTGTTTGCATACATGAAAACAGAGCAATGAAACCTGTTGAAAATGATTTAAGAGGGATGAGGTTATGGATAAGGGAGAGTGATAGAGGGGTAGATATTGATCAGAATACATTGTGTACATGTGTGGCAATGTCACAATGAAAACCATTCTTATAAAAGTACTGTATGGTTTTAAAAAAGAGGAAAACCTCTTAGACTTATTGAATTTTGAGTCCTGCCTGTAGTTGTCTTGGTAGGGCCATCACAACTGATTTAATGGACCTTATACAGTCTGAGGATCTGATATTACCCATTGCTGGCACAGAAGGAGATGTGCAAGACTCCATGAAAACATTACAGGAAGGAATAGGGCTTCTTGGCACAGGCCAAAATGTTCTTAATAGAGACCTAGAAGCACAGCAAATCAAAGAAAGGTTGGACAAATGGGACTGCATGAAACTGCAGAGCTTCTGCATAGCAAAGGACATAGCTAGCAAGATCAACAGAAAGCCCACGGACTGGGAGAAGATCTTCACTAGTCATCCAACGGACAAGGGTCTCATATCTAAAATATACTTAGAACTCAAAAAATTAAATCCCCCAACAACAAATTCTCAAAGAAACAACTGCCTGATTAACAAATGGGCTCAAGACTTAAAGAGAGACTTCTCTGAAGAGGAAATAAGAATGGCCAATAGACACATGAAGAAATGCTGGGCTGGGAAGGTGGCTCAGTGGTAGAGTGCTTGCCTTGCATGCATGAGGCCCTGGTTTGATTCCTCAGCACCACATAAGCAGGAAAAAAAAGCCGGAAGTGGCGCTGTGGCTCAAGTGGTAGAGCGCTAGCCTTGAACTGAAGAGCTGAGGGACAGCACCCAGGCCGAGTTCAGGCCTCACGACTGGACCAAAAAGAAAAAAAAAAAAAAAGAAAGAAAAAGAAATGCTCAACCTCTCTAGCCATAAAAGAAATACAAATCAAGACAACATTGAGATTCTACCGCACTCCAGCTAGAATGGCCATAATCAAGAAATCTAATAAGAACAGATGCTGGAGGGGATGTGGCCAAAAGGGAACCCCTACTGCATTGTTGGTGGGAATGTAAACTTGTTCAACCGCTCTGGAAAGCAGTATGGAGGTTCCTCAGAAGACTCCACATAGAGCTCCCCTATGACCCAGCAATCCCACTTTTGGGCATTTACCCAAAGGATCACAAATAAGGTCAGACCAAAGCTGCCAGCACAACCATGTTTATCGCAGCATTATTTACCATAGGTAAGATATGTAACCAAACCAGATGCCCCTCAGTAGATGAATGGATCAAGAAAATGTGATATATATATATATATATATATATATATATGACTTATATGCCTCTGTCAGAAAAAATGACATTGCCTCTTTTGTTAGGAAATGAAAAGACTTGGAAAAAATCATATTAAGTGAAGTAAGCCAGGCCCAAAGAAACATAGGTTCCATGGTTTCCCTTGTTTGCAGTGACTAGTACATGTCTAGGACAAGCAGAGTAGGTCAAAGGCTATGTACATACGACTATATGAGATAATGTTAAGCAAAATGTATCTCAAGACAGGGACACAAGGGTTTTTTTTCTTCTCTCTTTCTTGCTAGTGTTTTTAATGTACTTACATTACACTATGTGATTCTTTTGTTTCTTTTGTATGTTCTTCCCCCATGGTATAACCCTGTTTTCACTGGATTTGAAGCTGGTGTTCTGCACCTTGTATATATATTTTTTTGTAATTTGGGGAGGGGAAGGGATATTAGAGAACGTTTAAATGAGGGTAAGGCTGACCCATGTGACAACGAGATGTACAAGACACTATATTGCAAATGAACTTTACAATGTGGGGGGGGCGGGAGGAGTTGGGGATGTGGGGAGCAAAGTGATAGTAGGGGGAAACTAAAGGAGGAGGTAACAATGAAAAAAATAAATAAATGTAAAAAAAAGGAGATGTGCAAGCTAAAGATACAGAAAAATATATTAAATAATTAACAGAACACTCCCCAAATTGAGAAAGAGATGGTCATGCACATATAAGAGGCGTTTAGAACTCTAAGCATGCAAGATCAGAAAAGAACCTCTCCACATATTATTCTTAAAATAGTATACATACAGAACAAGACTATTAGAAGCTGTTAGAGAGAAATGACAAGTCACCTATAAGACTAACTCATCAGAATAACAGCACATTTCTCAAATGAAACTCTAAAAAAGCAAGGAGTGAATAGAAAGGAATGTTTTTCAAGCTTTGAAAGAAAATAATTGTCAATTACTATACAGATCAAAGCCATCTTCCATAATTGAGAGCCAAAAAACTTTCCATAATAAATAAAAACTAAAGAAGGTACTGTTAGGAGGGGGGTGGGCAAAAGAGAAGGTGAATGTGGGTGAATATCATCAAAGTAGTTTATATGCATGTATGAAGATAGAATATGACACCTGTTAAAATTGTTTTTAAAAGCAGATGAGGAGAGGCAGTAACAAGGAACAGAATGAATTTGAGCAAAGTATATTTTATGTATGTACAGAAATACCACAATGAAATCATTTTATATGATTTTTAAGTTGGCTCCAAAAGCTCAAATACTTGAAGCAGATCATTTGAAATATGTATTTGCATCAAACAATGATGTATGAGGATATTATGATTGGCAAGGCATTGAAAATTATTTTAGTAAGTGGCATTGTGGCTCAAGTGGTAGAGCGCTAGCCTTGAGCTGAAGAGCTGAGGGACAGCGCCCAAGCCCAGAGTTCAAGCCCCAAGACCTACAAAGAAAAAAAATTATTTGCTGGGCACGGTGGCTCAGGCCTGTAACCCTAGCTACTCAAGAGGCTGAGATCTGAGGATCATGGTTCAAAGCCAGCCTGGGCAGAAAGCCTATGAAACTCTGATCTTCTATTAACTACCTGAAAACCAGAAGTGATACTGTGGCTCAAATGGTAGAGCGCTAACCTTGAGGTGAAGAGCTCAGGGACAGCGCCTAGGCCCAGAGTTCAAGCCCACAATGGACAAAAAATATATATATTTTTTAAATTTCATACTTTATTGTGTTAATACTATAAGCATGTTCATATAAAGTGTCATAAGATAATATAATATCTAAGTTTACTATATTATGGATACACACACACACACACACACACACACACACGCGCGCGCACACATACTTTTTTGTGTGTCAGTTCTGGAGCTTGAACCTAGGGCCTGGGCCCTGAACTTTTTGCTCAAGGCTAGAGTTCTACTACTTGAGCCACAGCTTCCCTTCTAGCTTTATGGTGCTTAATTGGACATAAAAGTCTTAAAAAGACTTTTCTGCCCAAGCTGGCTTTGAATTTTTGAATTGGAACCATCAGAGCTCAGCTTCATGAATAGCTAGGATTACAGGAATAAGTCAATTGCATTGCTCTTGGCCCAATAGGTTTGTTTTTTGTTTTTGTTTTTGTTTTTTTTTTGTCGGTTACGGGCCCGAACTCTGGGCCTGGGCACTGTCCCTCTGCTCTTCAGCTCAAGGCTAGCGCTCTACTACTTAAACCACAGCGCCATTTCCAGCTTTTTCTGCTTATGTGGTGCTGAGGAATCGAACCTAGGTCTCATGCATGCAAGGCAAGCACTCTACCACTGAGCCCCCTTCCCAGCCCCACAGATTTTTTTTTAAAGAATCAAATATACATAAGGCCCTGAGTTCAAGCTCCATGACAAAGAAAGAAAGAAAAATCAAACAGTTCTAGAACCTAAAACTACAAAAGCATAAAATTACTATTTCAGTAGATGACTTAATACCAAAGGAGACAGGATAAGCAATCTAGCACTGTCCCTGAGCTTCTTTTTGCTCAAGGCTAGCATTCTACCACTTGAGCCATAGCACCACTTCTGGCTTTTTCTGTGTATGTGGTACTGAGGAATTGAATCCAGTGCTTCATGCATGCTAGGCAAGCACTCTACCATTAAGCCACATTCCCAGCCACAATCCAGCTTCTTTTTCGTAGATAGTCTCAAAGCCGTCTCTGACAGGGCTGGTTTTGAACCACCACCCACAAAGTAGATAGTTATTCCAGGCATAAGCCACCAGCTCATGATGACTTGGAGAGTTCTCTTTGGATAACACGTTGGCGGCAAAAGGCCTTTTATTAATTGTGTGGCCCCTTTTAAACACTTACGTTCTATGAGGCCTTACTGTTATCTGTAAAATGGGGACATTTGTACTTAAAGACACTTTGAAGTTCCCTTCCGGCTCATTTACTAGCCCCAAGAGAACATGCCTCTGCTCAGGTGACCCCTACCTTGTGGTTCAGGGTGGAAGATGCAGTTGGAAGCATCCGCACTATATGCCAGACAAAATTAATGCAGTTAGAGGAAACACACGTAGGGGAGCAAAAGGGTTGGGAATAAGAGCAAGGGGAGAACAAGCAGACAGGACCGCCGAGAGAGGTGGATGCACAAACAGCATGCAAATCAGATCCCCACCAATGGGCACGTCGCTTTAGGATGTAAACAAAACTGCGGGGCTGCTGCTGCGGTGGGTTTTGAGATGCTAATGGAATGCTTTAGTGTTCACTTCATATTTGATCAGGAACCTATAGCCCCCCCCCCCAAAGAAGAACCCATTCTCCCCCCTCCAGACACCTCGGATATGAAAATAAAATGTCGGAAAGATCGAAAATTCAGTAGCTTAAAAAGAGATACTGGTGCGCGGCCGCGGCGTGAGGCCAGCCCCCGGAAACGAGTGGCACCCCCCCCCCCCAGGTGCAGGACTCGCGGGCAGCGGGAGGAGGAGGGAAACCCGGCCCCCCCACCCCCATCCCGCCCCGCCCCGCCCCGCCCCGACGCACAAAAGAAACGGCCTCTCCCCGCGGTGGGCGGCGCCGCGGCTCCGCCGGCACGCCGGGCCGCAAGCGCCGCAGAACCCGGACGCCGGGCCGCCGGCCGCTCCCGCCCCCCTCCTGCGTCCCCTCGGGCCTCGGAAGTGACGCAGCACGCCCCGCCCCCGCCGCTAGATCCGCTGCTGCTGCCGCGGCGGGCGGACCTGCAGGAGGAGGAGGCGGCGGCGGCGGCGGCGGCGGCCGAGGCCGAGGGAAGAAGATGGCGGACGGCGTGGACCACATAGACATTTACGCGGATGTAGGCGAAGAGTTCAACCAGGTACGTGAGGGCTCAGGCCCCGCCGCCGGACGCGGACGGCGCTACGGCCCTGGACGCTTGACCGGAGTCCGCCACGGGGCCGCGAGCCGGCGCGGCTGCAGACCGTGCGCCCTTGCCGCCCGCTGCTGGGCCGCGCTGCCGACCCCCCCCACCCCCATGCGGCGCTGGCCCCTCGGCCCTCGCTCTGCGGAGGCCCGCGGGACCTGGAGCGCGGGTGCCCGCGGCCGTGCAGCCTCCACCGCCTCCTCCACCTCCCTCCCCGCCGTCTCACGTCCTATTGTTG
Organism: Dipodomys merriami; assembly: GCF_024711535.1. NCBI lineage: Eukaryota > Metazoa > Chordata > Mammalia > Rodentia > Heteromyidae > Dipodomys > Dipodomys merriami. The sequence continues at coordinate 29,666,002 of NW_027202271.1, forward strand.
GCGGCGGCCGGCGGGCTCTTCCCGCCGCGCTAGGCCGCGTGTGCGCGGAGGGGGGAGGACGCGCCGCCGCGTCCCCTCCCCCGGCCTCAAGCGGGGCTTGAGGGGGGCAAGCCCGGCCGGGCGCGCGCCCGCCGCCGCCGCCTCCCACCCCGGCCCCTGCCGCTCGGGCTCCGATTCCTCCCGTCGCTCCATCTTGTCTCCTTGCCCGCGCACGGCCGCCTCATGGAAGGCCGCGTTCACAGCCCTTTGTATCCCGCGCGCCCAGTCTCCAGGGCTTCTTCCTCGGGTCGCGTTTGCCACCGCTTTGGGCCCGCCGCCTCGGCCGCCCCCGCCGCCCTCTCCCCTGCGTGCCGGAGGCCGGGGCGGGGGACGTCGGCAACAAGTCCTTTGACTTTTGGACCTCCGATCGTTTTCTTCTTCTTTTTTTTTTGTTTTTGTTTTTGTTTTTTAGTCCGTAGCCTAGTCCGGGCCTCGAGGGTTTCCTATGCCTCTGAGGCTCCGGCCCTCGTTCATCTTTGTGTGATGAAAATACCTGGGCCTTTCCCCAGAGGTAGACGTGAGAGCGCGGTGCTTGGTTAGAACAAAAAGATGGTAGCCCAGCCGGCGGCAGATCGGAGGCTAAAATGAAGCGAGAACCCCACCCCCACACCCCCCATTCTTAAGGGGCATAGTTTGCAAAAAAAAAAAAAAAAAATGGTGCGTTTGGCCCAAGTTTTGAATGCAAAGTGCTCACTCCTCAGCCCTCCCCTCCCCTCCTCTCCCCCCCCCCCCCCCCCCCCGCTTCGCTTTCTGCGTTGGAAAATGAGATTTGCAAGGTTTCTCCGAGGCCTGGAACCAGCCCCGGAGCTGTGATGTCAGGTGATGGAGCATCCTTGCAAAAAAATAAATAAACGTGATTGTTAGACGTGGAAGCTTTTAACCTTCTGTTCACATCCTTTACTACATTTACATTTGATGGAGGAACGCAGTTTTAAAAATCAAATTGTGCTTAACTGCGGTGCACCTAAAACCTTTCATTTATCCATTTTTAATGTATTTTGCAGGTCCATGTGAGAAGCCTCGTAAAATTCCATTGGTTAATGTGGTTTACCCCTCCCCCACTTCACAAAATTTGTGACTTAGACACCCAAGGTGTTTTAAGAAAAAATACTGGGACTCAGAAATTCTTACTGTTGTCGTTTTCCAGGAAAAATAGCTGTGCCTTTGGTTTAAATTTTTAAAAAGAAAACCGATTTCCAATAGACTTAAAATATTTATCATTTTATTTAAAACTTGTATATGTTTTAAATGCAATCCATTACAGTAAAGGGTAAAGTTTGAAAATCAGTTTGTTAAAAAAAAATTGTGCTTGTATTTTGAATATCTATGCCTGACTTGTGTCGTTTTCAAATTAAAAATTTTCCTGGAGTGCTAACCAGATTCCAGTGGTTTTACCGTAGATAGACAAAGGTCTAGGAAATTGCTTTATCAAGTGAGTGTAACCTCCTGTCCCAGAGAGGTTAACTGAGAAAAAGATACAAGTATTCAAAGACAGTCTTCATTAGTTTTTCTAACAAAAGCATACATTGGTTCCCCTCTCTATACACAGTAAAAAAGAATTGGCATATTTTTAAGAGTTAAACTTTTATTTTTTTTTTAACCTCTTCATGAAATATGTCTTTTGCCTATCCACATAGCTAGATGGGGTGATACTTTCTTATCTGGGTACCAGTAACTTGTGCCTAACAGGATGGTAAAGAGAGATTAAAATTTTGTGAACCCAATGAGGAACTACTTTGTGTTTGTTTTAATGTAACTTTTTCTTGACGTGCTGACTGCATTATATCTAATTGGTAGTTTTTATCATTTTTCTGAGTAAACTGTGTTTGAATAGATGAATGGAAAGATTAAAGAGGCCTTCTTTGTTACTATTTTGCATATGATTGGCTTCTGTAATCTGCTTGCTCTGTTAATTCCTTGAACAAAAAATGGCCACCAAAGGATTGTTGGTCATTTTTAAAGTTTGTCCTGTATTTTTAAAATGTTACTGTTATTTAAATATTCTTCTGAAATCTTAACCAGAATTGTAGGTAACCATAAAATTATTTGGGGCTGATTTAATCTGATGACTATTAATTTATGACTTCATTTGTACTAGCTACTTACAGTAAACTATTTCTGTGTAAGTAAAATAACTTTCAGTACTAAATGCTAGTCTTCTTACTTTGGCTTCTAAGATTCTGTAAATGTTTACAAAACTTTGTTCTCCAGTATGAGCTACAGTCTTTATAATTTGTATACTTGGAAATTCTTTGTAGTCATGTATTTTCCATTTTCTACTATTTGAAGTGATTTTATTTTTTCCCAATCTTGATTTCATTCAGTAATCATTCATCGGTGACTATAAAAATATATAAACAAGAAAATAACAAATAGACATGGTAGCAGCCACAGTAGAATAAAGCTACATATATAATATATTTGATGCAGACAGATATTGGACAGGCAAGATTTTCTGAAAGACTTTCCTTTGAGATCAGGTTTTAGGTCTGATGACTTGTAGCTGGAAGATTCCCAAAGCCCATGAGAACTGAGAATGTAAACCAAAACAGAGGGAATTGTAAAAATTCCACGTGGGGTAAAAACACCGTAGTTGTTTCAAGGTTTCATTCAAGTAATAAATCAGAAAGAGTTGCCTGATGTAGAACATAAGTTTTCAGGCAGTGGCTAGATGGAGAGATTTTCACTTCTGTGTGCTAAATATCCTAAAAGACTTAAGTGATGCCATAGTGTAATTCAAGAGAACAGAATAGTGATTAGTAGAGGGTGTGAAGGGGAGGAAGGTTGGGTAGTGAATGTCAAGCTACAGTTAGGAATAATTTCTAGTGTTCAAAGTATGGTGATTAGTTTATGATGACCTTAGTATACATTTTATGGAGAACTAGAAGGAAATTGAAGACTAAACAGAAATGAAAAAAATGGAAATACTAATTGTCTGATTTGATCATTACACATTTTGTACATGTATTGAATTTGTACACTGTACCCCATCAATATGTACAATTATGTCAATAAAAAAGAAAAGAACAAGACATGGTCTTTCTCAATGTTTTTCTTCCTCTCATTTTCATATTTACAATGGTTATGTGAATCTTTTGTATTTTGGTAAAGTACAGAATAAACGTCTCAGAAAGAGACATTCAGCAATCTTAGTATAGTTTAATTTGGGGTATGATGAGTGTAAGTTACTATTATGTTATCTTTACTGAGTTTTAAGAATGGAACATGAAGGGGAGAGAAACACAATTGATTGATCATATGGGTGCTATTTAGTTTTGAAAGATTTCAGGATGCCACCAAACTCAGTCATTGCTTTAATGGAAGGAAAATTTGAACTACTTATTACCTTCCACATTACTTGAATTTGGAGTTGAGCAGAAAGTAGTTAGGTCTCACTCTAGTGTACTTAGAATTTGGATTTGTATTCAAGTACAGTTGTCAAATAACTTAAAATATCAGTTGTTCAAAATACACAGGTAATATAAAATTGAGATGGTCTCACCCTTGAAGTATACTATACTGGGTGACAGTGAGATTCACATACACAATTAAAATGTACTTGATAGGTCCTGTATTATGGAAGCCACTACTATATGTATCTTTACCCATAGAATTTTCATTTATGCGTGGGATTGGGGAAAGGGGTACAAAAAAATCTTATTTTCAGGAATATCTACAAGCTGCATATTCCTCAGACAAAGTTATTGGGACTGGTGTTGGGGGGGATTGGGGAGTTTTTCAGATTTTGGAACATTTGAATAGACTTAGCAGTGGAACATCCCTAAATCTGAAACCAGAAATGCTCCAAACCCCAAAACTTTTGAGTATTGCATTGACATTTCAAAGCTTTGGATTTGAGATTAGTGTTGCTCTATTTATACCTTGTGCATTGAAGCAGTGTATATTTTATTTTTTAGACAGAGCTCTTAATATAGAATTTAGTTTACAGTCTGCTAGGATACTGCAGAACTGAGCTAGTGATTTGAACCCCCAACTCTTCTATTTTTTCCTTTTGTGCCAGTCCTTGGGCTTTAACTCCAATGAGCTTCTTTTTGTTCAAGACTGGGCTACTACTTGAGCCAGAGAACCACTTCTGGCCTTTTCTGAGTAGTTTATTGGAGAAAAGAGTCTCATGGCCTTTTCTGCTTTGGCTGGCTTCAAACTGCTGTCCTCAGATCTAAGCCTCCTGAGTAGCTAGGATTATAGGTGTGAGCCACCAGCACCTTGCCTTGACTATTCAGTTTTAAAATAAAAGTATATATTTAGTGACTGGGAAAAACAAATCACTTACATGTCCTTGTAAATCAATTTCGTGAGTCACACTTTGCTTTTCAGTTACTATGTGTTTGTTTCCTCTAGTCAATTGTTTAGCTAGTCATGGCGAATACATATTCTCTATATGTTTATTAGATATATACCAGTGAAACTTTATTTATTAGAACATGGTTTTAAGGTGAGTGTATCGTGTCCAAAATTAGGTAGGTAGAGGTTGATTCAGAAACATGGGTAAAAGTGCATACAGAAACTAGAACTCTTCTTGACGCAGGTTTGTCATTTATGAGCATAGTTAATTTAGCCACCTATGAATTGTGCATTTTGGTATATGTGGCATATTTTTTAAATAGCAAGTTGGCTTCTGTAGCATTGAGTTTTCGTGGAGTACAAACATTCTAAAATATACTCAAAACATAGAAAGTGTTTTTCTGAAAAAAATCCATATCCATGGATCTGTCAGATCTGAAATAATTTGGAAAAAACTGCATCTGTGTTAAATGTGTATAGACATTCTTGTTATTCTAAACATGATTACATAGCACTAATGTTTTATTAGATATTTAAGTAATCCAGAGATGATTTAAAATATAAGATCTATATAGTTTATATGCAAATTTTATGTAAGAGACTTGAGCATCTGCAGATTTTGGTATTCTCAAGTAGGATGGGATGACTACTACTGACAGTCAGCTGCTGTTGGATTTTTGAGGGGGTACTGGGGCTTAAACTTAGGCCTTGAGCTCTCTTGACTTTTCACTTAAGACTGGTGCCCTGCTGCTTCAACCACACAGCTCTAATTCCTTTTTTTTTTTTTTGGTAGTTAATTGGGATAGTTCTATCAAGGTAATCCCAATAATGGTATGCAGCATATACATCAGTGATAATTAAAAAATTTTTAAGAGGGTGATTAGGGAATACCTAACAACTTGGAGGGAGGGAGATGGTGCTAATGAAGATTTAGAAACATTGTTCTTAAGATATTGGTCATTTTACTTTCCATCTTATTTGCAAGTTCTTTCTCTTGGCAGCAGGCATTCATTCATATTTCATGTACAAAACAGTCTTGTGTAAACTCTTGAGGACTCTTCACCCACCTTGGTTTCCTTGAGATAGGTCTTGCTTTGAACTTGAACTGGAGCCCTTCCTGTTTGAGCCACCTAAATACTGAGATTGCAGGTGTGTACAACCACATTGGGCTGAGTATATGTATATATGTATAATATAGTATAATATAATATGTTGAGGGGAGAGAGGGAGCCACAGTATTGTGGGTTGAGCTCAGACTCAAACTTGTCAGCCAGGTACTCTTTGAGCCGTGCCTCCAGTGCATACTTTTTTTTTGTTGCTGTTGGTCGTGGGGCTTGAACTCTGGGCCTGGGTACTAGATCTCAGCTCTTCAGCTCAAGGCTAGCTAGCCCTTTTATCACTTGAGCCACAGCACCACTTCAGTTTTCTGGTGGTTTATTGGAGTTAAGAAGCTCTCGGGCTTTCTTGCCTGGGCTGGCTTTGAACCACAATCCTCAGATCTCAGCCTCTCTTAGCTTCCTTAGGATTATAGGCATTGAAAAAAAATGTCCAAAAAACCTAAGAGCTATTACTGAAAGTTGGATGTACAGCTTTATTAACTAGCTAGCCCCAGCCGGGCGCTGGTGGTTCACGCCTGTAATCCTAGCTACTCAGGAGGCTGAGATCTGAGGATCGCGGTTCAAAGCCAGCCCGGGCAGGAGAGACCGTGAGACTCCTATCTCCAATTAAAAAAACTACCAGAAAACCGGAAGTGGCGCTGTAGCTCAAGTGGTAGAGCGCTCGCCTTGAGCTGAAGAGCTGAGGGACAGCGCCCAGGCCCAGAGTTCAAGCCCCACGACCGACAAAAAAAAAAAAAAAAAACAACTAGCTAGCCCCTATGAAAAATCAGTTAATCCAGGCAACATTTGGTATGTAAAATAATTAGGAGATGTGAAAATATTTGAAAAGATCTTTAACAGGTAATAGAATCTGACACTCTTTCTCTTTTACAAAGTAGAAGTCTCTATTTCAGAGCTCGCTTTTTTTTCTTTTGTACTACATTTGAACTCATGATTTCCCACTTGTCAGGTAGGTTCTCTACCACTGAGCCATGCCATCAGCCCTTTTTGGCACTGGTTATTTTGGGGTTGGATATCATTTTTTGCCTAGGCCATGTCTGCAGTTCTATTTTACATTTCTTGTAGCTGGAATGACAGGTACCACTACTATACCTGGTTATGCCCAGCTCTTAGTTGAGAAAGGGGTCTTTTGAACTTTATGCCCTGCCTGGCCTTGAACCATGATCCTCCTGATTACAGCCTCTTGAGCAGCTAGCCACATTACCCTCCTCCTCCACTTAATTTCTTTGTATGTGAACTATAATAGACATCTTGCATAATTTCAGAATATCCACATTTCTCATTTGATTAAAGTAGGAACAAAGTTGAATGTGTTCTTTATTTTTGAAATGTGGAAGATAGGTATGGGAAGGAAAGAGTATTCATTTGATTTACAATTTAAGGGTGGCAGATTTCATCAATGTTTTTCTAACAAGTCCTAAGTTCAAGTGGAGTACATATAAGGCTGTGGCCTTGGGAACAGTTCCAAGATCTCATTTAGCATCATACTTTAAGCAGTATGGCAGTTTAACTGCGAGGGAAAAAAATGGCTAATTTAAGTGTTGGTAGGATCATATTGATGTGGAAAATTGTTTGGTGCCAACTTAAGAATTTGTGAACTTAGCAAAAATAGTGATTGTATGGAAGTGGTGCTGTGGCTCAAAGTGATAGAGTGCTATCCTTGAACAAAAGAGTCTGTGACAGTGCCCAGGCCCTGAGTTCAAGCTGCTGGACCAACAAGAAATAACAACAAAAAAATAGATTGTAGCTGGTGTGCTGGTGACTCATGCCTGTAATCCTAGCTACTCAAGAGGCTGAGATCTGAGAATTGAAGTTTGAAGGTAACCCAGGTGGGAAAGTTTGTGGAATTCATATCTCCAATATCCTACTAGAAAAGCCAGAAGTAGAGCTGTGGCTCAAATGGTAGATAGAGGGCACTAGTTCTAAGTTCAAGCCCCAAGACCAGCAAAAAAATAATATAGTGATGATAATGCACCAGGTCAGTGTAGCTGCAGCTAATGCTACTTACATAATTTTTTTTTTGCCAGTCCTGGGGCCTGAACTCTGGGCATGGGTGCTGTCCCTCAGCTCTTCAGCAAAAGGCTAGCATGCTACCACTTGAGCCACAGTGCCACTTCTGTCTTTTTCTGCTTATGTATTGCTGAGGAATGGAACCCAGGGCCTCATGCATACAAGGCAAGCGCTCTACCACTGAGCTACCTTCCCAGCCCTTATATAAATATTTTTATACATTTAAAACTAATAAAAAAAAACAACCTTTCTGTGTAAGTGAAAGTATGAATTTAAGTACTTACTTTTAGTCTTATTATTTAACCCATGTGAACTTTCTTTTTTCTTTTTTCTTTTTCTTTTTCTTTTCTTTTCTTTTTTTTTTTTTTTGCCAGTCATGGGGCTTGAACTCTGGGCCTGGGCACTGTCCTTTAGCTGTTTTTGCTCAAGGCTATCATTCTACGAATCACTTGAGCCACAACACCACTTCCAGGGCTTCATGCATGTGAACCAAGCACTCAAGCACTCTACCACATTCCTAGCTCTAACCCATGTGTTCTTTTTTACTCTAATTTCTGTTGAGGAAAAGGCAAACATATAACCTGTTGAATAGCAATAATTCTACCTTATGTACAGACCAGACCCACATTGCAAGACAGACTGAAGTGTCCCAACCCCTTACTGGGGAAGCTGTTGTACCTTAAGAGTATGGAGTTGGAATTGCATCACTTGACGCTTCAGCTAAACTGAAACTTCTAACCAAATTTACTCTCCTTTTTTCTAACTTACTGTCACTGCAATTTGAGTACCATACTTTGTAACTTGTTTCTTGGAAATTATTTTGGTATTATACAACAAAATAGAATTGATGGCACTCGGTGGCTTGGAATCTTAGTTTTTACCTGTTGCTAAAGATAGTTTTGTTTAACTTAACCTTGATACATTGGGTTCCTTAATTAATGACATTAATTGGAGACATTAATTCCTGAATTAGAGACATTCTGCCTTGTAATAAAATTGATATGTAAAGATTCTGTTAATGTGATTAATAAGTAGATCATTTGTTATTCACAAAATAACCATAAGATGATATTAAAAGTTTCTTTGGCTACATGTATAAATGATATTTCCCCATTTAGTTTTTTTTTTTTTTTTCCTTTTAAAAACTTCTCGTTTGGGCTCTTTGGGAACACAGATTTACCATCATAAAACGAATGCTTTCTCTAGGAAAGGTCATCCTATAAATGTTTAAAAACTATTAGCTCTTCCTTGTGCCATTTATTGATGACAGAGTTACACATGGAGAGCATGTGAGTTCTCATATGGATAAAGTAGTTCACACTGATTTAAGTGCTTAAGCTTGGAAAGTGAAGCAGATAAAAATGGAGCTTTCCTCTGCTACAGGCTTAGTAAAGCTTGTGGCTGAGCATTTGTTACCAAAGACAATTGAGTGATATTGAGTATTATGTTGATACCTTCATTGCATTTCTTTTACAAATTGAAACTTTCACTTGGATTTTTCTTCCTTAGTTATTAAGGCATATAAGTGACATCCACTAGCAAGGCTTTAAGACTGCTGGTGACAGTGGCAACATTTAACTGATCCATATTTTTTAAATCTCTTTGCTTGCTAATTTACTTGGTTAGATATGTGAGATGTCAGGTAAGCATTAGCACTTTGTTCCCTGAGCATAATAAAATTATTGCAAGATAGTAATTTGCATAGTTTAATCTATATTTGCTGTATTGTTGCTCTTTCCCTAAATATTATGACATTGTGTATCCACACCCACATTTCTTCCTTTCTTTCCTGTGGCTCAGCTTACTATTTCTAAGCTAGTAGCTTTCTCAGGGTTGACAAATAAGATCTGAATGCCACAGAAAATAATAATTATGTTTTTCCGTGGTCATTAAAGACTTGTAACGGCTCTGTTTTTGTCTCGTGTGTGTCTGTGCGCAGATATTGGACCTTGAGCCTCAGGGCCTCATGTTCTCTCTTGGCTTTTTCTCTTAAAGCTGTCTACCATTTGAGCCACACTTCCACTTCTGGCTTTTTTTGTTCAATGATTGGAGATAAGTGTCTGAATTTTCTGCCTGGGCTAAACCATGAATATCAGATCTCATCTTCCTGAGTAGCTAGGGTAACAGGTGTTAGCCACTAGCACCCATTTGTGACAGTCTTAAAAAATACACTCTTTTAAAACTTACATACTTGCATTCATATAGTACTACTTTTACTAAAAAATATTTGCATCCAAGGAAAGTTTTTAAGTTCCCATTTGAGAATATGTATATGTTGTATAAAGTGAAGAAAGACTTACAAGGAGATCTTTGGGCCTTTTTCATTTCTTCCATCAGATTTTTAAAGTAAAATTTTGAATGTATTTGTATTCAAGTCTGTTCAGTTATATTCTGACTTTTGTAATTTAGAGTACTGTTTCTGTATCTTAGGAAGCAGAATACGGTGGGCATGATCAGATAGATTTGTATGATGATGTCATCTCTCCATCGGCAAATAATGGAGATGCCCCAGAAGATCGTGATTACATGGATACCCTCCCACCAACAGTTGGTGATGATGTGGGCAAAGGAGCAGCTCCAAATGTCGTCTATACTTATACCGGAAAGAGAATTGCATTATACATTGGAAATCTAACATGGGTAAGTTAACATGAATTAAATCATTGGCAATTGATTTTTAACTTCTTCAGTAATTAGCGTTCTTGTTTACTGTTCTGAACTTAAAATTTGCAGTTACAATGGTTTTGTTGTTAGCTTATGCACAGAGAAAGGTAAAAATGCTTCTAAAGAGGCCATTAATTCCTTTTCTAGTTTTGAATTTTTAATGTTTTATATTGTCTTTAATAATAGTTTTTACATTACTTCTTTCTCACTTGCAAGAGTTTCAATTTTACCAAGAAAATGTTTTCATGGAGTCTCAAACTAGAATTCAGATGTGTAAAAGGAAACTCCTGGCTTAAAATATTGCTCATTTTCTAGTTCATATTCAAGATTTCATTTCTGTTTTAAATTTGAAATTGAATGTACAGAAACTGCTATCTGTATTTAGTATTTTAATTTGGGATGTTCTTGAGACAGGGGTTAGCTGAGAACTGTCATTAACTGCATGTCTACTATATTAGTTTTATATCAACCTTAAACCTGAAATATGACAGTCCTGTAGTATATCACATATACTTGACAGTTTTAAGTTACATATTTAAAAAATCAAACTAAAACTTGGGGCTCTTCTACTTTTCTTACTAACATTCAAAGATCAATTGCTATAAGTAATCCATCTCCTGTCACTCAGTCTGAGCAGTCTTTTTAATATAGGAAATAATAACAGTATAGTTATGAGTGTAATTACTAAGCCAGATTTTGAATATTAACTCCATCTTCTTGTCACTTTGGGCAAGCTGTTTATTCTTCTACTGTATTATATGTAAAATTAGGATATATTAGGACTTAAACAACAGTTAAAATAGTTGATATAACTTATATAGTAGTTGTGCCCTATATATGAGGGCTTTTTTTCTCTCCATTTTATATTCAAACATAAGGCAAAACTTATTTTGCAAAATATTTTTCCTTGAAGGGAAGAAATGTAAGTGAGATCAGCTTTGAGCAAACAGGCTCAGGGACTTTGCCCAGGTCCCGAGTTCAAGCCTCAAGACCAGCACAAAAACACAAACAAAAAACTGAGAATGAAGTTCTCAAGTGCTTTAGTACTTTAAAAAATGAAGGAAAAAAACTGAGGCTGACAAAAACCATTCACTGAGCATTTTTTTGTTTATTTTTAAAAACAAAAATAAAGGAAATACTGGATATGTTTTAATGGTTAATAAGGGGAAAATATCTTACAGTGGACAACCGATGAAGACTTAACGGAAGCAGTTCATTCTTTGGGAGTAAATGATATCTTGGAGATAAAATTTTTTGAAAATCGAGCAAATGGCCAGTCAAAGGGGTAAGAATTTTGTTTCATGCTTTCCAAGTTAGTAGCTATTTCTTATAAGGTTCATACTAACTTCACATGAATAGCACATATAACTGGTTCGTTCTTCCACTTGTTTACCTTGTTATTTATCACACTAAGGCCAGTATGTAGGTATGGGTTGACTAGGCTGGCTTTATAATTTTCCTGTATTTTCTCCAATTGTGATTGAAATGACAGTGTTGTGAATATTTTCCCTGTGATTAACAGATTGGGGATGATTGGGCAACTAGAAAATAATGTAAGTACCCTGGATGTTTTGCTTTATTTTCTTAATCACTAAGCCGTACAAATTCAATCATTCTGAGAATAATAATAATAATAAAATACAGATGCCCAAAATTAAGAAAATGAACTGCCATAATCTGAACATCTGTCAGTGATCGTATTTAACTGAATATACTTCTGTTTTCCTAAAGTATATCTTAATTTTTCTTAATTTTGAAAATTATAGTTGTTTCTACATTTGCCTATTTCAGCAGAAACTTTTTTTAATTTTTTAAAGAAAAATTACTAGCGCACACCTATGATCCCCTCTACTTGGGGGGCAGAGATCAAGAAGATCACAGTTAGATTCCTGCCCAGGCAAAAATCTAAACCAACAGGCTAGATATGATATAGCACAGTTAGGATCAGGCTATGGGAAAGTGTATGCAGGAAGATTGTGGGTCAGAGCTGACCCTGTATGCAAAACCTTGAGATCTAATTAAAGCATAAAGAGCTTGAGAGTAAGTAGTTCACATGATAGATAGAGCCCCTGAGTTCAAACTCCAGCACTATGCCCCAAAAGGATGAAATAGTAGATACAGAATAATAAAGAATACTGATTTTTATAGTTTAGTTCTTGTTTGCTTGTTCGTTGTCTTCATCTCCCACTAGATTGTAAGCACCACAAGAGCAGAGGTTTTATTATAGTACCTATAATAGTACTATTATAGTACCTAGTATAATAGGACATGATGCCTAATGAATAATTGTTACATGCATTAAGATTTTTTGCATTTTTTTGTGTTTTGTTTTTGTGTGTGCTGGGGATCATACACAAATCCCTGAGATAACTAAGGATATACTGGCTATACTGCCAGTTCCAATTGAATGGTTTCTAAAAGTTACCCTCCCCAAGATAATTCTTACTTTGATCAAATAGAATGTGTTGATAGGATTTAGTAAAGACTTACGTTGAAAATAGAAAAGGGTTTTGAGATTCTAAAAGTCCCCCTCCCCAATAATGTAAAATACCTTAATAGTTATACAAATTGGTAATCATTCAGTTTTTAAATCCTTTATTGAGATATAATTCATATATTAGGAAATTGATCTACTTAAAGTTTGTAATTCAGTGATTTTTTTTTAGTATAAAAATTGAGCAGCAATCTTAACTGTCTAGTTTCAGGATATTTCATCATCTCTTGAACCCAACCACTTACAAACTCTCTCAGTTTGCTTACTATGTATTTTTCATGTAAATGACCCATGTAAGATGTAGTGCTGTGTGTTAGGCTCTTTTCACTTTGCAAAACATTCGCAAGGCTTAACTGTGTTGTGGTAGGCATTAGCATTTTTTTATATAGTTGAATAATAGTCCCTTATATGAATACAGAATTGTAAAAGAAACTTCATTATTTGCTTATAAACATTTGAGTGGTTTCTTCTTTTTTTCCTTTTTTCTTGTGCCTATCCTGGGGCTTGTACTCAGGGCCTGGGCATTCTCCCTGAACTGTTTTGCTCAAAGCTAGCACTGTACCACCTACCACAGCTCTACTTCTCTGGCTTTTGGGGGGCAGTTAATTGGAAAGCCATAAGTGCCTGGCAGTTTCTACTTTTGACTATTAATGAACAAGTTCTTGCTAGGCACCAGTGGCTCACACCTATCAATGTAGCTGCTTGAGAGGCTGAGATCTGAGGATCATGGTTTGAAGCCAGCTCAAGCAGGAAAATTTGTGACAATCTTATCTCTAGTTAAATACCAAAAAAAGCTGGAAGTGAAGTTGTGGTTCAAGTGGTAGAGCACTAGCTCCAAGCAGAAAAGCTCAAGGACAGTGTTCAGGCCTTGAGTTTAAGCCCTAAGACCAGCATGAAAAAATAAGTTCTTAAGAGTATTTGTGTTCTGGTTTTGTGTTAATGTGTACTTTTAATTCTGCCTTGTATATACTTAGGAGTGAATTTGCTGGATTACATAGTATCCAACATTTTAGGAGTTGCCAGATTCTTTACCAAGGTGACTAAACACCATTTTACATGCCATTATCAATGCATAAGAGTTCTAGTTCCTCCATGTTACTCACCAGCACTTATTATCCTCTTAATTATATCCTCTTAATTATCCTCTTAATTATGGTGAGTGTACAAAGGTATCTTCTCTTGGTTGTTATTTATATGTCCCTGGTGGCTAATGGAGTTGAAAAAAGCCAAATCTATGATTTTTATAAGTCCCATGAATTTATAAATGTTTTTAATGCCATATGTCTATAATTGAATATTAGTCATAAAAGTAAAGTGATATATATGATACCTATTACAACATGGATGGACTTTGAAAATACTTTGTTAAGTGAAAAGAGTTGGTTATGGACTACATATTACGTAAAATTCCAGAATAGACAGATATATAGAGCAGTAAATGGATATGTGGTTTCCTGGGATAAAAGGATAGGAAGTAATGGCAGTGTGACAGTAGTGTGGTAGTGTGACAAATATGTAGTGTATAGAGTTCATTTTTTGGGATGATGAAAATCTTCTGAAATTGATGGAATTGATTGGTAATGGTTTACATGTTACAAATATAGACCTGAAAGCACAAACTTTTGTATAGCTTTATGCAATATTATTAGCGGTGTTTTATTTTTTAAGATAAAAGTAAATGCAGGTTTTATTGTGTTTTTTTAAAAAACTAAAACTAGGGCTGGGAAATTGGCTCAGTAGTAGAGCGCTTGCCTTGCATGCCTAAGGTCCTGGGTTCAATTCCTCAGCACCACATAAGCAAAAAAGAAAAAAGCCCGGAAGTGGCGCTGTTACTCAAGTGGTAGAGTGCTAGCCTTGAGCTGAAGAGCTGAGGGACAGCGCCCAGGCCCAGAGTTCAGGCCCCACGACCGGACCCAAAAAAAAAAAAAAAACAACTAAAACTATTAATCCCTCCTCACTTTCTTCCTCCACCCCTTAAAACCCTTTTAGATTTGCCCTTGTTGGTGTTGGGTCTGAAGCATCTTCAAAAAAGTTAATGGATCTGTTACCTAAAAGAGAACTTCATGGTCAGAATCCTGTTGTAACTCCATGCAATAAACAGTTCCTGAGTCAATTTGAAATGCAGTCCAGGAAAAGTAAGCAATCCCTCAGAGGCCTTTTTAAAAAGATGTGTATTTCAACCAGTGTGTTAATACCATTTTAAAGTGTTATACTAAGGAAATTGTCTTTATTATCTAGTTCACTGGGTGAATTTGATTTAATTTCTGGTTATAACTAGGCTGGAAACCTCCTTCCATTCCATATTTGTTTAGATGTCACATACCTAATGCTATATATTCTGCAGTGTTCAAGTTCTATAGTACTGCCATTCTTCTTCTATCATTTCCATCATAGAGAAAGAAGCAAACTACATTCTAATCCTTAGATTAAAAGGAAACTTTGTGGATATGTGTTATCGTGGGGGAGATGCCATTGATAACCAGAAAACTGTTCATTGGCTTTTATTCTTGGCACCAAGACCTTTCAATACTTGGTAAAGTGAATGTAGAAAAGATTTGTCATTACACACTTAAGAGTTTTCACATTTCAAGGGTTAAAATTAAGGCATGTAATTAACTGAAATTCAAGTAGTTGTCTTTTAATGTTTGAGTACTTAAGACTTAATTGAAAGACTATATTCTGAAATTTAAATGATCTATGCTACTGAAATTAATTTTAATTTTGGTCTTGGCTGCTGTAGAATATTAGTATTTTGGAAGTAACTTACTCAGTGGAAATACATTAAAATCTGGATACTTCAAGACATCAAAAGAAGGTTTAAATAGACGTACATTTTTCCTAACCAAAGCTTTTCAAGTAGTTTGCACAGGTCTAAGTATCTGCAGGTTACTATGATAGTATAAATAAATGTTGAAATTGTATTATTTCTGGTAGCAGTGGTTACATTTCAGCAAACTGTTTTAATAAGTGCTATTTATGAGTATTTGGATGTTTGCAGCTACACAATCAGGACAAATGTCTGGGGAAGGTAAAGCTGGTCCTCCAGGAGGCAGTTCACGTGCAGCATTTCCACAAGGTGGTAGAGGACGGGGCCGTTTTCCAGGGGCTGTTCCTGGTGGGGACAGATTTCCTGGGCCAGCAGGACCAGGAGGGCCACCCCCACCTTTTCCAGGTAAAACTTTTATTAAATTATCATGGGTAAAACGTGTCTACCTAATTTCTCTTTTCCTTTTCTCTCTTTTTTTTTTTTTTCCAAGTAATGCATTATTAATGTGACTTACTCTCCTTGTTATGCTATTTTTGGAATCCAGGAAATTTGATCAAGCATCTTGTTAAAGGAACTCGGCCTTTGTTCCTGGAAACTAGGATTCCATGGCATATGGGGCACAGCATAGAGGAAATACCCATTTTTGGCCTAAAAGGTCTTTATTTTTCTCCAAACTTGCTTGACTTATATATAGAATACTTATATTCGTCTTATTTTCTTCTTAAAAAATCCTTTCAAGACCATTTCCCCTTGTTTCGCTTTCTAGCTTGGCATCAGAGTAGACTATAAGGTGGGTGATTTCACTGTAAGAAATGTGTATATGCTGAAAGATGGAAAATATAAGCATTATAATATTTTTATTGAAGTTTTTGTTTCAGTAATTTTTAAGTATAAAGTGTGAACTAGTTAAATTTAATAATATTCTTCCCTTTTGTAGTTGTTAGAATAGCTTAAAAGAAAAGAATCTTGGTCTATAAGTTACACTTTAAAAGTATGTTCTTGGCCTATAAAAGTTAAAATAACCTTATTAAAGTGCTTTTCTCTCTTTTCTCCCCTTCTCTCCCTTCCCTCTCCTTTCTCTTCATAGCTGGACAAACTCCACCACGGCCACCCTTAGGTCCACCAGGCCCTCCTGGCCCTCCAGGTCCTCCACCTCCTGGTCAGGTTCTGCCGCCTCCTCTAGCTGGGCCTCCTAATCGAGGAGATCGCCCTCCACCACCAGTTCTTTTTCCTGGACAACCTTTCGGGCAGCCTCCGCTGGGTCCACTTCCTCCTGGGCCTCCACCTCCAGTTCCAGGCTACGGCCCTCCTCCTGGTCCTCCACCTCCACAGCAGGGACCACCTCCACCTCCTGGTCCTTTCCCACCTCGCCCCCCTGGTCCACTTGGGCCACCCCTTACACTTGCTCCCCCTCCGCATCTTCCGGGACCACCTCCAGGTGCCCCACCACCAGCTCCACATGTGAATCCGGCATTTTTTCCTCCACCAACTAATAGTGGCATGCCTACATCAGATAGCCGAGGTCCACCGCCAACAGATCCATATGGTCGACCTCCACCATATGACAGGGGTGATTATGGGCCCCCTGGAAGGTATGTCAGCAATGAAACTACTTGATTAGTAAAAGATATGAACAGTGACTAAAAAATCTGGCTGTTGTAGAGAATGTAAATATCACTTCTGCTCTCCAGATAGGGTTTTTAGCTACTACTTTATGTCAGCTGAAATAGAAGAGAATTTTTCTTCAACTTGTTCTTTGTGGGGAAAGTGTATACCAGTCTAGAAAACTATACTGTCAAGCATTTGTCACAAAATTCTAGTCTCAGTTAACACTCATGCTATACTGCTAGTACATTATTGCTTTATTATAGTAACTTATAGAAAATATGGTGATTCACAATTTAAAGATTATTTTTCTTTTGTAGGGAAATGGATACTGCAAGAACACCATTGAGTGAAGCTGAGTTTGAAGAAATCATGAATAGAAATAGGGCAATCTCAAGCAGTGCTATTTCAAGAGCTGTTTCTGATGCCAGTGCTGGTTTGTATATATCTTCAGTATTCTTATTTATATTAAGATGACCCAAGAGCTTAAGTGTAGTCTTAAAGATAAGTGATTGATTTATAACATTTATATTCCCAAATCAATATCTATCATTTGTTTTAAAAATTGAAGGAAACTGTATTATAATGGAATGGAAAGACCACCAATTTTGCTATTATTATGTTTAGGTTTAAATAATAACTTTGGCATTTAATGATTCAGGGACCTAAGGCAGCTCATTTTATTCTCAATAGTTTCCAAAGTGTAGAGGCTTTTTGAACATGGAAAACTTCGGTAAATTTCAAAACACTAAAAGGCATTATCTTATTTTAAAGTAAGCTATTTAGTTAAATAAGTGATAAAGTGCTGTATTACTCTTATCTTACTTCTTTTTGAAAAGAAAATTTATTGGATATAATAATTGTTTTTCCTTATCCTCTATAGGTGACTATGGGAGTGCTATTGAGACATTGGTAACAGCAATTTCTTTAATTAAACAATCCAAAGTATCTGCTGATGATCGTTGCAAAGTTCTTATCAGCTCTTTGCAAGATTGCCTTCATGGAATTGAATCCAAGTCATATGGATCTGGATCAAGGTAATACTATCCAGTCTCATATCTATTAGAAAAATAATGACTGGTGAACAAAAAGAATGAAAAACTATGGGATTTAAAATATGATTTTGACTTTCTACTTGTTTGTAATCTCTAAATGAAATGTCAGGTATTTGCCAGACACCACTGGCTCATATAATCCTAGCTACTTAGGAGGCTAAAGTCAATGAAACTCTGATCTTCAGTTAATTAGTATAAGAGCTGGAAATGAGGCTGAGGCTCAAGTGCACCAGCCTTTAGCAGAAAGCTAAGGGACAGCACCTAGTCCCTGAGTTTAAGCCCCAGTATTAGCACAAAAAGTGAAATAAAATTAATAAGGGTTACTTGAACATGAGCACTGCAATACCACTGTAGCTAGTTTTACAACTGAGACAGCTGTTAATTGAGCAAGAGCAGGTAGTCTATACAATATAGATACTCTGACAAAAGAATATTGTATCAGAAAATTGTAACAGACAGGGTTGAGCAAGATTATGTAAGATATCATTATGTCAGAATGGCATGCAATTTAAAACTGACAGTATTTTTATTTCTAGGTTTTTCCATTACTAGTTATGGATTGTGGTTGGGTGACTAAACCCATGGAAAGTGAAATAACTAATAAGGGTAGAGCAACTGTATTTTTAGAACAATCCAACTAGGGAAAGCATTAATCCAGTAATTTCTTTTAGAAGACGTGAACGATCAAGAGAAAGGGACCATAGTAGATCACGAGAAAAGAGTCGGCGTCATAAATCCCGTAGTAGAGATCGCCATGATGATTATTATAGAGAGAGAAGCAGAGAACGAGAGAGACACCGAGATCGTGACCGAGACCGGGACCGAGAACGGGACCGAGAGCGAGAATATCGTCATCGTTAGAAGGTGAGTATTCCTTGTTCCTATTAAATTTAGTGTGTATATATATTATTAACAGTAATTCTAAGGCTGTTGTTTATACAGTACATACCTACTTTTAAGTGGTCCAAGTAACTTGTTCTGAATTAATCTTCTGGAATTACATGAAACAAATGACAGGTAAGCCATCGCAGGTAAAAATTTTGAAATTTTATCTGAGTTACCACTTTCAGGTTTCAGAGAGCTAATGGTCTTAAAGGAAGAAAAATATTCAAGAGGACTCATTGTATACTTTTAAATAACTAAAAATTGGGATTCTTATAATATAATTTGCATGTGACTTAAAATTTTAAAATACAAACTGCAGGGCATTATTTCAGATATAAATATTAGGTGCTTGGAGTGTTAGAAATTTAGTTTCTATTAAACTAATTTTGTCTCAAACTCCTAAAGAAAAGCAGTGTAATAGTAAATACAAAAGGTTTTTTTTTCAGCATTGGAAGGGCTTTTCTCTTTTAAATTGTGTTATGCTATACATCCTAGGTTAGAAATACCTTAAAATAACTTTTGATGTTTCATTCATTAATCATAATCATTGTCTTTTTTTCTGTATTTAAAAAATATTTCTCATGTACATTTTTCATAAAATAGGAAGAGTTGTCTGTTTATGCTTCATTATCACATGTAATTTTTTTTAGTATTTGTAAACAGCATTCATGTGAACACTGGAGAGGAGTTTTCTAAGGCTATGTATGTGATGCAAAGATGGGATTATGTAAATAGGTTTTTTTCTATATTGATATCAAATTTCATTTAAATTAGGCATAAAACAAATCCCTCTAGGTAAAAGTCTATATTAATGTTTTTAGTAAATCACAGGAAACAGTCATAGTAAAATTCTTAGTATTTAAATTATAATGGAAAAAAATTTAAGAGCTTTAAGAAGTATATGGGAGGGATTATATATGTTTCTTTGATTTTGCTGATACAAGGGCTTGAACTCCAGGCCTCGCTCTTATTTGGTTGTTTTTGCTTAAGGCTGGCACTTTACCACTTGCCACAGCTTTACTTTTGGCTTTTTGCTGGTTAATTGAAGATGAGTCTCTGGAACTTTACTGGCTTTGAATGTGGGTCTCAAACCCCTGAATTGCTAGGATTGTAAGCAAGAGTCACAGGTGCTTGGCTGAAACCATTTTCTTAAGTAATTTAGTCAGTACTATTTCCAAACATACATAAATCTCCAACCATATTTTAGAAAATGCTATTATAATAATTACTCTTGTCTTGAGTAACATGCTGTTGACTTTCAAGTGTAAGTATATGCAATTTTGTGACAGAATAGCAATTTCTTTAACTTTAACCAGACACAGAGCAAATCAGATATTTTTTTTAAAGCTTCAGTAAACAAGTATCTAAGTCCTATTTTTATGGAACATATATTTATTATGCTAGTTACAATTTTAAGACCATTTTAAAGGAAGAAAGCCTGTTTTACTACTTTTACTTGCTTTTGGGATAAACAGCATCTTGATACATTCAGTATTCTGAATATTTATCAAAACTGTTGAAAGAGTTCATGTGTTTTATTACAAAATTTAAATGATTCTCAAAACATTCCTGAGACAAAACATTTTCCATTTTTAAGAACCAAGATAACTGAAATTATTGTTAGCATTTGAATATAAAAGTTGATGTGGTATTATGTAAATTTAAACATTTAAGAATGTAGCCTTTTAACTCCAAATTGAATTCAGCTGATCCTGTCTTATGAAAAGATTCATGTCCATCAATTGTTTAAGGTAGATTGTGGCCAAGTTATTACTTGAAATGTTTGTTAGTTACTTCATTTATAGAAAGATACTGGTTTTACAAGTTATATACATTTTTCAGACTTTGTAATTTATTATCAACAAGCCTCTTACAGAAGGCATGATCTCCAAAATCACATGTATTTATAAGGGGTCTTCTAGATCAACTTATACCCAAAGTTAATGACAGTTGTTTTGTTTTGTTTTTACTAGTTTCAGTAAACTAGCCCAGTCAACTAAGTACATTCCTTCTGAAAAATCCATTGTTAATTTTAAATGCTTGGAATTTACCCAGTAATGAGTACACCTAAATACCTAATGACTTGAGTTTCATTACACTCAGACATTAACTAAACTCCTAACATGCAAACTATTGTTTTTATTCTTCTTAACCACCAATGTACTACACCAAAATTTCCATGTTTTTGTTTGTACATTAATCAAAATTGAATTGTAATATTGTTATGTGCCTTCATCTACGCAAAATTTTCCCTAAGACTTTCCAGTGCAAAAAATTCTGTTACACTGGATTATTGTGCCTTTGCTCTATATGAAATAGTGTTTGTTGTGGAAGTAGACATGAAAAAGAGAATGGGGATTGGGATTGAATATATTCAAGTAAAAAACTTTCTTTAAACAAACAAAGTAAATTGCAAATTTCATTACAATCATGAGGTCTGTTGTTGACCTCTTTAGAAGTTTTAAAGCATGAGTCCTTTTTTTAAAAAAAATGAGTCCTTTTGAGCTTTCATGTAAATCTTAAGTGGCATAAGGGTGACTTAAAAGCTGTAGGGAATGCTCATAAGTAGTAAGTTTGTATACAAATTAATAATGTAATACATTTTTAAAGTGATGATGAATGGGTAAAAGTGCAACTTCTTAACTGGAAACTTGATGTTGATAAGCTGTTAATGTCCCATTTAAATTTTTTGTATTTGAAATGTTGGGTGATGCTAATTACATTCTCATTTTAAAAATGTATTAGTTTTTTCTAAAAGTATTCAATATTTGAACTCCAAAAGACAATTCCAATGCAAAAATTTCAGGATTGTAAATTTTGATATGTAAATACATTGTGCTTTATATTCTGTAATTTTGACCTCTATTCTCAGACCACTCTGAGCAAAATAAACGTGATTTAAGATTGTTTATTTCTTACAGAAATAATTTTACTGTCAGAGTTTAATTTTCTTTTACTTTCCCTCTTGGAACAAGTGGTACTACTTGTTTGGATGTCTATTAAAAACTGTTTTTACCCATGTGCTAGTGGCTCACACCTGTAATCCTAGCTACTCAGGAGGCTGAGATCTTAGGATCACAGTTCAAAGCCAGCCCGGGCAGGAGAGTCCGTGAGACTCTTATCTCCAATTAACTACCAGAAAACTGGAAGTGGTACTGTGGCTCAAATGGTAGAGCTCTTGCTTTGAGCTGAAGAGCTCGGGGACAGTGCCCAAGCCCAGAGTTCAAGCCCCATGACTGACCAAAAAAAAAAAAAAAACCTCAGTTTTTGTGTACTGAAGAGTAATGAAAGCAAGTTACTTGTCTTAAATGCTCTTTGTTCAGGTTTTTTTCTCTTGCCCTAATTTATGAGGTTTTATGTGTTTCTTATTTTTTTTAATGAATATTGTATGGGGAATTGGATTAATAACTATACTTTTCTTTGACTACATGATTATCATAAATACCATGATCTGACTTTGTTATTAGTAAACAGGGGATGTTTTGTGTTGCTTATTCAGCTGTTCTGTTAATTTAGAGAAAGCCAAAGAATAAAAAATTTGTTCTTGTATGTTTAAGATAGTTTATATCCCTAGGAATTAGTGTTATATTGAGGGTTTTTTTGTGAAAATTAAATTTTCTTGACTGCCTGGAAGAATAATTGGCTGTAATAAGATTTAAAAATTATTTTGCCACTTTTAGATCTTCTGGGATTTGCTTAATATTCCCAACCCTGTGTTGCTTTGTTTTCTTATATAAACTCTGCGTTATCTGAATATTCTAGCTTTTTCGTATCTTTAGTTCTCTTTTTTCTTGATTTTAGTAGTATTTGCAAAATTGGTCTCATAGTACAGTTTTATTTTTTGAGGGATTGACAAGTCTCTTAAAGTGACAAGAGAAGGTTGGAGGTGATCCCTTGAATGGATGTATAGTGTGTTTTGCTCACTGTGGTTTAAGAATAAAATTTTGTTCATAAATGACTTAATGGTCCCTGTTTTTTTAAAAAAGTTTAATGCCAATGTGAGTCACCTTGCTCTTAAGTTTCATCTCAGTGTGAAATTTACTACCATTGTTTTAGGTTGTAAATTAGGTTGTTTTGAATATGTTCTAACAAATACTCAGTGTTGTTTTTTTTTTAATCTTTTTTTAAAGCCTACTCAATAAGGGATTAAGGGTGCCATTTATGCTATCCACATTTATGAATTTGCCCTCCAGTAGTAGAGTGTTTTAACTGGCAGTGAATTCTGAATAATGAACAGCTTATTTTGAAATGGCCATTTTTGTAAAGCTTTTTTGGGCAATACTGGTTTTTCTTTGTAATGAGCTTATTTCTATTTATTTAATTGCCTAGAGCAAGGATTGTGAATGTTTTATTGAGCAATTAAATGTTTTAGTTGAAATGAGGTAAGTATATGATGTCCAGAGGTAGAAAGATGAAAATACGAAATGTAAAGTAACAAGTAACTTTTTGTAAGCATCAATAATAAATGAGTATTTTTGTATAATAATGTTCTAGAAGAAAATTTTAATTTTAAGAATTTAACATGTAGACATTTCTCTGGCCCACTTCATTGCTATTCTTGTAGGAAGAGGAGAAAATTTCACATCTGAAAGAACATTTTCTTCCATTGAGTTAAAATCAGTACATCTCTAAAAATCCTTTT
The DNA here is from genome assembly GCF_024711535.1 of Dipodomys merriami. Classification (NCBI taxonomy): domain Eukaryota; kingdom Metazoa; phylum Chordata; class Mammalia; order Rodentia; family Heteromyidae; genus Dipodomys; species Dipodomys merriami. The sequence goes on from NW_027202271.1 coordinate 29,689,583, forward strand.
AATTCCATATATTACAAAACTATGAAAAGCCCTATCAGATGCATATTTAAATATATATCTATATTTTTACTCAAGACAAATGATAACAAAATTCCTTAGATTTGAGTTTTTAATGTTTGATCACATATTGCAAAATGCACACATTTTTCTGAATATTGAAATTTTGCTTTAGTGATCATTTTAAGGCTTTAAGAGCTGTAGATTTCATTTGTCATCTTAATTTAGCAAGTGTTTATATGGGTTCCTCAAGCAAGTATATATGTGGCTTTGACATTACAGATTTGATCAAATGCTATTCTGAAAACGAGCACTGAATGTATTTGTCATTTTAAACTTTTTATATCTTTGTGTAGATATCTGCTTAGACATTTGAGACTATTATGGAATTCAGTGATTGGAAATGGGTTGTATTGCCTTCAGAGTTTGCTTTGTAAAATTTGTATTTCCAAGTGGATCAATTGTACATTGTTTAGATGTAGAAATAAAACCCTCCTAAGCCTGTATGGTAAAAATTAAGATCATTTTATAGTGAAGACCTATTTATAAAATATAATCAAACCAAAGATGGGAGAGTGCATCAATTGCATGTAGATATGTATTGAAACTTCATGAACAGGGTTTTCTATATAAAAAGCAAAATTTTTCTATTGGGTAATAATATTTGCATTATGTGCTCTTTTTTTTCTTTCTTTCTTTTTTGTTCAGCCCTGGGGCTTGAATTTGGGGCTTGGGCACTATTTCTGAGCCTCTTTGTGCTCAAGGCAAGCACTCTACCACTTGAGCCACAGGGCCACTTATGGCTTTTTTCTGAGTAGTTTATTGGAGATAAGAGTCTCACAGACTTTCTGCCCAGGCTGGCTTCCGGTGTAGCTAGGATTATAGGCATGAGCTACCAGCGCCCAGCTACCATGAATTTTTTTGTGTAGTATAATTTCAAGTTTTCCCTCTTAATAACCTACTCTTTGTGCATCCCTTTCAGCAAAACAAAAAATTTAGTAAAATAGCATTCTTTTGCAGATACGACCTGTGAATTTCTTACTAATCCTGTTTTCATATTGGAATACAATGCTTTAATTTTGTCTAATGTTTTACCTGCATTGCAGGTAATGTTTATAAAGTGTAGATCATTGGTAGGGTGCTTGGTTTGTGTGCTTGGTTTCTATGGCATTAGGTCCTGGATTCAGTCTTCTGCACCAGCACCAAAACCAGACAAAAGCACATCCCAAGTGACAGAAACATAATAGTTGAAAAGGTGACATTTCAATTTTTTTTCTCTTAAATAATTCCACTAAACATTAATCATAACATAAATGTTTAATGAATGGTTGCACATAGAAACTCTTTACAAGCCAGGCTCAGGTAGCTCATGCCTATGATCCTAGCTACTCAAGAAGGCTGAAATTTGAGGATCGTGGTTTCAAAGCCAGCCGGGGTGGGAAAGTCTGTGAGACTCTTATCTCCAATTAACCACCAGAATACCGGAAGTGGCACTGTGGCTTAAATGGTAGAGTTCCAGCCTTGAGCTGAAGAGCTCAGGGAAAGCACCCAGGCCTAGAGTTCAAGCCCCATGATCCACAAAAAAAAAAAAAAAAAACCACACAAAACAAAAACTCTTTACAAGAGAAAGACCAAGATTAAAATGTGGTTTTCCCATTGTAGTCTAAGATACACATTTTTATTCCTAGGCAATGGGTACTAATGCTCTACAATGCTTCCCACCTATCTTAAAGGAAAAAGGATATAAAAGAAAATTTGCAGCTGTAGCAAAAAAATTATTCTTAATTGAAGAGCAAAAAGTATTATTAGCTCTGAAATTGCTATTAAAATGCTTTCTTCAAATTTATATTTTAAATATCTGGTATTTCAGTCCTCTAATCCAAATTAAACATTTATTAACCTCTACCTGAAGTTTGTGTATATGTGTATTTTTAATATTTTAGTTTACCAACTTTATTGTTTGTTTGTGTTTTTCCCCTTTTGTTTATGTGAGTTTTCAATAAAACTCATCGTGTAGATTTCCATTTAGCTTGGTTTGGGTTAGTTTTTATACTGCATTAAGTATTTTGATATAGGTGGAGTAGTAAAAGTAAAGTAAATGTCTCAAATTTGTATTATGTCTAAAGATTTGTATGTTGATGTCATTTATTTACATGTCCATACTGAGTTATTTATAACTTCTGTAACTTGAAGAGCATCATTTGATCTATAACAATTGCAGAAGTTCTGTATACTGTTAAATAAATACAGTTAATTTGTAAATCTTAATGCACTTTATGTTCAGTTCAACATTTAATTGTTAATTGAGTTAAGGTGAATGAAAAATATCTACATTAAAAGTCATCCGGGCATTTTAAAATTTATTTTTGCAGTATGCATAATTTAGAAAATGACTTATGGCTGTCTCCATCATCACAGAAACAGTAGCTGCTAAGTTTATGTTTCTGCTTGTCACTAAATTTCTTTTTTAAAATATATTCTGCAAAATAATGAATGTCATTATGATAGCCTAACTAAATTTCAAAGGCAAACTTTAAGAATGAAATCAAAATGTCTCATTTTGAATCATCATATAAATTGGGAGCATTTCTCCAACACACAGGCAGCTACTGTTTCATTTAATTCTTATTTTGTGTTAGAATACATTAACAGTGAAGTGGGTGCACGATTTGTGTATGTATAGCAAAGCCAGCTTTTTTCTGTGTATTATGGGGAATAGCAAAATCTACATCACAAATTTTAACACATTACAGCTGAAGGAAGAGGAACACCTTCCAAGACAAAACAGTCTTCATGGAAGAAAAGTGACGCTTGTCCAGCAGTTTGCTTCTTGTGATTGAACTGAACCTGTAAGGATTCATGGATAAACTGAACAGGAATAGATCTGAATAAAGCAAATCTGCATAAATGGTAACCAGTAGCTCTACTTTATTTTTTATGTTGCTTAACTGTTTTATTTGAAGGAAACCTGTGTGATTTAAAAAGTTAATAGCTTTTGCAACTTTATTACTGGTTATATACATTTGGCCATTATAATGTGCAAGCAATTGGAAAAAGTCAAGTATATGCTTGTTTTTATAGTAGTTGTTTGTTGTTAAAAATGTTCATATGATAATGTCTGTAAACAGCACCACTTTGATTACAATAGATGTAGTGTTGTAATAAACTGTTTAATGGGGCTGATGTGTAAAGCTGTTCAAGTTATTTGATGTTTACACCTCAGGGAAAGTCTTGTGTTCAGCAATATCTAAAGATAATGTTACTATGACAACATTTTTACTGTCCTTTAAAAAAGCATTGCAATAGCATTTTTTGGATATGCATCGATCTAATCTTGCGTTCAGTGAATTAAACATAACTAATTAAGTGTCTCTAGCCCTTGATTTTGATATTAGAATAGGTGATTACATGGGTATTTAATATTTCTATATTCTGCTTTTCTAGCTGTTTTTACCTAGTTAGCTTGTGACTTTGCTGAATGGTATGTAAACTTGTAAAAACTACAATTTGACAGACATAGCAACCCAGTTAATGTGTTGTTAGAGTTCCCAAATTTGAAGTTATAACATTTTAGTAAAAAGTCATGTATTTGCTTCAGTAGTGCAGCGTAACCACAACACAGATGTACTGAGACACTTAATTGTGAACTACTAGTATTGAGAGATTTTGGTGATTCTGATTAGATGCTCAGTGATTTGCTGTTTTTTATTGATAATGCTTATGGTTTAGATTTGAGCCCATAGGCCATGTAAATACAGCCATGCAGCAGATAAATGTGAGTGAAAAGAACCTTAGTTTTATTTTCAGTTGGTATAGATTTTCAAAAGATACGATGTTCTCATTGGGTTTATTCCTGGAGTGTGAGTAGTGGGAGGTTTAGTAGTACCATCTCCACAGTCAAAGATCTCTGTTTGTATTCATGCAGCCTATTGATTTGTGTGAGAGTAAGGGGTTTTTTGTTTTGTTTTGTTTTTTGTCCTCTCCCCCACCTCACTTCCCAATCTGACTTACAAAAAGGCTTATATTTAAAGCACTTGGTTAGCATGGGTTAATTTGCAGAAGTAGAATGTAAATTTGATTAGCTATTTTTATAAAAAGGTAATTCTGAAGTGGCTACATAAATCTTTTAACTTTTGTTTTGATTTTCCAGTACTGGGGCTTGAACTCAGGCCAGGGTGCATTCCCATAGCTTTTTCTGCTCAAGGCTGATGCTTTACCACTTGAGGCCCAGCTCCACTTTAGCTTTTTACTAGTTAATTGGAAATGAGAGTTTCATGGACTCTTCTGCCTGGGTTGGCTTTGAAAGGCAATCCTCATATTTCAGCCTCCTGAGTAGCTAGTACTACAAGTCCCCAAAGCCTGGCTTTTATTTCAGTACATTTGTAAAGATTTGATCATCTTAGAGGTATTCTGATTGTACACATTGGTTTTTTAAAGGTGGCTAAAATTTAGGACAGTGCTTAAAGTACTTAGGAGCCCTAGATAAATGTAATATGCAACTATAGAACCCCCCTAGAGATTTGCCTACCATTCTTCAGTTTTGTCTTGTCTGCTATCAAGCTAACCACAAAATTAGATGTTTCAAACACCTGCATTACTGCCAGTTTTATTTGAAAACATTTTATGATTGGAGTATTTGTGCATGAGATCATTGGTGTTTACCAGAACTGTTTGCTCTTAGAAATTTTTTAAAAATATTTTATCTTGTTGAAAATGACGTTACTTTTATAACATATAAGTTGTATCAACATCTATTTTCTTGTTTTCTGTATAGGTGTAAGTTTTTGTCATTTCTTAGCTTTTTTATAGTTTTTAATTACAATGCCCTAATGTGAAGAAGTTTGGACGTACATATATTACAAGGGAAATTAGTTAATAGTAAGATTAAAAGGTAAGTAAAATGTCCATGAGAATAAAATTATCTCTGAACAATTTTAAAATGAAGTTAAAAAATTCTTAACTATACTTGAAGTGAAACTGGGAATTTTGTACTAATTTAATCCTTCATTTTTCCTTTTTATTTTTTAATCAGTAGGACCCTTTACAATTGCTCCTTTTTTATATCACTATTCTGTGTGGCTAATTTCATTACGTGGCTTTGGTTGCAGACAGTGTGAGTGTCTTAGAATTGGTTGCTGCTAGTCCATTATTTTAAATATTGTCAGAAGATAACTTTTTGGATTAACTGAGTAATTTCTTGAAATCCTCTGCCTGATAACATATGAATGTATAGCAGAAAAGGTAAAAATTGCAAACCTTGTTTTATTTGTTGCAATCCTTCTGTTTATGAGCTAATGTTATTTGAAAACTTTTCTTTTATGTGTAAAAACAATCCAAAGAGAAACTTTTACAAACACCAAAAAAGAGATACCTTTTTACTTTCTAATTCACAATAACTAGTGGATAAGTTGATTTTCAATCATATCATTTACTAATGTGATGCAGGTACATTCCTTTCAGCTACTAGTAAAATTATAAATGATGGTTCAGCACCCAAATGATTGTTTCTGAAGCAGCACTTTGAATTGAATATGCTGCTTTTGGTTAAAGGAAATATCTTATGGCATGAATATCTCAGCATAAATTCAGTAAGATTTGGAAACCTTGTGACTATTAACCATAGCTTAGACCATATCATATAATGGCTCATTTACCTAGAATATTCTTAAGCAGTTCACTACAATTTAGAGTTCATGAATAACTTCTAGCTTAAGTATTACTTTCATTTGGTTCTCCTATGGAGAATGTTGCTTTAGTTTTTACTAGTTTAAAATCAGTTCTAAAAATAAAAGGTTTTAATGACTGTTGTACAATGTTTTATAGTGAAAGGGAAAAAATGTTGAAAGGGTAAAGATTCTTTCTCTTACATGTTGAAATGTGCCAATAACCTAAATATATACTGTTTTACATGAGATGCTACCAGACTTTGCTGTTGGGAGTGCTCTCAACATTTTGGTTTTCTTATCTGAATGGTCATTACCTTTCTGTATTTTATAAGGTGGTTTCAATTTTGTGTTTTAAGCTTCATCTTAAGTTATTTTAAGAGGAAGTTTGTTTTTATTTCTTACTTGGGAATATAGTGTTGAGATTCTGCTTTATTGATAACTGCTTTTTAAATTTTACTCATTTACTTCATTTGCATCATAGTCCTCTGTAAATGTTTCCCCCAGTTGTATGTATTTAAATGCACATTTATCTGTTGTTTTTGTGCTAATTAATTGAGGGATTTTTGTAGTGGGGCGTTCTATTTTCCTGTCTTACACTATGGTTTTTGTTGTTGTTGTTTTGTTTTTCCAACATTAGCCTTCAGTTGGAAACACTGCTGTATTTTTAGCAACTTGACTCTTAGAAGCCTTAGACTAATGTTTTAAATAAAACAACCAAAAATTACATATTTATCAAGATGTGGCCTTATATATGGCATTCTTAGTGTTACTATATAATTTTTCATTTAGAGAAATGAAGATTCAAGATTAAAGTTTCCTCTTAAGTCAAAATAGAAAAATGTGTTAAATGTCTAGGCTTCTGGGAGGAAGTTCTTATATTTTCTTGGCATTAGAAAGTAGCAATATGGATTTTTATGAATATTCAAATATTCAATCAGTTTAGATGGATTTAGGTTTGTCTTAACCAACAATTTAAATTTTCAGGTTTTTCACATTCTCTGAATATAGCTGCTATGTTTTTGTATGGGATGTGTAAACACTTGGCTACAGACAGACAGATTTCAAAAGTTTTAAACACTTTCTGCAACATAAATTAACATTGTAATGGGAAGCTTTTCAAATAATAGGTAGAATTTAATTGAAGTCACACAAATCTTGAAGCACGGTATCTGTGGACAGTTTTTCAGGTGGGAGTATCCTAAAACTTCACCATAGGTGAGCAGACCCTACATTTAGTCAAAGCATTTCAATTTGAAGGTGTATTCTTTGTTGCACTGTTATTCCATGACACTTCTAAGCATTCTATAAGCTAAATTATTTTTAAATGTGATGGTAAATTCATCTTATTTTTTTACTTTGAAAAAAGTAGTACTCAGGTGGTATTTAATGGGAAAAAAATCCTTTGGGGTGATTCATAATATATTTTAAGGAAAACATCTATAACATTGATGACTTTAGCCTTAAGAAAGGTCTATTCCTTCTTATTCTGCATCCCGTGGTATATTAGCAAAGTAGTTTACAACCCAGTACAGCCTTATAGAGTTGTTTTACAATTTTTAATGGAAAGCCCTTAACAGCAACAACAAAATGTGTCATACTACAAATATCCATGAATTGCCAATCACTTTGTAAATAATTTGTCTAATATCAAAAGACCAAAGAAAGTCAGAATTCTAGCTATTGACTATGATGACTTCATAATAAGTTCTGTGCAAAAGGTAAGAGGATATTTGCTCAAATAGGTAAAACTTTTTGATGTCCATCAGAACCAGACTTCCATATTAGCTTTTTTTTTGAAAAGCTTATTCCTATTTTATTGAAAATGTTTGTAATTGCAATTTTGTGTTTAATGTTTACTTTGTCCTTTCTTCCTTTAGCATTTTAGGTGACTGTTCAGCAGTTTGCTATATGGCTATTGTCAGCCTTAAACTGCACTAGTAACAAGCATGATATTTATCTTGTATTGAAAATAAAACAAGTTTTGATAATACTTTGTAGTTTGTCCTTTTTGTCTGGTTTATAGTTTCTTATTAAGTATTGTATATGGTTTTGAAATAAGTCTGTTACAACAGTCTACATCATAACAAATAGTACTGTCCATAAGCCAGTCTTCTAAAGAGAGGTTATTTTCTTTTGTATTGATGTTTTAGTGCCCTCATTGGACATGAAACTTATGCTTTATAGGCTGATTGTCTTTAAATCTAAGATTAAGAAAACATTTGTCTAGTATTAGACTTCTAATAAAGAAAAATATTTCTAGGTGACAATACTTTACCAGTTAGTAGTTAGTTTGGAAACATTTAGGGTACTCTTTAAATAATAGTAGATTTGTTCTTTTTTTATGGTTTTAAATATACATTTTTATTTAAAAATTAGAAATTCTAAATACTATGTTGATATTAATCAAAAGTCCTTTCTAAGTCTCTGTATCCTTCATAGAAATGTAAGTTAGTTTTCAGATACCGCTGATAAGTAACACATTCAAATACAAACTCCTAGCAATATGCATTTGGTGGTCACTGACACTGGTTTTGAAAAATAACATTAAACTGCACAATGAAAAACTACATAAATGCTAAATCCTAATAGGTGAAACAACTTAAAATATTTAGAATTTGTATGGCCTAAGATTTGATTTCTTAAACTCTTTAATGTGGTTTTAATAGTGTATATGTATTCCACCAGACTTAGTTCTGATCATATTGTCAAGTACTACACCAAATAATATTTGAACACATAATTACTCTTCATTTTAGATATTTACAGAAAGACCAAGTATAAAGGCTTACCAGGGCTCCATAACTGGACTGCTTGACTATAGACTAATCCTCCAAGATATAGCACAGATGATGAGCACATGGAAAACAATTCTACCATCACATTCTATACTGTGCAAATGTAAAGATTCTGGCAGTTATTCTAAGACCTCATCTAGGTTGCTGGAACTTCTAAATTTCTAGTTGCCTGTAGCCAAAGGAAAATGATTCCTTTTACCAAGCAAGCCATCACCAGCAAATACCTTGGTATTTATTTCCTGCATGCCTGCAGGAATATTTATATATATATATGAGAGTAGGAGTTAATGTACCTGTTGTTTTTAGAGTAGATTTGTTCTTGATAAATACTGTGTGTTAGATATTTCAGGACCTTGATTTCTCATCTGTAAGTTTTGGAGTATGTGTATGGTAACAATTTTAAATTATTACAAATGACCATATGAGAATAAGTTACCATCACTGGAGTCCCTTTTAGTGCTTCCGTTACTATTGTAGTTTGGGTTTAATTCAATTCCTTGTTAAGGAACTTTTTTTTTTTTTTTTTTTTTTTTTGGTCTGTCCTGGGGCTTGAACTCTGGGCCTGGGCACTATCCCTCAGCTCTTCAGCTCAAGGTGAGCGCTCTACCGCTTGAGCCACAGTGCCACTTCCCAATTCCCTGTTAAAAGAAGATTGCATTCATTAGTTTCCCCCCCCCTCCCCCATTTGTTGGATTGAGACTTCTATGGCCTGGTTTGGGAAGCAAAAAGTGGTAACTGAGATGGATACTGAGTTTGTTTTTTTGTTTGTTTGCTTTTTTTTTTGGGGGGGGGGTCCGGTCGTGGGTCCTAAACTCTGGGCCTGGGCGCTGTCCCTCAGCTCTTCAGCTCAAGGCTAGCACTCTTACCACTTGAACCACAGCACCACTTCCGGCTTTTTATTTTTTGCTTATGTGGTGCTGAGGAATCAAACCCAGGGCCTCAGGCATGCAAGGCAAGCGCTCTACCACTGAGCCACCTTCCCAGCCCTGGATACTGAGTTTTGAGTGGAAAGAAAAAGGCCCCTTCCTCCTGATAAATAAAAATATGGAATATTGTAGGCTTAGAGAAATTTCAAGATATTCTTTGAAGTGACTAAATTCACATTCAGAACATGGCATGGATGTGGCTTCTGTTTGGAAGTAGTAGTAAAACTGGTGTATAGGATGGTCAAGGCTTGGTAACTTTAGGTTAGATTTCATTTTGTGTGTGTGAGTGAACACCTATCTCCCAAGAGAGGATAGATGGATTGAGCTGTAGAATGAGGAAAACTTAGAGATTGCTGTTACAATCTTTAAGAATTTTTTATGCCTCGATAGTTTCTTGATCACCATAAGCAATGCACATTAGGTAGTACTTTATTTTCACAGTCTTCTCAGAATAGTAAGTAGAACATATTCCAGTTTTTTAGTTACTGCCATAGCGTTTTTAACTTTATTCATCTGAACTGTAAGTATATAAATTAAGTGGTAACTGGCTTTCCACAATTAACAGTTTATCAAGGATTAGGGGTATGACCTAAGTGGTAGGGCACTGGGTAGCTTGTTTGTGGCCCTGGAGGAGAGTAAAAAGTTACCTGTTATAGATAGGTAGGGGGCTGAGAAGGTGGCTCAGTGGTAGGGCGCTTGCCTTGCATGCCTGAGGCCCTGGGTTCAATTCCTCAGCACCACATAAGCAGAAAAAAGCTGGAGGTGGTGCTATGGCTCAAGTGGTAGAGCGCTAGCCTTGAGCTGAAGAGCTGAGGGACAGCGCCCAGGCCCAGAGTTTAGACCCCACGACCGGACCCTCCCCCCCCCCCAAAAAAAAAATACTAGTATAGATAGGTAGGTTTTCTGGGATATTTGGCTTTTAGAAAATCAGCATTTATTACAATAGTCTTAAAACTTGTTACAGAAAAGTCAGGTGCCAATGGTTCATGCCTATATTCCTAACTACTCAGGAAGCTAAGATCTGAGGATTTGTGTTCAAAGCCAGCCCGGGCAGAAAGACCGTAATACTTTAACCACCAAAAAGTTGGAAATGGAGCTATGGCTCAAGAGGTAGAGTGCTAGCCGTACTTTGATCTTTTTTAAATAGTGGTTTCGTTTTTTGTTCTTTTTGCAAATGTTAGGGCATTATAAATTCTGTAACCACTGGGCTATTCTCCCAGCCCACCTTTTTAAAAAAGTGATGTGCTGCCATCTAGTGTTGGCTTTGCAAAGAACAAAAGGTAAGTTGGTTTATGATTATGAACATTCAGTACAATTATTCAGGACCCAAGTTAACCAATAAAAAAGCAAGAACTAGAAGAACCAAGAGAGAACAGTACAATCAAGTCAGGATAATCAATAATGTGTTCCTCCCTTTACAGGTGAGGAAACATTTAGAAATTTCTAGTAACAAAGCAATGATCTGCTATATCTTGGAGTCAGAAGACCCAATTTAGACAATATGATGATAGACTGATTCTTAGCCATTATGTGCAGATGAGATGTGAAAGAATCTACAGATTAGAATTGAAAGTTTCCCAATATTGAGTACAAAATCAGTGTAGCTAAATGTAAGGCATCCCACCAGATTCCATAACCTATAAGTCATAGTTGAGATTTGGTGCAAGAATAGACAGCCAGAAACACTAGAAACTACTATAAGAATCACATTTGTGATTGGGAATTGCTATGGATTGAGATAGAAAAGTACTTCATTCTATAGAATGTATTACAGCATAAATACCAGTTCAATTTGGGTTAAATAGGAATTTGATGTGAGGCAAAGGTAAGTGATAACTTTCTGGCTAGATTGGAAAAATATTTCTTAAAAGATAGGAGTAAAATTATAAAGGTAAAGATAAGTTTGGATACATTAGAACTAATTTTCATAAAAGAATCCCAAACTGGGTGAAGGTACTTGAAACACATATCCAACAGGTATTAATAACAAGATTAAATAACTAGATCTGTAGGAACTTGGTAGAAGATTGGTAATGTAATAAGGGCTGAGGGCATAATTTAAGTAGATTTTACAAAAAGATCCCTTGCCTACCAAGTATGAGGCCTTGGGTTCAATTCCCAGTAACGAGAGAGGGAGAAAAATTATATACTATTTTTATATTTACAAGATGGAGGGCCAAATCTTTAACTAATTCTAAATAATGACCAGGATAGGGTGCAATGGAGAGCACTGCTAAACAGAGTTCTAAGAACATTTATGAAACAGTATTTTGGTTTATCACCCATGTAGCAGCATTAGTTCTAATAACATGTGAGTGGAAAATGCATCCACATAAATGAATCTTAGCGTTGGCTAACCAGGTTCCAGTGGCTCATGCCCTATAGTCCTTGCTACTTGGGAGGCTGAGATCTGAGGATCACAATTCAAAATCAGGACAGACAGAAAGCCAGAAGAGGTGTGGCTCCAGTAGTAGGACACCAGATATAAGGAAAAAACAGTGATGCTCATGGCTCAGAAGATTTCAATGTGATCTACAGATGTAAGGCACTCATCAAAAATCATGCTTTTTTGCATGAAATGGGAAGAAAAAAAAAAACCATGGATTTATTTATTATTTTTATCTTTTGTCAGTTGTGGGGCTTCAACTCTGGGACTTTCTGGCTTTCTGGTTCATTGGAGATAAGAGTCTCACAGACTTCTGCCTGTGCTGGCTTTGAACCTCAGTCCTCAGATCTGAGCCTCCTGAGTAGCTAGTATTACAGGCAATGAGCCACTGGCGCCCAGCTCCATAAGGATTTTAAAGGACCTCAAATACCCAAAACTTGAAAGAAAAAAAGAGTTGACCTTTGTTTGTTGAAGGAATCACATAATTCCCACAAGGAAAATGTTCAATGAATTATTTCAAATATTTCTGGAAAATATAGCGATCTTGGGCTGGGAAGATGGCTCAGTGGTAAAGTGCTTTCCTTGCATGCATGCCTGGGTTCAATTCCTGAGAAAAGGTGAACAGTGAGTCAGGGTCCGTCCAGAAAATGGGCTGGAGTGTGGTGCTGGAGACAGCTGAGAGCTGGGGCTGTCCACAGGGGGGCAGTCATACATAAGTTACCCAAACAGCTTCACCGGTACATGTGGAAGGGGTAAATTGGTGTTGGGTTAAGGTCAGAATCCACTCAGTCATTTCTGAAGGGAATAGCCTTGTGAGTTAATTACAGCCTAGGTGGAATGAAGAAGGTGGTTGGATTCGTCTTAGTGGTGAAGTCAGAAGAAGGGGAGAATGGCCAAAGCCACCTGGGGAAGGAAGACCACCAATATGCATGGGAGGAATCCAGCTTTCAGAGCTAAAGGATAGAGTGTGCAGCAAACTGTTGTGGTGTAGGCTGCCATAGCTTCAGCAGGAAGAGAAGGTGCCTGTGTGATTATCAGTACAGATGGGAGGCAGGTTTACATATGAGGAAAGACTGAATAGGAAAAGGGAAAGTAGAAGATAGGTTTCTCACAGAGTTAAAGGTGCAGAAGGTTAGAATGGACTGGTTTTGGCAGATAGACATTGATTGATGGATTGATTGATTTCCTAGTTCTATCCACTGGATGGAATGATACCTAGTATCCAGATCATGGCATTTTGATGTCTTAGTCCCTAAAAGGAATTAGAGCTCTTTAAAGAAATGGCTGGTGTTAGGGAAAGTTTAAAAAAACAAAAACAAAAAAAAACAAATGTGAACCAAGCATGGTAGTTCATACTTGTAAGTCCAACTATTCAGTAAGCAAAGATGGGAGAATCAAGTTTGATTCAGGGCAAAGGTAGCATATTTTAGATATGTTTAGATATCTGAAATGATTTGCAAATAATTTCTTTTAGTCTGTAGTTTGCCTTTCATCCTGTGTTTTTTTGGAGGGTTGGAGCAGAGCATAACTTACTTTGATGAGGTCTAGTTTCTTATAAAATAGAGCATTGATGTTGAATATAAGAACTTGAAAGCCAGGTGCTAGTGGTGAATGCCTGTAATCCTAGTTCCTCAGGAGGCTAAGATCTGAGGATCAAGGTCCAAAGCCTGCCTGAGCAACGAAGTCCATGAGACTCTTATCTTCAATAAACTACGCAGAAAAGGCCAGAAGTGGTTCTGTGGCTTAAGTTATAGAGAGCTAGCCTTGAGCACAAAGAGGCTCAGAGATAGTGCCTAGGCCGAGTTCTAAGTCCCAGGACCAACACACACACACACACACACACGAACTCTGGGTTACTTTTGCAGAAGTTTATAGCTTTTCACTCTAGATTTAAAGATAGTGTTATCTTTAAATATAAATGCATTTAGGAATAATTGTTACATGAGGTGTGTGTGTTGAGATTTGTTCCCCCATGAAGAACCAATTGCTCCAATCTCATATATTTGAAAGAATATGCTTCTCAATTATTTTTCTTTATCAAAATTTAACTGGGCAGCCGGGCACCGGTGGCTCACACCTGTAATCCTAGCTACTAAGGAGGCTCAGATCTGAGGGTGGAGGTTCAAAGCCAGCCCGGGCAGGAAAGTCTGTGAGACATTTATCTTCAATAAACCACCAGAAAACCAGAGTGGCGCTGTAGATTAGTGGTAGAACGCTAGCCTTGAGCTGAAGAGCTGAGGGTCAGTGCCCAGGTCCAAAGTTCAAGCCCCATGAGCAAAACACACACACACAAAAAAAAACCCGCATATTTTGTGGATCAGTTTTTCAATTTTCTAATTTTTTCATTGTGTCTCCCTTCTTTAAGACTCTGCTGATTGGGGGTGGGGGTGACGTATTGGACTCAGTGTCTTACACAAGTATGAATTATACCACTGAGTTTCACTCTCAACAGATGATAGCATTCCCCCCCCCCTTTGTTTGGCAGTACTGAGGGGTGCACTCATTTTTCATTGATTAGGATAGGGTTTCATTCATATCACACACCCAAACCAGGACTTGCCTACTTTAGCCTTCCCATTATTGCTGGGATTATAGGCCTCTACCACAATATCCAGCTTCCTTTCATGGAGACTAAGCCCTGTAGATTTCTACTCCAGTGACTGGCCTGAGACAGTGATCCTCCCAATCTCAGTCTCCCATGCTGCTTAGTTTGACAGGTACATCACTGTGCCCAGTTCTGTGCTTAGCAGAGATCTTGTGAATTTCTTCCTTAGCTGGTCTTGAACCTCAGTCCTCACATTATTAGCCTCCCAAGTAGCCTGGTTTACTAGTATGAGTCCCTGGTGGGTACCCTGCTCCAATATTGTTTTGTTTTGGTGGGTTTTTTTTTTGCTTCAAAACTTTCAAAAATAAATGACAAATAGTAAATTATGATATCAAATCTTCCGGGTTTTTTTTTTCTTATTTTTGTGTTCTTGGACCAGATTAAGTCAAATGAGATTTTTTTTAATGTTTAAATTTTTTAAAATCTCATTCATCTTGAATAAACACACCATTTGTTTATTCAGATAATACATGTAAATACTATGGCATGTTATATATTAAAATTTTTTCTCAAATGTCTGTTAAATTCATAGAATAAGGACAGCCTATATGTAAATACTTAAATAGTTTTCAGCACCAAGTAAGGGATTGAATTGCAATAATTCTACTTACTTTGTAATACCTTGTTTTTATTGTTTAGAGAGAAACATGAACTGGAGGTGGAAAGAGGAAAAGCATCTGTGGTTTATGGACTGTTAACAAAGGACCATATGGCTGGGCAATGGTGGCTCACACATAAACCTAGATACTCAGGAGGCTAAGATCTGAGGATCATGATTTGAAGCCTGCCTAGGCAGGAAAGTCCATGAGATTCTTATCTCCAGTTAATTACCAAAAAAAACAGAAGTGGAGCTATGGCTCAAGTGGTAGAGCACTGGCCTTAAGCAAAAAATGCTCAAAGACAACACTCAGACCTGACTTCAACCCCAGGACCAGTGTGCACGTGCACTCGCTCGCTCTCTTGTATGCTCTCTCCTCTCTCTCTCTCTCTCTCTCTCTCTCTCTCTCTCTCTCTCTCTCTCTCTCTCTCTCTCTCTCTCTCTCTCTCTCTCTCTCTCACACACACACACACACACACACACACACACACACACATTGTTGTGCAACAATGATAAGCACTGGTAGCTCATGCCTGAAATTCTAGATACTTAGGAGGTTGAGATCTGAGGATTATGCTTTGGGGCCAGCCCAGACAACTTTCCTGAGACTTTTCTCCAGTTAACCAGCAGAAAGTCAGAAGCAGAGCTGTGGCTCAAGAGTACTGTCAGGAATTACTCAGAAGTATGGAGAGAAAACTTCCAAGAACTGAGATGAGGTTGACAAGGATGGGATGGTGGAAGTTACCACCATCATAAAGAGAGCTGACGACACAGGTAACCTAGAAAGAAAAGCACCCCAGATTAGAAATTAAGAAGCCCTTTGCAGAAAAGGGCCCCAGCCATCTCTGTGGTTGCAGTAGCAACAACAGAAGATAGATCCATCCTAGAGAGAGAGGGGCAGAAAGAGGCCATTTTTCACTGATATCTAGTGATTATTTAATAGCAGAGAATGTTTCATCTACTCATTCACTCTTGCTCAAAAATATTAATGTGCTATAGTCCTTGTCCACAGATGGGACCTCAGAACCCTCATATAGGAGGAAACTGCGCTTCATGGAATATAAACACCTGGTCAGGATAATGGGGATTCGTGCATATCTCATTTAAAATATAAGTAATATATATTTCAATTTCTGGACACTGGAAAGTCGCAAATAATGGAGGAGGGCAGACATCTTCACATGACTGCAGGATGTTTACTTGGGGGTAATAGACCAAAAGAAAAAAACTTGGGAGGAGAAAAGAAAAGCTGAGAGAGATATCCTTATTAGGTATATGGAGCTTGTGGTGAATTCGAAGCATTTACTAAAGTGGGAAACCCAGCTGGGAGGACAAAGATTTTCATGAGAAGCACTCCAGTGTCCAAAAACAGCCCCCAGCCCTTTTTGCTTTACTGTTACAGATGAACTAACACGCTTCACAGCACCTACAGTTTAAACTCAGTAGGAGAGCTGAGACATCTCTGAAGACATTCTGTAACTTTGTGGAGAGTTGAAGAGCTGCCCGCCAAAGGCCAGCAGATGGGCAGCCAGGCAGCAAGGGACCTCCACTGGCAAGCAGAAAGCAAAACTAAAGAATAATCCACTGGCCTGGCAGCTTGTTCCTAAAGTAGGAATAGATTCTCCTCTACTTCTGAAAACAGGAGGCAGGGCCTTGAAGTAGAGATCAGTCTCTAGAATCTTGTTCATTCTCAGATCTCATGATCTGCTAAAGGAAAGCCCTCTTCCCACTCCTAACACTGAAGCCAGTGGTGAGTCAAATGTAGCTAAAACCACAGCACAGGCAGGTGGTGTTCATATCACATCAAACTAAATTAGTTCCATGTCAGTAATCTGACAGAGAAGAAGAGATATAGCTGGAATTGGTCCTAAGTGTCAGTCACTACCAAAAATTAAATTTATTATTTGCTTTGAGATTATAGTTTAATTTTTTTGCTATTTTTAGTAAGCTTCAGTTGTGTGTGTGCGTGCATGTATGATGCATTGATATATGCATAGATATAGATACAGATTACTGAGTGCACTCTTGCGACGGGTGCTGCCAGCCCTTTGAGCCAGGTCCCAGCCCTTTTTGTTATTTAGTAATTTTTTTAGATAGAGTCTGATGCCTTCTACCTGTGGCCAGACTTTGACTATGATCCTCCTACCAATACCTCCCAGTAGCTGGGTTTACAGGAATACACCACCACATCCAAATTGTTGGTTCAAATAGGGCATCACCAGCTTTTACACAGAAGATCCTTGAATTGAGATCCTCCTGATCTTTGCCTCCTGAGTAGCTAAGCTTACAGGTTTGAGCCACCGTGACTGGCACTATTAATGATTTAGACTGACATTTTCTGTCTAGTTATTTAGTGAGCTTGAGCTTAAATTGTGTATGCATATAAATGTATATATGTTTATCCATTTATCCATTTGCAAAAAATGAACTTGAATCTGAATGGTACTAGATTACCATATGTGTGTGTGTGTGTGTGTGTGTGTGTGTGTGTGTGTGTGTGTGTGTGTGTGTGTGTGTGTGTGTGTGTGTGTGTGTGTGTGTATATAAAGTAAACTCAATATGGGTTCCAGACTTAAACATGGAACCTAAACCTAAACAACTTCTGGAAAGAGCTGAATGTGGTGGCTATCCCTGTAAGCCTAGCTCTTCCATAGGTGAAGATCAGGAGGATTAAGGTTCAAGGCCAACCTGAGTATAAAAGGTGGCAAGACTCCATCTCAACCAATAAAAATTTCTGGGAGCAGCAACATGTACCTATCTTCCCAGCTATATGGCAATAAAACTAGTGAGCTATTGTATGCTGTGAATGGATGAATTTCAAAGTAATTATGCTTTGGTAAAGCTAGACAAGCTAGGTGCTGGTAGCTTACTCCCGTAATCCTAGGTACTCAGGAAACTGAGATAGAGGATCACTGTTCAAAGCCAGCCCAGGCAGAAAAGTCTGTGAGACTGTTATCTCCAATTACCCACCCCAAAACTGTGGCTCAAAGTGATAGAGTGCTAGCTTTGAGCACAAAAGCTGAGGGACAGTGCACAAGCCCTGATTTCAAGTCCCATGAGAGAAGAAAAAAGGAGGAAGAGGAGGTGGGGGGAGGAGGGGAGAGGAGGAAGAAGGAGGAGGGAGGTGGTGGGGGGAGGGGGAGGAGGCTGCTAGACAACAAAGTATATGGTATGTGACCAAAATGTATATATATATATTTTTTTACCAAAATGCATATTGACTTATAGGCTTATAGTGATGTCAGATAAGTTTATTGAAAATGGGAGGCACTACAGGGCACAGATGGCTTAGAGCTGATGACATGTTGCTTGTCACACTGGTGAATATTTCATGGGTATATAAAATACACATGTCAAAACTTACCATGCTTTTACTATATGGCATTTGATTTGTACCTCGATCATATTTTCCTTAAAAAACCAAATAGATACTACTTCCTACAAATGGGATAAAATTACTGGCAATGCCAAGGGTGTGAGGCACAGAAACTGGTGTCATTGCTGGTGAAGTCCCAACACACGCAAAACTACTTTGGAAGATTTCACTGGTGCTGAATGAAACCTATTTTGTGACCAACTCTTCTTCCTACAAGAAGGGATATGTCTATCAAAAACATTCGTAGCAACATTATATATACTTGTTAAAAGAAAATCCAACAAAAGCAAATGATAAATTGTAATCCAGCCTAAAAAGTAATGTTACACGTAGACTGTTGCTACAGAGGGCAAAATATAGATGAATGCCAAAGACATGATATTGAGTAAGATGAGCTAATTATGAAGAAAACATATTCAAGATCTTCAAGATCTCACTTTTATGAAGTTCAGAACAGGAAATTGAATGAAAACAGATTAAAAATATAATGACTCCCTTTGTAGAAATGTTGGTTGGCATATGGATTGTTTTGCTTTTACTAACTTAGAAAAGTCAAAGTTAGTAACTTTGTGAGATACTTCACAGAGGTCTGCTATTAACCAGATTTGGGGAAGAGAAAGGGAGGAAGAATAAGATAGTATGTAGTTATACAAAATAACTTAAATCTTTAAGTTGTTAGCATGCTTGTCTAGCATGCCAAGGCCCTGGGTTCTATCCTTAGTACCATAAAACATAGTAGCAGCAACAAAACAAAGCATGCCATGTTGCTTGCTAAGAATTGAAACAAAATGTTTGCCAAAAGGTGCTGAAAACTATAACCCCATTGTTCTACTTAGGACAATTTCTTTTTTTTTATATATTTTATTTTCTTTAAGTAGTTGTTCAAAGGGGTTATAATTCAACATGTCAGTTTATGAGTACAAGGCATCTTAATCAATAGCACTGGAAGTTTTTTTTGTTTGTTTGTTTTCTTTTTGGGTCAGTCATGGTGCCTAAACTCTGAGCCTGGATGCTATCCCTCAGCTCTTTAGCTCAAGGCTAGCGCTCTACCACTTGAGCCAAAGCACCACTTCTGGCTTTTTCTGCTTATGTGGTGCTGAGGAATCGAACCCAGGGCCTCATGCATGCAAGGGAAGCACTCTACCACTGAGCCACCTTCCCAGCCCTTTAGGACAATTTCTTCCCTCTTCTCCAATATTTTTGTGATGTTAGAACTCATTTACAAGTTGAAATTACTGATTCTAGTTCAATGAAAGAACTTAGTGAAAGCAAAGTTACATAAATACAAATGAAAAGAGTATATGGTATCTTAGACCCAACGATATACTTAATACAGAAATGAAATTCTGAAAACAGGAAATAAAAGTGGGAACCTTTCCATTTCTTTGCAAACAAAGCTGAATTTCACCACAGTAGAAAAATTACTTAACAATTTCATTATAGTTTCTCAATTGTTGAATTGTACAGTTGTTATGTAAATTCGGAAGGGACATTTGTAAATTTACCAAGTGAGAAGAAAAGCATCTAATCATAAGGTACAAAGAGGAAGTGAAATTCAGCCAAAGTTCTAGCTGTGTGGGTTGTGAAAGCCTAAAGATAACAGAAATAATAGGGCATTGAGAAAACATTCACAAAGAAATCAAAAGCCCTCCAGATTTCTTTATCAGTTATCTAACCACAATTACTTAATAACACCCTTCATGGTTTTTTTCTTTTTTAATGGCATTTCCTGATATTAAATCAGGCTGTAGGAGAAAACTCACGCCTTTAAAATAAATAGCAATGAGTTTGCAAAATATATCAGAAATTAAGATCAGAAAAGTTGGGGGGGAGGGAGATTGTAGTGTGTCAAGGGATTTGACTTGAGTTTCATTAGAACTTATTCCCTTTTATAAACTAATCTGGTTGATTTAAAAGAGGACTGAACTGACCTGATTCTAAATCCCAGCTAGCCACTTACTTAGTGTATTTCTCTTTGCAAGTTGTTACCCATATGGACTGTATAGTATTCATTCACAATACAAAAACTCACCTATTAGCTCTTTGTAAGAATTATGATACTTATTGAGTAGCACTTTGTAAGCATTTGATAAACAAAGCTAATAATATATCATTTTGCCTTTTCCTTTATTTCCAGAATGGTCTGGATAATAATCAGATCGGGATCATTCCACCCCCTCCATATTTCCCAGTCCCTCTCAGCTCTCCATACCTGGGTGTCTCTTGCCACCTAAATTATTTGCCAACATGCTCCATGCTCTCCCTGAATCTGATCTGAAGTGGTTCTTTAAAGATGTTGATTCTGTTACTGTCTAGTTCATGAATAGTTCCCCACTGTTTTCAAGATTGCATTCCAAGGCCAATTGTCTTTAGGATTAAGCACCTAGGTCTAACCTTGCAGCCTCCAAATTCATTTTCTCTGCTATTTTCACCCAACATCCCTGCACTACTTTCAGTGTCTTTATCCTGTTCTTTGTTGTTGTTTTAGGGTCAGAATTCAGGGTCTTGTGCTCTCACATGCCTTTCTTGATCATGACTGGCAATCCCATCCATTTAAGATTGCTACACTTCCACTCTAGCATTTTGCTGGTTAATTCCATATGGAGTCTTGCAGACTTGTCTGCCTAGACTGGCTTCAAACCTTGGTTCTCTAGATCTCAGCCTCCTCCATAGCTAGGATTACAGTTGTGAGCCACCAGTTCCTGGCTGCTTTTATTGAGAAGCTTTTATTGAGACACTTTGAGGTCTAATTGGGAGTCTTTGTTAGAATGCTGGAAACTGAAAAACAGACCAGTGAACTGGATCATGATCCTCCAATTTCTGCTTCTGGCATAGATGGGATGAAGGATGTGTACCTTTTAAGTAGATATGGATATGAGCCTTCACACCTAGCTCTAACCATCTCCTCTTGTTTCTGGCCTCTGGGCTCAGCAAATTCTCTTTTCCCCTAATGCTGTCCCATTAACCCACCTCTCTCATTTGTCTGTCCCATTAACCCAGCTCTCCTATTTGTCTAAGTACAATACATCATTCTCAGTTGAAATCTTCAAAATTTTCCCACTTGTGTTGAGATCACTTGTGTTGAGAGTTCCACAAACATTGTTCCCCTTTCTAGAAAACTCACCACACTAAGGCCATTTTCTGTAACCAAGGCTTAACTTCTCTAAACTCTAAGAGGACAAGAATTAGATATGCCTAATTCCTACACAAGCTGTAGTCCTAACACAGTGATGGGCCTTGCAGAGCAGCTTTAAGAAAAACTCTACAGACCAATACTTACCACCAAGAGCATGGCAGTATGGCACATAGCAAAGACAAATACTTCAACATGAGTGCCAGGAGGAATTTAGGAGCTTAAAATCCAGGTGTCTTCTACAGAAATGTCTTTAATTTTCAAAAATACCCCTTAAAGCGCCAACTGTATAGAAATGTTCTCGTCTTCAAGACTAGTTTTGGTGATTTCTCCAGGTATAGCCCCTCCCACTACTCCAACTCACATTGCTTCCTCTAGCTCCAACATGGCCCACCTGCCCTTCACCCCTCTACTTTCTTTCTGCCTGGCTGATACATTTTAAAACTTAAGTAGACCTCTCTCTTCTTCCTCCCTGGACCTTTCTTCTACAACATGCTTGCTCTGTTGTTCTAAATTTCTTGCAACTTCCATAGAGGGAAAAGTGGGGGGTTAGTTTTGCTTGGTAAATAAATGAATTCAGGGTTGATTAAACATTGACTTTCCCATTCAGGAATTGGCACGTTGATGATTAAAGCAAGACACATGTTTATAGATGTGATGGAGTCCTCTACAAAGCTTTGTTCTCATATTTACAATCCAGCCATGGTAGTCTCTCTAATAGCTTAAATGGGGCTCACTACTTTGCAGATGTACTACCATATGCCAAAACTGGGGATGGTGCCACAGGAGAAGGAGACTAGCCTAGTCCCAAGTGAAAGTGAAACATGGATACTGGGCCTAAGCAATGACATCTTGCCCCAATACCTTAATAGGTAACATAGACATTTCACAAATGTGTTATAGGTCATTCTGAGAACTGCAGATATGCCATGGATTGTTAGACTTCAAGAAATCCCTATCCTATACCCCTGATTGTTGGATTCTGGTAAATCTCTACCTCTGATTGTCCCCACTAATTCTAACAAACCCTAACTGCCCCTTTTAGTTAACTCATAACTCATAATGTTTTGCTTCTGTAAACATGCTTTGCTATACAGCATCTGCTTTGATATGCCTTTATAATCATTGTGCTAACAACATTTGGGACTGAAGGTTCTTTGGATCACTGGTCTGTTTGCAGTTTCCGGCATTCTAAGAAAGACTCCTAGTTAGCCCTCAAATTGTGGCTTCTCTGTAGCTCACTGATCAAATTCCAGTATAACAAAAACAATGGAGCATTGACTTGAAAATGCTATTAGAGTAGATAAGAAAGAATATTTCATTCTAGTGGCACTGAGTGAGAATTAGAGGATTAGTTGGATCCATGGGTAGAGTGGATGGGGCAGGGCACAAGACAAGGAAAGAAGCAGTGAGGGCTGAGGAACAGTGAGTGGACAGCCAGCACCAGGAATTGTGAATTCTCCTGTGTAGCTGCAGGGAAAACACATAGCAGGCTCTTTCTTAGATATTTGTGTCTCAGACGGAGTGATCAAACAGTGTGATTCTAACACACTAACCTGTGATTCTCGCCAGAGACCACCTTACAATGTAGAACTGGAACTCCGGTAGAAATGATTTCTTTACCTACTGCTCTGGTCTGTTGAGTAACATTTTCTTCTCAGTATTACCAGTTTCATGAGGAGGAGTGGAAGGGAGGAGAGGAGGAGGAAGAGGGTGAGAGAGAGAGAAAGAAAAAAAGGAAGGGAGGAAGAAAGAACATTACTCCTGAAGGAAGGACAAAAAACCTCTCTGGTCTGGATTTGGCAAACTCACATATGTGCCGTTTGCTGGCAATCAATTCACCTCAGGGACCATCAAATTGGCTCTGTGGATTGTGGTCCTGCACCCTACTGAGGAAGGGTGTGCCCTTCTGGAGGCCACTCTGACCTGGGCAGGAAGCCACTGCGCTGGTGCCCCATGTGTTGAGGGCAGCTCCACCGGTGCGGGAAGGAATGCTTTTACCTTAGCCCTCAGCAGTGGGGTCATCCCTGGAGCGCCAGGAGGAGCTGTCCCACCAACACCCCTACCTGCTGCTGCTCCTCCAGCTGCCGTGTTGCTGGAGAAAAGACTGGGTCTCCTGCAGTCCTAGGCCAAACCCCACAGGTGCAGCTTTCTGTGCAGTTTTGAACCGTGGCCTCAAGGGCTACAAGGAAGCCTCTGTGCTTCCCTGGCAATTGACTGTTGGCACCCTTCCACTGCATGCATGCCAAAGCTGCTGCCAGTAACACATTCTGTTTTCCCTGCATTGACAGATTTCTTAGGTTGGGTTGTCTTTATATATATATATATATATATATATATATATATATATATATATATATATATATATATATATATATATAAATGCAGTTTTTCATATTCCTCATTTACTGTCTCAAGTAGAGTTTAACTGTTTAATAGTAACAGAAAACAGGATTTCAAGAACATAACAAAATGAAATAAAACATACAACATTGGTGGCAGAATTATAATCGAACAAGATTATAAAGACAGAGCGATCTGGGACTGGGAATGTGGTTTAGTGGTAGAGTGCTGGCCTAGCATACAGGAAGCCCTGGGTTTGATTCCTCAGTACCACATACACAGAAAAGGCAGGAAGTGGTGCTGTGACTAAAGTGGTAGAGCACTAGCCTGGAGCAAAAGAAGCTCAGGGGCAGTGCCCAGGTCCTGAGTTCAAAGCCCGGGACTGAAAACAGCAACAAAAAAATGACAGATCTGTCCCATAATAGTGTGAATTACTAGAAACCAAAGTACCTAGAATGCCTTTAAGTATATGGGAATCTGAATCATGAAACCAAAGGCGGCTTTTAGGAAAATAGTTGAATCGCAAGGATTCCCAGGTATCATCTTGCTTCCTTACTGACAGTCTTTTTCCAGTCTAATATGTTCAGATGAAACAATGTAGTAGGTACAAATGTGTCGAACCATGAATGGATGCAAGAAAGATCACATTGCTTTTGTTTTTCTACATCAAAAACCCTAAGCTCTAAAAAGTCTCTCACCTTTGACTGCTGAGGTAATGATGTTTTGGATTTTGTTGGTGGTGGTGGTGATATTTTATTTATTTAAACTTTTAAAATGGGATTCCCTAGTCTGGATATTCCAAGAGTCTCAAAAATACTGTGCATTATATAAGACTCTTAGCATCCACATACCGTGAAATCAAAGGAGAATACAATTAGGGGAGAAACACAAAATGATAATGTCTATGTGTCTCTGATCATATAAATAATATTTATCAAAATGAGCTGCAGAAAATGGAAACATTTTTTCCTTGTTGTTGTTGTTGTTTTCTTTTGTGTCTTGTTTGTTCATTTATGTGTCACTGGAAGGGTAAGGTGGGGCACAGAAATGGAGGGACAAAAAGTGACCAAATGCAGCAGTGGTACTCACTAGACATTATGTGGAAAATGAACTATACAACATGTAGGTAGGGATGAAGGGAAAAACTGGTGACATTGTCCAAAAAGAGATGAACTCATTACATGACTTATGGAACTGTAACCCCTCTGCACGTTACTTTTGTAATAACAATCAAAAATTTTAAAAACTGGGCTGGGAAGGTAGCTCAGCAGTAGAGTACATGCCTTGCAAACATGAGGCTCTGGGTTTGATTCCTCAGCACCACATAAACAGAAAAAGCCAGAAGTGGTGCTGTGGCTCCAGTGGTAGAGCGCTAGCCTTGAGCTGAAGAGCTGAGGAACAGCACCCAGACCCAGAGTTCAGGCCCCATGACCGGCAAAAAAAAAAAAAAAAAAAAAAAAAATTAAAACTATACAGTCAGTAAATTGGGGAAACCTCAGCACCCCAGGCTGTTATGGTCACCCATAAGAAGTTCAAATAGTGTTCATTGTCCAAACTGACCTGGTCATTCAAAAGCAAGAGGCTTCTTTACTGAGCTTGTATACTCCCAAGGGAGGGCATGAGGGCTGTCTCCCCAGCAGCTACATGGCAACTGAGAGGACTTGTACCATTGCCCAGAAAATATTTTAGGAGAGAGATACTGGCATCTTTTACCTCTTCTACTAAATATGTTGTTAATGTGTTCTTATACCAGTGGTTCCTTAAAAAAAACAAACACTACTCTGATTTTTTTTTATTATAGCACCCTTTGCTTGTTGCATGGACATAATATTTCTCTAATCTCTCATTCTCTAATCTCTCTTTCTCACTAGGGTTTACATTTTATTTTCAGTTGCTTCCGTTTCCTCTGCATTCCTGTCCTCTGAATGTTTCAATCTGTCTTTCACATGAGTGGCTTTGATATTTGGTTAACTACATGTAGGACTTAAGCACTAAATAGCTGAATGCAAAAATCTGTGAGCTTGGGTGAGTCCCACTACAGGCTACTGGGCAAAAGTGGCTATGTTATTGGAGGGTCCAAGTACTGGTATGTATGTCTTTTCTCCTGGCTCAGATAATGACCACATCTAAATATTCTCCTGGGCCTTGCATAGAAGGTCGCTGGGACAGCCAGAAATGGAGTTGCTCAGAAAGGGGCAGACTGAAAGACTGAAAGCTAGGAGGCTGGCTTGGGCCTGAGAAGACAGCTTTCTACTTCATCTGCTTGTTTGCCTTTAGCTGGTATTGAGAGAGATCCCAGTGCCTTGTGGATTTTAGCCAAAACTCTACCACTGCCCTACATCCTCTCCTCATCCTTTTATCTGTACCTTGAATATAAAGCCCAGAATCTCTGCTTCATCCTCTCCTCTGGCAATCTTTCCATCCTCTTCCTATGGTGTCTACAAAGGACAGCAACCCAGTTTCCTGGCCTAGGGGAGAAGAAATGGAAGTTTAATGCTCCACATGGAGACCCCACCGGTCTCCATGTGTAGCACTGCCATCCAGTGCTGCTTGCAGAGTTACCTGGTGTTTTTCAGGTTGTGGGTTAAGAATCATATGCTTTTTGCCAATTTCTCCTTTTTTTTTTTTTTTTTTTTTTGGTCCGGTCGTGGGACCTGAACTCTGGACCTGGGCGCTGTCCCTCAGCTCCTCAGCTCAAGGCTAGTGCTCTATCACTTGAGCCACAGCACCACTGCTGGCTTTTTTCTTTTTGCTTATTTGGTGCTGAGGAATCGAACCCAGGGCCTCAGGCATGCAAGGCAAGTGCTCTACCACTGAGCCACCTTCCCAGCCCCCCCCCCCAAATTTCTCCTTTACAAGTATTTGGATCTCTCTAGTTTTTCTAATATTTCCACCTATATTCTGTGGATTTCAAAATTTTTGTCTCTTTTCATCTCTTCTGGGCTTCCATTGTCTTTGTTGCCTTTATACCCTTCTTTTAAATGAATTTCGTTTCTGAGATGGGATCTTAAAGTCTTTTTGTTGTTGTTGTTAGTCGTGGGGCCTGAACTCTGGGCTTCGGCGCTGTCCCTCAGTTCTTCAGCTCAAGGCTAGCGCTCTACCACTTGAGCCACAGCGCCACTTCTGGCTTTTTCTGCTTATGTGGTACTGAGGAATTGAACCCAGGACCTCATGCATGCAAGGCAAGCACTCCACCACTGAGCCACCGGTCTTATACTCATAGGCTTAATTGATCCTCTAATGTCAGCCTCCCAAGCAGTGGGGAGTTGTCCACTATAGGTATGCACAGTGTACCTGGCCTTGTTTACGCTTTTTAAAACTTCTTTTTTTTGGGGGGGAGGTCTGGTCGTGGGGCCTGAACTCTGGGCTGGGCACTGTCCCTCAGCTCTTCAGCTCAAGGCTAGTGCTCTACCATTTGAGCCACAGTGCCACTTCCGGCTTTTTTCTTTTTGCTTATGTGGTGCTGATGGGCTGGGAAGGTGGCTCAGTGGTAGAGCGCTTGCCTTGCATGCCTGAGGCCCTGGGTTTGATTCCTCAGCACCACATAAGCAAAAAGAAAAAAGCCAGAAGTGGCGCTGTGGCTCAAGTAGTAGAGCGCTAGCCTTGAGCTGAAGAGCTGAGGGACAGCGCTCAGGCCCAGAGTTCAGGCCCCACGACTGGACCGCCCCCCCAAAAAAACCCAAAAAACAGTAAGGAACTTATGTGGTGCTGAGGAATGGAACCCAGGGCCTCATGCATGCAAAGCAAGCGCTCTACCACTGAGCCACCTTCCCAGCCCCTTAAAACTTCTTTTGTTGGTATTTAATGGCATTTTGAAAAGAACAGATATCCAACTGTGTAATCTACTTATCATCTTTAACATAGGTCCCATAGCACATTCTTTAGAATGTCAGAAATTTTGGCAAATATTTGTCTTGTAAGGTTGATTTCAGTTTGAGGAAGTAGTCAAAAGTCTGAGAAGTTCCTTCTCAAATTCCTCTTCCTAGGCCCGAAATCCCCACATTCAATATAATTAACTCTTTTTTCTCTATTTTGGGAAACAAAAACTCTGAACAAATTATGAATTATGGATAATTAATAAGTCATTGTCCTTCTTAGTACAAAAAAAGTCTAAGAACTATGCACCTGTTGTGAAATAGCAAAATGGGTATATTGTATCAAATAAAACAGGTATACTTGCAAACTTTCTGGGAGAAAATAAATCTCTACCTCCAACCAATGCCTGTTTGTTATTTTATCTTTAAATAGATCACTGATTATTTCATATGAGAAGGTAAAGTTATAATTGAATCTTGTCATTGCAAACTCCTGACCCAGGAGAAATAATTTAGGGCATCAAAACCAAGTCCTTCATTTGATGTTGACACACAGTATCAGTGCTATCAATTTAGCTCCAGTAGGCAAGTAGATATTTAGGCCTCGTCTGAAAAATGGGATTATTCTTGGTTTTTAGATAGGATTTTCAAAAAATATAGAGCCCTAGATGGCTGTCTTTATAGATCAAACACAAAGAAACTGCAATTGATCAAAGACAAGGGTTACTACCAAGAACTGGTGTGCAAAGTGTCCCAATGTTTCTTCCTAAGCTGATCCTGATCTAGATGGTTATCTTTACAGATCAAACACAAAGAAACTGCCATTGATCAAAGCCAAGGGTGACTACCAAGAAACAGTGTGCAAAGTGTCCCTGAATGTTTCTTCTGAGACTGATCCTGAACCTGGTTCTCTTTGAATTCTGGTAATATTGTTTCTGAGAATGTTCACAACCTCTTGAAATGATTATTTTTAAAGTGAATAGTAATGTACATGCATTGTTTTGATATTTGAAGTCCTATTGCTTTATACTGACCATTTATGTTAAAACATAAGCATAAAGCCAAGTGCCGGTGACTCACGCCTGTAATTCCTAGCTACACAGGACGCTAAGATCTAGTTCAAAGCCATCCTGGGCAGGAAAGTCCGTAAGACTCTTATTTCCAGAAAACCACTCAGAAAATCAGAAGTGGTGCTGTGTCTCAAGTGGTAAAGTGCTAGCCTTGACCAAAGAGCTGAAGAACAGTGCCCAGCCCAAGTTCAAGCCCCACAACCAACTAAATAAATAAACAGGAAAAATGTGCAAATGAGCCATATCTATAAGATTAATACATTGGTTTACAGTAATATAAAATTAACTATAGTAACTAAAAATTCCACAACAGAAAACTGGCTGATGGCACATGTCAGACTTGTGTCATGCAGTATACTCATTAAAAGGAAAAACAGGTGAGTCTTGTCCATTTTATGTCAAAGTGAATATAATTAGGATCAATACAAAATTTGGAATGCACACACACCAATTTAACAAAAATGAATAATGGTCAAAACTCACAGCTGATTTTAAACTTTACAGAATAATCATTTTTTTCTTTATAACTGTTCATGATAAAATGTGAGAAGCTTCCTCTTTTGAAACAGTGCTACTTCTCCAATTCTTTTTGATCCAAGTCATTAAACAACATCATTTCATCATTTTTCTTGTTCATTAACTCATAGAACATCAGAATCTTTTCCGGCTTTGCACAAGTGTAGCCCTCAAACCACGAGAGGAAGAAGGAAGTTAGAAGATGCTTAAATACTGGGACCAGCTTACCTTAGTCAGCCTAGTGATCTGGCTTCTCAGTCAACATGAAGGCTCTACTTATTCTAGCGGTTCTTCTCTTTTCCTCCACTGTCCACAGCAAGATATTTGAACGATGCGAGTTGGCCAGAACTCTAAAAGGAGGTGGAATGGATGGCTACAGAGGAATCAGTCTGGCAAACTGTAAGTCTGCTCTCCTTAATATCTCCAGGTAATTAACAGGGAATGAATGCTCAGAAGGCCCTGAACATTTGTGGCCTGACAGTGACTGAAAACATCAGTTTGGTTCTTTTAAATCAGAGATGCTTTGTGAAGGAATAAGGGCTTGGGAGTCAAAAAGTCTACAGAATTCAAAATCAAACTAGCAGATGGTTCTGCTCGAGCTGCTGGGCTGGCCAGTTGCCTCAGACTCAATGGCCCATGCAAGCGGAGTAAAGGATGTGTCAGAAGAGCTGCTCTCAAAGAGCTTAGCGTGATGCAGTGTGTTTTTTGTAAATTCTGCTGCCATTCCATGAGAGTCTTAACAGAAAAATATTCAACAATTGTATGGAACCTCCACAAAGGGCATAAATAACATTTTCTATTAGGCTCTGCTTAAATAAGGATCTCTGAAATTCAGCATGAAATGCTGTTATCATTTTCCACTCTATATTGACTGCTTTTCATATTATTTGACTCAATCAAAGATGATCATGAAAAAGAGTTCCTTTATACTTTATTCCATATGTATCAATCTTATTACTGCATTTTTCACAATCCCCTCTCAATAAACATTTTTGAATGAATGAGTAAATAGATGAATGGATGAAACAGAATACAGCCTTTCCTGTCTATAATTCTTGTTTTCAAGAATCTAATTAGCCAGATGTAATGGTTTACTCCTATAGTACTAGCACTTGGGAACAAAGAAGAAGAGATAAAAAGAAGTATAACTTGATATTATTAGAAAAATAACTTCTAGACAATCTTTGTTTTTCCTAATAATAAACATTTTCCCCATCAGCCTAAGTTTCTGCTGTGAATTTACAAAATCCCCTCAACAACTCTTGAATTTCTATCCTAGACTAAATGATGCCTGAGGACAGGGAAGAGTAAAAGCAACCTAAGAAGGGGCTGTTGTCCTATCTTCTAAAGACTTGAGTATCACAATTTGACTTGCTCTGCAAAGAGTTGCTCCCAGGGCCCTCACAAATGAAATACTGAGCCCCACACATGTACTTGGAAGGCTGAAGCAGGAGGATCAGTTGAACCCAGGAGACCCTGCCTCAAGACAACAAAGAACACTGAATTTAAACATTTTGTCAGTTAAATATGCCTTTATACTTGTGAAATAAGGCATTCGTAGAATACAATGAGCTAAACGTGGGTATATAGTATAAGTCATCTACTGTTGTTGTTTTATTATTAAAGTCATTTCTTTCAGGGATGTGTTTGGCCAGATGGGAGAGCAGTTATAACACAAGCGCTACAAACTACAATCCTGGAGACAGAAGCACTGATTATGGGATATTTCAAATCAATAGCCGCTACTGGTGCAATGATGGCAAGACCCCAAGAGCAGTCAATGCCTGTGGCATCCCCTGCAGCGGTAAGAGGAGACAGTGTTGGAGAGATAGCCTGGGACTGTCTGCTGTAACCCCAAGAGCAGAACATCTAGGCTATGTGACGTAGCCTTGAAAGGAATGTTAGAAACCTTGGAAAACCCTTAACTTCTAGAATGTCATTACCTTCAGGCTCAGAATTAGCTACATAAGCTATTAGGCCTTGATTTTAGCTCAGTGGTAGAGTGCTTGCATACACAAGGTCCAGTATTCCATTCCCAACACCAAACAAACACATTGAAGAGGTGTTACCACTAAAAAAAAAGTTGGTATTCCTGCCAAAACTATGTGGCTCATGCCTATAGTTCTATTTATATAGGATGCTGAGATCGGCAGAACTGTGGTTCAAGGCTAGTTTGGACAAAAAAAGGAAAAGTTTGTGAGACCTCATCTCAACCAATAAGAAGTTAGGAAAAGTTGTAGGACTAGGAAGGTGGCTCAGTGGTAGAG
Organism: Dipodomys merriami; assembly: GCF_024711535.1. NCBI lineage: Eukaryota > Metazoa > Chordata > Mammalia > Rodentia > Heteromyidae > Dipodomys > Dipodomys merriami. Next base: position 29,721,076 of record NW_027202271.1, read on the forward strand.
CCGCTTGCCTTGCATGCCTGAGGCCCTGGGTTCGATTCCTCAGCACCACATAAGAAAAAGAAAAAAAGCCGGAATTGGTGCTGTGGCCCAAGTGGTAGAGCGCTAGCCTTGAGCTGAAGAGCTGAGGGACAGCACCCAAGCCCAGAGTTCGGGCCCCATGACCGGACCCAAAAATAAATAAATAAAAGAAAAGAAAAATGAAGCAAAAGGTGCTTGGGGTCAAATCGCAGTAAAACACACACACACACACACACACACACATACACACACACATACACAACACACACACACACACACACACACACACACACACACACCTACAAACACCTAATGTTCTTAAACAGGAAAATATTTTTAGAGTGAACAATTAATTTATTATCAAAAGCCTTCTTGAAGCTTTGTCCAGCAAGTTGACATTCTATCAGGTTAGTTATAAATAGTTGGGGATAATCTGGTTATGTATTCTTTTTATTGTGTTACTTTTATTATTAATTGTTCCAAATATATAAAATTAGGTATTAATACAATAAACAGCCATATAACTTCAATTTAAAATTATTAATATTTTCTTTTAATTGCTCCTTCTGTTCAGGATTGCTAAAGTAAGAATTATTACTAAAAATACTTTCAGGGGTATTTTAGATAAACTTTTATTTACTGCTTGGTTTTTAAGTGAATTATCAACAACATATTTTATTTATAGCTTATATTTCCAAAAATATATTACTGAAATAGTCATGATCACATCTAACAAAGTAATTCATAGATTATTTAGGATGAATTTTTTTTTGGTCAGTTGTGGTGCTTGAAATCAGGGCCTGGATGGTGTCCACCAGCTCTTTTAGTCAAGCACTCTACCACTTTACGCCACAGCTCCACTTCCTTGGCTGTTCTTTAGGAAACATTTTAGTTATATAATTTCTGAGTAAAAAAATTACTAGAGGGCTGGGAAGTTGGCTCAGTGGTAGAGCGCTTGCCTTGCATGCCTGAGGCCCTGGGTTCGATTCCTCAGCACCACATAAGCAAAAAGAAAAAAGCCAGAAGTGGCGCTGTGGCTCAAGTGGTAGAGCGCTAGCCTTGAGCTGAAGAGCTGAGGGACAGCGCCCAGGCCCAGAGTTCAGGTCCCACGACTGGACCAAAAAAAAAAACAAAAAACAAAACAAAAAAAAAAAATTACTAGATTACTAGGCATGTTTCTTTTACAGTGATGGGCACACAGAGGCCCTTCCGTCATAATTAGTTAATAGTTCTAGTGCTTGTTGTGACTAGTAAGTGAGAAATAAAATGCTTTAGTTCATGTTAAACGGGACAGAATGAGTTTCCCTCAATTATCTTTTTTCATCATCATCACCATCATCATCATCATCATCATCACTAAAGTACTTGTACAGAGGGGTTTCAATTCAACATATTTTACTTACTCCTGGAAAGTAATTTCATAGTCTTCTTCTCCTCAGTGTAATGATGAAGCTTGCTGCATTTAAATTGAAAATGAAATTTTTACTTCAGTGGTTCTCTTTCCTCACCCCTCCCTTCTAGATTTGTTGAAAGATGACATCACTCAAGCGATAGCTTGTGCAAAGAGGGTGGTCCGTGATCCACAAGGCATTAGAGCATGGTATGTATTAAATGTTCAAGGGAAATCTGTGTACCTACCATTGATGTACACAGGAGAGAAGGCTTGCAAACATCAAGGATCATTGTGAAAACTGAGAACTGCAGGTTTTGACTTAACAAAGCAATGTACTACCTCCACCCTTAAGGAAGTAATTATTGTGACTGATTCAAATCTTATCCTTTTATTCTTGACATTCTTGAATGACCACTCAGGGATTTTAACACTTTCCTCACTGTAGTACTTCCTTGAGAAATCTTGAAACTATCTGCAGAGTAATTAAATGTGCAGTGTATATAACTCAACATTGTGTTCAACATTCTGCATTCTATTGAGACTCTTGGAGGAAGCAATGTACTTTGGTGATATTTCTTTCATTAACAGAAATATCTGAGCCAAGCTATATCTGTACTTTATTTATTGATTCCATACTTTATGGATCCCATGGGATATGAATTGTATGCATTATGAGAGTATGTGTTCTAACCTTTTCTCCATGTTCCCTTTTCTCCATAGGGTGGCATGGAGAAATCGCTGTCAAAACCGAGATGTCAGCGAATATGTTCGGGGCTGTAGATTGTAATACAAAATTTTGTCTGCTTATTATCTCACTTTTTTGCTTTGTATGAGAAGGTATTCAGAAAGTATAACTGAGTTTGTATTCAGTAATGCAATTTAACCACATCTGAGGTAGCAACTAACCCCAGGACTGAGATTACGTATACTGTAATAAATACTTTAATCAAATAACTACCATGTCTTTGTTTATAGGTCTCTGTCTCTGGGGAAAATTATATATACATATATGTATGTAAAAAGATATAGCATCCTTTTTCATTCAAGGCTGGTTCTCTGTCACTTGAGCATAGCCCCACATCTGGCTTTCTAGTGGTTAATTGGAGATAAGAGTATCAGGGATTTTTCTGCTTTGGGCTGGCTTTGAAATTTGATCCTCAGATCTCAACCTCCTGAGTAACTAGGATTACAGGCATGAGCCACTGGTACCCACCAAGAAATGGCATTCTGAATATATTCTGTATTGTCACCTGCACATAAACAGCTGAAGGAAAATCCACAAGCATGCTGGCAAGTCTCAGTTGGAATCCATAGACACAAATCTTAGATGGACCCATCGATCTGCTGGGCCACCTGAGTCACTTCACTGTGATTCTGTGCTGTAGTCTCCACTCTCAAAAATGACTACAGTGACCTTAAGATTCTCTTCTGTGTTCAGAACCACAGCATACCTCTGGCCCCATTTGTGCTCCCTCATTCTCTCCTCTCAACAGTAAATCTTGCCTCATCTCATCCTGAAAGAAAATAAGCAACTTCAGACAAAGTTGTCCCCTGCCATTCACCAAAACACCACCACCATCACCACCACTACACCCCCCTCGTCCCCCCCACCCCTCCTCCGCCCCAGGCTGATCCTGTTTTCCTTCCCCCCATTTCAGGAAATGAATATCCTTTGGCCTTGTCAAAGGCACTGTCTCCACATGAGGTCCTGTCCCAGCCCTCTTGATGCTCTAAGCCAGCTTGTTTCTCTCCCCTTGCTCCGTCTTCTCCATCATGGCCTGCTGTCTTAAAAACAGTACACTCCCCATACAACTCATTCCTCTGCTCCCTTCACAGGGAGACAAGATAAACCTGTAATCACCATTTCCATGCCCTCACCCCTATTCACTTTTTTCTTTCTAGTCTACCTTCTGTCCTAACTCAGCTGAAACTGAGTTAGCCCCCAGGACGTCTCCCATGACTCCTTATTGCAATCTCAGTGAACATCTATCTGTTCTGAGGTCATCTTACTTGGTCTCACAGCATTTGATAATGTGAACCACTCATCAGACATCTGGAGTATTTCTACCTCAAAGAATTTTCTATCTCAGTTCTTTGTTGTTGTTGTTATTGGTGATGGTGATGGTGGTCCTGAGGCTTGAACTCAGGGTCTGGGAGCTGACCCTGAGCTTTTCTCCTCAAAGCTAGAGCTCTATCACTTTGCACCACAGCATCACTTCTGGTTTTCTGCTGGTTAGTTGGAGACAAGAGTCTCATAGACTTTCTAACTGGGTTGTCTTTGAACTGTGACCCTCAGATCTCAGCCTTCTGAGTAGCTAGGATTACAGGCGTGAGCCACCAGTGCCCACCTCTTACTCAATTCTTTATGGTTCTTTCTGCTACTCATTTCTAATTGTGGAAATGCTCTAAGCCTTTTTGATATACCACAGATTTTACTTATTTTGTGTAGCTCCCCCTTACTGACAGTTAATTCTCTGTGGACTCAGTTATAAACATAAAATGAAAGTATAAAATGGAATATTCCAGAAATAAACCATTTCTCCTCCACAACATGCTTGCTCTGTTGTCTTAAAATCCCTTGGTGAAGAAGGGCACTATTTTCCTTGGTAAGTGAATGAATTCAGGTTTGATTAAACACTGAGACTTTCTTACTAAAGTATTGGTGCTTGAATGATTTCAAAGAGAGACTTCTGTGTACAGATGTATGTGAGAGTCTTCTGGAGACCTTTGATCTCTTGATATCTTCATTTTGGCCATGATGGCTTCTCATAGGTTATTAATACTATAGGTCTACCACATGCAAAAACCAAGACTGTGTATCATGGGAGAAAGAAACAAAAGATCTTCTAGTCTAGTACAGGAAATAGATGTAATGGAGAGCATAGGACAAAACATTGATTCTGAGGCATCCCAGTGAGGTGGGGTATAAACAGGAGGTTTCCCCTGGCCATGTGGATGGGCGGAGACTGAGGAAAGAGTGGCAGTGAGGGTTAAGGGGCAGTGAGTAGACATCCATCACCAGGATCTGCGAATGCACTAAAACTAATGGGGGTCTAAACCCTGGATCCAAAACTGTTTTCAAAAAAACAGTTTAAACACTTGATTACTCCAGTACTTCTTGTTTCCCTGTTTCCATCCTCATTCTAATCAGAACAATCGTGTCTAAATGAAATAGTGCAGTGGGTGTAAATTTACAGTACTATAAATGGATGCAGGAAACATTACTTTACTTTATTTTCCTAAATCAAATAAAACGATGTACCAGAGTTCAAGCCCCACTACCGACAAAAAAAAAAAAAAAAAAAAAAAAAAAAGAATTCAAATAAAGCGATGCTTTATCTTCATTTCCTCTAGAGAGGTGAAATGATGCTGTTTCTAATGATTTTTAGTACATTTTCTGTTTGGCAACTTCCAAACTACAAAAATCTGGGAAGGGGCTGGGAAGGTGGCTCAGTAGTAGAGCGCTTGCCTTGCATGCCTGAGGCCCTGGGTTCAATTCCTCAGCACCACATAAGCAAAAAGAAAAAAGCCAGAAGTGGCGCTGTGGCTCAAGTGGTAGAGCGCTAGCCTTGAGCTGAAGAGCTGAGGGACAGCGCCCAGGCCCAGAGTTCAGGCCCCACGACCGGACCCCCCCCCCAAAAAAAAAAACACAAAAAAACAAAAATAAATAAATACGCTAAGTATGACTCTGAAAGAGTGGAGTTTAAGGTCTTTCCAGATTTTTTTTGCGGGGGGGGGGGGGGGGGTCCGGTCATGCAAGGCAAGCGCTCTACCACTGAGCCACCTTCCCAGCCCTTACTTAGGGTATTTATACCCCAGTCATTACCCAAGCTGAGCTGGTCATTGAAATAGCAAATTAGCTCCTGTTTTGAGCTTGTTGACTCACAAGGTAAAACATTGATTACTCCAGTGTCCTAGCAGCTACATGGCATCCAATGGGCTTTTGCTTTTTTCCTGAGCACATGTATCAGTGGAATGCATATTTCTTTTAACTCTATTAAAGGTATTGTTAATGTGGTCTTATTTATAAAAAATATTTTTATGTTTTTTCCTCTTCAACTTTTTCTTTATTACAGTATCTTTTTTTAATTGTTCCTTACATACAATATGAGCTCTTATTTTTTCTGGAATACTCATTTGTGTTCATATTTTATTCTCTGTTGCCTCTATTTTTTCTGAGTTTGTGTTCTAAATGTTTGTTTTCATCTGTCTTTCACATTAGTGGCTCTGATACTTGATTAATCACATAGAAGACTTAAGCACTAGCTTTCATGTAATCCTAACTATTCAGATGGCTGAGATCCAGAGGATCTCAATTAAAATCCATCCTGAGCAAGGAAGTTCATGAATATCTGTTTCCAAAATAGCCAGCAAAAATTCTACTTGGAGGTGTGGAGATGTGGTAGTCTGCCAGCTGTAAGTAAGGAGGCTGGGCGAGCATGAGGTCCTGAGTTTTTGAGAGGTACACAGCCTCTGCAAATGATTCTTTAAGGTCATCTCTTAGCCAGGCACTGGTGGTTCATGCCGGTAATCTTAGCTATTCAGGAGGCTGAGATCTGAGGATTAGATTTCAAAGTCAACTAAGGCAGGAAAGTCCTTGAGACTCATCTCCAATTAAACACCAAAAGCAGAAAGTGAAGCTGTGGCTTAAGTGGTAGAGGGCTAATAATACACAAGCTCAGAGTTAGTGCCCAGGCCCTGAATCCAAGCTCTAGGAAAGGTGAAAATAAACAAAGGTATTACTTAGCTGGCTATATGTTTTTGAGTCAACTTGTTGTTGAAACTCTTGCTGCTTTTTAACCAACTTTTTTTGGGGGGGTGGGGAGGGAAGGGGTCCGTTGTGGGGCTTGAACTTTGGGCCTGGGCGCTGTCCCTCAGCTCTTTAGCTCAAGGTGAGTGCTCTACCACTTGAGCCACAGCGCCATTTCCAGTTTCCTGATGGTTAATTGGAAATAAGAGTCTCACAGATTTTACTGTTGGGGCTGGCTTTGAACTGCCATCCTCAGATCTCAGCCTCCTGAGTAGCTAGTATTACAGGCATGAGCCACCAGCACCCGGCTTAATCATCTTTTATATTTCAACAGGAATCAGGAGGCAAACTATTATGGAAAAGGAGTTAGAAATTTTTCTTTACATTAATCTTATTTATAAAACACTGGCTTATAAACATATAGAACCTATGATAGTAATGTTGTTTAAAGTCTAGTGTTAGAAAACTGAATAATATGGGTCATACTACATGCCCTTTAAGGGATTAGGTATATGTGACATGTGCATTTTGTGTACAAGTATATCAGTTAATTTAAATGAAAGGGATCAATATAAAATAGTGAATGCATATAAAATAGTTAAGTAAAAAAATGAATGTGTGTCAAAAACTATAGCTAAATTTAAGCCAAACAAAAATCATTGTATTTCTTTATGGTTGTTCAAATTCATAATAAAATAAAGGAGAGTTCTTGTCTCAGAACCAATGTTTACTTCTATGTTCTGCCTTAGTCAAGTTTTTAAACAATATCACTTCTTTATTTTCGATAGATTAATTCTCAGCGTATCAGGTTATCTCTCGTTAAACATTAAAGAAAATCCTTTTGAGTCAACAAGCACGTGCTTCTTTGTACACAGCTCAAAAGGTGGAGCCCCCAAATCACTACGGCAGAAGGAAATTCAAAGATGCTTAAATACTGGGGCCTGCTTAGCTTCGTCATCCTTGTGGTCTGGCTTCTCAGTCAACATGAAGGCTCTCCTTATTCTGGGCCTTTTTCTACTTTCTAATACTGTCCAGGGCAAGATTTATGGAAGATGTGAATTGGCCAGAGCTCTAAAGAAACTTGGAATGGATGGCTACAAGGGAATCAGCCTGGCAAACTGTGAGTCTGCTCTCCTTCATACTCTCCAGCTAGTTAGCTGTGTCTGGAACAGAAACCAGGACAGAATGAATGATCAGAAGAGCTTTGAATGAATAAACTTCATCAGTGGTTACTTACCTAGTTTAAAACATTAGTTTTGTCCTTCAGAACAATACATCCCTCCTGAAGGAATAGTAGAGAAAATTCTATGCCATTCTGGTAAAACAGGACACAATATACTCCTCTTCTTTTCCAAGGGGTGGAGAGGGGAGAGAATCTTACCATGTAGGATAAGCTAGCCTCCAACCTCCAAGCAAACCTAGCCTTGAACTAGATTACTCCTGTCCTAGCCTCCCTAGTGCTGGAATTACAAGCATGTACCATCATGCCAGCTCTGATAACTTTTTGATTACCTTCATGTTCCCCCTCAGTGATTTTTTTTTGGGGGGTGTGAGGCTTGAACTCTGGGCCTGGGCGCTGTCCCTCAGCTCTTCAGCTCAACGCGAACACTGGACCACTTGATCCACAGCACCACTTCCAGTTAATTGGAGATAAGAATCTCATAGACTTTCCTGCCCAGGCTGGATTTGAACCTTGATCCTCAGATCTCAGCCTCCTGAGTAGCTAGGATTACAGGCGTGAGCCACCAGTGCCCAGATCAGTAACTATTTTTTAAGAAATGATTGGGCAAATACATGGAATACAGATATGGTTGGATGATATCACAGAAAAGCCTTTCTGGTTCTCTAATTCTTGATTTCAACATTCTTCACATCCAAATTTAGGTAATATGAGAAAATACTATATATTATATATTATAAGAAAATATCTGGGTCGGGCACCAGTGGCCCACACCTGTAATCCTAGCTACTCAGGAAGCTGAGATCTGAGGATCACAGTTCAAAGCCAACCTGGGCAGAAAAGTCCAATAAACCACCAGAAAACCAGAAGTGGCACTGTGGCTCAAGTGGTAGAGCGCTTGCCTTGAGCCAAAGAGCTGAGGGACAGCGCCCAGGCTGAGGTCAAGCTCCATGACTGACCAAAAAAAAAAAAAGGAAAGAAAGAAAGAAGGGAAGAAAAGAAAGGAAGGAAGGAAGGGAGGAAGGAAGGAAGGGAGGAAGGGAGGGAGGGAGGGAGGGAGGGGGGGAAAGGAAAGAGAGAGATAGAGAAAGAAAGAAAGAAAGAAAGAAAGAAAGAAAGAAAGAAAGAAAGAAAGAAAGAAAGAAAGAAAGAAAGAAAGAAAGAAAGAAAGAAAGAAAAAGAAAATACCTGGCCAGGTGCCAGTGGCCCACGCGTATAATCCTAGCTACTCAGAAGACTGAGATCTGAGGATTGTGGTTTGAAGCCAGCCCAGGCAGGAAAGTCTGTGAAACTATTATCTCCAATTAACTACCAGAAAACCAGAAGTAGTGCCTTGGCTGAAAGTGATAAAGTGCTAGCCTTGAGCAAAAGGAGCTCAGGGACAGTGCCCAGACCCTGGGTTCAGACCATGATGAACAAAAAAAAAAAAAAAAAAAAAAAGAACAAAACCCATATATATACAGTTTTATTTTGTTTTTACTATATCAGCCTATATATCTCCAGCAATCTACAAAACTGATGATTCTTGTATTTATAAGATTACTTTTCTGAGGGATGAGAGAAGACAAAGGTTAAATGGACTGCCATTAATATGTTTTAAGTAGCTTATCTTCATCAGTAATGCAAATTTATTCACATAAGGAATTTCTTGGGGACCCTTTAAAACCAAAGTATTAAGTTGAGGCATGTTTGCTTATTTATACCTGCAGTCTCAGCTGAGGTGAGATTATCACCTGAGCTCAAGAGGCTAGACTCGGCAGCATAGTAAGACCTCATCTCAAAACAACAGAAACCACTGATGTATTAAGATATTTTACCAGTTAAATATATAAATTTGTGAAAGAAGGCACTAATGAAATTCTGGGTATATGATGTATTGCTGTTCTTTAGTAAAATCCTTTCTTTCAGGGATGTGTTTGGCCAAATGGGAGAGCAATTATAACACAAAAGCTACAAACTACAATCCTGGAGACAGAAGCACTGATTATGGGATATTTCAGATCAATAGCCGCTATTGGTGCAATAATGGCAAGACCCCAAGAGCAGTCAATGCCTGTCACATATCCTGCAATGGTAAGACAAGACTGTATTTGAGGAATGGCAAGGGACCCTAAATTCCACTGCATATAGGACATGACCTTGAAGAGAACAACAGAGACTTTAAAAACTTCATCTTTACTTCTAGGAGTTGACTGTTATCCCCTTTAAATTTTCCTCCATAAGAAATTTGGGCTAGCTGGGCACCGGTGGCTCATGCCTGTAATCCTAGCTACTCAGGAGGCTGAGATCTGAGGATCATGGTTGAAAGCCAGCCTGGGCAGGAAAGTCAATGAAACTTATCTCTAATAAACATCAAAAAAACGGAAGTGGCGCTGTGGTCAAGTGTAGAGCACTCGCTTTGAGCTGAAGAGCTGAGGGACAGCACCCAAGCCCAGAGTTCAAGCCCCATGACCGACCAAAAAAAAAAAAGAAAGAAAGAAAGAAAGAAAGAAAGAAAGAAAGAAAGAAAGAAAGAAAGAAAGAAAGAAAGAAAGAAAGAAAGAAATTTGGACTAAAGTATAGCTCAGACAAATAGTGCTTGTTCAGTATGCAGGAGTTCCAGTTTCCATTCTCAAAACTGGAAAAAATAGATAAATAAAGAGCTGGTATTTTTTAAGGAAGAAAAAAGTTACTGGGTGCTGGTGGCACACGCCTGTAATTCTAAATGGTCAGGAGGATAAGAACTGAGGATTGCAATTCAAAGCCAGCCTGGGCAGAAAACTGTAGATGGCACTGTGGCTCAAAGTAGTAGAGCAGTAGCCTTGAGCAAAAAAGCTTAGGAACAGCACCAAGATCCTGAGTTCAAGCCCCATGACTGACCAAAAAAAAGTGTTGTTTTTCAATATATAAAAGGTTTTGGAATTACTTATAAATTTATTGTAAATGCCTTTATTCATGTTTTGTCCAAAACAATGTCATTCCTTTTATTTACTGAGGGTTAGTTTAAACATAATTTGAATGTGTGGTCCTTTTTTTTTTTTTTTAACTTTTTTTTGGGGTCCAGTCGTGGGGCCTGAACTCTGGGCCTGGGCACTGTCTCTCAGCTCTTCAGCTCAAGGCTAGCGATCTAACACTTGAGCCACAGCGCCACTTCCGGCTTTTTTCTTTTTGCTTATGTGGTGCTGAGGAATCGAACCCAGGGCCTCAGGCATGCAAGGCAAGTGTTCTACCACTGAGCCACCTTCCCAGCCACATGTGGTCCTTTTTTAATTGTTTTACCTTTGTTATGTAGTGTTGTAAAATACCATAATAAGCAGCCATATAACTGTGTACTATTAACAACATTTTTTTTGGTTTGTCCAGTGCTAGAATTTGAACTCAGGGCCTCAAGCTTGCATGGCTGGCTGGCTTGGCTAGCACTCTACCAGTTAATCCCTACCTCCAGACTGGCTTTTTGCTGGTTAACTAGAGGTGGAGTCTTGCAGATTTTTTCTGGCCCAATTGGGTTTAAATCATAGTTTCCAGAGCCCAGCATTCTGAGTAGCTAGGATTAGTCTATCAGCACTCAGTTGTTTCTATATATTTTTGCTGAAATATTTTTAAATAAATTAAAAACTTATGATTTTTTATTTTTAAATTCTTTAATTTGAGCCTCCGAAAATACAGCTCATATATAACTATTATTTCACCTAACAAATTAACTTCTGGGTTTATGTAATTAGATTTATTAATTTATTATGCCACTACTGTGGCTTGAGCTGAGGGCCCCATGTTTTTGCTTGGCTTTTCTGCTCAGGCTGCACTCTGTCACTTGACCTATACCTCTACTTCCTGTAATTGAAATTTATGTAAATATATCATATAACCTGTGATTAGTGAATACAAATTAGAATAAGCATGTAAGAAAATGTGCCACCCATGAGTTCCCAATTTCCCAATAAATATATTCTTCCAGAATATATTTATCAATTGTGTATATAAGTACAAAGTTATGCCACACATGTATGTACCCTTTACAAACATGTAAACAATTTGTATGCTCACAAAGACATAATTCTGCATTGTAATTTATGACACAGAATTCTTTCCATATCAACAAATACAAATCTGTACTATCCCTGTAAAGGATGAAAAGAATTCCACTACAAAGCATTTTCTAATTTATTGATTCAATTTTTTTCATATTAAGCACATATTTATTTCCATTTGTCCCTTTTATAAATTTCTAAGAACAGCTCTGTGCATAAAATTTTGTGTATATTTCTTATTATTTCTTTTGGATAAATCTTAAATAGTAGAATTGTTAAACTAAGCATTACTCAGAAGTTTTATTATGTTGTCTGAAGACAAGCAATATGATAAAACAGTATATTTTAACATGAAATGATCTTGTATTCAAATATAATAGTTGACTACAAAGAGATCTTTTTATTGGTGGGGGGGGGCGGAACTCTGGGCCTGGGTGCTGTCCCTCAGCTCTTCAGCTCAAGGCTAGCACTCTACCACTTGAACCACAGCACCACTTCCGGCTTTTTTCTTTCTTTTTATGTGGTGCTGAGGAATTGAACCCAGGGCCTTCATGCATGCAAGGCAAGCACTCTACCACTAAGCCACCTTCCCAGCCCCACAAAGAGATCTTTTATCAGATTACTTCACAATTCCAGAACATTCAATGGCTTTAGTAAAGCAAAAGCAAAATGGATCAAATGAGTCAGAACTGGGTAAATGAGATTCTGCTAGCTAAATCCAAACTGAAATCAGATTCCCAGGACAATCTTTTTCATTCTTCACCTCTCTCTTTCAGCCTTGTTGCAAGATAACATCTCTCAAGCTGTAGCTTGTGCGAAGAGGGTTGTCAGAGATCCACAAGGCATTAGAGCATGGTATGTGTTACGTGTTAAAGAGGAAAGTGTTTATCCCACCACTGATAACGTGCAGTCAGAAGACTTCCAAAGGTCACTCTGAGATCAGAAATTGTAGTTTAGGGGCTTATACAAAAATGTTTTACCTCCATCCAGAAGAATAGTCTGCATGTAGAACTGAACAAGAATCTTACTTTTTGGGTTTTCAATTTGTTTATTTTTTTGCACTGCTACTGGGGTTTGAACTAAAAACTTCACATCCTTGCTTAGGTTTTTTGGGTTTTTTTGAACTCTTATAACTTGAGCCACATCTCCACTTTCATCTTTTTGCTAGTTAATTAGAGATAAGAGTCTCTTGGATTTATTTGTCCAGACCAGCTTGGAACTATGATCCTCAGTTCTCAACTTCCTTGGTTTTAGGATTACAGGTGTGAGCCACGGCTTCTGGAAAACCTTAATTTATTTTAAAAGATTTCTAGAGCTTTTAATATTTTTATACTTCTACTAGCTCCTTATCATATCTTGAACTTATTTGCAGTATAAATAAATGTGCAGTGCTCTTGATTCAACATTTATGTGCAGCATTCTGAATTCCACTGGGGCTTTGGGACTGAGCCAACCATCTTTGATACCTACCTTCATGTAATTACCAGCAATGCCTGGGTCTATCACCAGTATTTTACTCAGATTGAATACTTTATGTCTCTAAAGGATGTGAAAAGTGCACAGTACAATCTGACATGTTCTAACCTTTTCTCTGTGTGATTCCCCTCTCCCTACAGGATGGCCTGGAGATCGCATTGCCAAAACCGAAATCTCTCTGAGTATGTTCGGGGCTGTGGTGTGTAACCACAAAAGTTTTCCTCTTCAGTTCATGCCTTCCCTCCTTCACGTTTTAGGAGTAGTTGTTAAATGAGAGGTCACACTGCTATTGTTTCTCCTTTACACAGAATGTTACAGAAACAGGAGTAAAATATAGCCTTTCCCTCGAAGGAGTCTTAGTGTTCATTGACATGGTTATAACTTGATATGAACACTACATTTTTTCCCAGTTTGCTAAGAGAACCAATGTTGGTGAAAGTGTTTCATCTCAAATTCAACTCCGGTGCACTTTTTGGCTTAGGTTTCTTTTGTGAGGGAAGAGGCATGGTTCCTTCTCCATTCCACTCTGGCCTTGAACTCAAGATCCCCCTGCCTCTGCCTCCCAAGCGCTGGCATTAAGGGTGAGCACCACCACACCAAGCTTACCTTCACTTCTTCATCAGTGAAATCAACCAGACTTAATAGCAATTGATGGAAATGCTCTACAATATCAGATGATATCTATTATAAAACAAGTTTATCTTAAAACAAACTGGTCTTACACCAACCTCAACTATGTAGGTATCTGATACCAACAAATAGCCACTCTCGGGCTGGGAAGGTGGCTCAGTGGTAGAGCGCTTGCCTTGCATACATGAAGCCCTGGGTTCGATTTCTCAGCACCACATAAGCAAAAAAGAAAAAAAGCTGGAAGTGGCGCTGTGGCTCAAGTTGGTAGAGTGCTAGCCTTGAGCTGAAGAGCTGAGGGACAGCGCCCAGGCCCAGAGTTCAGGCCCCACGACTGGACCCCCCCCCCAAAAAAAATAGCCATTCTCTTGGCATACCATAAACATTTTACAGAAGTGGAATTCCAAATGGCTAAAATTTCATAAGGTATGTTACCTTTGGCTTCACTAATTGCTTGAAATGTTTCAGTTATAAATCTTTAAAAATAGACTCACAACTGATATATCCGTGTTAACACTTAAACGTGTTCAATTTTGTGTATCTGCATAAATATAAAAGAATTAAGGAGGGATTAAATGAGCTGCTGCTGGTTCTTAATTTGGATATCTTAGATTTGTGCATATCAACTAAATCTAAGATAGATGATCTCATATTAGTGATATTATCCATATTGTAAAAACTAAAAATACTATCATTAAACGTTTGCAATGCATACATTGTCTGTAGTTATTTAGACCCATCTAGTGTCTCTGGTAGAAAAAAAAAAGTGATCATTACCTCTTAAAGAAGAATATTCGGTTTGGCCAGAAAACTAAGTTGCTGTTCCTTCTTGACTTCAGAAGAATGGGAAGATCACTCTTTGTGGAGGTGAATCCAAAATTATAGACATGAGACTTAAGGTACTGCTAAAGGGCTGGGGATGTAGTTCAGGGGTTGTGTTTGCCTACCATACACTGAGCTTAGGGTTTGAGGTAAACACTGAAGAAGAAGAAAAAAAGAATAAAAACAACAACAAAGTAAGGGTTATAATGCTCTAGTGAAAATAAAGAGATGAAATGAAAGTCTACATTTTTGTAAGCTATACCCTTGACTTTCAAGTTGCCCCTACTGAGCTTGTTGACTTGGGGATGCCACTGTTAACCCCAATAAAGCAGGATTCATTAGGAGTCTTTTCTGGGTAAGTGTCTGAAGTAGGAGACAAGAAGTATTACTACTAATATTTAGCTCCATAATGAAATGTCTACTATTGCTCAATTTCCTCTGGTATGACCCATCAGAGATCATAGATTTTGTCTTCAGCTTTAGTATTTAAGTCTATATATATCTATATCTATCTATCTATCTATCTATCTATCTATCTATCTATCTATCTATCTATATCTATATCTATATCTATATCTATATATATACCCAACCGACGATCTCCAGATACATGGGAAAAGCAATTAGTGTGAAAGACAGATCAAAGTAAACACTTAGAGAACAGGAACTCTGAATAGAGATAATAGAAAACAGCTATGAATTACATGACTATCTCAGAGGCTTAAAATAGCATATCCAGGGAGCAAGAAAGCTAATGCAATATATAAATAATCAGAGCTGGGCACCAATGGCTCATGACTGTAATCCTAGCTACTCAGGAAGCTGAGATCTGAGGATCGTGGTTGAAAGCCAGCCCAGGCAGGAAACTCCATGAGACTCTTATTTCCAATTAACCAACAGAAAACTGGAAGTGGCACTGTGGCTCAAGTGGTAGAGCGCTAGCCTTGAGCTGAAGAGCTGAGGGACAGCACCCAGGCCCAGAGTTCAAGCTCCACACCCAACAATAAAAAAAGAAAGGAAGGAAGGAAGGAAGGAAGGAAGGAAGAAAGAATCAGAGAATTAAAAATTTACAATAAGGAAGTGGCGCTGTAGCTCAAGTGGTAGAGCGCTCGCCTTGAGCTGAAGAGCTGAGGGACAGCGCCCAGGCCCAGAGTTCAAGCCCCACAGCCAACCAAAAACAAAAAAACAACAACAAAAAATTTACAATAAGACTACACTGGTGGTACATCTAGTAGGAAAGCTAAGAAATGTCCTGCATCCCACATTTTCTTAAACAAATTTCAAATAACCACCCTTCCACCCTATTTCCATTCCTCCCCTCCTACTTCCTTTCTGAAACAGTGTTTGGTGGGTTTCATTGTGCTCTATTCTTACATATACACATATTCATTCATATATGTGTGTGTGTTCTTCAATCCACTTCACCCTTCAGTATCCCCTCCATCCCCTTTCTCCCATTGATCTCCTCCTAGACTGGCCCCTTTCCATTCATGTGCCACTACCATACCAGTATCATCTCCACTGTCATCTTTCTAGATGACACAAACGAGCAAGGAGACCTTTGTCCCACTTTTATAGGTGGCCCTCCTACTGGAGGGCATCTTGCTGCTGTAATAACTGAGCACTCACAGTTGCCTTGAGAGTCCACAAGTTCAGGAAAGTTCTATTACTGAAAGACCACTTTAGCCCAGGCAAGGACTAGTGTGTGAACATCTGAAATGTGGCCATGGAAGACTGAAGCACCGAGTTCTACCCAGGTTTTCTGATTGTGTAGTTTTGTGAGACTCTTGGAAGCTCCTGAATACAGATTCCACTAAAGCAGTTTGGGGTTTTTTGTGTATTTTTCTTGTCAATCATGGGGCTTGAACTCAGCTCTTCAGCTCAAGGCAAGTGTTCTACCACTTGAGCCACACAGAGCCACTTCCACTTTTTTTAAATTTTTTTTTTTGGAGTCCGGTCGTGGGGCCTGAACTCTGGCCTGAGAGGAACTGGGAATTTATTCCACATAATATTCCCAACCACTCCTACTCTTCGTTATACTGCCAGCCAGTACTTCTTGCAGAGTTATAGGGCAAGAACCAACCTGATTTTCACTGATTTTTCCTTCTGCAGGAACTTGGATGTTAGCTTCCCTGTATCCTAAATTACTCCTCATCCACTGAGGATCACGAAATTTTCTTGGTGTTTCTTATCTGTTATCTCTTTTGCTTTGCCATTGCTTTTGGTAGCTTATATATTTTCCTCATTCCGACTCCTTTGCTCCTTCACTTGTTTTTTTCTTTGTTAGTTTTGAGACAGTGTTGCCCATGCTGGCCTCAAACTTCTGGACTCAAATGACCTTTCCACGGCATCATTTTATGTAGATAAAGGCATAGATGATCCTGCCAAACTTGGATTCAAGAAACATCAGGTGTCAAAAGGTTAAGGTAAAGTCTTTCCTTTCTGTGCTGATGGAGCTGCCCCTCACACAGCTGTGTCTTATGACACAGAACCCAGAGCCACTGCTTCCTGCGCGGGTCAGAGTGGTTACCTGTGGGCACGGTCTGCCTCCGCAGTGTGTAAAATTCTGGTCTACGAGAACCTTGAGGTTCATGGATTACTAGGAAATTTTATACGGTTTGGGTTTGCCAAATCCAAACCAGAATGCCAGAATGTGTCTCTGATCATGTAAATAATGTGTCTCTGATCATGTAAATAATATTTATCCAAATGAGCTGCAGAAAATGGAAACAGATTTTTTTCTTTGTTTTTTTTGTTTACTTTGTCTTGTTTGTTCATTTACCCGTCTTTGGTAGGATAAGGGGAGGCACTGAAATTGCAGGACACAGGGTAAGCAAATGCAGCAGTGGTACTCACTATGGAGAAAACGAACTATACAACTTGTAGGTCGCAATGGAAGGGAAAAACTGTGAGAGAGTGAGGGAAGGGGTGACATCCAAAAAGAAATGTACTTCTTACCTTACTGTAACCCCTCTGTACATCACTTTTATAATAACAATTGGAAACTAGAAAAGAAACTAGGAGCTGGGAAGGTGGCTCAGTGGTAGAGCGCTTGCCTTGCATGCATGAGGCTCTGGGTTTGATTCCTCAGCACCACATAAGCAGAAAAAGCCAGAAGTGGCGCTGTGGCTCAAGTGGTAAAGCACTAGCCTCGGGCTGAAGAGCTGAGGGACAGCGCCCAGGCCCAGAGTTCAGGCCCCACTACCTATATATAAAAAAAAAAAAAAAGAACAAAAAACAAACAAAACAAAATGAAACAAAAAAAACTATTCAACCAGTAAACTGGGGATTCCTTAGAACCTCAGGCTGTTATGATCACCCATAAGAAGTTCAAATAGTGTTCATTGTCCAAACTGACCTGGTCATTCAAAAGCAAGAGGCTTCTTTACTGAGCTTCTACACTCTCCCCAGCAGCTACATGGCAACTGAGAGGACTTGTACCATTGCCCAGAAAACATTTTAGGAGAGAGATACTTTTACCTCTTCTACTAAATATGTTGTTAATGTGTTCTTATTTATAAATACCAGTAGTTCCTTTTAAAAAAAACACTACTCTGATTTTTTTTTTATTATAGCACCCTTTGCTTGTTGCACGGACATAATATTTCTCTAATCTCTCATTCTCTAATCTCTCTTTCTCACTAGGGTTTACATTTTATTTTCAGTTGCTTCCGTTTCCTCTGCGTTCCTGTCCTCTCAATGTTTCAATCTGTCTTTCACATGAGTGGCTTTGATATTTGGTTAACTACATGTAGGACTTAAGCACTAAATAGCTGAATGCAAAAATCTGTGAGCTTGGGTGAGTCCCACTACAGGCTACTGGGCAAAAGTGGCTATGTTATTGGAGGGCCCAAATACTGGTATGTATGTCTTTTCTCCTGGCTCAGATAATGACCACATCTAAATATCCTCCTGGGCCTTGCCTAGAAGGTCACTGGGACAGCCAGAAATGGAGTTGCTCAAAAAGGGGCAGACTGGGGCTGGGAAGGTGGCTCAGTGGTAGAGCGCTTGCCTTGCATGCATGAGGCCCTGGGTTTGATTCATCAGCACCACATAAGCAGAAAAATAAAAAGCTGGAAGTGGCGCTGTGGCTCAAGTGGTAGAGTGCTAGCCTTGAGCTGAAGAGCTGAGGGACAGCACCCAGGCCAGAGTTCAGGCCCTATGACCGGCCCCCCAAAAAAAATTTAAAAAAAAAAAGGGGGCCGACTGAAAGCTAGGAGGCTGGCTTGGGCCTGAGAAGACAGCTTTCTACTTCATCTGCTTGTTTGCCTTTAGCTGGTATTGAGAGAGATCCCAGTGCCTTGTGGATTTTAGCCAAAACTCTATCACTGCCCTACATCTTCTCCTCATCCTTTTATCTGCCTGGAATATAAAGCCCAGAATCTCTGCTTCATCCTCTCCTCTGGCAATCTTTCCATCCTCTTTCTATGGTGTCTACAAAGGACAGCAACCCAGTTTCCTGGCCTAGGGGAGAAGAAATGGAAGTTTAATGCTCCACATGGAGACCCCACCAGGCTTCCTGCAGAGTTACCTGGGGTTTTTTAGGTTGTAGGTCAAGAATGCTCTTTGTTGATTTCTCCTCTACAGCTATTTGGGTTTCTTCTCTGCTTTCTCTAATGTTTCCATGTAGCCATCTCTTCTGAATTTCCATTGTCATTGTTGCCTTTATACCCTTTTTTTAAATGAATTTCTTTTTTGAGACAGGATCTTGCTATGTTGCCAAGACAGTTCTCATAATAGTAGGCTTAAGTGATCCTCTGATGTCAGTCTCGTAAGCAATTGGGAGTCTTCGACTACAGATAAGCACCAAAGTACCTGGCTCTGTTTACACTTTTTTTTTTCCTTCGGTCGTGGGGCTTGAACTCTGGGCCTGAGCGCAGTCCCTCAGCTCTTCAGCTCAAGGCTAATGCTCTACCACTTGAGCCACAGTGCCACTTCCGGTTTTCTGGTGGTTTATTGGAGATAAGAATCTCACGGACTTTCCTGCCAGGGCTGGCTTTGAACCGTGATCCTCAGAGTAGCTAGGATTACAGGTGTGAGCCACCAGCTGGCTACTGTTTACACTTTTTGAAATGTCTTTTGTTGGTATTTAATGGCATTTTAAAGAGAACAATAATCCACCTGTTATGAATAATAGAAAAAGGAAAAGGACAGGCTCAGTCTCAACAAGCTCTGATTGTTTATTGAGGAACAGGAAGGGGCAACAACTTTCCTATGGGACTAGAGGTTGTGCAGGGAAGTGGGGTTGGAGTTAGGCTTTTATAGGGTCTGAGCAAGGAGACAGAGGTTACTTTAGTTCAATACAGAGAAGATGACTGCAGGTGTGGGCAGAAAATAGGGTTAGTATACGTAGTCATAATTGATTCCTAATCATTAGGGAGCAGAGAAAGGGGATTTTACTTCCAAGGTCTCAAACTTCTTAATGTTCAGACAACTCTACATCTTTCTTGCTTTTTTTTGTTTGTTTTTATTGTCAAGGTGATGTACAGAGATCCGTCTTGCTCTGACTCAACTTTTCAGGGTTCAGTTCTCAGCCTTCTGGAATTCTAACCTCTTAACCCTTTTCTGATCGCTCAGCTGGGCTTCAGAGTTCTCTATGTGTTAGGCCACAATGGAATGTTGATGGGCAAGTTTAGGCCATATTTCCCTGCTTGAGTCAAGCACATTTGTGCATATCTGAGTTTTGCCAGAGACTTGTATGCACATGGGAAAACAGGGTGCAGTCAGTTCTTCACTATTTACCATCTTTAACAAGCATTCCATACAACATTCTTTAGGTGGCAAATATTTGTCTTTTACGGTTGATTTCAATTTGAGAATGTAGTCAAAAGTCTGAGAGATTCTTGATCAAAGTCCTATTCCTAAACCCAAAATCCCCACTATGCAACACAATTAACTCTTTTTTCTCTATCTTGGGAGACAAAGATTCTGAATAACTTATGACCTTTGCATAATTAATAAGTCATTCTCCATCCTAATACCTAAAATCTCAGAAATATGAACCTACTGTAAAATTACAAAACAGGCATATTATATCAAATAAAACATGCATACATGCAAACTTTCTGGGAGAAAATAAATCTCTGCCTCCAACTAATCCTGTTTGCTATTTTATCTTTAAATAGCTTGTTGATTATTTCAAATTAGAAGGTAAAATTATCACTGAGTCTTATCACCACTAACTCTTGATCCAATTTAGGGCATCAAAACCACCTCCTATCCCAAACTCATTCTATGAAGCCTATATCACACTCATCCCCAAACCAGGCAAGGATCCAACAAAAAAAGAGAGCTACAGATCAGTCTCTCTGATGAACACAGATGCAAAGCTCCTCAATAAAATATTAGCCAACGGAATGCAGAAGCAAATAAAAGGTTATATATTAGGACCAAATAGTTTTCATTCCACAGATGCAAGGCTGTTTTAACATATGTAAACCAATAAATGTAATTCATCACATTAACAGAGCCAGGGTCAAGAACCCATGATTATTTCATTTGATGCAGAAAAAGCCTTTGACAAAATACGACATCCATTCATGTTAAAAGCTCTGGAGAAAATAGGAATAGAAGGAACATTCTTTAAAACAATAAAAGCCATATATGACAGACCAAGAGCCAATATCACACTAAATGGAGGAAAACTAAAACAAATTCCCCTAAAATCAGGAACAACGCAAGGATGTCCACTCTCTCTACTCCTTTTAAATAAGTTCTGGAATCTTTTTTTTTTTTTTTTTTGGATCCGGTCATGGGCCTGAACTCTGGGCCTGGGCGCTGTCCCTCAGCTCTTCAGCTCAAGGCTAGCGCTCTACCACTTGAGCCACAGCACCACTTCCGGGTTTTTTTCTTTTTGCTTATGTGGTGCTGAGGAATCGAACCCAGGGCCTCTAGGCATGCAAGGCAAGCGCTCTACCACTGAGCCAACTTCCCAGCCCCAAGTTCTGGAATCTTTAGCCAAAGCAATAAGGCAAGAAAAGGACATTAAAGGGATCCACATAGGGACAGAAGAAATTAAACTATCCCTATTTGCAGATGACAGGATCTTATACCCAAAGGACCCAAAACGCTCCACTCCCAAACTCATAAAGCTGATTAACCACTTTGGCAAAATAGCAGGATACAAAATTAACCCACAAAAATCACAGCCTTTCTGTACACCAACAATGTACAAGCAGAAAGGGAAATCAGGAAACAACCCCATTTGCAATAGCCTCAAAAAGAATAAAATATCGAGGAATTAATCCAACCAAAGATATAAAGGATCTATTTAGGGGCTGGGAAGGTGGCTCAGTGGTAGAGCGCTTGCCTTGCATGCATGAGGCCCTGGGTTCGATTCCTCAGCACCACATAAGCAAAAAGAAAAAAGCTGGAAGTGGCGCTGTGGCTCAAGTGGTAGAGTGCTAGCCTTGAGCTGAAGAGCTGAGGGACAGTGCCCAAGCCCAGAGTTCAAGCCCCACGACTGGACCAAAAATAATAATAATAATAATAAATAAATACATAAAGGATCTATTTAGTGAAAACTATACAAATCTAAAGAAAGAAATCAAAGAGGACATCAGGAAATGGAAAGACCTTCCATGTTTGTGGATAGATAGAATCAATATTGTGAAAATGTCTATACTTGGGTTGGGAAGGTGGCTCAGTGGTAGAGCACTTGCCTTGCATGCCTGAGGCCCTGGGTTCCATTCCTCAGCACCACATAAGCAAAAAGAAAAAAGCTAGAAGTGGTGCTGTGGCTCAAGTGGTAGAGCGCTAGCCTTGAGCTGAAGAGCTGAGGGACAGCGCCCAGGCCCAGAGTTCAGGCCCCACGACCAGACCCCCAAAAAAAAAGAAAAAAAGAAAATGTCTAAACTGCCAAAAATGATATACAAATTCAACGTGATACGCATCAAAATCCCAATGATGTTCTTTCCTGAAACAGAGAAAACAATCTAAAAATTCATGTGGGACAACAAAAGACCTAGAATAGCCAAAGCAATTTTAGACAAAAGAAGCAATGCAAGTGATATCACAATACCAGATTTCAAGCTCTACTATGGAGCCATAATATCAAAAACAGCTTGGTATTGGCACAAAAATAGACCCAAATACCAATGGAATAGAAGACCCAGAAATAAAATCACATACTTATAGTCAGCTGATATTCGACAAAGGAGCCAAGACATATAGAGTGGAAAAAACAGCCTCTTTAACTATTGGTGCTGGAAAAACTGGGCAGCCACATGCAAAAAACTAAAAGTGGATCCCTGCTTGTCACCATGCACTAACATCAACTCAGAATGGATTAAAGACTTCAACATCAGACCTGAAACTACTGCAGGACAGAGTAGGAGAGACACTAGAATTTATAGGCATAGGCAGGAACTTCTTTTTTTTTTTTTTTTTGTCAGTCGTGGGGCTTGAACTCTGGGCCTGGGCGCTGTCCCTCAGCTCTTCAGCTCAAGGCGAGCGCCCTACCACTTGAGCTACAGGGCCACTTCCGGTTTTCTGGTGGTTTATTGGAGATAGGAGTCTCACGGTCTCTCCTGCCCGGGCTGGCTTTGAACCGAGATCCTCAGATCTCAGCCTCCTGAGTAGCTAGGATTACAGGCGTGAGCCACCAGCGCCCGGCCAGGCAGGAACTTCTTGAACAGAGTTCCAGTGGCACAACAGATTGGAGAGAGACTCGACAAATGGGACTACCTTACAATAAAAAGTTTCTGTATAGCTAAAGACAAAGCTACTAAACAAGGAAGACAGCCAACTAATTGGGGAAAGATATTTACCAGCCATACATCAGACAAAGGCCTAATATCCATTATATACAGGGAGCTCAAGAAACTAATCCCTCCCAAATCTAACAAACCAATCACTAAATGGGCAAGGTAGCTAAAGAGAGACTTCTCAGTAGAAGAAGTAAAAATGTCAAGGTAGCTAAAGAGAGACTTCTCAGTAGAAGAGGTAAAAATGGCAAGGTAGCTAAAGAGAGACTTCTCAGTAGAAGAGGTAAAAATGGCAAAGAAACACTTGAGGAAATGTTCATCAACCCTGAGATACCAACTTACCCCAGTCAGAATGGCCTATATCCTAAATTCAGACAACAACAAATGCTGGCAGGGATGCGGAGAAAGAGGAACCCTACTGCAGTGCTGGTGGGAATGTAAACTAATACAATCACTGTAGAAAGCAGTCTGGAGGTTCCTCAAAAAATTAAACATAGACATAGCCTACCACCCAGCCATACCACTCTTAGGTATCTATTCTGAGCAGCAGGACCCAGGATACGACAAGAACATCTGCACTTCCATGTTCACTGCTGCACTGTGCATAATAGCCAAGATATGGAAACAATTCAGGTGCCCCACTACAGATGAATGGATCCAAAAAATGTGGTACCTACATAAAATAGAATTTTACATAGACATTAGAAGGGATAAAATAATGTCATTCACTGGGGATGGATGGAACTAGAACAAAACATGTTGAGCAAGATAAGCCAAGATCAGAGAGAAACTGGACATAGTTTCCCTGATGTGTGGATGTTAGATTCAAAATACAACGAGATATGACAAAATAAACAGGATTCAAGATACCCATACACAGTGAAACTAAAAGAGGTCAGTTTTGAGAGAAAAACACCAAATACCCAAGGAGCTCTTCATATGTATATAAAAATAATACACAGACTGAAAAGAACCCCAAAGACAAGGAAACCTCTTCTTAATTTGTCTTACCATTTTTTAGATGACTCTGTAGTCTTTACTTCATATATGGTGTATACACATGCATATCTAAGGGAAGCTGGGAGAAGGGCACAGAGTCAGTGGAAAGTGGGTGAAAATTACAGCAGAGGAACCCATCAACCGCACTGGACACGGATGAAAGTAAACTAAGCAACTCAATGGCAGTGATGGGAGGGAGGGAATGAGAGAGAAAGAGGAAACAGCTGTTACTAAGCAAAAGGAAAGAAATGTACATATTACCCGATCTGGAAGAAATAGTTTTATTGTTAATGTCCATAGAGTTCATAAGCTTTGTAGATTAGAATGATGATGATTATCATTGTGAAGGTCAAAATATGTTTGTGACTATCTAAGTACAACTACACAGTACTATGAAATTTATGTAATTACTTAATCTCAATAAAGACATCTTTGGAAAAAACAAAAAAAAACACCTCCATCATTTGAGGTTGACACATAGTAGCAATGCTCAGTTTAGCTCTGGTAGGCAAGCAAATATTTAGGCCTGGTCTGAAAAATGGGATTCTTGATTTTGGATAGGATTCCCAAAGAGTAATTTAGAGCCGTAGATGGTTATCTTTACAGGTCAAACACAAAGAAACTGCTATTGATCAAAGCCAAGGGTGACTACCAAGAAACAGTGTGCAAAGCATCCCAGAAGGTTTCTTCCTACGCTGATACTGAACCTGGTTCTCTCTGAGTTCTAGTAGTATTGTTTCTGAGAAGGTTCACAACCTCCTGAGATGATTATTTTTAAAGTGAATAGTAATGCACATGAATTGTTTTGCTCTTTGAAGTCCTATTGCTTTATACTGACCATTCATGTTAAAACATAAACATAGGAAAATGTTCACATGAACCATATTTATGAGATTAATACATTGATTTATAATATATAAAATTTACTATAGTAACCAAAAAGTCCACAATAGAAAACTGGCTGATCATGTGGGTCAAACTTGTGTCATGCAGTATACTGATTAAGAAGACAAACAGGTGAGTCTTGTCCACTTTATGTCAAAGTGAATATGATAATTAAGTGAGAACAATCAATACAAAATTGGGAACGCACACACAACAATTTAACAAAAATGAATAATGGTCAAAACTCACAGCTGATTTTAAGCTTCACAGAATGTCATTTGTTTCTTTACAGCTGTTCATAATAAAATATGAGAAGCTTCCTCTTTTGAAACAGTGCTACTTCTCCAATTCTTTTTGATCCAAGTCATTAAACAACATCATTTCATCATTTTTCTTGTTCATTAACTCATAGAACATCAGAATCTTTTCCGGCTTTGCACAAGTGTAGCCCTCAAACCACAAGAGGAAGAAGGAAGTTAGAAGATGCTTAAATACTGGGACCAGCTTACCTTAGTCAGCCTAGTGATCTGGCTTCTCAGTCAACATGAAGGCTCTCCTTATTCTAGCGGTTCTTCTCTTTTCCTCCACTGTCCACAGCAAGATATTTGAATGATGCGAGTTGGCCAGAACTCTAAAAGGAGGTGGAATGGATGGCTACAGAGGAATCAGTCTGGCAAACTGTAAGTCTGCTCTCCTTAATATCTCCAGGTAATTAACAGGGAATGAATGCTCAGAAGGCCCTGAACATTTGTGGCCTGACAGTGACTGAAAACATCAGTTTGGTTCTTTTAAATCAGAGATGCTTTGTGAAGGAATAAGGGCTTGGGAGTCAAAAAGTCTACAGAATTCAAAAATCAAACTAGCAGATGGTTCTGCTGGAGCATCTGGGCTGGCCAGTTGCCTCAGACTCAATGGCCCGTGCAAGCGGAGTAAAGGATATGTCAGAGAGCTGCTCTCAAAGAGCTTAGCGTGATGCAGTGTGTTTTTTGTAAATTCTGCTGCCATTCCATGAGATTCTTAACAGAAAAATATTCAAAAATTGTATGGAACCTCCACAAAGGGCATAAATAACATTTTCTGTTAGACCCTGCTTAAATAAGGATCTCTGAAATTCAGCATGAAGTGCTGTTATCATTTTCCACTCTATATTGACTGTTTTCCATATTATTTGACTCAATCAAAGATGATCATGAAAAAGAGTTCCTTTATACTTTATTCCATATGTATCAATCTTATTACTGTACTTTTCACAATCCCCCCTCAATAAACGTTTTTGAATGAATGAGTGAATAGATGAATGGATAAACAGAATACAGCCTTTCCTGTCTATAATTCTTGTTTTCAAGATTCTAATTAGCCAGATGTAATGGTTTACTTCTATAGAACTAGCACTTGGGAACAAAGAAGAAGAGATAAAAAGAAGTATAACTTGATATTATTAGAAAAATAACTTCTAGACAATCTTTGTTTTTCCTAATAATAAACATTTTCCCCATCAGCCTAAGTTTCTGCTGTGAATTTACAAAATCCCCTCAACAACTCTTGAATTTCTATCCTAGACTAAATGATACCTGAGGACAGGGAAGAGTAAAAGCAGCCTGAGAAGGGGCTGTTGTCCTATCTTCTAAAGGCTTGAGTATCACAATTTGACTTGCTCTGCAAAGAGTTGCTCCCAGGGCCCTCACAAATGAAATACTGAGCCCCACACATGTACTTGGAAGGCTGAAGCAGGAGGATCAGTTGAACCCAGGAGACCCTGCCTCAAGACAACAAAGAACACTGAATTTAAACATTTTGTCAGTTAAATATGCCTTTATACTTGTGAAATAAGGCACTCGTAGAATACAATGAGCTAAACGTGGGTATATAGTGTAAGTCATCTACTGTTATTGTTTTGTTATTAAAGTCATTTCTTTCAGGGATGTGTTTGGCCAGATGGGAGAGCAGTTATAACACAAGCGCTACAAACTACAATCCTGGAGACAGAAGCACTGATTATGGGATATTTCAAATCAATAGCCGCTACTGGTGCAATGATGGCAAGACCCCAGGAGCAGTCAATGCCTGTGGCATCCCCTGCAGCGGTAAGAGGAGACAGTGTTGGAGAGATAGCCTGGGACTGTAACCCCAAGAGCAGAACATCTAGCCTTGAAAGGAATGTTAGAAACCTTGGAAAACCCTTAGCTTCTAGAATGTCATTACGTTCAGGCTCAGAATTAGCTACATAAGCTATTGAGCCTTGATTTTAGCTCAGTGGTAGAGTGCTTGCATATACAAGGTCTAGTATTCCATTCCCAACACTAAACACATTAAAGAGGTGTTACCATAAAAAAACAAAATAAACTGGGAAGGTGGCTCAGTGGTAGAGCACTTGCCTTGCATGCCTGAGGCCCTGGGTTCGATTCCTCAGTACCACATAAGCAAAAAGAAAAAAATAAGCCAGAAGTGGTGCTGTGGCTCAAGTGGTAGAGCGCTAGCCTTGTGCTGAAGAGCTGAGGGACAGCACCCAGGCCCAGAGTTCAAGTCCCACAACCAACGACAAAAAAAAAAAAATGGTTGGTATTCCTGCCAAATGTGTGGCCCGGGCCTATAGTCCTAACTACACAGGATGCTGAGATTGGGAAAACTGTGGTTCAAGGCCAGTTTGGACAAAAAAAAAAAAAGAAGTTTGTGAGACCTCATCTCAACCAACAAAAAAGAAGTTTGTGAGACCTCATCTCAACCAACAAAAAAGAAGTTTGTGAGACCTCATCTCAACCAACAAAAAAGAAGAAGTTTGTGAGACCTCATCTCAACCAACAAAAAAGAAGAAGTTTGTGAGACCTCATCTCAACCAACAAAAAAGAAGAAGTTTGTGAGACCTCATCTCAACCAACAAAAAAGTTAGGAAAAGTTGGATATAATGGTGCCCAGGTGTCATCCCAGCTACAGAGGCATAAATAGGAGGTTCATAGATTAGGTCTGCCCAAGCAAACTATCAGACTCTATTTGAAAAATAAGGAAGCAGGGGGCGGGGGGAGGCTGGGAAGGGATGGGAAGGGTAAACAAAGGAGGAGGCTACAATACTTGATAAGAAATGTACTCACTATCTTGCCCATGTAATTGTAACCTTTCTGTACAGTATTTTCACAGTAAAAAAAATAAGAAAAAGAAAAAGAAGGAAGCAAAAAGGACTTAGGGACATGGCTCAAAGATACTCTGTCTAATAATCTCAAAGCCCTGAACAATTAATTGTAAAGAGCCTTTGTCATTGAAGCTTTGTCATAGTTGACATTCTATCTGTTTAGTTATATATAGTTGGAGATAATATAGCTGTATAGTCTTTTATTGTTTTACTTTTATTATGAATTGTTCCAAATATACAAAATTAGGTATTAATAAATGGAGCCATATAATACAGCTATCTAATGCAATTTAAAATTATTAACACTCATAATGACTTCTGTTCAGTGTTGCAAAGTAAGAATTATTACTAAAAGTTTTTACCTTGAATGGGTGTTTTAGATAAACCTTTGTTGATAGATTTTTTTTTTTTTGGGTTGTGGGACTTGAACTCTGGGCATGAGTGCCATCCCTTAGCTCTTCAGCTCAAGGAAAGTGCTCTACCACTTGAGCCACAGTTACATTTCTGGTTTTCTGGTGGTTAATTGGAGATTAGAAGACTTTTTTGCCTGGGCTGGCTTTGAACAGAGATCCTCAGATCTCAGCCTCCTGAGTAGTTAGGATTACAGGCGTGAGCCACCAGCACCCAGGTGTTGCTAGATTTTAAAGTGAATTATAAACACAATATTTTAGTTACAACTAATATTTTCAAAAATATATTATTGAAATAGTCATGATCACATCTAATTAAATAATTTAGAGATTAATTGTTGAGGATGATTTTTTTTTGGTCAGTTGTGGGACTTGAATTCTGGGTGCTGTCCCTGAGTTCTTTTACTCAAGCACTCTGCCACTTTGAGCCACAGCTCCATTTCCTTGGCTATTTCTTTAGAAAAAGTTTTTAGTTGTATAATTTGACTAAAAATTATTAGGCGTGTTTCTTTTACAGTGTTGGGTACAAAGAGGGCCTTCCCATAGTTTTTAGTTCTAGTGCTTGTGATAACTGGTAAATGAGAAATAAATTATTTAGTTCATGTCAAATGGTACAGAATGAACAGTGTTCTTCAATTATCTTTTTTCACTATTATTACTATTAAAGTATTTTTACAGACAGGTTTCAGTTCAACATGTCCCCTAACTATCTTACTATTAGTTTCTCTTGCAAGGTAATTTCCTAGTATTCTTCTCCTTGGTGTAATGATAAAGCTGGCTGAATATAAGATGAAAATTAAATTTTTACTTCAGTCATTGTCTTTCTTCGCCCTTCTCTTTTAGCTTTGTTGCAAGATGACATCACTGAAGCTATAGGTTGTACAAAGAGGATTGTCCATGATCCACAAGGCATTAGAGCATGGTATGTATTAAATGTTCAAGGGAAATCTGTGTACCCTACCGTTGATGCATACAGGAGAGAAGGCTTGCAAACATCAAGGATCATTGTGAAAACTGAACTGCAGGTTTTGACTTAACAAAGTAATGTATTACCTCCACCCTTAAGGAAGTAATTATTGTGACTGACTCAAATCTTATCCTTTTATTCTTGGCATTCTTGAATGACCACTCAGGGATTTTAACACTTTCCTCACTCTAGTACTTCCTTGAGAAATCTTGAAACTATCTGCAGAGTAATTAAATGTGCAGTGTATATAACTCAACATTGTGTTCAACATTCTGCATTCTATTGAGACTCTTGGAGGAAGCAATGTACTTTGGTGATATTTCTTTCAATAACAGAAATATCTGAGCCAAGCTATATCTGTACTTTATTTATTGATTCCATACTTTATGGATCCCATGGGATATGAATTGTATGCATTATAAGAGTATGTGTTCTAACCTTTTCTCCATGTTCCCTTTTCTCAATAGGGTGGCATGGAAAAATAACTGTGAAAACCAAGATGTCAGCATGTATATTCATGGGTGTACATTGTAATTGCAAAATTTTGTCTGCTTGCTCTTGCTGCTCTTTTCTTGCTCTCTCTGTTCTATTCTAGCTCACTCTCTGTTCTTTTCTTGCTCTCTCTCTTTCCCAGCCACGTGGAGTGCCAACCTTGCCTGGTCCCAGCAGGTCTACTGAATAAACCTACCCCTTACCTGAATACCACGTGCGTGCTGGTGCTGTTCTAACTCGGCTACCTCTTTTTAAAAACCTAACATAAATGGTGCCGTGACTCGGATAAAGGCTTAAAGTCAGCATAGCTGGGATTTCTCTGTTTTTTTCCTCTTTTTTCTTTTTTTGTTCTTCCCTTTTTGCTCTGAGGAATACCCGCAGTTCTGGCGGCCTTTTGCGAACCAGTCTGTCTGCGGCGGAGTCAACGCATCGATACCATTGCTGCCTTTACATCCACGTCCACACCACTTCTCTACTCTGGTGAGTGAAACTACTCTACGGCTCTCTGTTGCTCAGTCTCTGTCCAGACGTGGTGAGACGCCAGAGAGCTCCTACGGCCTTTAGCTGAAAGGCCGGTCACCTCTGAAGCCGAGGACTCTTGGCTTTGGGGGCTTGGCCATTTCTCTCTAGAGGACTCTGGGGGAAGTCGGGACGCCGCTTCTGCCTGGTCAGCTCTCCTTCACTCACCAGACTGACTCTCCTACTCATTTAATGGGGTGCTACGAATCATGCCTGAGCCGTGAAACCCCTTTGAAATGTCTCCCGCGCTCCCTGGAAAGCCAGAGAGCCTCATTTTTATGCCATTCTCAGAAGTACAGTTTTTGCTACTGCAATGGTAAATGGTCAGAAGTCTGTTTACTTTTGGGCGCTCTTTTCTCTCTCTCTGCCATTCATGGGCAACTTTCTACCCTTTTTTTCTACAACTTTTTGGCTTGTGCCTTGAAGGGTGCGACACAGGCTGGGTCCCAGGGACCCCCCTCTAGGTTCCCTCTCAAAGGCTAGCCAATGTAGGCTTAATCTATTCAGGCTTTCTTTGCATTCTTTCAGAAATTCGCCATCTTGAATTCGCCATCTTGGCCACGTGGTGGGTTAAGGGTTTGGCCCCATCTGACCCTTAACCTTCCACTAAGTTTACTACTCCATCTATTCCAAGGTGCCTTGCTAACAAGTTGCTCTTTTCACAGGCCCTGGTAATGGAGGCCCAACCAGCTGATATGCTTTGTTAGCAAAGATGTCTAAACGTTGTCGAAATTTTAGGTTTTAAGTTTTGCCTTTTTTGTTTTGTGTTGTGTATTCTACTACTGACTACGTGGTTCTAAAATACTGGGCATATCTGTGCTAAAATTCTCATCACATCTAATGAGTTTTGTCATTTCAGAATAATTGTTGGCAATTCTTGATAAGAACCAGGTAAGCTCTACTTATTCTACTTGATCTCCTTGTTGCTTTAATTGGAAATAATAAAGGGCTTTTTTGGCAAAGATTTCAGTTCAAAGCCAGCTCGGGCTAAAAAATCCCTAAGACTCTGTCTCCCAGCTAAACTCTGCAAGTGATTCTATAACTCAAAGTGGTTCAGTGCTAGCCTTGAGCAGAAGTGCTCAGGGACAGTGCCCAGGCCTTGAGTTCAAATCTTGAATACCAACTGGGACAAGCCATCCCAGCAACGAGCACCTAGACTCAGCCAGTCTGGGGAACAAGGGAACGTGGAAAGGAGTAAGAGGAGATGATGTCACATCAGCTACTTTGTGCCTGCCCTTTCAAAATTAACCTGAGCCGGGAGGTCAGTAGAAATAAGAAGCCTGCCCATCCAATGTCTATACCTGTCTACCTATTAACTGAACAGGAATTTATATTCTTGCCTTTGTCACCTGAATTCTCTACCTAGTCGCCAGATGTCAGAAGTAACTAGGGACATAGACAACATTTTCAGCCCAAGTCCTTCCTCTTGCCATTTATTTGCTCTCTAGTATTTTTTTCCAGCCCCTCAATGCTCATGAGACTTCTCCTGACTTCATCTAAGGATTCAACGCCACCAAGGGACAGCTGCTGCTCACTGCCTTCTCTGGGAGGGGACCAAATTCCAGCCTTTTACCCCTATTGTCCACGCCCCTTTTCAGCAGGAAGTAGCCAGAGAGAATCCTCGCCCTATTTCATGATTATTAAAAGGCTGGAATGTAAGGTCCGCTCCTGGATGGCTAGCAGACTCCACCCTCCTCGCAGCAAAGTCTCCACCCAGTACCTGCGTTACCTAGGCAACTGGGACACCTGGAAGAGGTCACATCTGCATCCGCTGAGGTCACATCTGAATTTGATGTGGTCACACCTTTCCCTGCCCATACCCTACATAAGGCCTAGCCCAGGCCCAGACCCTCTCTTGCTGCTCTTTTCTTGCTCTCTCTGTTCTATTCTAGCTCACTCTCTGTTCTTTTCTTGCTCTCTCTCTTTCCCAGCCACGTGGAGTGCCAACCTTGCCTGGTCCCAGCAGGTCTACCCCTTACCTGAATACCACGTGAGTGCTACTGTTCTTACCCCTCTCTCTGCTCTTTTCTCTCTCTTTCCTCTCTTCCCAGCTCTCTCTCATTCCCAGGCCTTTCCCAGCCATGTGGAGTGCCAACCTTGCCTGGTCCCAGCAGGTCTACTGAATAAACCTACCCCTTACCTGAAAAAAAAAAAATTTTTGTCTGCTTATTATCTCACTGTTTCACTTTGTTTTCTTTCTTTTCTTTGTTGGCTGTGGGGCTTGAGTCACTGTTTAACTTTGTATAAGAAGGTATTCAGAACCAATAACTGAGCTAGCATTTTGTTAATGAAGAGTCATGCATTTTTTCTTTACCCATCCTGAGGCTTGAACTCAGAGCCTTGGCAGTGTCCCTGACCTTCTGTTGCTCAAGGGTAGCACTCTACCCCTTGAGCCACAGCACTTCTGGTTTTTTCTGTTTATGTGGGAATGAGGAATTGAACTCAGAGTGTTATTCAAGCACTCTGCCACTAAGCCACTTTCCCCATCTTAGTTATGCATTTTGACCACATCTGAGGAAGATGATCTAATATTAACTAACCACAGGATTGAGATAACATATATTGCAATAAATACTTTAAACAAATATATACCTTGTCTGTTAATACCTATCTGTGTCTGGGGAAAAATATATATACATATATGTGTATAAAAATATTTTAAAAAGTACAGTCATGTTACTATATTCTGTATTGTCACCTGCACATAAAGGTTGGATTTTTCTGAAGGAAAATCCACAAGTAGCTGACAAGTCTCATTTGGAATCCACAGACACAAATCTTAGATGGGCCCTTCCATCTACCTGGCTACCTTATTCACCTCTGTGCTATAGTCCTCACTATTAAAAATGGCTATAGTAACTTATAGTTCCCTTCTGTGTTCAAAATCACAACATACACACTTCCCACCCCATTTCTGTTTCCTCATTCTCTACTTTCCTCTCAACAGAAGATCTGGCCTCATCTTACCCTTTAAAAAAACAAACAGAGGGGCTGGGAAGGTGGCTCAGTGGTAGAATGCTTAACTTGCATGCATGAGGCCCTGGACTCAATTCCTCAGTACCACATAAGCAGAAAAAGCCAGAAGTGGGGCTGTGGCTCAGGTGGTAGAGTGCTGAAGGGCTGAGGGACAGCACCCAGGCCCAGAGTTCAGGCCCCACGACTGACAAAAAACAAACAAAAAACAGAATTTTACTGAATCAAGGCTTAGTGTGCTTATTACTTGACAGTAACACTTTTCCATCTTACCCTAAAAGAAAACAAGCAACTTCAAATTAACTCAAAAATTCTAGCTGGAGATGCGGATGTGTGGTAGACCCTCAGCCATAAGCAAGGAAGCTGGGAGAGCATGAGGTCCTGAATAGGTGCTGAACACGTTCCTGAGTTTTGGAGAGGTACACAGCCTCTACAGATGATTCTTTAAAGGCATCTCTTAGTAACACCTAGGCTTAATTTTGAAAGGTGCAAGTGCTTCCCAAGATTAAATAAAAACAACCAAATTTTACCTTAACACAAACTGATCATAGGCAAAATCCCATCTGTGTGGGTATCTGATGCCTTCATCTGTGTGGTCATCTCAAAAACAGTAAAAAATCAAACAAAAAAAAAACCATTAACTGCTATGTTGGACAAAATAAAATTTTTTAAAGGATTGAATACTAAACGCTTAAAAATGGAGAGCCCTTGAGTTAGGAATTTTGTTTTCATAAGGTTTATGACCTTTCATTTTTAAGCACTGTCTTAGGTGGCATCCAGAGAATTTAACAAGTGATGCAAATTTATATATGACTGGGTTTTAAGTCTTTAAAGAGTGCTGCAGGCACTTTGCTGATTATGAATCATTAAAAGGATTAACTCCTGTTGCCAATCCTTAATGTTGTTAACTTAGATTCATCTATTTCAAGCAAATCTTAGGCAGATGAGCTTGCATTACTAATTAACCTAATGAATGAAATTATGCATATTGTAATACAACAAATATTAAAAGGCAAATACAGAAAAATATAAAATATTATTAAAGGACTTAAAATTGCATAGCTTGTCTTTGCTTATTTAATGCCTCTGGAAAAAAGAGTCACATACACATTTATGATGAACTATTTATAACATATGTGTGTATGTGTGTGTGTGATATGAAACATTCTTTGTATCTTCTATAGCATCATCTGCACATAAATCTCTGGATTTTGCTGGAGAAAAATCCACTAGCACGCTGACAGATCTCCTTTGAAATCCATAGCCACAGTTCTCAGAAAGGGTCCTCAGGCAGGCCTCGCGTCATTTACTTCACCTCAGTGCTGTGCTGGGGTCCCCAATCTCCAAAATCACTATGGTTATTTTTTATGTCTTCCTTTCTCTGTTCAATGCCCCAACACACAAATTCGGTCCCTTTCTGCCTGCCTCATCTTCTGTTCTCCTCCACTCTTAGCAGGTAATCTGGACTCCCGTTGCCCTGAAAGAAAACAAACAATTTCATGTCAAGTTGTCCCTTGCATGTTACCAAAACAGCAGTCCCCACCTTCCTTCGGCTGATCCTCCCTTCTTCTCACTGTTTCTGAGGTGAATGGCCTTTGCTGCTGTCTCCACATATAGCCATCCTAGTGTGAGGCTTTCATCCCTCCCTACTGCATCTCCTGCATCCTCAAACTGCCCAGGAGTCTCTTATCTAGCACAAGGATCCAACTAGCTAGACACTGGTGCTTGGGAGGCTGATAATGGCAGGACCATGGGTCAAGGCCAGCCCAAGCATACACTGGAGAAAACTTCTCAAGTGTTAGGAAAGCAGTTTTAGCTGAGCAAGGACAGAGGCACATTAGAAAAGCGGGAAAAAGGGGCTGGGAAGATGGCTCAGTGGTAGAGCGCTTGCCTTGCAATGCATGAAGCCCTGGGTTCAATTCCTCAGCACCACATAAGCAAAAAGAAAAAAGCCAGAAGTGGTGCTGTGGCTCAAGTGGTAGAGCACTAGCCTTGACCTGAAGAGCTGAGGGACAGCGCCCAGGCCCAGAGTTCAGGCCCCACAACCGGACCCCCCCCCAAAAAAAAAAAAGCTGGAAAAAGAATGGGAGGTGAGGACACCAAAAGAGTTGAGTACATGCTATGAGTCTTACTGTGAAGGAAGCAGAGGATAGAGTTGTGGTTGGAGGAGTTTGGGGTAAATGAAGTGGTTTTTTTATGTTTAATCAGAAAGAATGGCTTGATTAAGGTATAATTTACACACCAGAAAGACTATTTTAAATGTACAAATCACCATTTTAATAAATTTATCAAAATGTGATCGTTTCTGCAATCCAATTTTGCAACTTCATCACCTCAGAGATTCTTTGCACCTCTGTGCCCTAATTCTCTGTTTTCATACTGAATACAGGAAGTGACTGATCTCTATAGATTTGCCTTTCTTGCACACTTCATACAATTTGAATCATATAACATGTGATCTTTGGTGTTGGTTCATTTTACTTGGCATAATATTAATGAGTTTCATTCATGTGTAAAATGTGTCAGTACCCTTTTCCTTTTTAATTAATTAACATTATTATGAAGTAGTTGTACAAAGGGGTTACAATTCCATAAGTCAGGTTATGAGTATAATGCTTCTTTGTCAATGTTACTCCTTCCTCTGTTCTCCTCCATCCTTGTTCCTTTTTTTTTTTTTTTTTTTTTTTTAAGGTTTTGGCAGTACTGGGGTTTGAACTGTAGGCCTCACACTTTCTAGGCAGTGCTCAACTACTGAGTCATGCTTCCTGCCCTTTTTTTTTTTTTTGGGTCCGGTCGTGGGGCCTGAACTCTGGGCCTGGGTGCTGTCCCTCAGCTCTTCAGCTCAAGGCTAGCGCTCTACCACTTGAGCCACAGCGCCACCTCCAGCTTTTTTTCTTTTTTGCTTATGTGGTGCTGAGGAATCGAACCCAGGGCCTCAGGCATGCAAGGCAAGCGCTCTACCACTGAGCCATCTTCCTAGCCCCTTCCTGCCCTTTTTTTGCAATGGTTAGTTTCAAGATAGGGTCTTGCTTTTTGCTCAGGCACATGCCTGAGCCATAATCCGCCTATTTTATACTTCCCATCATAAATTAGATGACAGGGCTGGGAAGATGGCTCAGTGGTAGAGCGTTTGCCTTGCATGCATGAGGCCTTGGGTTTGATTCCTCAGCACCACATAAGCAAAAAGAAAAAAGCCGGAAGTGGCGCTGTGGCTCAAGTGGTAGAGCGCTAGTCTTGAGCAGAAGAGCTGAGGGACAGCGCCCAGGCCCAGAGTTCAGGCCCCACAACAGGACCCAAAACAATTCAATAAATAAAAATAAATGAGATGACAGGCTATATTTACCTACTTCTTCTGTTGAAATAAAGTCTAGTGGATTTTTCTGCTATAGCTGAGCTGGAACCATAATCTTCCCAATCTCAGCCTCCCATAAGATTCCAACATCACAGTTTGTGGGATTCCAAGTCTTATCTCAGGTCTATGTAAATGTAATTCAGAAACCAGTCAGAGACCTTGTATACAAGTGTAGCCATAGGCTTCAAGATTCTTGATCCATAGTTATAAGAATAAACCCAAAAGAACAGGAATGTTTTTGTATCAGCATATTATGAGATATATGGAGAATGAAAACAAATGAGTCAAAATAGGGGAAAGGCACTTTCTGTGACAGATAAGAAGCTGCAATAGGACATATCCAAGAAGTATTAGGATAGCCCAACATGCTGATAGAAAAAAAAAATGCCAGAGATTAGCAAAAGGTGCTTATTCTGAGAACAAAATTAATATCAGAATCAGTGTTTGATAACTTTCAGAAGAAATTCAGTGTTTATGTTGCCGTGAGCTTTTCATGTGGCACTAACTATAACTAAGCCCTTGACACATTTCTATTTAGTGGTTTTTACTTGGAGATAGACTTTCCTCCCCAGGTTGGCTTTGAACTACAATCCTCATATCTCAGCCTCCTGAGTAGCTAGGATTACAGGGTGAGCCACCAGTGCCTGGCTGTATGTCATTTTTATAATAATAAAAATTTTCAAGTTATTAAATGAATTACTAAAAATTATATTCAGCAGGAATATTCTACATTTATCTTAATGTTAATATTTTAGTTACTTTTATAATGTTTAAATATTAAGCTTCTATTACTTCATGTTGTTTTTTTTTCTGTTTTTAGATACTGATTTCCCAGGATAGCAGCTAAAAGTTAAGCTCGCAATCTTCTCAATGCCCATCACATATAGCATCTTCTGAAATCCATCTTCCAAATGTAAACATAATTATATGCAATGTCAGTGTGATTGTCTATTTGTTAGATCAATACTGAGCACTTATGTAGCTCTAAGTAACATTTACTGTTTCTTGTACAAGACTTTTTCTATAGGGATAATAACCACATGAGCCTTAATCTGTTGGTTGTTTCTGTGTGTCCGTCATTATTTCAACTCCCATATACTACTCTCTCCTTAAAGCTTCAGACACAACTGAAATTCTGCCCATCCCATTCATCTGAAGCGGTATCTCTCAAAAGCTTTTAACTTCTCTACTTCAGGACAGAGTAGGAACTTATAAGCACAGGCAGGAACTTCCTGAACAGTGTCCCAGGGTCACAACAAATTGGAGGGAGACTCAATAAATGGGACTATCTTAAAATAAAAAGTTTCTGTACAGGTAAAGAAACAGCAACCAAGCTGGGCTCACGCTTGTAATTCCTAGCTACTCAGGAGGCTGAGATCTGAGGATCACGGTTCAAAGCCAGCCCAGGAAGGAAAGTTCGTGAGACTCTTATCTCTCAATAAACCACTAGAAAACCGGAAGTGACACTGTGGCTCAAGCAGTAGAGTGCTAGCCCTGAGCTGAAGAGCACAGGAACAGCACCCAAGCTCAGAGTTCAAGCCCCATGACTGACAAACGAAAAAAGAAAAAAAGCAACCAAACTAGAAAGACATCCAACTAATTGGAAAAAAAATATTTACCAGCAATATATCAGACAAGGGCCTAATACCCATTAGATACAGGGAACTCAAGAAACTAACCCCTCCCAAATCTAACAAACCACTCATTAAATGGGCAAGGGAGCTACAGAGAGACTTTTCAGAAGAAGAGATAAAAATAGCAAAGAAACACATGAGGAAATGTTCATCATCCCTGGCTGTAAAGGAAATGCAAATAAAAACAACACTGAGATACCACCTTACCCCAGAAAGAATGGCCCACATCCTAAATTCAGCCAATGACAAATGCTGGAGGGGATGTGGAGAAAGAGGAACCCTACTGTGTTGCTGGTGGGAATGTACACTAATACAACCACTTTGGAAAACAGTCTGGAGGTATCTCAGAAACCTAAATATAGAACTCCCCTATGACCTAGCCATACCACTCCTAGGCATCTACTCTCAGCATCAGGAACCAGGATACAAGGACATATGTACCTTCATGTCCATTGCAGCACTGTTCACAATAGCCAAGATTTGGAAACAACCCAGAGGCCCCACTACTGATGAGTGGATCCAAAAATTGTGGTACCTATATATACAATGGAATATTATGCAGCCATTAGAAAGGACAAAATAATGGCATCTGCAGGGAAATGGATGGAACTATAGCAAATCATTTTAGAGAGGTAAGCCAAGAGCAAAGAGACAAATGGCACATGGTCTCCCTGATATGTGGATGCTAAAGCCAAAATGCAAGCAGATATGACAAAGTAAACAGGACTCAAGAATCAAAGGACTGCCACTCATTTTGTTGTATCATTGCTAAATGACTCCATGTTCTTGACCACATATGTGGTATATGTATATGTGCATGAGGGAAGCTAGGAGGAGGACATAGAACAGAGGGAAATGGCAAAAAACATATAAGAGGGGCCTATCAGCTGCACTGGACATAGATGAAAATTAACTAAGCAACTCAAAGGCAGTGATGGGAGGGAGGGAATGAGAGGGAAAGGGAACAGCTTACAATAAGCAAAAGGAAAGAAATGTAAATATCACCTGATGTGGAAGAAATAGCTGTATTGCCCAAACTCATAGAATTCACAAACTTTATAGACTATGGTATGACAATTTGTCTTGTGAAGGTTAAAATGTGTTTGTGACTTTAACTAAGTATCACTATTCCACACTACTGTGAAATATGTGAAATGTATGTGATCACCTACTCTCAAAATTTTTTTTTAAGTTTTTAATTTCTAATCTGGACATTGCTATCCATGCCTGTACATAGTGATCTTCCTAGGCTCTTTCAGAAGCATCATGGGATTGTTATTTTCTCTGTATATTTTATTTCTATTGTGTTTCTCATATTTCATTATTTTTCTCTATCCTGGCAAATTTGCTTGTTTTGGTGTACCAAACTTTCCTGAAAGATTGCATGAGTTTTTTTTTTAAATTTTATTTTATTTTATTTGAGAACATACTGTACAGAGGGGTTACAATTACATGGGCAGGATAATGCATACATTTCTTACCAAGCATTGCAGCCTCCTCCTTTGTTTACCCTTCACCTCCCTTCCCAGCCTCCCCCCTCCCCCCCACCCAATCGTACCCCCCTCCCCCCCAAGATTGCATGAGTTTTGTTGTTGTTGTTCTAGATTTAGCATGTCTTAAACTTGTATTCTATAATCACACTTGGTAAAAGGATGAGTGCTGAAGACAAGAAAGTGTTTTCCTTCGGCATGTTAAGTAGCATGGTTGTTAAATTCCACTGATGATCCTGAGCAATCTGAGGATATTCTGATTTCAGTGTACCACATTAAAGTGTGTGGGACCTTTTCTTTATTCTCATATTCTGAAACTCCTTTTTAAAAAAAATGTATCTTTAATTGCATAAAGAGGTTTCATTTCGACCTGGCTCGGTTTGCATTTTTGCACTTGCTGCTTGGTAGGCTCTTTCAGTGTGAAATTTCATGTCCTTCTGTTTTGGAGAAGTCTCTCAAATCATTTACTGCCAATAATAATCTTCCTTCTATCCTCCCCGGCGAGTCTGGAACTCCGGCAGCGCGCCGTCCGGTTGTCATAGCAGCGACGCGGCGCGTGCGCAGTCTGCACGAGACACCGTTGCGCCTGCGCAGGGCGGCGTCGCCGCTGCAGCCGTCATCCCGCGTTGCGTTCCTCTCCAGGTCCGCGCCGGGCTGAATGGCCTACCCGGATGCCGCGGGCCCGGAGGAGCTGACCACCGCTCAGCGCCACGAGCTTCCGTGACCCGCCTTCCCTCACCCGGACCCCCGCGCCTGGGCCCGCGCAGGAGGAGCGGGGCCTCTGAGGGGAGCGGCGACCCCGCCGGTCCCGAGCTCTTTCCAGGCGGCGGCGGCTTCTTCCGTGGGACAATATGTTCAAGAGAATGGCCGAATTTGGGCCTGACTCTGGCGGGAGAGTGAAGGTCAGTGCTCGGGTCCCTGCCGCACCGTCCCTGCTCAGGCTGGAGCCCAACCGCAGACCGGGGATGCCGAACGACTGACTAAAACTCAGCGTTCGAATCCCAACTTCCGCCGCCACCGCCTCCCTCCCCGCCCCGAGTACCTCCCGTGACCGGAAGTGCCTGGGCTGGGGCGGGGCCAAGTCGACACCGGGAGATGCTGGGAAATACTGGCTCGCTGCACCTCAGCGGGCAACCCCGGTCCTGGGTGAATGGGCCGGGGTCGTTCGCATAACGGCTGCACCGGGGGCCCGAGTGCTCACGGGGTTTCCAAAGGCTGGCCGGGAAAAATCATAAATCCAGGATTGACAGACTTGCCTGACTTCCGGTTTACAAAGCCTCAAAGCCAAGCGCTTAGGGAACACTGAATTTTAGCTCTTGTCCCAAGTAGACCCCCTCATAATGCTGGACATTGCGATGCTTTATTTCCGCCCACCTTTTTGCACACTCAGGCCATTCATTCATTTATTGTGCCAGTACTGGGGC
Organism: Dipodomys merriami; assembly: GCF_024711535.1. NCBI lineage: Eukaryota > Metazoa > Chordata > Mammalia > Rodentia > Heteromyidae > Dipodomys > Dipodomys merriami. The sequence goes on from NW_027202271.1 coordinate 29,762,323, forward strand.
TTGAACTCAAGGCTTCAAGCTCTCAGTTGGCTTTTTCCTCTCCAGGTTGGCTCTCTACCTCTTGAGCTGCACCTCCACTTCCAGCTTTTTTGCTCATTAAGTGGAGAGAAGAGTCTCCTGGTCTTTTATGCCTGGTCTGGCTTTGCACCGATCCTTAGATCTCAGCCTCCTAAATAGCTAGGATTACAGTTAATCGTAAGCTAGGTGACTGACTAGCTAGGTTCTTTGATTTTTTTTTTTTTTTTTTTTTTTTTTTGCCAGTCCTGGGGCTTGAACTCAGGGCCTAGATATTGTCCCTGAGCTTCTTTTGCGCAAGGTTCACACTCTACCACCTGAGCCACAGCACCACTTCCGGTTTGTTCTGTGTATGTGGTACTGAGGAATGGAACCCAGGGCCTCATGCTTGCTAGGCAAGCGCTTTACCACGAAGCCACCTTCTCAGCCCAGATTCTTTGACTTTTAGGAAGACACCAACTGGTTCCTGATCAATATTTATCTTCTTTCTCTTTTTCTTTCTTTCTCTCTTTCTTTCTTTCTCTTTTTTTGTCGGTCGTGGGGCTTGAACTCTGGGCTTGGGCGCTGCCCCTGCGCTCTTCAGCTCAAGGCGAGTGCCCTACCGCTTGTGCCACAGCGCCACTTCCGGTTTTCGAGTGATTTTTTTGGAGATGAGAGTCTCACAGAGTTTCCTGCCTGGACTGGCTTTGAACCGTGATCCTCAGATCTCAGCCTCTTGAGTAATTAGGATTACAGGCGTGAGCCACCGGCGCCCGGCATATTTATCTTCTTTCTGATTCTCAATTTTATTACAGAAAGGACATTTTCAAAAGGAATTTCCCATGTTTGCACAAGTCTGATAATTGTTAATTTTTGAGACCTAATCTGTCATATTATTTTAAAATGTATTTATAGTGTGTTTACAGCTATTCCTGTTATAATATCACATGTAAAATGTAAATTCTTTGAATTCCAAAACAGCTCAAAGTTAATAGAAGGGGAAAGATATCAGGTCAAAAGTTCGTAGTAGCAGAGGCTTCAGAAACATGAACATTTTACCTTTAACTTTAGGCAAGCTTCTGGAACAAAACTACTACAAAGAAAAGAAGGATTAAACACTAGATTTTGAGGGAAAAGGAATAGAATTTTTCTACTGTTAGGCTCTACAAGCTTTTAAGTTTCAGGTGAGTTAAGGAGGTGAAACCTGCAGCCTTCTGATGATTTTCTACCAAAAGTAGTCACATAAAGCTTTAAAAATTAATGACTTATTTCTCCTTGATGATTGCTATGTGATCTTTTTTTTTTAATTTTATTTTATTTGTGAACATACTGTACAGAGGAGTTACAATTACATGGGCAGGATAATGCGTACATTTCTTACCAAGCATTGCAGCCTCCTCCTGTGTTTACCCTTCACATCCCTTCCCAGCCTCCCCCCTTCCCCCCAATCCCAATCCTTCTCCTTTCCCCCCCTTCTCCCCCTCCCCCCCCCCCACCGACGTTGTAAAGCTCGTTTTGGACATGACAACTTGTACTTCTCATTGTTGCAACAGGTCCACCTGTATCCTTAAACCACTGGTTTTTCCCCATCTCCTCCACAAGTTATACTGACATCAAATATAGTGAAAGCAGGGGTTATACTGTGGGGGAGGGACATACAAAGCAACAAAGAGATAATATTATAAATGCGTTAGAAACACATGCATGAAAGAAAAAAACCTTAAAATACACATCTAAGGGTTCATTTTCCATGTGATCTTATAGGTATCTTTTTCCAATTTAGATAAATCTTTATCTTTTTCATTGGTGAAGTCTTCAATTGTCTAACAACATACAGGAGCTTAGGTTAGCACTTGAACTCACTAAGTCAAACCTTGAACTTGAGGCCCAGTTGATGGTTAACAACCAGTGCTTCTGTAGCACTTACTCAAACATAAAAACTGCTTGCCTTTTTCTAAAGTGACTTTAGCCTTAATTTAATTTTTCCCGTTTTTTTTCTTCAGACTTCTTTTGTTGTGAAAATACCATACAGAGGGGTTACAATTACACGGGCAAGATAATGAGTACATTTCTTATCAAGCATTGTTACCTCTTTGTTTCCCCTTCCCATCCCTTTCCATCCCCCCCCAAGCCCCCTTAACCCCCCTTTTTCCTATTATTTTATTACTAGTTATTGATTATGTTGACACTGCTTCAGATACAACTAGTGGACAGTGTGGCCTAAGATTCACGTGCAAAACTGGGTTCTTTTCACTTGAAACTTTTTCTGTTGTTATTGTTGGTCCTGGGGTTTGAACTCAGAGCCTAGGTGCTGTCCCTGGACTTTTCACTCAAGATTAGTAGTGTTCTACCATTTTGGGTCATAGTGCCACTTCCTGTTTCTTATAATTGGAGATAAGAGTCTCATAGACTTTGAGGGCTGGTTTTGAACTGCAGTCCTCAGATCTCAGCCTCCTGTGTAGCTAAAATTACAGGTATGAGCCACCAGTGCTCTTTTATAAGTGCTCTGCCTTTATAATAATCACATATGAGGAGAAATTTGTAGGTCATTGGAGAACTGGGAACAGTTGTAGCAAACATACCATTGAGTCAATGTTACCATCTTTGCCATAGCTGAATCCCAATTGCAATACTTAATGTAGCATTTATAATTTTTACTGTTATTATAAAAGTGATGTACTGAGGGGTTACAGTTACATGAGTCAAGTAAAGAGTAAATTTCTTTTTGTACAGTGTCACTCCTTCCCTCCAAGTTCTCTCCCAGTTTTTCCCTTCCATCCCCACACACAAGTTGTATAGTTCATTTTCAGCATTTTATCCAGTGAGTACCATTGCTGCATTTGTTCACCGTTTGTCCTTCCATTTCTGTGCCTCCCCTTACACTCCCAGAGACATATAAAGGAACAAACAGAACAAAGACATAAAGGAACAAACAGAACAAAAAGAAAGAACAAAAACAGCAAAAAAGAAAAACCCTCTTGTTGGTGTAGCATTTGTATTTAAATGATTTTTCAGTTTTTAAAAGCCTCTTAGCATTTGAAATCATGGGTTTGAAATTCTAATTGTAGTTCTTTTTCTAAAGGGACTAAAGTAAATACATTGTATGAGCTTTTTATCACTCTGACAAAATACTTGAATATTTTGAAGGACTAAAACTTGTGTTAGCTCATGATATTAGAGGTTTCAGTTGAAGGTTGTTTAGCGCCCTCTCTACACGCCCCCAGGCAAGATTGAACATCTTGGTAGGAAGTCTAAACAAAGCTGCTTACTTCACTGTGGCAGAAACAGGTGGGGGAGGGCAGAAAAGGAGAGAGGAGAAAGGGGGCACAGAGAGCAAGGAGCCAGGGACAAGATAGTCCCAGTGGCCTCGTTCCTCCAGGCCTCACCTTCCAAATCAGCCATCAGCTATGAAGTCCTCAGTGGATAATCTGTCGATAACATTAGTATCCTCAAGATCACCTCTTCATTACTTCCGTCAGCTGGGGACCAAGTTTTCAACACATGCGCCTTTTGAGGGTGAATGACGTATCCAAACCATACATACATAGGAATAGAACAGAAAGTGTCCCTTCTTCTAACTAAACTTCTCTCACAAACTGCCCCTGATTTTTTTTTTTTTTTGCTAGCATACCTTAGTTGAATGAGAAAGGTTTTAGGTGTGCCATTTCCACACATGTATACAGTGCATTCCAATCAATTGTAGCTGCCTTTAAGATGTGTGCTATGCTTTGGTTAATAGTGGTTAAACTAATTAATACGGTTGTTAACATCAGGAGATGCAGCTTTGGGTCCCTCCCCTCCCCCCAGAAGCTTTGCTTTCAGATTTATAAGTAAAGGATCTTTTGTGTTTCTTTTAATAAAACTCTCAGCTGCTTTACATGGTGATTTAAAATTTTTCAAATAGGATGCATTATAATACAATCTTGTGTTTATTTATGTTCTTTTGAAACTAGAGTGACTGAAATAGATTTAAGAAAAATCTATGTTAAGAGAATTATAATTTTTCTTTTAGGGAGTTACTATTGTTAAACCAATAGTTTATGGTAATGTTGCTCGATATTTTGGGAAGAAAAGAGAAGAAGATGGACATACCCACCAGTGGACAGTATATGTAAAACCATATAGAAATGAGGTAGGCACTTGTTTCTTCCTCTAACATTTTTTTGAAGTAGTTTTGCTTGAAAATGAATTGTATCATTCTTTTGTAGTAACTTTCCAATTATGAAATTGGCCCATTATGTGACTGTTGCCCCAAACCTTTTTTTTTCAGGAATAAAAAACTCTCATCTTCATGTACTTTTAGAAATCAGTTTTCTAAAAATGTTTTCTAACTAAATTAAGACAACAAGTTATTCTTCTACAAACACAGTACAGATCTATTTTCCAAACATCACATTTATCTTAATATTTAATTAGGTGTCTCAGGAATAGCAGCTAATACTTACAGTAAAGATGTATAATAAACCTTCAGAGATAGCTGGGCACCGGTGGCTGATGCCTGTAATCCTAGCTATTCAGGAGGCTGCTATCTGAGGATCACAGTTCAAAGCCAGCTCTGGCAAGAAAGTCAGTAAGACTCTTATCTCCAATTAACCACCAGAAAACTGAAAGTGGTGCTGTGTCTCAAATGGTAGAGTGTTTGCCTTGATCTGAAGAGCTGAGGGATGGTACCCAGACCCAGAGTGCAAGCCTCATGACCGACAAAAAAAAAGTCTTCAGAGAATGTGGAAAACAGATGTACTGTAATCTGATTACTATTATTTCTGCTGTTAAATCTCTAGTGCTTGGAAAACAGCCAGTACACAGTCAGTATTTAACAGATATTTACTGAATTAAATGAATTATTCAGTGCACATATGATTGTAGCAGCATAATTCAAATAATGAAAAAGTAGGAAGAACCCATATGTCTCTCCACTGATGAGTGGGTAAATAAAATGTTTATCTATAAAGTGGAATATTATGAGGCAATAAAAGGAAATAAAGTCCTAATACAAACATATGGATGAATATTGAACACATTTTGCTAATCAAAAAAGGTAGACATAAAATGCTATATATTGTATGATACCCTTTATATGAAATGTTCTGTAAGGGCAAATTCATAGACACAAAATATATTAGCGGTTGTCAGTGGGTAGAAGTAAGAGAGAAGTTAGATGTTCAGTACTCCTAGATGGAAGTTTATTCTTTTTTTTTTAGTTGTCAAGGTGATGTACAGAGGGGTTACAGTTACATAAAAGACAATATGTTGGAAATGAGCTGTACAATTGGGGGGTTGGGGAGGGAAAGTAGGAGAACATTGAGGGAAGGGGTAACAAGTTTGACAAGAAATGTACTCATTACCTTATTTAATTGTAACCCCTCTGTACATCACCTTGACAATTAAAAAATTTATTCTTGTGTGATAAGAAATGTTGCCAGGTGCTAATGGCTCACCCCTGTAATCCTAGCTACTCAGGAGGCTGAGATTGAGGATCGTGGTTCAAAGCCAGCCTTGGCAGGAAAGTCCACAAGACTCTTTTCTACAATAAACCACTCGGAAAACCAAAAGTGGCATTGTGGCTCAAATGGTAGAATGCTAACCTTGAGCTGAAGAGCCGAGGGACAGTGCTCAGGCCCAGAGTTCAAGCCCCATGACCAACCCCCCCTCCCTAATACCTAGTACCTGAGAACTGGTATCTGATACAGCAATTTTGATACTTGCCCAGATATTTGTATAATCAGGGAAGTATTACTGAAAGAATCTTCAAAAATGCTTATGAAAATCTTCCTCAGAAAGAATACTTACAGAATAATAGGAGACAAATCCCAAGGCATTAAGATATAATTGAAGTATAATCCCAGTTATACTTTTTTTTTTTTTTTTTTGCCAGTCCTGGGCCTTGAACTCTGGGCCTGGGAGTTATCCCTGAGCTCTTTTGCTCAAGGCTAGTACTCTACCATTTCAGCCACAGCCTCATTTCAGGCTTTTTCTGAAATATAATTGGAAATAATACTTTCCTGCCTGGGCTGGTTTCAAACACAATCTTCAGATCTCAGCCTCTTGAATAGCTAGGATTACAGGTCCCAGCCCTTTTAAAAAATATATATATATTTTTTGGAAATAGGGTCTTGCCAAGTTGCCCACACTAACCTCCAACTTTCAATCTTCCTGCTTTGGCCTGCTTATATATTGGTAGACTCAGCTAACTCATTTTTTTAAAATTAGATGCCATAAAATTTAAAGGGAAGTATTTTATAAAGTGATGTACATATTCTTAGTGTATTGCCATTCTGATTTTTATAGGTAAATATAGAACTAATTAATTTTTCTACAATTTAGGATATGTCAGCATATGTGAAGAAAATCCAGTTTAAATTACATGAAAGCTATGGTAATCCTTTAAGAGGTACAGTATAACTTCTGATTTACAATGTACAAAGTTAAAAAGGACCATAAAATTAAATCTGTAATTCATAATTGTTTGTTGTTTTTTTTTCCCCCCTCTTCTCTTTAGTTGTTACTAAGCCTCCATATGAAATCACTGAAACAGGATGGGGAGAATTTGAAATAATCATCAAAATATTTTTCATTGACCCCAATGAAAGACCTGTGAGTAATGTTAATCTTTGCCTATTTTAGTGACTGTGAAAATGTAATAGTAATCGCTAGGTAGATTTGTCTACCCATGCTGGCTTCCAACAGTAATCCTCAGATCTCAGACTCATGAACACCTGGGATTACCCCCACAAAGCCACTAGTACCTAGCCCTTCCCTATTCTCTGTGTGTGTGTGTGTGTGTGTGTGTGTGTGTGTGTGTGTGTGTGTGTGTGTGTGTGTGTGTGTGTGTGTGTGTGTGTGTGTGTGTGTGTGTGTGTGTGTGTGTGTGTGTGTGTGTGTGTGTGTGTGTGTGTGTGTGTGTGTGTGTGTGTGTGTCATATTAGGGCTTAAATTCAGAACTCAGTCCCTAAGCTTTTTCACTCAAGGCTGGCATTGTATCACTTGAGCCACAGCTTCTATTCTGAATAAGAGTCTTGCAGATTTGTCTACCTGGACTAACTTCGAACCAGGATCTTCAAATCTCAGCCTCCTGAGTATCAAGGATTATAGATGTGAGCCACTGATAACTGATTTGAAATATTCCCCCCCCCCAATAAATTTGTAAACTTGACTGTTCACAGACAGTTATAATAATCAAATTTTACTTTTATAGAAAAAGTAAGCCGGGCGCTGGTGGCTCACGCCTGTAATCCTAGCTACTCAGGAGGCTGAGATCTGAGGATCGCGGTTCAAAGCCAGCCCGGGCAGGAGAGACCGTGAGACTCCTATCTCCAATAAACCACCAGAAAACCGGAAGTGGCGCTGTAGCTCAAGTGGTAGAGCGCTCGCCTTGAGCTGAAGAGCTGAGGGACAGCGCCCAGGCCCAGAGTTCAAGCCCCACGGCCGACAAAAAAAAAAAAGAAAAAAAAGAAAAAGTAATTCATATCTTAGTGATTTTCCAGGTTTAATTTCTATAACTGTATCTTTGTTATTTTTGTGCGTAGTTATTTTCTAGAGGCCTCAATAGATTCTTAACTTCTTCAAACCGTTCTTGTTATTCTAGATGTTCACACACAGTGAGGCCAAAGGGGGGTATTATCAGGAAAGGCAAAGACACAATGTTTGTGTGCATCTGATCATATAAAATAATACTTACTGAAATGAACTCTGGGAAATAAAAACAAGACTTTTTGTTCTTTGTTGCTGTTTTTATTTTCTTTTTGTTCCTTTATCTGTCTTTGGGAGGACAAGTGGAGGGCACAGAAATGGAGGGACAAAGCGTGAATAAATGCAGCAGTGATCCTCAGTATATACTCTGTTGAAAATAACCTATAAACTTGTAAGTAGGGACAGGAGAGAGACTGGGAGAATGTGAGGGAAGGGGTGACATTTTCCAAGAAGAAATGTACTTATTACCTGATTTGTATAACTGTAATCCTTCTGCAGAACAATAAAAAATAAGCCGGGTGGGCTAGGAAGGTGGCTCATTGGTAGAGTACTTGCTTTGCATGCATGAGGCCTTGGGTTCGATTCCTCAGCACCACATAAACCGAAAAAGCCAGAAGTGGAGCTATGGCTCAAGTGGTAGAACACTTATCTTGAAATGAAGTGCCCAACCCAGAGTTCAAGCCCCACGACCGATCAAAAACAAAGAACAATAAAAAATAATAACTTTTTAAAAGTTTGTGTTAGCTAAATATGGATAGATGGTGATACCTAATATGAAAGGTAAAGGAGTAATTTGCTACAGTAAGTTATAGTTTAATCAGGTTTAATGAAGATTGTAATTCAGTTAGAAATGACAGTGTTAGGCTAGCGAGAAGAGGATTGGTGAGTGAATACAGTCACAGTTCTCAATGTAGATGCACAAAAATGTAGCTAGGAAACTTGATGAGATTGGTAGGGGTTGGATAGATGGGATTGGGGTAGAAAAATAGAAGGAGTGACTCTACTCTTCAAAAATGCATTATACACATAGATGGATATGTGAAATTGAAACCACCTTGTGCAGTATTTGAAGATAGTTTTTTTAAAAAAACAAAAAGAAATGACAGTGTTTCATTGTGATGTAAACAGTTACATAGATGTGACATGTTTTTATATTGCAGGTAACCCTTTATCATCTATTAAAGTTGTTCCAATCAGATACCAATGCAATGCTGGGGAAAAAGACAGTGGTTTCAGAATTCTATGATGAAATGGTAAGATTCTATAGTGCATGTTTTGAAAGCATTTCAAGTTGGAGAATTTTGAAGTTATTAGGTTTTTTTTTTTTAATCTCAAGATATTTCAAGACCCAACAGCAATGATGCAGCAGTTACTAACAACGTCTCGCCAGCTAACATTAGGAGCCTATAAGCATGAAACTGAATGTAAGTACCATGTATTCTCAAATCTGAAAGGTAAGAGCATGCCTAGCATGTCAGCAAAGAAGAGTGAGCAGGGGAAAGAGAAAAGACATCAGCCAAGTTAATAGAAGACTGGTCATATGGAGACTTGTGGGTAACTTTGAGGAATTAAGATTATTAGATTGAATGAGATGTAAGTAATTTGTGAGTATTAAGCAGAGGTATGAACATCAGACCAGCATTTTCAAACAATCACCCTGACTGCTGTGTGAGAATAGACTATAAAGCAGAATAGTTGGGGGGACGTTCCAGTAATCCAGTTGTAACACGTGTCTGGACCAGAGTGAAGGCAGCAGTGAGAAAGGGGCAGACCCTCCCTATCTTAGAATTTGCTAACGGTAAGCCAGGTGCCAGTGGCTCACACATGTAATCCTAGCTACTTAGGAGGCTGAGATCTGAGGATAACAGTTCAAAGCCAGCCTGGGCAGGAAAGACCGTGAGACTCTTACCTCCAATAAACCACCAGAAAACCAGAAGTGGCACTGTGGCTCAAGTGGTAGTGCGTTTGCCTTGAGCTGAAGCACTCAAGGATAGCGCCCAGGCCCAGAGTTCAAGCCCCACAAATGATTTAAATAATAATAATAATAATTTGTGTTAAAAATATATTACAAAAAGCAAGCTAATAACAATGAAGAAAATGTTTATTTCCTGCATATTTTTTAGGTGCTGAATGTTTTCCATGTAATTCACTTACTCCACATACTTTTTAAAATACCTCATTTTTAACTGGATCATATAGAAAAAAAAAACTGAGGGACATTGAGAGTTGTCCACATTTTCCAACTTACTGAATTTGGCTAATAAGAGCCAGGGGTATGTTTGTACTTAAATCTTTCTGATTAAAAAAAATTTTTCACCATTTTGTCTCTGATTAGTGACCATCTTGTTATTTTGTAAAATGTCACTATACTTCAGCAATAATTACCTAAAGTGGCCACAAGATGGTGATGTTGGATGCAAGCAGGCATTTTTCTTTGTAAAACACTAGCCAATTTGCAAATTTGTATCATATTTTACAGAAATGAGATTTTCTTGAGTACTTTTTTATGTACCCAGCTAGCATGTTTGCTTTTTTTTTCTGTGCCAAGGATTGAATCCAGAGCCTCGTACATGGTAGGCAGGTGCTCTACCAGCCTCCAGAAATTTGCAAGTATAGTTTAATGTTCCTTTGTCCTCCTAAGTCCTCATAATAGTTGATAGGGGGGTTTATTTACCAGACAGTATTGTTGGTATTTCATATGAAATCTTCTCAAGAAATAGTATGGGGTATATGCTGTTGAAATTTCTGTTTCGTAAGTGTTGAAATGATAGTGTAAGGTTGAAATAACCTAGAGAGTGTCAGTTAATAAGTAGTAGATCTAGAACTCTTGACTGATACTTTTGAAAAAGGGCATGGGTTTATTTGCATAGTGTCACTTTGTTTATGTAAGTTAGAAATAATTTTAGTTAGCTTTTTCATTGGCTCATGTCTTTTGAGTTTGCATAACCCTCTATCTCCAAAGTACTATGTATTTACATAGAGAAAAAAAAAGAATTTCTCAAATCTTAACTGTGAGTTTGTGGCCAGAATTTCATTCTTAGTTGTAAGAACAGCTTACATCTTCTGTTGGAAATTTAGACATTCTAAAGTTAGGCCTTCTTCCACCCACCTGTATATATCTTACCTTGTCTACAGTTCATCCCAGAAGCACTACCTAAGGAAATACTCCTTTTATTACTCCATGATATAGCTTATAAATGTGAGAAAGGGCTGGGCACTGGTGGCTTATACCTGTAATCTTAGCTACACAGGAGGCTGAGATCTGAGGATCATGGTTCAGTCAGCCCAGGCAGGAAAGTCTGTGAGACTCTTATCTCCAGTTACCCACCAGAAAACCAGAAGTGGTGCTGTGACGCAAGGTGATGGAGCACTAACCTTAAGCAAAAATTGCTCAGGGACAGTATCCAGGCCCTGAGTTGAAGCCCCACTAAGGACAAAAGAGAAAAAAGAAAAGAAAAGAGAAAAATTAAATAATTCATCGGAAGTATTTGTCTTCCTTAGTTGCAGAACTAGAAGTGAAAACCAGAGAAAAACTAGAAGCTGCCAAGAAAAAAACAAGCTTTGAAATTGCAGAGCTTAAGGAGCGGTTAAAAGCAAGTCGTGAAACTATAAATTGTTTGAAAAATGAAATCAGGAAACTTGAAGAAGACGATCAGACAAAAGACATATAAACAATTCTGAAGCGAACTTGGTGTAATCTAAACTGAAAATAAGGTAGACATTAATGATTGAAGAAATGGACTTAATGCAAATACTATGGTGTTTCTTAAAGAGGAACTACATAAATAGTTGTCAACCATGGATTTTTCCAGCAGTGGAGTCAAAAGTATTCATACTGTTCAAGCAATATTTAATAGAAAATAGATGTATATAATAAGAATGGATGCTTTGTAGGCATTTTATGGAAATTTCATGATATTGAGCACAATTTTTTAAAAATTTTTATTGGAATGTATATGAAGCATATTTTTCTTTTAATAGGCATCAAACATTTCTTTGTAAAATGTAACTTGTACAAATTTTGTACTTCCAATTAGTGTGTATATTTAATTTCTTCTTAATCTTGTCAGCCCCCATTCTACCTCATTTGTATAAGTTGATGTGCCCCATAAATGTTCAATAAATGAAAAAAAAAGTTCAATAAATGTAGTTTATAGATCTGGTTTCTGCCTATTTTTAAGCATCTTTGGTTTGTTTGCTTATTTCTATCTTGTGGTATCTTTGGTACCTCTTTGAGGATTTTCTGGAACTCCATTAATAAATTAACATTTCTTCCTAGTATTGTGATATTATATCTTTATTCAAGAAAATACTTCATTTCTTTTTAAGTTGTGGCATTTATAAGCACTATGGAGGTGTGTGAAGGTCTCTGTAGTATAGAATTTCTTCCTAGATACTCTGGGACTTGAGATGGGCATTTATCCCTGTGTCAGCCATCGTGCAGATTTCCCCTACCTTTCAGTTCAGTGTTTGCCAGGCCTATGAGGATAAGAGTCACCAGTGTGGGTTTGAGGCCAACCTTAGGGAAAAGGGTAGAAATATGCTTGGGAATTTCACTTTTCAGCAAACCAAGCATCTGTAAGGTAAGATTTACTGTTATTGATACAGCCAAATTCCTATTGTCAAATTTTTGGTTTGTTTTCCTCTAGTTAATATTGTCAACTCATGTTCTCAAATAAATGAGAATTACTGCCTTTAGCTGATTTAATTATATTCATGAACTGAACCTCAAATCTCTTTACTCATTTTGCAGATGAGATGATGCCGTTATTTCTTACATTATTGAGATCACTGTCATTCAGTTAACTCTAAACTTCTCCCTTCCCAAGTTTCTTTCTTCTCACCAATCCTGCTTTATTTCTTCTCTCGTAATGTTCTCTTTTTGTCGTTTTAAATTCCAATTTATACTATGTACTACAGAAAATTTATAATTAGGGTAAGACTTTATTGAACTTCAGTTTGCCCTGGTGATTTGAATGCTACCCATCTCATGAAATTCTGCTTATGAGTGAATAAAGTAGCACATGTAAAGCACTTGAATTGTAGGACCGAAGAAGGTAACATTGTGTCTACTTGCAAAGAATCCTCAACAAAGTTCTAGCAAACCAAGTCCAATCACATATGAAATGGATTAAGTGATTCCATTGTCAAGGGATATAAGACTCAACATATAAATCCAGTCAATGTAATGTACTATTATGGATTTAAAAATTTATGTTGGAGTTCAAAAACAGCAATACCTCCAAATGTGACTGAATTTGGAGTATCCTTAAAGTGGTAATTAATAAAAGGGCCACAAGGAGGAGCCCTCATTCAATTTCACTGAAACGCACAGTAGAGCACCAAAGACCACAATGAACACAGAAAGGCACAGCTTTTTCTGATAAACGAATCATGTCCAAACCTTGATCTCAGAATCCAGCCAGAAGAATTGTAAAAAAAAAAAAATAATATATATTGACTGAACTACCCTGTATATGATAGTTGCAACAGCCTTAGAAAACGAATATGTACATCATCATAAAGTAGAATACAGGATAAAAAGAAAACTGTGGTCTTCTGAATAGGTGTAGAAAAGAATATCCAGCTGGAAACTGGTGGCTCATGCCTGTAGTCCTAGCTGCTTAAGAGGCTGAGATCTGAGTAAAATGGTTCAGAGCCAACGGCATGAAAGTCCAATTAAGCACCAAAAAAGCCAGAAATGGAACTGTGGCTTAGGTGGTAGAGTGCTAGGCTTGAGCGAAAAAGAATCTCAGTGTTCAGGCCCTGAGATCAAGCCCCAGGACTTGAACACACACACAAAAATATCCAGTACCTTTTTATGATAACACTCAACAAGGGCTGGGAAGGTGGCTCAGTGGTAGAGTGCTTGCCTTGCATGCATGAGGCCCTGGGTTCGATTCCTCAGCACGACATAAGCAAAAAAGAAAAAAGCTGGAAGTGGCGCTGTGGCTCAAGTGGTAGAGCGCTAGCCTTGAACTGAAGAGCTGAGGGACAGCACCCAGACCCAGAGTTCAGGCCCCACGACCAGGCCCCCTCCCCCCCCCCCCAAAAAAAAACGAGCTAATAGTGTAAAGGAATTTCCTCAACCTGAAGCATCATACATACCCCTTAATGCTGTATCCATGATTGCAGTGGGGGTTTTAGCCAGGACAGTTAAGCAAAGTAAAGGAATAAAAGCCATCCAGATTAGAAAGGAAGAAGTAAAATAATCTCTAGTCACAGATTATCTGTCCTTGCCAGGAGAAAATCCTAAGGAACCTATCTACACACTTCTCAGACACATACGTATGTGTGTGAGCACACATACAGTATTAGATATAATAAATGGGCTCAGTAGTGCTGCAGGAGGTAAGATCTATATACAAAAGTCAATTAAGTTTCTATGTACTTGGAGTGGACAATTTGAAAATAAAACAATTCCATTTATAATAGCAAAACATTTTTAGAAAGTAGTACTTAAAACTCAAGGGATCAGATGAAAAGTTGATAAATTCAACTTAAAACTGGTGCTTTATTTGGGTGCCAATGGCTCAACCCTGTAAGCTTTTTTTTGCCAGTCCTGGGGCTTGAACTCAGGGCCTGGGCACTGTCCCTGAGCTTCTTTTTGCTCAGAACTAGCACTCTACCACTTGAGTCACAGTGCCACTTCTGGCTTTTTTCTATGTATGTGGTACTGAGGAATCAAACCCAGGGCTTCATGCATGCTAGGCAAGAAGTCTACCACTAGACCACTTTCCCAGTCCTCAAGCCTATAATCTTAGCTAGTCAGGAGGACTGAGGTTGGGAGCCAGCCCAGAGGAGAGCCAATGAGATTCTTATCTCCAATTACAAAGATAAAGCTAGAAGTGGAATGTGGACTCAAAAACTGGGATGAAGACTGAAATCACTAGAGTAATCATTGTCATCATTTAAGAAAAACTTACTTTTAGCAATCAATAAGGTAAAAGATTGGCAAGAGACTATGAGGGTGTGGTCTTTTTTGAGGTGCCAGAGGCCCAAGAAGAATTTCAATAGCACTGCATGAAAAGCTGCTTCTCCATGGTCAGGCTTGAACTGACAAGTTTTCCTCAAGATGCTCCAGGTCACTGATAACTAATCATGACATTCCATCAAGACTACCTGTGCTAGGCCACAACCTGGACAGCACAGTACCTGACTGCCAAAGAAAGTGCTGAGAATCCACACAAAGAAGGACTTTGTGGAGCATCCCTTTTTGTTGAAAAGATCCATTCAAGTGAAATCTAGGGCATTATGTCAACATACAACTGTCACCATCTCTGCTTTTCTAACCCAGAAAAAAGTGGTCTCCATAGTAAATAAACTTACCAAAACAGAGAAACCATAAATTGAAATCGTGTAGCTATACATATGCATGCATGAATCCATGTCTTATAGGTATGTGAATCTCTTTTTATCACTATGATAAAATACTGAGAGAATCAACTTAAAAAGAGGCAAGGTTTATTTTGGCTCATAGTTTCAGTCTGTGGTCCCTTGGCCCTATTGCTATTGGCCTGTGGTAAGGAAGAACATCATGGCAGAGAGAACCCATACCTGGTAGTTGCAGTTTTGTTCATTTAACTCCTTTGATAAAGACGTATCTCCCTAACATGGCTAACTGATCACAAGCAACACACCTGGTAATTACAGTTTATTTTTTTAACTCTCAATACAAGGTTCATATTTCTATGACAACAAACAGTACAGAAATAGTTATGATTGAAGGGAAGGGGAAAAAATGGGTGCTGGTGGCTCACACCTGTAATTCTAGATACTTAGAAGCCTGAAATCTGAGGATTGAAGTTCAAAGCCAGCCCAGGCAAGAAAGTCCATGAGACTCTTGTCTCCAATAAACTACTCAGAAAAAGCTGGAAGTGGTGCTGTGGCTCAAGTGGTAGAGTGCTAGTCCTGAGCACAAAGTCTCTCAGTGGGCAGCACCCAGACCCTGAGTTCAAGCCCCAGGACCAGCACACACACACACACACACACACACACACACGCACGCACGCACGCACGCACATGCACACACACACACACACACACACACACACACACACACACACACACACACACACACACCAGACAATTCCAGGAAATACCAATAGTACACAAGATAAAGGTACTTTGGTTCGATAGAAATGACTGCTTTTTCTCTTACTTCCAAGGAGCCTCATCTCCTAGGTTTCACCATGTCTCAGTAATACCATCAAATTATTCATCAGTACATCAGTGCATTAATCCATTGATTAGGCCAAAGCCCTCATGACCCATTCACCTCTCAGTCATACCACAAGCTTGGGACCAGCCTTCTAACACATGAGTCTTTTGGGAGGAGCCTTCATATCCAAACCATAACAATAGGTAACCACTTAGCAGTGTTAAATACTGAGTTCTTTATGCATCCCAGGCATTGTTATAAACATTGCCAGTGAATAGAAGTCTCTACCATTGTGATATTAGCATGTGAGAAGGCAGTCAGGAAATGTTTAAACAAATGTAACAGTATATAAACTAATCATAGATTTAAATTAGAAAATGTTAGGCTGGGTGTTGGTAGGTCACATAGTCATAAGGATCAAGAGATTCAAAGTCAGTCCTGGTAGAAAAAGTTCCTGAGACTCCATCTCCAATTAAGCAGCAAAATGCAAGACTAGAGAGGTAGTGTATCAGCAGATCAAGCATGCCAAGGGAGTGTGCCAGGCCCCTAAGTTCAAGCAGAGTAGATAGATGATAGATAGGCAGGCAGACAGACAGACAGATAGATAGATGATAGGATGATACTGGGAGATAACAAGGACAAGGTTGGAACTTTAAATGGGAGGGTGTCTAGCCTTTATTGAGAAGTAGGCAGCCGGGCACCGGTGGCTCACGCCTGTAATCCTAGCTACTCAGGAGGCTGAGATCTGATGATCATGGTTCAAAGCCCGGGCAGAAAAGTCCGTGAGACTCATTTCCAATTAACCACTAGAAAACTGGAAGTGGCGCTGTGGCTCAAGCGGTAGAGTACTTGCCTTGACATGAAGAGTGCAGGGATAGCATCCAAGCCCAGAGTTCAAGCCCCATGACCGACAGAAAAATAGAGAGAGAAGTAGACATTTCAACAAGATTTGAAGAAAGTAAAGAGAGAGCAGGCAGTGAGGGTAAACCTCCTGAAGTAAGAGCATTCATGATGTGTTTAGGGAACACTCAAAGGGCCACTGAGGCTAGATCCAAGTGAGTGAGAGGAGAGGAGCATCCCTAGGAAGCAAACCACAAAAGGGCTTGTTGCTATTGCAAGGACTTTTTTTTTTTTTTGCCAGTCAGTCCTGGGGCTTGAACTCAGGGCCTGGGCACTGTCCCTGAGATGCTTTTGCTCAAGGCTAGCACTCTACCACTTGAGCCACAACACCACTCTGGCTTTTTCTGTGTATGTGGTACTGAGGAATCAAACCCAGGGCTTCATGCATGCTTGGCATGCACTCTACCACGAAGCCACCTTCCCAGCCCCACAAGGACTTCAAAAAAATTCTGAGTGAGGCAGAAAGCTAGAAGTAGATAAGCATGTAAGTCTACAAAAGTTACCCCAGGCTCATCTGGAAGGGAACAAGGGGAGTACCCCAATGATGGTCGGGAAGCCAATTGTGTGGTTTGCACAATTGCAGATTCATCTGTTCAGCAGATGTCATAGGCACTATGCCATGAGCTGAGCTGCTGTGGCGACCAGCCTGGTCACATTCCCTCCCTTACTACTGTAAACAAAGAAATAGTTGAAGGTTTTTGCTTTGGTTTGTGTCTTTTGTCTTTTTTTAAAAAGAAATTGTAAAGATGTTGTGCAGGGGGGTTACAGTTACATGAGTAAGGTAATGAGGGCATTTCTTGTGGAGCATGGTTACCCCTTCCTTTGTTGTTCTCCCATGATCCCTTCCCTTCCCCAATGTCTTTTGTCTTTTGAGATAGTGTCTCACGGTGTAGCCCACGCTAGCTTCATACCCATGATCTTCCTACCACAGCCTCCCAAATTGTAGGATTGATAGGTGTGTGACAGCATACCCAGTTCAAGAGTTAACTTGTGGCTTGCTACAAGTCAGCTGGGCTCTTTGCACTTGAAAGATAGTCTCTCCATGAACTTGAATCCATCCCAGGGCTTGGATTTAATAAATGCACATTAATTCAAATGTATGTTGCAGATGTACCATTATTGTTCCTATTTCAAGTGAGGAAAGTGAAACACTGCATTAACACTGAAACTGTACAAAGTGAAGTTAGGATTCAAGAGCGCAGAGCCAGTGCCACCGATCATGATGGGAGTTATAATAAGATAATATAGGAACAAAGTAGGGAGGAGGGGACACTGAAGCTGAAGCTTAACTGGAATTAGTCAGGAGAAGAGTGGGAAAAGAGAAAGCAGGAGTTGAAGAGGCTATACTCTAGGGAGAAGGAATGAAATGCAAGCACAAAGGAAGGCCTAGAAATAAGAAGATAGGACACTGGAAAGCCTGAAAAGCCAGCATTTGGGATCTGGGTTTGGTAGGTGCTACTGTAGTCCCAGCTACTTGGGAAGCTAAGCCAGGAAGATTGCTTGAGGACAGGAGTTGAAGGCCAGCCTGAGCAACATAATAAGACTCCTGACTCAAACCAACCAACCAGAACACCCATAGAAACAAGAACACCATTGCCAACTGCAATGGGTCTTCAATGTGTGAAAGGAGGTAATGAATGAGTTGTAAAACAGGCAGAGACTAGCACTTGTCTTAATAAATGCAAATATATTCAAATGTATGTAGCAAACGTATATTTGATCAAATTCTGATTATAAATGTGCCTTTACATGTTTCTTCTTTGGGATCTCACATTGTGTAATGCATTCATTGAAAGAAAGTCAAAGAAGCAATGGCTGCCCCAAGAGTACCCTGCAGTGGGGAGCCTAAGTCCTTATCATCTCCATCACCACCGCATTCTAATCCAAAGAGATGCAGTAAGTAAAGCAGTGATCTAGATATGCAAACAGTTTCAAGACAAGTCCCTAACCTGTCTAATACAGAACTCTTAGTGCCTGTTAAAGTCAAGTCTACCTGAATCCTGCCTGCTCTCCCATTTATGAGCTTTGAAATAATACCAGTGACTTTACATCCATCAACTTTATTTATATACTCAGTAAAGTACACATATCGCTCATCACTCTCAACTGAACATACAAGTTTTCATATTTGACACTTATTTGTTTGTAAAACTCACATTTTGATAAAGAGTGTATTTTTTTATTATTTCCCCAAGAACAAATTAGTCTGAAGTAGTAGAGAAATAGAAAAAGTTCAAATGCTTGAATTCCACAAATTTTATCCTCTTCATTCCAGAACTTTCTCTTTGGTTTACTTCAAACTAAAATGGGATTTTCTTAGTTTATGCCCAGAAGTAGCACAATTCATCACTTCGTGTGTGTGTGTGTGTGTGTGTGTGTGTGTGTGTGTGTGTGTGTCCAGTATTGAGGCATGTGCTGACACTGTCCCTTAGCTTTTTGCTCAAGACTGACACTACCACTTAAACCACTGCTCCACTTCCAGTGTTTTGCTGGTTAATTGGAGATGAGAGTCAGATTTGTCTGCCACGGCTGGTTTCTTACCAAAATCTTCAGCTCTCAGCCTCCTGAGTAACTAGAATTAAAGGTGTAAGCCACCAGTACCTGGCTTGCACCACTTTTTATTGAGAGAATCTTCTCGATTTCCAAAGTGAGAGCTAGGTTGGCCCATTGAGATGGGTGCAAACATTGGAATTAGGCTGATTGGAGATTAACAGGATGATGTTGATTTTCAGTGGCATTGGGAGTGAATTTACCTGGCTTTCTTTCTCAAGGGAAATGTTTGCTATAAGTTATTTGTGGGGAATTCCAACAACTTGGCAAGAAAAAATAACTCCACCAAAGTATTGTAGTCATTAAGGATGCAAAACTCTGAGAAATCCCACCCAAATTCACAAAGAATATAAACTGAGTAATTCAAAAGCCACAGACTCTTGCCTGGTTCAAGCACACACTTATACACATAAACAGCAGCACTAGGGTAGTGACCAGGAATTAGGAAAACAAGAAAAGGGAAACATAGAAATTTGTTTTCCAGGCTGGTTTAGCAGCACTCTACTTGATATTTCTAGTGTAATTGGGCACAAACTCATAGTCCTTAATGGCTCCAAACCAAATTCATTTAGTGTCCAAAAAGTATAGTCATGAGCCATATAACATTTTTCTGTTAACAATTCATCACATATACTACAATATCCCATATAATTATAATAGAGCTAAAAACTCTCCTCAGCTAATGTGGACATAGCCATTATAATGTCCTAACACATGTCTGTGGTGATCTGGGTTTAAACAATGCTCCTGCACTGGCAGTAGAAAATGGATAACATAGACAATTATGCACCGTTTATAATATTGGATGATAACAAATGGCTATGTCCCTAGACTATATCATTTCTCATTGTTTTAGAGTGCACTTCTATGTATTAAATACTGCTGACACCTGCCTATAATCCCAGCACTCAGGAGGATGTTGAGGCAGGAAGATCATGAATTCGAAGCCAATCTGGGCTACATACTGAGACACCATTGCCAAATAAACAATATACCATGAACCGTTATGCCACATCATGGCATCAGCAACATGATACATCTCATCTCTTACTGTCTTTTGTTTGCATCAAGAAGCTGTTTGGAGGCAGTCTTGGTAGTACATGCCTCTGATTCTAATATTCAGGAAGCTGAAGCAAGAGGACTGTGAGGTTTTTTGTTTTCTTTTGTTTTGTTTTTGTCGATTGTGGGGCTTGAACTCTGGGCCTGGATGCTGTCCCTCAGCAATTCAGCTCAAGGTGAGCACTCTACCACTGAGTCACAGCACCACTTCCGGTGTTCTGGTGGTTTATTGGAGACAAGGGTCTCACAGACTTTCCTGCCTGGGCTGGCTTTGAACCATGATCCTCAGATCCTAGCCTCCTGAGTAGCTAGGATTATAGGTGTCAGGAGATTGTGAGTTCTTATGTAGCCCAGGACTGCTTGAGCTACACAGCAAGTTTCAGTCCTACATAGCTAGACCCTGTCTCCAAAAATAAGGCCACGTAATTAACTTGTACCTCTTAGGTTTGTGTGTTTGTGTGAGCAAGCTGTGATGTCTTCACAAGGAAATCACCACTGTCACGCTTGTCAGGGTACACCTTTGTCGTTATGGGATACATGACTCTATTTGGAGCTAGAAATGGACCCAGGGGTACCAACTGGAGAGGAGGCACCTCGTTGCTTAGTAAGTGGCTACAGCTATTAAAGTGAAGATTTGTGAAGACAGTGGAAGGGAGTGTGCTTGCAGAGAGAAGATCATTGGAGAAACAGATGCTGAGGGAGAGAAACATGAGGAGTTAACACAGGAGGAAAGTGGCCAGGGACCACAGAACAAGGAACTTCTTTTTAGCTGCTATGAGCATGGTTGCCTGAAGGTGGCGTGTCTCGCTGAAGAACTCTGAAGATTTAGAAGTAATACATTTGGGAAGGTCAGGTCACATCCGTTTTTGATTTGTCATGTTCTGTCAGCACTTCTGTGAGAACAGAGCCATTACACTGGCCTGGGAAGCCAGAGGCAGCCCAGTGCTCCAGACCTCTGAAGCAAGGCTACCTCCGAAGCCCTGGGTCCTATGTCACTGGGAAAAAACAGACTTGGAAAATGCTGATGCATCCCAGCTTCAGCTCTGGGTCTCTGCCATGGCCACCAGCTCACCTGCAAACTGTGCTTCAAAGAGCAAACAGACCCAAAGAATTCAACCTGATTAATCAATTAGTCAAACAACACAACATCAACACCATACAACCTAGAGACTTTTCAGTCCTCTAGTGTGTTCAAGAAAAAGAAATCCTCCTGACATGTAATCATTCCTTAGCCACCTTTGTGGTCATTCTTCCTCTAGTGTCCAATTCAGATGTCATGTCCTCTGAGGTCCCACTTTCTCTTGTAAATGTCCTTGAAAAAATCCTCCATATACTCTATATATACATCAACTGTGCTCATCAGACTTTATTGTTGCATGCTTGTGAATGAGAGCTCCATCAGAGGGACTGTACCTTCCAAAGCATGGAATTGTATCATCCAAAGAAAAAAGTAATCTGGTAAGCTTTGAAAGTTGCCCAGGTATTGTTTTGTGGTGTCAGGAAATAACAGAAGTTAAGGCTGAAATTGTGGTTGGGCCTGGATGGTTGAAGATCCTGAGTTTTGGATTTTTATTCTGTGACAGGAAACTCCTAAAAGTCTTTATGAAGAATGAGGTGGGAAAATAAGTTGTCATTGCTTCAAGATTTAAATATAACTAGATTGCTGAGAAGAATCTTGACTCATTGCCTCATTCCCTCAGCTACTGAATTTGGAGCAGGAGAAAGACATATTGTTGTGGTAGTTTAGAAAGATCATTTTATCAGGGTGTAAGAAATGAGATTAAAATGCAAGACAGGAGCACAATGACAAATAGGGAGTGCTGGACTTATGACATCCTGAATAAGTGCTTTGGCAATTAAAGGTAAGGGGTAGGCAGTGATTTGCAGCCAGGCTAACTGTGAGAACTCAGAAAAGTTACTTAATTGGTAGAGACCCAGTTTGGTCATGTGGTGGATCTGGAAAACAAAAGGATGAGCTACATTTCAGACATATTAAGTCTGAGGTATTAGAAACACATCTGTAGGGTATCCCCAGAAGAAAATGTGTGACGAGAACCAGAGGCGTGACAATTAAGGACAGAGAAGATTTGGCAGCTCTTCACATGAAGGAATGGATGGCAAAGGCTAATGGCTCCACTCAGCCCACATAAGTGAATCAAAACTTAGAGGCAAAAACGCATTTCATGTAAGGGGCAAGAGGAAAACAGCCAGAAAATTTGACATTAAGATAACACTTGGACCCTTAAAAATGGCCAAGACAGAGGTGCAGATGTAGTGCAGTGGTAAGGAAAATGCCTACCATTCGTGAGACCCTTCGTTCTATACCAAGACCACAAAAAAAACAACAACAACTGAGATTCTAAGTTTTATCTTATGTGAACTTTAATAACATATTTTACTTGGGAGAGAAAGAGGCTTGGCTCTTAACCCTTCCTCTTACCTTTACCCTTAACCCTTTGTCTTAGCCCAGCCCAGCCCTAAGTGATCCTTACTGTACTTCCACCTCTGTGAGTTTGCATATTCTGATGCTTTGTACAGTAGGCTTATGATGTGATCTGTGGTCTTATGAGTCTTTCATCTGTCCATATTGTAGCATGGTTTAGTTTTTGGCTACATATTGTTCTATGAATCTGCCATAGAGCAATGATAGACGTGGACTGTTTCCACCTTTGGTGGCTCAAGTGATAGAGCACCTGCCTAAGCAAACATGAGGCTCTGAGTTCAAGCCTCAGTACCACCAAAAAAGAAAGAAAGACAAAGAAGGAAGAAGGAAAGGGCATGGCAGGGGCAGCAGTTCGGTAAATAAACTTCTTTTCCTGTCTGAATATCATGTGGTGTTCTTCATCAGCTACCTGATAAAAACTACCTATTTAATATACCTTACAGAAGGAAGAAGGAAGGAAGAAGGAAGGGAGAAGGAAGGAAGAAGGAACGAAGGAAGGGAGAGAGAGAAGAAATATATCTCAGGGGATTCGCCATTTAATCAGCTGTTAACGTTTTTATTGGTATAATTTTATTAAATTGTTTTTTTTTTTTTCAGACAAGGCCTTACTCTATAATCTAGGCTAGCCTCAAACTCACTACCTAATCAGTCTGGCTTCAGACTCACAATTCTCCTGTCTCAGCTTCCTGAATGTTGTGATTACAGGAGGGTACTTCCCAGCTCAGTTTTATCATCATCTTTTAAGTGACTTCTGCATTTTGGGTACTCAGCTAAGCCCTGGGGATCTCCAGTGGAGTAAAATAGATGTAGAAATAAATGATTGCCACAGAGCTGTAGCTGTCATAAAAGGGTTACTAAACAACAGGGCATTCTTGAGAAAGCAAAAGAGAAGTAGTCTGGAAAAGTTTCTGAGGAGATAGTTGAGTTTGTGTGAGAAAGATGAGTTGTAGTTGTTGGGAGGACATGGGGCAAGTCCAGGAAACAAGATACACAAAAACATGGGGCATTCTGGGAACTACAGCTAATTCCATGTATTTCAGAGTGCTCTTGACAGTGGGAGAGAATGAAATGAAACATAAATGGTCAGGAAACTTGGACTTTCCCTATAGACAGGGAAAAGTCATAGAAGAATTTTAAGCACAACAGTCATGTCATCAGGTTTTAGAAAGAGTGCAGAAGCTAGAATCAGGGACATTGAGTAGGCCAAGCTTTTTCTTTGCTTAGCATAGATTAATTGTTCAAAATTATGGATTTCATTATGAAGTTTTCATGTATGTATATAATGCAGTCAGATCATAGTCACTTCTCCATTATCCTCTATTGTCTGCTTCCCCCTTTTGCTGCTCCTCTTCCTATTCCCAAATAGTCTGGGAGAGACTATTTTCCCTTCCTTCCTTCCTTCCTTCCTTCCTTCCTTCCTTCCTTCCTTCCTTCCTTCCTTCCTTCCTTCCTTTCTTCTTTTGTTCCTTCCTTCCTTCCTTCCTTTCTTCTTTTGTTCCTTCCTTCCTTCCTTGCTCCCTCCCTCCTTCCTTCCTTTCTTTTGTCTATATCTTTTTTTTGTTGTGGGTTGTGGGGCTAGATCTCTGGCTTGAGCACTGTCCTTGAGCCTGTCAGCTCAAGGCGAGTGCTCTACTACTTGAGCCACAGCACCACTTCTGTTTTTCTGTTGGTTAATTGGAGATAAGAGTCTCATGGACTTTTCCTGCCCCGGCTGGCTTTGAACTGTGATCCTTACATCTCAGCCTCCTGAGTAGCTAGGATTACAGGCATGAGCCACTGGCTCATGTCTTTCTGTGTTTGGCTTAGTTTTTGAATGTGATGATTACCAGTTCTGTCCATGTTCCTACAAATGACATGATTTTTATTCATATTTATGGCTAAACAGTACTCCCTTGTGTAAATATATATATCACATTTTCTTTACCTATTCATTTCTTGATTTCCATTGGTTGTCTATTGTCAGCAGGGCTGCTGTAAACTTGGGTGTTTAGGTATCTCTATGGTCTTTGATTCCTTCAGGTATATGTACAGAAGTAGCAATACCAAATAGTAGTTTTTTTATAGTGTTCCTGTGTGTGTGTGTGAGAGAGAGATAGAGAGAGAGACAGAGAGAGACAGAGACAGAGAGAGACAGAGAGAGACAAAGAGAGACAGAGAGAGACAGGGAGAGAGAGAGACAGAGACAGAGAAAGAGAGACAGAGAGAGAGTGCTAAATTAAAACCCCAGTACTGGTACACACACACACACACACTCATACACACACACACACACACACACACACACACACACACACACACACACACGAATTTGGATAGAGCTCCTGAAAAACAAAGTATTGGAGTTTCTCTTCTGGTGCTGGAAATCAAACACAGTTCAAGCATGCTAGGTAAGCAGTCTAATTTTAAGCTATACCCATGACCCTCAAAGAGCGGGCTTTGCAGTGAGCTTGCTCAGAGCCTTGCTGTCCCCAGAGCTGATTGCCATGGTGGGGTGGGGGTGGGGGTTATAGCTCCGTGTGAGGAGCAGAGCCTCCCTTGCACCCACACAGCCAGAGCAGCAGCAGCAGCAGCAGCAGAACCGGTTCCCAAGGCAGCCAGACCTGACTGGTGGAACTCTTATCACCCTCAAGAAGGAGAAGCAGCTGTGTGCTGCGGGCGGTGGCTTTCCCAGGGGCTGTCTGGAGGGGTCTTGGATTTCACAGCTCAGGAATGTGAGTAAATCACCACCACTCTGACCAAAAGAGAAAGGCAGGAGGTGCCTTTTGCTCCTCCATGGGCAGTTTTTTTCTCCATTCCCCACTGACTGCCTTTTTACTAACTCTTCTTCTCCTGGAATTGTAACTTCCCTTTTAATAAACCATTAGCATAGACCTTGCCTTAGCCTTTGTTATTGAAGCTAGAGTAAAGCATTACAGCTATGATTCCCAAGGTTGTTGTTTTTTTTAATCATGTATTTGTGGGTGCTACTTCAGTTTAAATTCTCTATCAGGATTGGGAATGTGGCCTAGTGGTAGAGTGCTTGCCTAACATACATGAAGCCCTGGGTTTGATTCCTTTGTACTACATAAACAGAAAAAGCCAGAAGTGGCACTGTGGCTCAAGTGATAGAGTGTTAGCCCTGAGCAAAAGAACCTCAGGGACAATACACAGGCCCTGAATTCAAGTTCCAAGACTGACAAAAAATAAAAAAATAATTCTCTATCAAACTGGTAGTAGTAGTACATGCCTATAATCCCAGCACTGAGAAAGCTCAGGAAAGAGGACTATAAGGTTGAGGCCAGCATGGGCTACAGAGAAATACCTGTCTCTAGACAAATACAGAAATCAATTCATAAAAATAGTCTATTCCAAAAACACAAGCAGCCGGGGCTGCAAAATGGAACAACATTTAAATATTTTTCCTTTTAAGTAAATCATTATTTATAGAGACATCCATTAAAAAAAATTAGTCAGGGGCCAGGTGTGGATAGTTGACACTTGTAATCCTAGCTACTCGGGAGGCTGAGGTCTGAGAATTGTGGTTCAGAGACAGCCCATGTAGGAAAGTTCATTAAGACTCATCTCTATTAAACAACCAAAAAGCCAGAAGTGGAACTGTGGGAGAGACCTAGCCTTGAACAAAAAACCTCAGGGAGTAAGTATATCCAAGCCCTGAGTGCAAGACTAACACACAAACACACACACACACACACACACACACACACACACACACACACACACACACACACACACACACACACACACACACACACACACACACACACACACACACACACACACACACAGAGTCAGGGGTAGTTCATGCCTGTAGTCTGAGCTCAGTAGGCTCAGTAGGATCACTAGAACCCAGAAGTTGTTTAAACACTCTTAGTCTTAAAGGAGAAGTCTTAATGGCAGTCAATTAACAACAAGAAGAGACAAACATTTAATTGTCTTTGAGCTTGATAATGATCCCTTTAAAGTGCATTATTTCTCAACGCATCAAGCCTGTGTTGACAAGTTTCTTGAAAGAGCGATAAAAGAATAATTGACACATAATTATCATTTGCTTGATGTTTGGTTATCTTAATGCCATCTAATATCAATAAAAGCAAACCATGAGTGTCTGACTTATTTTCAATTGCCAGATATAAGTACAACATTACATTTAGGCATTCTTCTGTTTGTCACAGACATCTTTTTGACGCAGCTGAGTTTATTTTACATTGTCTACACTTAGGAGTTATATATAATTAATAGAAAAAATCTTCAAGGGAGGGAAAATGAGGTTTGACCATCAGGAGAAGTGCAATCACCTTGACTTTCTGGCAGCTTCTGTACATTGGATCATTAGCCAAGATAAATGAAAAACATAACTTACAAGAAAAAAGACTAGCCTTCGTAATCTTACCTGACATAAGAAGACTAAAACTTTTAGTATGTTGCTACATTACCCAGAACAGAATCATATAAGTGAACTAAAAAAGGCAACTGAGTAAGCATTGTGTCTGCTCTAAGAAAGACCAATAGGAGAACTGCTATGTTGAGAGGAGTCTGCTAAGAAAGGTAATCCAGTCAATCCATTAAAGATGACACTCTTGAGCATTTACATTGGAAATATTCTGAGAACAGAACAAAATGCTTCTGACTGAGAGAGGAGAAAATAGCATTTCTGATGAACTATATACCTGTGAAACAGCCAACTCTCACCTATCCTACTAATGGATGAGAGTAGTGGTCTACAATCAAATCAGTCAGCAAAAATTTGTTAAATGCAGCTGGGTTCTGGTGGCTAACACCTGTAACCCTAGCTATTCAAGAGGCCGAGATCTGAGAATAGCAGTTAAAGGTCAGCGCAGGCAGAAGTCTGTGAGACTCTTATCTCTAGCAAAAAGCCAGAAGTAAAGCTACAGCTCAAATGGTAGAATTCCAACCTTGAGCAAAAAAGCCAACAGAGCACAAGATCCTGAGTTTAAGCCCCAGTACTGGTGCACGTGCACGCACGCACGCGCGCACACATACACATACACAGAGAGAGTTAAGCACAAATGATGAGAATTAAAGAGAGTTTTACATTGTTTATTGCATAAACAATGGGCTTCAGACCATTGCCTAGGTTCCTGCAACTATGTTCCCTCATCAAACAGGAAATGGGCAGCATCATCTATGACCTGCATTCTAATGAAGCCTGCTCTTTCACCAGGTGCCCTGAAAAGATAATGACTTGTAGGAAGGAACAGCTCCAGGGGTAGGATGTCTCAAAGGAGGCCAGACAAATAGTGCCCTAAGGAGAAGAAGAATGGGGAAAAACTTTTGGAATCACTTAGCTGTTTCTCAGAAGAGCAGGTTCAGACACTCCAGTTTCTGGCTATCATGTAATAACTAGATCTGCAATGAACCTCCAACAACTAAGAAAAAGGACAAAAGACACGACAAATAGGAAAGAACTGTTTTAAGACTGTGGGCAATGGGTAGTATGGTACTGACATCCCAGAGAGAAGGTAAGGCAAAGATTAGCTTGGTTTCTGGCCCGGAAACACATACCTGGTCATGGAACAGAGCAGAAAATCTAAGTGTGGGCATCTTGATTTCAAGACTTCTGGCCTCTAGAACTATGCATTGTTCTAAGGCAATTAGTTTGTAGTACTTGTTACAGCAGCCTTGGGAATCTAATACAAATATTAACTAAGGAGAATTTGTCTCTGAATTACTGGCTTTCAAGCTTTGTTGTCATAGGAAGGAATCAGCATAGACTTTACACTAAGAAATCCTTGCTATTCTTACTTCCTGTTAGGCCCAGAGACATGCTCTGAGAAACAGGCCTCTTTGTTTGTTTTGTTGGAATTATTATTTATTTATTTACTTACTTATTTTGGTTGTCATGGGGTTTGAACTCAAAGCCTGGGCACTGTCCTTGAGCTCTTTAGCTCAAAGCTAGTGCTCTACCACTTTGAGCTCCAACACCACTTCCAGATGTCCGGTGGTTAACTGGAGATAAGAGTCTTGTAGACTTTCCTGCCCTGGTCTGGCTTTGAACCATGATCCTCAGATCTCAGCCTCCTGATTAGCTAGGATTACAGACATGAGCCACCAGTCACCTGGCTTTCATTTGTTTTTGGAGACAGGCTCCTCTCACCATGTGGCCAATGCTGCCTTAAATCAAAATTTTCTTCCCTCAGCCTCCCAAGTACTGAAATTACAGGCTTGCTACACCACACTCTGTTGTCTATTTTTTTTTTTTTTTGGCCATGTAAAACTAACACTATTACACTAGCAACACTTAGTTGGAGCCAGAGTCTCTTTGAGATGAACTAGTAGAAGAACACCAGAAATTGATGTCAAACTGTCTAATGAAGACATTGTATTGGACAGCTTCAAATCAACTCAACTAGGAAATATAAATATTAAATAAAAGAATTTCTAGAGGCTGGGAAGTCCAAGATCAAGTGCCAGCCAAATTCCTGTGGAGGGTACTCTTCCTGGCATGCAAGAAGCTACCTTCTCACTATGTTGTTGTATGAGTTTTCTTGCCCTGAGGTAGGGAGACTGCTCTCTCAATCCTCTTCTTAGAAGGCCACTAATCTTATTAGGTTAGGATCCCACCCTTATCACTTTACTTCAGCTCATTCCATCCTAAAAACTCCAAATATAATCATATTGGGGACGAGGGACTTCCACGTGTCAATTTGGTGGTGGGAGAAGAGGACACTAGTCCATAGAAAACCTTCAAGTATCTAGTTAACATAAGCTAGAACACATGTATGTAACAAAATAAGTACTGATATTTAATATGTATTAAAGGGCTAGGGAGGAAGAAAATAAGGCTGATCTAAACCGGTGCCACTAGTTTCTCCTCCTGTACATCCTGGTGGTTTCCTATGAGCTCCCCAGTCCTCTGAGTTCTCCCATGCAGAAAGTCTGCCAGGAGCTTCATTTGTGGAATTGGCCCAGCTCTGCTGGAAGACAAGATATATTCTAGGCATATGTGCACAGGGCTCCATTTATTTTTCTCCTTAAAATTTTGTTAGAATCCTTTCACCAGAAAAATAGCTAGCTTATTCATGATACAAGGGTCACACTGGAAGAACTTCTATCACTTCATAGACTCAAAATGCTTCTAATTGCACACACACACACACACACATACACACACACTTCATATGTGCCAGGCATTGTGCTGATATATATAGTATGTGTTCACTTCATGTTCACTTCATCCTTACAAGAACCTCATGAGGCAAGTTATTAACTCCTCATTTAACAGGCAAGAAAATTGAGGCAGAGAAGCTAAGTTGCTCAAATTCATACAGCTAGAAAATGCTAAAGATGCTGGTGGCTCACGCCTGTAATCCTAGCTATTCAGGAGGCTGAGATCTGAGGATCGCCTTTCAAAGCCAGCGGGGCAGGAAAGTCTCTGAGACTCTTATCTCCAAATAACCACCAGAAAACCGGAAGTGGTGCTGTGACTTAAGTGTTAGAGCGCTAGCCTCGAGCTGAAGAGCTCGGGGACAATGCCCAAGCCTAGAGTTCAAACTCCATGATTGTCAAAAAGAAAAGAAAAAAAGAAAAAAGAAAATGCTAAAGATGGGACTTGACCTATACAATAATGGTATCAGAGTTAACTAGTACCCTTGCTGCCAAATTAATAGACCATGGAACCTGCCTCAAGAAACTTATGCTATAGTGGTTAGCCCAAGGGAAAAGCAAATGAGATGGGAAGGTTAAAAATATAAATAAACCTCTGAGTGCTGGTGGCTTACACCTGTAATCCTAGCTACTCAGGAGGTTGAGATCTGAAGATCATGGTTCAAAGCCAGCTGGGCAGAAAAGTCCTTGAGACTCTTATCTAATCAACCACCCCAATACAAGCTAGAAGTGGAGCTGCAGCTCAAGTGGTAGAGTGCTAGTTTTGAGCAAAAAAAGCACAGGGACAGTGTCTGGCCCTGAGTTCAAGCTCCAGAATGGACACGGACACACACATACACACACACACACACACACACACACACACACACACACACACACACTATATATATATATATATAAACACAGCTACAGCACAAAATGTGAAAGGTGCTATGATCCACATTATGTGCAAAGAGATATAAAAACCATATTATTATTTGACATACATTCTTTGTGTGAACCATCATCCTATTCATCTCTATGAACTTTGATGACCATATAATAACTGACTGTCCCAGAAGTATACATAATTTGCCTTGGAATAAGTCTGTATTAGTATATGGCACCATGGGTTAACTTTATCTATCTCTGGATTGTGTGCAAAACTATTTGGTATTTGTGGAAAGAGTTGTAAAGTGTAAGAAATTCATACTCAGCTTTCCCAAGTAAAGATCTGTTCTGAAGTTTTGTCCTCAGGGCAGAAATGGAAACGGATTGTGTTCGTCCCCATTGCTCGTACTGATCAAGCAATCCTGTGTGCTCCAACAAGAGGTTCTTCTTAGTCAGATGAATAGCTGTGTAGAGAGGCAACAGGCCAGGACTTATGGGCTCAAGAATGTGTAAGATTTATTGGAGCTGCTTGTTAGAACACTGCTGTTTTCGTGAACTGGACCAAAATGCTCTGACTCCAAGCTTTTGCCAAGAAAATAAATAGCTCAGGTGTCCATCGACCTAAGAGGACCTGCTTGGAGTTGATATAATTGCCAAACCACCCTCTGGGAACTTGACAGATGAGTGCTTTAGCTTTCCAATCCAAGGTAAGAGTATGTACCCAAAAGGGGAGATCAACTCCTTTTTAAAGAGAAATATAAATTTCTATTTCATCAACTTGTTATTCACTAAATATTTATCGAGTGCTCATTATGTGATAAATGTCCCTGGGGTGACATTATACCCAAGTGTGGGGAGATAGATGATTAGCAATAGATAAATGGAGTGAATATTAGAAGGTGATAAGTATTAGGGGGAAAAAGAAAAATGTAGAGCAAAATAAACAGGATTCCAGGAAGCTAGCTGCAATCTTAAACAGAATTGTTAACATAGGACTCATTGATAAGGTGGTATTTGAGCAAAGATTTGAAAATGTTGAGAGGATTAACTGAAGGAACATCTGGGGAAAGATACCAGACTAAAGAAACCATAGGGCAAGGGTGTGCCTGGTATGTTTGAAGAAGGTGACTAGAACAGAGATTAAAAAAAAAAAAAAAAAAAAAAAAAGGTAAGAAGGACTCAGTCATGTGGGCTTGTATGGACTTCAGCTTTTACATTCAAAGAAGCAGGCTTACTATTAGTTTTGAGCAGAAGAGTAACTGCTGTGTTGCAAATTGACTTTCTATGTAAGAGCGGAAACAGGAAAAGAGAATGCAATTACTACGGGTTGTTGGATATGTAAGTCTGGAGACCATGAGAAAAGTCTGGGTGAAGATATACATATAGAGTAGTTGGCATACCATATTTAAAGCTAACAGCTAGATGACATCACCAAGCAAGGGAGTGAGGATAGAAAAGAGAGCAGGAACAAGCCTTTAAGCACTCCAACAATAAGGGTTTAGGAAAAGAGTAGAAATCAGCAAGGAAACTAAGATACAATGGTCAGTGAGACGGAAGGAAAATTGACATGTTCAGTTCTGGAAACCAAGTAAAGAAAGTATCAAGGAGAAAGTAAATGTCGAGGATATCAAATGCTGTTGAGAAGTCAAAGGTGATTGAGAATTGTCCGTTGGATTTAGTCACATGAAGATCATTGAAGAGGCTAGGCTCAAGTCAGCAAGTCAGTGGCTCACACCTATAATCCTAGCTAATTAGGAGGCTGAGATCTAAGGATCATGGTTCAAAGCCAGCCCAAGCAGCAAATCTGAGAGACTCTTATCTCCAATTAACCAACAAAAAATCAGCAGTCGAAGTGTGGCTTAAGTGGTAGAGTGTTTACCTTGAGCAAAAAAGCCAAGCAAGAGCACAAGGCCCTAAGTTCAAGCCCCAATACTAGCATGCACATACACACTCACACATACACACAAATCATTGGTGATTTTGCTAACTGAAGTGTTTGCGAGAATGATGGAGGAAATTCCAGATTAGAACAGATATAAATGGATAAATTGAAATTTAAAATAAATGAATAATTATACACAAATTATCCCTGTACAAAATTGACTTAAAAGCTTCCAAAGTGTGTGTATGGGTGTGTGAGTGTGGTTTAGGATAATCAAAACTTAGAGATAACACAAATATTCATCAATATGAGAATGGATAAAAAAATTCAGTGAATAAATATAAATATAAACATATAGAGTAAATATAAAAGTAAATATAAATAAATATAAAATCAGCAGCTGGACCCATGTTTACAAAGTTTTACTGAGAAAGCCTTGGACATTTGCTAAAGTATTGTCTGGATGCTTTTGTGAACTCCAATGGCAGAAGGGAGTAGTTGTGATAAATTTTAGGGCCTGCAAAGACTAAAGTATTTACTATCTTATTTTTACAGATAAAGCTTGTGAATCCTTAGACTAGAACAATCAAAATTAAGTAAATAACACACGAGTGAATTTCCCAAGTCTAATGTTGAGAGAAAGAAGTCATATACAACAGAATGCATACTGTCTGAAACCATTCTGTATAAAATTTAAAAACAAAAATGAGCTTCCCATGCTAGAAGTGCTTCTCTTGGGGTTAATGACTGAGCAGGGTCAGGAGGGGAGCTTCTGGAATGCTGATAAGATTCCATTTCTTCATCTGGGCGGTGGTTACTTTTGTACAGATTGATAAATGTCTCCACCAAGTTTAGCAAAAGTGAAAAAAAATACTAAGATAAAAACTGGAGATCAAATTTCTATAGTAATTCTTTCATGAAATTTTGCTGGAGAGGGGAAGAAAAACATGAAAGTTAACTTCACAAGGGAAACACAGCTAAAGAAGGATTTTTTTTCTTTTAAAGGAAAACTACCAGGGTCTGATGACTCATGCCTATAATCCTGGCTACTCAGGAGGCTGAGTTTTGAGCTTGCAGTTTGAAACTAGCCTGAGCAGAATAGTCTGTGAGACTCTTATTTCCAATTAACCATCAAAAAGCCAGAAGTTGAGCTGTGCTAGAGTGTCAGCCTTGAGCAGAAAAGCTAGAGAATGGTGTCACAGGCCCTCGGGTCAAACCCCAGTACATATAAACAAAGAAAAAAAGCTAGAGAAATTAAAAATTATTTATTCCCTGATGGAGAAAGAAAACTGAGGATTTATGAGAGAAAGCGGAGACTACCAGATAGCTTTCCCTGAGTGAGAAAGAGGAGGGGGCATTCTGGTGTGCAGGTGAAGGGTTTGGCTCTGAAGGAGCAATGAGGACAGGGAACTCCATATGCTGTATATAAATGAAGTCTACTGTGTCCCTTGGATCCAAAGAATTCCTCCATGACCGTCCTCTGTTGGTGCTTTGAGGAATAGTCATCTCACTCATAGCAAACACTTCACAAGAGTGTTGACAAGGATCTTATCCAAGACACATCTTCTAATGATTGCAATACACTTCTGTCCTTCCAATAAGATGGCACAGAGCAGCTGTGTGTAGCTAGAAGGAGAGGCTACAGTCCTCATTTACCATGGCAGGATTGTAACCAAGGCTAGCTTATGCTAACAATCAAATGGCCTACGTCACAGAATTTTCTTTTGGTTCTAGCAATGAGAGGTCTGAGGTAGATGTTGGCAGGGTTGGTTTCTTCTGAGAGTTGTGATGGTGAATCTGTTCTGTGTCTCTTTCCAGTGTCTGGAGGTTTGTTGGTAACCTTTAGTGTCCTTCAACTTGGGGATTTGTCACCCTGACCTATGCCTTCATGTTCACATGGTGCTCTTCCTGTTTGCACAACTGTTTGTGCCCAACCATCTTTCTATAAGAACATGGGTCATATTAAAGGTTAAGATAAACATTCACCCCATTCTTGTGTTACCTCTTCCTAACTAATCACATTGGCAGCAATCCTGTTTCCAAATGAGGTCATATCAGAGATACTAGAGATTTGGGCTTCAAAATGTGAGTTTGGAGACACAATTCAACCTCTCCCATCTCCTAATGCCACAATTAGTGTCAGAACTTTGTGTGTGTGTGTGTGTTTGTGTGTGTGTGTGTGTGTGTGTGTGTGTGTGTGTGTGTGTGTGTGTGTGTGTGTGTGCCAGTACTGAAGGTTTCAATTCAGGGCTTGTGCACTGTCCCTTAGCTCCTTGCTCATGGCTGGCACTCTACCACTTGGACCACACAATTCTACTTTCAGCTTTTTGATGTCAATTGCAGATGAGTCTGACTGATTTCCATGCTCAGAATGGCTTTGAACTTGCTTAATGTCAGCCATAAAGATAATTGAGGCAAGTGTAACCAGGTAAGATTTGAGCATCAATTGAATTAAAAATTCTTTTTTGTGGGGATGGGAAGGTGGCTCAGTGATAGAGCGAGCGCTTGCCTTGCATGCATGAGGCCCTGGGTTCGATTCCTCAGCACCACATACGCAAAAAGAAAAAAAGCTGGAAGTGGCGCTGTGGTTCAATGGTAGAGCACTAACCTTGAGCTGAAGAGCTGAGGACAGCACCCAGGCCCAGAGTTCAGGCCCCATGACCGGAACCCCCCCACCCAAAAAAAATTCTTTTTTGTTCATCATTCTAACATTCTATCATTTTAACTTAGTGTCCTTGTTTTTTTTTGTTTGTTTGTTTTAAGTTAGCTTATATTAATTGCACAAGGGTTTTTATTGTGATATTTCCATGCATGAATATAATGTATCAAAGTACAAATTCACTCCCTCTACTACTCTTTTATATCCCCCCTTTTAATGATGTAATGGTTTTGCATTGTTCCATTTTCTTTTTCTTTTTTCTTTTTTTTGTCAGTTCTGGGGCTTGAACTCTGGGCCTGGGCACTGTCCCTGAGCTCTTCGGCTCAAGGCTAGCGCTCTACCACTTGAGCCACACTGCCACTTCTGGTTTTCTAGTGGTTTATTGGAGATAAGAGTCTCACAGACTTTTCCTGCCCGGGCTGGCTTTGAACCGTGATCCTCAGACCTCCTGAATAGGTAGGATTACAGATGTGAGCCACTGGCACCTGGCTCACTGTTCCATTTTCATGCATGCATTTAAAGTAGTTGGGTCATATTTACTTCCCACAACCCTCTGAAGTGTTCTACTTCTGTTGTGAAACTATTGTCTTCTGTGTGTGTGTGTGTGTGTCTGTCTGTCTGTGTCTGGGTGTGTGTGTGAGAGAGAGAGAGAGAGAGAGAGACAAAGAGAGAGACAGAGAGACAGAGAGACAGAGAGTGTGTACTGGGGCTTGAATTTAGGGCCTCTTGTTATCCTCAACTTTTTTTTTTTTTTTTTACAATTGTAGGGTTTGAACTCGGGGTTTGGGCACTGTCCCTGCACTTTTCAGCTCAAGGCGAGTGCTCTACTGCTTGAACCACAGTGCCACTTCTGGTTTTCTAGTGGTTTATTGGAGATAAGAGTCTCATGGACTTTCCTGCCCAGGCTGGCTTTGAATGTCGATCCTTAGATCTCAGCCTCCTGAGTAGCTAGGATTACAGGCGTGAACCACCGGCGCCCAGCTATCCTCAACTTTTTCACTCACAGTTAACACTCTACAACTTGAACCATATGTCTAGTCTAGGATTTTACTGGCCAATTGGAGATGGACTGTCACAGTCTGTCTGTGCTTGATAGAACCATGATCTGCCAGGTCTAAGCCTCATGCTTAGCTAGTATTACAGGTGTGAAACACTGGCACCTGGCACACTTTTATTGTTCATAATATAAACAGCTTCACTCTTAGATTCTCATTCTGAGGTCCAGGCCATGGGATCTGCATTTTAGCATGCCTTCAGGTGATTCAGATGTCATTCTTTGACAAAGATTTCCCTAAGGTGCTAGCAATTCATAGTGTGGGAAATATGGATCAACAAGCTACTAGGTTGGAGTAAGTCATGGAGATACAGTGACAGGACCATGTGGACAGAGCTGCCAAGGCCACAGAGACTGTGAAACCACAAATCACCTTTTCATTTTCTAGGTCAGACAGAATCCAATATTGGTGAAGCTAGGGCATTTTGAGCACCTCAGAGGAGAGAAAGAAGCAAAAACAGGACTTACATATAGTAAGAGGATTATAATGGATCAAATGAAAAGCGAGAAGAGAAATGTGAGATGCTGTCCTGTAAGCCACTGTCTAGACTAGATAATGTCGCCAAGCTTTAAGAGAAGACAACACCTAGTCCCCTGCTGCAGGTTTTACTCTCAGGATAAAGGACATGTCCTTTATGCATGGTTATTTGGTGGGTCTGCATTTTTGTCTGCATTATCCTTGCTATGTAAAGATAAAACAGGGCTGGGTGCCAGATCTCAGGAGGCTGAGATCTGAAGATAATAGGTTTGAGGCCAGTTGGGGCACAGAAGTCCATGAGACTTTTGTCTCCAATTAATTACTAAAGAGCCAGAAGTGGAGCTATGTCTGAAGTGGTAGCCTAGAAACTAAGGGACAGTGCCCAGGTCCTGCATTCAACCCTTAGTCCTGGCACACAAAAAATAAAATAAAATAAGGGCCCAAACCAAACAAACAGGAACACACTTTGCATGAGTGATTAAATGAATGAATACTCTACTGACTATGATTCTTCCACAATTAGACTTTCTGACAGGCTTTGGAGTATAATAACTTAGATATACATACTTCTTAATTGTATTGTTGCCTTCTTATGACAATATTCACGATAATCCTATACTCTAACTGGTCAGATAATTTAAAGATGAAAACATGATTGGTAACTTATTTTTATTTTTAATGATTCTTGGTGATTTGTCTCTGCCCACTTGTTGGCTCATTAATGTCTCCTTGGGAAAAGTGGCAGTTGGTACAGGATTGTACACAATGGTTTTTCATTACCTATTAAAAATGTGGAAACAAACCAGTTCCCAACCATCTTGGGCAGATCTAAGCAAAGCCTGATCTATCAATTCCCTGAATTGATAAGAATTGTAGCTACCTGAAATGATAAGAATTGAGTCTTTGCTGGGCATGAGTGTGTCTGAAGGTGGTTTAAGTGCAGGGTAAACTTAATAATGAACAACCTGACTTGAACTCTGACAAACTTTACATTACACCATGATAAAGATAATATTCAAAAAGTGGGAAGGTATTTGGTGCTGTTTGTGAATAAGATCTTCCCTTTAAGTATGAACCTAAGAATTCAAACAGGGAACCACTCCAAAGCTAGAAATAGGCATGGCTGTAGTGATCAAGTACTAGCATGGAGCAAAAAAAGTAGCTAAGGGAGGGGCTGGGAAGGTGGCTCAGGGGTAGAGTGCTTGCTTTGCATGCATGAGGCCCTGGGTTCGATTCCTCAGCACCACATAAGCAGAAAAAGCCGGAAGTGGGGCTGAAGCTAAGTGGTAGAGTGCTAGTCTGGAGCTGAAGAACTGAGGGACAGCGCCCAGGCCCAGAGTTCAAACCCCACGACCAACAACTACAACAACAACAACAACAAAAAGCTAAGGGACAGCACCCAGGTCCTGAGCTCAAACCTCAGTAAATAAATAAATAATAAAGCACCATGAAGTCACAATGTTGCAGAGTTGGCTAAGGACATAGTGACAGTGTTATGTGGGGATGTCCATATTTAGGTCTATTCAAGTCAGAACAGGATGGGGCACCCTATGTAACTTGATGTGCTGATTTCAGGCACACTGGGCCAGGGTTCTATCACTTACAACTGCCACCATACTTCAAGCCCAGTAAGAAACCTCAGCAGGAAAAGAAGAGCCCTATTCACACTGAGAAAACTGTCCTGACTTGATCAAACAGAGCATGAATGTGTAGTTGCCTTGACTATGCTTTCCAAGAGGCACCAGAAA
This sequence comes from Dipodomys merriami, assembly GCF_024711535.1. NCBI lineage: Eukaryota > Metazoa > Chordata > Mammalia > Rodentia > Heteromyidae > Dipodomys > Dipodomys merriami. Next base: position 29,800,716 of record NW_027202271.1, read on the forward strand.
CAGCGTACTCAGTTTTCTTTCCTTTCTTCATCATTTTTGTGGCTGAAGTACCAAAGTCTGACTGGTAATACACACAAATGGCCCAAGTACCTGAACAACAGCAGCAATTCAAATGTGTTTTTTAAATCTTTTCTAGTTCTTTTAAAGGCCCCTCTCCCCTGGCACACGCAATGAAACTTAAGAGTCCTATTGTTCTTTCCAGAGAACAACAGCATCCCAACCTGAGTGTTCTGTAGACTTATTGTTTCACTGTACAAAGATGAGGAGTCATTTCTGGTCCAGATTCTGTGAGTCTTCTGTCTCTGTAAGTCCATAACCTCAATCTTGGCTTACCTTGGGTTGATCCGGCCCTAAAACACACTGGCTTTCTGGATATTGGTGGCTACTCAGGAGGTCATGATCGCAAGGCTCAAGGCTCAAAGTCAGCCCTGGCAGAAAAGTCCATGGCACTCTGATCTTCAATTAGCCAGCAAAAAGTCAGAAATGGAAATGTGTCTCAAGGGGTAGAATTCCAGCCTTCAGCAAGAAAAGCCAAACAAGAGCATAAGGACCTGAGTTTAAGCCCCAGTACTAGCACCAAAAACAAAAACAAACAAATAAAATACTGGTTCATGCATTCAAACTCATATAACTAATCAGAAAGTCTATTTAATCATTTGCAATGAGAAATATTGCAGAGTGGTGTGTTGTTTGTATTGGCCTATTTGTGACTTCTCTTCTCCAAGGGAATATATTGTTATATATGCAAATGACTATATAAGGAAGAGGTTTGGATATATATATAGAAAATTATCCGTCTACAATACCCCGATCCTTTCAATGCCCATTTCTATAAAGACCTGTCTTTCACCCTACCTTTTCTATGAACTGTCTTCCTGAATCACTCTCCTGCAAGCCTATTGCAATGTTTATATCTCTGCTATCACCCTGTATTCCAAGAGTTACTCATACATTTTTGTCTTTGCCATAGTAATTGGGTCTGAGGCATTCATCTGCTTTCTTTTCCATCCACCAAGCCCATAATAAATGTGCAGTAGACCATTGTTGACTGAATGAAACTATCTCTCCATCTGTTGTAATGTCTGTTTTAAAATTTAAAATCCAGTTTTATTAAATAGATGTAGATTGATATGAAGATAAATGGAAATGGAGAGAGGGATGGAGAAATAGAAAGTGATCTTTGTTTCCTAACCAACATTATGGGAAACTTATAATAGCCAGTTGTGACAACACTCAGTGCTTGAAGTTTTCACCACGCTTATCTGCTTGTTGACACAATTTCTAAAATTCCCTGGCCTCATTTTAGGACTGGGATTATGTGTGCTTTAGACTGCTTCCTTGTTTAAATTTTAAAAAAAGAAAGAATGGACCCCTTTCTCAAGCATATTGATTTAGATTCTCTTAACTCACTTTTTACCCATCTTTTTTGTTCTTCGCTGCTAATGTTCTTCTCAAAGCTCTACCTAGCCCTTTGAGAGTTAAGTAGAAATGTAGAGTATCAGACCTGGGGCCTCACAAATCAAAATCTGCCTTCTAATAAGAAGCCTAAGTGATTTGTATACATGTTGGAGTTGAAGTTGAAGAAGCCCAGCTATAAATCTCTAATGACACCACTGATTTTCCCCTCTCCCTTGTTTCATTATATATCATGTAATATCATGATATATATTAATATATATTACAGATATAATTTTGAGGTATTGGGGTTTGAACTCAGGGCCTTTTGTTTCCTAAACAGAAACTCTACCTCTGAGCATACCTCCAGCCCTCTCCTACTATTTGTGCATGTGTGTGCACACGCATGCGCACATACACATGAGCATGCCTATGCTAGGGCTTGAAGTCAGGGCCTCATGTTCTTGCTAGGCTTTCGTGCTCACGGATGATGCTTTCTTTGCTAGTTATTTTGAAGATGGAAGTACTTGGGACTACAAGCATAAGCCACAGGCTCCTGGCTCTTACTATTCTTAAAATATCAATGTCTGTTCTGTTGATTATCTATTTCTGTGCCTAAAATCATCCTAACTTTGTGCTTAAAACAGTAAATATATATTATCTCACAGTTTCTGTGAGTCAGGAATGTGGACAAGACTTGTCCAGATAGTCTGGCTTAGAGTCTCTCATAAGATTATAGTTAGGGCGTTGGTTGGGGCTGCAGTCACCTAAAACCCTGCTGGAGAGGAGCTCACCCGCACTCTATGGTTGCCCTTAAATCAGGCAGGGGGTGCTTGTGTTTGTTGGAGGGCTTTAATTGCACACTGCTATTGGCAGAGATTTCCCTCTAATCCTTGCCTATTGGGTCTCACTTTTGGGCAGCTCAGAACATGGCAACTGGTTTCAATAGAGTACACAAGTGAGAAGACAAACATGGAAACAAGTGTCATTTTGTAACCTAATCTGAGAAGTGACAGCCTATCATTGTTGCTATCTTTTATTTGTTAGAAGTCAGGCTGGGTGCTGGTAGCTCTTATTTGTCATCCTAGCTACTTAAGTGGCTGAGATCTGAGGATCACAGTTCAAAGCCAGCCAATCAGACAAATCTTAGAGACTCTTATCCCCAAGTAACCAGCAAAGAGCCACAAGTGGGGGTTTGGCTTAAGAGGTAGAACACCAGCCATAAGCAAAAACAGCTAAGAGCCCTGAGTTCAAAGCCCTGAGTTCAAGCCCTAGGTACACACACACACACACACACACACACACACACACACACACACACACACACACACACTTTAAAAAGGAACAAACTAAGTCTGTAGGCCCAGCCTATCCTCAGGTAGAAGGGCTAATACAAGGATCCGACCAAAGTAGGTGGGTATCATTGAAATTTTAGAAGCTTCATACTCTTTTTATTAGTTAAAAACTACATTTATGTCTGTTTGGAATATCCAATCACTTAGCTGCCAAGTTTCTGCTTTGGTTACTTGCCTCCATGTTCATACCTGGGAACTCAACCTTGGAGTTTTATGTTCTACAACCTTTCCCCTTCATGCTTGCCACCACCCCCACTGATCTAGAATTCATAACCAACATACCTACTTACTCCTTTTTGCCTAATAATGTCAGTCTCTCGGATTTGACTATCCGGGCTAGCTTTAAACTGGGATCCTCAGTTCTTAGTCTATTGACTGAGATGAGGATTCTAGTATGAGCCACTGGTGCTCCTCTCCACAAATACTTAAGAATGCTTCTTTAAAAAAATAATATTTTTTGGCCTGGGAAGGTGGCTCAGTGGTAGAGTGCTTGCCTAGCATGCATGAAGCCCTGGGTTCAATTTCTCAGTACCACATAAACAGAAAAAGCTGGAAGCTGGAAATGGCCTTGAGCTAGCAATCTACCACTCTGGGCTCGGGACAGTGCCCAGGCCCTGAGTTCAAGCCCTAGGACTGGCAAAAAAAAAAAAATTACAACTGGAAAAACTGACAATAGCGCTTAGTTGGGAATAGCATTGAAATGGAAATAGTATTGCACTGGGAATATGGACACATTCAGAGAATAAGGCAAAAATGACCAAGGTTACATCAGATATTTTGAAACAATACTCCTTGGTCGCAGTGATTAATCACAAGAGTAGCATGAGCCCAAGGTTGAACAGAAAGTGACTGGGAGGTGTCGTTGTAAAAGTACTTTTTGTATAAGGTAACAAAGATTCATGTATAAGGTCTAGCAGAGCCTTTTGAAAATTGTTATAGACCAATCATATATAATAACTCTTCATAATCTCAGTTTTATTTACATTTGTTGGTGGTGGTAAGGTTAATACAAATGACTGCATTTTGATTTTGACGACTGTTCACCTTCCATTCACTTTTTCAGGGGTAGTACTAGAACTTGAACTCAGGGCCTCATGCTTGCTAGGTGGAGTGCTTTTGTGCTAATTTATGCCTCTAACCCTTTCTTGAACTGGTTTGTTTTGTTTTGTTTGGTGGATGGTCACTGGCCCTGTACTATTTTGCTCAAGGCTAGCCCTCCACCAATTTGAGCCACAGGGAGCCTCTGTGTTCTTCCGGTAGTTAATTGGCGATTAGAGCCTCACAGACTTCACTGCCTATACTAGTTTGGAACCACGATCCTCAGACCTCAGACTCCCGAGAAGCTAGGATTACAAGCATGAGCCATCTGTACCTGGCTGAACAGGGTGTGTGTGTGTGTGTGTGTGTGTGTGTGTGTGTTTTGGGGGGGTTGGTTGATTGTGGGGCTTGAACTCAGCCTGGGCACTGTCCCCAACCTCTTTGTGCTCAAGGCTAGCGCACTACCACTTGAGCCACAGAGCCACTTTTGGTTTTTTGAGTGGTTAATTGGATATAAGTGTCTGACAGGGACTTTTCTGGCTGGGCTGGATTTGAACCACGATCTTCAGATCTCAGCCTCCCAAGTAGGTAGGCTTACAGGCATGAGCCACAAGTGCCTGACTGAACTGGTTGTTTTTGAAACAGGATCTCAATTCCTGCCTGGGACACATGACTGGGAAAGCATGTGCTTCCCATGAAGTTAGGATGAGCAGATACACGGTGTGCAGCTATTGGTCAAGAAGGGATTTTGTGAGGTGTTTTTTTTTTTTTAGTCCAGGTTGGTGTCAAATTTCAAATATGTTTTATTTCAGTCTCCCCAGTAGCTAGAGTTAGAGAACTGAGCCACCAGCACCTGTATCATTCACATCTTACTATGTAATATATCATATGTAAATTTTCCAGTAGTTTCAAAATATCTTTTACAACAGCATTTTCCAAGTCAAGATTCAATTTATTTTTTTATTTTTATTTTATTTTATTTTTTTGGGTCCGGTTGTGGGGCCTGAACTCTGGGCCTGGGCGCTGTCCCTCAGCTCTTCAGCTCAAAGCTAGCGCTCTAGGGGCTGGGAAGGTGGCTCAGTGGTAGAGCACTTGCCTTGCATGCATGAGGCCCTGGGTTCCATTCCTCAGCACCACATAAGCAAAAAGAAAAAAAGCTGGAAGTGGCGCTGTGGCTCAAGTGGTAGAGCGCTAGCCTTGAGCTGAAGAGCTGAGGGAGAGTGCCCAGGCCCAGAGTTCAGGCCCCACGACCGGACCCCCCCCCCCCAAAAAAAAAAGCTAGCGCTCTACCACTTGAGCCACAGCGCCACTTCCGGCTTTTTTCTTTTTGCTTATGTGGTGCTGAAGAATCAAACCTAGGGCCTCATGCATGCAAGGCAAGCGCTCTACCACTGAGCCACCTTCCCAGCCCTGCAAGATTCAACTTAATAAGTAATTATTGTAGAGGATGTTGTGCTGTTTAATTCTCTTTCTATTTCAACAATGCTTCCCTCTCCTTTTTCACTTATTATGTGATTAGTAATGTTGGCTTCTTTTATTTCTTTTCTTTTCTTTCTTTTTTTTTGTCGTTTGTGGGGCTTGAACACTATGAACTGTACCTGAGCTCTTTTGCTCAAGGCTAGTGTTCTACTACTTTGAGCCACAGCCCCACTTCCAGTTTCTGAGTGGTTATTGGGAGATAAGAGTCTCATGGGGGGCTGGAAAGGGGCTCAGTGGTAGAGTGCTTGCCTTGCATGCATGAAGCCCTGGGTTCAATTCCTCAGCACCACATAAGCAAAAAGAAAAAAGCCGGAAGTGGCGCTGTGGCTCAAGTGATAGAGCGCTAGCCTTGAGCTGAAGAGCTGAGGGACAGCGCCCAGGCCCAGAGTTCAGGCCCCACGACTGGACCCCCCCCCCTGAAAAAAAAAATAAAGTTAGAGCACTAGCCTTCAGCCAAAGAAGTTCAAGAGACAGTGCCCAGGCCCTGAGTTCAAGCCCCATGATAGGCAAAAAATTAAATTAAATTAAATAAACAAAAAGGAGTCTCATAGGGACTTTTCTGCACCAGCTAGCTTTGAACCATGATTCTCAGATCTCAGTTTCCTGAGTTAGGATTACAGGCATCAGCATTGGTGACCAGCTTGTTGCTTTCTGTTTGTTTTCATTTACTGGAGTTCATTTCAATAAACATTATTTCTTTTAAAAAAAATCTTATTTCAGGGCTGGGAAGGTGGCTCAGTGGTAGAGCGCTTGCCTTGCATTCTCAAGGCCCTGGTTTCGATTCCTCAGCACCACATAAGAAAAAAGAAAAAAGCCAGAAGTGGTGCTGTGGCTCAAGTGGGAGAGCGCTAGCCTTGAGCTGAAGAGCTGAGGGACAGCACCCAGGCCCAGAGTTCAGGCCCCACGACCGGACCCCCCCAAAAAAATATCTTATTTCATATGATCAGAAGCACATAGGCATTGTTCCTCCCACAAGAAAAACCTCCTGTGGTCTTACTGTGTGTGAATGTCTAGAGTCCTGTATAGTTTATCATGTCCCCATGTATTTTAGATCTAACTTCCTGATGTTGGTTTCTTTATACCTAAAATGAGATTATTAGTTATATTGATTTTTTTGGTCAGTCCTGCAGCTTGGACTCAGGGCCTGGGCCCTGTTCCTGAGCTTCTTGTGTTCAAGGCTAGCACTCTACCACTTGAGCCACAGCACCTCTTCTGCTTATGTGGTTTTGAGGAATCGAACCCAGGGCTTCATGCATGCTAGGCAAGCACTCTACCACTAAGCCACATTCTCAGCTCAACAAATATTTCTTGAGTATATACCATACTTGGAGTACACAACAATGATAAAAATTAGATCCAGAAAAATGTCTAAATTCATAAAGCATGCATCCTCATGTAGGGAGGAAAAGAATAATTTATTGTCTATTGAATTTACATACTAGATAATACCACAAAAATAAAATAAAGAAGAATTTTTTAAAAATAGAACAAGTTAAAATACAGTGATCAAGAAAAGCCTCATTAGCTGGGTATCAGTAGCTCATGCCTTTAATCCTAGTTACTCAGGAGGCTAAGATCTGAGAATCTCAGTTCAAATTGATCTCAAAGTCTGTGAGATTCTTATCTCCAATTGACTACCAAAATGCCAGAAGTGGAGCTCTAGCTCAAAGTGGTAGAGTGCTAGCACAAAAGCTCAGGGACAGTGCCTAAGCCCTGAGTTTAAGCCCTAGGACAGGTACCACAAAAGAAAAATGAAAGGTCTCACTGACAAGGTAGCTTTAAGCAAAATCCTGAGGAAAGCAATAGAAATATTTGGTGGAAAACCATCTTAAGTAGAGGTAACAATAATGTCAAAGACCCTGAACTGGCTACGTATACGATATGTTTAAGAAACAGCAAGGAACGGGCACTGGTGGCTCATACCTGTAATCCTAGCTACTGATAGGAGGCTGAGATCTCAGGATCACCATTCAAAGCCAACCCCAGGCAAGAAAGTCTGTGAGACTCTTATCTCTAATTAACCACTTGAAAATCGGAAATGGCCCTGTGGCTCAAGTGGTAGAGTACTTGCCTTGAGCTAAAGAATTCAGAGGCAGTGTGCCTAGGCCCAGAATTCAAGCCCCAGAACTGACAAAAAAACAAACAACAAAAGAAAGAAACAGCAAAGATACCTCTGTGATCCAAACCAAATGGGAAAAAAATAACAGCTATGAGAGAGAGATTTGAGCAGTGAAGTAGGAGTGAATATGTGCAAAATGTAAAGACTCTGCGGGAGAATTTTAATTTTAATTTAATTATAATAGCCTAACCAATATATTTTTTTTTCTCTTGGTGAGGTAAGAAGTTATTTGAGGAAAGTTTGAGCAAAGGAGTGGTATAAGCAACCTAGTATTTTAAAAAGCCCACTGGAAGGGACAACCAGGAATAAATCAATGGCTTTCAAAATAAACAATGGTTCTTGGAACTAAAGTGATAGGGATGCAGCTGGTAAAAAGTGATTAGAGATAGCTAAAAGACCTTGTGTCTATAATCTCGTTGAAGTTGAGTAGCATTCATTGGATAGTTGTTGATTAACTTTTGTTTTCCTTCTCAAGAGAAACTTTCTCAAGCAACAAACTGAGTAAGGAACTGAGATTATAATGAAGAGACTTTTAATAACAATAGAACCAACAAAAATATATTGATAAATTGGCATGTAATATGAGCAAAAGAGAAATTAGGAGGACTTTTTGTCTTAGAATGTTGGGAGTTTGTAGTATGTAAAGATACAAAGGTCATATTTGGGAGGAAAGATCATATTTGACCTTGGTAGGAGCTTTTATTTGGACCTATAGAGCTTGGAATAAGCCTTGTAGATATTGTTGTCAACTAGATATATGAGATGGAATTGAAGAGAGTTTAGAGGGATTTTATTCATTAACAAAGAGCCCTGAAATTGCTTATACCTATAAGCATTTGTTTTGCTTTTGTTACATATGGGCTAATGTGGCTTCAGGCTCTATTGGGGGGTATGGGTCAGCTATAGACCCAATTCAACCACTTTCAGTGAAGGCTCTGGGTCTTTGCTGAAGTAACAGCTACTCTCTGGTACATACTATATTCATGGAAACAAGAGAACCAAACTAAACAATCCAGACTTGCTACATGTGGCCATACTTTCATGTACCATATACCACATACTTCTTCTCTAGTGACAAAAAAACAAACACATAGTCCAGCCCTGCAATCAGGGAAAGATATACACTCTGCTTAGAAGAGGGATTTTTTTTAAGGCAAATCCAAAGAGTATAGCAATATATCTTCATAGAGGAGAAAGAGCAAATAGTTGTAAACCACCTTTAATCTACCAAAGTGTGTGTAAAGATTGAAGAGAAGAAACCCAAAGTCTGAGATCCTCCAGTGTTCAGAGTTCATGAAGATAAGGGAAAGACTAACAAAGGAGCATGAGATAGAGCAGACAGTAAGATTGGTGAGTCCTCGTACTAGAGGGAACATACTTTTCTGATTGCTTCTATTACTCAATCAAAATAAGATACAAGTCACCAGCCATGTCTAAGGATGGGGAGAAATTCTCAGAGGTTTGAGAGTTAGTAGAAAGTATAAAAGTGGAAAAGAGTGAAAGTTTGAGTGAACCAGGAACGATCATGACTGGTGCATTAAGGGATCGCATGAGGGCAGTGACTTGTGTGTTTTTCCTCCAATCTTATTCAGTTGCAGAGGTAGAGGTGCAGTTAAGTGGACAAGCAGATTCTCTGAGTAAGGAAGAAAGCTACATCTAACTAGTATTTGTAAGCTAAAATAACTAAATAAGTAAAGCAAGAGGGACAGCCTAAGGAAGTTTGCATGATGTATGAAAAGTCATTAATGGTTGAGTGTGGAAATTTAAATCAGATAATAATGGAAGTTGGAACATGAAATGGGTTATGGCAAATAGAATGGTTGAAGAATCAATGATTGTAAATTCAGGGAAATCTGAAAAAAAAAGGAATAAGCCCTTCAAAGTAGAATGTGTTAGATGAAGAGTGTGATGCTCAATAATGACATGGAGGAGTTAAAGTTACATGTAATGACAAGATCTAAAGCAGTGCTTTTCAATAGAACTTTATTGCAGGTAGATTGGAAAGTTTCCAGAATAGTATGAAGTAACAGTGAGCCACCAGCCAAAATTTTCCAGGAAAGACAAACAAGTACCTTAGGATCAGATGAGCACAGCAGAGAGAAGGAGTGAGTGATACAGGGAGATGACATGTTAGTCAAAACAGAAAGTTTTAGGAAGAAGAGAGGGGAAAGGATTAGAACCATCAATATAAGGAGAAGAATGTCTGTCTCTATCCAGTGTGGTAATGCATGCTTTGGAGAAATGGTTCACTGGAAAGACAAATATGTGAATTGCTATTTGTCCAAAAAAAAGTTTATTGCATGTAGATCGGAGCCTCTCAATATGTCTTCTGTATCTCTCAATTAACATCATATGTGAGATCTTTAGTAATTATATACATAATCTTTTTGGCTTTCTGTGTTGTAGCCTAGATACATCTATGCACTATATCTCCAATTAGAAAGGCACTCTTCAACAGTACCTAGAATTTAGTCTATTAAGTTTTCAATGGCTATAAAAAATTTAAATTCTATTGGCTTCTAGTCCCTTCATTTTTTTGAATTTTAATGGTTTTAAGTTTATTTACTTACTTACTTATTTACTTATTTTTGTGTTAGTCCTGAGGTTTGAACTCAGGACCTGAGCATTGTCCTTGAACTTCTTTTGCTCAAGGCTAGCACTCTACCACTGGAACCACAGCTCCACTTCCAGCTTTTTCTTTAGTTTGTTGGAGTTAAGAGTCTCATGGACTTTCCTAACTGGTCAGGCTTTGAACTTTGATTTTCAGATCTCAGTCTCCTGAGTAGCTAGGATTATAGGTGTGGGCCACTGGTGCCCAGCTATTTTATTTTTTAAAATAAATGTTGATTTTAATGGAAGGCGTTCCTTCTCTTATACCTTTGCACATACTAAAATATTTATTACAAAAAATTGTCAAACTGTTCTATGAAACTCATTTTATTTGGCACAAACTAATGTACCAACTATTTATTTGTTTGTTTTATTTTGTTTGCAACTGAGTGTCACTTTCTGGCCTTGGTTGCTCAAAAACAACCACCATAGCCTTCTAAGTGCTGGGATTGCAGGCGTGCAACATCATGCTCAACTTTTACCTTGCTTTTAGTGTCATGATTTAAAATTTAGGTTTTTAGACTCTTTTTTTCAGATTGATGAATAATGTTGCACACATAAAGACTGAGGACAAAATGTAAGTGGCCCTGTTAAGAAAAATCCATGGAGGGAGGGAAGGGATAGTGGGAGAACAACAATGGAGTAGGTAATAATGTTCAACAAGACATGTACCTTATTCATGTAACTGTAATCCCCCTGTACAACATCTTTACAATAAAGTAAAATAAAAAAATCCTGGTTATTATAAAGGTGATGTACAGAGAAGCCTGATTTTCTTTATTGCTATATTACATCTGTTGATTTGCATATGTTCAACCATCCTTGTATCCCGATCATAAATCCTGTTTACTTATGATAAAAAAGAAAAACCTGATATTTCAATGGAAAAAGTATAGTAACTATGTTACTCATCACATATTAATTAAATATTCTATTAAAAATGTATGATCTTAAAGTAGTTGTACAAAGGAGTTGCCACTTAACAAAGCAGTTTGTGAATACAATGTATCTTGATCAGTGTCACCCCTTTCAACATTCTCACCCACCCATCCTGACATACCCCTCTCCTTATTTTTCTTAATTTTCTAAGATATATATTGAGTTCTTTTTTTTTTTTGGTCAGTCATGGGGCTTGAACTCTGGGCCTGGGTGCTGTCCCTCAGCTCTTCAGCTCAAGGCAAGGGCTCTACTTGAGCCACAGCGCCACTTCCAGTTCTAGTGGTTTATTAGAGATAGGAGTCTCACGGTCTTTCCTGCCCAGGCTGGCTTTGAACTGCGATCCTCAGATCTCAGCCTCCTGAGTAGCTAGGATGACAGGCGTGAGCCACCAGTGCCCGGCTATATTGAATTTTTGATTGTATTCCCCCACTCCTACCCTCACCTTCATTCATCTATTCCTCTCCCCTGGGCCACACTGCACCTCGTGCAAGTACTCAATTCCTGGTGCTTATTTGTTAAGTTTTGACTTGGCCTTTCTAAGGAATTACACTGTTTGAGTTTTCGCTTGAATCTACCGTATTTCAGTTAATGTGTTTGCATACACTTGCATACCAGCAAACGTATTTACTTATAAGTTTATGAGATAAATCTAGTTCCCACATATAAGGGGAAACATGCATTCTTTGTCCTCTGGCTTGACTTACTTCATATAAAGACTGAAGACAAAACATGAATGTTAAGAAAAATCCAATATTTCAATGAAAAAGTATGGTAATTACATTTACTCATTAACTACTAATTACATTTTCTTAAATACAACTTGAAATCACCCAGCATGCTTGTTTAATTTCAGTTCAAAGATTTGAAATTAAGTATGCAGGCATCATATACCATGGCTATAATACAATTTATCACAGTGAGCATTGTCATCATCATTTTCATGTTTTCTTTCCAATACATTTGATGATTCACTGGCAATATTTTGGGATGACACCATATTAATAGTAATTCAGACTTTATGGAGACCTAATTACTGAAAAATTAATGAGACCAATCTGAAATGCTCATATTTCAGGAATTGAGGCTTTTACACAGGGGACTGTGAAAAAAAGCACCTGTCTTGTAACCCTTCACCTGTGAAAAACATTAGTGTCCCTAATTTAGTTGAAGCAGGCATGGTTTGTAGGGTTGGTGTGTCTAGTGTGAAGTGGATGGTCTGTTAGTAACTAAATGAGCAATTAGCTTTGGAACAGTTATTCTTTCTAGAGAAATAGCTTTGTTTTAGAGTGAAGCAAGTAAGTTTAGAGCTGTTAAGCAATATCTATCCAGTGGCAATCTAGGACCCAAATGTGGCTTGCTCAAAGGTGTTTGGTTTCTCTGCTATACAATATCTAATTATATATAGATATAGATATCTCAAGACTTGTCAACTACGTCAACAGTGGCTTGAATACATTTTAGATTATCTAGAATTGTGATCACATATTGGAAAGCATACTCCAATATATGATGTATCCCTCTGGGCTTTTTAAAAAATTTTTTAATTTTTTTTTATTATTGTGGAAATACCATACAGAGGGGTTACAATTAAATGGGCAAGATAGTGAGTACATTTCTTATCAAGCATTGTTGCCTCCTGCTTTGTTTCCCCTTCCCATCCCTTCCCATCTCCCATCCCCCACCCCCATGGGCTTATTTTCTTTAATCCCTGTATCTTCAGAATTTGTGTCATCATCTGTACATTTTTTAGCATGGTCATAGTAGAAGCCATCCTGCCAGATTCCATGATATCTGGTGATCTGACTTCTGGAGCCAAATCACTGTCATTAAAGAATGTCAATCCTGATCACTGTTATTAATGAATGTCAGTCCCGATCTTGATTCTAGTTCTCTGCATAGTGTTGTTTTCCCCGCTCCTGGTATACCATGGAGTAGGATGTTTAGACTTAGCTTTCAGAGTCATTTTGTGTGTGTGGAGGAAGTAGTTTTAGTCTATTTTTTCCCCTTACTTTTTGTGTTCTTCTCACCTTATCTAGCTATTTTATGACTGCCTTCATCCTGATTCTATTCCTTCAATGTAAAGTAGTTCTTATAGTGGCATTTCAAAATTTCTGTTCTGAGATAATATCAGAACTGATGCAGATCCCAAGATGGAGACAGCAGTTGACTTTGTTTCTCCATTGTTATTTGTTGAATCTTTGTCCACCATCCTCAAGTCCACAGAGGAGGTGTGGCCTCAATTTTGTGTTTTAGGCTCCTATTGTAAATGAATTTGGAAAAGATGGTATGCTTTAGAGTACTATGTTAGCCAGAAGTCTTCAAGTTTTTATTTATTTATTTATTCATTTTAGGTTTAAATTAGTGCTTCCTGTTTTCTAGAAGGGCATAGAGCCATACCTCCAGCCTCCATTGCCACCTTTTTTTTTTGTCTGTCCTGGGGCTTGAACTCAGGGCCTGGGCATTGTCCCTGAGCTTCTTTTTTTTTTCTCTTTCTCTCAAGGCTAGCACTCTACCATTTGAGCCACAGCACTACTTCCAATTTTTTCTTTATATGTGGTACTGACGAATCAAACCCAGGGCTTTATACATGATAGACAAGCACACTACCACTAAGCCACATCCCCAGCCCTCCACTGTCACTTTTTAAAGAGCCTTCAAATCTATCTTATTCTTTATATCCCATTGCTACTACCCTACTTTTAGATCACTGTCATCTGCCAGCTGTCATCTAGATTGCTGCCACAAGCTTTTTATGATCTTCTGTCCCCTAATTAGATTAGATACCAAGAAGTTCTGCCTTAATGAATTGCTATTGGAGGTAAGAACTAAAGAATGAGTCACGTGAAAAGCTGGAAAAAAAAAGCATTCTACCTAGAATACAGAGCAAGTACAAAGATCCTGAAGGAGGAGTGTTGGGTGTGTTCTCCAAATGTTGGCAGCAAAGATCAATTTTCCTACAAAACTATAATTGATGGAATAAGATACATGGTGTGAAGCTGAGAACTAAGGCAGGTGGCTAGATTACACATCGTCTTTTGGGCCATAGCCAAGGACTTTGACTTGTTCTAGTATACTGGGAACCCTAGGAAAGTTTTAAGGAGGAGATGGCATGTTCCAATTACATTTTAAAAGCTCTGGTTATATTGATAATGGAATGTAAGATGACCATAGAATGTAGAGACCAGTTAAAAAGCCATTGCAACATAGGCACTGGCAGTTATAGTCCTAGCTACTCAGTAAGCTGAAATCTGAGGATAGTGGTCCAAAGAAAATCTGAGAGACTCCCATCTCCAATTAATTGGCAAAAAGCCAGAAGTAGATGTGTAACTTCAGTGATAAAGTACCAATTGTGAGCAAAAAAAAAAAAAAAAAAAAAAAGCATCCCCAGAGTTCAAGCCCAGTACTGGCAGGGGAAAAAAAAATAGAAAAAAATAGAAGGAAGAAACAAAAGTTATTCAAATTTAGCGAATTTAGTGGTTCACATCTGTAACCTCAGCAGTTAAGGAGACTAAGATGTTATGATTACAGTTCAAAGTCAGCCCCCAAACCACCAGAAAACCAGAAGTGGAGCTGTGGCTCAAAGTGGTAGACCTCTGGTCTGAGCAAAAAAGAGCTCAAGAACAGTGCCCAGGCCCAGAGTTCAAGTCCCATGAACAGCCCCCCCAAATTTTTTTTAAAAAGAGGGGGGCCTAGGAAGGTGGCTCAGTAGTAGAGTGCTTGCCTTGCGTGCATGTGGTTCTGGGTTCGATTCTTCAGTACCACATAAGCACAAAAAAGCTGGAAGTGGTACTGGGGCTCAAGTGGTAGAGCGCTAGTCTGGAGCTGAAGAGCTGAGGGACAGTGCCCAGGCCCAGGATTCAGGCCCCACGACCGACAAATACAAAATTGAAAAATTAAAAATTAAAAAAAGAAGAAAAGAAAAGAAAAAAGAAAGTGAGGCAGGAGGATTATGACTTCCAGCAAGCCTATATCCTGAGATCTTATCTCAAAAAACTAAAGGTAACTATACAGATTGATTGATAGATAAAATCATTTCACGGGCTGGGAAGGTGGCTCAGTGGTAGAGTGCTTGCCTTGCAGGCATGAGGCCCTGGGTTCAATTCCTCAGCACTACATAAGCAGAAAAAGCCACAAGTGGTGCTGTGGCTCAAGTGGTAGAGCATAAGCCTTGAACTGAAGAGCTGAGGGACAGCACCTAGGCTGCATTTTAACTGTGTTAAGTATGAAATGCTTCTGAGACAACAACTAAGTTTGAAAGAAGAGTTTGTGAATATTAATCCTGGACTTCTTTGAAAGGTCCAGACTTGACAGCACTGTCATGGAGCTTTAGGAAATGAATGAATACTCCAAAGAACAGAAAAGATAAGTTGGTATTTAGAAACCAAGATCTAAATACAGAAGTACTCATTGTTGCTAAGGGTGTTGCTTCTCCTAGATCACCTCACTAGGCATGCATGCATAGATTTATATACATTGATACGTGTTTGTGCTCATATTTATTTATACCCATATCTCTCTATGTACGTATGGACGTAAGTTCACAGGTTTCACCCTAGTTTTCCCTATTCTGGTTTATAGTTCCTTTCTTTGATAATGACTTGCTTGACTGTCATTATCTTCAATGTTTTACTAACTTGGGTAAATATATGTTTAACTGATCTCCTAACATCTTTAAGCTATCTGTCACCTTGCTAGAACAGCCTCCCTGCACGGGCCATACATAGCACCATGTGTTTGCCTTTCAGCCAGAAGGAAGGAAAACTCATTTGCTTCATTTAGGTTCTGCACCTGTCTTATTAAGTATATCCTTTAGTATTTTATGTGTTTTATTGCTATTTGAAAAAGCGTTGCTTGGGTAGAGGCATGACTCAAGAGATAGAGTGCCTGCCTGGAACGTGAAAGCTCTGAATTCAAAACAAAATACTACACACACACAAAATTATTGTATTTTCTATTTATCGGTTATATAGAAAAAGGCGAATATACATAACTCCATCTTAATTTTCATGTCTTCCAATCTGAAGTGAGGGAAAAATTAATTTCTAAAATGTTACTGCTTATTGGTTATTAGTAATAGTGAACATTTCTCAAACGTTTATTAGCTATATTAGTTTATATTTCTGTGAATTGTGGGGACCTTTTTATGTTCTATGTGAATATTTGTTTGTTTGCTTTCTTCTTTTTTTTAAGTCCAAGACCAGGACTTGAACATGGTCCTTGATACTTTCACCCACTGGCTGGCCTCGTTCTACTGAGTCACATCTCCAACCCCGGTGCTTTTTTTTCTTTTTTTTCTTTTTTTTTTGGGGTCCAGATGTGGGGCCTGAACTCTGGGCCTGGGCGCTGTCCCTCAGCTCTTCAGCTCAAGGCTAGCACTCTATCACTTGAGCCACAGCGCCACTTCCGGCTTTTTTCTTTTTTGCTTATGTGGTGCTGAGGAATCAAACCCAGGGCCTCATGCATGCAAGGCAAGCACTCTACCACTGAGCCACCTTCCCAGCCTCATACCCCAGTGCTTCCAAAGTTGTTTATAAATTTAAAAGTACTGTTGTTACCAATGCTTTCCAAGTTAATCCTTCTCTCCTCCTTTTCTTCTTTCTCTTCATCCTTCTTTACTGCCTCCATCTTACTTTTGTGTAAGAGATTGAACCCAGGGCCTCAAGAATGCTAAGTATAGGTTCTATTTCCAAGCTGGAACTATAGCCTTATCGTCTTATTTTTTTACATTTATATAATTAATTTTATATGCTTAAATGTGTTCATCTTTTTCTTTGTAATTTTTCATATTATTTTAGCCCTTAAATTCCTTTCCTTATAGAGATGCTGGAGAGTCACTTATACTTTATTTTGGTTAAATATTTTTAGAATTTCAGTTTTAACTCTATATCCATCTGGAACTCAGGTTGCTTTATTTTTTAGCCCACGTGTGCAAAGTTCTAATGCATTACCAATATTATTCTTCTACATTTCAAAACTTTTCCCAGCTTTTATTTCCCATTAAATTAATCTCAGTTTATTTTTGTTTGTTTGATTGCTTTTGTTAGTCATGGGGCTTGAACTCTGGGCCTGGACACTGTCCCTGAGCTCTTTAGCTCAAGGCAAGTACTCTACCACATGAGCCACAGTGCCACTTCCAGTTTTTTCTGGTGGTTAATTGGAGATAAGAGTCTCTTAGATTTTCCTGCCTGGGCTGGCTTTGAACCACGATCCTCAGATCTCAGCTTCCAGAGTTGTTATGATTACAGGTGGGAAGCCACTGGCTTCAGTTTAATTTTTGACATGTAGAAATGTTAAACTTTTTGTAGTTAAATCTATTCATCTTTTCTTTAGGGACTCCTTCCCTTTTAAGCTTTGAAAGACTAGTCCTATGTAGAGATTTAATATGCAAGTATTCATACTTTCTTTCCCCCCACCTCTTTTCTCCTTCCTCCTCCCTTTCTCTGTCTTCAGTTTCACCTCCTCTTTTCTTAGGGCTTGCCTGAAGGCCAGCTTTAAGCAAAACAACCATAAACTAGCCCTAAATCACTTTGGCCTCTTGGGGATCTTATAGAGCAAGAAAAAAAAAAATGTGGATTGAGATGGCTTCCTGTGTAACACAGCTTCCTCCCTTCCTCTCCCTCCAACATAAAACAGTTCAGAGTCAACCTTTGCAATACATGTGTGTACCACTGACAACTCTATGCTACTGAAGTAAAAGGTTGCCTTTAGATATTTGGTATATAAATTTAGTCAGTTCTACAGGGTGAATGAAAATGAAATATGGCCCAATCCTGATCAGATGCTGCTTGTTTCTCCTCACACCGTGGGGTTCTGTTCTATGTCATTTCCTTTGAAGTCAGTGGGAGCTCTGTTCAGGAGGGCAACAGGAACACGGGCCTCTATACATGAAGGTGAGAAGTGCCATTACGATAAACTATTCGCAGTGTGGTAGAGGGAACATTGCTTTCACACACTTGGTGGCTGCCCTGCAGATCCCACTGTCTGTGAGAGCTTTGTTCAAATGGAGCAAACAAGAACTTTTTGAATGTTGACATACAAGGGCTCATTCAGCAGAGCATCCCGTTATGAGAGGAGGCACAGTGCTGGGCAGACATTGCAGTTTTTAGCCAACACACTGAGGGCATTTCTCTTACATCCTCTCCATCTGTAAAGAGTCTGTTTGCAAGACCCCAAAATGAGTTTCTATAGATTGGAGAGATGTATAAATATTTTTATGTGTTTGGACTTACACAGAATGAGGGCAAACTGTGATCATAAAAAAAGAGACCCTTTTTTTTAATATATGAAAAGAAAGAATTCTTTGGAAATTTTAGCTGAGGGAGGTCCTTAGTGAAAAGCAGAGCTTATGATAGAAACAACAAGAAAAACTCTGACATGGAGACCATATTGGATCTGAAGAATTCTACAGGATTGCTGCCTATTTCTGGAGCATTATTTTATTAATTGGTCCATAGCATCTTTCTCCCCTCATCCTTTGTCCCAGTGACTTATGATGTGTCCTGTATTATTATAGGGGTGTGCATGTGTGTGTGTGTAAGTTGGGATTCTGCTTTATTCATTTAATGTTATTTTGTATTTTCAACATGATTGTTAATGTATTGTATTTCATCTTAGAAAAATCCTTGCCTAAAGGTAAGGATTGTGGCTTAGTGCTAGAGTGCTTGCCTAGCAAGCACGAAGCTCTAGGTTTGATTCCTTGGTACCGCATAAACACAATAAATAAATAATTAAGTGTCCATCCCTCCCTATAGCACCAGGTTGGAGTACAGGCTTAAAAAAAGAAAAGAAAAAAATACCTTGTTTATACATCAAAAGGCCAAGATATAAGGAGCCTGGTTTGAAGCCAGCTCTGGCAAACAAATCTGAGAGACTCTTATCACCAATAAGCCAGCAAAAGGCTGGAAGTGGAGGTGTGGCACAAGGGGCACAGAGCCAGCTTTGAGCAAAAAAAAACTAAGGGCTTAAGGCCCTGAGTTCAAGCCCCAGTACCGTCACCAAAACAAATACAAAAACAAAACCCTTTAACATATTTCTGAATGGAGGTTTTCAGTTTCCATATCTTTTCTTTTGTGATGCTCCTCTGTTTTTGCAAGTATCCCTCATAAAAAAGTAAAACTTTTTCAAATGTACTCATTACCTTACTCATGTGATTGTAATCCCTCTATATAGCATCTTTACAATAAAATAAAGACTAAAAAATTAAAGTTTTTTGCAAAAGAATATTTTGTTTTTCAGTATTTTGTGTATAATATTGGAGACTAAACCCAGAGCCTTGTAGATGCTAGGCAAGCACTCTTTTTCTGAGCTACACCTACAGTCTTTAAGAAGCATGCTTTATTATGGATAGAGAAGCATGGGAAAGTCCTTTGAAGAGAAAAAGAAGGCAGGTGAGTAACAACAAGAATTATTTTAGTTTCTAACAGCTGTCAGAACTGGTACTCATCTGTTTTTACTTCACATGATGTCCCTGTATCCTTCTGTCAACATGACATACTTGTCTTCTCTTTTAAAATTAAGGTTTAGGTTATATCAAAGTTGTTTCTGTTACTTCAGCCAAAGAATTTTGACTTTATGCTATGTACAAAAGTTAGTTAAACTCTCATGAATTTTTGTTCATTTTACTGGTTTGTAGACTATGGTTTTTGTTTTTTATTTTGCCTTTCTGATGTATTTTCATCAAATAATGTCTCCCTGAAATTATATGGAAAGAAATTTACCACACCAGAAAGTAGCAAAAACTACAAAATTTCTATCTAATGGGCTGGATAAGATTATGGTAGTAGTAGTTAATAGTTATACATATGCCGGGCTCTGGTGGCTCATGCCTATAATCCTAGCTACTCAGGAGGCTGAGATCTGAGGATCACAGTTCAAAGCCAGCCAGGGCAGGAAAGTTTGTGAAACCCTTATCTTCAACTAACCACCAGAAAACCAAAGTGACACTATGGCTTAAGTGGTAGAATGCTCTCCTTGAGCTCAGGGACAGCACCCAGGAGTTAAAGCCCCACGATACCCAGTACTATTGAAAAAAACAAAAACAAAAAAAAAAAACAGCAAAATTTTCAAGTAAATTAGACAGAAAAGCATGTGATTCAATAGCTAAAATATTGTGTCAAAATACATGGTAAATGGATCATTTTTCAGTATTAGAAAATATGGCAAGTAATTAAAGCTTCAGTTATATCTCATAAAATTATAATCTTTTTATGCTTTCTAAAAGATCTTTTGTGTAAATTTTTTTCAGCAGAATAAAGACCTCTTGTATATTAAAAAAAATACTTTAGTTACGTTGCTTTACAGTTGGGAAACTAGCTTTGACTTTAGTTTTTAGTTTCCTGAAATGATAATGCCTAAATATCTTAATTTAGCAGTCAAGGCCCTTTTGACTAGAGGACCAATGTACTTAGCTAAAGTTTTCTTTTACTTGATACAAACCCTTTGTTTCAGTTAAATGGATCTACACAAGGTCTCCTTGATAAGCTCTGAACTTTTCTACATTTTTAAATTTCAGGATCCTTTTGTGTCCCGCTTTTCCTATTATTTTTTTGTTTTGTTTTGTTTTTGTTGGCCGTGGGGTTTGAACTCTGGGCTTGGGCGCCATCCCTGTGCTCTTCAGCTCGGTGAGCGCTTTGACTTTCCTTCCTTCCTTCCTTCCTACCTTCCTTCCTTCCTTCCTTGCTTGCTTGCTTGCTTGCTTCCTTCCTTCTTCCTTCCCTTCCCTCTCTCCCTCCTCTCTCTCTCTCTTTTCTTTTTCTTTTTTTTGGTGGTATTAGGGTTTAAACTCAGGAACTGGTGCTTGATAGGCAAGCACTTACCACTGGAGTCACATACTCAGCCTCTTTTAGTTTTTAGTTTTAGTTATGTTTTAAATAGGGTTTGTATATGCTCCAATTTGGCCTAGACCATAATGCTTCTATTTACACTTTCTGAGGAGCTGGGGTAATAGGTATATACAACCACACTCAGCTTTCTTTGGTTAAGAAGTGTTGTCATGAACTTTTTGTCCAATCTAGCCTCACACCTCAGTCCTCCCCATCTCTACCTCCTGAGTAGCTAGGATTAGAGGCATGAATCATCTCATCCTGCTCATTTTGACAAATCTTGAAAGGCATTAAGATCCAGCTGATATTTTGTCTTAATACCATGAATGTTGAAAGAAGTCTCCAGAAATTAATGACTGCTATTTATTCAGCATTTGTCGCTACATTATTATGACCCTTTTTCTAGGAACTTATAATTTAACTATCCAGCTGACATTTCTATTTTCTTTCCTTTCTTCCTTTCTTCCTTTCTTCCTTTCTTCTTTCCTTCCTTCCTTCCTTCCTTCCTTCCTTCCTTCCTTCCTTCCTTCCTTCCTTCCTTCCTTCCTTCCTTCCTTTCTTTCTTTCGTCAGTCTTCGGGCTTGAACTCTGGGCCTGATGCTGTCCCTGAGCTCTTCAGGCTCAAGGCGAGTGCTTTACCACTTGAGCCATATCGTCACTTCTGGTTTTGTGGTGGTTTATTGGCAATAAGAGTCTCACTGACTTTCCTGCCTGGGCTGGCTTTGAACCATGATCCTCAGATCTCAGCCTCCTGATTAGCTAGGATTACAGGTGTGAGCCACCAGCGCCCGGCTAACATTTTTATTTTCAAATGATCTGTTCTGGAACTTAGAGTTCTTGATATTCCCTGTGACATTCTGTCCCTTGTTCACAATAAGCAAACAAACATTTGTAGTGGTTTAAATGTAGGGATATTTCAAATGGACACCCTTTTTTTTTTTTTTTTTTGGTCGGTCGTGGGGCTTGAACTCTGGGCTTGGGTGCTGTCTCTGAGCTCTTCAGCTCAAGGTGAGCACTCTACCTCTTTTTTCTTTTTTCTTTTTCTTTTTCTTTTTTTTTTTTTGCCAGTCATGGGGCCTGAGCTCTGGACCTGGGCGCTGTCCCTCAGCTCTTCAGCTCAAGGTTAGCATTCTACCACTTGAGCCACAACGCCACTTCTGGCTTTTTCTGCTTATGTGGTGCTGAGGAATCAAACCCAGGGCCTCATGCATGCAAGGCAAGCACTCTACCACTGAGCCACCTTCCCAGCCCAGCGCTCTACCTCTTGAGCCACAGTGCCCACTCAAACTTTTTTTTTTAAGTTGAACTAACTTTAGATCTCAGTAAATGTTTTCTTTTTTTTTTTTTTTAATGCATTGAGCTTGTAACATAATAAAAATTCAGTAGTTGATTTACTATAAGGGAATATATTTAAAATAGATGTACCCACAAACTGATGCTTATGCATCTTTTTTTTCCTTCATCAAAAATCAGGGGGCTGGGAAGGTGGCTCAGTGGTAGAGCACTTGCCTTGCATGCTCGAGGCCCTAGGTTCAATTCTTCAGCACCACATAAGAAAAAAGCCGGAAGTGGCGCTGTGGCTCAGGTGGTGGAGTGCTATCCTTGAGCTGAAGAGCTGAGGGACAGCGCCCAGGCCCAGAGTTCAGGCCCCATGACTGGACCCCAAAAAAAAAAAAAAATCATTGGCTTCTTCTTCTTCTTTTTTTTTTTTTAAATTCAGGGAATGTTCTCTTCTTCTTGTCTCCTGAAGTATAAAAGGAACTTCACTTTCTTACCTTTTCCCTGGGCTTATCTTTGTAGCTGAAATCCTTCCTACTATAGTAAAATCCACTTTCCAAATGAATTTCTGTTGATTTAGAGAGTGACTAGAGATCTGCCCTTGGCACCACTCTACTTCCTTGGCCTCTCTCCATAGTCGCCATTTAGAAATCTCCTGGTCTGAAGGGTTTCCCTCCATCATACACTCTGTGGAGATTAGAAGAGGATTGTATTACATTGACTTCAAATGTGATGGAAAATGAAATTTGCTTTACCAAGAAAGAAAGCTTTTGAAACCCAAATCATTTGACTAAGAACCTTTAAAAAGGGGGTAGATATTAGTGAGGTCAAATGGCAGATATAGTGTAAGTTCCTAAGTAAATATCACAATATTTAAAATTATTCACACATGAATGATTACAGGGGTTTAGTTGGATCAGAGTAATAACTTCTCATATTCTTTCTAATGATCTATATTGCACAGTAGGGTAATTGTGAGTGAAAGCAAATTTATTTATCTTGTTTCTTTTTTTCAGAGCTGATGATCAAACTTAGGACATTGCTCATGTTAGGAAACTTCTCTACCCTGTTACCTCCTAGCCTAACAATTATTTTTCTATTTTAAGATAGCTAGTAGAAGCTAGACTTCAGGGCTGGGAAGGTGGCTCAGTGGTAGAGTGCTTGCCTTGCATGCATGAGGCCCTGGGTTTGATTCCTCAGCACCACATAAGCAGAAAAAAAAAAGCCAGAAGTGGCGCTGTGGCTCAAGTGGTAGAGTGCTAGCCTTGAGCTGAAGAGCTGAGGGACAGCACCCAGGTCCAGAGTTCAGGCCCCACGACTGGACCAAAAAAAAAAAAAAAAAAAAAAAAGAAGCTAGACTTCAGTAGTTACTGAGGTGGCTGAGATCTGAGGATTGAGGTTCAGAGGAAAACTTGTGAGACTCTTATCTCCAATTAGCTACCAAAAATCTGGAAGTTGCAATGTGGTTCAACTAGTAGGGTGCTAGCCTGGGGAGTACTTTTTTTTTTTTTTTTTTTGGTTGGTCATGGGGCTTGAACTCTGGGCTTGGGCGCTGTCCTTGTGCTCTTCAGCTCAAGGCGAGTGCTCTACCGCTTAAGCCACAGCTCCACTTCTGGTTTTCTGGTGGTTAATTGGAGATAGGAGTCTTATGGACTTTCTTGCCTAGGCTGGCTTTGAACCGTGATCCTCAGATCTCAGCTTCCTGAGTAGCTAGGATTACAGGCGTGAGCCACCAGTGCCCAGCAGCCTGGAGTACTTTTAAGTTCAATCACTAGGACAGGCACACACACACACACACACACACACACACACACACACACACACACACACACACACACACACACACACACACAACTTAATTATAAAGACGTCCCCAAAGTTCTGATTTTTTTTTTTTGTCAGTAGTGGTTGTGGGGCCTGAACTGTAGGCCTGGGCTCTGTCCTTCAGCTCTTCAGTTCAAGGCTAATGCTCTATCACTTGAGCCACAGCACTTCTGGCTTTTTCTGCGTATGCAGTGCTGAGGAATGGAACCCAGGGCCTCATGCACATGAGGAAAGCACTCTACCACTGAGCTACCTTCCC
This sequence comes from Dipodomys merriami, assembly GCF_024711535.1. Taxonomy (NCBI): domain Eukaryota; kingdom Metazoa; phylum Chordata; class Mammalia; order Rodentia; family Heteromyidae; genus Dipodomys; species Dipodomys merriami. The sequence continues at coordinate 29,824,833 of NW_027202271.1, forward strand.
AACCCCTGATTTTTTTTATTTCTATGTTTTTTTAAAAAAATTCTATGTCTTTCAAATTGTTTAGAAAAAAATTTTTTGGAGGGCCTAGCTTGCCAGTATCATAAGTATATATTTTGTGTGGCTATTGAGTTTTGCTTATGAGTATGAATGCACTAGAAACAGTTAGAAACAGGTTGAGGACTTAGCTCAGTGGAAGAGCCCTTGCATGGTAAGTGCAAAGCTTTGAGTTTGATCCTCAGCTCTGGAAGAAAAAAAAAAAGCTATAAAGGCCTAGAAAGTAGCATACTCTATGGTTTACAGGGGTTGAATTCGCAGAGTGTGGGCAAGGGAATGGGGAACACTGGAGGTGAAGAGGCACTGCCATAGTTTATTCTTCTTTTCCCTAACCATCTGTGACCTAAATGTAGTTTTTTATCACATGCATGCACAATCTTAAAAAAAAAAAAAAAAAGTGAAACAGTCTGGAAACAGCAAATGCTTCACCTCTTCTTTTGCTATCCAAGTTTAATATTAAAGGGCTTATAGTTGGCAAATGTTAACATAGTAAAGGAGAGGGAAGCTCTTAAATCATTGCCCAAGTTGAGTGTATTAGCTTTGCTTTTTCTTCCTCCAATAATGGTTAGACTGTTGCCTGCTAGTCGTTTCTTTTCAGACACGACTGCTGGTCAATGCTGTTATCAGTCACTAAGCTTCCACAATCTGCCAAGCACTAATATATCATGTGCACATTTACCAGTGTTGTTTTGTTGAACTCTCACAAAGGTCTCAGGAGGTAGATATTATTATTTTGTTTCAAAGAAACAGAGGCCCAAAGTTTGTCTTCAAGCTATGTCACAGGGCTACCAGGTGCTAAGATGTGTCTCTGGCAGTCTGACTTAGATTCTGTATTGGAAAGAGGAAGGGAGACAAATCGTGTGTGGTTTAAGGTTTTCACTTTATTTTATTGTTGGCATATACACTTTTGTCTAATTGGGTAGTGACTAAAGGCATCTGGGTTGGGTTGATGTGTTGGGTGAAAATTACTATTATTACACAGATGATTATTATAGTATTTGGTAATTATGCAGTGCTTTGTACTTCAAAGACCTGTGCTTTATAATCATTTACTAGTGATGTCTCACAACATCTCTATGATATAAAGCTGCATTTATCATGTATTTTGCAGAAAGAGAAACTGAGGCAGTGTAAGCTGTTGCCATTTTTATTAAGGGGGGAAAAGAGATTGAGGGTAGAATAACAAGTCTTGCATTCCTTGCCCTCACTAAATAGCTCACTCTGCACAACCCAAGTTTCATTAGTTGAAGGCTTTTAGAGGAAGGTGTCAGTTCTAATCGTTTTTCTTGGTATTTCATTAAAAATTAATTGCAAAATATGCTGAAAATTGATAACCATTCCTTTCTTTTTAGGTCTTCTATTTTGATCTTTTACCACCTTTGAGCCACTGAGACATTTTTGCTCAAATTCAATCTTGGTTTCTTGCATTTCTGCACAGCAGCACAATTTGACTACAGATACTGGGTTCTGGTGTCAACATTATATTGCTTCAGCTAACCTCCATTGTCTGGAGAGGTGCTTCTGCTCACCTCCTGCACAGAACTCTTCATGAAAAATTTCAAAGGAATTATCTGGCAATTCTAAAAAAAAATTGGCATATATGACTGTTAGTACACTTGAATAATGAGTTAAAAAACATGTCAGTATGACCTGCGGTGCCAGGATGCGATGAGAGGATCTAAGTGGGTTTATTACCCTTCCCTATAAAAGGCCTGGAGGAGATAGATACATGTGTTCTATAAATCTAGTGTCTTTCAGGTAGGAGGCAATCAGTGCCATGTCACATGGGAAAGGCTCAATAAATATTAGTTTAGTGGTTTAGAGTATGTTTCTGGAGACAGATTGTCTGGATTCTAATCCTAAGTCTATCACTTGCTAGTTAACTAACTGGGCTTGTGTTTCTTTATTTACAACAAAGGGAAAACAGATCACACCTCATTTGGCTAGTTATCATGAAATTCATTGGACTATTTGAAGATTGGCTTTTCTTTGCAAAGAAATATTATGTTCCAATTCCATTAAAATGTTGGTAGTGATCATTTATAACTTGATAATTATATTTGTCGTGCTTGTTCAGAAATAGTCCATGGTATCCCACAATTTGCTACACACAAACAAAATTTGGAATACCTCAAAATACATTAGAATAAATAGCAATGAACAGAGGTAAAATTGATATAGCAAAAACTATAGTTGTTTGAAACCTGTATATGATCTTATAGCCCAATGGCATCCTAGCTAGACAATGGTTTATTGGCAATGCATGTCCATCAGGAAGGAGATGACCAATCTGGCACCAGTAGCTCATGCCTATAATACTAGTACTCAGGAGACTAAGATCTGAGGATCGCAGTTCAAAGCTAACTTGGGCAGGAAGTCTATGAGACTCTTACCTCCAATTAACTATCAAAAAGCTAGAAGTGGCTGGGTGCTGGTAGTTCATGCCTGTAATCCTAGTTACTCAGGAGGCTGAGATCTAAAGATCGTGATTTGAGGTCAGCCTGGGTAGGAAAGTCTGTGAGACTCTTATCCTCACTACACTACTAAAACATGCTGGAAGTGTAAGTCTTGAGCAAAAGAAGCTCAAGGATAGCTTCCAGGCCTGAGTTCAAGCCCCAGGACTGACACAAAAAACAAAAAGCCAGAAGCAGGGTTGTGGTTCAAATGGCAAAGGGCCAGCCTGGAGCAAAAAAAGCTATGGGACAGTGCCAAGGCCTGAAATTCAAGCCCAGAACTAGCACAAGAAAAAAACAAAGCCAAAAAATACCAAAAGCCAAAAAATCAGCACCCCAAAACCAACCTCAAAACAAAAACTTAAAACAAAACAAGACCCAACTCATGTCTGAAGACATAGACAGCACTGTGACTGAAGTGTGAACATGACATATCGCAGCACAGAACCTTAAGACTTTAGCTTAAGGTAAGCCTAAAGTAAGGGGTGTCAAGCTGGTGTTAAACAAAACATAAACAAAGAACCTCATCATTTTAATGCTGGGCAAAGGGTGGACACCCAAGTAGATGGTTCTTTTGTTTAACAAAGTGTCTTTATAGATTTCTGTGGAGGGGATCGGCTTTGCATAGACAACACCAAGTGTGAATCCTGAAAGCATGGGGTGTGTGCAATTAGCACCCCTGTGAGCAGTATTCATGTTGTATTCTTTGTGAATGGAACCCCTAGAATTGTGCGATCCAGTGATTAAGTCAATAAAGGTGATCTGGCCAGAGAGGAGGATTGAGAGCTAAATCCTTCTACATAATAAAATAACAGGAATTTTAAGTCTTCTCTAGTGGCTGGTGGCTGGAGGATGGAGGGATATATGGAATGAAGAAAAAAGTTTGGAGTAAAGGAGTCTTTAGAATGAGAGTGCTGTCAGCAATTTGGCCACTATCTGGAGTCTGAGAGAGAGTCTTTGCTGTTTGTTTGTTTGTTTGTGCTGGGAATAAAACCCAGGGTATTTGCTATGCTAAGCACACACTTTATCACTGAGCGACACCCGTACCCTCCCTTCCTGTATTTTAAAAATAATATGCATAAAATTTTCCCTCATCTTTTTTTAACCTTCGGAAGATACTGGCAAATTAAGTTGGACAACTTTTTTAGGAATTCTCTTTTATATGAACAAGCTCAGGCTTTAAGAGCAACACTTGTCTAAACATACAATATCATAACCCATCTTTCTGCTTTTTTGCTGTTTTTTTAAAAGCTGAAAGTAGTGTACTTTTCTTTCCTCATTTGTTCTGATAGTCTAATGTGGGACAAGATTTATGATAACATAAATGGAGAAATAGAAAATAGAGATTAAATCACTTACCCAATGTTGCATGGCTGGAGTGATAAGAGCCCACAGTGGAATTTAGTTCTCCAGGCTCCAGCCACCAAGTGGAAAGCCTATGAGTTTGGGTTACCAGGATCTTTGAACAATCCAGTTTCTGCCCTTTAACAAGAATGTGAGCTTAGGTCAATTAATTCACCTAAGTCTCAGTTATTCTCATGGGTAAAATTAAGAACATAAAAATCTCATAGTGGTATAGTAAAGGTTCATTTAGAAAATACATGTGAAGCCCATGTAATTGTAACCCCTCTGTATGGTATTTTCACAATAAAAAGAAAAAAAAGAAAATACACGTGAAGACAGAGAGAGCAACTCTCAAATAAAATTTGTTCCATCCCTATGCAGTATTAACTGGTAAAATTTCAGTACAAGTTTAATCAGAAAGAATCCCCCACTAATACTATTTTTTCTCTCATGGAAAGCAAAACTTGAATAAAAATTCGCTAAAACATTCTTTAAGTAATAGGAAGAACTCTTTGCTGGGCTGGGGGTATAGGTTAGTGGAATGGGACTCTTGCCTAGCGTATGCTGAATCCCTGGGTTCACTTAGCACTGGAAACCAAACAACAAACTAACAAACCAATTAACTGGAAAAAAGGCAACAAAAATCTCTTTTTCTACAGTTGAGTTACTCCCATTGGAGATAATGAGAGAGGAAAAAAAGAGGAATGTATGAAAGATAAGCTTTGAACTATAATACTTGTTTCCCTTTTTACAAAAATTTGACAGTATTAGGGTATAGTGGTTTTTAAACTCGAGAGCATATAAATTCTTTGGGGAAGCCTATTAAAACATAGATTACTGCGTTTCACCCCAGAGTTTCTAGTTTACAAGGTCTGGGGTGGGGCCTAGTAATTTGCATCTGAAACCAGTTCCCAAGTGATAATATTGTCCTTGAGGACAATACCTGGAGAAGCATTAATATGATTGTGTAAAATGCTGAGGAATTTGTTTAATAAGACCTCCAGGTAAACTTATCAGTTATAGGACCGGTTTAAACGGCCAGCATCTCCCTTCTCTGTATCCTGCGCAGTGTCTGGTATGTCTATGATAGAAGATTCTCTCACTAGCCCTCTAGGCCTTGGGTGGAAAGAGAAGACCTCAATAGGTCTTGCCAACACAGGCTCTGTTTTTTATACTCTGAGGGATAAAGGCTGCTTGAATTCGGATATTATGGAAGTTAAAATACTTTTGCAATTACATGAATAAAAAATGGGGTAGCACTTTAAATAAAGCCAGTAGCCATGGCATTGTTCACATCCTGTCTGTAATAAGGGGTTCTCAAATATTTCCATTTCCCTTGCCCTTATTAGTAGAAGGTTTCCTTTTTTTTTTTTTTTTGTCGGTCATGGGGCTTGAATTCTGGGCCTGAGCACTGTCCCTCAGCTCTTCAGCGCAAGGCGAGCACCCTACCACTTGAGCCACAGTTCCACTTCCGATTTTCTGAGTGGTTTATTGGAGATCAGAGTTTCACAGCTTTTCCTGCCCAGGCTGGCTTTGAACTGTGATCCTCAGATCTCAGCCTCCTGAGTAGCTAGGATTACAGGTGTAAGCCACTGGCACCTGGCAGTGGAACGTTTTAAGATCTTCTGCAACAGAAACTATTGTAGACACCATCCATACCAACACTTTTTCTTTTTACACTTATTCATTTATTTACTTCTTACCGAATCTGGTCTCAAACATAGACTCTGTCTCCAATATTTGGTGCCTTGTTGATTTTGTGGCTGAGGAATCTTTTCTTTTTCTTTTTTTTTTTTGTTCCCTCTTGCCAGACTCTGTGGGTCCTCATACTGTCTAACTAGGGCTCAGAGATGCAGCAGTATCCAGGTCTTTTCTGCCTGTGATTGCTGTGAGGTATGCACTAAGAATTACTTTTATAGGGCCAGATAATCTGGAGAATGCAGAATTTCTTAACAGTTCAGGAATGATCACACCACACATGCAACAAAAACGAAAACTGAGGTTTGAAGAGGTTACGGAACTTGGTAGAATAAAAAGGAAAAATAAAAGGATCTGGGCAATAGGATTCCAGAACAGTAAGATTCTCGGGCTCCTGGCTTTTAGTGGGGTTTTAAGTGATGATCAATATAACATAGGAATCTAATTTGGTTTCTATCCTTAAATAATTTAAAAATCTTGCTTGGGGTAGATTATAGTGTCATCAGGCGTGTATTCAGAAACGATTTCCCCAGAGTAGGGGAACTCTGCTCAATTTTCCACTCACCTCCTGGAACCCCAGAAACTAGGATCCGTTTATTGCAAGTTATTCTGCCTCAAGAGTTAAAAGTAAAATCAAGAGTAAACGTTTTTGGTTATCTTTGACTAATTTTTTTTCTCTACAAGATATAGAGAATAGCACTAACCTCAAAGAGTTTGCATAAACTAGTAAGGCACCCGAAGCGCTTAATGTGGTGCCTGCCGCCTAGTAAGCATTCAGTACACTTTAACTATCATTATTACAAAGACAGATTGGAGGTAACAGACGAATGAATGCTCGGGGCTTTTGCAACTAAGTTCTCTGAGCCCGGTTCTATTGTTTATGAAAACAGGTGGCTGGAGGGGAACAACTCTAGTTAAAATAAGGGGTGCAACCCGCAGGCAGGGGGAGTCGATCGACCGCGGGACAAACACAGTTCGTGAGACGCCCAAAGACAGATTTGTGGGGCTCCCGGCTCCAGGCGCCCCGCCCCTTCCAGGAGGCCACGCCCCACCAACAGGCCCCGCCCCTCCACTCCCCGCCCCGCCCCGCCCGGGAGGCCCTGGCAGCTCCAGCCCGCGAGCAGTTCCGGTGCCAAAATCCTTCCCTCCCCCGCTCCCCCGGAAGTGCTTTTCCAGGGTTCGGGCCGGAGAGAGGCCTGGTAGGCACAGTCGCTGAGGCTCCATCGGCTCGGACTAGGCATCTCCAGTCCGGGTCAGAGTGTGGAGGTCCTCGTCCGCCGAGCCGCGCCCCGCGCTCTCCCAGCGTCCGGGCCGACGGTGAGTAACCCGGTAAAGGGATCCGGGCGACCGCGGGCCCGCGGCGGGGCTGTGGTGCTCTCGGGCCCCCGCTGCCCACCCCGGGCTCCGGGCGCCCAGCTCCGGCCTCGGCTGTCGGGGTCCGGGGACGGGGGAGGCGGTCTGCGCGGACCCCGCGGGGCGAGGGGGAGCGGGCTGCGGGGCCGCGGGGTGGGCGGGGCGGGGCGGGGGTGCCGCGGCTGCGGGCGCGGCGGAGCCTGGGCTGGGCCTCGGTCCGGGCGACCCCCGCATTCCCCGCTCCCCCGGGGCGCCGCGCCGCTTTCCCGTTGAATCCGGAGCCTGGAGCCTGGAGGCCCGGCGCGGGGTGAGCCGCGGTGCCCGGCTCTTCGCCGCCTCGGGGTCTGTCCCGGGCTCAGTAATTAGTCTGGGTCCCGGGGGTGTCGTCTCCTCGGTCCCGGGGTGGGGCGCTGCCTAGGTGGATGCCGGGGATCTGTGGCGAGGCTTTCCGCCAAGACCCGCTCTCACGGGACGGCTGGCTCCGTGTGGACTGCGCGGGGCACCCGGTCCGGGCGCGCAGGTCGCCCGGGCAGTACCTGCGTGTCTCCTCCCGTGGTTTCCCCTCCCTCGAAAGCTTGCCGGAGCCGCCGCTGAAAAAGTCACTCAAAAAACAAAACAAGAAGCACCCCAGCGTACTTGAATACACGTTCACCTGTTTTCTTGCTGACGTGAAAAGAAAAAGGCAGCAGCAGCGATTCTGTCATCCGCGCCCCTCATTCCTGTGGCCGTCCGTCCCAAGTCACAGCTGTGTGATGAGTTCACACAGGGGTTACCGCACACATCCGTGGCCAAGTGTCGGAGGAGGATTATTTGCCCCTCCCCTCCCCCTGCGAAGTTTGTTTACTTTCATATTTGGAACTGTCACTTTCCCAAACTGGTAAAGAAAAATGGTTCTCAGTTTCTCCCGAGCGGTTCCGTACATGATTACAGCTGTTGCTGCAGTGCAGAGGTTTCCACAGGTGGGCAGAGGTGTTTTATTTGTTTAAGTTTGTGTCATGAGGTGTTTACCTAGGATAAACCGGAGAATTTCCTAGAGGAGAAAATGATGTAGGGAGTTACTTTCAGTGGATAGATTTTAGGTCATAAAACTGTGATGAAAGGTTTGCTGAAAATACAGATTTTTCTTTGCATTTAATGGTGACCTTTTTTTTTTTTTGAATTATGATCAGAAGAGGGTGCATTTACTGCAGATTATGACTGAGCAGATGACCAATCTCTTGGCACTGTTGAATATATACAGATCATGAAGCCATGAACACTATCTGTACTTACGCTTATATTAGGATTTATAGTGTAGGTTTTTTTTTTTTGGGGGGGGGGTGTCTCATCTCATTCTTTCTCTGCCCATCACTGGAAGGAAAGTTAATGCCATTAATTAGACGAAAGTGACAAGTTCAGTGAGCACCTATACCAAGGAAAGTTTATTTCAGGGCTGTTAATTTTTTCTTTGTTTTTTTGGTCGGTTGTGGGGCCTGAACTCTGGGCCTGGGCACTGTCTCTCAGTTCTTCAGCTCAAGGCTAGCGCTCTACCACTTGATCCACAGCACCACTTTCAGTTTTTTCTGCTTATGTGGTGCTGAGGAATCAAACCCAGGGCCTCATGCATGCAAGGCAAGCACTCTACTGCTGAGCCACCTTCCCAGCCCCGGGGGCTGTTGACCTTAAGCCACAGGAAAGAAAGGCTTGTGGAGGGAAGATTTTTTTGGTCGGTCATGGGGCTTGAACTCTAGGCCTGAGCGCTGTCCCTCAGCTCTTCAGCTCAAGGCCAACACTCTACCACTTGAGCTACAGCCCCACTTCCGGGTATTTGGTGGTTTATTGGAGATAAGAGTTTCTCGGACTCTTTCTGATCCTCAGATCTCAGCCTCCTGAGTAGCTAGGATTACAGGCGTGAGCCATCGGTGCCCGGCTGGAAGATTTTTTTTGTACATTTTTGTTGTTGTTGCTGCTTTTGTTGTACACTTCTTTTTTTTTTAATTTAATTTATTTATTTTTTGCAGTCCTGGGGCTTGAACTCAGAGCCTGAGCACTGTTCCTGAACTTCTTTTGCTCAAGGCTAACTAGCCCTCTATCACTTGAACCACAGCTCTACTTCTTTCTTTTTCTGTTCGATTCTTTTTTTTTTTTTTGCCGGTCATGGGGCCTGAACTCTGGGTCTGGCCACTGTCCCTCAGCTCTTCAGCTCAAGGTTAGTGCTCTACCACTGGAGCCACAGCGCCACTTCTGGCTTTTTCTGTTTATGTGGTGCTGAGGAATCCAACCCAGGGCCTCATGCTTGCAAGGCATGCACTCTACTGCTGAGCTACCTTCCCAGCCCTTTCTGTTCGATTCTGAGGAATCAAACCCAGCACTTCATGTGTGTTAGGCCACATTCCCAGCCCCATTGTTGCACACTTTTAATTTAGATAAAAACTATTGATTATTAGACATTTGCAAGTTGGGATATTGGAAATGAGAAAATCTAGAAAAGGAGTCAGATTTGGTTATGGATCTGCACTCTAGATAGGATAAAGTGTTTTGAAGGGAAATATTAACAGTTATTAGGAAAGTAGAAAAAGGAAATTAGGGAAATCAAGATACTTTCATGCATTATAGATTTTATTACTCAAGTCAGTTCAACAATATTGAATGCTTGCTATGCATCAAGTTATGTTATGAAATTGTATAGAACAAATAACATAGCTATAATAACTAAGATTAATGTATATATATAATAATTATTTTTCCCCCCTATTATGGGGTTTAAACTCAGGGCCTGACACTTGCTTACCTTGCTTGTTTGACTGGGGCTCTGCAACTTGAGCCACATCCTAACTCAGATTTTTGCTGGTTAATTTGAAGAGGAAGATTTGTGGACTTTTCTACCAACTTGAGGTTTTGAACTGCTGTCCTCCAGATCTCAGCCTTCCATGCAGCTAGGGTTACAGGCATGAATCACTGTGCTTTGCCAAGATTCATGTTTTGACTAATTTTCTAAGGTGTGTCTGAAATCATGAGGAATTGAATTGTACTGTATAGTAATAATGAACCCCCCTCCTCCAGATTGGGAATTAACATTGGAGATAAGTGTTAAGTGCTCCATGAAAGCAGTGTGCTAGGTATTAGAGGACACAAAGATTAAGTCTTTGGTTTTTAGGAATTTGAAACTGGTAGGGAATGTAAGATATCTGCACAAAAAAATTGCTGCATAACAAAATATGTGGTGTATACAGAGGAGGGAGATGCAGGACTCTGCTTATTGGAAGCCAACTTGGGCTTCAAATCTAGACCCTGTCTCAAATACCCCCAAAACAAAAAGGAGATAAATGCAAATACTTAACCACAGAGGTCCCTTTAGGTTGTACAAAAGGGAAAAGGATGATTATAGGAAATAGAGATAAAGTCATACTTATAATTATAGTTCTGATTTGTTTATTTAAGATGCTAATCTTATTTACTAGGTACTTACTAGGTTCTATACTACTTGGTTTCTGTACGCAAAACAACCTGTAAGCTGGTATCAGGGCTTGAACTCATTGCTTTGTACTCTGCTCAGCTTTTTTGTTCATCATGGCTGTTCCTATACCACTTGAGCCATATCTCCAGTCTGGTTTTCTTGTTTTTTTTTTTTTTTTTGCTTTTTTTTTAATTGGTGAAGTCTCTTGGAACTGTTTGTCTGGGCTGACTTTGAGCCATGATCCTCCAGTCCTTTGCCTCTTGAGTAGTTAGAATACAGGTATAAGTCACCAGCATCAAGGATAAGCCTCTTTCTAAATAGTAAAGACATTGAGTCTCATATATGTTAAATAACTTCTTCTGGCTTTGTGGCTACAGCCCTAATTTGACTTCAGATCTATCTGGTTTGAAAACCTAAATTCAGTGTTACAGAGGGTAAGACTTTTTCTAAAACAGGTCTAGGTGGATGAAGAAGACCTTTCAAATGAAGAAAATGATAATTAACAAAAGTGTGGAGGTGGAAAAGCTCTTTGTGTACTCAGATACAAGTTAGTGGACCAAATTACCTGGAATAACCAGTTCATTCTTTTTTTCTTTTGGTTGGTCATAGGGCTTGAACTCAGCCTGGATGCTGTCCCTCAGCTCTTCAGCTCAAGGCAAGCACTCTCCCACTTGAGCCACAGGACCACTTCTGGTTTTCCGGTGGTTTATTGGAGATTAGAGTCTCACTGACTTTCCTGCCCAGGCTGGTTTTGAACCATGATCCTCAGGTCTCAGCCTCTTGAGTAGCTAGGATTACAGGCATGAGCCACCGGTGCCTGGCTTATCCAGTTCATTTTTGAGCATTAGAGATGAGGTTTGAAATGTAGATTTGGACTGTATCATGGAATACAGCATGTATTTCTAAATGCTGTATTTAGAAGTTGACATTTGGAAGGTAACAAGAAGTGACTAAGGTCTAATAGTGTAGTGTGCAGGATGATTTGTTGGGAGTAGCTGACTTTCCTATAAATACTGGTAGGTTAGTAGAGGAAGGGATCAATAGGGAAGGTTTGGGGAGATAGAAATGAAAGGTTACCAATACTATGTGTGGGCAGTGTTGATACTGTTAGTAGAAATAGAAGGAAGGAGTTGCATAATAAGATTGATTTTTGGATGGCCTTTTTTTTTTTTTTTTTTTTTAAAGATAGGCTAGCCTCACTCAGGTAGGCATGTGCCACCATGCCCTTTTAAATACTTAGAAACACTGGAAATGTCCAGAAGCTTTTGGAAATGTAAGTTTTGCGTTCAGGAGAGAGGTTAGAGCTAGACATCTATTAAATATGAATGTAGGGAATATAAAAATAGATACTCAACTAGATGTGTAATGAATTAAAAGTACCAAGGGAGATTGTAGATGGGAAAGAAAGCAATAACTAAAGCTAATGAACCCTGTGTTTTCCATGGCATCTGTTTAAAATAGAAAAGACACTATGTAAATCTACGTAGTAGGTAAAGAATTTTACATTTTGTAAATCGCTTGCTAGTGCTGAGGATTCAGATGGAATACATAGAATGATCAGTAAAAATCCAACTGGGAAATAATTTTTATTTATTTTTGATGCCTCTGTTAACAAGAGTAGTATGCTATGGTTACCCCTGTTGAAAGAGGACAACCTCTTTTAGACTCTGTGAAGAGTGTCAGAATTGGTTATTTTAAAGCCTCATTTGGTTGTTTTCTTGGACATTTGTTTGGCAAATGGTACATGAGGATTTGAAAGTACATCTCTGTTATAGTATTCCATTGATTTTTGCATAAGACTTTGAATTTATTTTTAATAATAAGTACATCTTAATATTCAAAGATAATACTGTGCTTCTTATAGTGGCTGTAATATTGCCTGTTATAGAAAATCGTGTTGGGGAGCAGACTTGGGCTTCAAGAATGCTAGATCAGTGCTCTACCATTGAGCAATATCCCTAGCCCAATATTTGTACTTTTTTTTTCCCTATTAGCATGAATAATTTTATTGCTAATGTTCTCATTGTCCTTGAGGGATAGAATAAGAAACTTTTGTCTATCATATAATAATACAATTATATATACATGACAATTACGTTTTCTTTGGGAACATTTAAGAACTATAAATTTATACAATTTCATGTGGTTTTAAAATAAGAGATTTTAAAATAAATATTTTAAAACTTTTAAATATTTAAAAAAAGATTTTAAAATAAGATTTTAAAATAGATTTTAAAATATGAGAAATTTTGTATTAATGCAAATGATTGTAATAGCTTGCAGAATGAGGCTTAAAGTAACTTTTTAAAGACAAATTTATTATTTTTAGACCAAGTTACCATGGAAATGTTTATTTCCATCTTGAGAGTTAATACATTCTTTTTGTTTTTCAGGAATTTGTTTTTCACTATAATATGGGCACTTGGGAATGTCCAAAGAGTCCTGCATCAGTGTTGGAGGCAAGGGGTTTTTGTGTGTGCTTTGTCTGGGCTGGTTGGCTTAGTTTCAGTGAGCCTGGTATTAATGAGGCAAAGGTCAGGAGTTCCATTTAGCTTTAGTCTGAATGATGGCCAGGGAGCCTCTCACCAGCTGTCTTGGAAATTCTTCAGTTGTCATTGGTCACAAAAGTGACTGGATGAGGGTAGATCTTTATACCACTGAAAGAATTTAGAGGAAAGTTAGTCTAGTGTTTGGAACTCCATATAACTGTGTTAAAGTTCCTAGTTTGTTGTTGTTGTTTTTTTAAATGTTTGTTTATGAGTACACTATAAGACAAAAGCAGAAATTCTGTTAAACACATAGGATTAACATTCAGGTTGAGTGATCTAGGACTTTTTCCTACATGATGTACCTCTTCAGCTGGTGGCGACAATACTCTGAGAAGTAATAGGAGTGAACATGCAGGTGGAAACTCAAGGCTGAACACGTTTCCCAGCATTTGTAGAAAGGAACTGTTCATTATGGGGTAGAGCCATTTGCTCCCTGAAGCCTGTTGGGCAAGGTGACCCCCAAGGTATCCACAATGAATTGTATTAAAAATCTTGATCTGTGACCTTGAACTAAATCTGTGATCTTGAGCTAAACCTCCCCAAGTCTTCATTTCCTCATGACTGAGGAGAGGTTAATATTTGCTATGAGCATGCTCTATTATTGTTTTCCTTTTCTAAGTGGGAGCTGACCACTTATACTAGTGGTTGCTAGCCTGTGGACTAGTATGATTATTTGGCAAAGTTTTTATTTGAGTGAAATGATAATATACTTAGCTTTCTTTAAAGCTGAATCTATTGAACTTGAAAGATAGTCTTTCATCTAAATTTTTAAAATCATATTTGGTGGGAACATATTAGTTGTTTTTTGAAATAGTGGTTACAGTGAATGTGACTTATGTTTTTCCCCAATGTTCTTGGCAGAATAAATGTTGGCAATCCTGTGGTGGTATGCTGCTTTTTTCCTCCCGTTTAAAGATAGTGGTTCTGTCAAATCTGAAAATCTTAGTCTTAATAGTATTTGAGGGACTTGAGAATATTTATGTAATTAATTATGCATATTCAAATTAGTTTTGGTGTCATTCTGCCCTTTGGTTCTATAGGAGATGAATGGTTATCACTAAGTTTAATTTTGACCTTGCACAATTAATACTTATAGCATATATCAAGGAGCAGTTTAGACTTTCAGATGAGTTCATGAAAGTTACTCCAGATTATTTGTTTTAAGGCTGTATTTCTCAACTGGAGTCCCAGGAGAGATGGTGACCTATGGGGGCTGTCTTGGAGTGCTGCTTTAAATCTTTACTTTGTTGATTAGCTAACAAGATAATGAACTTGCCTTTGGCTCGTAGCAGGAATTGGCTTTCTTTTCCTTTTATGCAGGAAAGAAACTAGAGTGAGAAACTTTTTAAATTTTATATAGCAAGTAGATCTTGTACAAATATCAGTATTCAGAATGCTTTCTAGAGAAAGAGTAGTGCAGCACTGTGTTATGTAAGTGGAGCCTCAGAAGTCCTCCTGAGGATATAAACCAATTATTAACATAAGCGCTTATTGAAATTGCATCACTTGTCTAGATGAGAAACTTATTGATGCTCTGGTTCACTTAGACTGGGGAAGGAGCTATGGGAATTTAAAATGCAAACCTAGCCTACGAATGAACTAAGTCTTACCATTTGCTTTGTGGTCAGGTAATTTAAAAAATTGGGAGTGCTATAGTAACATTTAGATATGTATTAGAATACCTAAACTAAATGTTCAGGTTAAGTTGAAATAGCTTGGGCTCTCTAGAGATTTATTGCTGGGTGTTGGTGTAATACTAGCTGGGTGCTGGTAGCTTATGCCTGTAATCATAGCTACTTAAAAAGGCTGAGATACCAGGATCACAGTTTGAAGCCAGTCCAGGCAAGAAAGTCCATGAGACTCTTATCTCCAGTCGACCTAAAAAAATCTCCAAAAAAGCTGAAAGTGGAGCTGTGGCTCAAGTGGTAGAGTGCTAGTCTTAAGTGAACAGGTCAGGGACAGTAGTCAGACCCTGAGTTCAAGTCCAGGATGGGCACCAAAAAAAAAAAAAAAGATACTAGTTTGTTTTTTTTTAAATTTTTTTTGGGTCCGGTCTTGAGGCCTGAACTCTGGGCCAGGGCACTGTCCCTCAGCTCGTCAGCTCAAAGCTAGCACTCTGCCACTTGAGCCACAGCGCCACTTCCGGCCTTTTTTTTTTTTTTCTGCTTATGTGGTGCTGAGGAATTGAACCCAGGGCCTCATGCATGCAAGGCAAGCACTCTACCACTGAGCCACATTCCCAGTCCCAGATACTAGCTTTTGTTGTATATGTTTGTTTCTGATAAATAATAAAAATCACAACAACTTAATTTATTTTCACAATGCTTAATTTTTTTCTACCAAGTACTAAAGTGGCAGAAATGAGTTGTCTGAGTACTCTCAGAAATTAGAGGTATACCCCAAATATGCTTACCATAAGTTGAAAAGCTTTTATAAATTTAAAGGACTTTTGCATTCTGCTATTTTTTTAAAATAATATGATCTGTTGTGGTTGAACTTGAGGAGGGACTTGTGCTTGACAGACTCATGCTCTAGTGTATGAGGCACACCACCAGTCTTGTTTTTTTGCTCTTTATTTTGAAGATAGAGTCCAGTGAATTTTTTTTCTTTCTTTTTTTTTTTTTTTCTTTTTTCTTTTTTTTGGTCGTGGGGCCTGAACTCTGGCCCTGGGCACTGTCCCTCAGCTCTTCAGCTCAAGGCTAGCGCTCTACCACTTAAGCGTCAGCCCCATTTCCAGCTTTTTCTGCTTATGTGGTGCTGAGGAATCGAACCCAGGGCCTCATGGATGCAAGGCAAGCACTCTACCACCGAGCCACCTTCCCAGCCCCAGTGAATTTTTTTCTACAGGCTGTTTCTTGAACTGTGACCCTCCAGATCTCAGCCTCCTCAGTAGCTTGTATTCCAGGTGTGAGCCACTGACACCTGGCTGCAAACAGTATTTTAAAGTATTGTCGACTAAAATTGATGTCCCAAGAAGGAGTGGTATTTCATCTTGTGCATGACATGACATATTGCAGTTTAATACTATTGCAATGATTTATTTTTGGCCTTAAAAAAACAAAATCTTGTGTCTGGTCATAGAAAAAAGATCTTTTGGTGGTAGAAACAAAGTGACTTTAAAAGGGGATCTAATCAATTTTTAAAATGTTCTCATATGTTTAATTTTTTTTTGCTATTTCTATTTATAATACAAAAGCATTGTCTGGTAGTTTATTATAATGATGGAAATGTTCTGTGTCTAACTGTCCTATTCAATGTTAGTTCGTATGTGGCTACTGAGCACTTATAATGTCTAGAGTTACAACATAATTTTTAATTTTATTTCATTTTAAATAATTTAAACATTAATAGCCACAACTGACCAGAGGCTACTACTGCACTAGACAATGCACTGTTGAATAGAGTTAGGAAGATAATGGGAGCAAGAGATTAGAAATCTTCAAGCCAGCCCAGCTGCTGGTGGCTCACACCTTTAATTCTAGCTACTCAGGAGGCTGAGATCTGTGGATTACCGTTCAGAGCCAGCCAAGGCAGGAAGGTCCATGAGACTCTTATCTCCAATTAACCATCAGAAAACTGGAAGTGACGCTGTGGCTCAAGTGGTAGAGCACACACCTTGAGCTGAAAAGCTCAGGGACAGCACCCCGGCCCAGAAAAAGCTCAGGGACAGTACTCCGACCAAGAAAAAAGAAATCTTCAAGCCACCTGTCAGCTCAGGTTTAAGCAGATTAGGAGCTCATTAAGCATTTCTTGAATGCAATAACATTTTATTTGAATTTTAAATCCAAGTCCTATGAAGTGTTTTTAGGTGTGTGTGTGTGTGTGTGTGTGTGTGTGTGTGTGTGTGTGTGTGTGTGTGTGTGTGTGTGTGTGTGTGTGTGTGTGTGTGTGTGTGTGTGTGTGTGTGTGTGTGTGTGTGTGTGTGTGTGTGTGTGTGTGCGCGCACTGTCCTTCAACTCTTCAGGTCAAGGCTAGCACTCTACCACTTGAGCCATAGTGCCACTTCCAGCTTTTTCTGCTTCTGTGGTGCTGAGGAATCGAACCCAGGGCCTCATGCATGCAAGGAAAGCATTCTACCACTGAGCTACCTTCCCTGTTTTTAGATTTGAGATGAGTGATCTGTAGTCTTTTCATTTTCTTAATTTCTTCTATATTGATTAAAAAAATTTACTTTCATTACTTTTACAAAAGCATATGCTTAATACATAATTTAAAGAATTACAAAGTGAACTATTGCCAGTCCTTTAAAAGCTATACCCCTGCCAGACCCCTTTGTTCCCCTGGCCACTTAAGCCCTTCTCCGATATGCTCCTTAAGTAACTGCCATTTGGTTTAGGAGTAATCACTCCCTGCTTTTAGCTTTCTTCTCTTACCTGTCTGTCTGTCTGTCTGTCTATCTATTTTTACCAGTCCTGGGGCTTGAACTCAGGGCCCAGGCACTGTCCCTAACCCTTTTTGTGCTCAAGACTAGCATTCTACGACTTGAGCAATCGAACCCAGGGCTTCATTCATGCTAGGCAAGCACTCTACCACTAAGGAGGTTTTTGTTTTTTATTTTATTTATTTATTTTTTTGGGTCCGGTCGTGGGGCCTGAACTCTGGGCCTGGGCGCTGTCCCTCAGCTCTTCAGCTCAAGGCGAGTACTCTACCACTTGAGCCACAGCACCACTTCTGGCCTTTTTTTCCCTGCTTATGTGGTGCTGAGGAATCGAACCCAGGGCCTCAGACATGCAAGGCAAGTGCTCTATCACTGAGCCACCTTCCCAGCCCGAGGTTTTTACTATTATATCTCCACATGCTCTCATTTTCTTTTTGGATTTACATGAATTTTTTGTTTTTTTCTTTTGAGACAGGTTCTTGATTATGGAGCCCCAGCTGGTTTGGAACAGTCTCTATTCCTGCTTCAACCTCCTGAGCACTGGAATTACAAGCCTTTACTTTTAAAATTTTATCTTATGGGGCTGGGAAGGTGGCTCAGTGGTAGAGTGCTTGCCTTGCATGCCTGAGGCCCTGGGTTCGATTCCTCAGCACCACATAAGCAAAAAGAAAAAAGCCGGAAGTGGTGCTGTGGCTCAAGTGGTAGAGTGCTAGCCTTGAGCTGAAGAGCTAAGGGACAGCGCCCAGGCCCAGAGTTCAGTCCCCACAACCGGACCCAAAAAAAAAAAAAAAAAAAAAAATTTTATCTCATTTCCTTTTCTTAAGTTTGAAAGTCAAACTTGACATAGTTTTCTTTTATTTTAGTTCTCATCTTTTCTCAACAAGTTGTTTTAAATGATGTCTCTTTGATTTACCTATATATTTACAAATGTTTTTGTTCGTCATTCTCTTTGCATTGTAGCCCCCTATCTAGGACTGTTTTCTTCTTTACTCTTTTTTCCTTTTTTGTGTACTGGAAATTAAAATCTGGGAGAGCCTCAAACTTGCTAAAGTCATATTCCCAGTCCTTTTTTGCCTTAAATTTTTCAGATAGGGTCTTGAACTTTTGACTAGGGACAACTTGGGGACAAGATACTCCTGCCTGTGCCTCCTTTGTAGCTGGGATCACAGGCTGATACCACTAGTTCATTGGGTAAGATGGAGTCTTTTTAACCTTATAACGTCTTCTGGCCAGACCTGGAACCAAGATCTTTCTTCTCCATTAGCCTCCAACAGGTATGACCCACCACAATTTTTTAAGTTTTTAAAAAAAATTCTGAGACATGGCCTGGAACTTGAGATCCTTGAGATCCTCCTGCTTCAGCCTCCCAAGTACTGGAATTACAGGCTGTGCCACTAACCCCAGCTCAGATAATTTCTCTGCTTGAAAATTATCATTATAGCTTTATTTTTGTGTGTATGTATGTGTGTGTGTGGGGAAGGGGGTAGTGATGGGGACCAACCCCAGAGCTTGTAATTGCCAGCCACTGAAATACCTCATTAGACTTTTTTCTAGTGAGGGTCTATTGGAAAATTTTCCAATAGACTCCCCCAAACGAGCTCTTACTATGTTAGTCTATACCATCTTCTTGCCTCAGCTTGCCAAGTGCTGGATTATAGGCATGCCTAGCTCTGGAAAAGTTTTTATTCGTCTGGCTTCCTAGCACACAGCTGTCTCTCTACCTCCTGAGCCATACAGAGAGAGAGAGAGAGAGAGAGAGAGAGAGAGAGAATGTGTTGGTCCTTGAGTTGAACTCTGGGCCTGGTGTGTGTGTGTGTGTGTGTGTGTGTGTGTGTGTGTGTGTGTGTGTGTGTGTGTGTGTGTGTGTGTGTGTGTGTGTGTGTGTGTGTGTGTGTGTGTGTGTGTGTGTGTGTGTGTGTGTGTGTGTGTGTGTGTGTGTGTGTGTGTGTGTGTGTGTGTGTGTGTGTGTGTGTGTGTCCTTGAGTTGAACTCTGGGCCTGGGCTGCTGTCTTTGAGCTTTTCTCCTCAAGGCTAGTATATCATTTGATCCACAGCTCCACTTCCTATTTTCTGATTGTTAATTGGAGATAATCTCCAGAAAGTCAGTGGACTTTCTGCCTGGGCTTGGCTTTGAACTGTGATTCTCAGATGTCAGCCACCTGAGTAGCTAGGATGACAGGCCTGAGCCACTTGTTCCCAGCTAGCCTGGATTTTTGCTGATGAAGTCTCTTGGGCTTTTCTGCCTGACCTAGCTAGCTTGAGGTGTGATCCTTTAGGTCTCAGCCTCTGGAGTAGCTATGATTATAGGTGTGAACCACTGCCACTTGATGGAGATGGTTTTTTCTGATGTGTATTCTGGATTAGCTTTTCTTTGATCATTGTAGATCTTATTTCATTATCTTCTGGTTTTTATTGCTGTTGAGATGTCTAAAACCTGTGTAATTGATATTTCTTTATAGGTAGTTTGTTTTGGTTTGCTTTTTAAAATGTATGGATAGTTGAGTTTTTTTTTTGTTTGTTTTTTCCAGAGCTGAGGATAGAACCTCAGGGGCAAGTGTTCTGCCTCCAAACTACAACTTCAGTTCTTAGTTTTTTGAAACAACATCTTGCTGTGTAGTTTAAGTTGGCTTTAAACTCCTTATGTAGCCCAGGTTGGCCTAGGACTTTAGGTCCTTCTGCTGTTGCCTTGTAGAGTCCTGGGAGTACAGGCAGGCACCGCTGTGCTTTGCTTGGAATTTTTAGATCTTCATACATTGTCTTATGTGTCTCTTAACCTGTCATTTTTAAAATTTAAAAATTATTTCACTTTATTTATTTATTTTACTTTTAAAATAATATTCTAAATAATGGGTCTCTTTTCATTAGCTAGTCCTATCTTATCTTTTTTTTTGCCGGTCATGGGACCTGAACTCTGGGCCTGGGCGCTGTCCCTCAGTTCTTCAGCTCAAGGCTAGTTAGTACTCTATTACTTGAGCCACAGCAACACTTCTGCCTTTTTCTACTTATGTGGTACTGAGGAATAATAGAACCCAGGGCCTCATGCATGCAAGGCAAGCACTCTACCACTTAGCCACCTTCCCAATCCCCTATCTTACCTTTTTTCTTTTTTTTTTTTTTAATTTTTTTTTTTGGGGGGGGGGGGTCCGGTCGTGGGGCCTGTACTCTGGGCCTGGGCGCTGTCCCTAGCTCTTCAGCTCAAGACTAGCACTCTACCACTTGAGCCACAGCGCCACATCCAGCTTTTTTCTTTTTGCTTATGTGGTGCTGAGGAATTGAACCCAGGGCCTCATGCATGCAAGGCAAGCGCTTTACCACTGAGCCACCTTCCCAGCCCCCTTACCTTTTTTCTACTGCCTTTTTGTTGTTGTTGTTGTTGTTGTTGTTGGTCGTGGGGCTTGAACTCTGGGCCTGAGTGCTGTCCCTGAGCTCTTCAGCTCAAGGTGAGTGCTCTACCATTTGAGCCACAGTGCCACTTCTGGTTTTCTGGTGGCTAATAGGAGAGTTAGAAGCCTCACGGACTTTCCTACTTGGGCTGGCTTTGAACCACGATCCGCAGATATCAGCTTCCTGAGTAGCTAGGATTACAGGTGTGTGCCACCAGCACCTGGCTAACTGACATTTTTTTTAAATTGATTTTTTTTTTTAAACTTATTTTTCCTGTGTTACCTTCCTTCTTCCCCCTACCCATAGCCTCATTGGATCACAGGAACCCTGGCCTTGTTTATTTTATTTATTTGTGTATGTGTGTGTATGTGTGTATGTGTGTGTGTGTGTGTGCACGTGTGTGTGTGCGCACGTGTAGTACTATGGATTGAATCTAGGACTCCTAACATAGTAGGTAAGTGCTCTACCCTTTAAGCTATGTCTACAGCCCATTTGTTTTTATTTTGCTTTTGAGATAAAATCTTCCTAACTCTTGGCTGGCTTTCAAACTTTGGGTCTTTCTGCTTTTGCTTTCCTGGCATCTGGAATTATAGGTGTGTATAGTCATGCCTGGCTCACATTTCTAAAAATACTAATGTTATAAAGCATATAAAGTGTACACAAAATTTGCCATTTATACGTGTAGAGTTCGGTGGCCTTATATACATTCTCATCTTGTACAGTTGTGCAATAATCACCACTAGTCATCTCCAGAACTTTCTTTTAGCAACACAAACTAAAATCTGTATCCATGAGGCAATCATTCTTCATCTTTCTTTCTTCCCAGCCCTAGGCAACCACTATTGTTTTACTTTGTTTATTTTTGAGACAAGGTCTCTCTGTGTGGCCCAGGCTAGCTTGGAACTTTGTAATCTTCCAGTCTTAGCCTCCCAAATGTAGGTTATAGGCCTGGTCATCCACCTCACTTTACTTTTTGTTTCTGTAGATTTCATTCATATTCAGATAGGTGAAATTACACGGCATTTGTTCTTCTGTGTCTATTTCACATAACTAGATCCATACCATATTATTTAAATATATAATATATATTATATTTTTCTGTTTTTAAATGTTTCATTCAGTTACTTTTTTCTTGGGTCAGGAAAGCTTGACCCTCCACTCATGCTTGGCTTTTTTCACTAAAGGCTGGCACTGAACCAGTTGAACCACACCTCCAGTTCTAGGTTTTTGGTGGTTAATTGGAAATCAAATTCTTACGAATTTGTTGCCCAGGCTGGTGTCAAACCGTAATCCTTAGATTTCTGCTTTTTGAGTAGCTTGGATTTCAGATGTGAACCACTGCCTAGCTTACTCAGTATTTTTCTTAAAACTGCCTTTGTTGTGGGGCTTGAACTCAGGACACTGTTGCTAAGATTTTTTTTTGTTCCAGGCGCTACCACTTTGAGTCACAGCTCTACTTCCGTTTTCTAGTGATTAATTGGAAATAAGAGTCTCACAGACTTTCCTGCCCAGGTTGGCTTTTAACCATGATCCTCAGATCTCAGGGTTATAGGTATGAGTCACTGGTGTACAGCTTGTCTTTTCTTTCTCTTGTTGTTCTTGTTGTTGGGTATTAAACCCAGGACTAAGTATGTCTCTGCCACTGAGCTACAGCTCTCATCCTTGCTTTATCCTGTGACCTACTCGTGGTCAGTATTTTCAAGATTACTTTTATGCCTTTATTCTTTTTTTTTCTTTTATTAGTGTACTTAAGTTGTACAAGGAAGAATTCATTGTGACATTTCCTTATGTACATACAATGTATCCCAAATAATTTAATTACTCTTCTCCTTCCCACTTATATTCCTCACAATAACTTCAGCAGATTTTATGTTTTGTTTTCATATGTGCAAATAAACTATGTTGCCTATGAATATGGGCCTGCTCTACATGCTTGTTCATTTTTTAGTAGGTATTAAGTTCATAGTTAATAATTAATTGGTATTATTTTGGTGCTGATACTAGGGCTTTTAAATTTAGGGCTTCAAGCTCTTGCTTGGCTATTCATTCAAGGCTGGCACTCTGCTGCTTGAGCTGAATCTCCACTTCTGGCTTTTTGCATCTAGATAGTGGTTGTTGTTATTATTATTGTTATTATTATTTACTTTTAAATGTGAGGAGGGGTTTGCTACATTGTCTAAGCTGACCTCAAACAACTTTTTTTTCTCTCTCTTTTTTTGTGCTGGTCTTGGGCCTTGAACTCAGGACCTGGGTACTATCTCTGAGCTCTCAGAGCTAGTGCTCTACCACTTGAACTAGAGCTTGACTTCTGGCTTTATTTTATTTTTTGAGGGAGGAGGAGTTAGGCTTTCAGAGGTAAGAGTCTGATGGACTTGCCTGCCCCAGCTTGCTTTGAACTGAGATCCTCAGACTTTAGCCTCTTGCGTATGTAGAATTACAGGTGTGGGTCATTGGTGCCCCGCTAGCCTCAAACTCTTCATTTTGGCCTTCTAAGTAGCTGGGATTGTAGTTTTGTACAACTAAGACTCATCCCAAGATTACTTTTAAATGTATTAAATATTCTATATTGTCTTTTTGGCTGTACTGGAGTTTGAATTCTGTGCCTTGGGCTTGCTAGGCAGCCTTAGTACTGTTGATCACCCCTCTAGCTCTGCCTTGCACTGCTTATTTTGAGATATAAGGTGTTGTTCTTTTCATGGACCTGTACTTTGTCTGTGATCTGCTTATTTTGTTTTGTTTTGTCTTTTTTTGTTGGTCGTGGGGCCTGAACTCTGGGCCTGGGCGCTGTCCCTCAGCTCTTCAGCTCAAGGCGAGTGCTCTGACACTTGAGTCACAGTGCCACTTCCGGCTTTTTCTGCTTATGTGGTGCTGAGGAATTGAACCCAGGGCCTCATGCATGCCAGGTAAGCACTGAGCTACCTTCCCAGCCCTGTGAACTGCTTATTTTATGCTTGTAGTTTAGCTGGGATGACAGTCATTTGTCACCCCAATCAGCTTTCTGACTTTGAGATGGAGTCTTGGGAACTATTTTTTTTTCTGCTAGGCTATCCAGAAACGTGGATCCTCTCACTCTCAGCCCCCACGTAGCTTAAATATGTTTGTTCTATACTTAGTGTCTGACTATTCTGATATCTAAAGCGATTGTAGGTATGCTTCTGCTGTTTTTACTGGTGCTTCTTTTTTTCTCTCTTGTGCTGAGGAAATAATTTTGAGTGTGGAACATGTAAAACAAATATTCTACTAATGAACTATCCCCTAGCCCTTTGTCTTGTAATTTTTTTTAATTTAGTTTAACTTTGTTTTGTTTTGTTCCAAAGGTCTCCTATAGCCCAGACTAGCTTAGAACTTTCACCCTCCTGCCTCAGCCATCATAATGCTGGGATTACGTACAGGTTTATACCGTAGTGCTTGTCTGTCTTGTAATTTTTTTTTTTTTTTTTTTTGGTTGTGGGGCCTGAACTCTGGTTGTGGGGCCTGAACTCTGGCCTGGGCCCTGTCCTTCTGTTCTTCAGCTCAAGGCTAGTGCTCTACCACTTGAGCCACAGCACCACTTCCGGCCTTTTCTGTTTATGTGGTGCTGAGGAACTGAACCCAGGGCCTCATGCATGTGGGGCAAGCACTCTACCACTGAGCCAACTTCCCAGCCCCTGTCTTATAATTTTTGACTGTGGATTTTCCTGAACTTTATATTTTATAGAGTGATTTTTTAGTAGTACTTTAAATTATTATTTTTTTTTTGTTATTGGTGGTGGGGGCTGAACTCTGGGTCTGGGTGCTGTCCCTCAGCTCTTCAGCTCAAGGCTAGCGCTCTACACTTGAGCCACAGCGCCATTTCTGGCTTTCTTTCTTTTTGCTTATGTGGTGCTGGGGAATCGAACCCAGGGCCTCATGCATGTAAGGCAAGTGCTCTACCACTGAGCCACCTTCCCAGCCTATTGCCATATTTTTCTTATTTAATAAACACATTATTTTGTTTTTGAAAACCACTAAAGAATAGGTTGCATGCCTTTTTATCTTTCGGTATCTAACCGTGTATTTCTTGTTTTTTTTTTTTTTTTGGCGGTTGTGGGGCTTGAACTCTGGGCCTGGGTGCTGTCCCTCAGCTCTTCAGCTCAAGGCGAGCGCTCTACCACTTGAGCTACAGCGCCACTTCCGGTTTTCTGGTGGTTTATTGGAGATAGGAGTCTCATGGTCTCTCCTGCCCGGGCTGGCTTTGAACCGCGATCCTCAGATCTCAGCCTCCTGAGTAGCTAGGATTACAGGCGTGAGCCACCGGCGCCCGGCTTCTAACCGTGTATTTCTTAAGAATAAAGATACTCAGCCTGGAGCTGGTGGCTCATGCCTGTAATCCTATCTTCTCAGAAAGCTGAGATACTAGGATTGCCTTTTGAAATCAGCCCACACAGAAAGTCTGTGAGACACTTATCTCCATTGAACTTCCACAAAGGTGAAAGTGGAGCTGTGACTCAAGTGGTAGAACGCTAGTTTTGAGCCAAAAACTCAGGGATAGTGTCCAGGCCTTGAGTTCAGGCCATGGACTGGTACACACACATGAAAGATTAAGAATACACTTAGGTAATTGTAATACTAATAGAGCCCAGAAATTTAACATTGGTGTAGTACTTTTATCTTATACTGTCTCTGTATTTCACTTTTGTCAATTTGATCATGCCTTTTAGTCTCCTTTAATTTAGAAAAAAATTCTTAGATGGTCTTTTATTTATTGTTTGTTGTACTGAAGATCAAACTTTGGACCTGCTAGGCAAATGATCTACTGAGTTACATACATCCTGTGCTGGTTATCCTAAGAATAAAAGTCAGTTATTTTATAGAAAGTTTTAAAATTTAGTTTGATTTGCCAAGTGATTGATTTAAGTTATTATCTTTAGTTAGAATTCTACAAAAGTGATGCTTTCTTGTCAGGATATTATATCCAGAGACACATGATGTCTTTTTGTCTCTTTTTAGTGGTGCCCCCTTTTATTCAAAATAATTGTCTAGCTCATCAACTCTGTAAGTTACTCTTTCCTTCTTGAAACTAATAGATGATCTACAGGGAGTTATCCCAGTGTTCAGTTATTTTCTTCCTTCTTTTTCCTCCCTCCCTCCTCTTCACGCTCTCTCACTTTCTCATTCTTTCTCGCGCTCTCTCTCACTCTTTCTCTTTCTCTCTCTCTCTCGCTCGCTTTCTTGCTTTCTTGCTTTGTTTTCCCCAGTACTGGGGTCTGAACTCAGGGCTTGGGCCCTGTCCCTTGAGCTTCTTCTTTTTTTTTTTTTTTTGGCACACTTATTATTTATTTATTTATTTTATTGTGAAAATACTGAACAGAGGGGTTACAATTACATGGACAAGATAATGAGTACATTTCTCATCAAGCATTGTAGCCTCCTCCTTTGTTTCCCCTTCCATCCCTTCCCATCCTCTCCCTTCTGTTGAGCTTCTTTTGCTCAAGGCTAGCACTCTACTTGAGCTACGGCACCACTTAAAACTTTTTCTGTTTATGTGGTACTGAGGAACTGAACCCAGGGCTTCATGCTTGCTAGGCAAGCACTCTACTACTAAGCCACATTCCCAGCCCTCCCCCCCTTTTTTTTTGTTGGTAGTGGAGCTTGAACTCAGGGCCTGAGCGCTTTCCCTCAGCTCTTCAGCTCAAGGCTAGCACTGTACCACTTGAGCTACAGTGCCACTTCCGGTTTTCTGGTGGTTTATTGGAGATAGGAGTTTCACAGTCTTTCTTGCCTGGGCTGTCTTTGAACCATGATCCTCAGATCTCAGCCTCCTGAGTAGCTAGGTTTACAGATGTGAGCCACCAGAACCTGGCTCTTTTTTTTTTTATTAATAAGTTTTTTTTTTTATTGTGAAAATACCATACAGAGGGGTTACAATTACATGAGCAGGAGAGGTGTTTTTAACTCACCTTAAAAAGGAAGTATCGTTTATTGTGAGACTGTTCTTTCTCCATTGTTAGTAGACATTCATTCTTTTTCTTTTTTTTTTTTTTGGTTCGATCGTGGGGCCTGAACTCTGGGCCTGGACCTGGGCGCTGTCCCTCAGCTCTTCAGCTCAAGGCTCGCGCTCTACCACTTGAGCCACAGCGCCACTTCCAGCTTTTTTCTTTTTGCTTATGTGGTGCTGAGGAATTGAACCCAGGGCCTCAGGCATGCAAGGCAAGCGCTCTACCACTGAGCCACCTTCCCAGCCCAACATTCATTCTTCTTATGAAAACAAATTGTAACTATTAAAAAAAATAGTTACCTAAAAAAATAATTGGCCACCTTATTCTTTTCTTGGGTAAGAAACATATCCTGGAAATCATTTTAATTTAATTTATTTTTATTTTTATTTCAAATTCTTTATTGTGATTAAGTGGTTACATAATTTCCCAAATTTCACAGTATTGTGGGATAGTGATGCTTAGTTAAAGTCACAAACACATTCTAACTTTCATGGGGCAAATTGTCCATCATGGTCTATGAGCTTTGCAATACAGTTATTTCTTCCACATTGGGTGATATGTACATTTCTTTTGTTTTTCATAGCATCAGCTGTTCCCTCTTTCCCACTTGTTCCCTCCCTTCCATCACTGCCATTGAGTTGTTTAGTTCATTTTGGTCAATGTCCAGTGCAGCTGATGGGTCCTGCTGTTGTATGTTTTTCCCTGATTCCCTCTAGTCTGTGTCGTCCTTCTGGTTTCCCTCTGGTATGCACATATATACCATATATGTGATCAGCAGCATGAGGTTATTTAGTAGTGATTCGACCAGATGAGTAGAAGTCCTTTGTTCCTTAAGTCTTGTTAATTTTGTCATATCACCTTACATTTTGGATTTAACATCCACTTATCAGGGAGACCATGTGCCATTTGTCTCTTTGCTCTTGGCTTACCTTGCTCAACATGATTTCTTCTAGCTCTATCCAGTTCCCTGCAAATGCCATTATTTTGTCCTTTCTAATGGCTGCATAATATTCCATTGTGTATAGATACTCTTTTTTATTATTTTCTAATGAAAACTAATAATAGTTGCATGCTGGTGGCTCATGCCTTGCAATCTTAGCAACTCAGGGGGCTGAGATCTGAGGATCCTGGTTCAAAGCTAGCCCAGGCAGGAAAATCCAGGAGACTTCAATTAACCACTCCAAAAAACCAATCAATAGCCAGAAGTGGAACTGTAGCTCAAGTGGTAGAGTGTTAGCCTTGAGCACAAAAGCTCAGGGACAGCAGCTAGTCCCCTGGGTTCAAGCTTCTGGACTGGCACCAAAAGAGAGAAATTCTTAGCTATGTATAGGTAAGGGTTATTATTATTATTATTATTATATATTTAATTTTTATCATGCCTTTTAGTTTGCAAAACATTTTTATATTTTGTTATTTATTTAGCAGGTCATGGAGATTGAACTCAAGGCCTAAGCACTGTCCCTGAGCTTGTTTTGCTCAAGGCTAGCACTCTTACCTTTTGAGTCACAGTGCCACTTCCAGCATTTTCTATTTATGTGGTGCAGAGGAATTGAACCCAGGGCCTCATGCATGCAAGGCAAGCACTCTACCACTAGCCACCTTCCCAGCCCTCCTGTCAACTTTTATAAGGATAGTAGGGTATAGTGCTGATTAATGAAATCTTAGACCTAGTGAATTGGTAGAACCCAGGTCCTACTAAAATTCTCCCCTTTTTCCTTATAATGGGGTATTTGGACCATGAATTCATCCACTGACTGATAAATTCTGTAAGTAGTACTTAGGAAGCTAGTAGGTATCATGTGTGCTAGGCAATGAGCTTAAATAAGTTAAAACATGTAATTGATGTCACAGAATGTAATCCAGAGGTGATAACATATTAAAATATTTAAGGTGAATATATATGAGAAAATCTATCTGTTGAAACTATTTTCTGTCAGAGAAGAAAGTTTTGAGGTTTGTAACTATACATTTAAACATGTTCTAAAACTTGATACTCTTATTTAAATGGAAACATTTTATTAAACCTTTTTTTATATATTATGTTCAGTTGAAAGATTACTACTTGCTTGTTAAGAAGAACTGTGAATACTTTCTTCTTCTTAGTAATACTTGAAAATCTACATACTAACTTGGCTCATGTTATATTCCCTTATCTCCCACTCCTTTACAAAAAGTTGAGCCGAGTGCTTGCGGCTCATGCCTGTAATCCTAGCTAATCAGGAGGCTGAGATCTGAGGATCGTAGTTCAAATTAGCCCCAGCAGAAAAGTCCGTGAGACTCTTATCTCCAATTAACCAACAGAAAACCAGAAGTAGCGCTGTGGTAGAAGGCTTGCCTTGAGCTGAAGAGCTCAGGGACAGCACCCAGGCACAGAGTTCAAGCTCCATGACTGACAAAAAAAAGAAAAAAAAAGTTGAATAGTATACATGTTAGCATTAATTCTTTTTAGCCTCTTATTTTGATAATGCCCAAGAAGTAGTAAAAACAAGAAAGTTTCATGTGCCCTCCATTTGGTTTTCCCTTTGGTGTCTGACTGTTAGCTATGAAAACAAGGAAATTGGCCTCTGTATTATTACTGTTAACTAGACTGTACACTGTATATGGACTTGGAACATTTTCAAAACCCACATTTCTTCATTTCTTTGTGTTTGCATGTGTATATAGTTCTGTGTAATATTACTTCTGCATAAGTAATATCACCGATGAGGTTCAGAATGGTTCCATCACAAGCTCTCCCTAATACTCCTCCCCCCACCAACTACTAGTGTTGTCATTTTGAGAATGTTAAATGAATCAAATCAGGCAGTATACAACCTTGTGTGTGTGTGTGTGTGTGTGTGTGTGTGTGTGTGTGTGTGTGAGAGAGAGAGAGAGAGAGAGAGATTTAGAGAGACTAGAGAGAGAGAGTATATGTGTGAGAGAGACTAAGACAGACAGACAGAGAGACAGAGAGAGACTGTGTGTGTGTGTGTATGTGTGTGTCCTGGGGCTTGTACTCTGGGCCTTGGCGCTGTCCCTGAAGGCTAGCACTCTACCACCTGAGTACCACTTCTGGCTTTTTTTTTTGATTAATTGGAGATAAGAGTCTCACTGACTTTCCTGCCTGGGCTGGCTTGGAATCCAGGTCTTCAAATATTAGCCTCCTGAGTAGCTAGGATTACAGACTTGAGCCAGCTGTGCCTGTAACTTTTTGAGATTTTATTAAAGAAATGCTCCCTATCCGCTGCAGGAGTGAGGTATATATTGGAACTTGAACTTGAGGCCCCCTGCTTTTTTTTTTTTTGGTTGGTCGTGGGGCTGGAACTCTGGGCTTGGGTGCTGTCCCTCAGCTCTTCAGCTCAAGGCTAGCACTCTACCACTTGAGCCACAGTGCCACTTCCAGTTTTGTGTTGGTTAATTGGAGATAAGAGTCTCACGGACTTTCCTTGCCTGGGCTGACTTTGAACCATGATCCTCAGATCTCAGCCTCTTTAGTAGCTAGGATTACAGGCGTGAGCCAGCAGTGTCCGGCGAGGCCCCCTGCTTTTGTGCTCTTTCCCCGTTGCTTGCCTTTTCCTCTCATAGTTGTTGCTCTACTAATTGAGCCACACCTCCAGTATGGCTTTTTTTCCTGGTTAATTTGAGATGGAGTATGCTATGTTGTTGTATTGTTTTTTGGAAACTATATTATGTAAATTTATTTGTGTGTAATATTTTGGGATGGCACATGATAGTGAAGAGCTTACTACTGAGCCGTACTTCCTATTTAAATATTTTGTGTCACATTCCTTATGTTTAAATTTTGCTATTGTAGGAAGTGTTGCAGAAAATGCCTTTGAGCATATAGATTTCTTAATGTTTTAAAAGCAGATTGCTAGGCCTGATTTCTGTCAACCAAATATGAAAGCATTTTAATCTTTTTAACATTTGGTTAAATTGCTTCTCAAAAGAAAGGTATGGCTGGTGGTGATTCATTGTATTCTTGTTATATTGCATATTAGTATTATTTTTGTCTTCCTAACTTAATAGGTGAAGAAGGCACTTCATTATTTAATTTTAGATAGTATTTTTTTTTTTTTTTTTTGGGTGGTCTGGTCGTGGGGCCTGAACTCTGGGCCTGGGCGCTGTCTCTCAGCTCTTCAGCTCAAGGCTAGCGCTCTACCACTTGAGCCACAGCGCCACTTCTGGATTTTTTCTTTTTGCTTATGTGGTGCTGAGGAATCGAACCCAGGGCCTCATGCATGTAAGGCAAGCACTCTACCACTGAGCCACCTTCCCAGCCCCTAGATAGCATTTTTTTATGTAATGGTTTTTCCATGAAAAGTAAAATTGATTATAATGTTATATTCACATGAACTTTGAAAAAAATGTGTTCTTGCTTTTAAGTGATTTGGAAAATCATTTTAATATCTATGTCACTGCTCAACAGTTCTGAGCTAAAGGTTGATCATTAGATCCTTCTCTTTAGAAGTTTGTTACTTACAAAGTGATTATCCGTTTCCACCCTGCCTTTCTTTAGTCTTAGCTATTATCTCCTCATTCTGGATTCTTGTTCTTTTCTCATCTTTTCCCTCTTCAGAGAGCTGCTGTACTTTCCATTGCTACTAGACCAGGACCTCATTCACTTTTTTCTGTGTTCTCTGTTTTCAAGGGCCTGTTCATGCTGACATGGAGTACATCAGTGTATATGCTGATGTCTCAGTGTTATAGTTTAGCTTAACCCAGGGAGACTTGAGTCATTTGGGGTTTTCAGGAGTATTATTAGACTTCATTTTTAAAAAGTGGATATCACAGAAATTATATGGTTAATATATGAAATATGTTTGCATATTTTTGCACAAAAATGTCAGAAATCATGAAAATTTTGTACCCTTTTCTGTTTTGGCAGACAGCAATACTATATTCTTAGAGTAGCAGACCATCAAATAACAGCAAGCTACAAAAACCTTTAAAAGAAGTATTTTGTTGGGCACCAGTGGCTCACGCCTGTAATCCTAGCTTCTTAGGAGGCTGAATCTGAGGAAGGAGTGCTTGAAAGCAGCCTGGGCAGGAAAGTCTGTGAGATTCATACCTCTAATAAACTCAAAAAAGCTCAAAAAAAGCTGCAAGTGGAATTTTGGGTCTATTGGTAGAGCACTAGCACTGTGCAAAAGAAGCTCAAGGATAACAGGCCTAGACCCTGAAATTAACAAGCTAGAGGTTGGGCACCAACCTGCCATCTGCTACTTCTTCTCCTTTCCCCCTTCCTCCCCTCCTCTTCCCTTCCCCTTCCTCCTCTCTCTCTCTCTCTTATTGTCTG
The DNA here is from genome assembly GCF_024711535.1 of Dipodomys merriami. Classification (NCBI taxonomy): domain Eukaryota; kingdom Metazoa; phylum Chordata; class Mammalia; order Rodentia; family Heteromyidae; genus Dipodomys; species Dipodomys merriami. Next base: position 29,856,717 of record NW_027202271.1, read on the forward strand.
CCTGCCTGCCTGCCTGCCTGCCTGCCTGTCTGCCTGCTTGCCTCCCTCCCTCCCTCCCTCCCTCCTTCCCTCCTTTCCTTCCTTCCTTCCTTCCTTCCTTCCTTCCTTCCTTCCTTCCTTCCTTCCTTCCTTCCTTCCTTCCTTCCTTCCTTCCTTCTTCTCTTCTTCTCTTTTTCTTTCATGGTGCTGGGGATCAACCCTAAGGTCTTATTCATGTGAGGCAAGCACTCGACTACTGAACTTCACCCCCAGTCATAAAACAAAATTTAATATTTACTAAGTGCTAGAAATTATGTTTCATTACTCTGCATTTTATCTTTATTTTTTTTTGGGTTTGGTCATGGGGCCTGAACTCTGGGCCTCAGCTCTTCAGCTCAAGGCTAGCGCTCTACCACTTGAGCCACAGCGCCACTTCTGGCTTTTTTCTTTTTGCTTATGTGGTGCTGAGGAATCAAACCCAGGGCCTCAGGCATGCAAGGCAATTGCTCTACCATTGAGCCACCTTCCCAGCCCCTAATTCCTTTTTTTTTTTGAGACAGAATTTTGCTGTGCTTCCCAAGTTGCCCATATCCTTTTGCCCCAGTCTCCAGACTACCTGGGATTTCAGGCTTGTGTCCCAGAACCTAAATTTAAAAGTTTTAATCTGGGCTGGGAAGTTGGCTCAGTGGGAGAGTGCTTGCCTCTCATGCATGAGGCCCTGGTTTGATTCCTCAGCTCCACATAAGTAAAAAAACAAAACAAAGCCGGAAGTGGCGCTGTGGTTCTAGTGGTGTAGAGCATTATAGCCTTGAGCTGAAGAGCTTGAGGGATAGTGCCCAGGCCCAGAGTTCAGGCCCCATGATGACGGACAAAAATAAATAAATAAACTTCCTGGTGCCAGTGGCTCACGCTTGTAATCCTAGCTACTCAGGAGGCTGAGATCTGAGGATCGCCGTTCAAAGGCAAGCCGGGGCAGGAAAGCCAATAAGACTCTTATCTCCATTAAACCACTAGAAAACCTGAAGTGGTGCTGTGGCTCAAGTGGTAGAGCACTCGCCTTGAGCTGAAGAGCTGAGGGACAGTTCCCAGGCCCAGAGTTCAAGCCCCATGATCGACCAAAAACAAAAAACAAAAGTTTTAATTTTAATATGATGTATTTCCGTCAATATAAGATCAAGGTTTTTAAAAAAAAATTTTGTTTTTTAATTTTTCTTGTGGATGGGCCCTTTGAGTAGAGTTCTGGATTGTCTTTGTAGCATGAACTGCATGTACATAGCATTCTCTATTAAATGTCCTAATATACAAAATCCTCCCATTTTTGTTTGAAATGAGGTCTTGGTATGTTGCCCAGGCTAGCTTTGAACTCCTAGGCTTACACAGTCCTGTTGCCCCAGCCTTCTAAGTAGCTGGGACTGCAAATGCCCCCCATGGCCCTCTGCTCCTCTGTAGTTTTACATTTTTCCTCCTATTCTTTCAAAGCTGTTTTTTTTTATACACTTAAATTCCAAAATAACTTAAGAAAATAATTAGCTTTTAAGTCTTTTTGAACTTTTCACAGAAACAACCTCTTTCCAGTTATAATTAATCAGTTTACATAATCTTAAATTACATAATTATAATAACAAGTACAGTTGGCATAAACTGGTTTGGGAACAAGCAGCTGGCTCTTATTAAGCATCCTGCTTATTTGGTCAGACCAGAAGGGTGGTAACATATTAAGTAGTCTACTTAGGAGACTTTACCAGGTCCAAGTGGTCAGCCTCTGTAAGTCATCAGGGAGTGACTTGTGGAGTAATTGGAGAGTGAGCTTCCTATAACTTGATAGAGGTCCTTTCAAGAACAACTTCTTAACTACTTCTTCCTTCATCCTTCCCTTGTTCCTCCTCCTCTTCTTCCTCTTTCTCCCAATCCTCTTTCTCCCCCTCCCTTCCCCCCGCCCTCGTTTGTGTTGTATTAGTAGCTGTTATTATTAATAGCTTTTATCTTTTTATAATTAATATCATGGTTAACTACTCTTAAGTGTATCAAGTACTTCAGGCATTACTGAAGAATAATAGTATTTTAATATATTAAAGGTAGAATAAAAATGACCAGTTAATGACATTTTTTTCCCTTTTTCTTTGTAAATGTTGAGATAGAAACTCCAAATATTCTGTAGCATCTTTATCTCCTTTCTTAGGTATACTTTCTTTAATGATTTTTTTTTCTTTTTTGACATTAGTCTGAGTGTTGACCCTGGCAAAGATTTTTTTTTTTTTTTTTGGTTACTGGAGTTTAAACTCATGGCCTGAGGGCCTGGAAGCCATCCTTTAGGTTTTTCACTCAAGGCTGGTACTTTAAACACTTGCGCCTCAGCTTCAACTGGAGTTTAAACTCAGGGCCTGAGGGCCTGGAAGCCATCCTTTAGGTTTTTCACTCAAGGCTGGTACTTTAAACACTTGTGCCTCAGCTTCAGCTTTCTGCCTTTCGGTAGTTAATTGGAAAGAAGAATCTCACAGACTGCTCAAGTGGTAGAGCGGTAGCCTTGAGCTGAAGAGCTGAGGGACAGGGCCCAGGCCCAGAGTTCAGGCCCCACGACCAGAACAAAAAAAAAACAAAACGAAAAAGAAAAAGAATTTCACAGACTACCCTGCCTGCCTGGCTTTGAACCTTGCAGATCTCAGCCTTCTGAGTAGATAGGTTTATAGGCATGAACAACATCTCACTTTATAATTCATTCTTTTTTTTATTAGCATACTTTAGTTGTACAAAGGAGAAGAATTATGGATGTGAACCACTAGCACCTAGCTTAGTTTATTCTTTTATTTTATTTTATTTTTTGGTCGGTCGTGGGGCTTAAACTCCAAGCCTGGGCACAGTCCCTCAGCTCTTCAGCTCCAGGGAAGTGCTCTACTACTTGAGCCACAGGGCCATTTTCAGTTTTCTGGTGGTTTATTGGAGATAAGAATCTCACTGACTTTCCTGCCCAGCCTGGCTTTGAACCGTGACCCTCAGATCTCAGCTTCCTGAGTAGCTAGGATTACAGGTATGAGCCACCGGTGCCCTGCTAGTTTATTCTTTAAAAAAATATTTTTTGGAGACAGGTGTATGAGCATTGTTGAGGGCATTTTAAATATTATTTTGAAGATAAGGATTTGTCTTCATACCATATGAATTTTTAAAGGATACTTTGGCCATTCTTCTGAAGAAAAACATGCACAAAAGCTCTGAATTAGACAGTGTTCTGTCTTTATATCCTGATTAGTTTAAAGGTGTCCAGTGGTGGTCTCAGTTGGAGGAGTAGTAATAATTCTGTTTGATTTCATGGTGGAGGAAAACAGTTGACTGTACAGCCCTTGTCCTTCAGACTTGTCTAAATTTCCCAGTCTATTTATGGACATCAACAAACAGTGCATATTTCTGCCATGGGTTGAATGTGTCCGTTTTCCTTTAATTTAGTTTAAAACTAGTAATGGAATTCTTGAGGTTTTGAGAGGAATAGTGTTGGCAAACTTAGTTTTGAAACTGAAGGCAAATTAAGATACCAATCAAAACAGAGGGATACCATTACTTTAGAAAGGGATCTGAAAACTCTGCTGACATTTGCAAAACCAGGGTCTTATATTTATATAAGCTTTAGATAGGAAACTGCTCTTTTCTGAAATTGTTGGTTTACAAATAATTGTTACATTTGTACATTTTAAAAGTTGCTTCTAGCACACATTGGATTTGTTTAAGCTCAGCCTTTTCAGCAAAGCATTCAGACTTTTGGGCATCAGATCTTTTGATCTTATTCTGTTTCAGACTATTTAAGATAATTAAGATAGATTTTGGAAATCAGGAATTTGATAAGCTTCCATTAAAATCTAATGTGGTTTTAAAAATTGCTTACAGTGGTCTTGAGCCTGTTAAAATATGCTGCCATCATCTGAGTTAAGAAACTTAGGTATTGCTAAAATGACAAGTAATTGCACTGTCATTTTGATACTTGTTCTTGAGTGTACTGTTTCATTGCCTTTTGAAGATACTAACTGTGCACGTGTAAGATGGTTATTAAAACAGCATTTTCCTGGTTAAATCTACTTAGTTGTGTTTCATTTCCATCCCTTTAGTGTGTTTTTGTGGCCTCAGCTATTTATGTGAATGTTACTCAATTCATGAGCATATATTTGTGTATGTGTGTGTGTGTGTGTGTGTGAGAGAGAGAGAGAGAGAGATAGACAGACAGACAGAGACAGACAGGGACAGAGAGATGGAGAGATGGAGAGACAGGGAGAGAGACAGAGATAGAGTTAGAGGTAGAGAGAATGTTTGTGGGGCATGAACTTGGGACTTGGGTGCTCTGCCTGAGCTCTTTTTCTCAAGGCTGGTGCCCTACCACTTGAGCTACAGCTTAACTTTTGGCTTTTTGCTGGTAAATAGTTTCATGGTCTTTTCTCATGGGCTTTGAAAAGTCTTGATCCTTAAATCTCAGTATCCATAGCTAGGATTACAGGCATGAACTGGTGCCTGACTATTGTCAGAATTTTAAAGTGTTTTCTTTTTCTTCTTCCTTTTCCTTCTGGCATTGAGGTTTGAACTCATGGCTTTGTGTTTATTAGGCTGCTGCTGTACCACTTGAGCCATGCTTCCAGCCCTGTTTTTTGCTGATTATTTTGGTGATGGATCCTAAAGAACTTTTCTGCATAGGATGGGGTGGCTCCACACCACAATCCTTCAGATCTTTGCCTAGCCTCTAGATTAGCAAGGTACCAGTCTTGATAAGGAAAAATAGACACATAGTTTTGGTTTGGTGGTCCTCTTGTAAGCTTCAGAGCAGAGGTAGAAACCAACCACACACACACACACACACACACACACACACACACACACACACACACACACACACACACACACACACACACACACACACACACACACACACACACACACACACACACACACACACACACACACACACACACACACACACACACACACACACACACACACACACACACCTCATTTGCATTTGTATCCATGCTGTGTTAATGAAAAGCACTGTTAGGACACTCATTGTAGTTTTTTACATGGAAGAACTAGTTAAGAGTTTTGTTTTTTTTTTTGCTTGCAGAAGTTATATAGAAAATATGAAAAATGAGAAATGTACTTATACAAGAATATAATGTTTTTTGGGCGAGGGAGTTGGTCATGGGGCTTGAACTCTGGGCTTGGGCGCTGTCCTTGTGCTCTTCAGCTCAAGGCCAGTGCTCTACTGCTTGAGCCACAGCGTCACTTTCCGTTTTCTAGTGTTTTCTTGGAGATAAGAGTCTCATGGACTTTACTGCCTGGGCTGGCTTTGAACCGTGATCCTCAGATTTCAGCCTCCTGAATAGCTAGGATTACAGGTGTGAGCCACTGGCGCCCGGCTATAATTGGTTCTTAGTCATAGAAAACATATCATTTCTGTATGATGGACATTATTAAAAGTTATGTACACACATGATTCTTCCAACAACCCTTGTTAATGGCAGGGTTTTTTTTGTTGTTGTTGTTGTTGTTGTTGGTCGTGGGGCCTGAACTCTGGGCCTGGGCACTGTCCCTCAGCTCTTCAGCTCAAGGTCAGCGCTCTACCACTTGAACCACAGTGCCACTTCCAGCTTTTTCTGCTAACGTGGTGCTGAGGAATTGAACCCAGGGCCTCATGCATGCAAGATAAGCACTCTATTACTGAGCCTTCTTCCCAGCCCGTGACAGGTTGTTGTTCTTTTTTTAATCTTAAATTTAGAATTGAGAAATGAAGAAGCACATATATAAACTAGCAATGATGTTAAATGTAGACTTTTCATTAAATGGAAGATAAAATATTCTAAAGTCAGTTCAATCTAGATTGATTTATTCCATTTATTCATATAATTGTGTGTGTGTGTGTGTGTGTGTGTGTGTGCGTGCGTGTGTGCGTGCGTGTGCGTGCATGTGTATGTGCATGTGCATGCGCGCTTGCTCCAGTTCTGGGACTGGACACTGATGGCTCATGCTTGTAATCTTTGCTACTTACGAAGCTAAAATCTGAGGATCACGGTTCAAAGCCAACCTTGCGCAGGGAAGTTTGTGAATCTCTTATCTCCAGTAAACTGCTCAGAAAAGTCTGAAAGTGGTGCTGTGAGCTCAAGTGGTAGAGTCTAGCCTTGAGTACAAAGAAGTTCAGGGACAGTGCCCAGGCCCTGAGTTCAAGCCCCAGGACTGGAAAAAAAAAAAAAAAAAAGTCTGTCAGATTTGTCTTCCCAGCCTGGCTTTGAATTAGGATCCTCAGATCTTATCCTCCTACTACAGTGCCAACTCATAGAACAAATCTTTATGAGAATTGGGCACTATTCTTTGTACAAACTTAGTTCCTATTCTTTTGATTAGATTAGTGGTTAGAGATAATCAACAGATACATAATTCATAAGCAGTAATAACTACTATGTGAAAAGAACTGCTGTTTTATATAGGATGGTGACTTAGTCTTATTGGAAGATTAAATAATAATAAAATATCTTTGATCAGGTAATCTATAAATAATAAAATTTTCTCACAGTTTTGTAGGCTAGGATGTCAAGATCAAGGCCCAGCAAATTTTGTGTTGTGAAGTTTCACTGTTTTATAGGTAGTGTGGAAATGGCAAGGCAGCCTCCTTCAACCTCTTACGAGGGCACTAATTCCATTCATGAGAGAAGAACTCTCATGATTTGATCACCTTTTCTCAAATAGCTATTTTTTAATACTATCATATTAGGTCTCAGGTTCTAACATAAAAATTGGGATGGATGCCAGCATTGAGACAACAACAAAATACTAAGGGAAAGCCTTTCTCCAAAGTTGCCTGAAGGATGTAGTGTGTTTGGTGGGACGGACGGGAACTGTGTGGTTATTTGGGAGATAAGAGCATTTCCAGTACAGGTATCCCTCAACTTAAGATGGATGAACTCACCCTAAGTTGAAAATATAGTTGTAAAAAAAATACCAAACATGAAACAGTACTCTGTAGAGCATCTGTTTACCATCATGATGGTGTGGCTAACTGCTTATTGCTAGCCCAGGAAAAGATCAAAATTTAAAAATTGAAGTGTGGTTTCTGCTGAATGTATGTGGCTTTTTCACTGTTACAAAGTTGAAAAATTAGGACCATCTGCAGAGAAAAAGGCAAATGCAAAACTCTGCCTTTGCTAATTTGAATTTTACAGTATTCAGGGAACTGAAGGAAACAAAAAAGGCCTAGAGGTACCTTGGAAATAGAAAAACCATACATTAGGTCATTGTAAGAATTTTCTTTTTTAATTGGAGAAAGCTATTGGTGGGTTTTCAGCAGAAAACTGTGTTTATATGGTAGATATCACCAAGGTTAAGGTAGTCATGACAGTGTTAACTGTCAATATTCTCTGGAGGAATAAAGCTAGTTCACAAACATTTATTATCAAGCCTTGTTTGTTTGTTCAGTGCTTTTTTTATCCATCTATTATTTATTTATTTATGCATTCATTGTGTCTTGTGGGGCTTTGAACTCAGGGCCTGAGCGCTATCCCTGAGGTCTTTTGCTCAAGGCTGGCACTCCACCACTTAGAGCCATAACACCACTTCCAGTTTTCTCGTGGTTAATTGGAGAAGAGTCTCATGGGGACTTTTCAGCCCAGGCTCGCTTTGAACTGTGATCCTCAGATCTCAGCCTCCTGAGTAAGCAAGATTATAGGCATGAGACACAGGCCCCAATGCTTGGCTAATAACTTGTTATTTTCTTTTCTATTTTTTTTTTCTTTTGGTTGTGGGGCTTGAACTCTGGGCCTAGGCACTGTTCCTCAGCTCTTCAGCTCAGGGCTAGCACTCTACCTCTTGAGCCACAGGGCCACTTCTGGTTTTCTGGTGATTTATTGGAGATAAGAGCTTCAAGGACTTTCCTGCCCGGGCCTGCTTTGAACTGTGATCCTCAGATCTCAGCCTCCTGAGTAGCTAGGATTACAGGTGTGAGCCACCAGTGCCCGGCTAACTTGATATTTTCTTTCCTGTGTTTGTATGTGAAATTTGTCACTAATGTGAAGTGTTTTTGACTACTCAATATTTTAGAGGTTAATAAAAACCTTGTAGATTGCAATCTAATTGGAAAAGAAAGACTAAGCATGCAACACATATTTTATATTAACCATCTGTTTTATACAAGGAGCTAAATGTCCTAGGATAAAAGTATTAGATAGTTACTATTCTCAGACTGCTGACATTCTAGGAGAGGCTAAGACCAAGAACAGAGAACTCTGCAAGTACTGAGATGAATTGAGTGTTAATTCACCTGCCATGAGACCAATGAGGAAGAAGGCATGAAAAACCTATGCAGATCTCAGAGCTGATAGAGCTTGAAGTGGAGAATTAGAAGAGGTTATTCTGCATGTATGACATTGAGCCAGGCATTTCTGTAACTGGCTAACTGGCATTGGGCAACATTTTACATAGAATTATAAAGTACTAATAACACTTATTTGCTGAGTTCATATTGTATACTAATCAGTCCCTTTATTATACAATTTTTATGATGTGTCATTAGCCTTCTTCTCCCCCCCATCTCTCTCTCTCTCTTTTTTTGGGGGGGGTCCAGTCATGGGGCTTGAACTCTGGGCCTGGGAGCTGTCCCTTAGCTCTTCAGCTCAAGGCTAACACTCTACCACTTGAGCCACAGGGCCACTTCTGGCTTTTTTCTTTTTTGCTTATGTGGTACCACTGAGCTACCTTCCCAGCCACCCCCATCTCTCTCTTTAAGAATTGCATGGCTAAGCTAAGAGCACACAGTTGGTAAATGACAGATCCACTGGACATATTGACTCTAGATGTCATAGAAATGCTGTTATATTGTTTGGATTGGGTATAGATTTTAAAAGTTTTTGAAAAGCTGAGAATAGGTAACTGTAATGATTATAGGCCATGGGGAGTTATTAAAGGTTGTTGAAGAGTTGAATAGCTTAGCAAAGGTAACTCTGGGTGAATGTTGTGCTGGTAACAGTATGTGTATTTTATTGAGTATTTGGGCAATAACCTTTACAAAGGCCAGTTTCGAGGCCTTAAAGATTTAAAGACAGTATGGAGGTTCCTCAAAAGACTCCACATAGAGCTCCCCTATGACCCAGCAATCCCACTTTTGGTCATTTACCCAAATGATCGCAAACAAGACCATACTAAAGCTACCAGCACAACTAATGTTTATTGCAACCTTATTTACCATAGCTAAGATATGGAACCAACCCAGATGCCCCTCAGTAGATGAATGGATCAAGAAAATGTGGTATATATACACAATGGAATTCAGTACCTCTATCAGAAGGATTGACATTGCCCCATTTGTTAGCAATGGAAAGACTTGGAAAAAATTATATTAAGTGAAGTAAGCCAGGCCCAAAGAAACATAGGTCCCATGGTTTCCCTTATTTGCAATAACTAGTATATGTCTGAGTCAAACAGAAAAGGTCAGATAAGTTGATGTTAGGAGAATGAACCCCAAGATAAGTATTCAAATGTTTTTTTTTTTCATGCAATTGTTTCTAACATATTTATAAGATGATTTCTTTGTTGCTTTGTATGTCCCTCCCCCACGGTATAACCCCTGCTTTCACTGTATTTGATGTTGGTATAATTTGTGGAGGGGAAGGGCAAAAACAAATCGTTCAATAGGGATACAGGTGGACCCATGGCAACAATGAGATGTACAAGTCATTATGTCGAAAATGAACTTTACAACTTTGGTGGTGGTGGGAGAGGATCGGGTGGGGGGAGATGGGGGGGTATGGGAAGGGATGGGAAGGGTAAACAGGAGGCAACAATGCTTGATAAGAAATGTACTCATCTTGCCCATGTAATTGTAACTCCTCTGTACGGTATTCTCACAATTAAAAAAAATACAAGAATATGAAATAGAATGTTGCAATCAAATTGGAGAACATCAGATAGGAACAGTTTTTTTAGAATGTATTTTTTTCCCCTTGATTATAAAGATACAGGTAATGTACATGAGTCCATTAGGCTCCATGAGTCCTCTCTTGGAGAGGGGGTGGGGGAAGGAGGGAAGAAGGGAGGGAGGGGAAGAGGAGAGGGAGAGGGTTTAAAGAAACAGCTTTCTAAAATAACATGATTTTGGGCTGGGAAGGTGGCTTAGTGGTAGGGTGCTTGCCTTGCATGGATGAGGCCCTGGGTTCAATTCTTCAGCACCACATAAGTAGAAAAAGCCGGAAGTGGCGCTGTGGCTCAAGTGGTAGAGGGCTAACCTTGAGCTGAAGAGTTCAGGGACAGCGCCCAGGCCCAGAGTTCAGGCTCACAACCGACCAAAAAAAAAAAAAAATCCCTAAAATAACATGATTTTATTCTTTTTTTTTTTTTTTAAATCCAGTTCTTTGGCTAGCCTAATAAGTATTTTTTTCTTTTTTTTTTTTTTATTATGAAAATACTGTACAGAGGGGTTACAATTACATGGGCAAGATAATGAGTACATTTCTTATCAAGCATTGTAGCTTCCTCCTTTGTTTCCCCTTCCCATCCCATCCCATCCTCCCCCCCTTCCCCCCCCCCCCCCCCCCGCCCCGCCACCCCACATGATTTTATTCTTGCAGAATAGGAATCCAAAAGACTTTGTGGAATGAATGAGTTGTTAAATGTTGAAATTCAGGAAATAGAGAGGAATGAGGGAAAGATAACTCTTAGATTTTAAGGTTGTAAGTGGGGGCTGGGAAGGTGGCTCAGTGGTAGAGCGCTTGCCTTGCATGCATGAGGTCCTGAGTTTGATTCCTCAGCACCACATAAGCAAAAAGAAAAAAGCCGGAAGTGGTGCTGTGGCTCAAGTGGTAGAGCACTAGCCTTGGGCTGAAGAGCTGAGAGACAGTGCCCAAGCCCAGAGTTTAGGCCCCACGACCGGACCCCCCTTCCCCCCCCAAAAAAAAAAGAAGACTGTGTAAGTGGTTGTAAAGGAGATTGGGATGATTTTTAATGGTTGGCAGTGGAGGTGACGGGTGGGTTATTCAGAGATGAGTTTATTGAATTTATTATTCTGGTTCAGTCTCCCATCTCTTACTCTCCCCTCTTTTCCCTTGTTCCTCTTCCTCTTCCTCCTTCTCTTCCCCCCCCCCCCCAAAACCTGGGCTTGAACTAAAGGTCTTATGCATTGACCCCTAGTTTTTTTTGCACCAGGCTGGCTCCTTACCATTTGAGCCACAGCTCTACCTCTAGCTTTTTTTGTAAGAGTCTCATGGAATTTCTGCCCGGGCTGGCTTTGAATCCCAGTACTCAGATCTCAGCCTCCTGAGTAGCTAGGATTACAGCTGTGAGCCACCAGTGCCTGGTAGTGCAATTTTCTAAATTGAAACATGATGGAGTTTAACATATAATATAGGGTGATCAAAGAAGCTTGAAAATGTAGAGAAAGAGTTGAGTTTAGAAGCAGCCATAGCTCTAGTCAGAATAGATAGTTTCTGACTTTAATTTTTGGGATTATTCTCAGATTCAGTTCTTTCTTTTTTTCTTTTTTTTTATTGTGAAAATACTGTACAGAGGGGTTACAATTACACGGGCAAGATAATGAATACATTTCTTATCAAGCATTGTAGCCTCCTTCTTTGTTTCCCCTTCCCATCCCTTCCCATCCTCCCCCCAACCCCCCATATTCAGTTATTTCTTTACTCTTAAATCCATTTGGCTTATACTGTTGCTTAATTTTGAAGGTTCTTCATTGTTTTTCTTTATGGATAGCCTGGTTATGAGAGCAAGGTACTACTGTTGGGGATCTATCTGTGCCTGTAAATCTAGTAATGCTTAATGAAATTGAATGTACCACCAACATTTGGTGAGTATATGTTGTATGTTTGTGTGTGTCTGTTTTTTTGTGTGTGCTGTTTTGTTTTTTGCTGATACCAGGGCATGAACTCAGGGCTTTACACTCTTGTTTAGCTTTTTCCTCTCAAGGCTGTTACTCTACCACTTGCGACCTTTCTGCTTCTGGTTTTTTGCTGGTTAGTTGGAGATAAGAGTCTCAGATTTGTCGCCTGGGTTGGTTTTGAACTTCAGCCCTCTGATCTCATTCTCCTCAGTAGCTAGGATTATAATCATGAGCCACTAGTGTCTGGCAGGTATGTATATGTTAATAATTGTTATCTGCTCTTGAACTCTTCCCTTTATTAATATGAAATAACTTTTTGTCTCTTGTAAGGTTGAAGTCTGCTTTGTCATATATGAGTCTAGCTACTCCCACCTGCTTTGGGGGTCTGTTGGATTGGAAAGTAATTTTTCATCCTTTTACCCTAGGACAACGTTTGTGTTTGTTAGTGAGGTGTGTGTGTGTGTGTGTGTGTGTGTGTGTGTGTGTGTGTTGGTTGTGGGGTTTGAACTCTGGGCGCTGTCCCTGAGCTCTTTTGCTCAAGGCTAGCACTCTGCCACTTTGAACCACAGCTCTACTTCTGGTTTTTGAGTGGTTAATTGGAGATAAGTCTCACGGGGACTTTCCTTCTGGCTTGGAATAGCGATCTCAGTTGAGTAGCTAGGATCAGTGTGAGCCACTGACACCCTGTGGGATGTGTTTCTTGTAGAAAACAAATAGTTGGATCTTGTGTGTTAATCTAACCTGTCATTCTGTCTTTTGAGTGGAGAACTGAGACAATTAACATTCACTATCAACATTAATATTCATTTAATATTAATGTTAATAAAATATGTAATATTTTCTGTCATTTTATTGTTTTTTGGTATTTTCTCCTTTCCTAATCTTTATTTCTTAATATACTAATCTAGTGGTATTTACTCTTGTGAATCATTTTCCTGTGCTGTTTATCTTCTTCTTCTGTGTAGGTTTCCTTTAAGTATTGTCTGCAGTGCTTGTTTAGTAGTCATGAATTCCTCTAGTTTTTTGTTTATCTTGAAGATTTTTGTTTGTCTTTTGATTTTGAGGGATAGTTTTGTTGGACACATTAATCTCGGCTAACAGTTAATATTCTTTCAGGGCTAGAAATATGCCATTTCCTATCTTCCTTGCTTTTAGAGGTCCTGTTGAAAAATTTGCTGTTATTCTCATGAGTGATTTACAGGTGATTGGTTGCTTCCCTTGCAGGTTTCATTGTTTTTGTTTTGTTGTTATTCTCTGTAACATGTCTAGGGCTTTTTCTTTTCCCATCTTTGCTGTTTGGTGTTCTGAAAGCTTGTGTCTAGACCATTTTCTCAAGATTGGGGAAATTTTTTGCTGTTGTATGTTAAATGTAATTCTTTTCTTCCTTTTTTTTTTGTCGGTCATGGGGCCTGAACTCTGGGCCTGGGCACTATCCCTCAGCTCTTCAGCTCAAGGCTACCACTTGAGCCACAGTGCCACTTCAGGCTTTTTTCTGCTTATGTGGTGCTGAGGAATCGAACCCAGGGCCTCATGCATACAAGGCAAGCATTCTACCACTGAGCCACCTTCCCAGCCCCAAATGTAGTTCTTTGATATAGGGTCTTGCTAGGTGATCAGGCTTGAATTTTTTTTTTTTTTTTTGTCGGTCGTGGGCTTGAACTCTGGGCCTGGGCGCTGTGCCTCAGCTCTTCAGCTCAAGGCGAGCGCTCTACCACTTGAGCTACAGCGCCACTTCTGGTTTTCTGGTGGTTTATTGGAGATAGGAGTCTCACGGTCTCTCCTGCCTGGGCTGGCTTTGAACCGCGATCCTCAGATCTCAGCCTCCTGAGTAGCTAGGATTACAGGCGTGAGCCACCAGCGCCCGGCTCAGGCTTGAATTTTTATTCCTCTTGCTTCAGCCTCCTTAGTGAAGGGATTACTGGTGTGTAGTACCATGCTCAACTCAGCTTTTCACAAGCATTCTTTAGTGGATAGCATCATTACAGGTATTTATAATATTTTATATTCTATATATTTATAATGTAATACATATTTATATTTATAATATTTTATATATGTATAAAAGCATTTAAAACTACCTATCTGGTTTGTCTCAAGTAATATTATTCCTCAGGAGGCTTTTGTTGGATGTAGTTTGCCTAGTTGATAATGTAATTATTTTAAGAAAACATACATAAAGCACAGTTTATGGCATGCCTCTGTACCCACATTTTAAGGTACTGAATATTCAGTAGAGAATAGAAACATAACCTTGTTTTGATGGCGCTTTCATCCTAGTAAGTGAAACAAGCTGCATGCAAATGAATATATATGACCTGGTAATGATAAATAATAAAGAAAATGGAAGCAGTGTGGTTTCCAGGCTGTACCCAATTATGGTCGCTCTTTAGTTTTCAGGAAGATGTATGTTCTGCCTCAGATCATCCCTTTGTATCGGTGTTGGTGTTGGTGTGGGTAAAGGAAATGTAATTGCAGTGTACCAGCCTCAGCCTTTCCTTCCAAGGAGTCCTTGAATAGTTCAATAAATTCAGTGACTTAAAAACCAAGCTGGTGCCGTTGGCTCATTCCTGTAATCGTAGCTGAGATCAGGGGATCACGGTTCAAAACCAGCCTAGGCAGGAAAGTCCATGAAATGCTTATCTTCAATAGACCACGAGAAAACCAGAAGTGGCGCTGTGGCTCATGTGGTAGAACGCTAGCCTTGAGCTGAAGAGCTGAGGTATAGCGCTTGGGCCCAGAGTTCAAACCCCACAACTGACAAAACAAAACAAAACAACAACAAAATTATAGGTTGGTTCTGTATGTCACATGTCTGGGTTCAGTGTGTCTAGCTTCTTTGTTTATGGTATCATCAGACTGATATCAAGATTTTTATTAAGACTACATAAAGTATAAAATAACCCAGGATGATTTTGTTAATAGTTGCATTCAGTAATAAAGCATACACACACACATGTAGGCATGCAACACATAGAGTAATCCCTTATAACCCATGAGGGATATGTACCAAGATTCCTATGAATATGTGTCTGAACCCTTTATATAATGTTTTTTTCTATACATACTTATCTGTGATAAAGAATAATTTATAAGTTAGGTTAAGTAGTAAGAATTGAACAACAATAATGATAATATAAAACAGTTATAGTGATATTGTAATAAAAATTATGTGAATATGACCAGTCTTTCCAAAATGACTTGTTTTGAAACAGGGTCTTGCTATGTAGGTAAGGCTGGCCTCAAATTTTAAATTCTCCTCTCTCAGCTACCTGTGTTCTGGGATTATATGAGTGCCTAACCACAGCTGTACCTGAGACAGCTCTCCATTTTTTTTTTTTTTTGGTTGGTCGTGGGGCTTGAACTCTGGGCCTGGGTGCTGTCCCTCAGCTCTTCAGCTCAAGGCTAGTGCTCTACCACTTGAGCCACAGCACCACTTCGGGTTTTCTGGTGGTTTATTGGAGACATGAGTCTCATGGACTTTCCAGGCTGCCTTTGAACCAAGATCCTCAGATCTCAGCCTCCTGAGTAGCTAGGATTACGGGTAACCAGTGCTCAGCTGAGTCAGCTCTTTAAGTGACTAAGATATGTAGCTTATGAAATGTGAGTGTACAGGGCAAAGGGATGATTCATGCCCTGAGCAGGACAGAGAAGGATCATGTAATATTTCACAAGAACCTCAGAATGATGCACAATTTAAACTGTTAAGTTGGTTTTTTCAGGAATATTTCAGTTAATATTTTTAGGCCATACTTGACTATGGATTACTGAAACACCAGAGAATAAAACCATGAATAAATGGGGGGACTACTATACTAATTTTTTTTTCTGGTAGAAAGTCTTATAATAATTATAATTTGTTAACGTACTGTTTTCTTTCTGTTTTTTTTTTTTTCTTTTTCCCTGTCCTTCCTTTCCCTTCCCCTTTTTGCTTTTCCTATTTTCTTTTCTTTTGTGTTACTGGGGATTGAACTTAGAGCCTTGAGTGTGCAAGCATTTACCAATAAGCTACATCCCTAGTCCTTGCTTTTTTGAGATAGACTTTCTGTATATATCCCAAGCTGACCTTGAATTTGAAATCCTGCTTCTACTTCCAGAGTATTTTGATTACAAGTATGCATTATGGTGCTCAAAAACATTATTGTAACTTAATTTTTATTTTTATTTTTGTGCTGGTCCTGGGCTTGAAATGAGCTTTTTTCCTCAAGGCTAGAGTTCAACCACTTGAGCCATAGCTTCACTTGTGGCTTTTTGGTAGTTAATTGGAAATAAGAGTCTATGGACTTTTCTGCCCTGGCTGGCTTCACACTGCAATTCTTTTTCAATTCTTTTTTTTTAATCCGGTCATGGGGCCTGAACTCTGGGCCTGGGCGCTGTCCCTCAGCTCTTCAGCTCAAGGCTAGGGCTCTACCACTTGAGCCACAGCGCCACTTCTGGCTTTTTTTTTTTTCCTGCTTATGTAGTGCTGAGGAATTGAACCCAGGGCCTCATGCATGCAAGGCAAGCGCTCTACCACTGAGCCACCTTCCTAGCCCCTCACACTGCAATTCTTAGGTCTCAGCCTTCTGAGAGCTAGGATTTCAGGTACCTACCTAGTGTATTGTAACTTTTTTTTTTTTTATTCAGTTCAAGGCGAGTGCCCTACTGCTTGAGCCACAGCGCCACTTCCGGTTTTCTAGTGGTTTATTGGAGATAAGAGTCTCACAGACTTTCCTGCTTGGGCTGGCTTTGAACCTCGATCCTCAGATCCTGAGTAGCTAGAATTACAAGCATAAGCCACCGGTGTTGGCTACTATTGTAACTTTTAAAACACAGAGGTAACATTTCCTTCCTCAAAATGGAATAACAATGTGAAATAAGTGGAAAACTAGCTTCAAGTTTTTCTTTTTAATTTGTTTGTAATTATGCATCTGATGGAATTCTTAATGTGTTTTGACTTACTATTCCAAAAAAGTACTTGGTGCTATGGGTTACCCAATATTAGGTATTGAGGAAATGGAAGCAAAGGAGGTCAAGCTGCTTTTGTGTAGTAGACAGTTTCAGCTTATTGTTTTGGGAATATAGTTTTGTGGACCTTTCTCTCTCTGTCTCTGTCTTTGTTTCTGTCTCTCTGTCTCTCTGTTTCTGTCTCTTTACAGTAGTGGGGAAATAATACTTGCTATATTATTAATCTATTTAGCTATAGAATTTAGTGGTAGATAAACACCAAGATCATTCTCATACTAAAAAAAATTGGATTCATTATATCAGTGAATGGTACTCTTTCCATAAATTGTTATTTTTATTTTTAGATATACAGGTGGTCTTAGTTATATTTAAGCAGGAATACCACTTGAAAGACTTGTAGGGGGCTGTGAAGGTGGCTTATTGGTAGAGTGCTTGCCTTGCATGCATGAGGCCCTGGGTTTGATTCCTCAGCACCACATAAGCAGAAAAAGCTGGAAGTGGCGCTGTGGCTCAAGTGGTAGAGCACTAGCCTTGAGCTGAAGAGCTGAGGGATGGCACTCAGGTCCAGATTCAAGCCCCACCACTGGCCAAAAGAAAAAAAAAAAAGAAAGACTTGTAGTAGAGCATAAAAATTCTATTAGACTTTGAGCCATGTTTTTGCCAGCAATTCAACATTTTGAGGACAGATAGCATCCCATTTCCAATTTGAGATTGGTACAAAAATGTCCTAGGGCTGAAAATAAGCATAGGAAATTGTACCAACAAAATCTTCTGTGTATTTGTAGTGGAGGAAATGGCCTTCATTGGGTTTTTGTGGAAAAGTATAATATAACTCATTATACTGCAAGCATAATAGATGGGGCCTCATATTTTGTGATTATTCTATATGATGAATTTTTAGTGCAGAATTCCAAGAATGTTTCTTCACCTCAATGCTTTGTATTTTTCTCTTTGATTAATTAGAACTTTCTCTTCAATCATTAATTTTTTTCTTTTCATATTTTCTTAATGTTTTATGTTAATAATATAATATTAATTATAACATTTAAATTTCTCCTAATGATCCAAGAAATTATGAGAAATTGAAGTTGTATCTAAATAGATTTTATTTTTACCCCAACACTGTTTGAATTGTCTAAAAAGAAATGCTTATTTTTTGTAAATTTCTCTTCATGGAGAAAAGTCACTTTTAGCCTTAGCACTTCTGGGAATTGTTTCAAATTTTAGTTTATTGTCTTAATGCTAATAAGAATTCCTAGAATCTGATTTTTTTTTTTTTTTTTTTTGGTCAGTTGTGGGGCTTGAACTCTGGGCCTGGGCGCTGTCCCTGAGCTCTTCAGGGAAAGCTTGCCTCTACCACTTGAGCCATAGCGCCACTTCCGGTTTTCTGGTGGTTTATTGGGGATAAGAGTCTCATGGACTTTCCTGCCTGGGCTGTCTTTGAACTACAGTCCTCAGATCTAAATATACATAAATAGAAATCTATTAATAGCTTATTACTGTTTTCACCTATTAGATAAAATTTGTAACACCAATAAAATTGTGGTTTATTACATAAAAATGTGGTTTGATAAGGTGTGGAATTTGTGCAGCCTCTTTTGACAGTTGTCAATGAAATATAAACAGTTAACAAGTGTCTACTTGTTCATTAAAGGGTAGATGTTTAAAATTGTTCATTAAAAATTTCATGTGTATGCAGGTTTGCTGATATATTTTTCAGAAAATTAAAAATAATAAAGTCACACCTGTAACGCTAGGTACTTAACAGGCTAAGTCCGAGTATCATAATTTGAGACCACTCCAGGCAGGAAAGTCTGTTGGAGTCTGATCTCCAGTTAATCAACAAAAAGCCAAAAATGGAACATGTGGCTCAAATGGTAGAATGCTAGCTTTAGTGAAATAGCTAAGGGATAGTATGCAGGCCCTGAGTTCAAGCTTCAATACTAGCAACACCCACACCCACACCCACACACCCACACACACCCACACCCATCTACCCACCCCCCCACCCCCCCACACACACTGGATTTTAATGCCCTTTAATTATTTGTAAATTTATTATATTGTCAAATATGAGTTAAGCAACTGTGTTTTAGGCTACCTTAGTCTATTTGTACTGCTGTGAAAGCAAACCATGACTTATAACTTCTATCTTTATATACAAGAAGAGCTTCATTAATTAAAAAAAAAGTGCATTGGATTCTAATGAAGTTCGTGGTTTTAATCTTGTGCTTTGAAGTGTTTTCTTTTTTTGGAATGAAGTTCTTTGCTTTAGACTATGTAGAAGTATGCTAATTAGATTATATTTAGTTGGCAAATTTGTGCCCACAGAAATGTGACTTTTAAAAAGTTGCAAGTTGCTACAGCTCTTGCAGATAAGAATATTTCCTGTTTTCTTTTGCATATTTAGTATTTTGTGTATTTTTCCATTTAGAGGCCTTTTACTTTGTCCATTTGTATCATTTGACATTCAGACTTAAAAGTTCAACTCAAACATCACTGATGCTTAAAAATACTGTCATTTAAAATGTCAACATTTGGATTTGACCTGAATTGCAAATGAGTTACAAATAAGAATTTTTATGAAATGTGTGTATTTATATGTATATAAATATACATGTACTTATGTATAGGTAAATATGTAAAGTATATTTGAGAAGGCTTTTGTTTTAAAAAGGCTTTTGTATTGCTACTTGTGCAAAATATTTTGCCAGTAGCCTACATACTATGTCTATCGGTTAATGAATCGTTAATAAAGGAAGACATAGACTTCTTCTTCTTTTTTTTTTTTTTTTTTGGTGCCAGTACAGGGTTTGTACTGAGGGCCTGGGCACTTTCTCTTAAGTTTTTCACTCTTATCTATCACTTAACCACTTGAGCCACTTTCAGCTTTTTGGTATTTGGAAATAAAAGTCTCTCAGACTTTTTCTGTCTTGTGGGATTTCAAACTGTGATCCTCAGGATCTCAGCCTCCTAAGTAGCTAGGAGTACATGCCTAAACTATGGGGACCCGTGGCGGTGGTATTTTTTTTTTTTTTTTTTTTGGGTCCGGTCGTGGGTCCTGAACTCTGGGCCTGGGCGCTGTCCCTCAGCTCTTCAGCTCAAGGCTAGCGCTCTACCACTTGAGCTACAGCGCCACTTCTGGCTTTTTTTCTTATGTGGTGCTGGGGAATCGAACCCAGGGCCTCATGCATGGAAGGCAAGCGCTTTACCACTGAGCCATCTTCCCAGCCCCGGCGGTGGTATATTTTTAATCCTTACCACTTGCAAACATTTATACAAATTTCCTTCCTCATTTTTCTCTTATATGCCAGGTTTTTAGGGAGTAAATTATTTAGTACTTAGATTACTATAACTTTACTACAATTTTTTTCAAGGTCAGGTCTCACAAAATTCACTGATTAATATTTCATTTCTTGTTCAATTTAATGTTTTCCCTAGTAATTATCTCTTCTTTAAATATTTTTGTACTTTTTATTTTGTACCTATTGCTATTTTTTTGGGTGGTTTGAATTTGGCATCTTGTTTACTCAGTTTGCTTGTTTGCTTCTTTACTTTTGAAATAGATAAAAACAACTTAGAAAGGTAAAGAAGAATTTTCAATTTTTAGTATTGCAATGCTGTTTTGTTTTCATTGTGCCTCAGATACCAGAATCTCTTCAGCATAAGTCAGTTTGCTGCTGCTTCTTCTTTTTTGTTGTTGTTTTTATTGTAGTTAAATATAACACCATAAGACTTAAACATTGTAACCATTTTAACATGTACTATTCAGTAGTATTAAATACACTATACTGTTGTGTACCCATCACACTGTTCATCCTCAGAACTTTTTCATCATTCCAAACTGAAAAGGTCTCTAACAATATCTCCCATTTCCCGTTCTCCTTTCCCTTAGTAACTATGACTCCATTTTCTCTCATTGTCAGCTTGCTTTGGAATGTCTCTTCTCTCTCAGATTTAGAATTATCTTTTTTGATTTTATGTTATTTTTAAATTTTGGGGTTTCTTTTGTTAAGAATGTAGTATAAATTTACAAGCATGTCAAACATAGTAAGTCTTATAGTCTTCACATTAGCTATACAACTAGATAGATGGACTCCTTTGCCACGGGTTCCATTATGCTTACCGTGTAGTGATAGGGATTTAGCCAGAATGCCTGAGTTCACAGAAATAAGGGTTTTTTCACTGTTTTGTCTTTCAGATTCTTTACCTCTAAGATAGGAATACCTACTATGTAATATTACATAAGATTAAATTAATACATCTTAAGTATTGTATTGGTGCCTTGCATATTGTTTGTGGGGACGCTAGAATCTGTGAGTGAAAAACAAGGAGACAAATTTAGCTAGTATTTATTTAAAGCATTGACACTTGAAGTTCTTGTGTTCTAATGTTATCTCCATGGACAGTAATAGACGATGGTATTTAAATGGAGAAGTAATGTATCCAGTGTTAAATACTCATAGAGCTTTGCCATATTGTTTAAAATTCTATGAATCTCAAGACTTAAAAAAACATGTAAAATGGACAAACTATTAGTAGCTATGAAGTTTGTTCTGGGGGTTGGGGAAGCAGTGTATGTAACCTAAAAAAATTAGACAACTCAATAACTATTGACTGCTTTTATTGTTACCATTTTCCTAAACTCATTTCCTTCTCATTGCATTTTTTTCCACCATCTTCATCCAGTCAAACTAAACTGAGGATGGCAGTGTTTTGTATTGTCTGGCAGCTCTCACTGCTTTTGTAATAGCCATCACAAGGTCTCTTACCTTTGTCACAAAGACTTCACAGAGCTGTCAACTCTTAACTATGCCTCTGTCATTTTAGAAGAAGGGAAAATAGTACATGTCTCTTAGGTTTGCCTTTTTTGTTTCTTTATATACACATTTTCTTTTGGGTTTCACATACTTTTTGTTCTTGTACTGTTTTGATAGGAGTTTGTTAGCTCCACATTTATTTTTAGTGTTTTGGCTGTTCCTGTTGTTGCTTCATCGCATAATTACTCTTCATAATAGAGTAGTAATTCAGAACTAGCTTTAGGTCCTTTTTAGTGTTATTTCTAGACCTCTCATATAAAACACAAATATAGCTAGTCTTATAAGGCTGACGTATACTTGTCTCATTTAAAGGTTTGATTTTGTATGAACTTTCTCCTTTTATGCCCATGTAAAAAGCAATGTTTAGTATGAGGTAAACAAATGCAAAGGAACTTTTTCCTAAGGGATTATGGTGTTATTTTATAAGGCTGGTTCACTGAAACTAGAAAACAATTTTTTTTTTGGTTAATTGGCATCAAGGTTTTGAAATACGCTATCTTTTGAAAGTGCAATAAATAACTAGTATATTGTAATTGGTGATTAATGAAATAGTCCTTAATAATTCATAAACAAAAATCGATTTAACTTCGTAAGCATTACATGTGACTTGATAAAATTATCTTTTTTTCTCCTTTTTTGGTAGGTTGTGGGACTTGAACTCTGGGCTTGGGCGCTGTCCTTGTGCTCTTCAGCTCAAGGTGAGCGCTCTACCACTTGAGCCACAGCGCCACTTAGAGTTTTCTAGTGGTTTATTAGAGATATGAATCTCAGGGACTTTCCTTTCCCAGGCTGGCTTTGAATCATGATCCTCAGATCTCAGCCTCCTGAGTAGCTAGGATTACAGGCATGAGCCATCAGCGCCTGGCTTGATAACATTTTCTACAGTGATAACTATAGGTTATTAATAAATAATCATAAATTAGAGTTTATATTAAAATATAAAGTTGGGTTTGAAATTACTTACCTTGGATTTAGTATTTTATTAAATACAGATTTAATGCCATATGGTATTCAGTTAGCTTCATTGTGACTTATTTGAAGGGAAAGATGAGATGTTTTAATGATACTACTCAACTAAGAATTAGAAGGCAGTTTCTATTTTTTTTTTCTTTTTATCGGTTGTGGGTCTTGAACTCTGGGCCTGGGCATTCTTCCTGAGCTCTTCAGCTCAAGGCGAGCGCTCTACTTCTTGAGCTACATCTCCATTTCCAGTTTTCTGGTGGTTAACTGGAGATAAGAGTGTTACAGACATTCCTGCCTGGTTGGCTTTGCCAGCTTGAAGACAGTTTCTTTAGAAAAGTGTTTTAACCCTCCAGGCTTCACCTACTCCAGTCCTATGATCATCATGAACTTTTTTTTTTTTTTTTTGGTTGGTTGTGGGGCCTGAACTCTGGGCCTGGGCGTTGTCCCTCAGCTCTTCAGCTCAAGGCTAGCACTCTACCACTTGAACCACAGCAGCACATCCAGCTTTTCTGCTTATGTGGTGCTAAGGAATCGAACCCAGGGCCTCATGCATTCGAGTCAAGCACTCTACCACTGAGCTATCTTCCCAGCCCCTCATCATGAACTTTAAAGTTTAATGACACCCATTTCCAACATTCAGAGTTTTTCTCGTCTTTTGAGTACATTAGGCATATATTACATATCAGTATCTCCCAATGCTTGGTATATTTTTCCCATTTTATTCTAAAAGGAGTATAACTTTTTAAAGCTATGCTTGATTATTATTCTGTTTATCAAAACATAAAGTAAGCTGGGTGCTGGTGCTCATACCTTTAATCCTTGCTACTCAGGAAGCTTAGATCTGAGGATCTGGGTTTGAAGCTGGTTTGGGCAGGAAAGTTCATGAGACTTATCTGCAATTCACTACTAAAAAGTGGAAGTGGAGCTGTAGCTCTGGTGGTAGAGCACTGATCTTGAGCAAAAAAGCTCCAATAGCTGGGCATTAGTGGTTCACACCTGTAATCCTAGCCACTCAGTAGGCTGAGATCTGAGGATCACAGTTTAAAGCCAGCCCAGGCAGGAAAGTTCCTGAGACTTATCTCCAATTAATCACCTAACTAACTAACTAACTAACTAACTAACTAAATACAGAAGTGGAGCTGTGTCTCAAGTGATAGAGCATTAATCCTGAACAAAAGAAGCTTTGGGACAGTGCCCAGGCCAGAGTTCAAGCTCCTGGACTGGCATAGAAACAAAAAGAAATTCAAGCCTCTAATTGCCACAAAAAACACATAAAGTGGTTCCTCCTTATCCAAGATATGCTTCAAGACCTCCAGTGGATAACTGTAATCATCCATCACTTTTTTCTTTTTTTTTTTTTAATATTATTTTATTTTATTTGAGAACATACTGTACAGAGGGGCTACAATTACATGGGCAGGATAATGCATACATTTCTTACCAAGCATTGCAGCCTCTTCCTTTGTTTACCCTTCACCTCCCTTCCCAGCCTCCCCCCTACCCCCCACTTTTTTCTTATAACATATATCTGTGATAAAGTTTATAAATCAAGCATATTAAGAGATTAACAATAACTAGTAGTAAAATAGGACAGTTGTAAGATATACCATAATAAAATTTCCAGAATCACTATTAAGGCTCAGTGCTCTGTAAGTACACAGAAATTGTTTGAATACAAATACCAAGACAGTCAGTCTGATAACCGAAACTTCTAAGTGATTAATGGATAGGTTGTATGAACAGCATTACTGTCCTGCACAGATTGAAAGCTTACTCCCTGTGTGGGAAATAGCATGGTAGTATATTTCAAAATGTAGTCTCTAACTTAAAACACAAATTGTTGGGTTGAGATGTAGCTCAGAGATAGAACATGCGTGCTTAGCATGTAGGAGGCTCTGGTTCATTCTCTCTAGCAACCACCCCCGCTCCCCAAACCACCAAGAAGAAAAAAGAGAATGAAACCCTTCAATAGTTCATTTTGGGAATTTTTTGTTTAATATTTTCTAATCTTTAACTGAAAACATGGAATGTGAAACTGGATAAAGGTGGACTATTACAGTTTCAACTCTAGTGGCAACTGGCTCCTGAGACTTTCACAAAATCACATTTTGTCTTCAGCTTTACTCTTTACAAAACTTGTGTTATGTTTATACTATCAAGTAATAAGATCAACAGACTTGAGCTTTAATGTTTTTAGACACTAGAGAAAGCATTACTGAACTATAAAAGAAGTGGGGAGAAATTTAACAGGAAGAGGAATATAATCAGTTTATGACAAAACTGGCTTATTGTGCGCTGTTTTTTTTAACAGAAGAGTCCGTTATTTTGTCATGCAGATGTTTACTGAGCTACTTATTAAAAGAGAGGAATATGTGATACTTATAAAATTTGACCCTAATGACTCTTAAGCAGAAATGTCTTTTTGGTTATGGACCATCAGGTATAAAGCTCCTGTTGCAAGAAAGCTGCTGGAAACACCTGGGTGTCAGGCATGCTGGGATAATTTGTTGGCTCAGTGAATGCTATTTTTTGCATGTATTTTTTTTTTGGGTGTCACCACTGTTCCTTTGACAGTATCTTTTGAAATAAATCTAAAGTGGCCTACACATTTCACTTTCTAAATTAGGAAAATGATTAGTAAAAGTAAGGTTCCAGGAATTTCCATAATAAGTCTGTAAGTTGAAAGTGGACAATAATAAGTTTTGTGTTTCGAGAGATTGAAGTCTTTTTTTTTTCTTCTTTCTAAAATAGTCTTTTTCTATGGGACAGGGCAGATGAGAATGGATGTAACCCCTATCTGAAGTGTCAGAATTCCTGGAGGTATTAAAAATAATTTAAGCCTATGTAATTTAAAAGGTGGTTGTTAGGTGATAGAACTCAGTGGCTCATCAAATTAGTGCAAGGGTTAGTGAATCAGATTTAGGGCTCACCAGCCAGAAACAATGTCCAAAATCACACTGCATAATAAATCACAATTCCTGTGAGGATGGCAGTGTCATCTACAGACAGACAGACGCCACAGTCTACCACAGTGGCTCTGCGGGCTCTCTCTAAATGATGCCACCTCTGCCCCAGACTTGACCTTGCTACAACTGCTCCACCATTTGTATGAGAGCAAGATCCTCCAGTCTCTGCTTCTCCTGCTTGCTTGTTTCCCATTCCTAGTCTGTTTGGCAAAGCACATATAGACAGATAGGAAATGTGAGAAAGTGTTTAACCCTCAAATCACAAAATGAGTAAATTTCTCAGTGTTAAGATGTGGAAAAGTGTTGTTTCACCTGAAGAAATGAAGTGGGAAAAGTTCAGACAGAGTTTGCTGAACTTAATTATTTTGCATGTTTGTTGAACCTATATCTACTATTTTTTCTATTATTTTTTAGTAAGATTTTAGTACATTTAGCTCAAAACTGTATAGATTTGTTTCAATGAGTCCACTAATGTAGACTGTATATATTCATGTTTTTCTGATTGAAAGAAAGTTGAAAATTTTGTGACTTTCATTTATCTATTTTCAACCAACACTGATTTTTTTTTTTTTTTTTTTTTTTTTTTTGGTGGGGAGAGAGGGTGGTGATAGTGGTAGTGGTGTTAGTATTGGGAGTTGAACTCAGGGTCTGGAGCAGTAAAGCACTCTGCCATTGAACTACAGCCTCAAGCCAATTTTCTGATTCTTTACTATTGTTATACTTTGTTTTTACAGGCTGAAAACTGTTACATGATTTCTTTCTGAAAATCAGTGCTTGAACCATATTATTAAGTAAGATAGATAGGCAGACATGAAGAAGAGTGGAGATAGACTATCCAAGATTGAGGAAGAAACTCCCTCGCTCAACATTTTCCTTTCCTCTCTTTTTTTTGGTTAGTCATGGGGCTTGAAGTTGGGGCCTAGGCACTGTCTCTGAGCTTTTGTGCTCAAGGCTGGCACTCTACCACTTTGAGCCACAGGGCCACTTACAGTTTTCTGGTGGTTAATTGGAGATAAGCGTCTCACGGGTACATTTTTGCCCTGGCTGGTTTCAAACCACGATCCTCAGATCTCAGACTCCTGAATAGCTAGGATTATAGCAGTGAGGCACCAGTGCCTGGCCCTCTATTCTTTCTTTTCCTTCTTCCCGTCTTCCTACCTTCTTCTCTTTCCCTCTTTCTTTTCCTCTTCTCCTCTCTTTCCACAGACACACAGATGGAAAGAAGGCGAGAGATGCATGAAAGGGACATACATGTTCACAGCATACAAGCAGCATTTTTGTATTTTTTGCTACTTGTGTGGTTATGTTAAAAAACATTGAAACTCTCCTGCCTTAGGAAAATCATTTTATTATGTTTGAAAAAATACTTTCCCTAAACCGTAGGTTTGGGTCTTAAACTTTGCTACCAGTTTACTTTTTAAATTCACTTAAACATTTCTAGTTTAAAGCTGAACTTTTTTCTGATACCTAGAAGTAATAAGTAGGAGCTAAATTTAACTTGGGAAGTATCCAACTTGGTTTGTTGGAGGAAAGTTATAAAGCCAAACTCCCATACTTTCTAATGTTAACCAAGTTAGTGTATTTCTTCTTAAGCCACAAGTCTTATTAATTGCCTTAGTACAGGTCTTTCTTGTGCTAGCAAACAGCACTTTATAATAATGTTATTTTATTCACTTCAGTAAGCAGCTGGGTGTGTGTGTGTGTGTGTGTGTGTGTGTGTGTGTGTGTGTGTGTGTGTGTGTGTGTGTGTGTGTGTGTGTGTGTGTGTGTGTGTGTGTGTGTGTGTGTGTGTGTCTGAGCTGCTTTTGCATTAGTGCTCTATTACTTGATCTATAGCTCCATGTTTTTTGAGTTTAGTGGAGATAACAAACTCACAGACTTTCTTGCGCAGGCTGGCTTCGAACTACAGTCCTCAGATCTCAGCCTCTTGAGTAACTAGGATTATAGTTGTGAACCATCAATATCCAACTTGCAACTATATATATATATTTTTTTTGTCAGTCGTGGGGCCTGAACTCTGGGCCTGGGCACTGTCCCTCAGCTCTTCACTCAAGGCGAGTGCTCTACCACTTGAGCCTCAGCCCCACTGCCGGCTTTTTCTGCTTATGTGGTGCTGAGGAATCGAACCCAGACCCTTATGCATGCAAGGTAAGCACTCTACCACTGAGCCACCTTCCCAGCCCCGCAACTATAAATTTTTATAAAATTTAATAAATTGAATGCTCTTTTCCATGTATGCATCTCTTTTGAATATTGTTGAAGATTTAGAAGAAAATTACTCTGGAATTTTTTTTGCTTAATGTTCTAAATGGGATCACAATGTAAGGATATAATATTGTTTTTTACTTAAAAATGCATTTCATATCATGATCTGGAATGTGAGTTGTGTGTCTATATTTAAAACATACAAAGCCCATGCTTGGCTCATGCCTATAATCCTAGCTACTCAGAAGGCTAGGATCTGAGGATCATGGTTTGAAGCCCAAAGTCTGTGAGACACTTTTTTTTTTTTTTGCTAGTCTCATTGTATTTATTAACTTATGTTTTATTTAGATTATATTGTAAAGATGATATATAGAAGGGTTACAGTTACATAACTGAAGTAATAAGTACATTTCTTTTTGAGCAGTGTTACCTCTCCCTCATTTTCTCCCACTTTTTCCCCTCCTGACCTACTTCCCCCCAGGTTGTAAAATTCATTTCCAACATAATGTCTAATGAGTTATCACTGTTGAATTGGTTCACCCTTTGTCCCATTGTTTCTGTGATTCCCCTTCTCCTCCCAAAGCAGATAAATTTAAACTAAAAAGCCACAAGTGGTGCTGTGACCAGAGCACAAAGAGGCTCAGAGACAGTGCCCCGGACCTGAGTTCAAGCCCCAGGAGTGGCAAAAAAAAAGTTCTGGAGGCTTTGAGTGTGGCTCAAGTGGTAGAGTGCTTGCCTACTAAAGCCTTGAGTTCAAGCTTCAGTAAAACAGCCTGACATACAAATACAAATGCACACAACAAACGAAAAGTTTGTTTATTTATTTATTTATTTTTGTTGGTCGTGGGGCTTGAACTCTGGGCCTGCGCGTTGTCCTTGCGCTCTTCAGTTCAAGGTGAGCGCTCTACTGCTTGAGCCACAGTGTCACTTCTGGTTTTCTAGTGGTTTATTGGAGATAAGAGTCTCAGGAAGTTCCTGCCCGGGCTGGTTTTGAACCGAGATCCTCAGATTTCAGCCTCCTTAGTAGCTAGGATTACAAGCATGAGCCAAAGGCGCCCAGCAAATAAAAGTTTTAAAGTGTGATGCTCATTTTGTATGACGTGACAGAAGGAGAAAGGGGACAATTATAGACTACAGAGAAGACAACTACAGATTACAGAAGAGACAATTACAGACTATAGTTTCAAGAGATATTTACTTCACACTCAACACGGTACCATTTCTTTAAAATGCAAATCAAAAAAGCAAACACTAGAGGTGCTGCCTCAAACATGGATTTAAAAACCATACAGACCCCCATTGCAACAATGAGATGTACAAGTTGTTATGTCGAAAACAAACTTTACAACTTTCGTGCAGGGGGCGGGGGGGGGGATGGCGAGGGGAGGATTGGGGAGGGGGGGGAGGATGGGAAGGGATGGGAAGGGGAAACAAAGGAGGAGGCTACATGCTTGATAAGAAATGTACTCTTTATCTTGCCCATGTAATTGTAACTCCTCTGTACAGTATTTTCACAATAAAAAAAATTCCAAAAAAAACCCATACAGACCATCTCTATTTAATTTTAATTATGGATCTGAACAGTGTTTTGTTGCTGAGAAATTAAAACTAAAATCCTAAGGTATTTTTTAAAAGAAGGTTACATTATTTATAGTTTGACAGTGATTTTTCTCTGCCTTGAGGCCCTGTTGTACCATCCCCAACAAACAAAAAAACCAAGCAGCTAAACAGATTAAAGTCCATCAGTGTTATATGATGCTGTCGGAAATTACAATGTTCCCAGTGAGAGGATTTTCTAGAAAATAATTAGAAACCATAACTCTAACAATTCATTATAAGCTTAAATATCAATAGAATGCCTTATGTATACACAACGAGCGGTAAATATTTCAAATTCAGAAAAGTACAGAAACTTTTTGTAAATAAGTGTACACACAATCTTCAAATTCTTTTTTTCCTCTGATTTTTCTGTATAGAATAGCTCCCAGTTATTTAAAGGTGATCATGTTAATTGTTACGAATGAAAACTAATTCTTTTGCGGTTCTGTATTTAGCTTACGTTTTCTCTACTCCATGGCTGTTTCTCTTAAGACCTTGAACTTTGCCAGCCATAGACAGAGGGGAAGTTTGCATATTTAACCAAGCGGAAGTTTGTTTATTTAATGCTAAAATAATTAAGCTCAAACAACCCTACCTTGTTTTACTAGTTTGATCATGTGAAGAGTTAGTTGTGAGTTCAGGCTGGGGTGCCAGTGGCTCATGTCTGTAGTCCCAAATAAGAGGAGGCTGAGACCTTAGCATCAGTATTTGGAGGCAGCACCAAATGTGAGTGACAAAGCCTCGCAGGAGCAAGAGACCCTGAGTTCAAGCCCCATTACAGAGGTGGGATGGGGTGGGAGACAAAAGTGAGTCAATGGATTTGAGGTGGGGTAAGGGTGATTTGGGGCGGTGGTGAATTCTTTCTAATGGTCATGCTACCTAAAGGCAACAGAGAAGTTTGAAGTAAAGTTTTCCCAGAACTTTATATGTAATCACAAAATCCATAAAAAAGTAACAGAAAAGGGAATATCACTTATGTTGGTGGTTCTTAAGGGAAGTAAAGGAGTAAGCCATAGAGATAACGGTGTTCATGCAGAGAAAAAAACAAGTCCTGAAGCCCTTAAGTGAGAACATGCTTATTGATCCAAGGAAAGGAAAAAGAGCCTTATGATTTGAGTGTAATGAACAAAAAAAAAAGGGGGGGGGGAGGGTGGGTGATGACAGGAGATAAGATTGGAAAGTTGGAGAAGGTGGGAAGATTTAAAAAAAAAAAAATCAGATTATGGGCCCTTGTAAGGCCTTCAGCTTCTAGACAGATCTGCTCATTTGGATGGCTTGATGAGAATTTTGACATAATCTGATTTTGTTTTGAAAATCACTAAGCTGTTTGTTGAGGTGGGCAACGATGAGGCAGGAAACAATTATTACAATCTTGCAGTTGTGAAATAGAGACGTGTGTAGTAAGAAGTGAAAGCTCGGGTGTAGTTTAATGGTAGAGCACCTATAGGTGAGCTTGTGGGATACTCAGTACCTTTCATATATAGTTTGTAGTATGGCAACTTCTAAAGGTGACTATAACCTTGAGTTTTATTTAATGTTACAATCTTCGGTAGTCATTATCTTTAATAACTCAATTTTAGTTAGTGGGCACCTTGTGTCCTTCATGTTGGCCTACCTGTGGCTTTTTTCTACAAGGCTCATAGTTTTTGGAAGCTTGTGGAAAATAGAATCACAATGTAAGGATATATTGTTAGCTTTCTATAATATCAATAGCTTCCTATAATACTGGAATTTGTGTGTGTGTGTGCGTGCGTGTGTGTGTGTGTGTGTGTGTGTGTGTGTGTGTGTGTGTGTATCTTACTTTTGCTGGTTATTTTGGAGATGGAGTCTTAGACTTTTATGCCCTTGATGGCTTCAAATGTCAGTCCTCCAGATCTCTGCCTTCTTAGAAGGTAGGATTATAGGCATGAGGCCATTGGTGCCTGACAGTACCAGAATCCTGGTCAATTTAAATGTGAAGTGGTGGTAGGCACCAGATAATATTTGCTTCAAGTCTTTTTCAAGGCAAAGAACAAAGGAAGGAGTATTAATGTGATTAAGTGAAACATGAGTTTGTATTCAATTCAAATTAGTAACAGAATTTTTAATTCTGTGATTTTATATTTGAATCTCCCTTATTTTATGTTTGAATCTCCCTACTATTTGGTAGCATTTGTAGAAAGACTACTGAATCGTGGTTTAGGACTTTTTTTTTTTTTAAAGATTTTCTTCCTTTTTGGATACATATTGCTATATGGATTTGTTGCTTTAAAAGTGCCTTGGGTGATTATGTCGACATTATACAAATAGCTTGCTTTACTTGTCTTTAATTTTTACATTTTTTTCTTTTTCAATTTAATTTGTATCTTTATCTTAAAATGGGTATGTAAAGCTAGGTATAATGGTTCAGTCCTCTAATTCCAAAACTTGGGAGGCTGAGACAAGATCATCAGTTTAACACCAGTCTGGGCTCAATTACAGCAAGATTTGTCTCAAAAAAAAAAAAAAAAGAATAAAATAAACTGGGAAACATGGTATAATTTGAGAGGTTTAACTTCCATCTTTGTTTCTTCCATCCTACTTTCTCCATAAATAAGCATTTAAAAATGGTTTTGGCCCAGTTACAGGCTGAGAAATAGGGAACTTTAAGGTTTTTGACTCTTGAGACTTGCCAATCTCAATTTTTCACTTCTTACAAAAGACTTTTTGTTATATTTCTAGCTATTTCCTAAGTATCTCAAAGAATGTACTTTTTTTTTTTTTGAGTCCAGTTGTGGGGCCTGAACTCTGGGCCTGGGCACTGTCCCTCAGCTCGTCAGCTCAAGGCTAGCACTCTACCACTTGAGCCACAGCGCCACTTCCAGCTTTTTTCTTTTTTTTTTTGCTTATGTGGTGCTGGGGAATCGAACCCAGGGCCTCACACATTGCAAGGCAAGCGCTCTACCACTGAGCCACCTTCCCAGCCCAAGAATGTACATGTTTAACAAAGAAAAATCACCCCAACCCATTTGTCAGTGTTTGGCAAAATTGCATGTCCACCATTCTCCCTTCTTGCAGTCTTTTACTAAAGGTACTGTTGACAAAAATATAGAAGGTAACATGATTTTGTCTGATTCCATCTTTGGACTTGAACTTAGGGTCTGCTTACTGTCCATGAGCTTTTGTGCTCAAGGTAAGCATTCTACCACTTGAAGCATAGCTCCACTTCTGACATTTTGTGTTTAGTTGGAGGTAAGAGTCTCATGGACTGTCTCGCCTGGGCTGGCTTTGAACCTTAATCCTCAGATCTCAGCCTCCTGAATAGTTAGGATTATAGGCATGAACCACTGGTACTCAGCTAAGATTTTTCCATTTTACAATACTTGAATTTCATCAATTGATGTTACATAGTTCCTCAGGGTAGCCCACAAACATGGCAGTCATTGTTTTAGGTGTTTAAAGTGTTTTAGAATGTGAATGTAAGTAAAACTGACAAACATCTTCTTCTGATAGGCATTATAAATAGACAGTAAGAAAACAATATATAAACTATTATTTGAGTGTGTTCAAAATGTATAATTTTAGGGTTCGCTGTGTCTAAATCTTCCTTTTTGTTGTTGTTCCAGTTTGTAAATTACACTAAGAAATTGTGAGTCCCAACTAAGTGAAAGACATGAGGACTGAAGCATTCTGGTCTTGTGGAGACAATAGCTAATTTTCTCTCCCACCCATGTCATCTTTTTAATAATATTTTTTTATTAAGATGTTGCTCAATAACTGCCTTGAATAGTTCACTTTAGTCAGTACAACTTAGGTAACTACCCTTTATGATTTTATGACTTTTGTTATATATTTGAGTCACATTCTTAATAAATGTCTTTCAGAAATGGCCATTAGGAAGATGCCGAGAAGAAACAATGATGAAATAGTCCATTTCTTATAAGATGCAGCTGTGGATTTTCAACCAGATCAGTAAGTGGGCTCATATTTATTTTTTATTGTTTTTCAAATTAATATAACTATTAATGAAATTGTGGACACTAAAAAATTGTCACCTATTTCTGTTTTTTCTTTATAGGATGAATTCTAATATATAGTTTTAGAAAACGTGTATCTCTGCTGTACCTTCTTAAGAACTGTGAAAGTAATTTTATTGAATCACAACTTCAGAGAAAATGTATGGGAAAAGAGTCAATATCACTAGCCAAATACAGCTACTAATTTACTTCTGGAAATTTACTTTTTCTCTGCCTTTTGACTACTTTTGAATCTATTTTTTATTTTTCTGGGTCATGGGGCTTGAACTGAGGATCTGGGTGCTGTCTCTTAGCTTTATCGCTCAATGCTAGTGCTCTACTACTTGAGCCACTGTGCTACTTCCTGTTTTCTGGTGTTTAATTGGATCCCAGTCTGGTTTCGAACCACAGTCCCCTGGTCTCAGCCTCCTGAGTAGCTAGGATTACAGGTATGAGCCACCAGTACCCAGCCTGGCTTTGAATTTTGATCTCAGCCTCGTGCATTACAAGGATAATAGGCATGAGCCATTGGTACCAGTTTGTTCTATGTATTTTTTGGGGGGGGAGGGGTCCGGTCGTGGGGCCTGAACTCTGGGCCTGGGTGCTGTTCCTCAGCTCTTCAGCTCAGGGCTAGCGCTCTACCACTTGAGCCACAGTGCCACTTCCAGCTTTTTTCTTTTTGCTTATGTGGTGCTGAGGAATTGAACCCAGGGCCTCATGCATGCAAGGCAAGTGCTCTACCACTGAGCCACCTTCCCAGCCCTGTTCTATGTATTTTTTTTTGGGGGGGGGGTCAGGTCGTGGGGCCTGAACTCTGGGCCTGGGCGCTGTCCCTCAGCTCTTCAGCTCAAGGCTAGAGCTCTACCACTTGAGCCACAGCGCCACTTCCGGCTTTTTTCTTTTTGCTTATGTGGTGCTGAGGAATCAAACCCAGGGCCTCAGGCATGCAAGGCAAGTGCTCTACCACTGAGCCACCTTCCCAGCCCCTGTTCTATGTATTTTTAAAAATATAATTTTGACTATAGTATTGTAAAGAGTTTGCTTCTTTAAAATCTTTTAAAATTAAATTTGTTTCAGATATTTCTTACTGGAACTGGAAATGTGCTCTTAAATTAAGCATAAGATTTTTTTATTGGGATGATGAAAATGTTCTGCAACTATATTATAGTAATGATTAAAAAACTTTGTGAATATATTACATACTTACGTTGGAATGGATGCCATTTTACATATTTTATATCTTAAAAAAATCAAGCTTTAGAATATGCAGTCTTGAATGAAACTTGAGGTTTAAATTTTTTAGAATATGAAATTATGCCACATATCATTATAAGCCTAGCAAAAATAATTTGATATTTAGTCAGTAAACAAACTGTTTTATAATAACAAAATGATACATTTTGTAATATGTTTTTGTTTAAAAAGTACTTTTATTATTAAAAAGTCTGCCCTTCTAGCCTGGTGCTGGTGGCTTATGCCTGTAATTTTAGCTACTTGGACTGGGATCTAAGGATTAAGGTTTGAAGCCAGACAGGCAGAAGAGTCTGTGAAATGGTTATCTTCAACTAACCAGGAAAAAGCCAGAAGTGGAGGAGTACTCAAATGGTAAAACACAAGTCTTGAATAAAGCCAAGTTAGAGTATGAGGCCCTAAGTTCAAAACCTAGGACTGTGGCACATATACACAGGCTATGATACTAAAAACAACAAAACAAACAAAAAACCAAGTCTTTTGACTCATATTGTTGTTTATTAAGGCTTCAGGTGCTATAGTTCTGTTTAACTTAAAAGCAAACTTTAATCTTAAAAATGTGGAATAGTTTATAATTTGTTAGATACATTTTGTTTTATTTTCTAATCATAGAATTTTGTGTTAGCTGGCTTGATTTTATTTTTTCAGCTATTTGCTTTTACATTAATAAAAAAACAACAAACAAAATTAAGAATAGGTTGAAACTCCATGTAAGTTGCCACCACAGAACAAAAATGCTGATCAAGTTAGATTAACCTCTATAATGTGTACTGAAAAGAAAACCTCTCTTCTCACTCCCAATTTGAAGAACAAGCAGTTTCCCTGCCAAGAAAGACTGACTTTAAATGGACCAGCTGTCCATATTAGGAGCATAGGGTTGCTAAGGTGATCATGGCTGTTTGGTGAAGAATGCAGCTGAGAGGGCAAGTTCTTGATGTGTGAGCTGAGGGAAAGAATGTGGTGTGATTGTGCATCATTCCTCCTAATCACATGCTCACAAAGTGCTGTGTGGGCAGCATGTAGAAACTACAAGTTTGAATGCTGAAAGTTGTGTGTATTTTAAATTGTTCTGTTTTCATCTGAGCCAGAGGCTTATAGTTTAGAAGAAAAAATGTCTACCTTGAATGTACATGTATATTTAGTATCAAGGGAAAGTACTTTGATGCTAGATGAAACGGAGTGAATTCCTTCTGCTTGATAGACACATTTATTACATTTATTTGTTTGTTTATTTATTTATTTATTTGGATGCTAGTCCTGGGGCTTGAACTTAGCTCCTGGGTGCCTAGCTCTGAGCTTTCTTTGCTCAAGGTTAGTGCTCTACCACTTGAACCACATCTCGACTTTCAGCTTTTTTTTGAGTAGTTTATTGTCTCATGGACTTGTCTGCCCGTGCTGGCTTCAAACTATGATCCTCAAATCTCAACTTTTTAAGTAGCTAGGATTATAGCTGTGAGCCATGGCACTCAGCACATTTTTTTAAGTGTTTATAAAAATGTGTTCTAAAAAATGTTATTTTAGCAATTCATCATTTTTTAGTCAGAACTACAGGTTTTCCAAGTCAGGGATGTGTTTTTTTGGATGCAAAGTTAAGTTCTTAGTTAATTACTTGCTTTGACAAGATTGCTATTGATTAACTTTATAAGTATAAAGGTGGGCCTGGTGCTGATGGTTCATGCCTATTATAACTATTCAGGAGTCTGCCATCTAAGGATCACGTTTTAAAGCCAACTCAGGCAGAAGAGTCATTGATATTCTTTTTTTTTTGGGGTCCGGTTGTGGGGCCTGAACTCTGGGCCTGGGCGCTGTCCCTCAGCTCTTCAGCTCAAGGCTAGCGCTCTACCACTTGAGCCACAGTGCCACTTCCGGCTTTTTGCTTATGTGGTGCTGAGGAATCGAACCCAGGGCCTCATGCATGCAAGGCAAGCACTCTACCACTGGGCCACCTTCCCAGCCCCGTCATTGATATTCTTATCTCCAACAAACTACTCAGAAGAAGCTGGAAGTGGCACTGTGGCGATAAGCCTTGAACAAAAGAGACACCCAGGCCCTGAGTTCAAGCCCTAGGACCAGCAAAAAAATAAAGATAAAAAACATGAAGGTGGCTCAACCCTGTATCCTTAGCTACTCAAGAGGCTGAGTTCTGAGGATTGCAGTTTGAAGCCAACCCAGGCAGGAAATGTCACTGAGATTGTTATCTCCAATAAATTGTCAAAAAGTCAGAAGTTTGTTTACTGACTAAACATCAAATTATTTTTGCTAGGCTTTGTGTGTGTGTGTGTGTGTTGATCAAATGGCAGTGTTAGTTTTGTACATAAAAGCTCAAGGACAGCATCTAGGTGCCAAGTTCAAGCTCCGCCAGTACTGGTACATGCCATACAAAAGGAAAATAGTAAAAATGAAGCTAGCATTTCTTCCTGATTTAAGCACCTGAGAGGCATTGCCTTGACAGTCTCCAGTTCTATAAAAATGGCAGACTAAGGAATTGACCAAAGACCTTGAGATTCCTCAGACCTCAGCCCCCTGAACTTGATCCTCAGACCTCAGCAACCTGAATAGCTAGGATTACAAATGTGAGCCACTGGTGCCTGACTTAATTGACTTTTTCTAGAGCAGGCATGGCCTATGAAAATGCACACCAGAACCCTTTACCCTCACCCTCACCCTAACCCTCACCCTAACCCTAACCCTAAACCTCACACTCACCCTAACCCTCACCTTAACCCTAACCCTCACCCTAACCCTAACACTAACCCTCACCCTCACCCTAATCCTCACCCTAACCCTTGCCTTCAACCTAAGCCTCACACTAACAATAAAAAAAAAAAGAATAAAAAAAAGAAAAAAAAAAAAAGAAAATGCACACTAGACCAAATGATGGTAGGATGCTCAGGAGTTCCATTCTCCTCATTACTGACAATTTTTTACAGCTTAGATCCTGCATATGATTACTATACCTTACTTGTTCTTTTTTCCAGAGCTTTCCTGATGAGCATCTATGATTGCTATCCTCAAATTGCAAGTAACTTCTCTTCCCTGTGGCTCTGTTTTCCTACCTTAGAGAAACCCTTGCCTCTGATTCAGTCTTTCTTTTGTAACCAGACCACCTGTCTAGGCCAACACTTGGTGGATCATTCTTGCTACATTTTTCTGGAGCTAGGGACAAGTCAGCATGTTTGACTTGGAAAGTAGCTGGCTGAGATAGGAGTGTCTCAGATGACATTCTCCTGCTGCAACACAATTGAATGCTGGGAGCAAGAAAGAACTTTGCCAGTGCCAGATGCTGTACAAACTCTAGGATTCCTGTCTTTGTTAGCTTGCATTTCTTGTTGGTATTGACACCAGTGTTGTTTTTTTCCCCCTGGGTCTTTTGTTTGTTCATTCATGTTTTTGTATTGGTCCCTGCCTTCTGCCAAGACATGTTCCTCTAAGGCAGTCTTCCCTTTGTTCTGCTTGATACTGAAACTTCTGTGCCTTATCATCTTTACCCACCTCAAAGGTAGCTACTCTCCAGCTGTTTAGTCTTATTTTCTGGAGATGCTAGCAAGTGGTGGGTGTTACTAGTCTGCTGTCTTCTCCCAAATTTCCCTAACATTTAGTGGAATTACTTAGCTTTTTGTTTTTTTGTTTTTGTTTTTGTTTTTTAAAGAAAAGAGTGGTGTGTAAGACAAAGAGAGAAGAGTGTCTGTCAATAAGAAGCCTGTAGGGAAAAAAAAATTAGACAAGGAAGAAGTGTTTTTAGTTTGGACCAAAGTAGTGATGGAGATGGTAAGCAGTGTTTGAAGTGGGCGTATCCTTTGAAGATAGATCTGAATCATCAATGGATTGGCTATGGGATGTGAGAGGCAAAGTATCAAAGATGACTGCAAGTTTTTTGGATGTTAATCTCAGTAAAATTTAGAAGTAATTTCTAACTTTCAACCATTTTTTAGGTTGGCATTTTTTTATTTTCCTTTTTAATTTTTTGTCAGTCATGGGGCCTGAACTCTGGGCCTGGGTACTGTTCCTCAGCTCCTTCAGCTCAAGACTAGCGCTCTACCACTTGAGCCATAGTGCCACTTGCGACTTTTTCTGCTTATGTGGTGCTGAGGAATCGAGCCCAGGGCCTCATGTATGCAAAGCAAGCAGTCTTTCAATGAGCCACCTTCCCTACCCTTTTTCATTTTTAAAGAGTAATTTAGTTGGTTTGATTAAATAATGCAGGAGTTGGTGATATGGCTCTTCTTTTGTAAAATATTTTCTTAAGTAGCTGTAGTGTCATATGTGCTATCTGTATTGAAACATCAGTAAGAACAATCAGGTAGGAACCTTGTATAGAGAAAAATTTAATGGAGGGATTATTTACAGAGTGTAGGCAAGTTACAGGAAACCAGAATTTGATGATGCTACCTAGCAACATCAGAAAGCTGTTAATACCTCTAGGTCTAAAACAGACAGGGGTAGAGGATTGGTACCTGAACCAGCAAGGGCTATAAGTACAAGAGAGAGCTGCCTAAGCGAGGACATCACTAAAGCAACTGCAGAAAGGAAGGAATCCACTGCCAGCCAGATGAGCTGCTGGTGTTCTAGCAGGGTGGAGAATGTTGGAGAATGGCTCTGGAGGACCAAGTAGAAAATATCTGGCATTATAAATAACCTTTAAACTCTACTTTTAAACAAACAAACAATTTTTATGTGCCTGGCTTTAAAAAAATAGGAAAGAAAGTATAAATTTTTTTAGCAGTAGAAAGTTATGAAATCCAAGTTAGTTAGATAGGTTTTAGTGACAATAAACAATTATTACAGCAGAAACCAACTATAAAATTTGGTGCAGACTTTAAAGTTTTATATCATTAAATGTTTTACTTAGAACTAACAAGGTTAAAAATGTTTCATCTTTCTTACATCTTTTACTTAGAATTAATTGAATATAATTTTTAAAACTTTATAGCTACTTAAAAGCTATTTCACTGAATTTTTTTCTTTGTTCTCTTTAATGCAGAGTAGTTCAGATTAGTCCTTGAAAATCACTTCATTAGAAGATTCCTCAAGTTAATCTCATTGTTCTTCTTACCCAGCACTGGAATCTATTGAATGCTGTTTGTGACTGAGAAGTCAAAATTTCAAGGGAGCTCAGTTTTTGTTAAACAGTGATATGTTATATAATAGTGTAGTTGGCAACTTCTTTCTTTCTCAGTGGCATATACAAAATCCTGGTCTTAGAATCAAACAGACCTTCCTTTTGCTGGAAAACAGCATATGTCTCTATATGTTAGTATTCAAAATAACAATATAGGGCTGGGAAGGTGGCTCAGTGGTAGAGTGCCTTGCATGCTTGAGGCCCTGGGTTCAATTCCTCAGCACCACATAAACAGAAAAGCTGGAAGTGGCGCTATGGCTCAAGTGAGCTGAAGAGCTGAGGGACAGCACCCAGGCCCAGCTTTCACCCCCATGACCCCCCCCCCCAAAAAAAAAAGAAGAAAGAAAGAAAAGAAAAACAAAACAAAATAACAATATAGAAGCCTTCATATCCAAGGATCTCTTTTTTAGTAGCCTCCATTTTCTAAACATGAACAAAAAACTAGAAATAGCCCCCAAAGGCTTCCTAATACCTGTAAGTTAGTGTTAATATGACTCTTTTAGGCCAAATACTTTCAACATACAAGACCTCTTTAGACCTCTTTTGGCTGTGAATATAGGGCTTTATTTTGTACTCTGTAAGAAAACTGGGGTCAAAAATTGGATTCAAAAGAATAAACTAGAAATGAATGTTTATTAGTGGCATTTCTAGTATCTGCTATCCTCTCACCTGAGCATGAGGGTGACCCATAAACACAGAAAAATCTTTAAAAGCAATACAACACCCAGAGTTCACCTTTTAGAGCTGTTTCAGAAGGGGCAAACAGCCCAGCACTTAACAATGTTAGCCATTATAATTCAGAGGAGGTTTTTCTTTTTTCTTCTCTTTTTTCTTTTGTTGGTTGTAGGGCTTGAACTCAGGGTCTGGGGCGCTGTCCCTGAGCTCTTTTTGCTCAAGGCTAGTATTCTACCACTTGAGCCACAGCACCACTTCCAGTTTTCTGGTGATTAATTGGAGATAAGAGTTTCACAGGCTTTCCTGCCCAAGGTGGCTTTGAACTGTGATCCTCATATTTCAGCCTTTTGAGTAGCTAGGATTACAAGTGTGAACCACCAGCACCTGGCTAGTGCCCAGCTTTTTATGATAGGCACTTGTCATACATCTGAAATAGAATTTGCTTCTGTAATCCCAATAGTCTCTGAACTGTTATTTCTACCCAAATAGTTAAATAGCACCTGGTTACCATATTTAAATCAGAAGGCTGATGACTAGGCATACAGGGCAGGAATGTGTTAAGAAAGGAAAGAAGGAGAGGGCTTAAGAAACATGTTGTGATATTGAAGACACAGTGTCTCTGCAACCTCTCAGGGCAGATGTGTACCCGTTTCTAGGTATATTATATTTGTTTGGAAAAAACCTAGGTTGTATAACTTTCTATTATAAGCATTTTCATCACATCCCTGAGACACAAATTCTGAGTATCTGGGAGTGTATGTTATATTCTGCAATTTGGCATATATCCAGCATATATTTACTAATTAGTTTTGCCTGCTTAAATCCCCCTGGCATTTCCTTTGGCTTCTGTTCTTCACACTGCTATAGTCTCTTGATTGGGTTCTATGTAGACATTTACAGTTTTCTTTTCTTTTCTTTTCTTTTCTTTTTTTTTTTTGCCGGTCATGGGGCCTGAACTCTGGGTCTGGGTGCTGTCCCTCAGCTCTTCAGCTCAAGGCTAGCGCTCTACCACTGGAGCCACAGCGCCACTTCCGGCTTTTTTTGTTTATGTGGTGCTAAGGAATCAAACCCAGGGCCTCATGCTTGCAAGGCATGCACTCTACTGCTGAGCTACCTTCCCAGCCCTACAGTTTTCTTTCTAAAGAACTTTTTAATAGGTGTTGATTTGGATATTCATTAGTTAGTAATTTGATTATAAAGATAGTTTGCACTACATGTAAAAAAGAAAAATTGGCTCTTATTCTATCAAGTGAATGCTAACATGTTACAATGTCTTTGTCTGGTTTTTATTCTTACTTATCTTTTTGCTTGCCATATGTATTTTATGGGGGAATAAAAGAAAAGGGTAGCCGGGCGCTGGTGGCTCACGCCTGTAATCCTAGCTACTCAGGAGGCTGAGATCTGAGGATCGCGGTTCAAAGCCAGCCCAGGCAGGAGAGACCGTGAGACTCCTATCTCCAATAAACCACCAGAAAACCAGAAGTGGCGCTGTAGCTCAAGTGGTAGAGCGCTCGCCTTGAGCTGAAGAGCTGAGGGACAGCGCCCAGGCCCAGAGTTCAAGCCCCACAGCCGACAAAAAAAAAAAAGAAAAAAAGAAAAAGAAAAGGGTAAAATGTTACAGTTTTAAATTGAAATCTTAAATTTGCTAGTTTATGTGAAGAGCAATTTTTTCTAATCAATTTTTTAAGAACAATTTTAGAATCACAGAGAAGTTGCAAAGATTGTACCCTTAGTCCTATGTATACCTCCACCCAGCACCTGATACATTTAGTATTCTATTTTTAATAATTTCTATCATTTTTCCTGCTCCATTCTATCATGAACACTGTTGTCATCATATATATATATGTATATATATTTAAATAAAATTTCTTTTTTATGTTGTTTTGTGCCAGTTTCAGGGCTTTTTTTTTTTTTTTGTCGGTTGTGGGGCTTGAACTCTGGGTTTGGGCGCTGTCCCTGCGCTCTTCAGCTCAAGGTGAGTGCTCTACTGCTTGAGCCACAGCACCACTTCTGGTTTTCTAGTGGTTTATTGGAGATAAGAGTCTCACGGACTTTCCTGCCTCAGCTGGCTTTGAACCACGGTCCTCAGATCTCAGCCTCCTGAGTAGCTAGGATTACAGGCGTGAGCCACTGGCGCCCGGCTAGGGCTTTTTTTTTTTTTTTTTTTTTTTTTTTTTTTTTTTTTTTTCATCTTACATTCTTTAAACAGTGAACATAAAATTTACCTGAATTTGGAAAAACAGGTTTATATTAAATTTTATACAGTTTATTTAGTTTTGCAAATGCTTTTTTATAAGCTGGGCACCAGTGGCTTATATATAATCCTAGCTACTCAAGATGCTGAGATCTGAGGATTGCAGTTTGGAGTCAGCCTGGGCAGGAAATCTGTGGGACTTTATCT
Organism: Dipodomys merriami; assembly: GCF_024711535.1. Taxonomy (NCBI): domain Eukaryota; kingdom Metazoa; phylum Chordata; class Mammalia; order Rodentia; family Heteromyidae; genus Dipodomys; species Dipodomys merriami. The sequence continues at coordinate 29,899,455 of NW_027202271.1, forward strand.
CCAATTAGCCAGCAGGTGGTGCTCTGGCTCAAATGGTAGGGCGTTATACTTGAATGAAAAAGCTAAGAGACTGTGCCCTTGCCTTGAATTGAAACCCCAGTACTGGCACAAACAACAACAACAACAACAAAATGAGGGATAGCTTTTGTAGGTGCAAAATGAAAGTGGGAATCTTAGGCCCAGATCATCATCCTATGATGATACTGCAAATATAATTGTTCACAGAAGAGAATCTTTATTTTTTTTTTTACATACAGAGTTGGATGTGTGTCTTGGCCAGACTTTGATCACAACAGATAATAAAACAGTAGTAGTTTTATTATTACCAGTGTTGAGTTAAATTATCCATATATATATTATATTATATATATATATATATATATATATATATATATATATATATATTCTAAATTTTCTGCCTCTGTAGAAAACTATTTTGGGGCTAGGCACTGGTGGCTCAGGCATGTAATCCTAGCTACTCAGGAGGCTGAGATCTGAGGATCGCATTTCAAAGCCAGCGGGGCAGGAAGGTCCATGAGACTCTTATCTCCAATAAACTACCAGAAAACCAGAAGTGGCCCTGTGACTTAAGTGGTAGCCTTGAGCTGAAGAGCTGAGGGACAGCGCCCAGGACCAGAGTTCAAGCCCACAACCGACAAAAGAAAAAAACAAAACACATTGGTAGGCCATTAGTGATGTCTTTAAGGGAAATGTGAGTAGAACAGACTTGATCCTTTATGGAATGGTCATGTGCCTATCTTCCTACCTGTGTTGTAATATTTTCCCATGTACCACCCACATGCTAACTCTACAGAACTACAGTGTGCCCATTCTTGGAGTAAAACATGTTTTTTTTGGCCTTGTTTGTTTTGCATGAATTCTTCTTGATCTGAACTTAACCTAGCTAATTCCTATCTGTCTTTCAGAGGTCAATTTAGGGATTATCTTTCCAGGAAGCTTTCTTTGACGAGTCTGTCTATCCTTGTAATATGAGTTAAATATTCTCACAGCACCTAAACATGGGTGAGTGACTCTGCCACGTATTTTCTTTCCTATTTTTCTCCCTTGGGAACCAGGGAAAGCTGACTATTTAACTCAGTACTCAAAAAATGCTTGCTGAATGCTTTGTGTGTACGGAGAAATGAATTCATTTCCTCAGTGTTGATAGCTATTTACAAGTTATTTTATCTACTGAGTAACTTTCTGTTAGCTTAATTCAAGCAACTATATTTAAAGTGAAATAACAATATATTTACCTATAGAATAACACATTGGTAACACTTTACATATTTGTAAATATGTGTTTGATCTTTCTTGATCATTCTAGTTTTAGTGTCTCACAGAGAAGACAAATGAGAAGAACCTGGTCTAATTTGCAGTACAAGGAATTTAGATTAGATGTAAAGAGTTTCCAAAATATAAATTAATACATATTGAAATGATTTGTAAGATATATAATTGAGGGCCGGGAAGGTGGCTCAGTGGTAGAGTGCTTGCCTTGCATGCCCTGGGTTCATTCCTTAGCACCACATAAGCAGAAAAAGCCGGAAATGGCAATATGGCTCAAGTGGCACTAGCGTTGAGCTAACAAGTTGAGGGACAGCTCCCAGGCCCAGAATTCAGGCCCCACGACCAAAAAAAAAGATATATAATTGATTTTATCAAAAGTTAAAGTGGGGGGGCTGGGAAGGTGGCTCAGTGGTAGAGCGCTTGCCTTGCATGCTCGAGGCCCTGGGTTCAATTCCTCAGTCCCACATAAGCAAAAAGAAAAAAGCCGGAAGTGGCGCTGTGGCTCAAGTGGTAGAGTGCTAGCCTTGAGCTGAAGAGCTGAAGGACAGCGCCCAGGCCCAGAGTTCAGGCCCCACGACTGGACCCAAAAAAAAAAAAAAAAAGTTAAAGTGGGGCACTGTGAGTGTAGCTAAGCAGTCAGATGCCGACCTACTATGTGTGAGGCTTGGGATATAATCCCCCAGCACTGAAACAAAATTAAAAAACTAAAAAAACAAAAAAAAATTTTACCCTTAAACTAAAAAGCTTGGAAGAAAAGTCTGCTTAGGAATAACAGATACACTGACAAATACTTAGAAATACTCATCTATTTCTTTGTAGTTTTGTGTTTATGTGTGGACTTTAAAAGTTAAGCTGACATGGAAACTATTTTCCTAACTCCTTCCTCAGAATATATCAATGATAAAAATTCTTATTAGTGTTAAAAGAAAAACAAAGCTTATGAATTTATAAAACAGTTTTAAAACAGTGGATTACCTACTTTTTTGTTGTTGTTGTTGTTAGCTGTGGGGCTTGAACTCTAGGCCTGGGCACTGTCCCTCAGCTGTTCAGCTCAAGGCAAGCACGTAGTCTACTACTTGATCCAAAACACTACTTCCTATTTTCTGAGTAGTTTATTGGAGATCAGAGTCTCATGGACTTTCCTGCCTGGGCTGGCCTTGAACCACGATCCTCAGATCTCAGCCTCTTGAGTAGGTAGAATTATAGGCATGAGCCACCAGCACCTGGCTCTATTATATATATATTTTTTATACACACAGACACACACATCTATGCAGACAATAAAAGGACAATTATGGAGTGCCATTCTGTTGATAGCTTTAATGTAATTTAACTTGGCCATTAGCTGTGCATAATATTTAAGTATGTTTTCATGCTTCTAGCTATATATATTTTTTAAATTTTTTTTTTGCTCTTGGGGCTTGAACTCTGGGCTTGGGTGCTGTCCCTCAGCTCTTCAGCTCAAGGCGAGCGCTCTACTGCTTGAGCCACAGTGCCACTTCCAGTTTTCTAGTGGTTTATTAGAGATAAGAGTCTCACGGACTTTCCTGCCTTGGCTGGCTTTGAACTGTGATCCTCAGATCTCAGCCTCCTGAGTAGCTAGGATTACAGGGGTGAGCCACCGGCGCCTGGCTTCTAACTGTATATTCTGTCCTGGCTATGTTTAAACAATTTCTGTAGTATAAGTAAAATTCATACTTAGTGTAGTGAACATGAGAAAGCAAATATACTTTTCTTTCTTTTTTCGGGGGGGGGGGTCCGGTCGTGGGGCCTGAACTCTGGGCCTGGGCGCTATCCCTCAGCTCTTCAGCTCAAGGCTAGCACTCTACCACTTGAGCTACAGCACTACTTCTGGCTTTTTCTTTTTCTTTTTGCTTATGTGGTGCTGAGGAATCAAACCCAGGGCCTCATGCATGCAAGGCAAGCACTCTACCACTGAGCTACCTTCCCAGCCCGCAAATATACTTTTCTAAGCACCAAATATATAGTCAGACTTGTGAACAAAGTTCAGTGTTCTCTTTGCTTGCCATTCTGCAGGAATCATTGGAATAATTTATGACAGCTATACTAAATTCATACAGTGCTTGTTATAAGGATGGTTCTTAAGTTCTAGGTTTTTCTGTGCTGATGGTATAAATGGCCCTTTGTAAGATAAAAGATGGGCTTTTCCTAGAGTGGTGATATAAAAATGTCATGTTTTTAAAAAATCTGTATGTGTTTCTAAGTATCTTTATAACCAAAATTTGTTTTTCTCAGTACCTATGAAACAGATGTCCTAATGTTATAAATGAGGAAATATAGACAGTATGTTATGTGTCATGATCAATTATTTATATATACATATATTTATTTATTTACTATGTGCTTACTGTATGGTAGGCATTGTTAAAGTTTTTTACGTATTAATAGAGGCCAGTGCTTTGGAGTCAGATTGGGATTTAAGCCTGGCTCTCCCTATGATTAACTATTGGCCTGGAGTTACCTAACCTTAAGCCTTGAGTTCCTCATTTAGACTACAAAAATAATGGTAATGTCTATCTTATAAGTTTGGTTTTTGGAATAATTAGATCATCCATGTGACTTTATGTCTATCTAGCCCATAGCAAGGAACTTTAAAATGAGTTTTTGGGGTTGGAGGCATGGCTTAATTGATAGAGTGCTAGCCAATAACTAAAATGTCTGCTACTCTGAGTTTTGAGTCCCAGTCTTGACTCCCCCCACTTTGCTGCAACAAAAAATGGAGCGGTAGTTGACAGTATTTCTCAGCCTCTTGATATTTTCCTTCGTAAAATTGTGGTACTCTTTTTGAGTAATCATTACACGCGATATATATCTACTTAATAGGAAAATGACATGTTACAACAAAAGAGCAATAGGTCTATTGCAGTGTCTGCAACACCTCTTTCTTCCTTATTACCTCCAAATTACCTCTTGGTTCTTAGTTGTCCAACAGTGGGGAGAAGCCAAAGGGGGTTAAGAAAATCATGGAGAGTATTTGAGTCAAGTCCAGTCAGAGGCAGTACATACATGGTCCATTGACTTGTGTTTACACCAAAAGGGCTTTGGTGTGGCAGTTGTTTGGAACTCAGAATGTGTTTTCATGTGGAAAATATCCTTTGAATGAGGCACAAAAAGCTTTTAAATCCCCAATAACATCTGACATGCTGGATATTTGTAGTGAAAATAGTAAAAGCAAGGAAAAGCTCTATATTACTTTGGCCATGCTAATAGAAAAAAATAATTAAACAATATACTAGTAAATACTGCTCTTCAAAAAGAGGTCAGAAAATTTTATAGAGATCCAAACGGAGATCAAAGGCTTATACGTTGGTACACCGATTCTGTTTACCTTCATTTTAAATTGTAGGGTTTTTTCTTGATTTTTTTTCAGTTGTAGTCCCATCCCTCTCCCTTTCTCCATCCCTTCTTCCTCTTTTTGGAGATACTGGTGAACTTAGGGCTTCACACTTGCAGGGCAAGCTGTCTTCTATGTGAGCCACATACCAGTTCTTTTTTCGGACTGTGAACCTCCTGTTAATGCATGCTACATTGCTAGGATGACAGGCTGGCATTACCATAACCAGCTGTTTATTTATATGGGGTCTTGCTAATTTTTTGTCCAGACTATCCCTAAACAGTCTGATCTCTACTCAGGAGTATCTAGGATTACAGACATGAGCTACTAGCCTCCAACTGTTCTCATTTCTCTTAATCTCACTTACTATCCTTTAACTCAGAATAGGGTTGGAGAATGCCTATAAGTGAAATAAAGACAGATTTTCCCAAGCTAATTGGCTAAAGCTTTTTTTGTTTGTTTGTTTGTTTGTTTTTTGGATGGGCCTAGGGCTTGAACTTAGGGCCTGAGCTCTGTCCCTGAGCCTCTCTGTGTTCAAGGCCAGTGCTCTACCACTTGAGCCACAGTGCTATTTCCCACTTTTTCTGTTTATGTGGTATTGAGAAAGCAAACCCAGGGCTTCATGCATGCTAAGCAAGCACTCTACCACTAAGCCACATTCCCACCTCCTGGCTAAGGCTTTTAGGAGAGAAAGAGAGAGATGAATGAAGAGAATATATATTCAAATAAGATACTTTGTTTATGGTAGAATTAGCTTATCCCTGGGCAGTTTTACAAGACAGAGATGAAGCATGATATAGGTATACATCTCTTTCTGGTGCACAGAAGGAGTACTGTAGAAGAGGAACTAGATTGCTACCCATCTTAAGTGAGATTGTAGCCGCAATTCACATGTGTGTAAGCAAGCATCTAGCATGATGATTATGTAAAATCCAGAATTGAAATAATTGCCGGGCGCTGGTGGCTCACGCCTGTAATCCTCGCTACTCAGGAGGCTGAGATTTGAGGATCGCGGTTCAAAGCCAGCCCGGGCAAGAGAGACCGTGAGACTCCTATCTCCAATAAACCACCAGAAAACCGGAAGTGGCACTGTAGCTCAAGTGGTAGAGCACTCGCCTTGAGCTGAAGAGCTGAGGGACAGCGCCCAGGCCCAGAGTTCAAGCCCCACGACCGACAAAAAAAAAAAAAAGAAATAATTGTGTGTGGGTACATGATTTTGGAAATGTTTGTTTTTTATATCCTACTTGTTAACTCTGGTTTTTGTATAGGTTGAAATGAGACTCTACCTGTAGCCTTTAACAATGATGAGATAGCATAAACATTCAATAAGTATGAGTGTCTTTCTGTGTGGCTGATTTTTTTCAGTTGTAAATAGACCAAAAAATTTCCAAATGTATATTGTAAATAGACTGTCTTGTGACACTGTGGAATGCTTTTCCTTATGATCTATTTATATATTGCTAACTCTCATCTAGCTCTGGGGAATCTTATGAAATAGAAAACACAGCAGGTAGATTCTAAAGAGTGTTCTTCAGGATAAATAACAGTGAGGTTTAGGAAAACTTGCCAGGAGATTTAGTCTGCCCCTGGCTAAAATACTTTAGAACCGGAATGAAACTTTGGAGGTGGTTTAACCCCTCATTTTATGGCTGAGGACATGTGTGGCTTATGCCTGTAATTCTAGCTTCTCAGGAGGCTGAGATCTGAAGATGGTGGGTTGAAGCCAGCAGGAAAATCTGTGAGACTTTTTTTTTTTTTGGTCAGTTGTGGGGCTTGAACTTTGGGCCTGGGTGCTGTCCTTGCACACTTCAGCTCAAGGCTAGCACTCTACCACTTGAGCCACAGCGCCACTTCCAGTTTTCTAGTGGTTAACTGGAGATAAGAGTCTCATGGAACTTTCCTGCCTGGGCTGGCTTTGAACTGAGATCCTCAGATTTCAGCCTCCTGAGTAGCTATGATTAGCTAGGATTATAGGATGAGCCACTGGCGCATGGCTGTGAGACTTGGCTGTGAGACTCTTTACTTCAGTTCACCACCAAAAAGCCAGAAGTAGAGCTGTGGTTCAAACTGTTGCCTGCCTTGAGGGAAAAAGCTAAGTGATCGAGCCCAGACCCTAAGTTCAAGCCTTAGAACCAATATTTAAAAAAAAAAAAAAAATTTAGCCGGGTTTCAATGGCTCAAGCTTGTAATCCTAACTACTCAGGAGGCTGAGATCTGAGGATTGCTGTTTGAAGCCAGCCCATTCAAGAAAATTCACAAGAATGTTATCTTCAATTAACCACCAGAAAACTGGAAGTGGTGCTGTGGCTCCAAATGGTAGACTGCTAGCCTTGAGTGAAAAAGAGTTCAAGCCCTACAACCAGGGAGGGGGAAAAAAGTTGTACAATGACATAGCTATAGTGGAGAAGCCAGAAAGAAAGACAGAACTTGAGACTATTGCTTTTTTACTTTTTATTTTGAAAAGGAATGGTAAGTCCTATTTTAAAAGTTGATTTTATATATGTATATAATTTTATAATATATATAAATATATATTATATATTTTATGTAATTTTAAAGCATTATGTAGACCCTTTGAATTGGTTTAAATGGATCAACTACTTCTACTTGATCAACTACTTCTACTTCTAGAAGTCTCATAAGGAAAATTCCTATCTTATAAAGAAACCAGAAATTCTTTTTAAACAATTTTTTTGTACAACTTCTAGGTTTCAGCAAACAAGGAAGCCATGGTATTTGAAATATTTGTAAACTCCTGATGCAGCAACAGAGACTAAGAATATTAATGGCCAGATCTAGGTAAGTTGGAATTTACTTTAAAAAAACTAACTCCGTGTCAGTGACTCATGCCTATAATCCTAGCTGTTCAGAAGGCTGAGATCTAAGGCTTGAGATTTGAAGCTATTCTAGGCAGGAAAATCCTTGAGACTCATATCTCCAAGAAATCATCAAAAAGCTGGAAGTGTAGCTGTGGAGCAGGTAGTAGAAGGTTAACTTTGAGTGAAAAAGCTCAGGGACAGTGCCCAGGCCCTGAGTTCAAGCCCCAGTACTGGCACCAAAAAAAAGGTTGGGGGAGGGACTTTAATTCCACAACTTAGGTTTTCAAGCTAAAGAGTTTAATGTTTTCTTATTTGCAGCCATTTTGTTTCCTGATTTATTGACTCCTTCATTCCCAAAAAATAAGGACAGATGGCTTAAATCTTACCAAAAACAGTATTTACTAATGTAAAGTATTCACCATACTTGTTGCACTGTCAGTCTTCCCAACAGAAGCTTTTGTTCTTGAGCGTACTCCTAGGGAGAACTATTCTTCTATAGGGCCACTAATATTTTTGCTGAGTTTTTGACTTAGAAGTACATGCTGAGATCATATGGCTTTTCATCAAGTCTTTACTCTAATTAGTGTATATTAGTGCATTTGATCTCAGATAATTCAAATGTAATTTCCAGATGCTAATTTGGTGGTCAAAAATGCAGAGTATCTATTCTTTTCCCCTGTCTAGGAATTTGTATTTTAGGAGGAGGGGACAGATAGGGATGAACATTTTACATTTAAAAAGCCTTCTGGGTTGGGGTTTTAGCTCAGTGGAAGAGCACTTGTCTGGCAAGTACAAGACCCTGAGTTTGGTGCTGAGCTTTGGGAAAGAGAGGGAGGAGCCTCCTGCCTGAAGCCAGTGGCTTACTTTTATAATCCTAACTACTCAGGAGGCTGAGAGCTGTGAATTGAGGTTCAAAGCCAGCTGGGACAGCTGGGACAATTAGATATCAGAAAACCATAAGTGGAGCTGTTGCTCAAGTGGTAGAGCACTAGTCTTGAGCAAAAAAGATCAGAAACAGTACCCAGACCCTGAATGGGTACAAGCCCCAAGACTGGCACAAACAACAACAACAAAAGCCTCCCTTTAGCAGTTAGAAGATGAAGCTGTCCCAGCAGCCTTATTTCCTCAAGCCAACTAACCCTATTACTCTATTCTTTAACTTATTAAAACTTTGGGCTCGGGGCTGGGAAGGTGGCTCAGTGGTAGAGCGCTTGCCTTGCATGCATGAGGCCCTGGGTTCACTCCTCAGCACCACATAAGCAAAAAGAAAAAAGCCGGAAGTGGTGCTGTGGCTCAAGTGGTAGAGCGCTAGCCTTGAGCTGAAGAGCTGAAGGACAGTGCCCAGGCCCAGAGTTCAGGCCCCACGACCAGACCCAAACCCCCCCCCCCAAAAAAAAAAAAAAAACAACAAACAAAAAAAAACTTTGGGCTCCCCCATCCCTCCATATTTTACTTTGGTAGCTGCCTTCTTCTTCCCTGACCAGGTCCAGTAATCCATTACTTTAAACTCCTTCATTACCAACATCTTTTAATTTCCTTATCCTTTAAGCCTGTGTCAGTTGAACTGTCTTTCCTCTGGACTTCTAAGTAGAGCTAGTGAACTGTACAATGTTGGCCTGCATCCTCTGTTGAAGTCTCATCACAGCCTATTTAATAATCCTATCACTTTTTCTTGGGTAACACCTTGGTCACAAATTCTATTAGTGTCTCCATGTCCCTCATTTTGCAAATTTTACCTTTTGTATGTGTCCATTCTGGGGCTTGAACTCAGGGCCTGGGCACTGTCCTTTAGCCTTTTTGCTCAAGGCTGATGTTCTACTTGAGCCACAGCCCTACTTCTAGCTTTTCTGAAGTTAATTGGAGATACAAATCTTAGGAACTTTCTTGCTTGGGCTGGCTTTGAATCTGGTTCTTCAGATCTCAGCCTCTGGGTGTCTAGGATTACAGGCAGCTAATTCCAAATTTCACATTCTAACCAGACTTAATGTTATGTTTCATAGCTCCTGTGCTTTTTCCCTCCCCATGTATTAAGGACCACAGTCATTCTGATTCTTTCCCTTGTTAGAAGTAATGCTTTGGCTGGGTACTAGTAGGTCATACCTGCTGCCTACAAGGCTGAGATCTGAGGATTGTAGTTCAGAGCCAGGCCAGGCAGGATAGTTTATGAGACTCATAACTCCAGTCATCCACCAAAAAACCAGATGTCGAGACATGGCTCAAGTGGTGGGGCACACATTTTGAGAGAAAAAGCTAAGAACAGCAGTCAGGCCCTGAGTTTTAGCCCCAGGACAACACCCACCCCCAATCAGAAAAACAGATTTAAATAAACATGGTATATCAGGTCTGCCAGTATTCTGTGTTACATTACTCCTTGAAAGTTTGAGTTGGCCTTACTCTTATATGTATTATTCTGAATTTGAAGTTGTATTATTTACTTATCAGCTCTTTTCTCATGGGGTAAATAAAGGATACTACAATGTAACAAAAATCTAAATACCTGCTAAACCAGCAGTTCAGCATCCTTTTGGTATTATTTTTTAAAGATGAATTCAGGAAATTCTTAATAAACCATAACACATTAATGCTTAGATTAACTCTTAAACAACTAGAAAGTAATTATTTAGACAGTATACACTAGATTGTAAGTAGAGTTTTTTTAAAGGTAACTTTAGGATAGGCATATCTTGTAATTAACTGGAAGTTTGAGATTATTGTGACATCTGCTTTGTAAAATTTATTGTTATCACTAAGTAAAGTTGATCAATTAGTGTATGAAATCTAGCTTCAGCCAATTATTAATTTCTGCATCAAAATATTATGGTTGTATTAGATGATTTGTAGAATTTCTGTTTTATACTTTTTGTGTCCTACATCTAGTAATTTTCTTCAAACTACTTTTCATGTAGTGATCACATGGTCTTCTGAAGAAGCCATGGGTAGCTGTTGTAGCTGTCCAGATAAAGATACTGTCCCAGATAGCCATCGCAACAAATTTAAGGTCAGTAAAACCAATTGAGCTATATATCTTATTGCCTAGGTGGATTCATTCCTTATGCTTTACTTAATATATCTTGCCTCCTTTCTTTCACCTTTAGACCCCTTTGTCTCCTCTTTTTCTTTCCCTTTTACTTGAATAAATGATGGCATTTGCTCCCTCACAGTATAGGATTATAGTAATCTATTTTCTATGACTATAATGAGATACTTGAGACTGTTAAAGAAAAGAGGTTTACTTAACTCATACTTTTGGAAGCTTAAAAGATACAGTCCAAACATCATCATTTCATGCATCATTTCATAGTAGATAATATCTTGATGGTGGCAGCATGCACAAGAACTATTAATCCTATTTCAGGTAGAATCTGAAGAGTGACTGGATTGAGACACAGAGAACTGTGTTAATTCATTTCTAAAGGCATGCCCTAATGACCTAAGAACCTCCCATTATGCCCCACCCCTTAAAGGTCTCACCATCCCAGCACTGTTATGACTAAGCCTCCGTCACATGAACTGTTGGGAAGACAAAACATAAAATCCTCTTTTATTTTTTGTTTGGTCCTTTGTATCCAAGTAATAATTGTAGTACCATCTCGCTTTCATCATCACCTATTAGCTTTCTATTACTACAACAAATGCCTGAGACAAATCAACTTACATTGAGGAAAGGTTTATTTTGGTGCCCAGTTTTGAAGACTTCAGTTCACAGGCCATTGTTTTCATTGTTTGGGGTCTGTGGCAAGATAGTACACCATTGTGGAAGTATATGGAAGGGAAAAAAAGGCACCATTTACGGCCAGGAGCCAGAAGAAGTGTCTGGGATCTCACTATACCCTTCAAAAAAACACCCCAAATACTTACCAATAGACCCATCTGTCTAGATTAAAGATTCTATCACCTCCCAGTACTTAGGCCTTTGGGGAACACTTAAGATCCAGTTCATGGGACTACTTTTTCAGCAATTATTATCATATATACCTAAATAATTCTGTTGTTTTTGAGGCAGTGTCTCATTGTATATACTCCAGGATGGTCTGGAACATGCTATGTATAGCCCAGGCTGGCCACAAACTCCCAATTCTTGTGTCTCAGCCTCTAAGTGCTAGTATTACAGACTTGAACTATCATGCTTGGCTTGATTTCCTAACTGTTCCCTACTTTCAGTAAACCTGTAATCCTTCATTTTGGTTGTCATCAAATTAATCTTCCTTTACCATTTATAAGCCTGTTTGTTAAAATAGGCAAAACACACCCATAGCAATTTAATGTCTCCTGATCCAACTTTAGTGTGCTGTAAGTCATAGCCTCTAGATCACATAAACCTATTGTGAATCATACCTCTGTTATTTCTCAGCTTTGTGACCTTGGGCAAGTTTCATTATCACTAAATATATTTTATTTTGTACAGTAGAAACCTGAATTTTAGGATTAAGAGAATTATATGGGGGGAAATAAATGCAAATCATTTTGCCCTGCCCCAGGGGAGTAATAACTTCTCCATAAATCGTAGCTGTTAGTCTTTAGCACTTTCTGAAGCTTAGCAATATAAGTCCTTTCCTTAACATGAACTCTGTGCCATTGTTAATTTTGTCTTTTTGAAAGGTACCTTCTTTGTTCTATTTTAATATCCCATCTTGAATATCCCTACATCTTGAATACCGGATTTTCCCTCTTATCTGATTTCCTTTCAAAATTAATTATGCCCCTAATTTCTGTCTTCTGCATCCTCCATTGCGTTTATATGTCAAGTAATCATACATAAGTTTATGATGTTGACTTTGTTTATATATCTTGCTTCTCCAATGGGAGTGCAAATTCCTTTTAGATATAAACTAGCTATTACACTCACAAATGAATAAGCGACTGACTGATTGAACTAATTTAGCATCTGCATTTTTCTGACAAATTTATGAAATCATTTCCATCTTCTTTTTTTAAGGTTATTAATGTAGATGATGATGGGAATGAGTTAGGTTCTGGCATAATGGAACTTACAGACACAGAACTGATTTTATATACCCGCAAGCGTGACTCAGTAAAATGGCACTACCTCTGCCTGCGCCGCTATGGCTATGACTCAAATCTCTTCTCTTTTGAAAGTGGGCGGAGGTGTCAAACTGGACAAGGTAAGTAAAGCCCTTGTCACCTCCAAATACCATTTGAAATATTGTTCTATCAGTCATCCTACATGCAGTTAAAATTAACATCTTTTTTCCTGAAAGACACTTCCCAAAGAAGACAGGTAGTAAGAAAAGAGAGAATAAACTATGTACAATATTTGTTTCTTAAGCACATTGTCTATGGCAGAAATTTTAACTTGTGTTAAACTTTAAGATTTTTAAATTAATTACTAGTATCATTACATTGAACCCAAACATTTTGTTTGGTTTTTTTTTTGTTACATACTAACTTGCATGGCCTTGAGTTTTATAAAAAGCAGACAGTAATATTTGTCTTAAAGAATTATAACAATAGACAAGGCAGTAATTATATTAGCTCCTAGTATGGGCTTGTTCAGTGGTAAATGGTTGCCTTCTTAGTGGTGAGTTGGATCCCCCTGCTATAAAAAGCAGACTAAAATAATTGTGCAAGTCCTGTTTGCGTTTGTTTGGGGACCTTTTCCTTAGATAAATGGAAATTATTCTGTCAAATTTTGTCATTGTATTTGAAGCAAGAAGTATTATTTATCAGAAATTTATTTAAGGGGCCTTTCTGGTTGTTGGGACATAACAACTTGACAGTTTTGTTCTTTGACATGTGTTCCTCTAGCTTTTGTAAGAGTATGGTTGCCATTTTTTCCATTTGGTTTCTATTTGTAGGAATTTTTGCTTTTAAATGTGCCCGTGCAGAAGAATTATTTAACATGTTGCAAGAAATTATGCAAAATAACAGTATAAATGTGGTAGAAGAGCCAGTTGTAGAAAGGAATAATCATCAGACAGAATTGGAAGTCCCTAGAACACCTCGGACACCTACAAGTAAGTAGCCAGTTTCCCTCTCATATTTGAAAGAGCAGACATACAGAAGTTATAGCTTATGGATATTTATAACAATACAGTTCACTGGTTAATAGACATATAACTGTTTTTGAAAAGTAGTCGATTATAGTTGTAAGTATTTTTTGGGGAGGGGGAGGGGTCCAATCGTGAGGCCCTGAATTCTGGGCCTTGGTACTGTCCCTCAGCTCAAGGCTAGCGCTCTACCACTTGAGCCACAACACCACTTCCGGCTTTTTTTCTTTTTGCTTATGTGGTGCTGGGGAATCGAACCCAGGGCCTCATGCATGCAAGGCAAGCACTCTACCACTGAGCCATCTTCCCAGCCCCTATTTTAAGTATTTTTAATATGAGTACCCCATATTAATCTAGCGTATGGCTGAAGTACTAGGAATGTAGTTCAGTGTAGCTCAGTGATTAAAGTGCTTGCCTAGCATGTTTAAGGCCCCTTCATCAACAATGGATGAAGGAATGAATAAATGAAATACGGTTGAGACTGTTGTTTGTATGTTAATTTCTGTATGTTTTGCCATGTTTGTCTTCCTTGATCCCCAGTGCAGATTAGATTCTTACTAATTTTGGTTTTCTCTTCCCTATTCCTGTATCCTGTCTTCCTTTTAAAACTAATAAACAAAAACTCAGCTCCGGGCTTTGCTGCTCAGAACTTACCTAATGGATATCCCCGATATCCCTCATTTGGAGATGCTTCGTCCCATCCTTCAAGCAGACATCCTTCTGTGGGAAGTGCTCGCTTACCTTCAGTTGGTGAAGAATCTACACATCCTTTGCTTGTGGCTGAGGAACAAGTATGTGTATGTTTCTGTATAACAGTAATAGTGATTTTATGGAGTCAGAGTATTACTGTGTTAATACTTGAAGGTTTAATTCAGTTTAATTTCTAACTTACACTGTATATTACTTTTGTGTTGGGCAATTAAGGAAGTAGTATGCATTTTTTGGCATATAGTCAAATCTGTAAAATTTTATGTATATACTTCCAGACACTTTTATTTTTTCTCTCCACACTACCACTGAGCTCTTCTAATCTTGTATGTGGCATTTGTATATATACACTTCACAGAACTCTTAAACAGGGGTTTTCTGTTCATACAGTGAAATCAGTAAATGATAATATGATAAAAATGTGTCTTTTCAGTACATAGTTCTCAATCATATTTTAATGCACTGATGAAAATTTCTAGAACAGAAAAGACAATCTCAATTTTATTCTTGATTTTTTTGTTTCAGAATGTTGTTCATGTCCCAACAATTATTATTTTAAAGTAGTTATTCTTCTTGTAATCCTAACCACTCGAGACTGTGATCTGAGAATTGCAGCTCATAGTCAGCCTGGAGACTCTAATCTCTAATTAACCAACAAAAAGTCAGAAGTGAAGGTGTGACTAAAGTAATAGAGTGCCAGCCTAAAGTAAAAAAGCCAACTAAAAGCTGGAAGCCCTGAGTTGATGCCTGGTACCAGCACAGGAAGGGGGAAAAGAGTTTATAAAATTAACTGATAGAAACTGGGAGTGGTTGATGTCCCTGAAAACCTAACGCCTGGAAGAGGCAGGCAGGTAGATCATGAGTGAGACCAGCCTGGGCAGTGATATACTATCTCAAAAATCCAAAAGCAAAAAATAAAATAAAGGTAACTGGTGTGGTTATGCTAATTTTGTTTTTAAAACAAGTTACTGATTGACTCTGTTTCATTTTAGGTACATACCTATGTTAACACTACAGGTGTGCAAGAAGAGCGGAAAAATCGTGCAAGTGTACATGTCCCATTGGAATCAAGGGTTTCTAATGCTGAAAGCAACACACCAAAAGAAGAACCAAGTAGTATTGAAGACAGGGACCCTCAAATTCTCCTTGAACCTGAAGGAGTCAAATTTGTTTTAGGACCAACCCCTGTTCAGAAGCAATTAATGGAAAAAGAGAAACTGGAGCAACTTGGAAGAGATCAAGTTAGTGGAAGTGGTGCAAACAATACAGAATGGGACACTGGCTATGACAGTGATGAACGAAGAGACACACCCTCTGTTAACAAACTGGTATATGAAAATATAAATGGGCTATCTATCCCTAGTGCCTCAGGGGTCAGGAGGGGTCGTCTGACATCCACCAGTACTTCAGATACCCAGAATATCAACAACTCAGCTCAGAGAAGAACTGCATTATTAAACTATGAAAATTTACCATCCTTGCCTCCTGTTTGGGAAGCTCGCAAGCTAAGTAGAGATGAGGATGACACTTTAGGACCAAAGACCCCGTCTCTAAATGGCTACCATAATAATCTCGATCCAATGCATAACTATGTAAATACAGAGAATGTATCTGTGCCAGCAAGTGCTCACAAAATAGACTATTCACGGCGTCGGGACTGTACACCAACAGTCTTTAACTTTGATATCAGACGCCCAAGTTTAGAACACAGGCAGCTTAATTACATACAGGTTGACTTGGAAGGTGGCAGTGACTCTGACAACCCTCAGACTCCAAAAACGCCTACCACTCCCCTTCCACAAACGCCTACCAGGCGTACAGAGCTGTATGCTGTGATAGACATCGAGAGAACTGCTGCCATGTCAAATTTGCAGAAAGCCCTTCCACGTGATGATGGTACGTCTAGGAAAACTAGACATAATAGTACTGATCTGCCTATGTGAGCCTGGAAAGCATCATGTTGTTTGCACCTTTGTGAAGTTCGAAAGATGAAGATGCAAGTGCTTCATTTTCATTGCTACACTAACTCCTTTTATAGACTTCCAAAAAATTTTCTGAATATTTCATGAGCATCTTTAATTAAAGGGAATTAATGTAGAGCAGGTACTCCTTAACACTAATTTCATTATATACTACTCATTACTGTATAGCAGCATTTCCATTTTCACAGTGCCTATTTAAGATGAGAGTTGAAAAGTGAATGACATGCTGGTTGACTTTCATTCAATATTCTAGACTTATACATACCTTTCATGTCTAAGTCATGGTTAGCATTTCAAACCTTTTCTAAAGCCTCTTGGTAATGTATATTGCTAAAAGATAAGTCTAGGCCTTGAAAGTAATATTTGTAGATTCATTCTTTGCAGTATGTGGTCTCCAGCATGTAACATGAGGAATCCTTTATTTCATTAAGTAAAGGCTTTTTGACTTGAGCCAAAACACATGTAAAAGAAACAGAAAAAAAAAATTACACCTTTACACCAGTCAGCTCCTTAGCCTTCAGTGTTATTGGAAAGAGTCCTATGTCATGAAGACAGTTTGCTATTGGCATGTTGAAAGGTAGGCAGGCAGGCAGGCAGGAGACAAGATTTTGTTTACTCATCTCATGATGTCATTTGAAGGGCATATGTAGACATGTTACTCAGAATTACAATAGGAATCAGTCTCAGGTCACTTTACCCAAAAACATTTGAAAATTGAAACCATGATATCTTGACATTTCTCTCCTATAGTTTATTGACATCACATTGTTTTCTGGAGGCATTTGTGCCATAAGTTCCCATTTACCTTTAGTTTTTTTTTTTTTTTTTTTTGGTGTTTGGGTTGTCTTATTTTGATACTTCATGTCTTTTTCAACTGAAGATGTTTAAGTTTGTATATAGTTTTAAAATTGGATTATATGTTCATTGTTAGTTTGCATTTTTGTCCAGTTATGGTTTTGAAGGTTCATTTGGAACTTACTGTTATTCTTTAACAGGGTTGCCCTTGTCCAGTATTTATTTATATGCTGTTTACTTTTCAAGTTGATAAGACAGACTCTCAATTTAAAATTTCACTTGTGTCCATAGGTGATCTGTTTAGTAGCTGAGAAAATGAAACAAAACAAAACAATACTTTTCATATGCGAAGTTCCCTAAAGGTACTGTTTTTTTTCCTGTGGGCACTCTCCCCAGCACTTTAGCAGGGATTTCCTCAGCAACATGGCTGTAGTCATACTCTGCCCACTCTAGTGTTCTTTGGCTCTGCTGTCCTTTCTCTTATGACTGGATCTTGGACTATCTTCTGATTTCAGTGAAATGTTAAATTGTTACCAGCATGGCAGGCAGGTACAGTAGAAGTCTTGTAGTACTGAAATTGTGTCATATTTTAGGGTCTAAAATGCACTGAAGTTTGTGTAAACTGATGACAGTTCAGATGTTGAATTCTTGGAAAAATCAAGAATGTTCGAAATTCCAACACTAAGAAGGTTAGGTAACTTTGCAAAAAAATATTTTAGTTTTTTCTAAATATGAGGAAGATTGACATTATGATCTGGATCTACCAGATATGACTAGGTTACTTTAATGTGAAAATGTTTCAGTCATATAATATCTAATTTATTCAATAAATAACCTAGTCCTAGGACCAGTGAATGGATTAGCAGGATGGAAGAGTGGGACCACTATAAAAAATAAATAATTGCAAGTGTCTTGATCATTTTCAGTGCCATTGGTTTATTAGCATAGCAGAATTTTCTGACACTCCCCTCCTTCCCCGCTGTGAACCTGGTGCTTTCTAAAGTGTTTGCTGTTCTCTTAAAAAGAGCAGTGGTGTAGATGTTCAGTTTCCTAATGCAGTTTGCAGTTTCAATGTTTAATATATTGTTCCATTTAGCCTTTCTCTGAGTAGATTGCTAATTGTGCCAAATTTCTGTAATGGTTTTTGTAATGTGGAAAGAATAATATTGATGGATTCAATGCACATGGTTATCTTTGTAATAAGCAGTCAAAGCAGAATATTAATCTCCAAATGAAAGGGCTGATCTGTTTATTCGTTTGGGAGGTTGTATACTTTATTCTTTCCCTCAATCCTTTTCCCTTTCTCCTCCAGATTCTACTTTTTATATTTTTTAGGTAACTAATTATAATCAGTATAGTTTATATGTTAAATACTTTTGTGGTTTAAAAATGAAAATGGGACCAATTTATCTGCTAAGAATTTGATTTTGGGGTACTGTAGATTATTAGGAGGAAATATACATCTGGTGTTAATTTCTAGATGTCTTCTGGAAATCACCTTTGTTCTAATTTAATAAACAAAGTCATTTAGAATACTACTTGTCCTCTGTGTGGGCATTAAACCTTGTCCAGAAAGAATGTACCTTTTATTAGGTACATTTTAGAATGAGATATTTTATTGGTACATAATTGTGTCCTAGTGTTTCAGAAAATCTGAGACAAGCCTAATTTTAGATAATCAGTTCTGTTCTTAGACCATTTTACCTACTTTGAGTTTTGGAAATAGAATCATGCTCATATTTTCCCCCCAAATAAATACATTCCTCTTTTATCTATGTGGTTCATAACATCTATCCCAGACCAGAGTTGGAAACTGATATTATATATGTTCTTCCTCAGTGTTTTATTTCTCAGTTTCATCTTCCTTTAAAAAATGAAAATATGGTGCCTTCCCTCCCTCCAGGAAGATTGGCAGAGTTCCTTTTATTTACTGTTGCTGTGGAGTGATGAGATATGCACTTTACTCTTGAAGACTCAGCAAAAGGCTTTTTCACTTCCCAGTACATCCAGACTAGATCACATTAGAAAATTTGCCAAGCAAGATTTGTTTTTATAGATTTAATGTTGACCCCCTCCCCATACAATGTTATAAAAATAAGTCAAGCTGGTGTTTATCTTCCAACCCCTCCCCCGAAATCTGTGGCACAGCATATAAAAATGTACCTCAGTCATGTTCTATTAAAAATGGGACAGGGGCCTTATGTTTTCCTAATTTCCCAATTATGTGCCACCATGTATTTACCTAAAGGTAAGATTTTAGCAAGCTAAAAGTACTTCTCAGTTCCCTCTGTACTGTCCTCTAACTCAGAACACCCAAACGTTTTGTGCAATGTGTAATGTGTATGTATAAATAAATATATTCTTGAAATAGACATACCATTAGCGACATCATTCAGAAATAACTGATCTATATTAGCATCTCATTCATATTTGATGTGTGAGGTATATGGTACTATTACATTGATGTTTGCCAAATCTGAATAAAGGCATTGGTACGAAATTACAGAATGTATAGAAAATGTTTTGGCTTGAAATATTAACATGTTTTATATGACATCCCACAATGTACTCTGTCCAAACCTGCACCCTCTCCTTTTTTCTTTTCTTTACATCCCTGTTCCCCATCCCTGCTTCCTCATTTTTTGGGGGTAGAACACAATTCTTTCGTAGCATCACTAGAACTATTAATTCTCTGACAGTTGAACAATTATAGTATGCAACAGACTGGTATTAATAGTACAGTAGTCACCAGTGTGCCACAGTTGCATTAGTCAATGCAAAACACATTTTATAAGAGACAAATCTTATGTTACATTTTATTTTCATCTAGTTGTATAATATTGTAAGATTATTGTATGTCCTAATTGCATTATAAATGTTTTTTTCCTACATAAAGGCATAAATATAGCATCTTTGTATAAAGGTAGCTAATTAGATTTTTAATTTTTCTTTCATAAAAATTGTCTTAACAGTGGGATTACCTTACCAAATTGTGTAAGAAATAGGAATCTTGCCCTTAATGGTTGCTTTTATAAACATTCCATAGAAGTGATACTGCATAAATTGGGTTTTAATGCTGTTTCATATCAGCATTTTAAATTTGGTTCACAACCTTAACTCTGGCAAAAACTTAATCACT
The DNA here is from genome assembly GCF_024711535.1 of Dipodomys merriami. NCBI lineage: Eukaryota > Metazoa > Chordata > Mammalia > Rodentia > Heteromyidae > Dipodomys > Dipodomys merriami. The sequence continues at coordinate 29,919,551 of NW_027202271.1, forward strand.
GTTAACTAAAATAAAACCTTGTTGTATATGTAACAGCACTGTTTTTGCCCTCTGTCCTTCTCCACCTTTTGTTCTTTATTCCTATCAGTGCCAACTTCGTACATTTTGTAGCATGGCAATAAAATATAACTTTTACACTAAGGCCGAGTGTGGCTTTTTGGAGGACATGGGGATGGGAGGTTTGCCCCCAGTAGTCCTCAATATATAACTTCTTGCCATATAAGCCATGTCGTCAGGCAGAAGTTGTACATGATGTAAACAAGCTTTTTGAGGACAAGTGTGAATGTGCTTTTAAGCTTAATTTTTGTCATAAAAATATAACTAATTTTTTTATCTTTGGAAAAGTTAGAGTTCTTGAAGTACAAACCTTTATTAACTGGAGTACTTAAAGAATAAGCTAATTGAATTTTGTTCAACAAGGGCTAAGCAACACATTTTTAAAATCCTTATTTATTGTAGAGTATTATTAGTATACTTTACTGTCCTAAAATATGTAAAATATGGTTTAATCTTAGATGATGTAGCATCTTGCAATGCCTTACTGTTGTCATTCTGGTATAAATATCTATGATGAGGTACTCAACTTGATACTGGAAACTGAGCTGACTATACATTGACTTTAAGCATTCATGGAAAAACTGCTTTGTTGAATAAAACCTAATCAGTTTTTATGGTCACTTTCCCCTTATTGCCAAAAGTAGATTGCAATAAAAGTTTGGTTGGATACCTATTTAAAGCTTTCCTGTATTTCTATTTCATATATTGTCTGAAACTTTACATTGAAAGTTTTATCTTTCTCAGTCTTACATCACTGCTTCCAATTTCACGGGGCTTCTATTACGCTAAAAATTATGTGTTTACTTGACATACTTTCTCATTTTTATCATTCTAGTAGTTCTCAGCTCTGACATTCCAACCTGATTTTTGCCACTGAATGAATGAGTTTGCTGAATGTAATTGAGGTGGCTCCAAGATAGAGACTGTTTAAACCATCTAAGGATAGTTCATTGATTTGAGTACTTACTACGTTCCAGACCCTATGAAAACACTTGAATTGGTTATGATATGGTAGCAGAGATTGCATTTTGGAAAAACGGAGCATTCTTTCTAGACTTTAGAAACTTGCTTGGATTGTGTAGTTTTCCTTTGAAGCTCTTCTGAGGACAGTAACTATTCACACATTCTTTTCTGGGCCTGGACGCTGTCCCTCAGCTCTTCAGCTCAAGGCTAGTACTCTACCACTTGAGCCACAGTGCCACTTCCAGCTTTTTTTTTTTTTTTCTGCTTATGTGGTGCTGAGGAATTGAACCCAGGGCCTCATGCATGCAAGGCAAGCGCTCTACCACTGAGCCACCTTCCCAGCCCCTCACACATTCTTATTAACAAATGAGCATGAGCAAGACTCTGAGCTAGTCATCAAGATAACAGACTTTGTTCTCAAAAAAATTGATAGTTGAACCAGCCCTTCTAGTAGGGGTAATACCTTTTCACCTTAGAAAATTAAGCCTGAAAGGCATATTATTACATTATGAGGTAATTTCTTTCTGATACTTTTAGAATAGTAATAGTATGTACACTTTAGGAAAAGCAAGGTAATTGTCACCTTTTAAAAAAATTTCAAGCCTGGTGCTGGTGGCTCATGCCTCTATAATCCTAGCTACTCAGGAAGCTGAGATCTGAGGATCATGGTTCAAAGCCAGGGGCAGAAAAGTACCAATGGGAATCTTATCTACAGTGAACCACTCAAAGTGGAAGTGGTATTATGGCTCAAGTGGCAGAAACACTAGCCTTGAGCACAGGGACAGCACTCAGGCCCTGAGCTCAAGCCCCACAACTAACTAAAAACAAACAAATATATATATATATATATATATGTATATATATAATAAATTGATATTCTAGACTACATTATGAGCAAGTTGTCCAGCCATGTCATCAAAACTTTGTGGAACATGGCAACTTCAGGACAGGAGATCTAGGATTCCTGTTCTCTTCCAAAGAATTTATAGTAGTGTTATTTTTTGGCTGTTAGTGGGGCCTGAACTCTGGGCCTGGGCGCTATCCCTCAGCTCTTTAGCTCAAGGTTAGTGCTCTACCAACTGAGCCACAGCACCACTTCAGGCTTTTTCTGCTTATGTGGTACTGAGGAACTGAACCCAGGGCCTCATGCATGCAAGGCAAGCACTCTACCACTGAGCCACCTTCCTAGCCCCTCTTAATCATTTTTATAGTCTCAGGGTCCACATGTTTTTTTGTTTCTCTCCTACCCACCACTACCACCACCACCACCAGAGGGCCATTTTTAGCCTAGTTTAGAACCACTGGATCTAGAAGGTAGCTGTAAGCACTAACAGAATCAACAGTAGCAGCTCTGTAATTCAAAACAGTGTTGTCTTGCTTCTTTTCCTAGAAATTGGAATTTTGAATTGTGTACTGATTTAACAATTACCAAGCATTTTCACACATTATCCTATGCTAATGTTGAATCTGACTTTAATTTCTAAGACTCAAGTGTCATGTCTCACTGAAAAACTTCACCAGAGGATTGTCAGAATTGGATGTGATACTTGGATGTTAGTAAGTTTTCCAGCATTCTCACTACTGCCTGAACAGTTAAGAGTCTGGACTTTGGAAGTGGACTTCTGGCTTCCATGCTCCAGTAATTGTTGGGTCTTGAAGACCCAAACCTTAACTACTCTGGTTGTTATTTCAATTAGGGCGGTAACCCCCTCCCTTTCCCTAAGTCACCTCTAGCTATCAATGTTATGCCACAATGCTTTCCATAGTATGCCAAGTGCACTCAGCCCTAAGCCACAGTGTTTAAAAAAGCTTTTTGGAATGATAGCCTGAATGGAGGGCTTACTGTAGTTCAGGGCACTGTTCTAAGCAATTCCCTTTGACTTATGGTTTTGTGAGATATTATCTCCGTTTTACATAGGAAATTGAGGCACAGAGGTGATGTAACTAGAAACTGACCAAAAAGCCAACTGACCCAGGCCAATAAACACAGAAAAAGGGTATCAAAGGGTCACAAAGACTCCTTAACAGAAATAAAAACTTAGGGGCAAAGAGGAGGGGAAATGAGCAAGGAGAGTCTACTGGAACATTGACTCCCACCTCTCACCAGCACCTTAGACCTTGAAACAAACGCACTTAATACAAATTGCTGTACAATTTATAAAGAGCTATGAGATAGGTTTTTGGTAAATTTGATAAATTCAGATAATTGGTCACTCTGAAGCAGCTCTCAATGAATTGGTTCAAAGAGCTCACGAAATCTATTCAAGAGCACAACACTCGTATTTTTTTTTAAAAAAACTGACGTTCAAACCCATGCAGCCTGGTTCCAGAAACTTTTATTCTGGAGAAGCACCAACGGAAGAAGTGAAGGAAGAAGAGTCAAACACTGCAGTGGAGCGTCCTGTATGGTGCTGCTACTTGGCGGTAATTCGAAGCTGTCACTTCCCAACTCTCGGGAGACTGAGGAGATCTCAAGTTCAACGCTAGCCTGGGCTATATAATTAGACCGGATCTCATGGAGGAAGGGCACATTGGAGTCCCATCGTCGGAGGCAAGATGGCAGATCCGGGCCCCGGCCCACAGGCCTGTATCTTCACCCCAACCTCCAGCCCACGGGATGGGATTTCTCCTGGTATCTCACTTGTTCACAGATAGAAACAAGCCCCACACGGCTGTTTTTCAGTATTATTAGTAGCCTTGGCCTCTCACGACCCAAATGCCTGTCAAATACATTTCCTGAAAAGAAATGATCTCTTCGCCAAGAACGGAAATCACAGGTGAAGCTGGGGGATCACCGGGTCGGGCGGGAGAAACCCTCCAGACGCCAATCCGTCCGTGACGCACTAGTTATTATTTTCTACAAGATCAGCAGCCCCGACGCTGGGGCAGCCCCGGCGGCTCCCAAGTCTCTTTGTTCTTCACGGGTTCTACACCCCGGGCGCCGCGCAGCACCCCTCCTCCCACTCCCCCCCACCCCTCCCCTCCCACAGCCGTTTCCGCTGCTGGGGCGGAGCGCGAGCCAAGGGCCCGCCTCCTCCGGTGTAAAGAGCTGCACTTCCGCCCCACAGACCTTTGGATCAAACTGGTACCTCCGCTGGCAGTGGCGGGCTGGAGCGCCGTGCAGGCTCGGCCCCGCCCCCTGCATAGAGCGTGCGTCGTCACTTCCGCCCTCCTCTTTTTTCCCCTCCTGCTGCCTGCCGGGCGTGAGGTGTGAGGGAGAAGGTTGTGCGCCGATCTCTTCAGAACCATGGTGAGCCTGTCCTCTCTCCCTCTCTCTCCTTTCCCACCCCAGTCCTCCTGGGCCCGGTCGTCCCTCCGGTGCCCAGCCGCCCCGCTGCTCCCCGTGTGGTCTCCGTGTCGCAGACTCCCTGGGCCTGTGCCCGGAGCCCGCCGCACATGGCGCGCGCCGCGGCCTGAAGCCTGGCTGCGGCCCGCCGGGCGGCGCCCCAGCAGGCGGGCCTGGAGGAGGAGAGGACTCAGGAGACAACGGTTCTTTCTGTTGTGGCCTGCAAAGCTCAGGCGTCTTCCGATTCTCCGAGTCTGGGCCTCCCGAAAAGCGGAGAAATTTCTAGGGCTCGACCAGCCCCGCCTTCCCTTCGGGGCGGAGCGTGGAGGGCGGGGTCCGAGCGGCCCGGGGCTAGAAGATGGAGGGCCGCTGGTCCGGCGGTCGCGGGGGAGCGGCGGAGCTCGCTCTCCATCTCTCTCTCTCTGTGTGCATCGTCATTGGTTTAACCTCGTCTTGAGTGTAGCCAGTCTCTTATGTGTGATTTCATTCCTGGTGCCCTTCTGGGAAGGGCCCTTCTGTTAAAGTAGATTTGACCTGCTCCAGTGGTGGACTCCTCGTTTGTCTGAAATTACTATGTTGTAAGTTTTCTCTTAGATATCTCCTTGTGCGTCTAGTGGGAGGTGTCTGATTATATGTGTTAAGAAGGATTGTTACTCAGATGGAATATTTCTTCATCTTTTTAGGCATCCCTTTCCCTTGCACCTGTTAACATCTTCAAGGCTGGAGCTGATGAAGAGAGGGCAGAGACAGCTCGTCTGGTAAGCCTCTTGTCCCACATTCTTTTAAAGATAAAATTGTACTTTTTTTTTTTCTCTATAAAATCTTGGTGATCTTTTCTATTTTCCTTCCAGTCTTCTTTTATTGGTGCCATCGCCATTGGAGACTTGGTAAAGAGCACTTTGGGACCCAAGGGCATGGTAAGAAGATGAGCAATTTTTTTGTGTTTTTTTTCCTGTGGTGGGGGGCAGGCACAAAGAAAGTTTTAATATTAGTTTTTAAAACCCTGATAACTTTTCAAGTAAGATGAATGCTTTTCTTGGTGAAAGATAAAGTCCTGAGTCACCATCCTCAGTCACATGTCCCTTTCCATTGGCAAACAAATGTTACCATCCCCATATACATCTTTTTGTTACTTATTCTGTGGTTGGCTCTTAAATTCCTTTCAGTGTAAGTGGCTGTGCTGCCTGTAGATCTACTGAGGAATAGTACTGTGCTGATAATCTTGATGGGTAATTTGTTTTCATAGTTTTCTCTGTTACACTGCTGAAACAAGCCTAGTTAACAGCTCTTTGTTTTCTAGAAGTAGACATGAAGGATTGCTTGTGGGCTGTATGCATTAAAAACATTTGGTAGTTAAATAGCCATCCAGAGTACTTACCAGACCTATATTGCTGAATGTACTGACCCATTTGTTCTTCAGCTTATACTTAGAAACTAATATGTTCCTTTTAGGACAAAATTCTTTTAAGCAGTGGACGGGATGCCTCTCTTATGGTAACCAATGATGGTGCTACTATTCTAAAAAACATTGGTGTTGACAATCCAGCAGCTAAAGTTTTAGTTGGTGAGTCTGAAGATAACTGTTAATTTTAATTTCTGTTTTGTCTTCTGTGTTGGGTAGTTGTATTTTAATTAATACCTATCACTTTCTAATTGGTTATTGTCGTGATTAAAATACAAGTTTGAGAAGTTTGGTATCATTTGTAGTGGTTACCTTAGTCTGTTTTGTGCTTCTATAATGAAATACAGACTAGGTAATTTATTGGGTAGGTTATTTGGCTCACAGTTGTGGGGACTGGGAAGTACTATATCGAGGATTGATGTCTGGTTGGGGCCTTTTTCTGTGTCATACCTGATGGCCATCAAATGGGTGAGAGAAAGAGATTGATTGGGAATTACATTTCTAATATATGTACTTTGCCAGGGGTGTATTTAAGTCATAGTGTTCAGACTTATTTCAGATAAAAGAAGTTCCCGAGAATTTGTCAGGAACATAGATGAGTGAGATTTAGATTGGTAGTGTTGATAAATATAGTAAACTACAAAGGAGTAATAGAGTTAATTCATTTATTTTTCTAGATATGTCAAGAGTTCAAGACGATGAAGTTGGTGATGGCACCACTTCTGTTACTGTTTTAGCAGCAGAATTACTAAGGGTGAGAGAAAACAACTCAGTTTTTTGCTAACGTGGCTTTGTGTATCAGAAGTAATCAAATCTTTGTAACTTTTATTTATATGTCTTTGTTAATAGGAAGCAGAGTCTTTAATTGCAAAAAAGATTCATCCACAGACTATCATTGCGGGTTGGAGAGAAGCCACAAAGGCTGCAAGAGAGGCTCTGTTGAGCACTGCAGTTGATCATGGGTTGGTATATCAAAATACTGCTGTTTTGAAAATGCAGCCTAGAAAACCCTGAAAATTCAACCTAGAGAGCACAGTTTATCTGCTAACTGTCCCCTCAGCAGTAAGACCTCCTTATGATCCTTCAGAGATAGCCACTAAAAGTGAAACTTTGCATTTCCATTGTTAAATATATAACAAAATATATAGTATCATTGTATAGAGGGTTTGTCCCATTTTTGAGGTGGTCTCTAGCCCAGACTTACCTCTAACTCATGATCCTGTCTGTCTTTTAACTAATTTAGTAACAGGTATGTTTCTGGGTGTTGATAGTCTGCAACATTAATTTTGAAAGTTAAATAATTGATTATAACATGTACACCAGAAGAGATTGATGTTTTTGATGGTTTTTAACTTTATGTTGTGACAAATTTGTTACCAAAGAAGGGTTTCTAGAGTGTGATATACATTACCAAATAGACTTCCTGGAACAATGTACACATGTAACTGTATGAAAATGCTTGTTTTCCTTTGATTTTTTTTGTTTGTTTGTTTTTGGTTGGTTGTGGGGCTTGAACTCTGGGCCTGGGCGCTGTCCCTCAGCTCAAGGTGAGCACTCTACCACTTGAACCACAGCACCACTTCCTGTTTTCTGGTGGTTTATTGGAGATAAGAGTCTCTTGGACTTTCCTGCTGGGGCTTTTCCTTTGTTCTTGACAATATTTGTCCTCTGACTCCTCCCAGTTTGATAGAAAGATTGTCCTTTTAGTTAATATTTTTGTAGTAATTTTTATACACCTGTGTGGTTAGAAATAGCTATAAATTTGAGAAATTAAGTTGATATTTTGATAATATTGTTTTTGTTTGGTTGGTTGGATTTATTTAGTTCTGATGAAACGAAATTCCGCCAAGATTTAATGAATATTGCAGCAACAACATTATCCTCAAAACTGCTTACTCATCACAAGGACCACTTTACTAAATTAGCTGTAGAAGCTGTGCTCAGACTAAAAGGTTCTGGTAATCTGGAGGCAATTCACGTCATCAAGAAGTTAGGAGGGAGTCTGGCAGATTCCTATTTAGATGAAGGTATGTGTCTGTCAAACATAGGAAACTGTTAGCATCTGAGGGTTGCTGAGGGAATGGTTTTTAGTTAATATGGACTAGTGAAACTTACAGAGTCTGAAAACTAGTGTTTTCTGACTTTTTTTAAAAGGACCAATTATAATGCAACCGTTCTTGTCATTCAATTTAACCCATTTGTTACAGTGATAATGTGATTCGTCTAATTCTGTGGTATTTTAGCATTTTCTTAATCTCTAGACTTCATTTTATATGAAGAAATCATTTGCAGTCTCTAATAAAAGAAAAGTAGTTGACTTTTATAAAAAATCAACTCTTCTCAAATGGTACTTGTCAAGTTTACATGTATTCTAAAGGAAAAGTCTGAATAAGGCAAATGTAGTATGATATTGAAGGCATTTATTTTGTTAATTTCTATGGCTTGGACTAAGGGCCTGGGCACTGTCCCTGAGCTTCTTTTGCTCAAGACTAGCACTCTACCACTTGGAGCCACAGTGCTACTTCTGGCTTTTTCTGTGCATGTGGTACTGAGGACTTGAACCCAGGGCTTCATGCATGCTAGACAAGCACTCTATCACGAAGCCACATTCCCAGCCCGAGGGTTTTTTGCTTTGGGTTTTTTTTTTTTTAGAAAAAATTATAACATTAATTGCGATTAAAAACAAGTAATTGCATATTGTTAATGGTGTATAAAGATATAGTTTTGAAAGCTCATGAGTCTTAAGTGTTATAATATAGTTTGAAGAACCCAAAGCATTGTTTTGTTTTTTGTCTCTGTTGAGACAGGTCTTGCTAAATTAAAGCTATCTTTCAGCTTGTGATCTTTCTGCTTTATCTTAAGTGCTTGGAATCATAGGTGTGTAGTACCACATCTACTTCAGAATTTTCACATTGTATTTACTAAAAATGGCCTATAACACTGTAGGTATTTCATTGTGGAGAAAAAGAAAAAAAGGATTAAATTGTGCTTGTTCTTGGAGTCTTGGTTTTGCTAAGAAAGTACCATTAACTCTGAAAACTCTTGGTTAAATTTATATGTGAAGTCTGTATAATATTTCTAGTAAGAGAAGAATATTAAAATGAGGAAAACACTACAAGCAGTTTTAATGTAATAGGAATTTTACTCCTCATGGTGCTCTGGTGAATGATTAGAGTTACCTTTAAACCGCAGAGAAAAATCCAAACTTGGCTTGATAAATTTTTTTCTATTGGTTTGTAGGGCTTGAACTCAAGGCCTGGGTGCTATGCTTGAGCCCTTTTGCACAAGGCTCTACCACTTTGAACCACAGCTCCACTTCAAGTTTTTTGAATGGTTAATTGGAGTAAGAGTCTCAGAGCCCGGTGTCGGTGGCTCACACCTGTAATCCTAGCTCCTCAGGTGGCGGAGATCTGAGGATCAGAGTTCAAAGCCAGCCAGGGCAAGAAAGTCCTTGAGACTGCTATCTCCAGTAAACCGCCAGAAAACCAGAAGTGGCGCTGTGGCTCAAGTGGTAGAGTGCTTGCTGAAGAGCTGAGGGACAGCACCCAGGTCCAGAGTTCAAGACCTATAACCGACCAAAAAAAGTCTTATGGAGACCTCTCTGCCAGGCTGACTTTGAACTCTGTGATGCTCAGATCTCAGCCTCCAGAGTGGCTAGGGTTATAGGCATGAGCCACCAGTGCTTGGCTGTGATAAAAATGTTACATATCTTAAAGAATCCCAGAAATAACAGGCATTACTAGACTTATGTTGGTACCAGGTCAGGTTAGGCTGGTAACTAGCATCTCTATCTCTGATTATAGTCTTGTTTAGTACATAAATGTGGTTGATAATTGTCCATGTTTCCAGGGGTATAGTTTATACCATGTTTGACTCCATTGTGTTTCCATTTTACCACCAGCCTCAATTCTTTCAATAGCAATTCTTTAAATAGTAGTTTTTATCAGTATAGTTTGTGTCTGAATCTTCATAGCTTTTTTCTCTTGATCGGCTTTATGCTAATAAAGTGAGCTTTATGTAATCAGCCATATACCCAGTTCAGTAGTATAGATCTGAAACAAAAAGTTTCAAAGTACTTTTACTTTGTGTAATACAACTATTATTTGTACTATGCTGTAATATTTTGTCTTATGTATCTTAAATCCATGAGTTAATTTAATGACCACTCTGGTGGACTGATTTATAGATTTTTCTAAAGACTTGGTAAATTGAATTAGTAATTCTTTGAATTAGTAATTTGATAGAACTCATAACTTTATAAGATGTATTAACAGAATCTTGAAGTATTTAATGATATTCTTAACGTTTATTATAGGCTTTCTGTTAGATAAAAAAATTGGAGTAAATCAACCAAAGCGAATTGAAAATGCCAAAATTCTTATCGCAAATACTGGAATGGATACTGACAAGATAAAGGTACATAACTACACATGTAAATTGTAATTGCTGGTTGCTATAAATTTAAGAATAAGTCATACTAAAGAGTTTAGAACATGTGTGTGTGTGTGTTGTCTTTTTGTTTTCTTTCTTTCTTTTTTTTTTTGGTCCATTGTGGGGCTTGAAATCTGGGCGCTGTTCCTCAGCTCTTCAGCTCAAGGCGAGTGCTCTACCACTTGAGCCACACCACCTCTTCTGGCCTTTTCTGTTCATGTGGTGCTGAGGAATCGAACCCATGGCCTCATGCATGTGAGGCAAGCACTCTACCACTGAGCCACCTTCCCACCCCCTATGTTTAATATATGTGGATGTACATATACCTTTTGGTTACATGAGTTTATACAAATGTTGAAATATGCTATAGAACTTTATTTTTTTTTTTATTTAAGTAGTTGTACAAAGAAGTTCCCATTCTACAAAACAGTATATGAATACAAGGTGTCTGACAACATTGTCACCCATTGCTCCTAACCCATCCTTTCTCTCACTTTTTTTAAAAATTGAGATTAGGTGATTACATAAATTTCACATATTTCAGTATTGTGGAATAGTGATAACTTAGTTAAATAAACACATTTTAACCTTTACAAGTACGTTGTCATTATCATGGTCTATAGTTTGTGAATTCTAAGAGCTTTGGCAATACAAATTATTTTTTCCATGTCAGGTGATGTTCACATTTCTTTCCTTTGCTGTTTGCTCTTTCCCTCTCATTCCTTCTTTCCCATCGCTGTCTTTGTGTTTAGTTCTTTTTCTTCTATGTCCAGTGCAACTGATGGGCCCCATTGTTGTATATTGTTCCATTTCCCACTTATTCTATGTCCTCCTCCTGGCTTCCCTCCATTGTGTGCATATCTCTACCATATATATGGTCAAGAACATGAAATCATTTAGTAATGCTACAACAAAATGAATGGTTGTCCTTTGCTATAAAACTTTTAAGAGTATTGAAATCTGTGTTGTTTGTTTTTCTGACTTAGATTTTTGGCTCCCGAGTAAGAGTTGATTCTACGGCAAAGGTTGCAGAGATAGAACATGCAGAAAAGGAAAAAATGAAGGAGAAAGTTGAACGTATTCTAAAACATGGCATAAATTGCTTTATTAACAGGTTTGTTTGCTTGTGCTATTTGTAATGTAAAAAATGATTGTTTTCCTATGAAAACTTATGTAACGACATTGAGTTATGTACATTTAATAGTGATTTTTCTAATTTAGTGATCTTGGCACATAATTTTACATTTTGTGCAATAAAGATTGAACCCAGGGTTTTATTTTATTTTATTTTATTATTATTATTTTTTTTTTTTGGGTCGGCCGTGGGGCTTGAACTCTGGGCCTGGGCTCTGTCCTTCAGCTCTTCAGCTCAAGGCGAGCGCTCTACCACTTGAGCTACAGCGCCACTTCCGGTTTTCTGGTGGTTTATTGGAGATAGGAGTCTCACGGTCGTCTCTCCTTCCCGGGCTGGCTTTGAACCGCGATCCTCAGATCTCAGCCTCCTGAGTAGCTAGGATTACAGGCGTGAGCCACCAGCGCCCGGCGAACCCAGGGTTTTAGAAGATACTGAGTCTAATATATCTCATTAAACTTAGAATTGGTTTGCTTTGAGCATATGGTTTACATGTATTTTATTTGCAGGCAATTAATTTATAATTATCCTGAACAACTCTTTGGTGCTGCTGGTGTTATGGCTATTGAGCATGCAGATTTTGCAGGTGTGGAACGCCTAGCTCTTGTAACAGGTATGAATAAAGGCATTAACTTCTAACAAAATAATTACTCGGGTTGTTGAACATTACTATGTGCAATTTGTCATTGAGAATACAAAAAAGTCTCTGTAAAGAGTTGAGTATACACAAACATTCTGGTAACTTTTATATTTTTGGAAACCTTTAGATTTAGTTATTTTAAGGGGGCAGTACTGAGGTTTGGACTCAGGGCCTTGTACTTGCCAGGCAGGCACTCACTTGAGCCACATCCCCAGCCCTTTTTTGCTTTTTCAGGTAGGATCTTGTGGGGGGTTTTTGTCGTTGTTTTTTTTGCCACTTTAGCCTGAACTAGCCTGAACTGCAATCCCTTCTACTTAGTGTAAGGTCTGCTCCTGGATGGCTAGCAGACTCCACCCTCCTTACAGCAAAGTCTCCACCCAGTACCTGCATTACCTAGGCAACTGGGACGCCTGGAAGAGGTCAGATCTGCATCTGCTGAGGTCACATCTGAATTTGATGTGGCCACACCTTTCTCCACCCATACCCTAGATAAGGCCTACCCTAGGCCCAGACTCTCTCGCTGCTCTTTTCTAGCTCTCTGCTCTCTCTGCTCTTTTCTAGCTCTCTCTGCTCTCTCTGTTCTTTTCTAGCTCTTTCCTCTCTCTTTCCTCTTTCCCAGCTCTCTCATTCCCAGGCCTTTCCCAGCCACGTGGAGTGCCAACCTTGCCTGGTCCCAGCAGGTCTACTGAATAAACCTACCTCTTTTTAAAAACCTAACACTTAGGCTTCCCATGAAGGGTGACAGGCACATGCCAACCTACTAGATTTTTTTGTTGAGATGGAGTCTCTGTAACTTTCTGCCTAGGCTGGCCTCCTAAATAGCTGCCCCTAAGTTTTTTTTGCTCAAGGCTAGCGCTCCACCGTATGAACTTTAGCCCAACTTCTGGTTTTGGGGGCATAGTTTATTGAGAGATAAGACTTCTCAGACTTTACTGCCTGGGCTGGCTTCAACTCTTGATCCTCAGATATCAGCCTCCTGAGTAGGTAGGATTACATCTATGAGGCAGTGGCACCTAGCAGTTGCTTATTTTTTAGGTTGCCTCTTCCTGAAATGCTTCAGATCCAGAAGTGTTTTGGGTTTTCCTTTTTTTTTTGTAATCACAGTATAAATAGTACATATAAGATAACTTGGGAATTGGACCTAAGTGGTAAGCATTATCCTTTAAATTCACTTATATACCTTAAACAGTCTGAAGGTATTTTACACAATATTTTTAGTGACTTGCGTTTTGAATGTGACCACATTAGGAGGTTTGATATGCAGTTTTCCACTTGTGTTATGTTGGACGTGTAAGATTTTGGGTTTTCAGTTTAGGGATGCTTCATACATGTGTCACCGTTATATAACCAGGTTTGCCATTGCTATAGGTTGCTTTTTACTGTGTTAAAGATTCTTACAAACTTGACTAATTTATGTTCCAAAGAACGAGTTCAAATACTTGTACTTAAACATCATTTATGTAAATTTTTCTATTTCATTTTTATTTATTTATTTTAGCAGCATTAGGGTTTTTAATTTGGCCTCCCACTTAGCTTAGGCAAGTGCTCACTGACCCATGTCTCCAATCCTTTCACGGTGGTTATTTTTGAGACAGATTCTTGCCCAGGTATTCACCTGGCCCTTGTTCCACCTTTTTGGCTTCCTATCAAGTCTGGGATGATATACACACAACCATGCCAAATTTTTTCCATTGAGATGGATTCTTGACTTTTCCACCGATAGTTGGCCTATGGCATCTATCTTCCATTCTCAGCCTCATATAAAGCTGGGATGATAGGCATTCACTACCTTGACCAGCTTATGGTTTAAGAAGGGTTCTTGGAAAATTTTCTGCTAGGGCTAGCATTGATCCACAGCCCCCTTGACCCAGGTAACTTGGATTACAGATGTAAATAGACCTGTGCTTGACAATGTTAATCTTTAAACTTGTAAAAGTAATGTTGAGGGCTGGGAAGGTGGCTCAATGGTAGAGTACTTGCCTTGCATGTATGAGGCCCTGGGTTCCATTCCTCAGCACCACATAAGCAGAAAAAGCTGGAAGTGGTGCTATGGCTCAAGTAGTAGAGCGCTAGCCTTGAGCTGAAGAGCTGAGGGACAGCATCCAGGCCCAGAGTTCTGGCCCTCTGACCGGCAAAAAAAAAAAAAAGTAATGCTGAAATAAGTGAAGCAACCTAAAAAGGTCTAATGAAAATTTACATATAACAGTATCCTTCAGTAGAGCTATGAATAACATATTCCCAGTTTTGTCACATGGATAACTATTTACAAACTGGAAATGTCTTTTTGCCTCTATGTTCTATTATAATGGTTGTGGTATAATCTCTAACCCAAAGCTAAATTTAACAATCTTTATCATCTGAATTTCATTGAGATCCTTGAAAAGAGTAAGTTGGAAAATTGGTATGGAACCTAGGATTGAGGGTTAAGAAGACCTCAGTTTTTTTTTTTGTTTGTTTGTTTGTTTTTTGGGTCCAGTCATGGGACCTGAACTCTGGGCTTGGGCGCTGTCCCTCAGCTCTTCAGCTCAAGGCTAGTGCTCTACCACTTGAGCCACAGGACCACTTCCGGCTTTTTTCTTTCTGCTTATCTGGTGCTGAGGAATTGAATCCAGGGCTTCATGCATGCAAGGCAAGTGCTCTACCACTGAGCTACCTTCCCAGCCCAAGACCTCAGTTTTGAGATGAGAGGTCACTTGTATTTAGTGTAGAAATGTTGCTAAGTATTGAAATAAATTGAAGGGTTACTATAAACATTTGTGGATTAGATGTGGTCTTACTCCAGAATGATTCATGAGTCATTTTAGTAACAAGAAGCATAGTTTTCCTCTGACCTAAATATTCATTTTGATTGTAACTAGAATGATTTTGATAACCTCATTAAGTGCTCTGGGAAATTCTCAGTATTTCTCTCCATTTTCATCACAACTTGGGCTTTTTGACATTTCAGCTGTTGTGAGAATTAGGTATCTAGTGCTTCAGATCTCAGCTTCCTGAGTAGCAAGAGTCACAGGCATTAGCCACCAGTGCACAGCTCTTTTCATGTTCCGTGTAGGAAATTGTATAATAAAACTTTCATCTTGTAGCTGAGTGTGGTAGCTCATACCTATATGAGGCAAGAGGATTGTGAGTTCCAGGCTATCCTGGACTGTGTATTGAGACATCGCAAAGAACCTATCCTTCTATATTCAGAAGAAAACATAAAGGTGAATGTTTATGTAAGTCTCAGTTTAACTTTTGTAGTACTATACAGTGTATGTACAGACCTGCTAAAGCCCAGAGTACTGGGATGTGAATTTCAGCTTCAATTTATACTACTTATATAACTTTAGATAAGTAACTGTAAACCTTTACATTTTCTTAAGCCATATGTAAATGAGCCTGTCTCATTACGGTTGTTGTAAAGATTTTAAAATTCTACATGAAATACTTAGTGTGTCTGGCATATACTAGGGAATTGATATTTAAAATGTGTTACTGCATATTGCAAAATAAATTTAAGCCTGTCATGCATTTTAATATTTAATGTTCATAGGTGGTGAAATTGCATCTACCTTTGATCACCCAGAATTGGTAAAGCTTGGAAGTTGTAAACTTATTGAAGAAGTTATGATTGGAGAAGATAAACTTATTCACTTTTCTGGGGTTGCACTTGGTGAGTGCTTACTATGTAGATACTAGTTTTAAGTGTTTATTGGGCTTTATTAAAGTAGAAGAGGAAAAGTTACTGTAGTACCAAAATATTAGTCTTTAACTCTTGGCTCAATCCAAGTTTTGTTTCAGTCTCTTAAAGTCAACTTTATATTGGCTGTGCCTATGTGAAGAGGGCACACCCAGCATACAGGGATTTTTTTTTTTTTTCCTAAATAACGTAGGATGATTATGAACAAGGATTAGTAGGAAGGAAAATGCAAGTAAGTAGTAGACATATCAACTTTGAAAACTCAGTAAATACAGTTATCACCTACAGAGATAATGGAAGGAAAACTAAAATGTGTTTTTTGACTTGGTAATAACAATATGTTTTCACTTTAGGTGAGGCTTGTACCATTGTTTTACGTGGTGCCACTCAACAAATTTTAGATGAAGCCGAAAGATCTTTGCATGATGCTCTTTGTGTTCTTGCCCAAACCGTGAAGGATCCTAGGACAGTTTATGGTGGAGGTAAGCATTTGGAAAATATTAAACAACTTTACTACTTAAGAGGGCAGTATAACAAATGATTTTATTGATTCTTGAAGAAATTTTATTGCCCTTGCACTTTATTAAAAAATGCTTGACATACCTTATTAGAGAATCAGCTATTTGGTATCCTAGAGACAACTTAAGCATATAACTATTTTATTGGAATTTTACTTTGTAGGCTGTTCTGAGATGGTGATGGCTCATGCTGTGACACAACTTGCCAGTAAAACACCAGGCAAAGAAGCTGTTGCAATGGAATCTTATGCCAAAGCTCTAAGAATGGTAAACTATTAAAAATAGATCTAAACTCAAATTTTATGTATATAGATGGTTTTGATATGAATGTGTTTCTCCATCCTGGGCAAGAAATAGTCATTTTCTTTACTTTAAAAAAATGTACAGATTCTAGCTGGGAAGGTGGCTTAGTGGTAGAGTGCTTGCCTTGCATGCATGAAGCCCTGGGTTCAATTCCTCAGCACCACATAAGCAAAAAGAAAAAAGCCGGAAGTGGTCCTGTGGCTCAAGTGGTAGAGCACTAGCCTTGAGATGAAGAGCTGAGGGATAGTGCCTAGGCCCAGAGTTCAGGCCCCACAACCAGACCTCCCCTTCCCCCACAAAAAAAAAATGTACAGATTCTAAAGATTGGTTCATGAGCAGTGAATAAATAAGAAGCAAGCCAAGTGCCAGTGGCTCATTTCTGCAATCCTAACTACTCAGGAGGCTGAGATATAGAATATCAGGGTTTGAGGCCAGCCCAGATAGAAAAGTTTGCTATTCTGCCTCCAAAAATAACCAGAAAAAAAATGGTAGAGTGCCAGCCTAGAAAACATAGAAGCTCAGTAAACCTATAATCCCAGCGCTGGGGAGACTGACACTGGAGGGTCTTGAGTTTCACAGTAGCCTGTACACAGAGGGAAGAAAACTCTTATCTCAAAAGGTGGGGGTTGGGGGCAACTTTTATATGGTTTCCAAGTGTATAATTTTTAAAACCATACCTTTCTACTAAATAGGAATAAATTAATGGTCTGACTGCGGAGTAGATGAATTATTTGTCATCTTCATTTTATAGTTACCAACCATCATTGCTGACAACGCAGGCTATGATAGTGCAGATCTGGTGGCACAGCTCCGAGCTGCTCACAGTGAAGGCAAAATAACTTCTGGGCTGGGTAAGAAATCAAGTGGAATTTTGTAGCAGTTAAAAGTAACTATGGGGTAGAGTAGAAGTTTCTTGTTGTATAACTATTGTGTATGTGGGAAAATATTTTAACTTCTCATTTTAGCATTGCCTTAAAATGTTAGATTTGTAACTAGTTTGGTAAGTGGCATAAAATAATGTTTGTATGCAAAATTTTAGTGTTCTATATTTCTTAAAATGTAATCAGTGAGGGCTAGAAGTGGGGCTCAAGAGCACTTGAATTCAAGCTGGCTTGGGGGACTCAGGCTTGTAGCTTAGGAGGCTGAAATCTGGTTTGTGGTTCAGAGCCAGTTGGAGCAGGAAAGTCCATCAGACTCTTTCTGCCAAGATATGTGGCTCAAGTGGTAGATGTCAGCCTAGAATGAAAAGTTTAGGGACAGTGCCTTGGCCCTGAGTTCAAGCCCCAGTAGTGGGAAAGGGGGTGAAGGTAGGGGTGGGGGAAGGACACTTTAAAATAATGTTAACATTTTGAGACATTCTTGGTACAGATATCTAATACATAAATAAAAGTGGCTAATAAGACAGATACTTTTTTTTTCTCAAGCTATGTCTCAATGCCTGTAATCCTAGCTACTCAGGAGACTGAGATCTGAGGATCTGAAGATCAAACCCAGCCTAAGCAGGAAAGTCCATGAGATTCCTATCTCCAGTAAACTAAAAAAAAAAAAATCGCCAGAAGTGGAGCTGTGGATCAAGTGGTAGAATACTAGTTTCCTTAGCAAAAGAAGCTCAGGGATAATACCCACGTACTGAGATCAAGCCCCAGGACTGGTGTGCATGCATGTACATACACACACACCTGAAAAGCTATGTAGACATTGTAGACATTATAGGCACATCAGTACCAGGATAAATAATCCAGTCACTCAGGACAGAACCAATTAATTGTATGTTAGAAGATAAAGTGGGAAAATTAAGTAAACTACCTCTACATTCTCAATTTTTCATAGTGCTAAGCAAATTTTCCATAATACCTTTATATATTTTTTAAAAAGGTAAAAGATTAGTATGTGAGGGAGTGTTCTGTGTAATTTTTCATTGGATCATGTTTCCCTGTGTTAATGCAGGCTTTCCTTGAACATCTTTTTAAGGTGATCTGCTAAGTCAAGTAGTTAGGCATTGTCATCTTTTGAAAAAGAGCCAAATTTGATTTGGCTATAAACTATTCAAGATTTTTTGACTCTTTGGGACTTACTCAGTAAATATTTTTTCAGATATGAATGAAGGTACCATTGGAGATATGGCAGCACTGGGTATAACAGAAAGTTTTCAAGTAAAGCGACAAGTTCTCTTGAGTGCAGCCGAGGCAGCAGAGGTGATTCTCCGTGTGGATAACATTATCAAAGCAGCACCAAGGTAATAAAGCATTAAAGTATTGTCATCAGTACCATCATCAAGGCAAGAACTTGGGAGCTCTCTTTAATAATTGTAATTAATGGAACATAGAGTCCTAAGTCATGCTTAGTTACTTAAAAATATGTAGTTAGAATTCTTAAACTTTATACAAAAGCTTAAGGAGGAAGATGCTTGGGTAGCCAATGTAGCTTTATGAAGTGAAAAGGTACAAGAAGAGCCACACTTAGAAAGCTCAGATACCAGGGGGTTGGGCTGATGCAGCAGGCTGTGTATGTCTTTTTACAAAGGTGAATCTGTGCAATTTTCTTTCCAGGATACATTTCCATGGTATGTTAAATTCCTTTAAAATTTCATTCAGCTTTTCTTAAGTTTCTGTAAGAGTTCATTTATATGAAAAATTCATTCATAACCCTCCCCCCCACCCAAAAAATGAAGTGTGTTATATAGTTGGTCTTTCACTGAAAGAACTTTAGGAAAGGAAGGACTCATTTTGGCTTATTTCAGAGGTTCCTGTTTCAGTGAGATGAGGCAGTAGAATTTCGCAGTAAGGTGTGGCAAAGTAAAGCTGCTCACCTCGTGGCATCCTGGGAGCAGAGGCAGAATGAGCGAGGAAGGGACATACCTGTCCTCAGGAATCTTCGTCGAGTGAGCTCAGCCACTTTTGAAGTGTGTCAAATATTTACAAAATGATACCTTACATGGCTTTTTAAGTATATTTTTAAAATGAGTAGTCTAATTCAGTCTTCCCATACTTTTTACACTGCTGAATTATTTTTCAAACCCTCTTCTCAAGAGTTGGAAGTGTTAAAGTTTGAAATTGCTCTAGTGCCCTTGCCTTCCTCTTCCAAAACACATTCGTGTTCCCTCACATTGAGTGGTCACCAGAGACAAAAGATGTGACGGATTATTATTAGCATACTAAAGTTAATTTTCCTACTCATAACCACCAACTTTCCATAACAGTTATTTTGATCCTGATTTGTTATCTACAATATCTAGTGTCTTGTTTATAGCTTCTGGTTTAAAGTAGCTATAAGAATTAAGCCACATGTGATGTTGTACATCTAAAATCCCAGCACTTGAGAAACTAAGGCAGTAGAGTCACGAGTGAGTCCAGGCTGGGCTACATGGTTGAGACCCTTTAAGGATTAGCCATTTTCTGGGGTGTGGGCCTTTGTTATTAAGTTATTTGGATGAAAAGTTGAGTACTAAATATCTACAGGCTTTCACATTCCAGATGGTTGTAACAAAACTTTTGGGGTTGTATATAGTGTTTAAAAAAAAAAACAACTTTGGTTAAAATACTTTTTATATTTTAAAATGTGGCTACTTTTTATAAATGTGTACCTTTTCCTTATAGGAAACGTGTCCCAGATCATCACCCCTGTTAAGCATTCCCATTTGCTGTTGAACTCTGGACCAGTTCATGGTAATCTTATGTTTAAAAGACTTCAACCTCTTATAGAAGACTGTGGAATATGAACCCATAAGTTTGGACATTTAGCTGACCTTCTGTTTTAACATGGGTCTAATTTATTTGCTATTTCATTTTCCATTCAAGTTGGTTGATTTAAACTTTCTCTTAACTGTTCACTAAAATAAAAATTTGAATGATTACTTAGTTCTTACCTTTATTGATCTGTGTGTATCTTTGCTTGATTTATTAGTGGGAATGAAGGATTATATTTTTTAATATAAAGTCCTTTTTTAATATAAAGTCCTGATTGACTTTTATATCTTTACAAAATAATTATCTTGACTGACATTATCCCAAGTCAGATGTTTTAAGTACACCATACATTAATCTTTTAGTTTTGTTGCTGGGCCATATATATATGTACTCAATCATGCATAGCTTTACTATTCATTTAGTGAGTGTGTGTGTGTGTGTGTGTGTGTGTGCACGGGTGTGCACAGGCTACTGACCCTGACAGGCTTTTTTGCTCATGGATATGCTCTACTACTTGAACCACAACTCCATTTCCAGCTTTCTGGTAGTTATTGGCGATAAAAGTCTGTGGTTCTAGCTACTCAGGAGGCTGAGTTCTGAGGATCACGGTTCAAAGCCAGCCTGCAGGAAAGTCCATAAGACTCTTCAATAAACCACTAGAAAACTGGAAGTGGTGCTGTGGCTCAACTGGTAGAGAGCTCGCCTTGAGCTGAAGAGCTGAGGAACAGCACCCAAACCCAGAGTTCAAGCCCCATGACCAACCAAAAACAAAACAAAGTCTGTGTAGGCTTTGCTGCACCAGCTGGCTTTGAATTGAGATTTCTAGATCTCAGCCAGAGTAGCCAGGGGTGCCTGTTTCTTCTTCTTTTTTTTTTTTTTTGCCAGTCCTGGGGCCTGAATTCTGCCTGGGCACTGTCCTTTGGCTTCTTTTGCTCAAGGCTAGCACCCTACCACTTGAGCCACAGCACCACTTCCAGCCTTTTCTGTTTATATAGTACTGAGAAATTGAACCCATGGCTTCATGCATGCTAAAGCAAGCACTCACTCTACCACTAAGCCACATTCCCAGCCTCCATTTAGTTTTGTGTAGTGAAATTACTGTAGTATTGATAGAGTTTTACAAAATTAAAGTTACTTTACATTGGAAAAATGATGGTTAATTGGAGGTAGGAGTCTCATGGGGACTTTTCTGCCTAGGCTGGCTTTGAACTGCTATCCTCAGTCCTCATTCTAAGGAGCTAGGATTACAGGTGTGAGCCATCAGTGCCCAGTTTAAGGTCTTGGTTGTTTTTTTTTTTCTTAATGTAAATCGGTTAGAAAATAAAAATGGATATATACTGAATTTGTGTTAAGTGTGACAAGATTTGCAAGTTATCCATGCATCTGCATCTTACAGAATGCTTCAAGAGCTTATAAGTTTTTAATGAGTCTGAAGGGATGTTCTGTTTTCAAGGATTTGCACTGATCTATCAGTGTATGTAAGTTTGTCAGTGTTTTGTTATGTAAAGTTTTTTTAAATGGAAAAACTTGGTATTCATTGTGAAACTGGTTTATATCTTCCAGTGTTCACTTAAGAGAAATGTTTCATGATTTATCAAGAGAATTGTTTCAGCAACATTGATATTTTACTTTTAACAACATTAATATAGCAGTAGCATCTGCTGTGTGGAAGTGCTTTGTCAAACTTCTCATTTGATCGAGAAGTTGCAAATTGAAACTGTTGAAATAGGTAAAGCAGATGAACAGGACATGGCAAAACCTTGAGAGCTTTCAGTGGAGAGGTGGGTATGTTTGTCCTGTAATCCTGTCTACACTGGAGGCTGAGATCTGAGGATTGCAGTTTGAAGCCAGTCCTGGCAGAAAAATGTAAGACTTATCTCCAATTAATGGCCAATGAGCTGGAAGTTGAGCTGTGGCTTTAAGTGGTAGAGCACCAGCCTTGAATGAAAAAGCTAAGTAAGGGACAGAACTCAGGCTTAGCGCTCAAGCCCTACTTACCAGCACCAAGGAAAAAAGTTTAGAACCATCAAGTAAAACTTCAGCCTAAAAAGAGAAATGTGGGAGCTTAATTTTTGTGTATGATGTCTTTTACCCTTCCCCTATTACTCTTTGTAGTGCTGGGATTTGAACCAAAGGCACTTGGCATACTAGGCAAGTGCTCTTAGCCACTGAGATACACCTGCAGTCCAACTGTTTTTCCTTTTTTCCTTCATAGCCTTTGAAGGAAACTCTTACAGATAATGTTGAATTTAGGTGTAGAAAGACTCCCAAGTCCATGGATATTTTTAAAACGTTTAAAACTTCAGAGGTAAGTGAAATCTTATAATGGTTTTAGGATGAAGTTTTTTTGTTGTTGTACATTTTTTAGTGTAAAAATGCTGTACAGAGGGGTTACAGTTACATGAGCAAGGTAACGAGTACATTTCCTATTGAGCATTGTTGCCTCCTTTGTTTTCCCCATACCATCCCTTCCCACCTCCACAACTACACCCCTCCACCCCTGCCGAAGTTGTAAAGTTCATTTTCAACATGGTGTTTTGTACATCTCATTGTTACAGTGGGTCCACCTGTATCTTGCTGGCAAGAACTTGATTTCAGTCATTAGCAATTCAATATGAAAATACACTATAAGTCCTATTGGTTTCAATCATTAGCAATATGAAAATAGACTAATCTTAGCTGCTATATAAACATACAAATATAAACTTACTACGTTTAGTGATTAAATGAGCCTTTTGGCAGCCTAATCAATGGATTGTACATGCTCTACACATGAGTGGTAATGGGGAGGAATTATGGGATACCAAGAAACCTCTGATAAGAAAACACATGAAATTAGTCTGCTTTGTTATTTTGTGTGTGTGTGTGTGTGAGACAGTACTGGGATTTGAACTAAGGGCCTTGTACTTCCAAGACATGTGTTGTACCTACTTGAGTCCCACTGCCCGCCTTCCCCCCAGCCAAAGTTTTGGAACCAAACTTTGATAAGATGGTTTTTATGGGAAAAACACTTCTTTAAGGTCAGTATGGTTTTAGTTAAGAACACTTGTCATTTTATGAAAAGATTATTAAGTCACCCATTGACAGCAGTTTCTTTAAAGCTTGCATATTTTTGTGGGAAGGTCACAATTTGCATACCTTAAAAAATAATGGTGAATATATCTAAACTCATACTGGTTGTTCAAAGACTCTTACACACAAAAATCATATTGAATAAAAGCTTACCTATAGAATCTAAAAAGGCAAATTTCCCATAGACCTTTACAACCTTCAAATTCCAAAGTGCTTGCTTCAAGTGAACAGATTTCTCACCTACTTCTTTAACCTAGTATGATTCTGAATATGTGGTTTTCCTCCCAACTACAGAGATTCCATTCAGTTCTGGTTCATTAGCGTGAATAAGCAGAAGGTGTCTGCTCTGGGAGGTAGCCAGCAATCACAAGGCTGCATTGCAGAAGGAAGAGAGGCTCCACTTTCCACAAATCTTCTAAGACTATCATTGACAGAAAACCGGGAGTAGACTTGGGGAAACCTTTTTTGGCAAAAATGAACCACTGTTAAGTTTAATGTGGCACTCTACCAAAAGTCATTCTCTACCCCTTGGGGGTCTTTTCAGCAGTGGCTGTAAACTGCTGGGGAAAGTTTCATGTTGAGCCTTTGCAATAATTTTGCAGTAGTTTTTTTTTCCCATAGTTTTCTATGGATCTGATTAACTAGGTAAAATTGTCCTTTTCAATGACATGACTTAGTATATCAGTCAGTACTGTTGGTAGTAGTTCATAGCTAAGAAAATGTCTGTCACAAAGCAACTGGCCAACAGAACATTTAATGGATTCTTTAACAAATACCTTATTTGAGGAGCTCACGAGCTCATGACCAGCTATTTCTGGAGTGTAGAGGAGGCCAAAGTGTCTTGCTCTTCAGTGTTGAAAATAATTGCTTCTAGAGGCTGTTTATAGTTCTAGCCACTCTGGGTTGCTAGACCACTGGTAGCATTTCCCTTTAGAAGAAACACTAAAGTCCTGTATTTCTATATGACATTTGACCTCTTTATCAGTCCCTCAAATGACCCAGAACGATCCCTTCCAGTACAGGAGAGGTCTTCCGAACATGCTGGAGTTGTGGCTTCAGCATTGACCTACAACTGATGCTATTCAAGAGCTTGTAGGGAGAAGCCGTGGAGTGGAGGCAGATGCCTGTGGCTCCTCATTTCCTTCCATGGCTAGTGCATAGCGCCTGGCTTTTCTGGGATCAGGCTCTGGTGTCTCTTCTGCCCATCTTCCCACTCGCCGCACACCTTTGGCCACCTTTGGTGCATTCCGGCAAGGATTGTGATCATAAATGACCAGCTTCAGATTTGACAAGTGGGCCAGGCTGGGAAAGTAACGGATGCTGTTCCGGTCCACATCGATGACTTCCAGGTAGGGCATGTGAAGCAGCACAGGGGGGAAGTCACTCAGCAGGTTGCCTGACAGCCAGATGGTCCTCAACTCACGGAGACGCCTGAGTTGGCCTGGCAACAGACGCAGGGCATTGGAACCTGCATGCAGGGTCTTAAGGAGGCTCAGCTCACACACCACATTTGGCAGGTGGGTCAGACAGTTGGCCTCGATCCACAGGGTTTGGAGATTCTGGAGCAGGCTAAGCTCATCTGGGAGGTCGCAGAGCTTATTGTTGCCCAGGTAGAGGATGCAGAGCTGTTTCAAGGTACACACCACCTGGGGCAGAGCCTTAAAGTTGTTGAAATCCAAAGCCAGGATCTGCAGGTTCTGTAGCTGTCCCAGCTCTGGAGGGAGGCTGTTGAGGTGGTTGTCGCTCAGGTAGAGCTTGACCAGCTCCGTGAAAGCGCACACATGCACAGGGAAGCGACGTAACTGGCTTCCACTGAGATCCACCATCTTGTCCAGTGGCATTTCCCGGAGGTCTCCAACCACGTAGTTCTGGCAGCGGTCAGCGGGGATGAAGGCCACGAGGGCTTTGATGGTGTTTCCCATATAGAGCTAGCTGCTTGGTGGCCCCTATCCACGGATTCACCCTGAGAGTAGACCTGGTTCTGCTCACTGCTCTAGGACCCATCCTACCTTCCTTTTATAACCTGGGGATCGTGTGACAAAAGCCAGTCACTTTGACAGGGAAAAGTGCTCCTGATAGCAACTTGAGTGTGGGGTGACAGATCTAGCCAACAGGCAGGGTCTGAGAGGCCATGTCTGACTCACATTCTTTCCTTAATCACCTAAGTCCTAATTCCCCTTATCTCTCTTTTTTTTCATTTTGAACTGAAAATAAGTACACTTTTTTCCCCCAAAATACTGAGACATTGTACAGAATTTGACTGAGCATAGGTAAATACATTTAGTTATTTAAATTTTTTAATTGCTATTTTAAAGGTCATCACCTTACAGAGAGCTTACAGTTAAATAAATTAGGTAACGAATACATTCCTTTTGGACAATGTCATTCCTTCCATGTTCTCTCCCAGTTACTTAGTTATTTTTGTGTTGTTAGTAGGGCTTGAACTCAGTGTCTGGGCACCGTCTCTTAGCATTTCTGAGGCAAGCCTAGTCCCAGCCTATTAAGAAGTCGGTCTGGGAGTGTACCACCCTCTAGAGTCTGAGGCAGATTCTATGAAGACCCATTTCCCTCGCTTCCTTTCTCTCACACCCAACTTCTCACTTGGGCTCATTCTTCCTCTAGTTCTACACCGCTAGAATGATGGAATTCTCTCAGAGCGTGGGTTATGTTGCACTGTTCATTGTTGAAGCTACTTTGCTCAGAATCATTGTCTTCAGCAGCTCAGCCCTGGAAGAGAATCCAATTAACTGCATGAGAACACAGATCAGATTTTTATTAGAGTGACTTCATGGCTCTGTCACCGTTAATGTAGCATTGTAATGAGGTATTCAGTTTATCAGCCTCTGACATTGCTTCTTAAATAGTGGCTATTTTATCCCTCTAGGTAACAGTTGGCAATGTTTGAAGACTTGTTGTTGTTTGTTTGCTTTGAGATGAGATCTTGCATGTTACACAGGCTAATCTGGGTCTTACAAACTGAAGCCTTCCTCATATCAGGCTGAGTAGGATTCTGGGGCTTGAACTAGGGGATCTTCCCTTCACTTAACATTTTCCCTTAATGTTGGTGCTGTATCACTCAAGCCACTTTTGGCTCCCCCCTTCTCTCCCCCTCCCCCCGCCCCCGCCTGGGTCATGGGGCTTGAACTCTGGGCCTGGGTGCTGTCCCTCAGCTCTTCAGCTCAAAGCTAGCACTCTACCACTTAAGCCACAGTACCACTTCCGATTTTCTGAGTGGTTCATTGTAGATAAGACTCTCATGGACTTTTCTGCTCAGGCCGGCTTTGAACCTTGATGCTCAGACCTCAGCTTCCTAAGTAGCTAGGAAGGATTACAGGCTTTTTGTGGTTAATTGGAAATAAGAATCTCACATATTTGTTTGCCTCTGCTGGCTTTAAACCTTGATCTTCAGTGCCTGGCCGCTCTCATTATTTTTGCTTTCCAGCTGAACTACTATATTGTGCCTTATCACAGGCCTAACACTATGGAGCCAGGTGACTATGGACTGAAACCTCAGAAACTGTAAGCCAAAACAAGTTTTCTCAGCCAGGCACTGGAGACTCATGCTTGCGATCCCAACTACTCAGGAGGCTGAGATATGAGGATCACAGTTCAAAGCCAGCCCAGGCAGGAAAGGATGTGAGACTATCTCCAATTAATCACTCAAAAACTGGAAGTGACATTATGGCTCAAAGTGGTAGAGTGCTAGTCTTGAGCAAAGAGGGCTCAGGGACAGTTCCAGGCAATATGCAAGCCCTACAATGAACCAAAAATAAATAAATAAAAAAACACCCCCTCCCCAAAAAACCTTTTCTCCTTTAAGCTGATTTATAATTTATTTTTCTCACAACCACAGAAACATACCAAGTAGAAAGCTAATATCTTCCATGCAGATATATGCAAAACTAGCTTATAATTAAAATACATTTTTGGCCGGGCGCTGGTGGCTCATGCCTGTAATCCTAGCTACTCAGGAGGCTGCGATCTGAGGATCGCGGTTCAAAGCCAGCCCGGGCAGGAGAGACCGTGAGACTCCTATCTCCAATAAACCACCAGAAAACTGGAAGTGGTGCTGTAGCTCAAGTGGTAGAGCGCTCGCCTTGAGCTGAAGAGCTGAGGGACAGCGCCCAGGCCCAGAGTTCAAGCCCCACGACCGACCAAAAAAAAAAAAATACATTTTTGCTGTGGTGGGGTTTGAACCCAGGGCCTTGCACATACTAGCTACATACTCTTCCATTGAGACATATCCCCAAGCCTCCCCAGATGGCTTTTTACTGACCTCAAATGATACTGAAATGTTGCTTTTGTTTAAGCAGGCATTGCAATGTCTTATATCCCCTTTCTATTATGTAAAGCCCTGCTACACTGGGTTCCCAAGCTGGTGAAGGAGCTAGTGTTCACATTCTCTCAGTGCTTTGCAGAGTGGTCCACAAACTTGCACAGAATGAGTGAAAGTGACGTGATCTTCACTGGCAATCTCAGGACAGATTTGGTCTGCTCTTTTGTCAGAAGCACAATCCTGGGAAGAAAGCCTCTGTCTAAAAATAGGGCAATCAGAGGCATGACTGCCCGGGCAGATGGAGGGTCTTTCTGGCACTTGGGGACAGGCCTGCTGATAAAAGTTTTCTGCTCCCAGGGCCCAGATTACTCACAGTTGCTTTCCAGATCAAAGAGCCTGAGGAGAAGCTGGCCTTGCGCCACGCACACGTCAGGTGCTTGTTATGGAACACTATACTAAGGCAGGAGTGGCTCCATTGGCCTCTGGGCCCGCCCTCCGATGCATTAGGAGAGGGCTGCCAAGAGGAAGACAGGCATGTTCTAATACTCAGGGGGGCCACTTGCTTCCCCTTACATGTGTATTTCTTTTCTTTTTAGCTACTACCAAAAGTTGAATTTTCCCTTCCATTATACATTGGAGACTGGTTTATAGCGTAGTATTTACTGTGTCAAACCTCATGGGCTTGAAGCTTTTTTGTTTTGTATTAAATTTTTTTCCTTTGCTTTTCTCTTCTCTTCTTTTTTTCTTGTGCTTGAACTGGGGCTTGAACTCAGAATCTGGGCACTGTCCCTTAGTACTACCTGAGCCACAGCTCCACTTCTGGATTTTTGCTGGTTAATTGAAGATAAGAGTCTCATGGACTTTTCTCTCTGGGCTGGCTTTTTGTTGCTGCTGCTGCTGTTGTTATCGTCGTCAGTGTAGGGCCTGAACTCTGGGCCTGGGCGCTGTCCCTCAGCTCATCAGCTCAAGGCTAGTGTTCTATCACTTGAGCCACAGCACCACTTCCGGCTTTTTCTGCTTATGTGGTGCTGAGGAATGGAACCCAGGGCCTCATGTATGCAAGGCAAGCACTCTACCACTGAGCCACCTTCCCAGCCCCTCTGGGCTGGCTTTGAACCAAGATCCTCAACTCTCAACCTCCTGAGTAGACAGGGCTATAGGCATGAGCCTCTGATGCCCAGCTTTTTGTTTGTTTGTTTGTTTGTTTTGGTAGTGTCTTCCATATGCTGAGGAGACACTCTACACATGAGCATGTACTTCCCCAGCCCACACACTTAATATTTTAAGAGCGGTTTTAGGTTCATGACAAAATTGAACAGGAAGTACAGAGATTTTCTCTAGAAATCTGGTCCATCCCCCAAAACTCACCCACTAATAACACCCCACATCGGAGCAGTACATTAGTCGCAATCAATGAACCTCCCTTTAGATACCATTTTTACCATAAACCCATAATTTCCATGAGGATTCGCTTCTGGTTTTAGCATTTGGTGTCTGATCACACTGGAATACCCCTACTGGACTACATGGTAGTGTCAGCATTATTCTGCATTTTCAGATGAAAGAGAAAGGGGTGTGGGAGACCCCTGCTCCGCACCATGGTTGGTATCACACAGCTTCATCTCAAGAGTTTATATGTAAGTTGGTATTACTCCTAGTAGTCCTTCCTGAGTGGCCTCCTGGTCTCTGTTTACCTGCTGCACACCTTCCCTTACCAGCTGTCTAGATGGAGAATGTTTCTTGAACAGCTACCATCGTGGAGCCTTAACTGAATACCTGGTACTCAGCAGCAGGTCCATTCGAACCTCTTAGCAAACCCTTGAAGTATGAATGATTATCATGCTCACTTTTCAGATGAGGAAACAGATAAGGGGTGAGGTGGGGTGGGGGTGGTCACAGAGCCCATTGGTAATCTACAAGGCTAGGGGCCAAAGCCCAGGGGCTGTCTCCTTCTTGGAGTGTCTTAAGTAATGAAGTGAGGTTCAGAGGCTTCTGGAAGAGAGAGACACTTGCCAGGCAATGGTGCAGAAAAGTGAGAAGGAAACTGTCCCACAGCCACATCTCTCTGACATCCAGAGCAGAACTTTCCAAGAATCTCAAGTCCTGAGTCTGACTGCCTGAGGGTGTACTCTGCTGTGACACTGAGTCCACACCCCATGATAAACTCTGTGGGTGTGAGCCAGTCTCAAGTGTGGGTGCAGTGCACTTGGGCAGGCCCTGTGACAGGTCCTGAGGTTTCCAGGTTAGGCCCAGTCTGCATAGCAATCCTGGTTCCCAGGACACTGATTAGGGCAGGCTGGCTGATGGTAGAAGAGGGCGGGCTGGCGCTGACTCTGGGTCGGACTGTCTGCCAGTCCCAGCAAACACCTGCAGCCTTGAAACACAACTGTGGAGAAACCATTTAAGAACAGAAAATGTTTGATGAGAAAAGTTCCTTTTAAGAGTATTCTTCATGAGGCGTTTATATTTTATCTTGTACTAGGCATGGGCGCTGTCCCTCAGCTCTTCAGCTCAAGGCTAGCGCTCTACCACTTGAGCCACAGCGCCACTTCCGTTTTTTTTTCTGCTTATGTGGTGCTAAGGAATGGAACCCAAGGCCGCATGCATGCAAGGCAAGCGCTCTACCACTGAGCCACCTTCCCAGCCCCCTCTTTACCACAATTTTGGAAAAAAAAAAAAAAAAAGAGAAGATTAAAAAGCATGCTAAGATGCTAACTGGGCTTTCAATAATGAGACATTTACTTTTTCCTATTCTTTGTGAAACACATAATGTATTTACTGTGTGTGCATGCATGCATACACTCATGCTTGCATGTACACGCAAGCACATGCTAGTAATGGGGCTTGAATTCAGGACCTAGGCACTGTCCCTTAGGCTTTTGCTCAAGGCTGACACTACCACGTGAGCCACAGCTCTACTTCTGGCTTTTTGCTGGTTAATTGAAGATTAAGAATCTCATGGAGGGCTGGGAAAGTGGCTCAGTGGTAGAGCACTTGCCTTGCATGCATGAGGCCCTGGGTTCAATTCCTCAGTACCACATAAGCAAAAAGAAAAAAGCCGGAAGTGGCGCTGTGGCTCAAGTGGTAGAGCGCTAGCCTTGAGCTGAAGAGCTGAGGGACAGCGCCCAGGCCCAGAGTTCAGGCCCCACGACCAGACCCCCCCCCCAAAAAAAAAGAATCTCATGGACTTTACTGCCCAGCTGGCTTCAAACCTTGATCCTCAGATCTCAGCCTCCTGAGTAACTAGAGTTTACAGTGGTGAGCCACCAGTGCTCAGATATTGTGTTTATTTTTATAGTGAAAAAATACATTAAAACATGTTAATGCATTTTAAAGTCATCTCTTTGCTTCTGACGTGGCTTATGCCTTTCTTGGGGACTTTGGTGTCTAGAACAGCAATCTCCTCTGTAAAATTTCCTCCCTTACCACATGGGAAAATGTTAGGACAGCAGAACTGCATATCATTAGTGGGAGCATTAAACATAATGCTCTGGATAATATTTTATCCATGTAAATGGTCAGCATTCATTATTATCATCAAAATTGGAAAAATTGGAATCTAAAAAAAAGAAGAAAAAATAAAAATGTTATTATAGTCACTAGGGGGCACTCCTGGACCTGGGAACCCACAGTGCCACAGACAACGTTATTCATAGGTTGATAGATGTGAGAAGAAAGCAGGAAGGCCACTTCCTTGCTTGCTGAGCTTTTGCAAGCTATGTGCTGAGAAAGAAATTACCTTTGGAGTAGGAAATGGCCACTTGTCCCCCATCCCCCCCAAATAGCAGAAGGGGACCAGCACTCCCAGGAAAGCACGTATCCTATCAAATCGTCGACGGCGAGGTGGGTGGGTATTGGCATGCAGTGCAGGACCAGTGCTCGCAGGGGAGACAGATGAGAGGGGGCATTTGGACAGGTGTTAAGCACTATTAAAAATGTTAATTCACTATTAATGACAAGCCTTTATTGTCAGCCCCTCCTTGAAGTTTTATCTCTCTTTTACGTAAGATATTTGGAGTCTACATGATTTGCCTCCGTGGTTCACTGCTGTTGTACTTTACCTGATGCTCTGGAGGTCTCCTTTTTCTGTGATTACCTGGGTTGCTTTGTTTCCCCCTAGCTTCCAAACATGTGATACTTGTCTTGGTGGGCCTGGCTTAACATGAGAATCTTTAGTTCCATCTACTTTCTTGTCAAAGTTTAATTTCATTTCCTTTTTTCTTTTTTTTTTTTTTGTCAGCTGTGGGGCTTTGAACTCTGGGCCTGGGCGCTGCCCCTGAGCTCTTCAGCTCAAGACAAGCTCTCTACCACTTGAGCCACAGTGCCACTTCTGGTTTTCTGGTGATTAATTGGAGATAAGAGTCTCACAGACTTTCCTGCCCCGGCTGGCTTTGAACAATGATCCTCAGATCTCAGCCTCTTGAGTAATTAGGATTACAAGCATGAGCCACTGGCACCTGGCTTAATTTCATTTTCTTAATGGTTGAATAAAACTCTGTTGTGAATTCTATATGAATAAAATTTCCTGTCAGCAGTTTAATTTCATTTTCTTAATGGCTGAATTGTAAATGCTGTCTGAATAAAACTCTATATATACAACATTTTTTTTTCTCCATCCATTGATAAGCACTTAGGCTGATTCTATAGTCTGGCTATTGTGAATAGTATCAAATGTAACCATGGGTGTTCAGTATCTTTGTAATTCATTGATTGTGGGTCTTGTGGGTACATATCCAGAAGTAGTTTGGGGACTGTAGGGGACAGGGGTATGAATCCAGAAGAACTTTCTTCTCTTTTAACCTGCCAGGTACTCAGAGAGGGTCCTTAGGCTTTGAGTTTTTGAGTCTTTTTTTTTTTTTTTTGGTCGGCTGTGGGGCTTGAACTCTGGGCCTGGGCGCTGTCCCTCAGCTCTTCAGCTCAAGGCTAGTGCCCTACCACTTGAGCTACAGTGCCACTTCCGGTTTTCTGGTGGTTTATTGGAGGTAGGAGTCTCACGGTCTCTCCTGCCCGGGTTGGCTTTGAACCGCGATCCTCAGATCTCAGCCTCCTGAGTAGCTAGGATTACAGGCATGAGCCACCAGCGCCCGGCTGTGTTTTTGAGTCTTTATCTGTAACAGGAAAAAAATAGATGAAGGCTGGGAGCTGGTGGCTCACGCCTATAATCCTAGCTACTAGGGAGGCTGAGAGCTAAGGATCTCAGTTCTAAGCCAGCCCGGGCAGGAAATCCATGAGACTCTTATCTCCAATTAAAAATAACAAAAAAAAGCTGCAAGTGGCATTGTGGTTCAAGTGGTAGAGTGCTAGCCTTGAGCAAAAGGAGCTCAGGGACAGCGCCCAAGCCCAGAATTCAAGCCACATCACTGGCCAAAAGCAAGCAAGCAAGCAAGAAAGCAAGGGGCGGGGGGGGGGGGGGGGGAGGGGGGGGCGGGGGGGGAATGACATACTTCAAAGTTCTCAATCAGTTCTAATATTTTGTAACCAATTTGGCGAGCAAGATGATGTTGATTTGCCTAGATTTGTGTTTTTCATCCAACATCTGTCTTTTTGCTTATTTACCAAATATCCTCATTCTTGGTACAGAGTAAATTCTACCATCTGGAGCCACCGCTTCAACTGCTAGCTTAGTGAAAAATAATTTATTTCTAGCTCTAGCCTCTTTTAAATTCCTTTCTTTCCCTATAATCTCGAGTAACATTTGACCAAATGTCTGGGCATTATGGCCCAGCCAAGTTGACACATAAAATGATTACACGGTGGCTATCTGTGTTTTATTTTTGTTTTGTGTGTGTGTGTGTGTGTGTGTGTGTGTGTGTGTGTGTGTGTGTGTGTGTGTGTGTGTGTGTGTGTGTGTGTGTGTGTGTGTGTGTGTGTGTGTGTGTGTGTGTGTGTGTGTGTGTGTGTGTGTGTGTGTGTGTGTGCCGGTACTGAGGCTTTGAGTTATCCCTCGGATTTTTCCCCTCAAGGCTGGTGCTCTACCACTTGAGCCACATCTCCAGCTCTGCCATCTTGTTCTATATGCACTCAGCACTCTCTGCCAGGAGATACACTGAGGTCTGGAAAGATTGAAATGGCCTGTCCAAGATCACATGCAAGCCACACTGACCATGAGATGAAGCCCAGGCCTGTCATTCTGCATCTCATGCTGCTTGTCATCCTCCCACTGCTTCTCTAAATAAAGGAGAAAAACCACGGGATCATCTCAATAGATACAGAAACAGCCTTTACAAAAGCTGCGATTTTTTTCAAGGCCTTGTAATTAATCAAAGAGGAATAACATCTTTGGAATTTCAGTTTGTGGTGTCTTAGAAAGACCTTTAAGTGGTATAGTAAGATCAACCTTAGCACTTGATAAAATGGCCCATTGTTTTGTGGCTCTGACTCTGTCATCAGGAGACAAGTATAGGAGAATTTGTTTAGCTTAAGCTCTGCTTTTGGTACAATGGGAGCCAATAAAAATGAAATGTGGTGACTGGTTCTTTTGGACAAGAAGGAAAAAGTATACCTCAAAAATAATCAGGCATCTTGTATATACTGGAGGGGAAGGGGAATAACAAAACACTAAAACAAGGACACAGGATGGCCCATTGCATTCCTAAGCTTTTTGCTCAAGAACACATACTACATTGACCCACAGCTCCATTTCCATTTTTTTTTTTTTTTTTTTTTTGTGGATAATTGGAGATAAGATAAGAGTCTCATGGACTTTCATGCCCAGGCTGCAACCCTCAGATCTCAGCTCCTGAGTAACTATTTAGGTGTGAGCCACCAGTGCTTGGCTAAGATGCATTTCTTCCTCCTCCTCCTCCTCCTCTACCTCCTCCTCCTCTTTCTTCTTCTTCTCCTTTTTGTCAGTCATGGGGCTTGAACTCTGGGTGTCCCTTTGCTCTTCAGCTCAAGGCTAGCGCTCTACTACTTGAGCCACAGCGCCACTTCTGGCTTTTTCTGTTTATGTGGTGCTGAGGAATTGAACCCAGGGCCTCATGCATGTGAGGCAAGCACTCTACCACTGAGCCACCTTCCCAGACCCTAAGATGCATTTCTTATTGGCATCATGTCAGAACATTGATTCAATAGGCAGTACATTCTGCAGTTGAGAATCTAAAAATCCATGGATTTTTGTAGGAGATATGTTGGCCAGAAGAGAGCTTTAAGTAAATGACATATGCCTGTTGATGGTAGCTCATACTTGTAATCCTAGCTGATCAAGAGGCTGAGATCTGAGGATTCCAGTTCAAAGTCAGCCCAGGCAGAAAAGTTTGTGAAGGGGTTGGAGGCATGGCTCAGTTGGCAGAGCAACTGATCTCAAACAACAACAACAAAAAAGAAAACAAAAATAAAAAAATGAATAGTTTGTGATACTCTTCACAGTATCTCTAATTAGCCATCAAAAGCCAGAAGTAGAAATCTGGCTCAAAAGTGGTAGAGTGCCAGCCTTTTAAATGGAAAAAAAGATAAGCAAGAACATGATTTTATGAGCTCAAGCCCTACTACCAGTAGAGACAAAAACCAAACCAAACCAAAACAACAACAAAAACAGGGATAGATATGTTGGAATGTCAGAGTTAATTAGATGGAGGCTACTTTGGGTCTGGTGTTTCAGTCAGAAGAAAAAGGCTCTGGATAGAAGCAGTTCACGCCAGTGGTAAAACTGAAGTGGCTGTGGTTGGTCGGAAGGGAACATGAGGTTGAGAGAAGGCAGAGGGTGGAGGTAAGAAGTTAAGGCTGATGGCAGAGCAGAGACTGGGGCTGTGGAGTCTTGTTTGTCATGTTGTCATGTTGAGACATCCCAGCTTCACTTTGAGGAGAGTCGTCTGAGAGGTTTAGAATTTTATGAATGAAACGATGGTGTGTGCAGCTTGGTCAATGTGTCTACCTTTCAATGCACTCTGCCCTTGAATATATATTGCATAATTGTCTGGAGACTATCTCCACAGCTTTTGCACTGGTGTCGCAGCCAGGTACAGGGTGATGAGCACGCAGGGGCTGTGTGTATTCACGACAGCGACTCTCAGCCTCCATGCTGGCATTATGGGGCATTTTTTTGCTGGCCCCTTCTTTGATGTCCATATCTTCTCAGATAGTTGTATGCTTATGGCCTTCAGGGTGAATGCTGTCATCACCTCTCATGGTGCATTAAATCCTCCTCCTATTTTGAATCTGTGGCTAACTTACTTTGACATATGTGTGTGGGCTTTCCTAGGGAGTGAAAACTTGAGAACAGATTTATTCTGTCACCATGGCTTCCAAGCCATGGTGGATCAGGCACTTTCCTCATGCTGGTCCCTCTGTTATAAATTTAGCCGTTCCTGGCCTACCTGAAGGCCCTTTAATACCCAGTGGGAACAAGAGTCCAGAGCTTCAACAAAGAGACCTACCTCAAAGCTGAAATGCACAGTTCCTTTTTCCCACCTGTAAAGCCTTCCTTTGGGTAGGTGATGGTATGCTGAAATGCAAGGGCTTGAGTCCTGATTCGGTTGCCTGGTAGCTATGTGGCTTTAAGAATGTAATGGAGAAACACAGTGACCCGTGGTGCCTTGCCATGTGAGATAAATGTGAGCTGGCAAAAGGTAAATAAGAGGATCAAGGGCAAAATGGTTTCAAGTGTTGATCCTGAGGAGAAAACAAATTAGCATCATCTCTGTGGCTTTTTAGTTTTACTTCTTTTAAGAACACATCCAACATTTTGATTAAATTCCTTTAGTCCAATTTTTTTCAGTGACTATCCGGAGATGTTTGCCTTGGAGTTTTCAGGATGTGGAATGTCTAGTTAGACTTGGAATTCTCATCATTGCTCAGAGGCCTTGTGGTGGCATTGGTGGTCGTGGGCTACGGAGTATGGCCAAGAAGGTAATGAACAGAAGGCTGATGCTGTAAAGAGGTTCTATGATGATATGCCACGATCTTATGTGGTCTTAGCTAACATGCATAATAGATCCCAAAGCAGAGGACAGGGACAAGATGGAGCAGTTTCCATGTCTTGGGTCAGGTAGGGGGCTCTGTCATTCTCAGAACAGATCTTCCAAGACTGCTCTACTCACCCCCATTTCCTAAGCAGGAAGGCAGATTCTTCAAGAAGATGGTCTACAGATAGCACCCATCCTGTCTTGCCCATATCCCATTGCCCACATTGTTTTTTTTTTTTTTTTGCCGGTCGTGGGGCCTGAACTCTAGGCCTGGGCGCTGTCCCTCAGCTCTTCAGCTCAAAGCTAGCACTCTACCACTGGAGCCACAGCGCCACTTCCGGCTTTTTCTGTTTATGTGGTGCTGAGGAATCGAACCCAGGGCCTCATGCTTGCAAGGCAAGCACTCTACCGCTGAGCCACCTTCCCAGCCCGTGCCCACATCTAGTCACTTGGCCATCCATAGGCTAGTCACTGAGGAAGGATTGCTAGTAAACCTTACCACAGGGTACCAGTGGCCAAATCTGCAGTCTTGTCAAATATGGAAATCCCAATGTTCCTCTTCACTATTAATAACAGCAGCCATTACTAAGACTGCAAACAAAACAAAAAATAAGGAGCTGATACTCTTGAGACATCATTCATGATGTAAAGAAATGCTTCTCAAGAACCCTCTGTTAGACACACTAGCATGTGGAGGTGCAGCAGTTGACAGGGCAGGCGTGAACTCCAGCATCACAAACCACACAAAGAGAAGCTGGGAGATTGTAACAAGAAATCGAATCACACGGCCCTGCTGTGCAGGAGTAAAAGCCTAAACCAAAAGCAACACCCATATAACAAAACAAAGTGAAACTACAAGAAAGAATTGTGCTTGCTTTTGGATACACATTTGAGTAGGGTTCCTGTAAAATGAAGACACTGGTAGCAGACACACACACACACACACACACACACACACACACACACACACACTTATCAGGATTGGGGAAGAGATTCATGGGGATAAGATGTAAAATGTGTGGCAACATTGGCTCTCCATAAAAGAAGAGCAGCATCATGCTCTTCAGATGTTTGAGGCTGGTTCTGAATGTAGGGGAGGTTGAACTTGGGTGGACTGAGAATCAGGGTGGACTGAGAATCCAGTTGCCAGGAGATAACCTTCAGGGGTCACCTTGGGAAGGTGATCACTGTTCAGTGATCTTGCAAGAGGATTCCATCACCCAGTGAGGCCCTTCCTTCACTGGGATACACCAACGACTTCCTTCTTACTCAGTGTTCTAAGAACTGACAGCTTAATGTCTGGACAGAGGCTCGTATAAGCAGCCGAAGGTCTGTGAGCGTCAGCAGCTCAGAGGCCTATTCCTTGACATCCTGAGGATGAAAGGCTCTCCATCCCATAATTACCCACTGATTTGCAAAGAGAGCACCAGCTGGGACTGAGTAGCTCCATATGTGCAAAAGGCTGATGCCCCAGAACCCAGTGCAGACTGCCTGTGCTGTCTGTGTAGATTGCTGCCTGTGCAGACTGCTGTGTTAGACTTATTAGCAGCATCTCTATGGACCATCCTCTTCCTGCCCCGCCTTCTGGGAAGAGGACAATCTGAGATGTCTGGAGAGAAGCTGCAGAGAAGTCAAACCAGAGAAGGGAAAGAGGAAAGAGATAAGGGAAGGTCATGTGAGCTCACAGGTTCAGGTGACAACAACAACAACCTGAATGATGTCCCCATGTGTCCCAAGTTGACCGGGTCTGGGAGGGGCTGTTCATGTCACGCCCTGATCACAGGGAACAAGCTCATTTTTGCGGCATCAGTTTTCCTTTCTGATAAGACCCTCAGCTGCCCGTTTCTGGCATTCTCTTTGGTAAGTAACCCATTGGAAGTGTTCACAAAATTTAATAGGTTTTAATCCATGATGAATGTGTGTGTGTGTGTGTGTGTGTGTGTGTGTGTGTGTGCGCGCGCGCTATGCTTGGGCTGTTCTTAATCCCAATTCCTGATTCCTGGGAGATGTTTTGGCCACTGCTCAGAATTTAAAGAGAAGTTGGGCCACATGTGGCATTGTGGCTACCATGTGACCCCTCCCCTTTCCCTTCTGCTCTACCCCCATCTTCTGGCCCTGACGTTTCCCTCTGTCACAGAACTCACACCCCAAGGAGGCCTGTTCCCGCCCCCAGGCCTCTCAGCTCCTGCCCTAAAGTTTCTCAGGTTCAAGTCTCTCCCTGTCTCTGGGACAGGGGAGGGTGGGGTCTAGCAAGGTGTCTTGGGCCTTCTCGGGTCGTCCTGCAATCTTTGGCCAGGCTCTGGTCCAAAAGGGCCTGTGTGTATGGTGCAATATATTTGTTTTCTTTGTGTGCAATTGGACCCATCCTCATTTCCCCCAGTTCTTAAACGGTAATGTCAAATGCACCTGAGAACCTCCAGTAACCGTCAGGGGGAAAGCACATTTGGTTCTTGGTTTCAGATGGATTTACCTGGAGGTCGCTCAGGGCCTTTTGCTGCTCATCACGCTAAAGTACTGCCACCTGGTGGCACGTTGGGGCTCCTCTTGAACCTTCCTTTGTGCTTATTGCCTTTTTCTCTGCCAGGCAGAATTGCTACATACTGTTTTGTCCTAGGCAATGAGTTTAAGAAATTATGTATGTATTTTTTGTTGTTGTTGTTTGTTTTTTTTGTCAGTTGTGGGGCCTGAACTCTGGGCCTGGGCGCTGTCCCTCAGCTCTTCAGCTCAAGGCTAGCGCTCTACCACTTGAGCTACAGCGCCGCTTTGGGCTTTTTCTGCTTATGTGGTGCTGAGGAATTGAATCCAGGGCCACATGCATGCAAGGCAAGCACTTTACCACTGAGCCACCTTCCTTACCCCTGTTTGTAGTTTCTTGACAGCAAAAAGCATTTATATTTTTTCATGAAATAAACAATGAAAACTTCTCAAATCCTATTTTTGCTTCAAAAACTAGGCTTATATCAATAGCAAATATTACAACTTGCTAGCAATGATTGCACCAGGCCTTTCCATCTGACTTTTTTTTTGGGGGGGGGGGTCCGGTCATGGGGCCTGAACTCAGGGCCTGGACAATGTCTCTGGGCTCTTTAGCCCAAGGCTAGCACTTTACCACTTGAGCCACAGCACCACTTCTGGTTCTCTGAGTGGTTTATTGGAGATAAGAGTCTCTCAGCTACTAAGAACCTGAATAGAACATTAGGCCTTGACTTAATCCACACACTATTTAAAACATAATGTCATAAGCAGAGTGCTATGAGTTTTGTGCACATTAACTCATTTAATGCCCACAATAACATGTATTACTCTATCCATGTTTTATCTATGAAGACACCAAGTCACAAGAAGGTTAACAAGAGTCAGTGGCTGGGGGCTTGTATCTGTAATCCTAGCTGCTCAGGAGACTAAGATCTGAGGATCATGGTTTGAAGTCAACTTAGAAAAAATGTCTGTGAGACTCTTTTTTTTTTTGCGGGGGCGGGGAGGGTGAAGTGGGTCCAGTCATGGGGCCTGAACTCTGGGCCTGGGTGCTGTCCCTCAGCTCAAGGCCAGCACTCTACCACTTGAGCCACAGCACTACTTCTGGCTTTTTTTTTTTTTGCTTATGTGGTGCTGAGGAATCGAACCCAGGGCCTCATGCATGCAAGGCAAGCGC
Organism: Dipodomys merriami; assembly: GCF_024711535.1. Lineage (NCBI taxonomy): Eukaryota > Metazoa > Chordata > Mammalia > Rodentia > Heteromyidae > Dipodomys > Dipodomys merriami. Next base: position 29,959,551 of record NW_027202271.1, read on the forward strand.
TCTACCACTGAGCCACCTTCCCAGCCCCGTCTGTGAGACTCTTATCTCCAATGAGCCACCAAAAAGCCAGGAGTGGGGTTGTAGCTCAACTGGTAGAGTGCCAAGTCTGAACAAAAAACTAAGGGAGAGCACAAGACTCTGAGTTCAAGTCCCAGTACATGGCCATGACCACACACACACACACACACACACACACACACACACACACGTAGATTATCAAGAAGTGGCAGATCCAAGGTGTGAACTGGTGTAGTCTAAGTCCAAAGTTCACATACTTACCCTTCACAGTCAAAGCCTCTCTTCTGATAAAGGTGGACTAGATATATTTGAAGTCTGTGATGTATAAACAGCTCCCCTGCCCTCTGTGTCCTGTTTTTTTTTGTGTGTGTGGTTTATTGTGGGATTTCTGTTCCACCACTTTGACTTGATCAGCAGAAGTGCCCCATGTATGCTGGAAAAACCCCATGATGAGGAGCTGGTACCCAGCTGGCATCGGGTTGGAGGCAGGCTTGCAGAGAGTTCCACACAACCTAGGCAAGCCACTTTTGTTTTCTAGAAGGCCTGGGAGGGTGTGTGAGCAGCTAAGTTCTTGATGCCATCAACAACTCAGGAGGGCTCAGACTGCCTGTTTAGCTGGGGTAACAGGTGTAGTGTGCAAAAGGACAAACAAGGGTAGCTTCAACCCTTTTGACTTTGGCTACTGGCAGCTGGGAAGATACAGAGACGTGATCTGGAGAGGGGGTGGGGGCAGACCCTGGTGGTGTGTGAGGGGACAGCTGAAGGAGAGGTCATATCCCACTGAGGCTGGTCCTTCTGGGCTTTGCCGTCAAGTTATGTTGGGCTCCCATGGCTCTCTGTGCATCCCTTGGAGGTTGTTTTGAGCACAGTGATCTGTCTGGACTATGTGTGGGCTGAACACAAAACTGGTGCCCACTGGGGAGAGAATTCAAAGCCAGGCAGATTCCTGCCTCTTTTTTGGGGGAGGGGAGGGTGTGGGGCTAGAGTGGAGGCTGGTGCTAGGGCTTGAACTCAGAGCCTTGTAACTCTTGCTTGGCTTTTTTTGCTCAAGGCTAGTACTCTACCACGTGAGTCACACCTCCACTTCTGTTATTTACTTATTTTTCTGGGTAATTGGATAGAAAATGCTCATAGACTTTTCTGCCCAGATTGGCTTTAAATTTCGATGCTCTCAGAGTAGCTAGGGTTATGGGTGTGAGCCACTGGCTCCTGGCTTATGATTTCTGTATTTGAGTTTCTAGAAACTTTGTCTCTCAAACAGTGAATCTGTTTGATCCTTCCAGTCATCTCTCCATTCTATCAACAGTTTACAACTCTGGCTTGGCGGTATATTCTTCCTTTCTACTTACTGGTTTTCCTGTTTTTTTTTTTTTGAGGAGTATAAAAGTGTCTTTAAAAATGTCCCTCCATTTCATCGCCCCTGTCTGGGGAGCTGCCTCTGTTCTTCAGAAGTCTGTGACAGGTGCTGTGGAGCTGACATGCAGGTGACTGCTGGGTCCCGGGGTTGATGGATGGAAGGAGCAGGCGGGCTGTTGGCTGATCCTGGCCATGAAAAGAATCAGTTGGCCTGCTGGGTACATGAATAATAGCTGTGGCTCTGCTAACCTGAGTGAACAGGCTTGAGTTTCTCCAGTGAACATGACACAGCCATGTCATGCTGTTCCTGGGGTCCGACATCTGTGCCTGCTGTCAATGGCCTGGTCAGTCAGTGCTGGTTAATGCCAGGAGTCCCTGTGTCTTGGAGACTTCACACAGTCATTGAACCAGAAAGGACATTAGCACTAAATATTTTACCCAGAGAAGCTGGTTAGAACGAGAAATGCACAGGCATAAGGCATACCCTCTGAATCGTGGCACGGGCTGCTGGCCAGGATGCAAGCACAAGTAGAAAGCTAATCTGAGACCTTCTTCATTTTCTTATTCTTTCTTGTCCTTCCACATTTATGCAACTCCCAGTGATCTGACTGAAGCTGGTGATGCTTCTGTAAAAGAATTGCAAACCTAAGCCATGCAAGCCACAAATGAGTGACGTAGCCTAGTGCAGCGCCATAGGCCATGGAGGAGGCTGTGCATAAGGAATGCCGGCCCAACAAGGAATGATCAGACTCACATTTCCAATCACCAGTGTCCCATTGCAGTCCAAAGTTATATAGCTCACTGTTCCTCAGATTCCAAAGAGAAGGAATATCATCAAATATTATTTTATTTTAAAAAAAGGCAAAACCAGATTCAGGCTGGGCAAGTGCCATAGCTTACTCCTGGTATCCCAGTGACTTGGGAGGCAGAGACCGGAGGATGATAGTGTAAGGCTAGCCTGGACAAGAATAAGCCTGAATAATTATCTCCAAGAATAAGCCCTCACACCCAGCCCTTCAGAAGGCAAAAGTGGAGGAGGATCATGGTGTGAGGTTGGCCCAGGCAAAAACATAAGAAAACATTAGGCAAAAAGGGTATGGCTCAAGTGGAAGGCCCTGAATTCAAATTCAAGTATTGTGCACAATCAAAACAACAACCCCTTCTCCTCCCCCCTTGGATTCTGTCAAGTCGCTTTGAGTATTTCTACTGTTGTGCTCTTCATGGAAACTTGTACTTTTGGGATACTTCAACATAAATGATGCACATTGGCTGCTGAGCCTTTACCTTGTACAGGGTGTAGGCCCTAAAGTCAGGTAAAAATTCTCTCTGCAACTCCTTTAGGAAGGCCCATGTTGGGCACTAATAATGTGAAGGCATCTCCTGATCAAGCGCTCAGGAGGTGCATATGCCTGGATGTTGAAGAATTGTAGCAGTGTTTTGAGTTGAACTGCAGCATGAAATGATCGGTTTATATCTAGGAGCCGTGTTGTTAGGAAAATTCCAGTATCTCTTTAATGAGAGTAACTCTCAGCACTTTGGAATTGATATTGACTAAGTAGGATTTATACCTTCTGTTGCCCACTCACTCAAAAGCATGTGTTTTCTAGGGAGCTGGTGTGAAGGTGGCCTTTTATTTTATTTTTGGCAGTACTGGGGGCGGGGGACGGGAGAGTGTGGATCCAGGGATAGTCTTTCCCGTACATATAGGTACAAGGGATACACTTCTTCCCTTTGTGAGTCTCCCATAGTTGAATTCACAGAGGAGACCACACATTTAATACTGAAAGATGTTCCTTGAACCCCCAAAGCCTATGTGCACAAAGAAGACAAAACTGGTAATCTGGCATTGCTTCAGACCCTCAAACAGCTTTAGTCAACCTTATATTCCAAAGCTGAGGTTGTTGGCAGGAAAGAAGCATGACAGAAACAGTGATTTTTTTTTTTTTTTTGGTCCAGTCATGGGCCTGAACTCTGGTCCTGGGCGCTGTCCCTCAGCTCTTCAGCTCAAGGCTAGTGCTCTACCACTTGAGCCACAGCGCCACTTCCAGCTTTTTTCCTTTTTGCTTATGTGGTGCTGGGGAATTGAACCCAGCGCCTCAGGCATGCAAGGCAAGTGCTCTACCACTGAGCCACCTTCCCAGCCCAGAAACAGTGATTTTTTTTTTGCCAGTCCTGGGCCTTGAATTCAGGGCCTGGCACTGTCCCTAAGCTTCTTTTGCTCAAGGCTAGCACTCCACCACTTAAGCAACAGTGCCACTTCTGGCTTTTTCTGTGTATGTGGTACCCAGGGCTCCATGCATGCTAGGCAAGCACTCTACCACTAAGCCACATTCCCCAGCCCCAAGAAACAGTGATTTATAGCGAGACAGTCTCTATGGTTGGGCCAATCCAGCAGGGAAAATTTATCTTGCTTGCTTGTTTGTAAGAAGACTTCATTTTGCATCCCAACTCTGTATATTATCAGATCTTTAACTCACACTCATTATTTCTCCTTCCTCAACTTAATTCTCTGTGAAATGAGCATAACATGGTCATTGGAGAATTAAACGGGACACGGAATGGCGGGTACTTTGCTGTAGCATTTGGTACAGAATATGGGCTCATTAAATGCTGGCTTCTGCAGGTCCCTAGTCACACTGTGAGGGAAGTCGGAGTGGTTACAGGGATTGCCTGCTTATTTTCTGAGTTCTGCAAACAGAAATATCTTCCCTCTGCTAAATGAGCTTTTTAGATGCAGTATGGAATGGCAGAATCTACAACAAGACTAGGAAACCTGGGATGAAACCCTGGATTAGAATTTTAATTGTGTGACTTTTAGCAAGTTATTTAATGTCTCTATTCCTCCTCTATGGTAGGTAGTAGTACTTTGTGGATGTTGTGAGGATGGTTTGAAATGAAACAGTTCTCATACTTGGAAAATCCTAAGTGACCAATAGCTATTCATACCCCCATCCCTTGTCTCAGTCTCCTTTGAATTCATTTCTCTCACCTGAGTCTATTTGGTCTATGTTTATCCCGAGTGTCACCTTCTTCTTCCTCCATGTATTTCCAGCAACAGTATAGGCTCTCTAGCAATGCCACAGGAACCAGCATTTTAGACGGACTTTAAATCACTTAGTACAACCAATCATTTCATCTTATTATTATTATCATTACCATTTGTGTATGTGTGCTCATGATTTCTGACCATTCTAATTTTAATTATTTGTGTACTTCAAGGCAATCACTAAACATTCATTTTAGATGCAAGCAATATATCCAGCAAGCTGGATATAGTAACTCATGTGTGTCATCCTAGATACTCCAGAGGTTGAGATTGGGAGGATGGTGATTCAAGGCTAACTTGAGGAGAAGGTTTGTGACATTTCTCCATCTCAACTAATAGCTGGTGTCATGCACCTGTCATCCCAGCTATAGTACGATGCATAAATAGGAGGATCTCTGTCCAGGCCATGCTAGGCAAAAAAATGAGACCCTCTCTTAGTAAGCAGAGTTAAAAAGTCTGGAGGTGTGATTCAGGTGGTAGAGAATCTACCTGGCAAGCACAAAACCCTGAGTTCAAAACTCAGTACTGCCAAAAAGTAAATAAAAAAGAAATGAGAGATATAAAGTCCAGTATGTTTAAGGAATTTAATTAAAAGCACACAGCTAAGTTTGTGGTTCCATTAGATGGAGACATCCAGGTTCTGGGATTTGTATCTAGATCTAAATCCAATTTGGTTTTTTTTTTTTAAATTTTCATTTATTTTTTATTGTGCAATTTGGTTTTATTTTTACCCCTTCTTTCTTTCCAGCAATCACTCATCTTTTTGTGATACAGATCTGCTGCTTTTCTAAGCACTGGAAATATTCAGTTTAAAAAGAACAGTGAAGCTAGGCACCGGTGGCTCAAGCCTGTAATCCTAGCTACTCAAGAGGCTGAGATCTGAGGGTTGCTGTTTAAAGCCAGCCTGGGCAGGAAAGTCCATGGGACTCTTATCTCCAATTAACCACCAGAAAACCGGGAGTGGTGCTGTGGCTCAAGTGGTAGAGCACTTGCCTTGAGCTGAGGAGCTCATGGACAGCGCCCAGGCCCAGGGTTTGAGCCCTACGGCTGATTTAAAAAAAAAAAAAGGAAAAAGAATGAAATTTTTGCTTGCATGAAGAGGCATACTGACCCCTAACACAAGATCCAAGCCCCAATTCCACTACTACAAAAACAGCCTTATGCTACTTGCTGTCTTGCCCGGCAAAGTGCCAGTGGCTCTTTCAGCTTTGGAACACAGGCTGGAGGACCCAAATTAAGTTGAAGACAGGTGAACAAATCTCTCATCTCCAGTGGCACATTATTTACAAAAGGAATTGAAATCCATTTTTAAAATCGTGGGACAAAAGGACCGAGTCTTTGTCTGAACATGCTTTCTAATCTGCCTAAGTGCTTTCTCTTTGAAGTGTGAGGGTCCAGTGACTTATGTGGATGAATAATGAGTGGATCATTGGGATCAAGGAGGCGGGCCCCTCTGTTCCCCAGGGCAATGGAGGTAGTATGAGTGGAGGGCTGCACCCCGCAGCCCTCCCCAGCATGGCAGCTGCCTTCTAAGCCCCAGGCAAGGGTGGCAGTAAAAAAACAGTATTCACTGGTCTCTGAGCCTGGTCGGTGACAAGATTGTAAGGAGGGGCTATGAAGAAAGCCTGCTTACAGGACTGACCTCAGACAACAAGAACTCAGCCAGCAGAACCAGCGATGCTGGCTGCTTGGGCGAACATGCCTACCTTTGCTAATCTGGCCTAATGCAGCTAGATTATCATACTTCACATCCCTGGATCAGATGCCGTCTTTTGAGTGGTGAAAGATCCTGAATTCTCTGGGGAACACTATCTGTTTTTCATTCAGAGCAGCTCCTGAGGCATCGGGCTTTATTCTTGCAGCCCGCTGTCCGTCAGTCAGATAAAAGAGATAGCTTATTTTAGTGAGTGTTTGTGCAGATGGTTATAGAAATGTTACATACTCCTTCCCCACCCCCTACAACCAAGGATATAAGGTAGTAGTGAGCAGATAGCAGGAGGGGTGTATTTGGGAGGTGGTTTTTATTTAGTGGAAAGCCAGAGCCTTAGGAAATCACAGCTCACCTTTCTTTTTCATGTTCAACAACTCTGTGGTTTTCTTCTCAGAGGTGATTTGGTTTTATACCAGTGTATCTGACTTGCAGGAAATACATGCATGTGTAAACTGGGAGGAGTTGAGTAGAAGGTGTTGGAGAGAGGCGGGCTTACTCTTTGGAGGAAAATAAACTGGATTCTTACTTAATATCTCGAACCTAATAGGGCAAACATGTCAGCAGCATGGAGATAGAGTAGGTTTTTCTTTCCCAAAGACTTCAAAAACATGGAACAATGAATTGATTATTAAAAATAAAGGGGTTCAGTCTGTCCAACAAATGACACCACAGACTCTTAATCAGACATGGAAAGGTTTGGAAAAGACCACTGTCATCTCCACACTCCCAGGGTTTGCTGGCATTCTAGACAACCGAAAGGGTTGCTGAAAGTCTATATGAAAAATAGAGAGACCACATTAGATCAGTGGGCAAAGAATTTTAGAAAGCTTTGTTGTGGCGGGATGAAGACAGGATGAGATTTTCAGAGGCGCATTCCCCAAAGAATTAAGGAGCCTATGAAGACAAATCCAACGGCCCTAGTAATTACAAAGATGCTATCTGAACAACAAGCAGATGTTGCTTTACACTCGTTGAATTTGGAAAAATTAGAAATGGAGGTGATGACAAACAGAGTGGGGGAAAAGAGTAGAAGAGACAATAGTGATCTGGGGGAAGGCCAATCTTCATTCAAGTCTACATGTGCCAAAAAACTCTCTTAAAAGTCCCAAAAGAGCCTGGTAGAAGGGTGAAGAGGCTGTTGGTAAAGTGCATACACTAGATATAAGACATCTTTGAATATCTAGCAGTTAAGAGCAGTGGGTAGAGAGACACAAGGGAATTTGGGAGGATATTAAAACATAGCACTGAATGTAAAACAAAGAAACAGGTAAAACCTATAACATTAAAACATTTAGGTGAGTTAAAAGATACCTGCACAAAGCTGGGTTTTGTGGCACATGCCTATAATGCCAGTATTTGGGAGGCAGATGCAGGAGGATTGTGGGTTCAAGGCCAGCTTGGGCTATATTGAAAGACTCTATCTCAAAAATAAATCCAGGACTGGAGCTCTGGCTCAGTGGTAGAGTGCCTGTCTAGCAAACTCAAGACTCTTGTTTCTAGCTCCAAACCACTGAAAAGCAAAAAATCATACTTGCATATAGAACACTTCTGGAAGAATGTACACAAACAAGCTCGGTATGGTGACTTGTAACTCCAGCCTTCTGGTAGTTGAGGAAGGATGGTAAATTTGAGGTCAGCCTGAGCTATTAGTGACACTTTATCTCAAAAAATAAAAATAAAAAAAAGTATACAAAGGAAGTCACACTAAGCAAACTAGAGGAGTTGGGAGGGGAACAGGACTGTGGGTAAATGGAAATAATCCAACATACTAGCAAATATGAGTGGATTTCAGGTTTTGTGTTATTTCAACATCAACCTGCAGAAGAAAGGCACAAGTCTGTCACAGGGTTTGGGAGGTGGGACTTCCTGGACAGATCTGTCACAGAGTTTGGGAGGTGGGACTTCCTGGACACTTGGGCTTTGAATGCCCTACACTAAGCACTGACTAGAAAATAAAGCCCAGCTGCTGTAGCTACGCAGGAGGCTGAGATTTGGGAATCATGGTTTGAAGCCAGCTTGCGACAAATCTGGGAGACCCTTACCTCCAATCAGCTGGAAAAAAGCCAGAAGCAGAGGTGTGGCTCAAGTGGTAAAGCTCCAGCTGCAAGTGAAAAAGCTAAATGGGAACACGAAACACACACACACACACACACACACACACACACACACACACACACACACACACACACACACACACACACACACACACACACACACACACACACACACACACACACACACACACACACACACACACACACACACACACACACACACACACACACACACACACACACACACACACACACACACACACACAGCGCTACATTGGCCAGAATCTCACCAGCTCCTTGGTGTCAGTCTCTAGGAAGTTTGAAGAATCTGTGTCTAATCAATGGGAGGTAGGTAGACTAATCCTATCCATAGGAACAATTTTCTAAGCATATAAAAAACGAAGTGTCAAATGATCTGCCTGGAAGATACAGCTTGTTTGTGTCAAAACTGAAGCTGGGCCAGTTGTCTAGCAATTTATTGGTACAGATTTTTTTTTTTTGTCGGTTGTGGGGCTTGAACTCTGGGCTTGGGCACTGTCCCTGCGCTCTTCAGCTCCAGGCCGAAGATTCTTAAATATTTGATAGAATATATTACTGTCACTCTTTATGTAAACCATGATCTCAGAGAATTACAGCCATGGCAGCAATAGCATTACTCATTCTGGCAACATTAAGAGTCAACAGGACTGAGGGAGTGGCTCAAATGGTATAGTACCTTCCTTTCAAGTGCAAGGCCTTGAGTTCAACCTCCAGTTCTTTCTGGATTTTAGGTATCCTCCAGCAGCAAGGGAGAAATGGTGATGATTTTGCAGCTTGTGCACAGAGTAGTGCTCAGCCGTTTCCTCATCTATCTATTCTCAAGTTCAATATCTCTCTAGCTCATCTGTCATGAATAACTTCTCTGATGACTATCTAATTTTTGACCTTTACCCTAAATCTGGTATTTTGGGCCAGACAGTTGAGGTGTCTATTCTGTACACTGCAAGGTGTTGGCAGTAATCCTGGTCTCTGCCCAGTAACACATTGGAAATGTCACCAGAAATTGCCAAATGTGTTCTGGATGCAGAATCACATCTGGTTGGAAACCACTGGTGTAGACAAAAAACCTGGGACACACCAGCATTTCTTACAAAATCCAGTTTAGAAATGTTCTTTTAGGGCTGGGAGGGTGGCTCAGTGGTAGAGCACTTGCCTTGCATGCATGAGACCCTGGGTTCGATTCCTCAGCACCACATAAGCAAAAAGAAAGCTGGAAGTGGTGCTGTGGCTCAAGTGGTAGAGCACTAGCCTTGAGCTGAAGAGCTGAGGGACAGTGCCCGGGCCCAGAATTCAGGCCCCACGACTGGACCCAAATAATAAAAAAAAAGAAATGTTCTTTTAGTTTTCAGGATATAGGATTCTCTTCGCTGCCTCTGTTAGGCAAAGGTAGAAGCTCAAAGAAGATGGTAATCACCTAATCCAATCTACTTAGGACAAAAGGAAGGTTTAGGCCCAATATATGAACTATTTCAGAAACAAAACAAGTAAAAGAAAAATGATTTTTGGTCTGAGTCAACTGAATATTTGAGCAAATGTATTCAGGTCCTCATTTTGGGGATGATTGCTTTTTTTAAAAATATATTTGTATGATTGTACATGTGGAAGTGTTGAAGGGAGAGGACAATGTTGGGGTCCAGTCTCTCAAGCCTTTCCCATAGCTTGGGTTCCTTCTTCTGAGTTTTGTAAGATTTGCAGTAAGAGAACCACCTTGCTACTCTATTGTTGGTGTTTTTTGGGGGAGAGGGGCAGGAGGTTACGAGGATTTGAACTCCGCTCTTCTCACTTGCTAGGCAGGTGCTCTACCACTGAGCCATAGCTACAGCTCTATTTTTTCTTTGTCTGTTGGTTGTGGAGCTTGAACTCAGGGCCTAGGCACTGTCCCTGAGCTCTTTTGCTCAAGGTAGCACTCTACTACTTTGAGCCATAGCTCTACTTCTGGTTTTCTGGTGGTTAATTAGAGGTAAGAGTCTCATAGGCTTTTCCTGTGTGGGCTGACTTTGAACCTTGATCCTCAGACCTCAGCCTCCTGAGTAGCTAGGATTACAGGCATGAGCCACCTGCTCCCAGCCCCTCAGCTCTAGTTTGTTGTTGTTGTTGTTATTGTTGTGGGACTTGAACTAAGGGCCTGGGGCTTTCCCTGAGCCTGTTTGTGCTCAAGGCTACTGATCTACCACTTTAGCCACAGCACCTCTTTGTTTTTGAATGGTTAATTGGAGATAGGAATCTCACAGGGACTTTTTTTCCTGGCTGGCTTTGAACCATGATCCTCAGATCTCCTGAGTAGCTAGGATTGCAGGCTTGAGCCACCAGCACCTGGCTTTATTATTATTATTTTTTCCCATTTCTGAGATAGGTTCTTGCTTCCTTCCAGGGTGCCTTTAGTTCTATTTTAGGCTTCCCATTATCGATGGGATGACAGGTCTGCACTACTGTGTTTAGCTTTCCTCCATCCAGATGGATTCTCCTTGACTTTTCTAGCCTGGAACTTTCATCTTCCTGCTTGAGCCTCCCAGGTAGCTAGGATTATGGCATGAGCCGTCAGCATCTGGCTTATTTTTGCATCGGTTCTTTCATATAAAGTGGAAAAGTCTGTCCTAAAAATGAAGGTTCATAGAACTAAAGAAAAAAATAACAACAAAAAGCATGTCAAGGGGGGCAGCATGGGGGGAGATGGGAGGGCAAGGATGGGAAGGGGAAACAAAGGAGGAAGCAACAATGCTTGATAAGAAATGTACTCATTACCTTACTCATGTAATTGTAATCCCTCTGTACGGTATTTTCACACACAAAAAACTTACTAATTAAAAAGAAAAAAGCATGTAAAGGGATGGAGCACCTGCGTGAGATAGTTCCATCAAACAAAACAAGAATGTTTTTGGTTATTTTTATCCATAGCACAGAGCATCAGAAAATGTTTGTTGTTGCCTATGTAGTTGATTGTGCTGTGGAAAGGGCAGATGGAATTAGATTTGAATTTGTTCCACTTGAGGGTCTAGCAGTTGCAGATATGACTTTTTATTAGGTGATATAGGACCAGGTTTAGATGCTCTTCTAACCTTGAAGCCAGGGCTCTGAATCATGTAGATGTATAATGGAAGGAAGAAGCACAACTTTCTTTGGTTCCATGTTTTCTCCGAGGGGACTGATACACATAGAAGGTAAGGATTCATCTCCATGGAGATGAGGCCTGGGATGCTGTGGGAGTGAGAAGTGCCAGAGAGAAGAAAGATGAGAAGCATCTCAAACAAAAGCAAGGAAGCCCAAAAGAGAATGGTAAAATGATAAATTAGAAACACAATACTGTGAATGTTAAAGGAAAGCTTGGTGAATGGAAGAGATTAGAATACCAGAGAATAAAAGGATCCTGAAGAACAAATTACAAAGAGGAAATGAGGTGTCCATGATGAATCCCTGGAGCATGAACTCCAGTCAGGTCCACTGTTCCTGTGGTGTAGCCTGGGGTTCTGGCCTTTCAACTCCCAGCATACCTCACAATGGCCCAGTGAAATGATCCAGAAGAGAGCCCGTGACAGAGATGGAACTATGAGATTCCGAAGGATGAATAGTTGTTCAAGTTTCTAAAGCTACTCAGAGGTAACTCACATGCCTGCTGTGTACTATTCATTCCATTACAACCCTTGGCTGCCTGAGCCTAGCACATCCTCAGCAGTTTTGCTAGAGAAATGACTAAGGATTGAATGGACCTCTTTGGAGGAGAAGCTAGAAGAGGAATCACTGAAGAAATAGGGTTGTATGTTTAAGGGAGTCTTTTCTTTGCATTAATGTTAAATTTTACATTTACAATATGTTTTCTATAGTCTTGTTTTCAAGGCTAGGTAAGAATGGGTGATTGGAGTGGGAGTTGATAAGCTGAGAATGAGAATACCAGAGAATATGATATGGGACAGCAGAAGACAGGGAGAGAGTGGCCACTTGTTTTGTCAGGGCCTAGCATCTCTCTGTTCTTGGACAAAAGAGAAAAAGTAGATGAGCCTTTACAGAACTAGGGCTCCAGTGTCAGGGCAGAGTTGTCTGGAGAGCAGGAAAGGAATGCATCATCTAGGGCCTGGCCTCACTCTATGTGCTGGCTTGCACATTACATTTAATGCCAAACATGGCTGAGTTCTTGGAATGGGTCAAGCCCCAAACAACAAGCACAGGCCATAGGACAACTCATTCAGATGGTGGAAGGCTCCAGAGTTCAGGAGAAAATGGTCAGGTAGATAATAAAACCCAAGCACATGAGAAGAAAGCCTTTTGTTTTTGCAGCCTTGCAAATGCTGGGTTCAAAACTCATTTCAGAATGGAAAATTTCTTCATCCATGCTGCACAACTGCTGTCTTGAATTTATAGCTGACTTCCAGCAGATGAGCTCATTGCACAAGTCATAATTCAGTTTTCAGAGTAAAGAAGAATAGGATGCCAGCTCAAATTTTAAAGAAATATTGAAGAAATTCTCTGGGTAAAGGTGCATAAGGGATGGATGGAAGCCAGAGACAAATGAACCGTCTCCATCCCTTTACAAAATGTATTATTCTCCTTGTGTATAATTTATCACCTTGGATTTGGGAATGAAAATTGATTATATTTCAAAAGCAGTGAAGTGGAAATGTATTTGATTCTGAGCAGTAGATCAAGACAAAGAGAAGAGACTGGACTTAAGTTGAATCACTCGAGAAAATTGCTCCAAGAAGCTAAAACTGCCCCAAGTGCTAACGCCATTGACTAACACAGAGAACCATCAGTGTATAGATCTCTTCCAGTAGTATTTCCTTTAAGTCCTTCGAGAAAAGTCAGTTGAAGTAAATGTCAGTGTTCTCCTGGAGCCCAGGAGGCCGGTCACGATTTGAGGGCTTGTGCAAGTGTGCTAATTACAATACTACAGGAGAGTGGGGAGAGCGAGGATCATGTCAACTTGTTCTGGCACAAAAAAAATGAAGAGGACCATAGCTAGACCTCAAAGTTGGAGCACTCCTCTTCTCTGTGAGTACAGAAAGGACCCTGAGAGGCCTCCAAGGTTGGAGGGATGAAGCACAAAACTATGACTTGGATCTGGCTTCCTTAGCACATGCTCGAGTTCTGGGTGAACTGTGGAGAGTCCGGGCCTTACAGAAATCACAGAGCTGTGAGAAAAAAACGGTGGCTGAGTGTGGACACCTGAGCTGGATGACCTGGTTATGTGATTTTGGGCAAACGTCAAATTCTCCAATGCCTCTGTTTTCTTCATATTAAAACGGAGACAGTCTGTGATGATTAATGAGGTCATCTACGAACTTCCCATGCTGATGCCTGAAACATGTGAACACTGAATATGTCAGCTGTTAGAATTACTTTATTTCTGAAGTTGTATGTAGTCAAGCTGAGCAGGATTCATGCAGCAAGGTTAGAGAGTTCAGAGGCCACAATACAGAGCTTCTGATGAGTTTCTGAAGGGAGTAAGGCAACCCCCATACTCCATCAGAGTCATGGTTTATCTGTCCAGCTCCAATATCCTATTTCCTTTCCAACCATCTGGTAGGCCATGTAACTGGTCCCATGTGTGGCACCAATGAGACTTGTGCTTTAGGATTTGAATTTGATGGATATAAGCCATATTATTGTTTGGTTCCATAGTATCTGGTTATTCAGGTTCTATGACCTTTTGGTGCCTGTTTTCTCCATGTCCAAGACTAACAAGCAGAAGCAGACAGAAACAGCAGTGACTTTTAAGAGAGTGATGAATACATTCCCACACACTTTCTATTGTGAGATTGAGAGCGAGTGAATGATTTCTTGACATCTTTGTCTTGGCCTCATATTTTGATCACCATAGCAAGAAGTAAGCAACAGAGTTGGTGAGAGAAAATATTATAACCCAAAGAGTGGGACAAATTAGAGTCACCAGAGAAGGCACAAAAAAGAAAAGGAAACAATGGATAAGAGAATAAAGAGGAAGAAAAAAAAATAAAGAAGTGACCATAGAGGATATTGAAGAGAAACAACTAATAAATAATAACTAATGAAGCTTAAGAATTAGGGAGCAATGATAGTTTTAGGAAGGAGGAAATCCTCAATTGAAGAAGTTTGAGTAGAAAAGGGCTTTGGGGGCATTCTGAGATCCTCTCCTAGACAGGAGAAAAATAAACATCTAGAAAGAACCGCTAGGTCTAGGCCTTTGTCAGTCTATGGGATTGATTTACAAGGCCCTTTCCAAAGCTTTGAGTTTAGTCTATTAGTTTGTAAGTCATATAGATCTACATAAGATTCTGATTTGGTTTAGATAATTCACGGTGGGCTGAAAAACTTTCATGAAAGCCACTTTGTGATGGATGAATGACATGAATATGTTTGATTTTTGCAGTTTTCAGAAAAACAGGGTCACAATGCCCTTCAGAGTTCTAAGGAGCTTGGACAGTGTGTGATCATTTCTTTTTCTTTTTAAACAGACTGATCAGCTCACAGGGTTTGTGTGGACTGATGCTGAGCTTTGGAAAAGCCTGGTTCTGGGCTAGAACCGGGTCCTAGAGCTTTGTGGCATTCCTTTGGGTGATTCCTCAGTTTGCTCGTTGTTAAATTCTAGGATATCTGTTTCCTTGGTATCCAGGTTTTCTATTAAATACAGCACATCAGGAGAGACTGCAGTGGCAGTCCCAGGGTTGATTCCATTGGTCTCTGAGGATGTTTCGGTGTGGATTAAAAGACCTGGAGTCACAGGGTCTGGACTCAGGTTTCCTAGGGAAGCGTGTCTAGACTCCCCAAACGCTGGAAGGCTCCACCGTTTTGGGAACCTGTCATCCTCCAGGGCTTCCTCAAACTTGAACATGTCTATCTCATTACTGGCTGAAATGGTCTGATGACTTGGGGCCCTGGAAAGTGTCTTCTTCTCCGAGAGGGACGGGACTGATCCCAAGAGGTTTTCCTGCTGCCCAGTGCTGCTTGGCTGAACCCCAGTAAACTCAAAGCTTAAGATGGAGGTCGTGGAGTCGTGGTCATCTGTTGGGGACATCGGTGCTTCAGCTGCTGTGACCAAGACCTCGGGCACCTGTGGCATTTTGGTGGGGGAGGCCCTCTTACTGGACTGTGGGGTCAGGCTCTGGAGCGTGCTTGTCCTGCTGGTCTCCCTGATGGTGGACAGTTCCCCCATGCTGGAATGCTTGGGGCTGCCCTGCAGGGAGTGGGATTGCTTGCGGGCCAGGGAGGCTCTCTGGGGGCTTCTGGAGGGCACGTTCAGCAGATCCCGAGCTGGGCTGAGGGGGAAGAACACGGAGCTATCGCTGGCCTGCCTTCCGAAGCTTCTCCTGCGGGGGCTGGTGGGGTGTTCGTGGGTGCTCAGGAACCTCTTGACTCTCCTCATCATGGAGTGCCGGTGGCCATGTTTGTCATAGTTCCACAGCCAGTCGTCGCCTGAGAGCCTGAAACACAGGATAAGCACAGTAGCCTTAGAGGCCTGGCTTTGGGGGCAGAATCTCCCAAGTGAAGAGATAAGTTTTCTCTTTTTATTGTACAGATTCTGGAATGGGGGGGGGGGTGTCATTTGCAATGTTTAGCAGACGTTCTCAAACTTTTTGGTCCCAGGATTCTTTTCAGCACTTAAAAATCATTGAGTATCTCAAAGAGATGTTTATCTGGGTCATATTAATTGCTATTTTTTTTAACTATACTTACGATAATAATAGCGGAATATAGAAACCACAAGAAGGTGTTGTAAGCCCGCATTCCTTTAAGGAATAAGGGATGACATCACCACATAGCTTCTAGCCTCTGGAAAATTCCTTTGTACTGTAGCATGACCCTCTGCCCCCTTATCGGTGAAAGATACATTCCACAACGGCCAGTGGATTCTTGAAACCACAATAGGCTGGAACCATATACAACAATGCCTTTTCCAGCTTGACTAACTATTTAGCATGCACTGTGGCTGAAACTTTTGCCTTTTGAAGTGCAACAGCAAAACTAGCATGAATTATTTTACTTCTTCATGACTTCATGAGTAGAAAAGATTCATTCTTATTGTACTTCTTTGCAACTTAGCCTACATTTTCTTAAGAACTTTCATCTTTTTCTTAAAGGAAGCACTATACAACTTCCATGCAGCAAATCCAAACTTCTAGCACCACTGTGCCTATGCTGGGCGGGCTATCCCTAAATAAAATAATAAAATACAGGTGATTTCAAAACAAGCTGTACTGTACCAAGACAGTCAATATAATAATGGAGTCACCTGCTAGGTGACTAAAGAGTAGTTTATATAGTGTGGATATGTTGGACAAAGGGACCATTCGTATCCAAGACTAGACAGAGTGAAATGGCTCAGAGTTTCATCATAGTATTTACAATGGCATGCAATCAAGACCTTATGAATTGCTTATTTTTGGAATTTTCTGTTCAATATTTTTGGGCTATAATTGCCTATAGGTAACTAACAAGCCTAATGAGATGGTGAATGAGGAGGGATTTCTATATACTTATGAGAGAATGAGAATAAGAAGAAATCTTAGCGTGGATATGAACAGAGTTTTGACCACAAGGTCTCCCTAGAGGAGTCTTAGAAAACCCCGGGTTAAGTGCAGACCAAATGTTGAAAGTCTCTGCTCTAGATACTTGGACATTAAAATAAATATAATACATTTTTTCCTTATTACAAATGAAATAAGATAATGTTACCTAAGGATCCATGTCCTACCCCCAAATGAAACCTCAATGGATCATAGCTAAAATACAAGAGAGAGCAAACAATAGGGAATAATAATTTAGTTATCATACTAATCATGTGAATAATATTCATTGTTATGAACACTTTACAGACAGGTAGATTCCTTAAGCCTACGTAGCCTAAGTAACCAAATGTTTCTCTTTGGTAGCCTTTGTTACCTATTGCTTTCCTATAAGATATGTGTCAAGGAGTGAAAGCCCATGGCAAATAATGAGTACAACACAGTCTTTTCTGTACACATTTCTGGTGACTGCTTTGCCTCTGTGCATGTTCAACTAGGCCAAGAAGGAGTAGGAAGAAGCCTGTTGAGTGAAGCTATTTGTGGAGACCAGATGGATTCAATGTGTGATGGGGTTCCCCTTGAGGGAGAGTTTGTGGTGCATTTGCTATGGTTAAGAATATCCTGTTGAGGGCTGGGAAGGTGGCTCAGTGGCAGAGTGTTTGCCCTGATGCCTGAGGCCCTGGGTTTGATTCCTCAGCACCACATAAACAAAAAGAAAAAAAAGCCAGAAGTGGTGCTGTGGCTTAAGTGGTAGAGCGCTAGCCTTGAGCTGAAGAGCTGAGGGACAGCGCCCAGGCCCAGAGTTCAGGCCCCACTACCGGACCCTCCAAAAAAAAAAAAAAAAGAATAACCTGTTGAATTTTCTTTAACACTTAAAAAAATAAAACACACAATCTTACCAATTTTAATCTCTTTCAAGGCTGAAATAGAACGAGTAATTGAGATAAAGATAGTGTGTTTGGTAGTAAGGTTTATGCCTGCCTCATATTGCATGTCTGTCTCCCATCTCTGTGGATTTACACTCTAAATAGGGTTCGAAGAACTACTTCAAAGCCTTACCCTTAAGTGACTTGAGAGGCTGGCTTTGAGAGCCACCCTCCCCCTCTAGGGCTCATCCTGAGAGCCACGGTGACATGATGCTTTATGCCAGGTACATTTTCAGGGAAAGAAACACAATGGATCTTTGATAATAGATGGGGACTGCCTGCACATGGTTGAGTCAGGCCAGTCACTTCATAATTGATCAGCTCAAGCCTGTCAACTATTCATGCTTAATCAGGTCCTAAAACTCTTAAATAAAAAGGAAGGGATGATTTATAAGAACTATGCATTTGGAGTAGCCTAAGAAACAGCCAAAGAAAACCTGTTCCTGTGTTTATGAATAAAAGATGGATGGCTGAGATGATTAACTGGTGAAATGTCCTGGAATGGTGTTGGGTTACAGCCTTGAGCTGTTTTTCTAAAGCCCCAGCATTGCCCTTGGCTACCAGATAGCCTCCTGACCCAACCACCGGCATGAGAGGTGCAGATTCTGTTACATCAACTTGGGAAACGCAGACTCATGCTTCAGTGACCCTGGTGACCCTGCTCCTCGGCTTTCATTAGGTCAGATCGCCAGTCACACTTCACAGGAATCTATTTAGCCAGGGAGGCCGTGAGAGGAGGAACAAGTACAGTTGGTCACTAAGATTGCTGCCCTGGCTGTGCTCTAGGACTTAAGGTCGAGCTGGCAATCTCTCTTTATAGGACAAGCATCTGCCCTCTGTTTGGAATCTTGACTATTTACTTGGCTTTTGTTTTCCTTAACTATTCCTAAAGTACACAACCTTGTAAGAATGACCCAATCTTCTAGGGGAAAAACAATTTTTTTGTGTGTGCTGGTACTGGGGCTTGAACTCACGGCTTGGGAGTATCCCTTAGCTTTTTTGCTCAAGTCTGGGGCTCTATCATTTGGGCCTATAGTTGCACTTCCAGCTTTTTGGTGGTTAATTGAAGATTACAGTTTCATGGCTTTCTGCTAGGGCTGGTTTTGAACCTCGATCTTTAGATCTCAGCCTGAGTGGCTAAGATTACAGACATGAGCCACTGGCACCTAAGTAAGTTCAGAATAAACATAGACAAGTACAATGAGCAAACTACAAAAAGCACTTTGCTTTGGGAGCCACAGTTTTTCTGACTTTAGTTAGATGTGCTAAGGAGACTCCACTGGACCTTCTTTCCTCGTAAGACTTTGGTATGGACTCCTGAGATTTATTTGCTTATCTACTTGGCTGGGTTTACTGAGCATCAATCATGAACAACTTGTTGCATTATGCACCTTATTACTTATAAGTAAGAGCAAAGTAAGTTTTTGATACTGAGCCAGAATTGGATTGATAGAGAAGAGGCAGCATGTTCTAGGTTGGACGAAGTGACAAGTAGGAATGAGTGATTGTGAGGAGGGAGAAATACTTGATGTATGTAAAAATACAGAGGAGAGTGTAGAACATAGGCTGGAAAGATAGATTTGAGTGTGTTGTGAAAAACGACTTGAACTTTATCAGTGAGTAACCACTGCTTGTCTTGGAGAGAGCATAACTGGCCTTGTGAGGTTAATTCCAAGCTAGCTTCTAGTCTGTCTAGGCTAGAAAGCCGCCATAAAAAGCAACATTGGTGAATGCTTAGGTTAACAAGTAAGATTGAAAACTTTTCATGCCTCCAGTGTAAAGCTGGGTCTTTGGTATTTCACATACCTCATGAGAAGTGGGGGAACATGTCCTTTAGGCTTTGTACCCTAGGGAGAGTGAAAGTCCCAGCCTGGGGAACCACATGATTTTTCCTCTCTGGAAGATTTCACTATTCACATGCAGAGTTCACCTCCTCCTTTCTCATAACCATGACAAACATCACCATATTCCCAATATAAAGAAACTTGTTTAAGGACAAAAGGCTTGAAAGCTTGGAGCACACAGAATAAAATACTTGGAAAGATTTCCTCATGTCCCAACTAAGTATACCTCTTAGGTTCATTTATGCTTCATGTTCTTCTTCATTTGATTTAAAAAAAAGTACCCATGGGAGGGAAAAACTTGGAGACAGCGAAGGAAAGGCTGACAATCTACTATCTACCTGAGCTAAGTAACTGTAACCATCCATAATACATCACTACCATAATAATAATGTTATAAATTTAAAAATTTTAAAAATTTAAAATTTAAAACCCTTAGTTTAGGGTTAGTGTAATTTTGAGGTCCAAACAGCAGAGACATAATATGACAAGCAAGCAATTCATTATATTGCCATCTATGAGAGATGGTCAGATGAAAAAGTGAGATTTTATGTTTGGAACTCATTTGGACACTGATAGGCAGGTAATTAGAGAAAGTAGGACATTCATGGAAAGTGCAAAGATGCTCTCATTTCCAGACATGGAGTTGGAGAATCAGTTTGAAGGATGGGACACATGATTCATTCTGAGAGCTCACAGAGCCAGGATCCTGCTGTCCAGGCTGACAGGAACTCTCTGGGTGACCACAGAGACTCACACAAGTCCTCTGTGACTTAACATCACAACTGGCAAACTGGTTTTTTACCTGCCTTCCAGGTTGTTTGCGAACAATATATGCCAAAAAGCTTTGATGAGTGAAGATACTTAAGGGACTGTGTGAAAGACTGGCAAACTTCCAGACCACTTCAGTGGCTCCTAAATCACCACTGACCTTGGGAAGGTTGGAGGAAAATAACAGTGCCAGCCTGCAGGGCACCCTCTTTCTCCTTTAAGAGTGTTTTTTTCCCCCTAGTGTCAAATAGTTAAAACCTTCAAAGGGGCCAGGCAACAGTGGCTCACACCTGTAATCCTAAGTCAGGAGGCTGAGATTTGAGAGTCACGGTTCAAAGCCAGCCATGGCAGAAAAGTCTATGAGACTCTTATCTCCAATTAACCATCAGAAAACTGGAAGTGGTGCTGTGACTCAAGTGGTGGAGTGTTCAACTTGAAGAGCTGAGGGACAGTGCCCAAGTCCAGAGTCCAAGTCCCACAACCAACAAACAAAAAACAAAAAAACAAAAACCTTCAAAGGGAAGCCATTTCTCAGTATGCCTTGGGCTCTGGATAAATGGAAGGAAATATAATGACTGGCAGAAACTTGATTTATTACCCTGCATCTTATATCTACATATGTCTAATCTGGGGAGGGGAAGGGGACTAACAAAATGCTGAAACAAGGACACAGGATGACCCATTGCAACAAAGATACCCACAGGACAGTATATTGGCAACGAACTTTATAACTTTTGGCGGTGAGGCGCGGGGATAGGAGTGTGGGAGCTGGGGGAGGAAATGGGTAGTGGGACCACAACAAGGAAGGGAAGGGGTAACAATGATCGACAAATAATGTACTCATTGCCTTATTCATGTAACTGTAAGCCCTCCGTACAACATCTTAACAATAAAATAAAAAAAAAAAGAAACTGGATTTATTTAGTGGAAGGAAGTCAAGGAGGACCACATGATGGTGTCATGGGCACTAGGCTTTCCTGGCTTCTTGGTATCTATTCCTTTGGGCCACATGGCAGACATAGCCAACCCTGTACACATTTACTGCACAATGAGAACCATTAACACAGAAATCTGAGGCACAAAGCGATGAAATAGGTTGTGTTATATATTAGGCTCTTTTTGAAAGTGGGATGGATAATGGTAGGAGGAGAGAAGAAAACAAGCAAAAGAAAAATGATGTTAAACCAGTTGGGCTTGTTGTTTATAGTTAATTGTGACTATAAGGAGGGGCAACATGTGTTATCTCTACAGGGCAGATAGATGTCTGGATTGAAATTAGTTTCATCTTCAATGTTAAGAAAACCCCAAGCCCAGCATTTCAATAGTATCTGCTGAGTACCTACAAGCCCACAGCCTCTCTTGCCAATGACAAACGTCTAAATGAGCAGGAAAGGGGGTCTAGGTTAGGTCTGTCTAATAAGTCAGGGTAAAGATCTCCCCATCCCCTGGTGCCTGGCAGCGGATGGTGGAAATGCACTGTCACACTTCTTAGGGTATGTCTGATAATAGAAAGACCAAAATAGTTTTTGTAGGAAAATTTGTATGATGACTTGGTTGGGTCAGTGCATCTTTCCTCCCCTCCCTCCCCCCCCACCAAAAAAAAAACTAGCTTTTTGCAAGCCAGGCATGGGTGTCTCATGCCTGTAATCCTAGTTACTCAGGAGGCTGAGATCTGAGGTTTGTGGTTTGAAGCCAGCCTGGGCAGGAAAATCCGAGAGACTCTTCTCTCCAGTAAACTAATAAAAGACAAAGCCAGAAGTGGAGTTCTGACTGAAGTGGTAGTGCACTAGCTTTGAGCAAAAGAAGCTTAGAGGCAATGCTCAGGCTGTGAGTTCAAGCTACAGAACCACAACAAAACAAACAAATGAGCTTTTTGCAAAGCATCTTCCATTTCACTCGTGCAATCAGGTAAATACTGAGCTTCACAAAGATTGAAGGATAAAACTAAATGACCTGTGGTCTTTTTGTGTTCCACTTTTGAAGTGATATTTTGGCAATTTAAATTCAAATATAAGAAGTCATTTTTAACAGACCTGAAATGAGGAGGTTAGGAAAATAACAATATGATGAGTTTTCCTTCTTAGGTCAGATTCGTTGTTTTAAAATTGCAGTGTATTTAATCAAAGTCAGGCAAGAATTGATCAGGATAGTGACAAATGCAGAGGAGCGTTTATACACAAGCAAAGAAAATGCACTCTTCAAACCCATTTGGAGGCGAAAGCTGTTATTTTTAACCTTCTGCACTGCAGAACACTTAAACCTCAGGTTTATAAAATCGGCCAAGTAGCCCTCACGCTGAGCTTTAAGGGGGTGGGGCTGGGAATGGGCAAATTATTGGATTTACTTAGCTTCTCCTCTACTCCCTTTCTTGTGCACACTTCCAAGCTAATGGAGTATCTGAGAGGTATGCTTTGTCTAGGAGGCTGCACTTGGATCTTTGACCTTCCCAGCACCTCTGTGCTGCCAGTCTGAAATTCAGACCAAAAATCGTGCCGAATGTGGTTTGTAGCTTATTCCTTTGAAGAGGGGTATCTAGTCACCACCTGGGTCATGTGGTCTTGATCCCTGCTGGCCGAAAGAAATGATGGCCCAAAGAGAAGTCTGCTCTACTAACTCCTCCCCTACCTTAAAACAGCTGACTTCTACAGCACTTGGGTTAGAAAAGGAAATTAAACCATGTAAACCTCGGATATAATTTTAAAGTTGAAAACTGAGCACCAAAGGTGACCCCTTATCACATCTGAAAGAATCTCTGAGGAAGTTCTAAAATTATGACTTAATGCACATTTGTCCCTTTGGGAAGTTCTGTCTCTTCTTCTTTTCTGGTACGTTAAGGTGCGTGGGGAGTGCGGGGTGGGGGTGGGGAGTGGAAATCAATGTTCCAAGAACACATTTTTCTTGAGGTTCAACTTGAGGTATTTTTAGTAGCTTATAACATGTATAAGCATGTAATAGTATATGTTAGACTATATTTTCTTATAAGGCAACTATAGTTGAATATAGTTGGTTATGAACATATTACTGAATAAATTATCCATGTAGAAGTACTTTTAACCAAACTTTAATAAAGCACTTGCTTGTGAAAACATGCATCAGGTGCTAGTGGCTCCCACGTTTAATGGAAGCTACTCAGTGGACTGAGACCTGAAGGATCTAGGTTGGAAGCCAGCTCAGGCAGTAAAGTCTATGAGAGTCCATCTTCAATTAACCAGCAAAAAACCAAGCAACATATGCATTTTCATAGACTTAAATTAATATTGACTACCAATACTGACTGCTGCAATTCTGAATTTTTGTGCATATTACGAACATATATGTGTACATACAATAGCTAATTATATTATTGTTATGCATGAATTGAAGTTATGGAATAAAGACTAAATAAATGATCATTTTCAATAAACAGGTTAAAGTTTCAAAGTATTAAACTTTTTTTGTGTGTGTGGTAATACTGGGCCTTGAACTCAGGACCTGGAAACTGTCCATCAGCGTTTTTGCTTAAGGCTGGTGCATTGTCAATCACTTGAGCTACAGCTCCACTTGTGGCTTTTTGGTGGTTATTTGGAGAGAACACTCTCACGTACTTTTCTGCCCAGGCTGGTTTGAACCTTGATCCTCAGATCTCAACTTCCTAGGTAGCTAGGATTACAGGTGTGAGCTGTTGGCCCCTGGCTCCCAGATGTGTCTTAAATTCCTTCACTTGTAATAGAAGAAACTCTTAGAAAATTTGAATATTTCTCCTCTGTTCTAAGGGAATCCTCAGTGGATCTCATAGAAACTTTAAGATTACTCAAATGTGAGAATTTCATTTTCATTTAATTTAAATATCTTAATATTTAAATTATTATTTAAGTATTAAATATATTTAATAATGGCAAAATGTCCAATAATAATGTTCTTGAAATGGGATTGTAGTCTGTAGTGTATGGTATATAGAACTGAGCATATTTTAGATTAGTTGTGAGTTAGAACAATCACTCATGACGTACTTGAGTGATCTAATTCTTTTTTTTTTTTTTTTTTTGGGTCCAGTTGTGGGACCTGAACTCTGGGCCTGGGCTTTGTCCCTCAGCTCTTCAGCTCAAGGCTAGCGCTCTACCACTTGAGCCACAGCGCCACTTCTGGCTTTTTTTTTTTTTTTTTTGCTTATGTGGTGCTGAGGAATTGAACCCAGGGCCTCAGGCATGCAAGGCAAGCGCTCTACCACTGAGCCACCTTCCCAGCCCGAGTGATCTAATTCTTAAGCAGCCCCAGCCTTTCTGCTCCACAACTGGAATCTTTTAGCTGGTATGAGTGGATGATTTGTTGGGGTTCTTCCAATGCCCTTAAGGGATTATTGCTCCTTTACTTGTTGGCTGTTTTGATTTTCAAGACAGGATTAAAGAGAGTTATGAGAGACTTCAGTCTTTCATTTCAATGTGTTCTATTCTTTGTGTTAATACAATGTAGTAAGAATGTTGAAATGACTTATGACAGTATAATGTGAAGTGAGGCACTCTCCATCTGTCTCATGCCAGCTGTGGGGAAGAGACAAGAACTGGATCGTGTGTGTGTGTGTGTGTGTGTGTGTGTGTGTGTGTGTGTGTGTGTGTGTGTGTGTGTGTGTGTGTGTGTGTGTGTTTTAATTCATTTTCAACAATGCTAGCCTTCAGATTTGTTTGGTAATGTTAGGCTTATCAAATGTGTTTTATTCTTGTCCCATTTTCATTTTTAGGGTTTAGGTGTGTTTTCTTATAAAACACTCCTCTTTTGATTGGTTTCAGGTGTTCTCTTGTTCTTGGTTAATAGTGTCTTCATGATTAGGCTAATAAGAAAGATACTTTGATTAAAACAGTGATCAGAAAGCAGTCCATATTCTGACAAAAGAACAAATAAACAAATTCACCTGAACTGATCCCAGGTGAGAAGATGGGCAGAGTTCAAATAGGAAAGATTTTTTTTCATAGCCATACAATAGTTACTAGTAGTTAGTAAATGCTCAAGGTGTATATATTTATGAAACAATTTTGAATTTGAGTGCTCTGGTCACATTTTTAAGTACTTATTTCCCAAATGTTGATTCTGAAGTTGCTTTTCAACAGGTCCCGTTCTTAACAAAGACTGGGAGATGAGACTTCAGCACTGATTTGGTGTCAGAATTCACAGGACTGTTTTTAAACACCTTGTTGGTCTACAGTTAAACAGAGAAAAACGAGTCTTATTAAAATATCCTCTGGAGGCCTGGCACCGGTGGCTTATACCTGTAATTCTAACTACTCAGGAAGCTGAGCTCTGAGGATCACAGTTCAAAGCCAGCCCAGGCAGAAAAGTCTGTGGGACTCTTATCTCCAATAAACCACTAGAAAACCAGAAATGGTGCTATGGCTCAAGTGGTAGAGCACTTGCCTTGAGCTGAAGAGTGCAGGGACAGCACCCAAGGCTAGAGTTCAAGCCTCCTGACCAACAAAAATAAATAAATAAAATAAAAAAATCCTGTGGATTAAGGCAGTATGATGCTGAATGAAGGGACACAGGACTTCCTGCATTACTAGCCACATAAGCACCACACCTCCCCACCTCCCTATCTCCCCTACTTCATTCACTGGCCCACACACTGAGGCCTCCCTTGTTAGGACTTGCACCAGTCTGTTGTCAGACCACTATGTCTTCTCTGTCATCCCTTGCAGATGCTCTCAAGACTTTTTCCCCTCTTCTGTTTAAGAGACAACAGTGTTAATTTATCTCTCTAGCTTTCTTATCTCCATCAATCCACCTGTAAGGCTAACTTATCTAAACCCAAACTGTGATAAAGTCATTTAATTGCTTTGGACAAAGGCTATGAAAACTATAACCTACCTTTGGCCCCTCCCCAGATTCAAATTTTGGCTCTTCTAATAATACATAGCAAATGATTCCTTGGAATACATTGTCATTCTTTACCATCTTTGTTCACATTAGCCTGGCATGTATCCTTTAGTGACTCCCTCCTACCCTGTTTTTATTTTTTTCTTTTGGTCTGAGACTGGGACACTGATGTTTTCACTTATTGGCTAGCACTCTACCAACTGAGCCACACTGCTGATTCCTTCCCCCACTCTTAAAGATACATGTTAGAATCCTCAGCTCTAGAACCTTTCTCTGTCACCAGGCATTGTGGAATGTGTCCTCACTGCGTATATTTCTGCAAGACTCAGAATTTCTCTTTGTGCACCATACAAGTCTGTGAGCTTAAGTGGTGGATTTTTTTTTTCATGTCTATGTCTAGTATCTGGCATCAAACTTCCCATGGGGTAGTACTCTGAAAAAATTTACCTGAATAAATGAATACATTCTGTATGCAGAAGCACAAGAAAAAAATTTAAGTTTGTACTTAAGACTTTTTTTTAAGGAATAATCTTATTTCACTTATGTTATCTAGCAAGTGTGCAGAACACAGGCCCATATATTGGACAAGTTTCTTACTCCTGAGAAAAAAGCCACTTGCTTCTGTGAGGAAGAAGAGTTTGCTGAATGTGAAAGTCATTTCTGATTGGTTGCGTGGGAGGCTCCTTCCTTTTTTTTAGATTGCATTTGGATAGTAATTTATTCAGTTATTGGAGGGCACTGAGTTAGTTTTAGAATCTGAAAAGTTAATATGAAAAGATATGGCCAATGTGATTTCTGAATGAAATGTTCTGGAGAGCTAAACCCCAAAAGAATATAAAACTACAAAACTGCTGAGTGCTGGTGGCTCATGCCTGTAATCCTAGCTACTCAGGAGGCTGAGGTCTGGGGTTCAAAGCCAGTCTGGGTAGAACAGTCCCTGTGAGGCTCTTATCTGCAAATTAACCACTGAAAAACCAGAAGTGGAGCTGTGGCTCAAAGTGGTAGAGAGCTAGCTTTCAGCAAAAAGAGCTCAGGAACAGTGCCTAGCTCCTGAGTTCAAGCCCCACAACTGACAAAAACAAAACAAAAAACAAAAACCCCCACCACAACAATTTAAAAAAAACCTACAAAATTTACTCACCCAAGAAAGGATTCTCTATGCTTATTGAGCATGGACACATGAACAAGATTTGGCTAATAATATTGACCTTTTGTACCTGTCCTGATTAGTTTGGGAATGGATGTGTTAGTGAAGTCTAGCCAATCATAACAAAGCCAGCACTTCAGGTTTTTTTTTTTTTTCTTTTTGGTCATGGGGCTTGAACTCTGGGCCTGGGCGCTGTCTCTCAGCTCTTTAGTTCAAGGCAAGTGCTCTGCCACTTGAGCCACAGTGCCACTTCCAGTTTTCTAGTGGTTTATTGGAGATAAGAGTCTTATGGACTTTACTGCCTGGGCTGACTTTGAACCGTGATCCTCAGATCTCAACCTCCTGAGTAGCTAGGATTACAGGTGTGACCACCAGCACCCAGTGTACTTCAGCTTTAAGAACTGGAAAAACAGATTCCATTTCCATTGGGTTATCTGACAAAGGTGGGTGTTATAAGTCTGAGGCTGCTAGCTGCCATCTTTCCATTTTACCATCAGAAGGGAAGAGGTTGGCTGAAAGGGAGCCAGAGACAGACTCAGAATTGAGAGAGACAGAGCAATAGCAAGCTGGGTTACATTCTTGGGGCCTCTGTATTCAGCCATTTTCAAAGATAGACTAGTCTTTGAGTGTAGCCTAATAAACTTCCTTTTGATTAAGTTAGTTTGGTCTTGTGTTCCAGGTGATCAGCATTTTGTTGAACCCCACAATCATAGGAAGAATCAACAGTCATGGATCATAAAGCTTATTCTGTAGATGCTTGGCTTTCCACAGTCCTGTAATGGCTTTTCCTGGATCATGAGCCTCCCTGTTAATGGTTCTCATTCATGCAGAAAATCAAAAGCAAGTCAGCTTTTGCCTAATTGGTTTTTTTTTTTTTTGATCAATTACTTCTAGCACAGTCCAGCCAGACATCTCATACAACCTCTTTCAAAGACTAGCATTCACTCTGCCTTTCCTTGCCATGCTGGTGAACAGGCCATTGGATTAGAAGCATTCTGTCTGATAACTGATTGCTTGATGCAGTCTAAAACAGGTTTTCTCTCAGTTGTTGTATTTTCTGTCCTAAATTCCTAGACTTAGTTTAACCTGAAAAAAACCACAGGTTTGTTTAATATTTGTATGTATCAAGTTGATATTCATGAGTGAAAGATCTGACTATCTGACAAAAATAATTACATGTTTTTATACTTAGGATCTTATTTAATTTTTTTTTGGTGGTCCTGGACTTGAACTCACATCCTGTTCCTGAGCTATTTTACTCAAGGCTTAGTGCTCTACCACTTGAGCTATGGCTCTTCTTCTGACTTTTTGGGGATTCTGACTTTTTGTTATTAATTTGAGATAAGAGTTGTGTTTTTTTTGTTTTTGTTTTTTGTCAGTCATGGGGCCTGAACTGTGGGCCTGGGCACTGTCCCTCAGCTCTTCAGCTCAAGGCTAGCATTCTACCACTTGAGCCACAGTGCCACTTCTGGCCTCTTCTGTTTATGTGGTGCTGAGGAATCAAACCCAGGGCCTCATACATGCAAGGCAAACACTCGCCACCTTCCCAACCCCTGTTTCTGTTTTTGTTTTAGTTTTAATGGGCTTTCCTGTCTGGGCTGGCTCTAATCTTGTGATCCTCAGATCTTAGCATCCTCTCTTATTTAATCTTCCCAGTAATCTTTGGGGCAGCAAGTGTCCCTGAGACCTCTTAGAAGTTCATGGACAGTATGATCACAACAAATATGTTAATCAAACTAAAAATCTCAATTAATTTAAACCATTTCACTGTTAGTTGCAACCCCCCCAACTCTATGAGCATTAGAAATGGATCATATTCTGAATACAATCACCTCAATGATTCTCAGAATCTGTCCGTAGTGTTGGTCTTCTTTCTTCTACAAGTTATATTTTCAAGGGCTTTGCATTAAGACAGAAAACATTGAATTTTCTAAAAACAAACTCATAAAAAAATATCAGGACAGTTCTAGAAGTTCATGAAGCTCTGCCACAGCAGAAGGAATTACCAGGGCCACTTAGTGTAAGCCGGGGGAGTTGTCTTCCTGCAGACTGAGCAATAGGCTGGGGAGGGAGGAGCAAGCTGGCCTGCAAGAACCCTGGATGGCAAGGCCCAGCAGTTCAGGAGCAGAAGTAAGTCTAGCCTGCTATGAACCTTCTCTAATGTATACTTGAACAGAACCAACACCAATCTCCTGACTCCCATGTTTTTCTCATCACTTGCCACATCTCCTGAATTTCTACTTTCAGTCATCTTTTCCTTTGGCTCTCCAGGGGCTTTCAGCCTCAGACGCCCCTTTGAAAGAGAAACACTGCAAACCATTATTTACAAGAGTGAGAGCTAAGCTTTATAGGAATAGGATAGAAGCTAGGCATTCCGAATTGTGGGGAATCAGGAGGAATACTGCGGGAGGAGGGGCAGGTCATGTGGCCATGACAAGATATGAACTGGCCTCAAGGAAAAGCCACAGCTTTCCCACAGAAGTTCCAAAACAATCACCCACAGATTTTCTTTTTCTGTGGTCTCTTTTTAGAAGCAGGGGTTATTATTTTCTTAAAAAGTTTTCTGTACTCTCTTCAGTTACTTAGAAACTGTGGCCTCTGTTTCTGGCAGGGAAGAGGCATTCTTTCATCCATTTCTCCAACATCAGACACATGATCAGTTTTGATAAAATGCAGGAATGCATTTATGTAATGCTTGTAGCACATAGGGACAGACATAGCTGTGTTAAAATCATTTGAGTAGAGATTGACTTGAACATACCAGGCACAGTAAGAGCAGAACAATACTCGGAATATGTTCTAAGTCTTGAATGCTTTGGAAAGAACATGTGCACTCACCCCATTTGGATTGTTGACCCCAGAAACGAGGGTATGCAGTAGTCAGCAGCTGCCAGTGTGTATGGTGGTCGAGCTGCAGAATCGTCCCAGTAAATGTCCTTCTTCATCTTGGGTAAGCTCATGTGCATCTCATCCACAGCTAGAAGAGAGACCTAAAAGCATTGTCATAGTGTTAGAACAGCTCAGATATGGATGCTATAAAAAAAAGAGAAGAATTTCCAGCAGGTAAATGCAAATTGGAGAGCAATAGGACTTGGCCTCCAAGAGTGAATCTACGGATGCCTTTGCTGCAGCCAGGGCTTCTGCAGAGTGGTCCCCATTGTTTACTGCTCAAGAGCACTTGGCAATAGTGTAAGTGGGCTTTTTGCACTTCCCACACATCATCAACCAAGTCTCATGTCTCAGTGCAGAGCTACATCTTACCTACAGGAAGGTGTGGCAAGGCACCTTTGTCTTCTTTGCTTCCAGCGATGGATTGTTCTTTGTGACTCCTCTGACAGCAGCCACTTCATCCCTCCCCTCCACCCCCTAGGTAAACATTCTTATATTTTATCCTATTAATCGTGGGAGCAGATGTCTGCTTGCTGTCCCCTCTTACACGCTTTCTTGATTGTTTTTTGGAAAGAGAAACCAACCAGCCTAAATTGCTTGAAGTGGTAGTGATTTCTCTCTCCTCCTGGCTTTGACAAGGTCACATAAAAATAACATTATTTTTCTGGGAATCAGTTTGGATTTTTTTTCTACTGGGATGTGGATTCAGAACTTGGTGCTTGCCAGGAAGGCACTCTATTATACTCCCAGATCTTTTCCTTTCATTACTTTTCAACTAGGGCCTTGCATTTATGCTTAAGGCTTGGCCTGGGCTGCCATCCTCTTATTTACACTTTCCATGTAGCTGGGATGACAGATGTGTAACACCATTTCCAGTTAGTAGTTGAAATGGGAGCTCCCACACTTTTTATCCTGATGGGAGTTGAGCTACGATCCTCCCCATCCCAGCCACTTAAGTAGCTAGATATACAGGCATGAGACACGGAGCTTGACCAAGGGAATCCAGTTTTGACTACAAGTGAGTAATGTAGGCATGTGCTTCTTCCCTAGCAGACCTACAGTGTAATCTACAATGAAACAATGTGATAGCAGGGCCAGGGCTTGAAACAAAATTAGGTGGAGTTTTTTACTCTGTGGCTTTCAGGGAAGAAATGGTCTGAGAAGAGTTTTGCAAAGAAGAAAAATCCCCTCATTCTTGCTTTTCATGAGATGTCACGTTGGAACTTTGCAGGAAGAATTAAAGGGGGTCCCTTTTATGTGTTTCTGATAAATTTGTGAAATAGGCTGCTATAGCCTGGCTTGCCTTTCCATGTCTATTTCCTGCTTAGTTTGGTGTGCTGCAAGCTGGAGAATTCACATCAGCTTGTGTCCTGCATGCTGATTTCTGGTCACTGTTAATCTCTGTGGATGGTAATAGCAATCAGGCAAAGGATGAATTAAAATATTGCTCTAAGATGGGCGCAGCAGCTCATACCTGTGGTCCCAGCTACAAGTAGGCTGTGATGTGGAAGATGGCAGGCTCAGGTCATCCAGGGGAAAAAAAATCATGAGACCTCATCTCAACAGAAAAAAAAACCAACAACTAGGCACCGTGGTTGTGTGTTTGTCATCTCCGCTACTCCAGGAAGCATACTGGAAGAATGAGATCAAGGTTGGCTTGGGCAAGAAGTGGGACCTATCTCAAAAATAACCTAACAAAAGGACTGAAAGTATTCTTCCCGTGGTAGAGTACCTGCCCAGCAAGCACAAGACTCTGATTTCAAACTCCAGTACTGTTTAAAAAAAATTGCTCTGTACTAGATGGAAGAGGCCCAGTATGGCAAACAGAAACTTGCTGAGAAAATTGATTGATGTGGCATTCTACTGAAACTGCAATCCAGGACAAGGCTACGCTCAAAGCCCCGCATTCTGCACAGTCAAGTCTCTTCTATTTGTGCCTAAAGCTCTGAAGTCCAGGCAGCTGCATTCAGAGCCTGTTAGGATTTTGAAATATCCCAAATCGTTTATTCTTAATGTTTACAAGGGAAAGAAAAGTTCCTCTAACCTGCAAATTTCTATCAATGCACCAGTTAGTTTCAAAATCATCATCATCTTCTCCAAAAGGGTTGATAAGCTGCTCAGCGACCTGCAGTTAAAAGCACAGAATAAGCCAGCATGAGGATGCTCAAGAAGACAGAACCGAGAGTGAGTTTGATTCCTGCTTTGTGCTCTCCTTCTCTTGCCTTAAGTCTTGTTCCTTAGTGAGCATACTCTCCAACTGTCTACTCCACTTCTTACAACGCAGACCTCTCCCAGAGAGACACTTTTGAGGAGCTGAATCAAATCAATGCATGTTGAAGAACCATCATAGCCTATGCTTTCAAGGAATTTATAAAGACCCAGACAATTAGACAAAGTTAAACAGCAAAGAAGGACTTAAGCCACATGTAAAGAAATATAAGATGATTTCACAATTATTAGATATAAACTACTAAATAGATGAGTCTGAGAGCTAGGAGCTGTGAGGTTTAAATTAGAAATGTACTTAGTTTTACCCCAAGGATTTCTTTCTTTTTTTTTTTTTTTTTTGTCAGTCATAAGGCTTGAACTCTGGGCCTGGGTGCTGTCCCTCAGCTTTTCAGCTCCAGGCTAATGTACTACCTACCACTAGAGCCACAGAACCACTTCCCCCAAAGATTTATTCTTTTTTTGTTGTTTTTTGTTTTTTTTGGGGGAGTCCGGTCGTGGGGCCTGAACTCTGGGCCTGGGCACTGTCCCTCAGCTCTTCAGCTCAAGACTAGCACTCCACCACTTGAGCCACAGCACCACTTCGGCTTTTTTCCTTTTTGCTTATGTGGTGCTGAGGAATTGAACCCAGGGTCTCAGGCATGCAAGGCAAGCGCTCTACCACTGAGCCAACTTCCCAGCCCCCAAAGATTTATTCTTATCCAGTGAGTTAGTTTTCATGCTGGGAAAAGTTTAGTAGCTTCTTAACATATATCTTCTTTTGTTTTTTGTTTTTTTTTTTTGGGTCCAGTCATGGGGCCTGAACTCTGGGCCTGGGCGCTGTCCCTCAGCTCTTCAGCTCAAGGCTAGTGCTCTACCACTTGAGCCCCAGCGCCACTTCTGGCTTTTTTCTTTTTGCTTATGTGGTGCTGAGGAATCAAACCCAGGGCCTCATGCATGCAAGGCAAGCGCTCTACCACTGAGCTACCTTCCCAGCCCCTTCACATACATCTTCTAATATTTGTTTGATATTAAATAATCTCGCCATGTTCTTGAACTAAATAGCATTTTTGAGATGTGTGTGTGTGTGTGTGTGTGTGTGTGTCTGACTTGCCTATTATTTACCTTTTTTTAGTAATTTTTGATTTTTTTATTATGTGTGTGTATGTTTTTGGAGATAGAGATAAAGAGAATGAGGGAAAGATTTTATATTGGTTCTAGCTAAGGACAAAACAGTACAAAATAACCATTTGATTAGTTTCTACATTCTAGATTCTGAGATCTTTGGATAGAATCTGGTACTTATTTTTTAAGATTTATGTCAAAATGTAGCACAATTCATTTCATTTTTCAGCTGTTCATGAAATAAACAGGAGAGTTCTTAAAAACAAGCAAATAAACAAGCACATACAAGCTAGTGTCTGGGCACCTCCCCGAGAAATTCTGAGTTTGTAAGGCTGAGTCTAGGCATCAGGATGAGGTAAAGCTCCCGGGGGATTTTTACAGCCAATCAGTAAGCTTCACAGGGAGAGTTGTGGCAGAGGCCTTGTGGCAAGGTGTGGGGGGCTGTCTAACATCTCTTGCCTAGGGTTTGGTTTAATTAAATAGGTTGGCTGCTGAGTTCTCAAAATATTTTCATTATTTTCAATTTTTGCTTTTATGGTAGTTGTCTGGTATATGTTACTTGAGTCTATATCAAATGGTGAAAATGACACCTACATTTGCTCACTGACAGTCTCCCAAAAACATACTTGATTAGAGGTTCCATTTCCAGTACGAAACCTAGTAGTAAACGGTTCAGAAATGTGCAATCGTTTTTCTATCTTCTGGAAAGACTTACAAAGATCTAAATTGTCAAGATAGAGAGATGCTACTCACCAGTAAGGGCAAACTCATTTTTATTACATTTGGCCACCTGACTTTTTGTTGTTGTTGTTGCTGGTACTAGGGTTTGAACTCAGGGCCTGAGTGCTGTCCCTGAACTTTTTTGCTCAAGGCTGACAATCTACCACTTGAGCCACAGCCCCATTTCTGGCTTTTTAGTAGATAATTGGAAAGAGTCTCAAGGACCTTCCTGCTTGGGCTGGCCACAAACCAACATCCTCAGATCTCAGCTTCTTGAGTAGCTTGGATTACAGTTGTGAACCACCAGAGGTGGCCCTATGGTTGACTATCTCTTAAAGGGTTGTTTTCTCATATTTACCTTTAAAAGTTTTTTTTTTTTTTTTTTGGGTCCGGTCGTGGGCCTGAACTCTGGGCCTGGGCGCTATCCCTCAGCTCTTCAGCTCAAGGCTAGCGCTCTACCTATTGAGCCACAGCGCCACTTCCAGCTTTTTTCTTTTTGCTTATATGCTGCTGAGGAATCGAACCCAGGGCCTCATGCATGCAAGGCAAGTGCTCTACCACTGAGCTACCTTCCCAGCCTCCTTTAAAAGTATTTTATACAGAGAAAGATTGTTAGTAGTTTTAGAAAATACATCAAACTAGTGGCACCAGTGGCTCACACCTGTAATCCTAACTACTCAGGAAGCTGAGATCTGAGGATTGTGATTCAAAGCCAGCCTGGGAAAGAAAATCCAAGAATGCTCTCCAATAAACTACTCAGAAAAAGCTGGAAATGGTGTTGTGGCTCAAGTGGTAGAGTGCTGGCCTTGAGCAAAAGAAGTTCAGAGACAGTACCCAGGCCTTGAGTTCAACCCCAGGACTGGCAAAAGAAAGGAAAAAAGAAAAGAAGGAAAGAAAGAAAGAAAAAAGAAAGGAAGGAAGAAAGGAAGAAAGGAAGAAAGGGAGGAAGGTAGGAAGGAAGGAAAAAGAAAAGAAAGAAAATATATCAGAATGAAAGGAACCGCTAACATCTCTACATTACAATCAAGCACCTTACATAGACACAAAGCAAAGAACAAAAAAGGTCAGCACATCTCAAGGGAAAAGACAGGGAAAAAAAGGACCAGAATGATAATAAACATTTGGGTCAGTTGTGGTGATTTTGTGTTTATAAAGCTAAGCCTACTTTTTCTTCTAAAGGGAAGTGGGAGCCATTAATTTCTCCTGCTCTCTTTCTCCTAAGTGGGTGAAAATAATAAAGACTCACTGTCATCTGGTTAAAAATGTTTTTGCCATTTAAAGGACATTTCATTTGTCTTTTGAGCATAAGTTGAAATACCAACACACTTATTTTTCTTGGTGTAGATTCAAACCAATAAAGAAAAGGCTTTTGTAGGGGAAATTTGCTTCAACCCCAAGTCCTGACTGCATATGGCGCTGGTGAGGCCGATCATTAGAAAATTCTTTGTTTGTTATCCTGAAACTGTCCTTGGATTTCAGTTAGCATAACACAGATATTATTTTCTATTTCTCTTTGAATCGCATACTTCCCTTTTGGAATATTATAAAAGTAATGGAAATACATATACATACACATATACATATACATAAACATATACATATACATCTGGAGAGGCTGGGAGGAGTGAGGAGGTGGTGTGGGTGCTGCTAGGGAACCAATACAGCTCTACACTGAATATTGGACAAGCTATTCTTGCTGCTCAGATCTTTTTAAACTCCTGGAAAACCAAATGTCATCATTAATCCTCATATTTCCTGATTTTGATTCTTATAAGTTCTGATTTTGAAAATAGGATGTATTTAGTGTTGTGAGACAGCTAGTAAGATTTCTAGGAATTGCCAATAACAGTTATAGAGGATACTATGACAATGTTAATGTTGAAGTCTGATAGCCAAGCCCTTTTCTTATTCTTACCCTGCCTGGTTACTCTTTGTGGTCTAAAATATCAATACAGGCACAGTTATTACTTTAATTACATTATTGTGATCCTAATGGGAGCACTTGGAGACAGAAAAAATCAATGTAAGAGTGTTCTTCTAATCTGTGTGTAATGAACTACTTCAGACTGCTCCAATATAGTCTGACAGCAGCCCTGTCACTATAATCCTTGATGGAAAAGTAATCACATCTCTGAGCTATTGCATGATAAATCTACCTTTGACACACTCGGGAAGATTTGCTAAAAACCTGAGTAGAAGATCAGCATAGAGAGTTTGGAATATGACAGGTTACAGAGTGAGTCTCAGACATTGAGACCATTGGCTACCTTGAGCCATCCTGCGTAGAAGAAGAATTGTAGGAGAGTAAAGATTGGAATGTAAAGATCTAAATCATGCCCCGCATAGCCTTTGGTAGGATCCAAAAACTGTCGTCCAATCAGGCATGCAAAGAAGAAGGTGTAGACAGCAAGAGTGACAACCTAGAATAGAGAAAAACCAAAGTAAGAAGACAGTGGTGGCTGCCCCCCAGGGAGCTAAGGTGCCACGGCAGGCCAGGAGAAATGCAAAATAGTTGATACCTGAGTATAAACCAGTGGAATCCCGACCCAGTCGTAGCCAAATAAGAGACTGCACCAGGAGCGATAGCGATTCATTTCCTAGGACAGAAGCACAGAAAATATGGTTGACAGTAATGATGAGTGTGGTGAGAAATATTGACTAGCACTCAGAACATGACCATGCTTTTCTGAATATGTCTGAAAAAAATGATGGGAACAACTTTGTAAAATGAATGAATTAGCTCCCAAGGTGACTACCCAAGGAAAATACTGAAGAAAAAAAAACCCAACACAATGAACATCAGTGAGCAGCATGCACAAGGACTTATTGTAGACTACCAAAAATATTAAGACAGAACTTTATAAAAATACCCCTTGTTCTATTGACTTCACAAATGCATACTATATATGTCTAAATAAATGCCCCCAGTACATGTATATATATACACACACACACCCCTATAAATAGGTATATATGTGTGTATTCATGTAAATATACATAATACATAGATATGCCCAGAGTAGTGACAGGAAGGCAATGGTGAATAATTTAAGTATTTTTTAGTTTTTTGGGTTTTCTTTGCCAGTCTTGGGGTTGAACTATAGGCCTAGTGTTGTCCTTGAGCTTTTGTACCTAAGACTTTTATTCTAATACTTGAGCCATAGTTATACTTCTGGCTTTTTGTGGTTAATTGGAGATGAGAGACACATGAACTTTTCTGCCTGGCTGGCTTTGAACCACGATCCTCAGATCTCAGACTCCTGAGTAGCTAGGATTACAAGTGTGAGTCACCTGTGATGGCAATTTTTAGTAGAAAAATTGGAAGAGCTTTTTTATTCTTCTCTGTTTGAAAAACACAATTACACTAGATCTCAGGAGAAAAAAAGATATCAGTATATTCCTCCACAAATAGGGACTTTCGAGTGCTCGTATTTGTTAGAAAATATATCTCTTTGGAGTAGGGAGGACTGAAAGTCATTGATTCTCTTCTGCCCCACATAATATTATCTAATACAGAGAAGAAGAGCAAATCTTTATTTGGGAGCAATTTTAAAACCATTTACTCTTTTTAGTCTCCAAGCAGGAGACAGTCATGGCATACCTATCCAGTCTTAGATAGATTTGTTTCTTTGAACAATTCGGGTTCTTTTGTTTAGGGAGACACTACTTTATTCAATGGAGCATGCTACTTTGTTAAATTGGGCTCAGTTACCATATTCCAATTTGGAGGAAATGACTGAGGAGGTTTATTTTTTTCAGATTTTATTCTAGAATCCTGAAGCCACGGAGGGTAAACATGAACCTTCCAAACCCTTGTCAGCCTGTGTTTAACACATGTTTATAGCATCTCTTACATACCAGGCTGTGTGAGACACAACAACCACTATGAGGCAATCTGAGTTTAATCCGTGCCCTGTCTCTTTCTTGCACATTGTGGATTTTGATACTAACTCAAATTTTTCCAGTTTCTTGGAACCAGAATTGAAGAAAGCAGATTCTTCCTAATCCAGCCTGTTATATCTAAATGCCTATTGGGCTCTAATAACTGGCGTCTGCTACTAATGCTTTGTGATGTACTCACAGTCATCAGTGATTGTAGATCGACGCTGTCTCTAATTCTACCTTCATCCCGGGCTTTAGTTGCAAGATTTCCAAACCAGATAAATGGAACCCAGTATTTCAGATGAGGTGATTTGAGGTGGTCGAATAATTTCCTTTCATCTGCTGTCATAAAACCTTTACAAAGATAAAAATAGCTAGGTTATAAAAGTTAGTTTAACATTAATAGGTTAACAGATTTTCAGTCTATTACAGAAGCGTATCTTGAGAATATAAAGAAAAGCATAGAAGTTCTTGTCTCTATTAGTTTGTGCTTTTATTAGTGTAGTAATGTGGAATGTGTGTATGTACTTATTCATATGCACACATCTATCTATGGTGCAACGCAGGGACCATTCTATGCCAAAATACATATTGGCAGTCAGATAGTAAATGTGGCTAGAATATTTAGGGGAATGTATTCTTTAGGTTTTGGTGTATTCACCTAAAATGTGTACCAATGATGCTTAAAATTGTTAAGATTAAAAGATTAAATATGGGGGCTGGGAATGTGGCTTAGTGGTAGAGTGTTTGCCTAGCATGCATGAAACCCGGGGTTTGATTCCTCAGTACCACATAAACAGAAAAAGTCGAAAGTGGTGCTGTTGCTCAAGTGGTAGAGTACTAGCCTTGAGCAAAAAAAGAAACTCGGGGACAGTGACCAGAACTGGCAAAAAAAAAAAAAAAAGACTAAATATGGTCAGGTATACAGAACGCTTAGTATGTGCTAAGTAAGGATTCACAGGTCTGTTTCTTCTGCTCTTTCCTTGACTTTCTCTTTACCCTGGGACTTTTGCTCCCACATGGTACTTACATTATAGTATATTTTAATATACTTATAGTATTAGATTATATTATAGTATTATTAATGTTTCTCCTGCTAAGACATTTTTGAAGATATTAGTCTTCATAGTCCCCAAAGAACTTGGAACATGTTTTAGAAGTGTTTGTATAATTTTATGTGTGTATATATATAATTTTTGTATATAAACATACACACATATACATATATACACACACAAAGAAAATTTATATTGCTGTTTAGTTAGGTTTTCAATAACCTCTCTGAGACTCAGTTTCCTTATCTATACAAGAGAGATTATGCTATCTACATCACAAGAATGCAGTAGAACTACCTGAAATGATGAATTTTTGTCAAGATGTTAGCATAACACATAGCTCCTACTTCATTAAGTGCTAAGATTCATATATGTGGAGCTCCTCCTCCTCTATCCTCACATAAGAGAAGAAGAGCTTTGAATATTAGAAGAGGAATCAGGGGAGAGGATCAGGTAGGGGGAGATGGGAAGAGATGGGAAGGGGAAACAAAGAGGAGGCAACAATGCTTGATAAGAAATGTACTCGTTATCTTGCCCATGTAATTGTAACTCCTCTGTACGGTATTCTCACAATAAAAAAAAAGAAGAGGAATCAAGTAGCAGGCTTATTTAATAGACATCTACTCAATGTCTACTATACTTCAGGGTTCATTCACATAGAAATGTAAGAATGTACATTTATGTACATTTATTCTTTTACTTTAAAAAAATTTGAGCCAGGAGCCGGTGGCTCAGGCCTGTAATCCTAGCTACTCAGGAGGCTGAGATCTGAGGATCATGGTTTAAAGTCAGCCTGGGCAAGAAAGTCTGTGAGACTTTTATCTCCAACAAACCACTAAAA
Organism: Dipodomys merriami; assembly: GCF_024711535.1. Lineage (NCBI taxonomy): Eukaryota > Metazoa > Chordata > Mammalia > Rodentia > Heteromyidae > Dipodomys > Dipodomys merriami. The sequence goes on from NW_027202271.1 coordinate 29,999,495, forward strand.
ACCTGAAAGTGGCACTGTGGCTCAAGTGGTAGAGCGCTAGCCTTGAGCTGAAGAGCTGAGGCACAGCAGCCAGGCCCAGAGTTCAAATCCCATGACTGACACGAAAAATTTGATCAAGTAGTGGTACGTCTCATTTTTCCCAGCTACATCATTAATTTCCCTGGAGGAAATCACCATGATCAGTATTAAGTATTGCAGGGATATCTTAAAGATTTTTAATGCATTCCTATTTTCTAAAATGGAAATGGTTTAATTTACATACATATTTGCCATTTACTTCTATTTTTAAGTTACCCTAGAGATTTTTAAAAATTAGCTGAGGACAGCAGCATTCTCCTCCTCCTCCTCCTCCTCCTCCTCCTCCACCTCCTTCTCCTCCACCTCCTCCTCCTCCTCCTCCACCTCCTCCTCCTCCTCCTCCTCTTCCTCCACCTCCTCCTCCTCCTCCTCCTCCTCCTCCTCCTCCTCCTCCTCCTCCTCTTCCTCCTCCTCTTTCTCTTCCTCCTCCTTCTTTTTTTTCTTTTTCTTCTTCCACTTAAGCCACAGCACCACTTCCAGTTTTTGAGGTTAATGGGACATAAGAATCTTTTCTGCCCAGGCTGGCTTTGAACCATGATCCTCAGATCTCAGTCTCCTGAGTAGCTAGGATCACAGGTGTAGGCCACCAGTGCCTGGCAACAACATTCTTTTTTTAATGACTATTCTCTACTAACCTTAATTGTTAATTATATTCCACAATTTATTTAATTCTCTTTTGAATATTTAAGATATTTTTGCTAGTGAAAAAAGCTAAACAAATACAGGCATTTCTCCCTATTTAATGAATGGAACCAATGTCTGAACCCTTGAAGATGCACGCACTGAAGTCCTGTTTTCCCATGGGTGCTGTGTAATAAATCTTTCTCTGCCCTATACTGTGACTCTTTGTTTGGCATGTGGGGACAAGTGGCTGGACCTAACTTGGGACTCCTGAACTTTTGTTTTGGGGCCTAACAACTCTGTTTCATTACTACAGGAAGTTAATAGGTAAACTTGACCTGTCTCAACTGTCAGCTTACAGACTTGCCGCAGCTCTTCTTCCTTTAGCTGGAAGCCAATTCTCAGATATTCCATATCAATTGGCTAGCAGTTATATTCTTGGGATTTGGAATACAATTTAAAAAAATGATCCCACTTACTCACTGATGCAATCGCTGTAATTTGACCAAATAATAACTGTCTCTGGTTATTTTTTTTTATTCACCAGTATGTATCAAATTGTGCTAGTGAGTCAGTTCTCGCTTTCTAAGAGGAAAGCAAATATGCTGAGTGAAGGCTGCTATACTGTAGATACTACAGTAAGAGTTAGAACCTTTAATCCATGCAGGATCTCTCTTGATCAGAAGGGAATATGTGATTCGTAAGTTTTTAGAACCAACTAGATTGGGTACTCTTCTAGGATCTGGGAAAGATGACTGGTAGATCAGACATTGATGCTTCAAGATTACCACCTTCTCCCTCCTTACAAGGTCATGACCCTCATCTCTAAGATTGTTAATTACAATTATTAATCAGAAGCACTACCAGTTGTCTGATCTTCCACCACCCCGTCTCTTTCATGTGTTTTTTCTTGTTTTTGTTTCTAAATCTTTTACCCTAAGGCTCTATCCATTCTCCTAGCTGGCATGACTATTTTGTTCTGCTGTTGTTACACACTTCTAGGATTTTTCCTGATATCTCTTTTTCTTTTGGCTTGTTCTGGTCTGTGTAGTGATTTTCATATTATTTGTCCACCCCCCAAAAAACCCCCACCTTAGTTAGTATTACTAATCAGAGTAAAATATCTCTATCTCAGACCAACTAGACATTTGTTTGTATTGATTAGCAAATCAAGTGATAGTTTAATGGACTGCTAGTTTTAGACAAAATTTTATTGCCTTCAAGCTAAAGGACTAATTAAATCCATTGACAAACAAGATTCTAGGCATCATGGATTTTGTCTGCTGTACAATTGGCCTATTTTTCCTGGTTGGAGCTGGCTTTCAAACAGAGGATCAGTGAGGTTCTGTTAGAAGAAGGACCAAAGCTTCTAAAAACATCACAAAAATTGAAGGCCAGGTTTGGTGCCAATTCTTTCTGCAAGAGAAAGTTGTGCGTTCAGTGTCTGAGCCTTTCTCAGAGGGTTGACTTTTATAGGAAGATTGTAATGCCTTGGGCTCATTTTCAGCTGTGTTCTCCAAATGCATGCAAAAGAGGTACCACTCTCACTGGAGTGGTCCTTTACATATAATGGGGAAAGTTTAGAAATTCCTGTCAACTAGGAAAGTCAAAGAGAGAAGGATGGAATCAGAATATGACAACACTGTGCAGCATAGTATCTCAAACCTCTTCTACCATGAACCACAGGGAGACATAGGTGGTTCAAGAAACAATTATTGGTAGTTATGAATGTGGCTTAGTGGCATAGTGCTTGCCTAGCATGCACGAAGCCCTGGGCTTGATGCCTCAGTCCCACATAAACAGAAAATGCTGGAAGTGGTGCTGTGGCTCAAGTGCCTTGAGCAAAAGAAGCTCAGGGACAGTGCCCAGGCCCTGAGTTGAAGCCTCAGGACTAGCAAAGAAAAAAGAAAAGAAAGAACGAAAGAAAGAAAGAACGAAAGAAAGAATGAAAGAAAGAAAGAAACCATTATTTGCCCTTCTACATAATGTTTTATCTGAATATTCATTATTCTGTTCCTCTATGCTATGTGTTGTTCCTCATTTTATCCTATTAAAATGGTGGTGGTCCTATGCCATTAAAATGATAATTTCACAGTGAGTTATAGCCCATATTCTAGAAAACCTGTAAGATATGGTGAAGTAAAATCAGTTTCTGGAATAGCAACACTGGATGGAGACAGAGACACTGCTTTATTTTACTGAAAAGACCAAAACATCTCTAGTCAGACAATATCCCTGTCTTTAAGTCAGTATCCCATCAGATTGTTTACTGCTTCATATGTAATGAGGCACAAAAAATATCATACACCAAGTTATGTCTCTTAACTCCTCACTTGACTTTCATTTGTCCTGAGTGAATAGATCTGAGGCAAATTGCATATAAAACAGATGTGCCCTAGTGCAGTGGCTCCTAAACGTCATGGTATTGAATCCTAATGCCAGGGTAGGAGCCAGCTCTCAGGATTCAGTTTTTTAAAAAGATCCTCAATAATTCCTGCATGCTGCACAGTTAGGGAATCTACTGCCCTGATGCTGCATTTCAACATTCCTATTTGGAGCCAAACATCCTGCACTGCCTCTGCGAAACTCACTTAAATGTGGATTCCTGGGTTTCTAATTCCCAATGATTCAGATTCCCGAGGCTGCCTGGAAGTCTGCAGTCTAAAGCAGCTCCCTGGATAATTCAGTGATTGTAGTCTAGGACTGCACTTTCAGAAACAATGGGAGGATAGACTTTAATTCCTAAAGCAGAACTAGGGGGAAACTTAAAGACGCGGACTGTGCAATGCTGCCCATCTGAGGAGTGAATTTCAGGCAGGTTGGTTCTGCCTTGCCCCTTGCCCCCTGTGAGGAGTAAGTGCACAAAGGTAAGTCAGGTTTCATTGGCAGGAAGAAGCTCTGTCTGTTCCAGGCTCATCATGTGAGACTATAGAGATAACTGACTCAGCCTCTGAAAGTTCAGCCAACAAGAAAACTTGGCACAGCCGCAAATACCACTGTTTCCTTAGCTCATCTCTCCTATAACCCAGGGCAGTTGGAGATTTCAGAGACCAAGCAGCCCCAGAGCCGTGAAATGCAAACAGCAGAAAAACAACAGGGAAAACAGCAGCAGATCTCCCTGAGTGGAAATGTCTTACAAAATTGAGTTTATTTGGGTAGAGAGACAATCTCAAATAAAATTATCTATGCCAGAAACCATATCTAAACTCAGAACTTGTAATTTAGCAGCCTCTTGACAACTGGGAACGAAATGCCTTGCGTGAATGTCTGTGAACCATCAGACTCACTGGAAATTCCATCAGTTTCATTATGCTTCCAATAGTCACAATAGAAGCTCTGGGAGCGACATAGTAAGGTTCCAGGACTTTGAGAAAAGCAAAATGTGTCTTTCCCTCAAAAAGATCAGTCCAGGGACTTTGAGGTAACAGACATTATTTTTAGTTTAATTGTGATGTTTCTATTTTTAATGGAAGCCAAAATGAAAAGCTTTTTATATTAATTTAAGAACATTTTCCTGTAGCATCCAATTATGCATATTTTCCCAACAGCAGGCATGTGTAGTTGGTTTTAGTTCTTATTATTATGCATCTTGACTGTCCCAGTTAAAAGCAAGGGGATCAGCGACCAGCAGGTTAAGGGATCTGACTTGTCCAGCTCTTCCTGTATCAGCATTGCCTTGCCAGGTGCTGAAAGGAGGTGCTGGTCTTTGCTCTCCTTTCTCTTCCTTCTCCCCTCTTCCTCTTGGTCAGCAGGGAATCTAGATGCAAGAGCCTGCCCTCCAGCAAGAGCAAGAAGACCTGGCACAGACACTCCATTGCTTGAAAGCCCCTATTTCTCAGTTCATGACCCAGGACAACCTGTCTTTTCTCCAGGTGCTTGTTAAACATACTGACCCCACTCCAGAGCTACAGCATCAAAATCTCTAGCAGCTGCATCTTGGGATCCATGTTATTAGCAATTTTGATTTTACAATATCGAATGTTCACTGAAGCTTCAAAACACTTGCTTTTCCTTATAAGTGAGTTTATGTAAAAGAGTCAGCTAACAAGGTAATTATATATAATATGTTGTGATATATTGTAGAATTATATGTAATTATAATATTCATTATATTATTATATTATAATAAATATTATAATAGATATAACATATAATTATATGTCATATGTATTGTGATATATCACCACATATGATATATATATATATATATATAATATTTATCATATATTTACATGGTCAGCATCTGAAGTTTCTCCATAGTTCTGCTTTAGGAATTAAAGTCTATCTACCCATTGTTTCTGAAAGTGCAATCACAGACAATTTTATTTATATATATATATAATATATAGACTTATATAAAATAAATATATAATAAAGATTTTATATCTCTCTCTCTATATATATATATAGTGCCATTAGCATTGCCCCTCCTGGGGCTCCCAGTGGTATATTTACCAGTCCTCCCTGCCCTCAGGCATGGGTAACTGCCCTGGTTCTGGGCACAGGATATCTGCCAAACATTTTCCACCATCCCTGAACTTCCTATTCTTCCCAGAAACCTTGGCACAGGCCAAGGGCAGCCAGGGAGTGGCAGAGGCATGTGTCCAGTTGGGAGAACTTGGAAACAGCCCCAGCGTGCAGTGTCTGAGTCAGAGCTCTCCATAGGGAAGGAGCAGGACGTTCGGTGAGTCAGCTCTGTAGTGGACAGAGGGTGCTGTGCTGGTCCTGGGGGCCTCTGCAGCCGCTCTCCTGGCTCAGAGGTCAGTGGCTTGGAACCTCTGCCCTGCCGCCTAACACACTGACCTTCTATTCTTGTGAGTACAAGCTGGGTCCAGCACATTCTCTGCCTTAAAAGAGCACTTAGAAACATGTTCCCTTTCCTTCAAAAGAGAAAAGCCTGGATGTAAGAGCCCGGCAGAGATTTGTACAGTGTTTTGTGAAACACACATCCAACAGCATGAAATCATACTATTCTGTTTCCTTCGCTCTATCTGGTTGCCCCCCAGCTGACATTCCTGAGCTTACATCTGACCAGAGGCTCCAAAGGCCCCTCCATAATCAGCCATCCTGGCTTCCGTGTGTGCGTGTGTGCGTGCGTGCGTGCGTGCGTGTGTGCGTGCGTGCGTGCATGTGTTCGTTCCCAGTAACTGGGGCTTGAACTCCAGGCCTCATACTCTCACTTTCCCTTTTCCTTCTAGTCTGCCAGGCTCTATGCTACTTGACCCACGCCTCTACTTCCAGCTTTTTGCTGGTTCCTTGGAGAGCGTCCCATAGACTTTTCTGTTCTTGCTGGCTTCAAACCGTGATCCTCAGATCTCAGCCTCCTGAATAGCTAGGATTCCATGCCTGAGCCACCGATGCCCAGCAGTGATGTGCTTTTAATATGGAGGTGACACTAGGAGAATGCGAGGGGCTTTGAGAATTGGGGCTGGAATCTGAGTGCTGCCAGAGCTCTCTTCATTGAAGGATGTGTCAGAGCTAGACAGAGATCAGCTTGGTTCGTCTAAGAGGCTTTTGCTCTCCTTGATCAACTTGGATGGACCACTTTTTGTTTTTGGTTTGTGTTTAAGTCTTTCTTCAGGATTTGCAATTCTTAATATTCTTTGATTCTTTAGAGATTAGGGTGAGAAAGTTAAGTGGAGCAGCCTTTACACTTTGGTCATACTGCAGTGGATCAGGAAGACTTGGAATGTCCAAACAATGAGTGTTTTAAGGTAACCACAGTCAATGTTCTGACATTGGTTGAAGCATTTTAACATAATATCAAGACGTCACCTGGCACTTACGAGGCTCCAGATACTGCTCTGAATATTTTGCGAATACTAAGTTATTTTTTGTTCTCATAATAAGCCTACAAGGTGTACAAGGCAGGTGTCATTGTAACTTACTGGGAGCCCATTTTGTGGGTGAGAAAATGGAGGCACAGAAAGGTTAAAGCAATGGCTTGTCAGTGGTGGAGTACAGACGCAAACTCTTAACCTGCACGTAGCTACCATGCTGCCCATGTAAACAGAGAAAAAAGAAAACAACAAAAGGCCAATAACATACTCCAAACAAATATTCTTAGAAAAATTCTATTTTCAAAGAAAGTTCAGAGAAAGCAACCAAAGACTGCAATCTAATCTGAGAATCAGCTCCCATGGTTCTTTTTCAGTTTCCTTTTTTTTTTTTTTTGGAGATATTAGAGATTACACTTGCAAGACAAGCACTTTGTCACTTGAGTCATGCCCCAGCCCATTTGGTTTTCTGATGGGGTCTTGTGCTCTTGCCAGTGGCCAGCCTTGGACCTTGATTCTCCTATGCCTTTCACAGCTGAGGTTACTATGTGTTCCATCACACCTGATTTGTCTTTGAGATGGGTCTTGCTAACTTTTGCTCAGGCTAGCCTCAAACCTCCTTTCTCTGCCTCCTAACTATTTGGGATTATAGGTATAAACAGCCATACTTGGTTGTGCTAAGAAACTAAACATTTAGCTTCTTTGGTGAATATTTGCAAACTAAAGAGAATCCCATTCTTTATACATGATTTTTTTTTCTTTTGGTCCGGTCATGGGGCCTGAACTCTGGGCCTGGGCGCTGTCCCTCAGCTCTTCAGCTCAAGGCTAGTGCTGTACCACTTTGAGCCACAGTGCCACTTCCGGCTTTTTTCTTTTTTCTTATGTAGTGCTGAGGAATCAAACCCAGGGCTGCATGCATGCAAGGCAAGCACTCTACCACTGAGCCAACTTCCCAGCCCCCATACATGATTTTATTCTCAGCACACTGTACCTAGGAACCCACCTGGAATAACTGAGTAGACTTTGAGGCATAGGAATTAAAAAACAGGTCCACACAGAAACAGCCTTTTACTGCCATTTCCTGGCATCTGCCTAAATGAAAATGGACATTTTTGACTTGACTCCACATGAGCTACCTCATCCCTGTAATCCTGGCTACTCAAGAGACAGACATTGGGAAGATGCAGTTTGGAGCCAGCTGGACAAAAACTTCTTGAGACCCCATTTCCACCAATAAAAGCTGGGTACAGTGGTGTGTGCTTGTCACCTGAGCTAGGACAGAAGCATTAATAGGAAGATCTTAGTTCAGGCCAGCCTGGACTACCTGAACTATAACTAAACAAATAGGGATGGAGACATGCCTCAAGCAGTAGATAGCTTACTTAGCAAGTACAAGGTCATGAATTCAAATCCCAGAACCACTACCACAAAACAAACAAACAATAAAAAAAACCCAAGGGTGATAAATACGTAAAGGGATGGAAAATTATAAGGTAATATTACAGGTTGTTTTAGAAATAGGATCTTTACTACTCTATTGTCTGAATTCAACTATAGTTCTCTTAAGCAGATTATTCACTACTTTCTTCCACTTCCCTAGTAAATTCTGCCAGGACAAGAGCCAGGTCTTGGATGTTTATCTTTGTGTCTCAAGGTTGTTTCTGGCATAGAGTATCAGTAAAGGTTTCTTAGGTGCATTCATGGAGGGGGCTTTCAGAAGAATTTGGGAGCTCCTTCTCTGGGTTGAGAGGGGGTCATGGAAGGAAAAGACGTTTACCATACCTGCTTCCACCACGTGGTCCATTGTTGGGAACCTTTTGTACACGGCTGTGCTCACAGAGCGGAAGATGAGAAGGGACGTGAGATTTACATAACGCATCAGAGTCCTTCTGAGCAGGCGCCCATGTTGGTCACTGCCGTGAACACTGCTGGAGATGAGGAACATCAGCCTGTCTGGCCAGGGCAGGTTCACAAACTGGTTCCACCATCGGTTCACTACCAGAGTCACATAAAACCCTGTAGAGTAAGAGGAAATTAGAAAGTTATTTCTTAGCTCAGACACCTTGCAGGGAAAAAGATGCTTTTTTTCTTTAGCATAATTTTAGCCTTTTTTTTTAAGGGGTTGGGAATATTAACGAAAAATTGTACCTTAAGATTTTGCCTCTGGGAGGAAAAATGTCATTTGTGCCTAGCACTGCCAGGGCACCCAGTAAGTGGGTATTAGAATTTACATATTGATGGTAGAAATGGAGGATTAGTGAAGAGAAAGCTTAAGGGCCCAATAGCAGATGATTACCTCAAACTTACTTGGTGTTAATTTAGCGACAGCAGCCCTCAAGGCAAACGTTAGGGTTGGTTCTGTCCTGGTGCAAGCAATGGATTTTCAGGCATGCCTCCCAGCCTGGGCACACTCTCATGCAGTCATCCTGTCATCCTGATGGAGACAGCTGTGTGGCTGCACTCTGCGTGTGACCTATACTTACCAAGCACAAAGGTTACTGGAATTTGTTCAGCATATCTGTCACAGTAAATTGATAATTTTTCAAAGTAACGTTTTTGGGCTCCTGTAAGTAACAATCTGGAGCAAAAATAAAATGCACAGCCCTTTATGATATTATACTTCTGCACCTGCTTTGCAAGTGACATTACGTGCACACAATTAAGCACAAGTAATCTCAGGGTTTTTCTTTTTTCTTTTTCTTTTTTTTTAAAGGAACTATAACTTTTTGTTTTGACTCAAACTGAGGTGTCTCGAAAACTTTTTCATTGCTTAAGGTTTGAAGTGCTGGTTTTGTTTCGTTTTTGTCTGTTGGCTGGTTTTTGTCCTTGGTACTGGGACTTGAATTGGCCTGGGTGCAGTTCCTTAGCTTTTTTGCTCAACCAGTTGAGCCACAGCTCCAGCTGGTTAATTGGAGATAAGAGCTTTATGGACTTTGTTACTGGGGCTGGCTTCAAATTGTGATCCTTAGATCTCAGCCTCCTGAGTAGCTAAGATTACAGGCATGAGCTAAAGTACTAAAGTTTTAGTGTATAAATGTGTTTGGCCACTATATAGGGGGACTTGTTAACCATGTATTTTTTAAACTTTATATTTAAAGTTTTTGTAATTTCTTCAGTAGATTTGGATCCAAGCGTGTTATAAAGTAGCCCATTTTTTTCCATTATTCATCAGGAATGCTTAAAAGTAGATAATATTGATTAAGTGGACTAGAGTTATTATCATTATTAAATAATAACATTTGACATCTTGATCTTTCTCCTGAATGCAATCCGTGCATTCCAGATTACACATGTTGCACTTCAAAGGATATTGTAATGGTTTGTTTTAAAGGCTATAATTATTTTAAATATAAGCAAAACGGATTTAACAATGAGAAGCAAAAACTTGTTATATTATATTTAGTCACTGTCTCAACATATTTATTATAGATCTGTTCCAGCCTGCCCAAACTCATTTTCTGGTATTGTTAAACATAATTGCATTTAATGAGACCACTATTGCTATGTACATTATAGGGAAGGAATTCAGAGACTGACTTGTCGAAAGGCAGCATAATAATAATGATGGAAGTATGGAAAGAGAAGTCACACACATGAATTTGTGTCAATCAGTAAATGCAGCTGTTCCAAAGGACGAAGGAACCAAGGAAAGATCCATAGCAACCAAGGCCACTTTGGGTGAGTTGATCCAGGAAGCAGAGGGATAATGAGCTAACAGTACACAACCAATCAGACTGCAGGAGGCGGTTCTGACAAAGAAGTTGTTTAGGGTGTAGGTGGGTGAGGATTGACTGTCTCAGTTTCTGATTAAGTCTGACAAGACTTAATGGAAACAGTAAAAGCTAATAAGAGAGATGCTGACTGGCTGCATGGGCCATATCAGGGTTCTGCTGATGACATGTCACCATCAGAGTGGTTTGTTAATCCATAAATAGAAATGGTCAGGAGAATTTAATGTGGAAAGCACAGATCTTAGGGTCAGACCAAACCAGATTTTAGTCCAAATCTACTACCTACAGATTTAGATGTAGAGAATATCTTCTAATTTTTCCCCATCCTCAGTTCTCTCATTTGTTAATGAGGATATTAACATGTACATATCAGGGTTGTTATGAAGAACATATATATATGTAAAACACATGACCTCATACTTAATCATAAAATTGTATTATTACTAACTGGCTAAAGAAAAATATTTAAATGATAGGTAAGTAGAAATTTTAATAGTTAAAAAATTCTAGAGAGATTATTTTGTCAAAAATCTCCAAAATAGAAGACATATAATCTAAATTAATGAACTCTGATTATGCTTATGACTTTTATAAAGTATAAATATTTGCTTACAACAAGATTAATAAAAACCTTAAGGTTATTATTAGATATGAGAATGAAACTATATTCATTTTTTTCAACAGGTAGGGTTTGACATTTTTTTTGACAGATTTAATCTATAGGTCTTGATAAACCTTTGATGAAGATAAAAGGATCTACTTTAACAAGTACTTACAGTTAAACTTTAAAAAATGAAGGAAAATGTGAACTAATGTTTATTATTATAAATGTTACGAAACAATCATTAAACTTTGGGAAAACATACACATGTATTTTTGGGAGAGCATAAATATGAGACTGGAGCAAAACTTCAGGTCCTAAGGAGCATTTCTGGCTACATTGCAACTGTTCTAAGGGCTATTCTATTCTAAGCAGCGGTAGCAGCAAAACACTCACATTAGTAAAAATAAACTAATGAGATAATTATCCTGGAACATGGTTGTGTCTTCCACAGTTTCATATTATGAAGGTTTAGGTGGCATGTAAGGACATTGTCAAAATCATCTCATATCATCATATCATCGATAACTATAACATATATGAAAAAAATATTGGAAGTTCTAAAGGTATTTTGCTGGAATGTATACCAATAAGTATACTTGTTTGGAATGGCAGTTTTAATGGGTAGTGAGATAGTTCTTTCATTTTGCTATTGATAACTATCAGCTAACTAGTTAATACCCCTCTTCTCCCAGTGGATTCTTGTTGCTGCAAGGAAGAATGTAGGTATCAGAAATGACACACAAATCTCATCTGTAGATAGAAGGAAAGTAAACCAATATACATAGAATAAGTAGGAAATACAGCCTCAAAAACTTTTAGCTTTCCTATTTCAACTTCCAGCTTCCTCCAGAGAAGAAATGTATGCTTTCTATTTAAATAAGAGGACTCATAAAAGCTTCACTTTTATCATACTTCTAAAGTTTTATTAAGGCTATAATTTTCACTTATTGAAGTATTTTTGGGCATGATACTACTCAAACTTTCTATCAATTTGACAAGCATTGGTTGTGTTGTCATAAATCTCTCTCTCTTTTTTAACACAAATGCCCTGAAATCAGAAGACATAAAGAAAATACATTCATCTTCAGGTCTTAATTCTTTGATAGAGGCACAGATAAGGTTGGAGGGCACCATCCTGCATAAGAGCTCATCATTCAAGGCAAGAGGAAAGAAATTGCTAGATAAACACTATTCATAGACATGTTAATTCTATATGTCATTACAGCCAGTGGTTAATTCACAAATTCAGACTTTATATGATATAGTTGAAAGAAGCATAAAAACTTCACCTGTGGGTTTCTAAAAAATCATTACATAGTAAGGATCTTTCAATTTATATCTAAAACAATAGGCTTAATACCTCACCGTGACCAGTTTATGTGGTGCTGGAATGAGAGACTTTTGAATCAGAGAGTTATAATCTATTTAACATTCTAACAAAATGGTTAGGTAAGGATTAACATACCCTGTCTTGTGGAGAAAACAACAGAGAGGTTCATGCAAAGGAAGAGGTTACATAATGCAAAAGTCAGCAGCAACCAAAGGATTCAAATTTTTGAGACTGTATTCCTACATAACAGTTGATGGCCATTTAAGAACACATGCAAATCAAAGTACCTGTACACCAAACTTATGGCTGTGTAAAGGACAGCAAAAACAATAAATTCCCTGTACAGTAGTTTGTAGATGCTGCCTCTCCACTTGAGGAGTAACCTATGAAATCCAAAAAAAGTCGCATTTGCTACTTTACTGGAGTAAGTGACAGTCATCTTGGATAGTGTTTTTCTAGAAGAGCAAGAAGACAAAACACAAATAAAATGTCATATTCAATACAGGACATAAATCTGTATAGAAAACCAAACCACTAACCAATCAACAATATTTCAGTTTTTACAGTGTGGGACTTGGTGGGTGATCATTGTGTCACTAACCAGCATCTCAGTGCATCTCTGTTTAGCAGAGAAGGGAAGGAAAGGAGACATTGGGAAGAGTGGTTTTTGAAATCTTAAAATTGCTTTAAATTTTTTTTTTTTTTTTGGTGGTCATGGGGCCTGAACTCTGGGCCTGGGTGCTGTCCCTCAGTTCTTCAGCTCAAGGCTAGTGTTCTACCACTTGAGCCACAGCGCCACTTCCAGCTTTTTCTGCTTATGTGGTGCTGAGGAATCGAATTCAGGGTCTCATGCTTGCAAGGCAAACACTCTACCACTGAGCCACCTTCCCAGCCCTCTGCTTTAAATTCTTAAGTATTTTTTTAGACTGTATAGCCATTGCTCAATAAATATTTGAATAAAAAGGCATGTGATGTGTTGTAATGTGATCAATCACCTATTTTCTTAGTACATGGGAGGATTTAGAGAATTGAGATGCTAAATTAATTGATGCAAAATTATTTTTCTTTTTTCATTTCTTTTTTGGGGTGCTGGTTCTGGGGCTTGAACTCGGGGCCTGGGTGCTGTCCTGGAGCTTTTTGCTCAAGGCTAGCACTCTATAACTTGAGTTATACTTTGAGCTGTATAGCTCTTGGTAAACCTATGATTAAGATGAAAGGATCTATTTTAACAAATTTTGCTTCACTTGTAGCTTTTTGGTGGCTAATTGGAGAGTAAGACCTTCATGGAGTTTTCTGTCCAGGTTGGCTTCAAACTGTGATCCTCAGATCTCAGCCTCTTGAGTAGCTAGGATTATAGGCAAAGTCTCACAAAAATGCTTACGGATGGTTGACTTTGTTTGGAGAGGAACAAATGAGGCCATTCTCTAGGACTCTTTCTATTGGATTCATTTTCTTTCTACTGGATTCATTTTCTGCATGTGGACAGAATGAGACTATGCCCCAAAACCTGGCTTTATTTGAAATTCCAACACTTGTCACTGATTTACTAAACTTTCATCTTTGAGATACATGGCCCAAAGCTAATCTTTGAAGAATCCTGCTCAGATACCAGCTAACATAGATTGTGTATAGGTAGCATGAGATCTCTCTGAAACCTTGAGTTTCTCAAAAGGTCATAGGAGCAACATAGACAACTTTCCAGTAGAATTACAATCCATACAGACAATAAATTCTATAATGCATTTTTCATAAAATGTAAACCAGCATTAAAAAAATAAAAAGTAACATCACATTTTATCAGAAAGAAGAAAACTTGGTCTTTTTTCAGACCAAAGAAAACAACCTATTTCTCATTTGCGGCTTTTTCTCTAAGGAAATGAAACTGTCCAGCTACATTTAGCACTTAAAGAAAACCACAAACTTAGCCTCTAATATTACTGATTTTAATAAAGAAATCAGGACATTTTTGACATAGGGGCACAGCATTACAGAGGAATGGACATCATGCCACCAAAGTGGTTTCATTTGCCCAGATTTACCTTGTTCTATTTGTCCAGTGTGAACCCAGCCAACACAGAGAGAAGAGCATAATAAATTAAACCCATTTCATAATTTGTTCTCATAGTCATGGTCGTTTTAAATATCAGGCCTCAAATAACTTTCCTGTCTTTCATTGAATAGTTCACACTTCTATTTTGGCTCTATCAGGAAAATGAAGCCCACATAGCTTAGAGGTCAGAGTAAAAATGCATAGATTGCATAAAATGTATACTGGGTGCACTAACCTCTTTATATGGAGTTTCCGACAGGGAAGAAAAATCTTCAAATGTCACGCTTCTCCTGAAGAAATGCCTTCAGGTTCGATTGGGCTCCCTGGTTCACCCTTCACTCGTGAATAGTCAGATTTTCTTTCTGTTCTCTGGCTACTGTGAAGATCCGGCGTGTAACAAGCACATGGGTTAAATGTTTTTCCACTTGTGGAGGCCTGTTTATGCCAGTTTGCCCACTGATGACAGTTATAGCTGGGAACAAACAGAAGTGACAGCTGCTGATGTGGCTTTTTTCTCATCTATAATTATAACTCCACCTGCCGTCCAAAGTACCCCTTTGAATGAGAAGTCAGTGGTGACAGACAGGAAAAATGGTGGCTGTTTAAGTCCATTAGATTCAGTTCAACTCTACCTTGGGATGAAGGAAGAAAGGTCTATTTCTCCTTCGAGAATTATGAGACCCCTCTAGCTGAAATAAAACAAACCAAAACCACCACCACCACCACAACAAAAATACCTCCAATCTTCCCCCAATCCAAGAACCAAGAGAGTCTCTTTGTGCTTGAGATGAAGACCAAGTCTTAGGAAGTCGTCAACTGGAGAAGACAAGAATATAATAGGATTTTTGCTCATTTGAAAGGTATTGAGAATGTTTTTCCATTAAAAGAAAGAATCAGAAGAACATAGATAATTAGACCATGAGATGACTTGAAAAACTAACACACTGATTTATTAGTTTGTTATTTTTCCAAGGTTAGAAAAACTTAAATCAAGTAATGAATGATTAATTTCAGGGCCAATACCTAGGGGCTTTCCAACTATCTAAAATAACATGCATATCAATCACTTAAAATTAAGGAAAATGACTTTTAAAAAGAAGCATTTTTGTGCAAAAGTTTTTATTCTAAAATCAAGAATATATACAATAATTAAGAATTTAAAGTCTCTCTGGAAAATGTATAAATTTTTTCTAAGTTTTCTTCTATTTTGTATGTATTTAACTGATTTCTTTGTCAAACTAAAAATATCTTCATGACAGAATTGTATTTTGTCTTTAATTTCTTGCTCTATTCCTGTTTACAGTTTCAATTTAGAGCCTTGAAAATAATGTATATTCACTATGTTCTTATTGTTTGATTATCACCTTACCTTCACAAGTACTGTTATACTATCTGGGGTGGAGTGGGGGGGGGAACTCTGTGAATGCATAAATAACACATACACAATATAAGATGCTTCACATCATGTATTATATAGGGATTCCCATGGAAGTATTTGGAGGGATCTGATGTTATATTGATAAAGGTTTTCAACTCTGATTCATGCTAAAGAATCTTAGAAAATCTGAACTTGGATGCTTATAAAATGGAAATTTGGAGGCATTTCCCGCTGGATATGTCGTGGCCCTGAAACTTGGCATCATTTCCAGCACTTTAAAACTAGATCTGTCTCCTCTGTGAGGCACAGTAAGACCTGCTGGTTGGTTTCATTTTCAAACAAGTGATTGTATCATTTTTTCCATTAGGGTTTTTATAGAAAACAATATAGAATAGTTTTAAAACTTTATGATAGAGAAATCCTTATATAAACAAGTCACAACACTCAAGAAAATATATTTGACTATAATTGAAACTTAAGTAAAACAAAATACCATAAGCAAGCTCAAAAGCTCAGATAGCCCAAAAGGGATTATTTCATATTTGTAAGTATATACATATAAATGTAATATGTATGAATATATTGCTTCTATATGTAGCTAACCCTCTATGCTCATGGGTTTTAAATTCATGAATATAATCCACTGCAGATTAAACAATATTTAGAGAAAAAAAATTGCATTCCATCAGGTTGTTTTGAGGAATGACTAGATAATAGTTGTAGAGAGCATTCTAAATGCAACTTAGTAACATTTAGATGGGAAGAACAAACTCCTAATGTTTCTTTTTAGCTTTTTTAAAGTTATTTTCAAATAGTTTTACCAGGGAGTTTGAATTTAACACCTCCATTTATGTACACAATGGATTTCGGTCACAATCACCCCTTCCATTATTCTTCCCCCAATACCTATCCCATCCCTAATCATCTTTTCAAGGTTCCCAGTTCCATTTTCTTTTCAAAAAATTATCTGTAAGTAGTTATACAATAGAGTTTCAATTCAACATATCAGTTTTGTGTAAAGTGCATCTTGATCATAGTTACTCCTTTCATCATTATCCCAACCCCACCCATCCCTTCAATAATCCAGTTCCATTTTCATACACGTACATTGAATATTATGACAGCACTCCCTCAGTCTTCCTTTCTCCATTCTCTAGTTGCATTTTCATGTTTCCCAGTACTGTTGTCAACAAACTCCCGTTGTTGAGCTCTAACTCTGGTGACTGTTTTTATAAGTACTAAAAGATGCCACTTAGAAATAAACTTCTTAGAGGAGACAAGGCATGACCACTTATTTGAAAGTATCTAACAAAACACCAAACTGCAATTTACTGTATAAGACTCTTTGCTTAAAAATAACATTTTGTTTATAAACAGAGATTCTAAAAATAACATATGATTATAAAAAATAAAACAGCATATAAAGAACAGAATGCTATTCTGTCATGCACACTTAGTGGCATGGATTAACATTTGGCATAAGGTTCATCTTTGTAGACTTTTGTGGGAACTATTTTAGCTTCTATAATTTTTTGTTGTTGTTGTTGGTCGTGGGGCTTGAACTCTGGGCTTGGGCACTGTCCCTGCACTCTTCAGCTCAAGGCGAGTACTCTACCACTTGAGCCACAGCGCCACTTCCAGTTTTCTGGTGGTTTATTGGAGATAAGAGTCTCACAGACTTTCCTGCCCATGCTGGCTTTGAACCGAGATATTTAGATCTCAGCCTCCTGAGTAGCTAGGATTACAGGTGTGAGCCACCGACACCTGGCTAGCTTTTATAATTAATAACAAAAAGTAAAATAGACCCTTAAGGCAATTTTAGGGTTCTATGAATAATAATTGTACCATTTTTTCTCTTAAAAATACTGAATTATGTTGTTCTTACCACCCTAATTTTCACCAGATTAGCACCTTTGTATTTGATTGCAGTAAACCTTCAGTGAAAGGATGATTCATTAAAAAAGAAGTGATAGTTCATTCATAGCTATCGAGATAAATGACCCTTTGTTCCTTAAGGAAACAGAAAACAGCAATAGTAAGTTAGGTAGTCATTAGAGTCTCCTAAGGAAGGCCTAGCTATTTATCAAGCTTCAAAGTAGTATTACACTGGTTTACTTACTCCACTGATATGAAAGACTCCTTGCCACATTTCTTTTGAGTACATGGTTAACCAAAGACCAGGAATTGCAGTATTTTGGAGTTGATTCTGAACTTTAAGAGTTTTAGACATTATTAAATGAGAGATAAGAAATTAGTGAACATTTTCACAATAGAAAAAATGGCTTGAAAAGAATCTGCAATGCAGAATGGTGAATCTATGTGATGATATTGCTGGATGGAAGTGTCAGGGCCTACAGGAAGGGTGTCCTAATGAAGGCTTGTATAGTTGTTCTGGCATGAACTGAGGTAGAGGTGAGAGGAAAGCAGAGAAGAGCAGTGTGAGGGAAACTTCCACTGCAGGGAGAAGAAGCAGAATGAGAGGGAAGATGAAGTCTGACTAGACTTCATTCTTAGAGTCTATTTGCTTATGAAAAAGAAGTACTACAGAATGTGATTCTCAGATTTGTTTAGGTGACAAAGTTCTTGGTAGGAGCACCATGAAATCTTGATCTATTTTATTTGATCCTGAGAATAGGGACATTTTGCCAGCTACAGTGAATAGGAAGGAAAGACACAAGTGAAATCTCATGTATCCATGGGAGAAAATGCTGTTCAATTAAACATGGATACCAAGGCTTTGGGTTGTTGTGGTTGTTGTTGTTGTTTCTGTTGATGCATATTTCTGACACTTATTTTGCAATGTGCTGGATTTCTCTAGGAAAAAAAATAGTGGTCAGTGCCAAAAGACCAACAAAAATTTGTAACATCAAATACCAAGAACAGCCACAAATTACTATTAGTATTTCCACAGCGTAACATGTTAGTCTAAATTGTTTGAGAACCACTCACAGTGATTTTTTTTTTTGAACAGGTAAATTTTTATTGGCCCATAAACTTCCTGAGAACTTGTGTCCTCCTCCTCGTGTTTTCCTATTCTGGTGACCCGGATGGGAGCAATAACTACCTAACAGGGGTCAGCAAAGTCATGTGACACTGTGGATGTGCAGAGGTTTCTTTTTTCTTTCTTTTTTGCCAGTCCTGGGACTTGAACTCTAGGCCTGGGCATGGTCTCTGAGCTTCTTTTTGCTCAAGGCTAATGCTCTACCACTTGAGCCATAGCACTACTTCAGGCTTCTGTTTATGTGGTGCTGAGGACTCGAACCCAGGGCTTCATGCATGCTAGGCAAGCACTCTACCACTGAGCCACATTCCCAGCTGTGCAGAGGTTTCTGATACACATATTTGGACAGTACATTCTGCCAAAAATTAAAGCGATGTGGGTGGGAAATCGCTGCAATTAATTTTCCCTCTTTGACTTCAGGGGATAAATAGCATAACAAATCCCTAGAACTACAGACTATGGAGTTTTACTATAGCCCAGTTCCAACCCCCACCAGAGCCATCAGCATTACTTTCCTTGCTGAGAGTAATTGCAAACTCAACAAAACAGAAATGCATTTGCTCAAATTCTGAAGGTTATCTTTTTCTAATGGAAGCTATGGAAACTTTGTTCTATTTTAGAAATAAAAGCTTAGAGTCTACAGAATTATTACCGTGAGGCTGAAAGTATATCCTGTACTCTGTAATCAATGACATTTTTAAAATAGATACTACCACTCAGCTCAAATACTTTCCAGTTTGCTAAAGGGGAAAAAAAACGTAAAACGAATTATTAATCAGTTCAGTTACACAAAAAAGCATACAGATCCAAATGTATCATTTATTTCAAGCAGCTGTGAAATTGTGATATTTTACCAACAATAGTAAAGTGTGGTGGAAATTTTATTTTTGTAGGAAGTAAAGGGGAGATGTCAGAAATTTTTTTATATAAATAAGCAAGTAATTCTATACCTTTTCTTGTATGGTGAAATGCATGTGGAAATGGAAGCGGTTATTGATTGTCATTCTCGCATGTGAGTTGACCATTGTTCAGGCATCTTTTTAGTTTTTGTAACATATAATAGCTCTTCAGCTACTGGGGAGAACGGGAGTTTAAAGTAAGGTAGTAAAGGAGAGATTTTAGTTTTTGCTTCATACAGTTCTGTATTTTTTCACATTTAAACATATGAAATAGAAATCTGATTTGATCCCCCTTCTACATTTATATCCCCTGCTGAGACCTTTCACTTTATAATTAGAATGCCATGAGTAGTAAATGGATGTAACTGTGGTTACAAATGAATATCACAACTGCACCTAAGGAGTTGAAGAAGAAATCAACTTTGGAAAATAATAGTTTGAAGATATAATACATGCTAAAAATATAAAGAATTAGATACAAATATTCTAGTATAGTTAGTAATTACATTTCTAGTGCTTACCAACTCTGTAACTACATTAAATGTTTAGTAGGGCAGAACCAATAAGTAAAGGATTCTTTGGTAAATAGTGATTCTAGAGAATACAGACCTGAACATTTGGTGATGCCAGAAAGTAAGTCTTAGCTTTCTGTGACTATTTCATAGTGTCACAGGCTAGGTGATTCATAGAGAAAAGAAATCTACGTTGCTCACCATTCAAGAGCAACTGGAGGGCCTTTGTGCCGTCATAGCTGAGCAGGAGTTCATGCACAAGGAGCCAGATTGCCTTTTACATTCACTTGCTTTTTGAAAACTACAGTAATCCACTCCTGAGGACTCTGCACCCATTACCTCTTATTAGACCACATCTCCCAGCACTGTTGCACTTGGGATTAAGTTTCTAGCTTGCAATATGGAAGTATTAAAAACGATGGGAGTGTGTTAAAATGACACAGGAGCCAAACTGAAGGAACTCGAGAGGAAAGTTGGATAAGTTGATCTAAAAAGTGGCCCTAATAAAATAAATGCCCTTAAATCCATACTGATACAAATAAACAATGGAGAGAAGGGCCAACTTTGGGGGAAATTATAGAAATTAAAAAGCATTATGAAACAAATACAGGGATCAATAATCAATACTAAAAGTATTAAGGAAGAGTTATATAAAGAGAATTAATTTTTTATGGGTCCAGTCATGGGTCTTGAACTCTATGCCTGGGTGTTGTCCCTGAGAATTGGTGTTCAAGACTAGTACTCTACCATTTGAGCCATAGCTCTACTTTTGGCTTTTTGGTACTTAATTGGAAATAAGAATTGTATGGATTTTTCTTTCCTGGCTAGCTTCAAACTGTGATTTTCAGGTCTCAGCTTCCTGAATAGTTATTATTACAGGCATGAGCCACTAGCACCAGGCAGAGACAGAGTATTTGCATAACCTAAAACTATCTCATCATAAGCTACTTTTAGTTACAAAAGGAAATGTAGTAAAATCATGAAGGTGATATTTGAGCAAAAGTGTCAAGGCAATAAAAGGCAAAGAAAGATCCAGGATCTGTCATAGATCTGAGGGGACTAGGAAACATTACTTCTGGATCTTGGACTAGTTAGGATATTTGTGTGACAAATGGAAACATTTGGATAAGGTCTGCAGGTTAATTAGCAAGTTACTTAGTTGTACCAGGGCCAGGGCTGAGGGTGTAGCTCAATGATAGAGTGCATATCTAGCCTGTGTAAAGTCCTAGTTCTGATCCACAGGATTGTCAAGTGGCATCATATCAGTGCCAACTTCCTGGACTTTTACTAATGTTAGGTAAGATATTAACTTTAGGAGAGTTTCTTTCTTTCTTTCTTTTTCTTTTTCTTTTTTTTTTAATTTAATTTTATTTTATTTGAGAACATACTGTACAGAGGGGTTACAATTACATGGGCAGGATAATGCATACATTTCTTACCAAGCATTGCAGCCTCCTCCTTTGTTTACCCTTCACCTCCCTTCCCAGCCTCCCCCCTCCCCCCCACCCAATCATACCCCCCTCCCCCCCCATACCGACATTGTAAAGCTGGTTTTGACATGACATTTTGTATTTCTCATTGTTGCAACAGGTCCACCTGAATCCTTAAACGACTTGTTTGTCCCCATCTCCTCCACATGTTATACTGACATCAAATATAGTGAAAGCAGGGGTTACACTGTGGGGGAGGGACATACAAAGCAACAAAGAAATCATCTTATAAATGCGTTAGAAACACATGCATGAAAGAAACGAAAATATTGAAATACATATTTAAGGGTTCATTTTCCTAACATCACATTATCTGACTCTGAGCCTGGGTGCTGTCCCTCAACCTCAGCTCAAGGAAAGTGCTCTACCACTTGAGCCACAGTGCTACTTCCAAGATATTAACTTTAAAGAAAGCTAGTTGAAAGATACTTGTGGGCTGTGTACTATTTTTGCAATTTTGCTCTCTAAGGATTTTGTAAATACGAAGTTAAAGATAGCTGGTACAGAGGCTCATGCCTGTAATCCAAACTACTTGAGAGGTAGAGCTTAGCAAAATCATAGTTAGAGGCCAGCTGGGTAAGAAGTGAGGCCTCCATCTCAACAAAACAAGTGGGGTATGGCGGCTCTCATCTGTGAGGCAGCTATGCGGAAGGTGTGGGTAAGAAGATCACAATTCTGCCAGCCCAGGCAAAAATGGAACACCTTAGATGACAAATAACCTAAAGCAAAAAAGTCTGGAGGCATAGTTCAAATGGTAGAGCTTTTGAGCATTTGCCAAGGACCTGCAGGACCCTGAGTTCAAACCCCAGAATTGCTTTTAAAAATAAAGTTACAGAGAAAAAAGGATTTTGCACTTAAAATTTTATTTTACTTGTTTTAATAGTTAACTCAGTGATGATTTTGAAACATACTGAATGTTACTAGTAACAATTCTTTTTTAACTGTATTTTTTTTTGTGTCTTTTCTTTTTTGGTACTGGGGATCGAACCCAGGACATGACACTTGCTAGGCAAGCGCTTTGCCACTGAGCTACATCCCAGCCCAACAATTCTTTTTTTTAAAATATATATCTTTATTGTAAAGATACTGTACAAAGGGGTTACAGTTATGAGTAAGGTAATGAGTACACTTCCTATCAAGCATAGTTACCCCCTCCTTTGTTTTTCCCCTACCATCCCTTCCCTCCTCACTTCTCCAACTTCCCCCTCCCCCACCCCTGCACCCCATAAAGCTGTAAAGTTCATTTTCAACATAGTGTCTTGTACATCTCATTGTTACAATGGGTCAACCTATATCCTTATTTCAGCATTTTGTTATTTCCCTTCCCCTTCGCAAATTAGAAAAATGTATATACAAGATGCAGGACACTAGAATCAAATACAGTGAAGATGGGTTATACCATGGGGGAAGAATGTACATGAGAAACAAAAAAATTCACACAGAACATTATAAGTACATTAAAAACAACAGAACAAAGATGTGTATCCCTATCTTGGGTTCATTTCGCTTAGCATCATCTTATATGGTCATATGTACATAGCTTTTGACCTTTTCTGCTTGTCCTAGACATATACTAGTTATCTCAAATAAGGGAAACCATGGGACCTATGTTTCTTTGGGCATGGGTTACTTTACTTAATAGGCTTTTCCAAGTATTTCCATTTCCTAACAAATGGGGTGGTGTCATTCTTTCTGATGGAGGCACAAAATTCCACTATATATATATATATATATATATATATATATATATAAAATAGTGGCATATATATATATACATATATATATATCACAATTCTTAAAAAAAAACTTAAGGGAGAATTTTACACAGTCATTAGAAAGAATAACATTATGTCATTTGCAGGGAAATGGATGGACCTAGAACAAATCATGTTAAGTGAGGTAAGCCAAACTCAGAGAGACAAATAGTGCATGTTTTCTCTTATATGCAGAAGCTAGACCTAAAATACAGTGGGACATAATAAATTATACAGGCCTCTAGGCTTTTACACGCAGTGAGACCAAAGGAGGATACTCTTAGGAGAGGAACACAAAGGCACAATGCCCACGCGCATCTGATCATACAAAATTATATTTATCTAAATGAACTCCAGGAAATGGACACAATAGGGTTTTTTTTCTTTGTTGTTCTTTTTGTTTTCTTTTCTTCTGGTCTTGTTTGTTCATTTATATGTCTTTGGGAGTGTAAGTGGAGGGGCACAGAAAGGGTGGGAAAAGGTTGAACAAATGCAGCAATGTTACTCACTAGACATTAAGTTGAAAAAATGAATGGGTGGGGATGGGAGGGAAAAACTGGGAGAGACCGAGGGAAGGGATGACATCGTCCAAAAACAAATGTAATTTTTACCTGACTTATGTAACCGTAACCCCTAGGTACATCAACATTATAATAACAATAAAAAATTAAAAATTAAGAGATTAAAAGTATTTATGGGATTAAGGAAGGAAATTGAGAACATTGAGCTTTCTTGGGTCCTTGTCCCTTCCTAGAGAAAAGATTTCATCTCAGCAGAGAACTGACAGGGTAGCAGATGGCTGAGAGGATTCAGTGTGGGTACAGCAGGCAGGGTGGGGAGATGATCTGGAAATGTTACCACCCTTATGCCTAAATGAAGAACATAAGGAGGGAGAAGTTACCAGAACCCAGAGAAGGCAGCTGAATGGAAAGAATGACAGAAAGGGTCTGTCAGTGTCAGGAGCAGGATGCAACCAACTCAAGGGTAATGGAGCAGGGGAATGGGTTGAACAAATGCTCCCAGTTACTCTCCCCTCTGCCTTCCAAGCTCTTTTCATTGACTGCACCCAACAAGAAGCCAATGGTCAGAGGAGCCCATTGATGTAGCATGAGGACCTGAGAACCCAGTGTAGGCTGAGAAGGCAATACCACAGATCTGGAGGAACAAAGGATAAGGAACAAAGCACAGAATACTCTACTCTTCTCATTTTACATATGGGGGGAAGCAAGCCTCAAAGAGGGGAAAGGATTTATCCTGGGTAACCATCAAATTAGGCAGTTTGGTGGGGTTGAAAACTCACTGGTCTGAACTTGAAAGACTTGAGTTCTAGTCTTGGCTGGGTCACTGTACTGAGCTTTGGTTTCTATATCTAGGAGTAAGTGGCATGGTCTTAAGCAATCATCTTGTAATTGTGTACACATGCCCCTGGCTTTACACAAGAGTTTTTGGGAAGTAGGTGAGCAGAGAGGTTTAAGCAAATAAGTCTTCAGACCCACAGCTTCCTTCTAGAATTAATCTTTTTTTTTTTTGTCTTTCATAATTGTCTTCCTACTTGACGCACACATACACACAAAGCATGTCTCTCATTCATCTTTTAGAGCCCCCAAAGTGAAACTCTTGAAGGGACAAATTAAGGAGCATTTGGAGAAAGCATATATATGTATATATGTAAATTTGTCGGTTGTGGGGCCTGAACTCTGGGCCTGGACGCTGTCCCTCACCTCTTCGGCTCAAAGCTTGTGCTCTACCACTTGAGCCACAGTGTCACTTCTGTTTTTTTTCTCTTATGTGGTGTTGAGGGCCTCATGCATGCAAGGTAAGCACCCTACCACTGAGCCACCTTCCCATTCCTGAGAAAGCATAATTTTTGAGGCCAAGTCCTATGAGAGCTTCTATTAAGAAGAATGGACTGGGCCTGACCTTACTCATGCATAGTCTTTATGAGAAAAGTGACTCTCATGACTGAATTCCACATTTGAATCCTAAGGTTGAGAGTGGGTCTTTGTCTTCTTAGGAGGAAAGAAGATTCTAATCTGATTCAGGTGATGAGCACATAAGCCCTTCAGGAACTGGTTATGCCACATACCAGGCTGACAGGCACAATCAGGAATGATAATATACAATTATCTTTGCTTCCCATGTACATGGTTTCCTCCTCGCACAAAGTGCCATGCCTTTACAGAGGAACCCGTTCCTAGTTCACAATGAGTTAGATGGGTCCAGGAGCTTTTACAAGCAGCTGGCACTTCCCTTTGAACATGTTGAAACTAAGGACATGGCCACTGCTGGACCGGGGCAGCCTTAGCAATGACCCCTCCCACTCTCTGTGGAGAATGGAAGCAGTCTCCATGATGGAAGCTTAAGCCTAATAACTAAGGTCCTTTATGGTTCTGCCTTCTGTATACTTCTCTAAGTAACTCTTCCGATCCTTAAAAATACATTATTTTTCTTTTGATAAAATGACACATTCCCTGTAAAAATTTAAAAGAAATGAGAAACTACAAAACATAAACAACCTGGTGCTGGTGGCTCTCGCCTATAATCCTAGCTACTCAGGAGGCTGAGATCTGAGGATCAAAGTTGCGAGCCAGCCAGGCAGGAAAGTCTCTGAGTATCTTATCTCCAATTAACCACAGAAAAATCTGGGAGTAGCACTGTGGCTTAAGTGGTAGAGCACTAGCCTTGAGCAAAAAGGAGCTCAGGGACAGTGCCCAGGCCCAGAGTTTGAGCCACAGGACTGGCAAAGAAAAAAAGGGGGGTGGTGGTGGAGAATATCCCAATTCCACCACTGAACAATGATCGCTGACATTTAGTGACTGTCTTTCTGTGCCTAGGCACATTCTATGTCTAGATATACTTACATATACTTTCCTGAAGGAGAGCAGACCATACACACACTGTAATAATCTGCTCTATTATGCAACAATATGCCGTGATCCGTATGCTGCATATGCTATATTTTCATATGTGCTCACAGTCCCTTATGGAAATCTATTTCGATGGACTCTCAATTAGCACTCTCTTGAACAATGTTGGGCTGAACACCCTGTGTATACTTCTTTTTGACTTCTGCAAAAACCTCTTTGAGGTTTTGTGTTTTATTTACTTGGGGTCATAAACCCCTTGGAGAGCTAAGAGAACATAGGATCTCTCCCTTCCAAATTCTACATATTCTTTTTTTTTGTGTGTGTGATTCATAGATGTCCTTCTGGAGATGACCCTTGGACCTGCTATGGATCTGTGGATTCTAAATCAAGAAACTTTAGGGTTAATTTCAAAACGTGTGAACTTTTAATGACTTTCAAATTTATATTGATTTCTCACTGTGTACAGCACCCATGTGTTTGCCTCTTCTAATTGATGGGTTCACCCTATAGTTTATGTCCAACTCTGCAAGTTTGGACACTAGTCATCAGATCAAATACATTTCTACTGACTAGCCAACATCTCCAGTGATTTGAGCTTCTCCCTTATTTTAGAGCCCTTAAGAAAGTTTTATAAATTAAAAAGTTTCACTAAGTAACTGGTTTCATGAGGCAAAAAGAAGAAAAACTGCATTTGAGCATTTAGTTCCTCCATTCAACAAGAAGATATTAGGTAGGAGTCATATGCTAGGCCTAGCGCTAGGAGCTCAGGATATGTAGATGAATGAGACTCGATCCTTTCTTTCAAGGAATTCAGAGTATAAAGGAGACAGACATTAAATCATTGTGAGGCAGGGAGAGATTGCAGTCTGCTCTAAGGAGTAACACAATTGTAAATGTGTGAAGCAGCATTGTGTGCTTATGGAACTTGAAGGGTCAGGAGGAAAGGTCTATACTCTCTAAGGTGCAGGATAGAATCTGCTTCTTCCTTCAACCCTTACAACAACCCACCCATCTGAATCTTACCTATACTGTCCCAATGTTTATTTTACTTCTTAGGAAGACTCAAGACTAATGTAAAAGTCAACTATCTCTAGGATAACTTAAGGAAATGTAGGCAGCCAAAGGACATAAAAAAAACACTCAAAGCACAGCACATCAAGCTGTATAAATAGCTATATATGTGTGTGTGTGTGTGTGTATACATACATTAATTTCTGCAGATTTACAAATAGGTTGCCCTAGTGATTAAATCATCTCAGTAGATTAAAAAAAACCAGGCAAGCTGCAGACTAAGTTTCTATGTTGATAAGTAGTTGCTTCATGTCCAGTAGTATGTATTATTATTGTAATAATAAACCATTAGACATCTAAGACACTTTTGTGGTGTGAGTGTGTGTGTGTGTGTACATGCACACGCCATACTTTAATGACCTTTTGGCTCAGATTTACTCAGTAGTTTAGTGCCCAGGGATCTCTTCAATAGTTTGATTTCCTTTTTAACTAGGCAAATCTTACCAATCTGTTGATTTTCATGTTATTTTGGTCCTCTATCCATATCCATCTCTCTCCTCTGTCACACTCCTATGTCTGTATTTTTCTTCTTTCCTAAGATTATAATTGCCTATCACTGGTAAAGTTTTCTGGATCTCCACATATAGAAGAATCTTTGGCTTCTGTGTTCCCCAGTCCAAACCATGGGGTTTCCAGGACCCAAGCAGAAGACCATCCTCTGCTAAGGTCGTCACCTATATTTGGGAAAGGAAGCTTTTAATGCATGGTTGTCCTCAAGATAGATTTATTTTAAAAGAAAAATGTTTGGAGTATACACTCTTCATTCAAAATGAAAGTAATTGTTGATGCACAAAATATGTTTTAATGCTTCTATTAATTATTTATAGATGTGACTCACTGGCATCTGCAACAAACCATTCAAGCTATCAAGAATAGGTTAAGTGGCATTTAAATAATACAACAAGCATTGTTATCACATCTGTCAGCAATGCTGTCCAGGCTTTTTCTAAGACTTCTTCAGGGTACAAACAGAGACATGAAAATTTTCTCCAATATTTTTCACTTATTCAGTGCTGTTGAAGATATACTACTTTTTAAAATTTAAACTACAATTTACTTTCTTAAAAAAATAATTAATTAGTTATTGAGACAGGGTCTCACTATGTAACCCCAGGCAGTCCTTGACATTCACTCCTCCTCTCACCACTGAGTTGCCACACTCAACTTCCCTTAACTTTCTTTTGAAATTTATTTATTTTGGGGCTGGGAAGGTGGCAGAGCACTTGCCTTGCTACAGTGGTAGAGCACTTGCCTTGCATGCCTGAGGCCCTGGGTTCGATTCCTCAGCACCACATAAGCAAAAATGAAAAAAGCTGGAAGTGGTGCTGTGGCTCAAGTGGTAGAGTGCTAGCCTTGAGCTGAAGAGCTGAGGGACAGCACCCAGGCCCAGAGTTCAGGCCCCACGACCGGACCCCCATCCCCCCCCCCAAATTATTTATTTTTGTTTTTTTACTGTTGTTATTAAGTAGTTGTACAAAGAGGTTACCATTCCATAGGTCAGGTTATAACTATAATACTTCTTTTTAAAAAAATACATTTTTTATTGTAAAAATACTGTACAGAGGAGTTACAGTTACATAAGCAAGGTAATGAGTACATTTCCTATCAAGCATTGTTACCTCCTCCTTTGTTTTTCCCCTACCCTCTCTTCCCTCCCACCTCCACAACTACACTTCCCCCTTCCCCCTCCCAGTATAATACTTCTTGATCAGTGTCACCTCTTCCTTCTTTCTCCTTCCCTCCCTCCCCCCCATCTCTATTCTCAAGTTTCATATCTAATTTTTTTTTATTGTGAAAATACCATAGAGAGGGGTTACAATTACATGGGCAAGGTAATGAGCATACTTCTCATCAAGCATTGTTGCCTCCTCCTTTGTTTCCCCTTCCCATCCCTTCCCATCCCCCTCACCCCCCACCCGCATGCCAAAGTTGTAAAGTTCATTTTCTTTTTTTTTTTTTTTGTCGGTCGTGGGGCTTGAACTCTGGGCCTGGGCACTGTCCCTCAGCTCTTCAGCTCAAGGCCAGCGCTCTACCACTTGAGCTACAGCTCCACTTCCGGTTTTCTGGTGGTTTATTGGAGATAGGAGTCTCACAGTCTCTCCTGCCCGGGCTGGCTTTGAACCGTGATCCTCAGATCTCAGCCTCCTGAGTAGCTAGGATTACAGGTGTGAGCCACCAGCGCCTGGCTGTAAAGTTCATTTTCAACATAACATCTTGTATATCTCATTGTTGCAATGGGTCCACCTGTATCCCTATTTAAACAATTTGTTTTTTCCTTTCCCCTCAACAAATTATACCAACATCAAATACAGTGAAAACGGGTTATACCATGGGGGAGAGATATATAAAGCAACAAAGAAATATCTTATAAATATGTTAGAAACAATCGCAAGAAAGAAAAAACATTTGAATCCTTATCTTGGGGTTCATTTTGCTTAACATCAACTTATCCGACCATTTCTGCTTGTTTCAGACATAGATAATTTTTTACATAATGTACATTGAATATAATGACTACATTTGCTCACCCTTCCACCCTCCATTCCTATGCTCCTCCCCTTGGTTTACCCCTCAAAATATGTTTTCACTTTCTGGTGTTCATTTTGATAAACAGTACTTTATCAATTTCCCTTAACTTTTTATTTTTCATTCATGTATTGGATTTTCCAACCCAATTACATGGTTCACACCAATAGCCAGAAATCATTTTAGGTTCAAATAATAAATTGTGTTTTATAATTAGCATGATGCTCATCCAAAAAATGGGGATTACAGTAGGGGTGTCATTGGTTACAAACAACAGCAGCAACAATTGCTAACATTATCTGAGTAGTTTCCTCATGCCAGACACCATGGTGTATGAACTCATTTACTCTTCCTCCAACTCTGTGGGGTAGTAACATGCTTATTTACACAAGGAGGGCAAGGAGCATCTGAATGAGGCTCTCAGGTTACATAGGCATCAAGTAGCAAGGATGGGGGATGGATTTCCAAGCCTGGATTCTTGATCATTGTGCTACATTGCCCCACTGGTAAAATGGTGCTTACCCCATCTCCCCGCAGAGATAAGTAGGAACTCATGAGCATTGCAAAGTAAAATCTAGAGTATATGGGCTGAGTATTTTATACCACTAGAGTTGAGTGCTGGCTGGCTGTGGCACCTCTTTTCTTTCTATATATTGTTTTATTGTTATTTTAAAGGCGATATACGCCAAAGGGTTATAGTTACATAAATGAGGTAATAAGTACTTTCCTTCTTTCCTTCCTTCCTTCCTTCCTTCCTTCCTCCCTCCCTCCCTCCCTCCCTCCCTCCCTTCCTTTCTTTTGTCAGTTGTGGGGCTTGAACTCTGGGCTTGGGCGCTGTCCCTGAGCTCTTCTGCTCAAGGCAAATGCTCTACCACTTACTTGAGCCACAGTGTCACTTCTGGATTTCTTGTGATTAATTGGAGACAAGAGTCTCATGGACTTTCCACCCTGGCTGGTTTTGAACCAGGATCCTCAGATTTCAGCCTATTGAATAACTAGGATTACAGGCATGAGCCACTGGTGCCCGGCATAAGTACATTTCTTTTTGGACAATGTCACCCCTTCCCTCTCAAGCTCTCTCCCAGATTTTCCTTCCTGTACCCACCCACAAGTTGTACAGTTTGTCTGTCTGTCTGTCTTTCTTTCTTTCTTTCTTTCTTTCTTTCTTTCTTTCTTTCTTTCTTTCTTTCTTTCTTTCTTTCTTTCTTTCTTTCTTTTTCCTTCCTTCCTTCCTTCCTTCCTTCCTTCCTTCCTTCCT
Organism: Dipodomys merriami; assembly: GCF_024711535.1. NCBI lineage: Eukaryota > Metazoa > Chordata > Mammalia > Rodentia > Heteromyidae > Dipodomys > Dipodomys merriami. The sequence continues at coordinate 30,030,442 of NW_027202271.1, forward strand.
TCCTTCCTTCCTTCCTTCCTTCCTTCCTTCCTTCCTTCCTTCCTTTTGTATAGTTCATTTTCTACAGAGTCTAGTGAGTACCACTGCTGCATTTGTTCACCTTTTGTCCATTTCGGTGTCCCCCTTACCCTCTCAAAGACAGATAAATGAATAAACAAGACAAAACAAGAGACAAAAACAGCAACAGAATAAAACCTCTTGTTTCTCTTTCTTGGTGTAGCACCTCTTAACACTTAAAGCTGCTATTCCAGACAGGAGCTCTACCAGTGAGCAAAGCCCCAACCCTGAGTTGTGACTAATCTAACAAACTTCCACATCCCTTCCTTTCTCCTTTTCCTGAGTGCCTTAAACCTCTGACTTCAAGAGAAAGCATGTTAGTGGAAGGGTTCATCTCTTTACCGCTCAAGTGACCCTGAGCAATTCACACCTGCCTTCTTTCCTATAAAAAGAAGCAGTAGCATCTGCACCAGCATGGACAACAGGAGGAATGGGAGGGTTCCATGGAACACTGAAGCGCAGAGTCAGGCAAACAGGAAATTCAGACTGTGAGTACAGAGATTGGCCAACAGTGACCAGAACCGAGAGCCGTGCCTTAGTTGCCTCTAATGCGTTGCATCTTGCCAGTTCCCCATGAGGATGGAAATTAGTATCAGGATTTCACTGACTATCACTACTTGTTGCTTACACACTTACGTTTGAAATTCTCTCTGTAGAAAATTGCATACTGTTCTCATTGCTTTCCCATGTAAGAATTTTACTGGGTTTTTTTTGGTTGTGTTTTCATCTCGTTGATGTGTTGTAGATATCTTTTTTTTCATGTAATATTTATCTTTAATTATTGTAAGTCTTATGGCCACATAATTTACAAATTATCTCCTCTACATGAAACATTTTCTCTTAAGAAGTTGGCAAAAAGCACCACTATCAATCACACATACACAGTAGTTCCACAATTTTGTGTTTCTGAACAGCTGCATAAAGAAAATCCAGAATTATAACTTCGTCTTAGTAAAGAATTCAAAAATAAAGTCCGTATTGTATCTTATCAGTTACTTTTAAAGTATCAGTACTTATAGACCAACTATAAAATGTGACAAGTGTTAAATATTCTTTGTTTGACATTTATACATAAGCCACACTAAAATGCCTTTCAATAAAGTAAAAGGCAGATCTCAGAGAAAGGGCATTCTAATTAAATTGGCATAGTCAGGACCAAAAATATAGACACTGTTCCTCATCTTCAGCCATTACCTTTAACAGGTTAGCTTTGCTTGATTCTGAGACAGTAAAGGGATTTCCTCAGTACTTAATTATGTTCTCATAATTCGCCACATAAATTTGAATATAAAACCAATCTTTAACAGATTTGGAGATGGTATTATTCCCTACCTTGCTGAAAAATTGAACATTAGTAAGTCCAATCATATGACAGAAGGAGGGAAAAAGTGACAGTATTTTTTAAAGATCATATTCACTTAGCCACAAGCCAGTTTTACTTAAATCAGGACTGTCCAAAAATATTCTGCCAGCCATTCATGATCTGAAATCTGATATTAGAGATCAATTGAATTATGGTACACATTAAAAAGCCATGAGACATTTGTTTAGCAGTAAATAACTAAGGCAGTGGCTATTACTCATTTGTAACTTTTTTGAGATAAGCTATCAAATCTGCCCGTTCTCCCTTCTTCTCAATGCCAGCAAAGATCATTTTTGTTCCAGGGATGTACTTTTTGGAATTCTCCAAATACTCCATCAGTGTATCCTCTCCCCAGGTGATGCCTTTGTTCATGCTGGCATCTGTGTAAGTGAATCCAGCTGGTTGACCTGTCTTCCGACCAAACAGACCATGGAGATTAGGCCCAGTCTTGTGCTTGCCTCCCTTTTCAACGGTGTGGCACTGGGCACACTTCTGAACAAAAATCTTCTTGCCTTTCTCAACATCACCCATTTTCAATTCGCTCTTTCGTCGTTATCACAGGAAGGATAACAGCTCCTCAGGCAGACGTCCCGTGCTCTCATGTTGTAGATATTAATTGTAACAATTCCTAAACAATTTGTGGAATAGAAAACACAATTAGTGCTGGTGCTCATCCTGTAATCCTAGCTACTCAGGGGGCTGAGATTCAGAGGATCATGATTTGAAGCCAGTCCAAGCAGAAGAGTCCACAAAACTCCATCTCCAAAAAAGCATCGAAAAGCCTAGCTGCAGATGTGCCGCAAATGGTAGTGTGCCAGCTGAGCAAGCAAGCCAAACAAACCTGAGGACCTGAGCTCAACCCGAGTTTCATCACAACAAAAACAACAAAAAATCAAAATGAGAACCATGTTGGAAGGCAATTTTTAATATATAACACGTACCTTAAATATGTTTCTAAGAGAATTTCAACTTCTGGAACCTACCTTTAAGATAGAAAAAGCTTTTAGTACAAAATGTTCATTGTGATATTATTATTAGTAGTAGTAGTATTTTTAAAAGACTGGTTTTCTTTTTTCGTTTTCTTTTGTTGGTTGTGGGGCCTGAACTCTGGGCCTGGGCCTTGTCCCTGAGCGCTTCAGCTCAAGACAAGCCCTCTACCACTTGAGCCACAGAGCCACTCTCTGAGATATTACTTTTAAATTATACTTTTATTAGCTTTATGTAGTTGCACAAATGAATTATCATTCAACAAATCATTTTATAAGTACATTGTAGTTTGATTGATGTCATCTCTTTCAGCATAGTCTCCCACCCCTCCCAACCCATCTCCCCGTTGTGACATTATTTATAAGAATTTGGAAACAATTTAAATGTTCTACTTACTGGGAATGGTTAAGTACATAAAATGTTTCCCACATAATAGATTACTGTGCATTTAAAATTATGAATAATTTATCATGGCATGAGGGGAATGCATATTCTATAAGTACTTAGCAGGATCATTTTATATATAAGTGTGATCACAACTAAGTACAAAATAGTATGAATACAAATATTTGGAAAAATGTATACCAGAATTCTTTAGATGGTGATTGGTAAGGTGAAGAAGACTCTGGGATCTTTTCTGCCTTCTACTTTTATATTTTTCAATTTGTTTTCCAATGAACATGTGGTCCTTTACAATGTTAAGAGACAAAGCAACCTTGATTTGAATAAAGACTGTTGCTAGTGTGGGCATTTCTGTGTTTTAGGCATGACACATCAACAAGATAGATTCCATCTGCATGTGCTCCATAGAACACTGCTTCCCAAGGCTTCTGTGAATAATCTGCTGTAGGTAACAATGGCAAATACAAATTGTCATATAGTGAGAGAGCATTACAGAAAATGGAAAGTCTACCACCTTCCATAAGAGATGGAAATATTTTTTTTCAGCCTCTTTAGCTAGCTAGTTTTCTTATGCAACTGAAAGTTTATACTTTTCAGGACTTCTTTTGTGTGAATAAGATACACTTGTATACATTGTGCACATTTATACATGCCATTATAAAGAGCACATTAAAGGAGTAAAACCTACTACATTTCTTTTTTTTTTTTCTTTCTTTCTTTCTTTTTTTTGGGGGGGGTCCGGTCATGGGCCTGAACTCTGGGCCTGGGTGCTGTCCCAACTCTTCAGCTCAAGGCTAGCGCTCTACCACTTGAGCCACAGCACCACTTCCGGCTTTTTTTCCTGCTTATGTGGTGCTGAGGAATCGAACCCAGGGCCTCATGCATACAAGGCAAACGCTCTACCACTGAGCCACCTTCCCAGCCCCTCATTTTTTTTTCTTTCATTTTTTTCATTTCACCTCTTATTTTGGCAGTAATAACTAGGTTCCTGGTTTACCTAGGATCATCTTGGTTTGTACCAATATACTTATTAAAAAGTGTCCCCTCCTTTCTCACAGAATTATTTTTTTTTGTCGGTCATGGGGTTCGAACTCAGGGATTGGGCACTGTCCCTGAGGCTTTGTGTACAAGGCTATTTACTGTTCCAACACTTTGAGCCATAGCTCCACTTCCTCTCAGAATTGTTTTGGTTTAGACAAGAAATTATGAGATTACCCCCACATTATAAGACATGGGAATCCATTGGACAGAATTGAGTGATAGCATCTAGACTCTGACTCTTGAGTGAACGTATGTTTGGCAGTGGGGCAGCTGGCTCCCAACAGCTAGCCGGCAGCACACAGAGAAGCAGCTGGCAGCCACACTTGGAAGGGACAGGAAGTATTACACTCACAGTAACCATTGGTCCATGGGCTGTGTTACTTTGTCTAATCAGTTGTGCATCTATTAGTTGATAGTGATTCTGGGAGCAGTGGCTCTACCTGAAGGCAGAAAAGAAAGCCTATCTACTTGATCTAAGATACCCAAGACACACCTATCCCAGATCTTTTCCATCAGCCTGTTCTAGAGCTTGGTATTTCCACCATTAGAATTACATATTCTAAAAACAATTAAAATTCTGTGTGGAGAGAGCAATGCAAAAGCACTGGAGAAACAACTCTTCTCAGGAATTAGAACGAACCTCATGTTCATCCTTGCGGGGCCACTCTGGGCCAAGGACCTTCATTTTCTCAAAGGTTCAGTGACTTCAACAAGAAGAAGGAAATAAAATCTGCCCTGACGATCTGATGGGCTTATGGTGTGGATAAAATGGTTACTCTATGTGAACGTGCACTGCAAATACAAACACATTGCAAAATCTCACCATTAGTATATGGAGCTATTCAAATAAAACCATGTATTAGCTTGAGCTAACATCATTACCTTGGAATGCAATGAGCAAGTCCTGGGAATATGACACACACTGGGGAGATGTGGATGGGTGGTTACAAGGAGAGGACTGAGGCAGGCTGGCTGCTCATTGGAACTACCTGGAGAACTTTCCAGAAAAATAAAACACAACAGATTAGTAGTCTCCATCTCAAAGCTTGGTATTCAATTGAGCACACACAGTGCAGAGTAAGTCAAGAAAGATGAGAGGGGAAGTTAATTGCAATGCCAAAGGAGCCAGAGGGGGGCTAGAGAAGGAGGGTTGGGAGAGAGAATGGCAGAACTCGTACCACTCTGAAATGTATTTCTCAGGGCTTCTCTTATTAGGAAATTACGGCACTAAAAGGAATTGCTAGTGTTTTGTTTCTTCCAAGTTATTCCTTCCTAGTCTTAGAAAATAAATTCCACGTGGGTGAAGATTGTTGATCCCTTACTTCATTGTTGAATTCCTACATTAGAATACTCCTCTTCACACAGAACCAGGGTAAAAGATATTGAATAAATGAATACCATTTGCCTATGTCATCTCTTCTCCTCACTCATGTCTTTAATTTCAGGCTCACTCGTAAGGGATGAGTTGGGCCAGGTTTAGGAATGGGGTCTTGATCAAGGTGACAGAGTGGTCGACTTGTGACACCTGCTATTTCTACCTCAGTTCTGTGGGCAACTTGTCAAGTTCTGTTGATAAGTTTAACATCCTCTTATTAGGAAATTACGGCACTAAAAGGAATTGCTAGTGTTTTGTTTCTTCCAAGTTATTCCTTCCTAGTCTTAGAAAATAAATTCCACGTGGGCGAAGATTGTTGATCCCTTACTTCATTGTTGAATTCCTGCATTAGAATACCCCTCTTCACACAGAACCAGGGTAAAAGATATTGAATAAATGAATACCATTTGCCTATGTCATCTCTTCTCCTCACTCATGTCTTTAATTTCAGGCTCACTCGTAAGGGATGAATTGGGCCAGGTTTAGGAATGGGGTCTTGATCAAGGTGACAGAGTGGTCGACTTGTGACACCTGCTATTTCTACCTCAGTTCTGTGGGCAACTTGTCAAGTTCTGTTGATAAGTTTAACATCTTACTGCTTTTTAAGCACTATGATTATCCTACCAAGAGCAGAACTATGCTCCAAGTTGGGCTTTTAATTGTATATTTGGAAATAATGTAATAACAAGAGAATTAAAAAAATTCTCTCTGCAGCTTTTTGCTAGCTCTGGGACATTGCAATATGATTATTTAAATAATACACTTAGCTAATTAATTTTGTTTGTTACCTTTCTGATAGCCTTTGAATGAGAAGTGATTCAGATGTATATGACTGAATATATATATATATATATATATATATATATATATATATATATATATATATATATATGTCTTGAACTCTGTGCTTGGGCATTGTCCCTTAGCTCTTCAGCTCAAGACTTTGCACTCTACCATTTGAGCCACAGCACCACTTCCGGTTTTCTGGTGGTTTATTGGAGATAAGAATCTCACGGACTTTCCTGCCCAGGGTTGGCTTTGAATCACAACCTTCAGATCTCAGCTTCTTGAGTAGCCAGGATTACAGGCGTGAGCCACCGTGTCCAGCTTCAGATTGTATTTCATGTATCTTTTCTCTGCTATTACTTAACCCCCTGCCAGATGTGGAACACGCAAACTGTAGGTTGAGAGGAATGTTGGTTGAGCTCTTACTCTGTGTAGATGTTAGGAATTGAGTGTATGAAGATAATAAAACAAATATTACATCAGACTCTGGTGAGATATAGAAATATGTATGTATGCAACTATGCATATTTAATGTACATGAGTGGGTTGTCATTTTGATGCTTCAAAAGCAACTAATGGAATGCCCAGGCCAAAATGTTTGAGGTATGAGTCCTCAAGGTTGCCCAGTACATGGAACTGATTACACTTTGGTTTTGGTTCTGCTTCTCCACACTTCTTTTGGGTTGTCCCACATGCTCCTAAGAGGGCAAAGGAGATAATTAAAAAGGTGAATACAGACAAAAGTAGGGTCTGTCAGGAAGACAGAAGTGGGATTGTGTGGGTGGCTATCCGTGAGTGTGGGAGGTGTATTCCCTAGGAATGTAATGATTTCATGGCATACCAAAGTTACAAAGGAGTTAAGTAGGGAAATGTATACTAGGCTTATAAGTATGGTGCTTAACTACTATTGTTTAGTTAAACATGCAAAAATAAAATATATTCATTAAAATTTTCAGGTCTGTGAGGTATCTTTCCCTCCTCAGATTTCTATTCATTTACAAAAGCTTAGGTGTATGCATGTATATATATATATATATATATATATATATATATATATATATATATATATACATATAAATGAATATATATACACACACACACATTCACATACACATTCACAAACATTTTATTGAGTTTGTTTGAGCCTTTCAGACAGTAGAACCAGAAGTAATAATTAATGCATGCCACTTTACTTGGAAAATGTAAGTGAAGCTGTTGAAGGCTGGCCAGCTGGGGAGGTGGAGGCAGGAGGATGACAAAGTTCTCAAAAATGTAAGCTAAAAGCACACAAGCCACTCTTCACAATGGGCCTGGCAGAAATGAAGCAGAGGCTTCACAGCTGTGCCACACAGTTGGCAGGGCTCCTGTGCAAAAGGTTGGGGAAGAAACCCTACTTCTGAACAGGTAGGGAGAAAGTAGAGGAGATTTTTCTTTTCCAATACTTCCTACCTTTCCTTTCCCATTGTCCAAGTTGTCTCCCATGAGGAAGTAACTTCCAGTGTTTTCAGCTACCCAGGGAAGTCCATTTCCCTGTTCCATAGCATGGCATTTCATCCAGATCTAGAATGAGAGTGACAGCTTGTATTTTTATCTATGGGTAGTGAGGCTGTCACTCAGCTGGATCCCAGGGACCCAGCTGAAACTCCAGAGAGCTAAAAGAGCTTAGCAAAAACAGTAGGAGTGCAATGGGCTGTCCTGGTTACCCTCAGAAAAAAATGAAGCAGTGAGGAAATCTGAGAAGATATACAAAGATTGCATCTAATACACTTGTTTTGCAAAATGAAATAGTGCACACATTATTCTATTTGCTTTTCTGTTTTTTTTTAAAGTCAGAAATTGCTCTATGTGAGTATTTTAAGATGAAATTCATTCTTTTAACAAATGCCTAAGATTCCAGGAGATGGATATGCCATAATTTATTTTGCCATTTTCTTATTGATGAACGTTCAGGCTGTCCACCCAAATTCAAATTATAGTAAAAGGCTTTCAAGAGGACAAATTTAAAGAGCTAAGGATAATTTGAAAAGAAAGGTCTTTTTATTTAAAATCAATCACCATATCTCTGTGGAGCTGATCTGATCTGATCCTGTCACTGCATTCATTATGCACCACTGCATTTTGCCCAACGTCTATCTGTAGTTTGAGTTTCTGTCCTTGTCTGGGAACTGCTGGCTTTTCAAATGGAGGTCTATGACAATAATAAGGTAGGCTCCTCTCCCAAGAGACTCACAACTCTAAGAGATTACTTTTCATTTTTCTACATGCCCCAGCTTTTCCATTTAAGTTATTCTGTCAGTGAATAACCATCTTGAATAAATAAAAAAAAAAGTAAACTTCTTTTGATTTGTGACTGCTCCGTCTGGATTTTGGGAATTCTATCATGTTGGCAGATGATGTTCAGAAGGCGTGGGCTAGGGATTACACCTGGGGAGACAGGTGACACTGTGCTTTTCCTGACAAATGTTCATACATAAGAAAAACACCACCCTTGCATGTAGCGCTCATGAAAAAGCTCCTCAGATTTCAGACATATTTTGGAAGAAAATACTTTCATCTTGTGGTTTTAATCTTGTATATGCCTTGCCACTTTGACAGTTTTGAACTTAAGAAGTTGATCCCTTAAGAAGAGAAACAGGAACTCTGGCTGCTTTTTCTATTTTCTCGGCAGCTCTTCTGTCTTTGTCTTCAACATCCTGTTAAGCCTCTGTTATTGTTTCTCCAATAAAGTAGTTGACTTAAGACATTTTGGAAACTGCAATTTCCCTGACTTTAATAAATCCTCTTCTTTTACTAGTCAACAAATTTTAGACAGTAGTTGAATTATAAATATAATATTTGAGGCAAATGCTTTTATATGGTCCAGGCTTGCTTAGAATTCACAATCCTCCTGCCTTAACCTCTGAGATGCTAGGATTATATCTGTCACCATGCCTGCCTCAATATATTCTTTATTCTAGTGATTTTTTTATTTCTCAGAGAACTTTAAGAATATAGACCTGCTGTAAAATAAAAAGCAAATACCATATGAAGCCATTTTAGAAAGCTGATCAGAATAAATAGAAAAGACAAAAATGGTAATATAACCTAGATATTAAAGGCATTTGACTACTAATGTTGAGGGAACTGAAGAATGCTTCTATACTTTTAATCTGCCTCCAGTTGGGAGTTGTTTCCTTCATTATGACATGAATTCTTAGATGGTTGTATTGTTATGGTCTTTTACTCTGCCTAATCATAGTGGCTATTTGATACCTATGTCTTCTCATAAAATAAAAATATATATTATAGTTATACATATATAAATGTTTTATATATTAAATATATATTAAAATAATGTTATTGCCAGGTGCTGATGGTTTGCCTGTAAGCCTATCTACTCAGGAGGCTAAGATCTAAGGATCATGATTCAAAGCCAGCCTAACTGGGAAAGTCTGTGAGACCACCAAAAAGATGAAAATGGAGATGTGACCCAGTCCCTGAGTACAAGCCTAGAACTGGCAGAAAAACAAAGACAAAAAATAATACTATCTATCAGGCATTAGTAGCTCATACTTTAAATCCTAGCTATTAAGAAGGCTGAGATCTGAGGACTTTGATTCAAAGCCAGCCCAGAGCAGAAAAATCCATGAGACTTATCTCAAATTAAATTATCTCATAAAGTTGGAAGTGAAGCTGTGGCTTAAGTGGTAGAGTGCTAACCTTGAACAAAAAAGCTTACCTTGAACACAAAACTCAGGGTCAGCCCTGAGTTCAAGACTAGTGCACACACACACACACACACACACACACACACACACACACATACAAATTATAAGGAATATATAACATATACTATGTCATTATATATATTATATCATATGTAGCATATAATATATATCATACTATTATAATATTCTGTATAATATATAATAGTCTATATAATATACAATATATTATATAGTTATATATTACATATTAATTTATATTTACATATGGAATATATATTCCAATACATATTATCCAATATGTATATTATCCAATTTTTGAATCAGTGGCAGAAAGCAGGAAAGAGGCTGAGCATTTATTTTTGTGTCCTTTTCCTTGCTGAGTCACCCAAAGCTGACTGCATCCCCTGATTTAAGGTGATGACTTCTATTAGGCAGCCCTCTCTGTTTTCTGGCCCAAGTAAATGCTTCCTTCCTTAAATAAGTTTTAAAACAAGGATTTAAAATTATACTTTTTTCCAATATTATTCTTTTTTTTTTTTCCTGATCCTGGGGCTTGAACTCAGGGCCTGAGCACTGACCCTGAATTTCTTTTGATCAAAGCTAGCATTCTACCCCTTCAGCCACAGAGCCACTTCTGGCTTTTTCTGTTTATGTGGTACTGAGGAATCAAACCCAGGGCTTCATGCATGTTAGGCAAGCACTCTACCACTGAGCCACATTCCCACTCATCCAATATTATTTTATAAAGAACAATGTTACAATGAATGCCATTTTATTTTCCTTTTGATTAGGGATCATAGGATTATTGAGATGATCACTGAAATGGGAAATAGAAAAAGAGTTGTCACAAAGTAGAATGATGAAACTAAGGCTGAGAAGAGCTCAATAAGGGCAAAATCCAGAGCATGACCATGGAGCAAGTGACTGAGGGGTAGGTGAAAACAAGGTCATTTGGGTGAAGAAGTTAAAAAATGGAAGCATGGTGCTAAAAGGGCCACAGATAACATTTATTGACATCATCAAGAGTTAAGGCAAATGAGAGAAATTACTAGACTAGAAGTAATTATCAGTTAGAAATAAAAAAGACTGGTAGTGTGCAGTTGTGGCTTACAACATAGTATCAGTTACTCAGGAGGAGGATAATGGCTCAAGGCCAGTGGAGCAAAAAAGTAATAAGATCTCATCTCAAGGAATAGCCTGTGTGTGATGGTCCACCCCTGCCATTTAACTAAGCAGGACAAAGGCAGGAGGATTATGGACAAGGTTGGTCCAGAACACAAGACCATATTAAAAAAAATAATCAAAGTAAATAATCAAGTATAGTTCTGGTGGCAGAGCTCATACTTAGCAAGAATGAAATCCTGAGTCCAAACCCCAGTCCTTCTTTCTTTCTGTCTCTGTCTCTCTTTGTCTCTCTCTGTGTCTCTTTGTCTCTCTCTTTCTCTCTCACAACAGACCTCCCCTCCCTGCACAGACTGCCCCAGTGTGTCAATAGACGAAAGCAAATTGAATATGTTTGAGTGACTTCATCTGATAACATAAAACTTAAAAGTTAGGGGATTTTAGGGATACATGTGAGAAGAGTCTGAAGGTAAATGAGGACTAGATATTTAGGCACATGTGCCCAAGAACTGTGGGAGAAAACATAATTGCTAGTATGATGGCTGTAGGAATAACAGTGCCCTTGAGGGAAAGCCAGTGTTCTAGGGTGAGGAGGTTAAGTGGAACCTTTAGAGAAGAGGGTGAGGATGTGGGGGAATTAGCTGAGGATAGATGAATTCCAAACATAGCTGTAAAAGAAGGATTTTGTTTGTGACAGAAAGTTCACAAGCAGTCCTTTTCCTATAGTTTCACAACTATTTCTTAGGGGCTAACAAGAGCAGTCCCTGGGTTTTGTGTATTTTAAAATCATTATTGTTTATACTTGAAGACAACTTGGTTAGACATAAAGGCTTTGGGTCTGCTTACCACTGGAGGAGGAAACATAGGTCGCTTTAATGTGTTTTTGAAATGACTGTTGTACAAAAACTAAGGGCAGTCTGAAAATTTCCCCTTAATAAGGACTTGATTATTTGCAACCTCTCCAAAGATTAGTTTTCTTTGTAGACAGTAGCTAACTCAGAAGCTATACTAATAAGCTAAAATATTCCCTCACCTGTAATAGACCCTTTTAGGAAAGTTTTCAATTATATCTTTAAATATTTATTTGTCCCATTATTTGGATCTTTTTCTTTTGGGCCACCAGTTATGACTTTTCTTTCTTTCTTTTTGTCTGTTCTCTGTATATACTCTGTATATATTATTTGTAATTTTTGTTGTTTTTGGTCATGGAGTTTGAACTCAGTTCCTGTTAGCTGTCCCTGAGCTCTTTTTTTTTTTTTTTTTGAGGAATGAAATGCCATTTATTATTTTAATAATAATAACAACAACAACAATAATAAAACATTCATACACTTTCCCGGTATCCCTGACCTCTTTTTGCTCAAAGCTAGTGCTCTACCACTTTTGATTTTCTGGTGGTTAATTGGAGATAAGAGTCTCATGCATTTTCCTCCCTGGGCTGGCTTTGAACTGTGATCCTCAGATGTCAGCCTCCTGAGTAGTTAGGATTACAGGTGTGAGCCACTGGTGTCAGGTTGTAATCTTTTTTGTTGTTGTTGTTGTTACTTTTATTTTGCTTGCTTTTCATTTCTCTTTTTCTACATTTCTTAAGTCTTCTTTTATCAATTCCTTGTAATTTCCTTTCCTTTTTTTTGTGTCGGTCATAGGGCTTGAACTCTGGGCGTGGGTACAGCTCAAGGTGAGCGCTCTACCACTTGAGCTACAGTGCCACTTTTTCTTTCCTTTTTGTGATTTTTTCCTACTGCAGTTCTTCTAAATCTGTGTGTCACAGCACCTCCTGTTTTCACTGTATCTTTTTCCTTGAATTCATACAGTACTGTTCTGATTTTCTTTTTATAAAGAAGCAATTGCCTCATTCTCACATCAGTTCAGGGAGAAAAGTTTAAAATATTATCTGTTATAGAAACATGTTATTATAAAAATCAGTTCTGTTTTATTCCTTTCCCCAAAAGTTGTATTATACTTTGCTTATATGTTGGTGTTGGGGTTTTCCTTTCTTATTTCTCATTATTGAGTCAGGGTCTTGTTAGACCTGCTATTCCCAGAGTTTCCAGTGTTCTGGATGGGATTAGAAGTGAGAAGGGAGGTGTTTTTCTACAAAGTGTAGAATCACTTATCTTCTGCCACATGAACAGATTGCTTCCTGCAAGTATGGATTAGCTGTATGATTTTGTGTACAGCCTTACTTGCCTTTCTTCTTTTTCAAAATTGATTTCAATTTGTTGTTCAATCTACTTATGTATACAGTTCCTCTTGATCATAATCACCTCCTTCTATTTTTATTTTCTCTGTCCCCTTCTCAAACCAGTCTTATTGTCTTGTTTCATTTTTACACGCATATGTATTTTGTCTATATTCATCCTCCTTCCTCTTTTCCATTTTTCCTCTTCCCTCCCACTAATTCCTATATCCAAGGCAAGAAATCTTCCAACTTCCTATATTCTATTTTGATAGAGTGCATGTAATTGTTCAAAGGGGTTTCATCTTGGTGTCTCCACATGCATATACTTGAGCCATATTTATCACACACAGACACATATACTTTTTTAATGTTAGGTCTAACATCTATATATGAGGGATATCCTTTGTCCTTTTGAGTCTGGATTACTTTGCTTAATGTGATAGTTTCTTGGTCTATCCATTTCCTTGCAAACAACATGCCTTCAGTCTTCTTTTTGGTTGAATAATATTTGTGTGTGTATGTATGTATGTATGTATGTATGTATGTATGTATGTATGTATGTATATATATATATATATATATATATATATATACATACACACATATATATCCATTCACAGTTGTAATTGCTTTTGCCAGCATGGGTTGCTCCAGTTTTCTCATCCCCACTTACAAACAAAATATGTTTCTCTAACTTAAAGTATGATTTATTTTTACTTTCAAGAGTTCTATTTTAGGGTAAGGGTGCTGGGGTAAAACCCACACCTTGTGCATGCTATATAAGAGCTTTACCACTAAACCACACATTTAGTTCATGAGTTACACTTTTGCTAGCAATGTCTGAGTCTTGTTGCTACTCTGTCTATTTTTCCCTCTCCTCTACTGTCTGCTATACAGTCCTTGCTCAATCCCTTTCCATCCACTTTTTTTGCATGTTTTGAAATCTCTGCAGTATACTTAGGTTCTAGTTTGCAAAAGAAAAAAATGAATTTGTAGATTTTTGGGGGGATGGGTATGTTGTTTTTGCTCTTAGCTCATGAATGATTTCTAAATGTAGAAAGAGGACATAGTCCTAATTCTTATTTAGTTCCTTTTTAACTTTTTAGTGATGTCTGCACAATAAAGTCTACTGAGCGTAGGGATGGGTCACATCTTTTGGCTAGATCTTACTTGAAGCCCAACGATTATGTTACAAATTACAAGACCTTAAAAGATAGACCAGTTAAGTTAATACTGCCATTTACTCCTTAAAAATAGTATTCAGTTACTTTCTGTATTTACTTTGTTCATCAAGGTCAGATTCTAGAATCATCCTGAGCCCTGAATGGAATTGCTGGAGTGGGATTGTGGCAGGTATCTATTCCTTGCTGTTGAAAGTGTCTTCTTGTTTGCAAAGGATATTTTGCACAAGGTTGATGGCAAAGTATTTCTGGCCCTCAAAATTTTAAATTATAACAGAACAATGACAATGCAGTTGTGTACCCACCTTAACAATTTGAGTTGTATTAAGGCAGTGGGTAGCTGAACCGAGACTTCAAATTTTGTTCCTGAATTTATGGTTGCCATCAGCCTCGACAGTGGTGTCATGAAAGAAGTCCATGCAGTCTAAAACTTAGGATGACTTTGTCATTCAGATGCCACTTCTTGAATTCTAATTATTTCATGTCTTTTTTGGCAGCATAGTTGCTTTTCAGATCTGTGAAATTAAATCCCTTTTGCACCAAACTGTACCAATAGGAGAATTACTTGGTAATTCAAATACATCTGGAGATTTGCACACCCAAAACAGCTGCAGAAACTTACAAGTATGATTCATGTTCATCAAAATATGAGTACTTTCAAATTTGGACTTCATGTCTACCAAAATAGCACAGCAAAATCTGTAATTCCATTAAACTCTGAGTTCAATTCGCAGGCTTGGTTTAAGCCTGAGATTTTTCTCTTTCTGAAACCAAAGCTCTCTCTTTCCCTGGCATTTGCAAGTTCAATCTATACAGATGTTTCATCAGAACAGGAGGAAAGCCCAATCTCGTGGGTCTCTGTGTGCTGAATACGTTGGCCTCTTGAGAGGTCTTTAATTCCCCTAAGCCCTTGACCTCAAAACATCTTGTTAACAAGTTCTCATAACCTAGTCTTCTGATTGCATTTGTGTCATTCATTCATTTTGTATTTGGTGAGTGTGTCAAATTTCTTAAGAAGCTTATAGTCTTATTAGGAAAAGGGAGAATTAAAACTCCAAGTTATGATTCACGTGGACAGTGCTAGAAATAAGGTGATATGGAAGGACATGCAGGGACATTGAGCACTGGGGTGGTCAGCATAGTTAGATGGCAAGCAAAGGAGATGGGGGGGGTGGGAAAATTCATAATGGAATTAAAGCCTGACTTGGGTAATGGAGGGTAAGCAGGAAATAGCCAGGTTAAGAAAAAGATGAGAAAAAGATACAGCGTAGAAACAAAAATGCACGAGTATATGGCAAAACTGAGAGACCAAGAATTTTACTGTATGTTGTTACTTATTTCACTTATTTTTTAGATTAAGTTCTTTATTTTTAAAGTTATCTTGAAGTTGTTGTACAACTTTCAACTCAACATGTCATTTTATGAGTACAATAAATCTATACTTACTTCCTTGCATTTGAGTCTGGGGACAGTGAGGGCTGTTATTTTTTTCTGCTCTCAGAATAAATAAATAAAACAAGATATATTTAAGAGTTATTTAGGAATTAGAAGGGATAGGAACTGGTAATATTTTGGAGGTAGGTTGTTAAATAAAATATTATTTTCTAGGTTTTTGTTGAATTATGGGGTAGAGGATCATAGCAAAGTTATTGATAATAACAGTCGTTGAATACTTTTGTGTACTGCTGTACTTTGTTTTACATGTAGTAAACCATTTAAACTTTCAACAATTTAAGTGAGGTATTCTTTTTTACTTTTTTCAAATGGGGTGAGGAGGTGAAGTAATACAGTCTTATTATGTAGTCCAGACTGCCTTTGATCTTGGAGTCCTTCTGCCTCTACCTTCTAGAAGTAGTAGGTTGTGCCACCATGTCCTGCTAAGTTAGGTGTTTTTTTTTTTTTTTTTTTTTGTTTTCGTTTTTGTTTTGTTTTGGTGCCAGTCCTGGAGCTTGAATTTAGGGCCTGCGCACTGTCCCTGAGCTTTTGTGTTCAAGGTGCTCATTTGAGCCATAGTTCCACTTCAGGCTTTTTTCTTTTGGTGGCTAATTGGAGATGAGTCATATGAACTTTTTTTCCAGCCCAGTATGACCGAGAACCTCGATTCTCAGATTTCAGCCTTCTCAGTAGCTAGGATTATAGGCATATGCTACTGGCACCTGGCAGTGAGAAAATTGGGGTTGAGATGAACTTTCCCAATGCTACAGAGGTAGTAGGCAGCAGGCTTAAACCAAGGAATTCTAATGCCAAGGCTCAAACACATAACCTACTGTCTTTTCAGATGTGACCAATATCTAGAATGGTAATTCTATTCCAATGTGCCTCCCATATGAGTGCTTTGTCTGGTCAGATTTAAAGAGTTGGGTTCTGTCGGTACTTTTATCATTTGAAGGTGCACGTGTAGCGAAAACCATTGATACAGAAGACTGAGAGAGGCATGCATGCACAGAGACATCTCAAATGCTCTTCAACTGATGGGAACCAGCTTCGCTCCCTTTGTCTCTTCTCCCACACACACACACACACACACACACACACACACACACACACACACACACACACACACACACACACGTTTCAGATTTCTGCGGGCCCCAAATCGGCTCACGGCACGCGCACGCACACACCCACACACGCACACTCACTCACTCGAGTTTTAGGGATCTGCGGGCCCCGAGTCAACTCCACTTCCCAGCCCACTGCAAGTTAGCTCACTGCCGGGGCTCAGGGCAGCCAGCAGTCGTTTCCGGGGAAACCGCCAGAGGAGGCACCTGGGTCCCCGCTCAGGGACCTGCCGCAAGTCCCGTCTGGCGCCAGGGGGCGCGGCAACGCGTCGGCCCCCTCGGGCCCCACGCCGGCCCCGCCCCACTGTGGCCAGGCCCCGCCCCCGGCTCTACCTCCTCTCCCCAGGGAAGGCCCCTCCCGGCTCCCGGCGCAGGCGCAATCCCATTCTCTTTCGGCGGCTCCCAGCGCAGTGCACCCGCCGTGGCGGAGAGTAGCGGCGCCGGCTCGCCGACCTCCTCCTCGCGTCGTTGCCTCGGGTCGCGCTCTCCGGGCGGCTGTGCAAGCGCCTCCGAGCGCGGTGAGTGGCCGCGGTGGAGGGTCGTCAGGTGAGTGCAGCCGCGGGAGGGCGAGGCCCGCGGCGTGGAGCACCGCCCCCCTCGCGCCGCGCGCCCGCCTCCGCCCCGCGGGGCCGGGACGGCGGCCGCGGCAGGTGCAGGTGCCGGCGCGGCGGCGGGGCGAGGGCGCGGCGCCGGAGGGCGCGGCGGCGGAGGGCGCGGCGCGGGGCCCCGGGGCCTGCTGCTCCCGGCCCTGCGAGCGCCCTCGTCCCGCGGGGGCGCGCGGGCTCTGGAGCCTCTGTCCGGCGGGGTTGGGGGCGAGGGCCCGGCGCCCCCGGAGCCGCTGGCGGGCGGCGTCTCCTGGGCTCTCCCGGCGAGGGCGCGTTACTCATTAACTACGCGGTCCGGAGCGCGCCCGGCGGCGAGCCCGGAGCGAGGTACCTGCGGCCCGGAGCCTGGGGGTGGGGACCCGGGGTCACCGAGGGGGTGAACTGTGCGCGAACCGGGTGGACGCCGGTGCAGCGCGGGACGCGGCGGCCGGGGGAGGCAGCGGCGGTGCCCCGGGCTGGGCTCCGGACGAGCCCGGACTCCGTGCCGGGGCGCAGATGGGCACCCCTGGGAGGTGTCACCCCCCCATCCCCTGGCGGGAAGAACCAGCGCCCGTAGGCGCCCCGTCGAGGCCGGCAGTGTTAGGCGGAGTTAGGAGACGGGATCGTGACGACCCTGCTTTGCGCCCGCCGAAAGCCAGCTGGATGGCCGGAGCAGCGGCGACGCTAGGTGGGATCTGCAGCTCGGAAAGTTGCCAAGTGTTAGGGGTGAAGAATGCATCTCCCCCGCGGCCGAGTTAACGCGATTGGCTCCCGGGGACGCAGCTAAGTTGCAAGGACACGACGCCTGTGCCTCGGCTGCCGATCCACGCTTGGGTCTCCCCCTCCCCCCGATTTCTTCCTTTCGGTGTCTGTTAAAGAGCCTGGTAATCTCGTTCTGTGGATTGATTGCATAATTGCAGGAGAGGCCGGTAAGAGGCTTAAAACAAACTGCTCTACGGTAAATCCCGTGGAAAGACCCAGTTTCTTTCTGTTCACCATCCTTATTTTTGTTCTTGAGGGATTTTTCTTGTTCTTTCTTTCTTTTTTTTTTTTTTTGAATGACAAATCAAGGAGAAAAGAGGCTGCATAGGTTTGTAGATCTTCATAGTGAATATTTGCTACTGTTAAATATTTCACCGGTTTTATGGGGCCCTGTTCTGTTAACATTTGTTATTTATTTACTAGAAGTGTGCATTTTGATAGGACTTCTCATGTTTGGATAGATATTTTATTCCGAATGTGGTTTGTATGATCTAACCCGAAAGCCTTCATGGAATTTATAGAAATAAACTTTGAACAGTTTTACAATTTGAGTACAATAGTACTTACTATTAGAAAAGTCATGTGTATGTGTATGTGTATGAATGCATGCTTTTGTGAGTGTGTTTGTTGTAACTCATCCTTGGTTCTTCTACCAATCAAGTTATGTGTGGTACTGACATCTAACCTCCTACAGCTCTTTGATGCTCACCTTCTTTGTGAAGTTTCTAATTACGAAATTTCTACTTAGATCCAACTGCACTGTTTGAATTGGTGTAGTTATATATATATATATATATATACTTTAGTATTCTTTGACATTGATTTTATCTAAACCCTCAATCTCCTGCCTCCAACACACAGATTGATATATATATATATATATATATATATATATATATATATAGCATAAGTACATATATGTAAAACGTAACTAAAGAAATGGTGATGTAATATAAATTACAGATTTTTGAGCCTGGCCTGGAATAGTTCTGTTTTGCTTTAGTTATTGTTTAGAGAAGGTCTGAAGTTTTCTTTTTAAAAAATTTTGGCCAGGTGTCAGTCTCAGTCTAGACATGATCCTTTGTGTAGTTTGTATTAGGTGTATGATCACCACGTCCAGTTTTACAGATAATCTTTTAAAGTGAAAAGATCTTAGAAACAATCCAGTTGTGTAGGAGGTGGAGGGTGGAGGGCAAGGATGGGCAGGAATCCTAAGCCTTTTTCCTCAGAGGTAGTTTTCTACCACTTGAGGCATAACTCCACTTCCAGATTTTTGGTGATAAATTGGAGATTAGAGTCTCACAGACTTTCCTTTCCAAGCTGGGTTAGAATTGTGATCCTCAGTCTCAGCCTTCTGATAAGGTAAGATTGTAAGTGTGAGTCTCAAGGTTACTCCTTTTTTAGGGGTGCAGCAGTCCTGAGGCTTGAACTCTGGGCTTGGCACTATCCTTGAGCTCTCCAGCTCAAGGCTAGCACTCTACCACTTGAGCCACAGTGTCACTTCCGGCTTTTTCTGGTTCTATGGTGCTGAGGAATTGAGCCCAGGGCCTCATGCATGCGAGGCAACCACTCTACCACTGAGCCACCTTCCCATCCCTACTCCTTACTTTTTAATGTGGCAGAACAAAAACCTTTAGACTACATGAGTTTTGTGTGTATTATAGTACACTTGAGCAAGTCTCACTGGACAGATTAATAAACTGTTCTAATGAAAATTTGCTTAGTTGCTATCACTTTAGTTTCTATCACTAAACAGATGCCCTTGGAAGGCATTGACCCTCCCCCGACCCTGGTTTATTTTTTTCCAGATAGAAGCATGAAATACCAATACTTGGCTGATTTTCATTGATTTCATCTTATTATAACCTTTTAATGGTGGGATGAGGATTACTGAGATTTTTTGTTGTTGTTGTGAAAATACCATACAGAGGGGTTACAATTACATGGTCGAGGTAATGAGTACATTTCTTATCTAGCATTGTATCCTCCTCCTTCCCTTCCCTTCCCTTCCCTTCCCTTCCCTTCCCTTCCCTTCCCTTCCCTTCCCTTCCCTTCCCTTCCCTTCCCTTCCCTCCCCTTCCCTCCCCTCCCCTTCCTTTCTCTTCCCTCCCCTCCCCTCCCCCCTTCCCTTCCCTTCCCCCCCCCCCATCCAAAGTTGTAAAGTTCGTTTTTCGACATAATGACTTGTACATCTCATTGTTGCAATGGGTCCACCTGTATCCCTATTTAAACGATTTGTTTTTTTCCCTTCCCCTCCACAAATTCTACCAACATCAGATACCATGAAAAAGGGTTATACCATGGGGGAGGGACATACAAAGCAACAAAGAAATCATCTTATAAATATGTTAGAAACAATCACAAGAAAGAAAAAGCATTTGAATAGTTATCTTGGGGTTCATTTCACTTAACATCAACTTATCTGACCTTTTCTTCTTGACTCAGACATATACTAGTTATTGCAAATAAGGGAAACCATGGGACCTATGTTTCTTTGGGCCTGGTTTACTTGACTTAATATAATTTTTTCCAAGTCTTTCCATTTCCTAACAAATGGGCAATGTCATTCTTTCTGATGGAGGCATAGAATTCCATTGTGTATATATACCACATTTTCTTGATCCATTCATCTACTGAGGGGCATCTGGGTTGCTTCCATATCTTAGCTATGGTAAATAATGCTGCAGTAAACATAGTTGTGCTGGTAACTTAATATGGTCTTGTTTGTGATCATTTGGGTAAATGTCCAAAAGTGGGATTGCTGGGTCATAGGGGAGCAAGTTTACACTCCCACCAACAATGCAGTAAGGTTCCCTTCTGTACACATCCTCTCCAGCATCTGTTGTTATTAGAGTTCTTGATTATAGCCATTCTAACTGGGGTGAGGTGGTATCTCAATGTTGTTTTGATTTGCATTTCTTTTATGGCTAGAGAGGTTGAGCATTTCTTCATGTGTCTATTGGTCATCCTTCTTTCTTCTTCAGAGAAGTTTCTCTTTAAGTCTTTAGCCCACTTATTTATTGGGAAGTTGTTTTTTTGAGGATTTGTTGTTGGGGAGATTTTTTTTTTTTTTATGTGAGATTTAGGGGAGGGAAGATGAAACATTAGCTTGGATATTTGCCATGCTCGGTGTTTGTTGTGTTAAGGTGTCTCCACTGATGGTTTATCAAACCTCACAAAGCAGGAAATTGAAATGTAGTGAGTTAAAATAATTTGCCTGGGGGCAGGGGGAGGGAGGGAGATGGGAAGGGATGGGAAGGGGAAACAAAGGAGGAGGCAACAATGCTTGATAAGAAATGTGCTCATTATCTAGCCCACTTAATTGTAATCCCTCTCTACGGTATTTTTACAATACAAAAAAAGAAATAATTTGCCTGTTGTTACTTAGTTGTCATTTACATAGCTAGCTAATAGCAAAGCCAGGATTAAAAAAGGTGACTACCCAAAATGGAACTCATTGGTCTATACCTTCTGGAAGGGCTTTGTACTTCTGGAAGGGAAGTTATTTGTGTTTCTGGTAAAGACAAAAAAAAAAAAAAAAAACCAAATACACAAAACCCAAGGTTTCTTATGATAGTAGATATATACCATCACTGCTAGTAGTGGTTTTTTTTTTGGTTGTTTTGTTGTTGTTTCTTTTCTTTTCTTTCTTTTTTTTTTTTTCAGTCTGTGTGCTCTTGTGACAGTCCTGGTCTAAGGGGCTGTACTAAATTGCTTACTCTCTTGAGCCAGGAGATAGGTCATTTATACTTCCATTTTATAATTGAGAGCGTGGAAAGGTTATGTAGCTTGTCCAGGTTCACACAGCTCATTAAGTGGCAGGCCTAGATTAGAAGTCAGGCAGGCATCTTCAGTACCAGTGCTCTTAGTCTTACATGCTCTCAGGTCTTCATGTGCAGGTTGTACTGTCAAATAATCATTTGCTCTCAGTAACTACACTCTGCCACTTTGTATATAGGTTATGATGTTGAAAGATTGCTCTTAATTACTATATCACTACATGTAGGTTGTAATGCTGAAGAATTGTTTTTAATTTAGCTTTTATGAGATACTTAATGTGTGTGCAATCTGTAATTTTTATTACGTCACCAGAGGTTTTTATAAATCAAACATCTACTCTGCAAAAAGCCAGTGGGGGTTAAAGGAAATTAAAGATTCTGGATGATAAGAGCATATAATTATCTTATCTATGTTCCTCAAGGTTTAGGGGGTATACATGTTAATGTGTTATTGAGTACCAAATAAGTCAGAGCTAGAACAGCTGGGTAATGAGGCAGAAGGGTGTATTGAGTAGCTAGTAGAGATACTTTTGTGTTGAGATAATGAAAGAAAGTTTTAATGATGTTCTGAAGGAATATGATTTTTCAGTTTAAACTTTTGTCTAGTATAATTTTAATTAACATGCAGGTAAGGATAAGGAATTTCATACTATACAGTTGGTAGCCTAAAAATAAAATATGTGGATTTTTGAAGACTCTTCAGTTTCTTTTTTCCTATACTACTTTCCTTAACTCTACCAGATATTATGTGTGTGTGTGTATGTGTATATATAATGAGTGCATGCTTCTGTTTTGGTATTTATTAGTTTTGATATTCACACTATTTCTATTGCATGAAAAATATGCTTGTTAAGGTAGTCTCTAGTCTGCATGCACTTGGAGGGGAGGGCTTATGTCATCTTTGCCGGACTTGATTTCAGGATTCTGAGCTGTGTTGGTGATGAGTGATCAAAACTCACAAATGGAGCTAGCAATATAAACTGAAATGATGTTCAGAGTAAGAATTGAGGGGACTAGGGAAGAGAGGGACACTTACACCAGGCTGCATTAACTTGCTATCTCTACTTTTACTTTCTGCTCTATTTTTCAACTTATAACTGAGATAGTTTCATAAGCTTAAGTTATATATAGTCTTGGTTAGAAAATATGAAAAAAAATTAGCTTGATTTATTTTAGAAGATAGCATAAAATTAAATAGGCTTGGCCACAAACCAAAATTACTTAGCAGGATCCGGGAACCCTTTTTTGACAAGGGCCATTTGGATATTTATAACATTAATGTGGGCAGATGGGATTAAGGCAGCCAATGAGAAGCATTAATGTTGTTCTGTCATGCACCAAATGGTTTTTCAGACTTTACAGAGCCTGTAGGCTGAACATTCCCCATCCCTGGCTTAGAGGCAAAGTAAAGAAAATTGTCAGAATAGTTCATTAATGAGAGATTTGTTGCTTGTGGTTAATACCAGATTGCAAATGTAAGCATAATGGAAGTTGATGACATTTTGCTGGTAGATGTAAGTATATACACATATAAATATATGAATTATTTAACCATAGTGGAAATTGATGACGTTTTGCTGTTAGATGTAATTATATGCATATATAAATGTATAAATGGACAATAGAGTAAAAAGCTCCAATGAAGAATGAAAGAGTGACCGAGAAGCACAAAGGAGCATACAGGTCATAGCTTAACATCAGTGAAGTAAATAAAATGTCAACTCAATGTGCCTATATAAGAATAATAATACTAAGCAGTGTGTGCTGGTGACTTGCCTGTTAGCCTAGCTACTCAGGAGACTGAGATCCAGAAGATCTCTGTTTAAAGACAGCACGGACAGAAAGGTCTGTGACTCCATTTTTAAAATAACTAGCAAAAAGGCTGCACTGGAGGCATGGCTCAAATGGCAGAATGCCAAACAAGTAACAAGTTAGTGTCAGGCCTTGAGTCCAATCCCCTTAACAGACCCCTTCCCCCCCCCAAAAAAAGATAATAGTACTGAATATCTGTTTTGGGGAACTTGTTTGACCTGTAGGACTAAAGTGTAAAATAAATTTGAAGGACAGTGAAGAAAAGTGTATTAATTCCTATTAGGAAAAGAATTGTACTTGAACTGAGTGCCTCAGAAAGAATAGTTTTATCCCTCTCTCAATTTCACATAAGGACCCTTCTGATTTGTGAGATCACTCTGAATATGTCCTTGATATTTCCCTTATCATTTATTCATAGATGTTTCTACATACCATTCAGTTGTCTTGTGCTTTATAATTTATAAAACACTTTGCACTGATAATTAGCACTTTTGGTTCTCTTAAATGCAGGAGAAATGTAAGCATAGGATGTGTCTTAGTATATAAATGCAACTTTAAAAAATACAATTAAACTGTTAGTTTAAAAAGCTAACATTGAAATTATACTAAGAGTTAAGAAAAGATGGGTGCCAGTGGCCATTATGGTTTATGCCTGCAATTCTAGCTATTCAGGAGGCTGAGATCTGAAGATTGAGGTTTGAAGCTAGCCCACATAGGAAAGTCTGTGAGTCTTTTCTCTCTACTTAACCACAAAAAAAGCTGGAACTGGAGCTGGCTCGAGTGGTAGAGCACTTCTCTTGAGCAAAAAAAGCTCAGGGACAACATCCAGATCCTAAGTTCAAGTTCCAGGATAGTTAATGAAAAATTACATGTGCACATTTTCGTTGTTTTCACATATAGCATTTAAATAAATCTCAAACTTGTTTTTTTGGTCAGTCATGGGGCTTAACTCTGGCCCTGGGTACCATTCCTCAGCTCTTCAGCTCAAGGCTAGCATTCTACCACTTGAGCCACAGCACCACTTCTGATTTTGTGGTGGTTTTATTGGAGATCAGAGTCTCATGGACTTTCTGCCCCTGGCTAGCTTTGAGATCCTCAGATCTCAGCCTCCTGAGTAGCTAGGATTACAGGCATGAAGCACAAGCGTTTAGCTAATCTCAGACTTTTTTTGTAGAGCATTCTAATTGTGGAGAGCTTCAGATCAAGTAAACAGTACAAATAATAACCTCAAAGTTCTGTTACATAGCCCAGTGACCATCAACAATAATCTTGCTCACCTGCTTCTCCACTACTTTATTATCTGAAGCAAATTGTAGATGTTGTATAATTTTCATTGCATATTTATTTTAGTTCTAAAAAATAAGAGAAATTAAATGCAGTACTATTAAAAACTTAAATGTTAATAATACCTTGTTATCAAATACCATCTATTTGTGTTTTCCAAATGACACATAATTATCCAGATTGGTGATATACAGTGCGATATTTTAAGGCATGCATATGATGTTTAATGTAGCAGGGTCACTTGTCATAGCACCTCATTTAAAAAATTTTATTGTCAAGGTGATACACAGAGTGGTTACAGTTATATACATAAGGTAGTGTATGTTTCTTGTTGAACTTGGTATCCCCTCCCTCATTTTTCTCCCACTTTCCCTCCTCCCCAGGTCTCCCTCCTGCAAATTGTACAGTTCATTTCTAACATATTGTCTTGTGAGTATTACTGTTGCCTTGGTTTGCCCTCTAACATCTCACTTTAAATTTATTTTGAAACATACTTAATTGCAGCCAATCATGTGCTATACTTTGCTATAGGATGTTGGAAGTTCTTCCAACTGTACCCGTGTGTCCATTAACTGTCTACACTTTATACCTTTCCATTTCCACTCCCATTTTCACCACCTTACAATAGCCATGATTCTAGATTAGTGTTTTCTAGTTTTCTTTTTGATTTTTTTTCTTTTTTTTTTTTCTTTTTGTTGGTCGTGGGGCTTGAACTCTGGGCCTGAGCACTGTCCCTCAGCTCTTCAGCTTAAGGCTAGCACTCTGCCACTTGGGCTACAGCGCCACTTCTGGTTTTCTGGTGGTTTATTGAAGAGAAGAGTTTCATGGACTTTCTTGCCTGGGCTGGCTTTGAACATGATCCTCAGATCTCAGACTCCTGAGTAGCTAGGATTACAGGCATGAGCCAATGGTGCCCGGCTGATTTTTCTTATTTTTGAGATAGGATTTCACTTTCTCCTTGGGCCAGCTTAGACAATAATCCTCTTGTTTGCACTTCTTGCTGTGAGGTGGAATGATAGACAAACACGTACCACCACACCTACCCTTTTCTGTTGAGATCTTGCAAACATTTCTTGAGGCTTGCCTTGAATCTCCCATCAGCTTAATTTTAGCCTTCTTGAGTGGCTAGGATTACAGGTATGGGTCACTGTACCCAGCCAGATGATGTTTTAAACTTCCACTTGTCAATATGAACATTCCGTCTTTGTCTTCCTCTGCCTGACTTACTTCACTTGTAATAGCTTCCAGTTTTATCCATGTTACCATTAATGACAGGACTTCATTTTTTATGGATGAATAATACTCCATACTTCAAAAAATATAGGAATATATTTACATTAGTAAAATCAAGCTTCTGTTTATTTTGTTTTTGTTTTTTTTTTTTTTTTTTTGGGTCTGGTCGTGGGGCCTGAACTCTGGGCCTGGGCGCTGCCCCTCAGCTCTTCAGCTCAAGGCTAGCGCTCTACCACTTAAGCCACAGTGCCACTTCGGCTTTTTTTTCTTTTTTTTGCTTATGTGGTGCTGGGGAATCGAACCCAGGGCCTCATGCATGCAAGGCAAGCGCTCTACCACTGAGCCACCTTCCCAGCCCCGCTTCTGTTTATTTTGATTTATATGTCACTTCTTCAAAATTCTATAGGGACCTCAAGTATTTTATATCTGAACCAACTAGTAAAATAGAGAAATAAATGATGATAGCAAAAATAATATAGAGAAAAAGAATAGGAAGGACTCAAAGTGATACCAGATATTTCCATAGCTGGACATTAGGGAAATTTTAGTTCCTCTTTCTATAGGTAAAAAGGGTTCAGAGATTAAGTGGTAGTTTCTGTTTGGACTTAACTTCTTATGGCTGGCATTAATAAGATCTGCCTTAGAGATCTTTTGTCTTAATCTAACCTTTATCTGCTATCAATTTTGTCTTTCTTAAATGTAGTGGAGTCAGGTATAAGAGTGAGACCTCTCATATCAGCATTTGAATCCTAGGCCTTAGTTATTGGCTGTTTTGACCTTGACTCAGTTTCTGTTGGTAAGTTAGGGATTGACATTTATATTAGTGTGTCTTAAAATCACTTGAAATAATTTTGAATGTAGTTAAGCTGCCACTTAATATATAGTTAATTTTTAGGGATCCCTTTTTAAAATTTTTGTTTCATCCATATTATTTCTTACTATGTATTTATTTTGCTTGTACTTGGGCTTGAACTCAGGGTCTTGGGCTCACTCAGTCTGTTTGCTCATGGAGCCATGTCTTCAAGCTGGCTCTTTGCTGGTTTACTGGAGGTATGATCTAATGGGCTTTTCTGTACAGGCTGGTTTTGAATCACAGTCTTCCAAATCTCAGCTTCCTGAGTAATGAAAATTACAGCTGAGCTCCTGATGTCCAGCCATTCATATGGTTTTAAGCTCAAGTTCACATTTGATGCCTCTTATAGATTTTTTAAAAATTTTATTTATCTCTTCACTTCTAAAATGCAAGTGTGTGTGTGTGTGTGTGTGTACACAAATATTTCATACACATATAAATAAATTGTAATTTTATCATGTACAGGTATTTATTCTGCTTTGTATTTTGTCAGTAGTACATCCTTGAGGTCACCACAGCAGTTTGCTTTTGCTATTACAAGTAATACTGTTAGTGGTATGAGTGGTTTTGCTTGATATTGCCACATTTTCTCCCAAAGGATTTGTACCATTCACATTTCTAAAAATGGAATGAAATAGAAATACTCTATACCCTAGAATTAAGTAAACCTTCTAGGTATAAAGAGGTGAATTATTAGTTTATGGGATAGTGTATGGAAAGAAGTTATCATAAATGTGATGTCAATTTAATGCAAACTTACTACAAAAGTTCTTTATCTTAAAATGAATTGGTTAGTGAATTATATTCAAATGACAATGAAATACATACTTTGAAAATAAATTTTTTTGGTGTGTGTGAATTAAGAAAAAGTGAAAAATATTCTTTTGATTATTAGCGTATTAAACAGTGTTAAATATTAGTGTATTAAACACTTTAAATTTCTTGCTAATCTGAACTTTCGTTACAATGAATAGTTTCATGAAAAGATAGGATTAGTATACTTTGAGGACTTAGTTCAGTATTTGCATTAATAAATTGCTTATTTGGTTCAAAATTTGACACTTGTAGATTTGTTATATATGTATTGTTTTGGGTTTTTATATATATCCTGGAATGACCATGTAATTTTTTTTTTGGGGGGTCCGGTCATGGGGCCTGAACTCTGGGCCTGGGCGCTGTCCCTCAGCTCTTCAGCTCAAGGGTAGCGTTCTACCACTTGAGCCACAGCGCCTCTTCTGGCTTTTTTCTTTTTGCTTATATGGTGCTGAGGAATTGAACCCAGGGCCTCATGCATAAAAGGCAAGTGCTCTACCACTGAGCCATCTTCCCAGCCCCCCAAGCTTTTTTTGCTCAAGGGTAGTGCTCTTCCACTTGAGTTCTATTTCCAGATGGTTAATTAGAGATAAGAGTCTCATGGACTTTGCCAGGATAGTTTCCAGCTGATTTGTGATTCTCAGATCTCAGCCTCCTGAATATCTTGGATTACAAGTGTAAGCCATTGGTATCATTGTAGTTTATGAAAGAAATGATGTGTTGTTTAGGTGCTTGTATTTGGGAATTTTGAAGTTCTAGGAAGGATTATTTATGATTATCAAAGTATTATTATAGGAAGGAAAAAATTGGAGAGGTTAGATTCAGATCATAGAAGATTTGAAGTTAGCTAATATTTTACACTAGAAATAGTGGGGAATTGATAAATAATTTATAAGACATTTAGCTTTATATTTTTAAATGAAAAATGTGAGCAGACACTTCTTAGTTTTCATGTTAGTGTTGTAATTTTTGTTTATCTTTTGTGAACAGAGAAATAGAAGCATACTCGTTATCGTTAATGGTTGCCATACAAATGTTATTGAAGCCCTATCAATTGTCAGGTGTATAGTACTCTACTAAATGCTGTAAAAGATTGTCTTCTGTATTCCTCATGGCAACTGGGACACAGGGGAGAATAGTGTTGGGCCCATTCTTATCCTATCAGAAATAAACTTCAAGGCTTAGGGAAATGAAGCATATTACCCAGGATTGGATTTTGGGCCTGTAAAAGCTATTATTGGAACAAACAGTTAAATTCAGTGGGGCTTGTTTATTAGATAGTAATTTTCATCAAGTGTTTGGTAACAGGTAGTGATGATGATTTTTGTGATTTGATAGAACATCCTAATATCGTGTATATACTA
Organism: Dipodomys merriami; assembly: GCF_024711535.1. Taxonomy (NCBI): domain Eukaryota; kingdom Metazoa; phylum Chordata; class Mammalia; order Rodentia; family Heteromyidae; genus Dipodomys; species Dipodomys merriami. The sequence goes on from NW_027202271.1 coordinate 30,059,690, forward strand.
GGATATACTAGGATTTAGGATATGGTGTATATAGTATATACTATATACTTGCAGTTTGTGTGTGTGTGCTTTTAATTCTTAACTAAATTGTAAATTATTCCAAAAACGAAAACCAGACTATTCCAAAGTCACATTGCCAGTATGAGGCAAAACAGAAGTAATTGAATTTAAGTTCGTGTGTGTGTGTGTGTGTGTGTGTGTGTGTGTGTGTGTGTGTGTGTGTGTGTGTGTGTGTGTGTGTGTGTGTGTGTGTGTGTGTGTGTGTGTGTGTGTGTGTGTGTGTGTGTGTGTGTGTGTGTGTGTGTGTGTGTGTGTGTATCTTTTCTGCCTTTTCTACTTTTTCTATCCAAAGTTGCAGATGATATAAAGTTAAACCAAGTTTCTTCCCAATCAGTTTATCTGCCTTTTGTGTAGGAATTTTATTCTGAGGTCACTGAATAAAGGCTAAGTTTTCTTTACTTTTTGAAATTATGAGCTTATGTTTTATTATGGCTGTTAAACATGTTTTATAATTTACACATCTTAGCTTTAAATATATGCAGTAGTAATTATGTTCTTTTGTTTTTAGTATAGGTTATCTTATGATGAGGCCTTTGCTATGGCTAATGATCCCTTGGAAGGATTCCATGAAGTAAACCTTGCCTCACCTACTTCTCCAGACCTTCTTGGTGTGTGTGAATCAGGAAATCAAGAACAGACTACCTCACCAAGTGTCATCTACCGGCCACATCCTTCAGCTTTATGTTCTACTCCCATCCAGGCTAATGCATTGGATGTTTCTGATCTTCCTACCCAACCAGTGTATTCATCTCCCAGACGTCTAAACTGTGCAGAAATTTCTGGTATCAGGTAGGGGAGCATCACACTTAGTGTGTGTATGTGTGTGTGTGTACGCATGCAAGGTCATGCCTATACAAGGCCTTGAACTCAGGGCTTGGGTGCTGTCCCTTAGCTATTTTGCTCAAGGCTGGTGCTTTATCATTGAAGCCACATCTTCTAGCTTTTTGGTGGTTAATTGGAGACAAGAATCTCCTGAACTTTTTTGCCTGGTCTGGCTTTGACCTGTGATCCTCAGATCTCAGCCTCCCATGTAGCTAGGATTACAGGTGTGAGCTACTAGTGCTGGATCTGGATTGTGTTTTGAATAAATAATTTTTTTAGTTATCTCAAGTTTTATTCTATAAAATCTGAATAATACATGTAATGTGATATACTTTAATATTCTAGAGCAGGGATTGGCAGATTTCATGGAAAGGGCCAGACTAAATATTTTAGGCTTTGTCATCTAATCTGTAACCCAATGAATGATACAGTTTTGCCTTTAGAGGATGAATGCAGTCATAGATTATATGTAAGTGAACAAATAACTACAACTTCATATATGGACAAAGAATTTTGAATTAATGTAATTTTTACATGCCACAAGATATTATTGTACATTTGAAAATGTAAAAGCCATTCTTGGTTCGTGGCCAGATTGATTTAACCTTCAGGCTGTAGTTTGCTCTCCCCTTTTCTTGACTAGCATTATCCATCCAAAAGAACTTCTGTGGTGATGAAAATGTTGTGTTTCTGTGCTGGCCAATGTGAATGATAGCTTTGGCTACATATGACTCTTGAGCACTTGAAACATAATTTGTGATGGACTTGCTGTAAGTTAAGTCTAGAGCTATAATGTGTGCTACTTCTTGTGATAATTTCTGAAAATTGTTCCTTTCTTTCATAGCATTCATGTTACAGATCCAGCATCTTGTATTACCTCTGGAGTCACGACTGGACCAACTAAATTAACTACAAGGAAGGACAACTGTAATGCAGAGAGGGAGTTTTTACAGGGTGCCACTGTCACAGAGGCCTGTGCTGGCAGTGATGATATCTTTGGGTTGAGTACAGATAGTTTGTCTCGCTTGCGAAGCCCATCTGTTCTGGAGGTTAGAGAAAAAGGGTATGAAAGATTAAAAGAAGAACTTGCAAAAGCTCAGAGGGTAAGAAAAGAATTGTTCTTTCATATATTAGAAATCGTTACTTCTCCATGGAATAGCGCATGATATAAATGTTACTATTACAGTTCTAATGTACCCTTCACAAATGCTCAGCTTCAGGTACTTTTGGACAGCACTTAAGAATTTATTAATAATGGCCTGGGAATGTGGCTTATTGGTAGAGTGATTGCCTAGCATACATGAAGTCCTGGGTTTAATTCCTCAGTGCCACATAAACAGAAAAAGCCAGAAATGGTTCTGTGGCTCAAATGGCAGAGTGCTAACCTTGAGCAAATGAAGCTCAGGGACAGTGCCCAGGCCCTGAGTTCAAAGCTGCAGGACTGGCAAAAAAAAAAAAAAAAAAAAAAAAAAATTAGCTAAGGAATAGGAAAGCCCTAAGAGAATACCTAGAAAAGTGAGATTCTGAAACCGTTCAGTACCCTCTATATTGACTAAGTTATTTGTAATGAAAATTTAGTGGTTATATTCTGTGTGTAAGTCTTTCCCTCCTATATGTGATTACTCCCAAGTTCATCAGTCTGATTCACTTTATTTTGAAGAATTAGTTTAGTAACATCACCTTTACCACAATGTTGGGTATGAATATTTTCTATATCTTCTTACTGAGTTTTTTATTCCATGAGGCTTTTTGTTTCCCATTTGGTCTTTAAATTTTCCATTTATTTCAAATATTGTGGCCTCATTTTACTGTTGTTTTTTTTCTCCTCCTGAGATTGTTACTACATTTTAGAGCAAAATATATATCATTAGAAAATAGAGCCGGGTGCCAGTGGCTCACTCCTGTAATCCTAGCTACTCAGGAGGCTGAGATCTGAGGATCATGGCTCAAAACCAGACTGGGCAGGAAAAGTCTGTGAGACTTTTATCTCCAATTAACCACCAGAAAACTGGAAGTGGCACTGTGGCTCAAGTAGTAGAGCGCTAGCCTTGAGCTAAAGAACTGAGGGACAGCGCCCAGGCCCAGAATTAAAGCCCTATGACTGACAAAAAAAAAAAAAAAAAAACCAACAAAACAAAACAGAAAAAAAGCAGGGCAAATCTCAAGTATACAAGTATACTTATATACTTTTAACTTTATAATTAAGTATAAACTTATTTTAAAAGCCTAGAAGAGCAAAATAAAACTAGAGAAAGTAGATAGAAGGAAATAATAAAGATGAGAACAGAACTCAAGTGAAAATGATAAAAAGGAAACAAAAATTGAATGAAACAATACTGGTTCTTTCAAAGATCAATAAAATCAACAAACTTCTAATAAGACTGACAGAAAAAAGAATGTTCAGATTATCAATAGCAGGAATGAAACAATGGTGTCAACAATTGCTATAGATAAATTTGACATCCATGGGAAATTGAAAATATAGGACAGTTATTCTATAGGTATAATTTCTTACAAACTGTGACACTTCCAAGACATTTTATTTTTTATTTTTATTTATTTTTTTTGGGGGGGTCCGGTCGTGGGGCCTGAACTCTGGGCCTGGGCGCTGTCCCTCAGCTCTTCAGCTCAAGGCTAGTGCTCTACCACTTGAGCCACAGTGCAACTTCCGGCTTTTTTCTTTTTGCTTATGTGGTGCTGAAGAATCAAACCCAGGACCTCAGGCATGCAAACAAATACTCTACCACTGAGTCATCTTCCCAGCCCCAATATTTTATTTTTTAATATATATTTTTTATTGTAAAGATACTGTACAGAGGGGTTACAGCTACCTGAGTAAGGTAATGAGTACGTTTCCTATAGAGCATTGTTACACCCTCCTTTGTTTTTCCCCTACCATCCCTTCCCTCCTTACCTCCCCAACTCCTCCCTCCCTTCCCCCAGAAGTTGTAAAGTCTTTTTCAACATAGTACCAGACATCTATTTTATCCGTTCCCTTCCATATTTGGCTCTCAAGAGCATAACTGTTTTATTTTTATTTTTTAAAATTCCTGCTGCCTAGCCTAATGTAGAACAATACATGGCATAAATATCTTTCTATTCATGCTTCAGTACATGGCTAATGGTTAAACAGCCATGCGGATAATAAAAAAAATTTTTTTGTTAAAATATATTTCATTAGGAAGAAAAATCATCAGCCTTTTAAACTTTTCCTGAATGGAAGGGATGTGGTGGGCTATGGTTGCATTTTGTATCTACCATTTGGCTTAGACTTTGTCTTTTTTTTTTTTTTTTGGTCCAGTCATGGGGCCTGAACTCTGGGCCTGGGTGCTGTCCCTCAGCTCTTCAGCTCAAGGCTAGCACTCTACCACTTGGGCCACAGCGCCACTTCTGGCTTTTTTCTTTTTGCTTATGTGGTGCTAAGGAATTGAACCCCAGGGCCTCATGCATGCAAGGCAAATGCTCTACCACTGAGCCACCTTCCCAGCACCTAGACTTTGTCTTAACACAGTATTTTAGTGAAATCCCAGCTTATTAGAGGTAAGCTATGATCATACATATCCCATCTTTGAAAACATGATGTTTTTACTTACTGATCAGTAGTTTGTAGTGTCTTAGTTGGGAAATTCTTGCTGTAAATTAAGGATAAAAGCTACCAAATTGGATGGTACAATTTTGGAACTATGGTGTGTGCTGTATCAAGTTTTGATTTGCTGTATTGAGTTACTTGAAATGAAAATAAATTATGAGCATATATATATATATATATATATATATATATATAGTAAATTTTATTAGGAAGAGTAAGAAATAGTTTCATTGTTTACTTAGACTTCAATACTTGGTGAGGACCCTTAAATATGAAAATGTTTTTTGAATTCTAGTGAGTTGTGAATCAACAGCCATTCTCTTTATTCTAATTTTTCTTAGTTGACTTTTTAAAAATCTTTTTACCTTTAACTTATTTATATCTTCCAATTTTATTGCAGAAAGTGTATACTTTGGTTTTGCTGTTTATCCTTTATAATAATCTCTGTCATTTAATTAGACCTAGTACATTCAATATAATATTGATAAAGTTTCATTATATCTGCCATCTTACTATTGGTTTTCTATTTGTTGTCCCATCTGATTCCTTTCCTCCTTTTCCCTCCTGTTATGTCTTCTTTTGTAATCAGAATTTAAAAATAATTTTATATCCTTTAGCTTATTTTATTACATTAATTTAGTAATTGCTTTAGGCTTTATATAATACATCTTTAAATTGTTACAGTCTACTTTCCAGTGATGATAAGGAAATGGAAAGACTTGGAAAAAATTATATTAAGTGAAGTAAGCCAGGCCCAAAGAAACATAGGTCCCATGGTTTCCTTTATTTGCAATAGCTAGTATATGTCTGAGACAAGCAGAAATGGTCAGATAAATTGATGTTAGGTAAAATGAACCCCAAGATAAGGATTCAAATGTTTTTTCTTTCTTGCGATTGTTTCTACCATATTTATAAGATGATTTCTTTGTTGCTTCGTATGTCCCTCCCCCATGGTATAAACCCTGTTTTCACTGTATTTGATGTTGGTGTAATTTGTGGAGGGGAAGGGAAAAGACAAATTGTTTAAATAGGGATGCAAGTGGACCCATTGCAACAATGAGATGTACAAGACGTTATGTCAAAAAATGAACTTTACAACTTTGGCCAGGCGCGGGGGGGGGGGGGGAGAGGTGGGCTGGGGGAGATGGGAAGGGGAAACAAAGGAGGAGGTAACAATGCTTGTTAAGAAATGTACTCATTACCTTGCCCATGTAATTGTAACCCCTCTGTACGGTATTTTCACAATTTAAAAAAAAAAAAGAATCTTACAAAAAAGTAATTTTGTCCAGGTACCAGTGCTTTACTCCTAGCTTTTATGTGCTTTAATCCTAGCTATTCAGGAGGCTGAGAGCTATGGTTCAAAGTGAGCCCTGGCAGGAAAGTTTGTGAGACTCTTATCTCCAAGGCTGGAAGTGGAGCTATGGCTCAAGTGTTTAGCTTTCAGCAAAAAAGCTAAGGAATAGTGCCCAGATCTTGAGTTCAAACCCCAGGATTAGCACCAAAAATAAGTGTATTTGTATTTTCCCCTTCCAGCTTTTGTGTTATTATATATTTCTTCTTATGTTTTATTGCTTACTCTCATAATATATATTCGTAGTTGATCTTTGATGTTTTATGAAAGAAATGGGCAGTTTTAATATTAATGGGGAAGTATTTGTAATTTTAAACTTAATTGTCATCCATTGCAGCAAGTAATTACTAAAATGATCAATTTCTTGTAGGAGTTGAAGTTAAAAGATGAAGAATGTGAGAGGCTTTCAAAAGTACGAGATCAGCTTGGACAAGAACTGGAAGAACTCACAGCTAGTCTGTTTGAGGTTAGTCTTGATTGTATCTTGGCCAGCAGGAACATCTAAATTTTTATATATTGATAGAATTGTTTTTTGAAGGAATTTTGCAAAGGTTATGGTTGACTTCATGTATATTCCTAAATCCTCTAAGTACAAAATTTTTTAAAAATTAAAAGAATTTAAAGTCTATAACTGAAAATGGAAAGGAAAAAACCCAGAGTTACCAGTAAAAGTAGTTTAAAAATATATGTGGAAAGAAAAGAAGTAAATGTTTAAAATTTTAATTTTACTCTTCATTATGGATTAGTTAAGAATAACATTTATGACTCTGAAACAAAGGTAAGGTGATTTGAGAAATGTTAGAAGACATACCTCTTTATCTCCAAAATTTCTACCCACCTAAAGCACTGATTCTCAATAGGAGTACCATGATCATGTAGCACATAGAAGCAATAAGATATATTGCTAACTGAGAGAGAAATAGTTAGAGACAGAAGTACTTCTTTTTTTCTTATTATAAAGGTGGGGGTTACAGTTACATAAGTCAGGCAATGAGTACATTTGTTTTTGAACAGTGTCACCTCTTCTCTCACTTTCTCCCAGTTTTTCCCTTCTGACCCCTCTCCCCCACAAGTTGTTTAGTTCATTTTCAACATAGTGTCTAGTATCACTTCTACATTTGTTCATCCTTCTTCCCACCATTTCTGAGGCACTTGTTAATAAAGAATTGACTCATCTAGAATTCTTACCCTGATGTTTATTCACTTATGAGACTGTATTTAGAATATAAGCTCAGTATCTAGAGCTTCAAAATTGAGGATTTAAAACAATTAAGATGTTCTTAAAGAACTCTGATTTGCCGTTTCAGAGTGCTCTGTACGAAATTTTCACCTACTATTTTGTGAAAGCTTTATTGGAATTTCTAAGGCTTCTCACATGTCATTCCCATAAACGACAGTGCTATTAATGAGTTGATAGTTTTTGCTTGTCCTTCTGTATATTTTTCTTATGACTAATGGTATAAATAAGTAAACAATGATCAATTTGTGATATAGCTAACTGCAAAAGAAGTTGGCTTTTACTTGTGAGCTGTTGTCTGTTTTCTTTCATCCCATTCACAATCCTTATATAAGCAAACATTGAGTAAAAGGACTGAACTGAACTTGGCTGCCCCATTGGTAATAAATACTAAATTCCTAAGTCTATTTAGCATCTGATGTCAACTGTTACTTCTATAGTTGACCTCAGATTCTTAAGTTCAGACTATATTTTGGCAGTATGTCTTTGCTTAAGTTATAGATGCTTAGTGAAAGAAATTTGTTTCCAAAATTTGATAGATAAAATAATTAGATAAAATTAGATAAAATAATTCAGATACAGACATTTGCACAAAATAACCTATCTTTAGATATAAAGAACCATCAAGAATGTCATAAAGGTCATCAAGCTAAATTATAATAGAAAATAGTCCTATTGCAAAAAAAAAAAAAAAAAAGCACAGACCCAAGCATAAGGTCTTTCCTCAAACAAGAAAGAAAATAATCAATGTAGACCTCAGATTTTCCTGTCACCAAAGGAAAAATAAATAAACGTTTAAATGGGATTTTGAGTTAATAGTGACCACCAGAGTATTAATAGGATGGCCTGTGCTTTGTGAGGTTTTGTTGAATGTGTCAAGTCTCAATGTTGGTATTAAAATCCATTATTTTCACCTTTAGAGGTTAGATTGCACTAAGGATGGGGTTTCTTGTAGTGACTTACTTCCACTATTTTTTTTTATAGATAAAAGATTTTACAACTTTTTAAATGTATAATTTTTCCCATTTTGTTTCAAAACAGAACTGAGATATAAACACAGATAACAGTGAGGGTACTAGAGTTGAAGAACAATTAGGTATTCTTATGTTTATTTGGTCTTTCTACCCCCTCCCTTTTCCCATTCTAATGAGAATGTTCTGAGTCTATGAAACATGGTGTATAAAGCACTGTTCTATCTATATCAGTTTTGAGAGGAGGAGACAATCTGAATAAATGATTCTGGGAAAAAATTTAACTGGAGACATTCTCAGGAAAAGAGAGAAGAGTGTAGTTATGTCAGAGACATGGGCTCCAATCCTATGTTTACTACCCATCATTACATCCTTAAACTACTGAACTTCCCTGAGCTTTAGGTTTCTGGATTGGCATGTTTTAGAGAAGAGCAATTACTTCCTCATTGGAGGTTATTGTAAGATCAGAGTCATGAAAATGCTTTGTTAGCTATGAGGCACAATGGAGCTGGTGTTTCTTTTTCTTTTTCTTTTTCTTTTTTTTTTTTTTTTTTGTCCTCGGTCGTGGGGCTTGAACTCTGGGCTTGGACACTGTCCCTGCGCTCTTCAGCTCAAGGTGAGCTCTCTACCACTTGAGCCACAGCACCACTTCCGGTTTTCTAGCAGTTTATTGGAGATCAGAGTCTCATGGAGTTCCTGCCTGGGCTGGCTTTGAACTGAGATCTTCAGATCTCAGCCTCTTGAGTAGCTAGGATTACAGGCGTGAGCCACTGGCGCCCAGCTGGTGGTTTTTATTATATGAACGAACTGATACAATCGTGTTGACTGTAACAATGTGGTTTGACTTAATTTTATACAATAGATGAGTTCTTAGAAAAAAAAAGTGGAGTATGAGTAGGAGTTTTATAAACTGTCTCTTACTTAGAATACTCACATTAAACTAAATTCCCTGAGAAATCCTTGTATAAAGTTTAGATATTTTTAAGGGGAGTGGGGCAATGAAAACAAGCACCCCATGCTTACCTCTTAGATATCAGGATTTGCTTTAAAACAAAACACATCCCTGATGCTTTCAAGTGTCTATCTTTCTTCCCCGTTAGGCACAGAGGGGTAAGGCTTTGCATACATGTTAGGTTACCTGGTGGTGATGCAACTTGAAGCCTAGGCAGGGAGGAAGAAATCCAAGACAAACCTTTTCTGGGAGGCCATGAACAAAAAAATTAAAAAAGGAAAAAAAGATCTTAAAAAAAAACAACAAATTGAGATATTAACTTTTACAGGAAGCTCATAAGATGGTGAGAGAAGCAAATATCAAGCAGGCAACAGCAGAAAAACAGCTGAAAGAGGCACAAGGGAAAGTAAGTTTTACTGTCTTTAATAATATAAACTAGGGAGAAATTTGTGATTGTTGTTTTCAGATATTTTCTTATCAGATTTTGTTCTGACTTTTGTAAATGTGCCTATTTTAGATTTGGAAATTATAGAAAAATACAAAGAAAATGGCTGCTATAGTAAACATTGGTGTGTATTTATATTAAAACCAGATGATTTAAAGCCTTGTAAATCACTCTAAAGAATTATGTAGTTACATTTTAATATTAGTACGTATTTTCTTAGTTCACTGAAAAAAACATTTAATTGCTAGTAGATTTTATTTTAGGAGTGAACTACAATGAATTATGTTATTATATTTTGATGATTTGGAAAATTTGCATAAACGCTTAGATTAATTTTGACAATTAAAAACTTTATTTTGACGTACTTGTCTGAATCCAAACCATATGGAAATATTAGAAAACTTGGCTATAATTTTACTTTATTACTTCATAGGAAATACAAATTAAGCTTTTCTGTTTTATGTTTTTACCAAATTGCTAACATTCAGCTTCATCTGTCTTAGAACATTTCAGTGTGCATGACTATGTTGATTTCTTTTCAAGATTGATGTACTTCAAGCTGAAGTGGCTGCATTAAAGACACTGGTATTGTCCAGTTCTCCAACATCACCTACACAAGAGCCTCTGCCAGGTGTAAAGACACCTTTTAAAAAGGGACATTCAAGAAATAAAAGTACAAGCAGTGCTATGAGTGGCAGTCCCCAGGACCTCAGTGTGATACAGCCAATTGTAAAAGACTGCAAAGAGGTAACTCGACAAGGACTGTCCCCTCTGACTCTGTTGATACTTGTTAATTTTCATCACTGAGGTATCAGTTATGATATTATGCCAGCAAAATCTTTAGTACAAAATATACAGTATTAAAATGGGGGAGGCTTTATGTAGAGCTGACTGCTTTCAGGGATTCTTCACTTCCATTCTCTACCTGGCTGACCTTGGAGTGTACCTGCTGGAAACTTGGTAAGTTTCTTAAGCTCATTTTTTCATTTAGGAAAAAAACTGTCATGTGTTACAGAAGGGAGAGTGGGTGGCTTTAATGTCCTAGAATGTGATATTATGAATGTAAGATATATGTGAAAAATAGATTATTTTCTTAAAATCTAGTGTATTGTTTTTACTTTAATTCTAGAAAAGCAGAATTTTATATTGATAAGGAGTCCAAAGAATTCATCCATGGAATTAAGCAACAAAAATAGAAATTGTGGTAACCTTATACTTTAGAACTTAGGTTTTAACAGTAACAGAAAATGTTTAAATATTTTGAGAGTTCAGAATAAAAATTGTGTGATTACAAAGTTTGTGCTAGGTGTCAGTGGCTCATGCCAGAGGTTAAGATCTGAGGACTGTGTTCAAAGCCAGCCAGGGCAGGGAAGTTTGTGAGACTCTTTATCACCAATTAACTACCAAAATGCCAAAAATAGCATTGTGGCTTGTGACTTTAAGTGGTGGAACATTAGCCTTGAGCACAAAAGCGCAGGGACCATGCCCAGGTCCAAATTCAAGTCCTAGGACTGGCACACAAAAAATGTTTGTTCATCCAAAGGGGATAAATTGCACATCCAAAGGGATAAATTGGTAATTCATGAAGCACTGTCCTCCATTTTTTTAAAGCTATGTATTGTATTGTTGAATTTATGTCCATCATTAATCTTGAAGAAGCTGCTATTTGGGTTTATTCAGTTTAATTTTTTCGTGGAGTCAGGAATTTATTAAATTGAATGACAAGAATTCAGTATTTTAATCAAATCAAACCATTTTGTTCAATTATTAATTAAAAGATGCTAAATTGAAAGAAGTTCAATATTGAAATCTGAATGTATCAGTATCTAAAGTTCACATTGGTGTCTGTGAAATGTTTAGGGAAATTAGTTATAACTTTAATTTGATTTCTTGGAATTCAAATAGAATTTGAATTGTTTATTACAACTTTGTATTTTTTTCAGTAGATGTAATTTTGTACTCTTACCCCTACTGTCACATTAAAATAATTTGTTGTAGTATATTTTAAAAGTTTGTTTTTGTTTTTTCAAATCCCTAAAATAGGAATAGGCCCATATATGTTACTTGTGTTGTCTTGTATTTTTACATGTTGTGAAGAAAGTAACATTTTATTAGACAAAGAAAACATAAAAGAAGTATGTGTATGTTTCTGTAGAAAATGTGACAGGACACTTAGTCATTATATTAGCAACATACCTTTTAAAATTATATTTTTATTATTATTAAGTAGTTGTATAAAGGAGTTAACTGTTCAACAAATAAGTTTATGAATGTAATGAATCTGATCAATGTCACCCCTTTCATCATTCTCTCCCATCCTTCCCACTCAACCCCTCCCCTTAGCTTTTTAATTTTGTAGGATATGCATTGAATATCATTACTCCATTCTCCCTCTCCCTCCCTTGTTCCCTTTTCTCTACTTTTGAAGTACCAGTTTCTTGGAATTTATTTTTTATAACATAACTTAAAAAATTAGTGTTGTACAATCACCTTGACAATAAAATTTTTAAAAAAGTCAGTGTTGTATAAAGGGGCTTGATTTAGATAATTCTGTATAGGAACATAATATACTTAGATCAGTTTAGCCCTCTTTTGCTCTTTTCTGTACCCACCCTCTATCTTTTAAAATCAAGTTTTAGAATTTTTTACATTTTTATAAATGCATGTAAAGTACTTGGATCATAGTCAACCTCCGTCACCTTCTCCTTTCACCCCCATCTGTTCTACTGTTTTCCGTTCAATCAGTCTCTGTTTTACATGATATCATTTTTCCCCTGCATAGAACATATGGTACTTTATTAGTCTGGCTTTTTTCACTTAACATGATGATATCCAGTTCCATTCATTTTCCTACAGATGAAATAATTTTATTCTTCCTATGGCTGAATGATACTCCATTATATTTGTTTACATTTTCTTTATTCATTTGTTGATGGGCGTATGGGCTAATTCCATAATTTGGATATTGTGACTGCTATAAAAAGATGTACAGGTATCTCTATTTTATACTGACTTACTACTTATCCAGTAGTGGATAATATAGTAATTCTATTTTTAGGCACATTTGAGGCACTTCCATACTGATTTCCATAGTGACTGCATTAATTCACATTCCCATCAGCAGTACATAAGGGTCCCTCAACCACCACCACATTCTCACCAGTGTTAGTTGCTTTTTTTGGCGGTAGCCATTTTGAGTAGGATGAAATGGAATTTCAGTTATTTTGATTTTCATTTCTTTTATGGCTAAAGATATTAAACAGTACGTGTATTTATTGGCCATTTGTACTTCTTGAGAACCGTGTTTAATTCATTTATTTACTGTTTCTTAATTCTTTTGATTTATAATTTTTGGAGCTCTTTACATATTCTGGGTATGAATCTTTTATCTAATGAATACCTGGCAAAGATTCTCTGTAGGTTGTCTCTTGGTAATTGTTCCCTTTATTGTGCAGAACCTTTTAAATTTGATACAATCCCATTTGTACATTCTTGCTCTTATTTTCTTCACCAATCAGGCTTATTCAGAAAGTAGTTTCTTATGTGTATATCAAATGGTTTCCATGTTTTTTTCTTCCAGTAGTTTCACAGTTTCTGGTCTTATAATAGGTTTTTTAAAAAATCTACTTTGAATTAATTTTTATACAGAATGAGAGATAGTAAACTAGTTTGAATATCCAGTTCCCAACCCCATTTGTTGAATAAGCAGTCTTTTTCTCCCTGGTGTATGTTTTTGGTTTCTTTGTCAAAATCAGATGGCTGTGACTATGTGGACTTACTTTTGGATCGCCAATTCTGTTACATTGGTCTATTTGTTTTTATGTCAGTACCATGCTATTTTTGTTATTATGATTGGTTGTATAATTTGTATATCCAGTAGTGTTCTGGCTATTCTAGCTATCAGGATTGCTTTGGCTGTTTGGGGTCTTTTGTGTTTCCATATGAATTTTAGGACTGATTTTTCTATTTCTGTGAAAATAATATTGGGATTTTGATAGAGATTGCATTGAATCTGTAGGTTGCTTTCAGTAGTATAGCTGTTTTTTTTAAAAAAAATTGTTTTCTTTTGGTTTGTTAGGCTGATCTATCTCTGTATAATGAATTCAGATCTTGGAAGGATGAGCCTACAATGGACAGAACATGTCCTTTCTTGGACAAAATCTATCAGGAAGATATCTTTCCATGTTTAACATTCTCAAAAAGTGAGGTAATTTTTTTTATTTTAATAGGAATATGACAGTTGTTTTATAGATTTTTTGACTCATGTTATTTTTATACCTCATAAATTAATTAAGAAGTCTCATGTTTTGCCATTTTTTTCCATTTCATATTAGGACCCTAATTGTTGCCATTCAGTTATTGAACATCTCTTTCTATTTGAGTGAATGTGTACTGTGTTGGAGTGAAACATAAGTATGCATGGGAGGAGGGCTTGTTTCTGACTTACAACTTGAGGGAAGTTCCTTACATACTCTGTTGAGTTTATCTCTGTATTATTAAAAAAATGTTTATGGAATTTTGGGTCTATGTTAGTGTTAGAGCTCTTGCCTAGCTTCAAATTTGATCCTCAGCACCACAAAAAAAGGGGGCATATTTAGTTTTTCCATCTTTAAAGCAGAAAAACCAATGTCTATGTCAGAGGATTGAGTGGATAGATGAGAGAGATATAAAAACTTAAAATAATCAGTCACTATATTAATGTAAAATCATAATTTCAATTTGTCCTCACATGTGTTTATATATCCTATCAATTAATGTTTAAGGAACTTAATCGTTAAGAGCCTTATGTAGGTTGTTTATTTTAACATTTCTTGTAAGAATAATTGAAAATGAGTTAATACTTTGAAATGAACCTTTGCTGTTTAGTGTGCTCTGTAGCTGGTTTCTGTTAGGTCATGTAGCATTTGTAATCTTGCTAGACTGAAGAAGTTTGCCATTCTTATTTTATTAAAAATTTTTTGTAGATTTTTGTGCATATAAATATGTTAAGAGAATATATAGTTATAATTAATATCTATCACTGTGTTGTAAATGATCAGTTTTATAAATTTAGCTGAATAAAGTATTAGATATTAATTTTGAAATGGCATTTACAGTGGATGTTAATTGTGGATAAAAAATAAACAGATTGGAAATAATCCTTGAAAAAAGTTTATTTTACTATAACTGAATTGTCTTTTATGTCAATGTTTGCATTATAAATGAAATTAAATCAAGACTGTGTTTTCTTTTTTGTGCATTGGTTAAGTCCAAGTCAGTGAAAAACAAGAATAATTTATCAAATTAGTTCATGTTTGTTTTTTTTCTTGCAGGTATAGCATCTCATGGTTTCTTTTTATTTATTTTTTAAGTTGGCTTCTGCTGTCCTGGAGGCTGTGGAAAACAATACTCTAAGCATTGAGCCAGTGGGATTACAACCAATTCGGTTTGTGAAAGCTTCTGCAGTTGAATGTGGAGGACCAAAGTAGGTGTTTCACATCTGTGACTTATGGAAGATTGTATGTTTTAAAATTTTGTATGCCACAGTTTTCCATTCATTTATTTTTTGTCGTTTTAAGTGTGATTGTGTTTCTCCTATTTAGACTTTGTATAGCCTAAAGGCAATGAGGGAAATAAATAGCCCTTCAGATTTAGCATCATGTGAAAGCCCCACTATAAATGGAAAAACTGAGTGAGAATATAGAGCCCTGAGTTTAAACTCTAGTACTAGCACACAAAAAAGAAATGACTTGGAAAAGTTTTGAGGAAGCTGCTTACTTACAGGTTAAGAAGCAGATTAATATGGAAGTTGGAAAGCCTGAAAGTGTTCATAGAAGACAAACATTGACTCCCATCAGTTATTGTGGTACCCAAAGAAGAAAAGACTACTTAGTCAGTGTTAAAGTCTGTTGTACAACAGTGTTGGTATTATGTGGCTGTTTACGGAGTGTAGCTAGTCATGTATTTATCTTGTAAGCCACACTTCCATCGAGAGTTATATCCTGTGTTACATTGTCCTGTGACAGAATTGTCCTGTGCACAATGACCTCTGAATTTTAGGTAAAAAAGGATTTACAGTCTTAAATTATCTTGGTCCTTTAACCCTCTACTCCAATGAAGACTCAGATGTGGTGATAATAGTTTATACACATTAAATGACTATGCCCTATCTTATTTTAAATATAGCATGTAATAATTTTATTATAGAATTTAAAATTTTCTATTTAATTTATCTTGTATATTTTCAATATTATGCAGCTTATGATGTCATAAATGTCATTGTCTATTTTACTTACAGTGATGCTAATTTTGCATTGACAAAGAGTGGTAGTTGTATTCATTCAGATTTCTAGCTTACAAAGGTGACAGCAAGGCTACTGCCTGCTTCTTTCTTATCTAGAGCAGAAGAGAGGGGCTCATCAATTATTCAGTAGTCACTATGTGCCCGCACCAAGCATGTGCCGGGCTTTAAAGAATAATAGATATAAGCTGGGTGCTGGTAACTCACACCTACAATCCTAGCTGTTCAGCAGGATTATATCCAGAGGATTTTCATTCAAAGCCAGCCAAGACCTGAAAACACTATGAGACTATATCTCCAAAATAACTTGCAAAAAGCCAGGCTGGTTGCATGGCTCAAGTGGTAGAATGCCAGCCAAACAAGTGAGCATTAGACCCTTAGTTCAAACTCCTGAACCCGCAAAAAACAAAACAAAAATAATCCCTACCTTCAACAGTTAATAACCTAACACAAAACTGAATTCTTTTACCAGATTTTAGATTTTATAGTATACAGATAGAAAGGGCACATGTAGTATATTCTTTGGTAAGTGTATTAAGTTGCTTACTCATTTGTACTTTTCCCTATGTCCCACACTAAATGTATAAAGCACCCCATGTGGAATCTCTAACCTTGAAAACTATCAAAGTTTTAAGACTTGAACAATCATGATTAAGTTCTCTTTAGCTGAAAAATCGAAGAGGTGGTAGAAAGCTAAGTACTGTCCTACAGCTGATTACTCATTCGTAAATATGAAATGTGGAAAGCTTCTATTTTTAGAATATAAGTCTCAAATGGTAAAGACGTGGTCCTTTTCAGTACTATAGCCCCACATCTAGAACAGTGCCTTTACATAGAATGATAGGTTCTCAAATATTTATCGTCTTCCTGAATGAATATAGACATATTACACTGAGGGTAAGGGCAAAATGCCCTTAATTTTTTAAAAAAAGTGAAATTTATGATTATTTTACAGAAAATGCGCTCTCACTGGGCAGAGTAAATCCTGTAAACACAGAATTAAACTAGGGGACTCAAGCAACTATTATTATATTTCTCCTTTTTGCAGATATAGGGTAAGTGACAAACCATGCATTTTAATAAAATTTGTTTTGATAAAAGATGCTATATTAATTGTGACGTTTTCCTTTTGTCTTAGATCACGTCTGTATGTAATTTTTTTACGTACATTCGATATATTCAGCAGGGACTAGTAAAACAGCAGGATGGTGAGTGTTCTTAATTCATTATAAATGTGTTATGTAAGTTTAGTAAAAAGTATAGGACAAGTAATAATGCTTAAATTGTATTGTTCTACATTTATCTTGAAGCCCTTTTTAGTTCTAATAGGATGTGTAGATAATTTAGGAACCAATTTCTCTTCTAAAGATACTGTATTTAATCCCTTCATTAAAATTCAAGAGTAAATTCCATCTCAGTGGAATAAAGATGACCACATTCTAAGTCAGCAGAAACATGCAGATGATACATTTTCAAGCAGATTATCTCATGCAAGTGTGTTAATTTTTTTTAAACAGGCTTCCATGAGTGCTGATGATAGCTTCAGTACCAAACATAAAAACTAATATGACCCAGCAGCTCCAAAGAGGCATATCTTAAGTGCATGTGGTTGTTTCTAAACTGAAATTTAAATATTGGGTTAGGAACAAGTCTGCCAGTTTTGTATTTGAAGTTGTGGGAAATTTTCCTGTTCATATTTTACAAATGCTGAAAATATTCTTGTGCTTAAAAATTAGTACAAGTTTACCCACTTCTTTGCTGTAGCACAAACTATCCAATCTCAATTCTGTGGGACATGTGTCATGCTGATAAAAACTTAGTGTAGCTTTTCTTAAGCTCAGATCTGTTAGCTAAATCACATTTTTTAGACTGCCATATACTTCAGTTTTAATGCCTACAAGAACAGGTACAAAAACTGGGCACCGGTGGCTCATACCTATAATCCTAGCTACTCATGAGGCTGAGATCTGAGGATCAAGGTTCAAAGCCAGCCCAGGCAGGAAAAGTCCATGAGACTCTTATCTCCAATAAACTACTCAGAAAACCGGAAGTGGTGCTGTGGCTCAAGTGGTAGAGTGCTAGCCTTGAGCTGAAGAGCTGAGGAGGGACAGCACCCAGGCCCAGAGTTCAAGCCCCGAGACAAAAAAAAAAATAAAAAAGAACAGATATGACATGAAACTTACCTATAGTTAATATGGAGTTTCAAAGGGCTGTGTAACAAAAGTAGTCTTTAAGTTAAGATTTTTAATGACTTTAATAAATTGAAATCCTTTTGAAAACATGCTGGTAGATAATGTTTAGATTGGAAAAATGGAGATTTTGTGTTAACTTAAATTGTCCTCTTTGTTTAAAAAGGATCCAGGCACTGGTGGCTCACACCTGTAATCCTAGCTACTCAGGAGGTTAAGATCTGATGATTGAGGTTCAAAGACAGCCTAGGCAGGAAAAGCCATTAGACTTTAATCTTCAGTTAACCCCCAGAAACCTGGAAATAGAGCTGTGGCTAAAGTAGTAGAGTACTTGCCTTGAGCACAAAAGCTCAGAATTGGCATCTAGATCCTGAGTTCAAGCTCTATGATCAATATAAACAAACAAAATTTAAAAAATACTTGCAGGAAATCTGATATGTAATCTATGCAAACAGTATCACAAGTGGTAGTAATATTTATTCAGGTCACTGCAGCCTTCTTTTCTTGAATTAGGAGGAAAATTATATCTTCTCTAGTTTCCATTACTCTGCACTACATAAATGGTATTGTGTCATATATTTTATGGGACAGTTTGTAAATATTTCACATATTTGAAGTTCAATTTTCTGTGTCTTCTGCTACAAAGGGTTAAAAGGCAATTAAATATTAGGCAGGGTTTCCTAACCTTTATATTACAATTTGAGCATCCCTAATCCAAAAATTCAAGATACCAAACATCTTCATGCTGCCATTAGTAGAAAATAAGCTACCTGACTCTCATGTGATCAGAGTCAGAGTTCAGATACACTTTGAGCTATGTGCATAAGGTTTATATGAAGTATCAATGAATTTCATGCTTAGACTTCTGCCCTCTTCCCAATGAGACTCTCTCATTGTACACATGCAGATATCCCAAAAATATAAAAAAAGCCAAAACCTGAATCTTAGTGACACTCAACTTTTAGTATGGGATATTTAACTTAAGAGCTGAATAACTCTTTGTTGTAGGTGATGTTTTATAAGTTGAAGTAGGTATTTAATAGCATCTCTGACCTTTACTTACTGGATATAACTGTTAAAAATGTATCCAGGCATTACCAAATTCTGAGGGGCAGAAGTCTCCTGGTGGTAAATCACTGATAAATCATTGTAATCTGGTCATAGACTTTTTATTGTCTAAAATAAACAGCAACCATGAAATAATTCTCAATGGAATAAAGATGACCATATATATAGTTGGAATATATAGATCATGCTAAGCAATCATTTTTATTTATAATTTGAGCTACACAAAAACTTCTCTCTGATTACAAAGAATGTTACTGAGCTTCTGGATTCTCTTGTTTTCCCTTTTTTCCCAGTTCATTGCTAGTGGTTATGAAAAGTAAAATAGCCAAGTATAGAGCATTACTAGAACAAGAAGATTTGTAGTTGCATAATGACTCTTGAATAATTGAACATTTAATACTGAAGGGAACAAAATTAACATTTATTCATGACACTGAAATGCTTTCCTTAGCCTAAAATTATAGTCTTCAATGTCTAAAATACAGGGATGACAAAACTAGTAAATATTGTTTATTTGATTAAATTGGAATGCCCAAAAGTACATGGGAGAAGTTTGTGTAATATATTGAAAGAAAATCCAGGGATTAGAACATCATTAGGAAATACCCACTTTGGCATTTCAGCTAATCTTACATTTTTATTGAAACATTAGCAATAATCAAGATGGTAAGATATGATTTACGTGTCTCTCTTTTCCATTTGTGTAGTTGATCAGATGTTTTGGGAAGTTATGCAGCTGAGAAAAGAGATGTCACTGGCAAAATTGGGATATTTCAAAGAGGAACTCTGATGCTCTGCGTGGGACCATGCATAAACCTCCCTGAATAACTGAAAAGTGGCTGAATATTTTTATGGTTACTAAATATTTATTTCCAAGGAATGGGCCCAAAACTTTTCCCTCTTGCAAATTACACTAAGAAATACCATGATTTCTCTTAAACCCATGCTGTGTTTGCCTTTTCATTAGTTGAACACACTAAAAAGAATCACAGGTATACCAGTAATTGTAACTTACAGTTCCAAAAATCCAACTAAATAAATAAATGATAGATTGAATGTGTGTTTCTGTTCTAGCATTTAGAGTCAGCAGATGATATTAAGTAGTATCACATACTAAGTTTCACACTGAACAACAACCTGTGAAAGTCATGAAAGAGGATTTGAGTAAGCAGAACTCATTTCTATGTTTTGTTTATACATTGGGCTTTAGAAACATTGTAAAATAAGATAGTAAAAAATTACCATCTTTACTGTTATACTCTCTGTAATTCAGAGACTCACTTTATTTTGTTTAATACCAGTCACATTTTATCTCAGAGGCACAGTATTGAGCATCTTGAAATAAGTTGATACTGTATAGATCTTGGGCACTCATGGAATTGAAGGTATCTTAAGATTAATGAGGAGCTGAGCTGGTGCCTTACACCTGTACTCCTAGCCACTCAGGAGGCTGAGACTAGAGGACTACTGTTTGAATCTAGCCTAGGCAGTAAAGTCTGAGAGACAACATCTCCAATTAATCATCAAAATTTCATACAGGACTAGGTGGTCCAAGTGGTCAAATGGTGACCATAAGCAAGAAAGCTGAGCTAGAGTGAGAAGCCCTGAATTAATCCCTGTTGGACAAAAATAAGTAAATAAGTAAACAAATGGTAAGTATCAGCCAGGTACTGGTGGCTGTAATCTTATCTATAATCCTAGACTTGGGAAGCAGAGATTGGGATAGGGGATACTGGTATTGGATAAGTGATTTGAGGCCAGAGTAAGCAAAATGTTCAGGAGATCCATCTCAATCCATAGCTACTCATGCTCTGTCATCTCAGTACTTGAGAGGACATGATTGGGAAGATCTCTGGTTTAAACTAGCTCATACAAAATTTACCACCCAACAGAAAGCTGTAGTGGTGTGTGGTTATTCCACCTATAGTGTGAAGTTTGAGTAGGAGGGTCATCTAGATCCACCCAGACAAAAAGTATGAGTTTATCTCCATAATAACCAGAGCAAAAAAGGCTAGACATGTGGCTCAGGCAGTGAAGCACCTACCTAGCAAGTGTGAAGCCCTGAGTTCAAACCCTAGTGCTAAGTAAATAAAATAAATGAGATTCAAGGAGGTTTATAGGGCTGTAGTCTGAATGGCTGGCATACTGACTAAACACTTAGTTATTATAAAACTGACCTGTGTGGAGAAATTGTCAAATTATAAAGGTAAAGAGGTTCACAGTAGCGTCACAGTAAGTTCAGGGTAGTGAAAGGAAGAAAAAAGAAAAACATCCATCTAGAGAAAGCTACTGTAAATATTTTTGCATAATAGCTCATATCTCTCAGACATTTTCCACTTAACAGCTGTCTATTGTGGGGGAAAATGCATATGTCCATCTTCTTTTTTTTTTTTTTTTTTTTTTTGAGTCCAGTCGTGGGGCCTGAACTCTGGGCGTGGGCGCTGTCCCTCAGCTCTTCAGCTCAAGGCTAGCACTCTACCACTTGAGCCACAGCGCCACTTCTGGCTTTTTTCTTTTTGCTTATGTGGTGCTGAGGAATCGAACCCAGGGCCTCAGGCATGCAAGGCAAGTACTCTACCACTGAGCCACCTTCCCAGCCCCCCATATGTCCATCTTTAGGAGTGTGCTTATATTAATGCCTTTTTGCAGGGCAACATGGTGTAAACATCAGCTGCTTGCAACACAGTAACTCTACATAGATGGAGTATACAAAGCACCTCTCAGAAAACTACAAATAACACGATATTTTTCTCTAGTTTTTTTTTAAGCCACAATGTTTAAGTCAAAAAGCAGTATGAATTTGTATGTGTTTAACATTGTGCTATAAAATTGTTTTTCTTTATAAATGCAGTACAATTAACAGCTGGGATGGCTTAAGCCTATAATCCCAACTACTTGGGAGGCCAAAATAGCTGTTACAGAGCCAGACCAACCTGGACATAAAAGTTTGTTAGACTCCATCTCAACCAGTGGCTAGGTGTGGTAGCATGGATCTATTATCCCAGCTACAGGGAAAGCACAGTTACTGTGCATAGTGATGCCCACCTGTCATTTCCTGCAACACAGGAATAGAAGTAGGAGGATTACATAAATTGAAACCCTACCTTGGAAATAAGGCAGAAAAGTACTAGAAGTATGACTCAAGTAGTAGAGCATCTGCTTTGCAGATATGAGTCCCAGAGTTCAATCCCCAGTACAGAAAAAAAATAGTACAATTTTCTATTTCAACAGACAAGTCTCTTTTTGATATGTAGACAGACTCGGTAACGTCTAATTTTTTTCAACTTTCAGATGTTTCCTACCTACATATGCATATTTCTGAAATAAAAAAGACCTTCTTGCTTTTTGTTTCAAGTATTTTTCCCTGTCATCTTAATCACTGTATGTTGATTATAGATTATTAAATTATAAAGGAGATAAGGTTGTTTTCCTGTCACAATGCTGTTATATGTATGTACTTGTTTAAATGTTATTGGTTTATCTCCTTATACATGGCTAAAAGTAAAATACAGGTCAAGATATTGGCTAGATGACTCCAGACAATTTGAACCAGTTTATATTCACAGCAGCAGTATGTGAGGGAACTAGTCTTCTAAAGTTGATTTTTTTTCAGACCTGTTCATGTTTGATTAACCATAGCTGTAGAAGTTCGTCAGCAGATTTGATGGGAACTCACATCAAAAAGGATCTTTGTGGATGGTACAATAGAAATCGTCATTATTATAACCAGCTCAGGATCTGAAATGGAACATGAAAAGAATTTTGAACCTAGAATTTTATGTCCAGGTAGATAGTAGTTCTAATATTAGGGCATTAAAAAAAAAATACTGTCAGGGCTTTAGAAAAATTTCTACAAAAATTTCAAGACACATTTGGAGAAATCAAAAGTGAGACAGAGATAATGTGAGTGATCAAGTAGAGAAATTAGGATAAAAGTGATAAATTTGCTAGGTTGTCTTGTAAAAAGATATTTAGACTGGGTTAAAATGTGCTTATCCACAAAACATAAGGTTATGGAAAGGTTGGAATTAAGAGTAGAAAAAAGATATAAAGGAAACATCAGAAGTAAACTGGTGTGATTACATTCTTAGACTAGTAGCTGGGTCCTGGTGGCTCAAGTCTGTAATCCTAGCTATTCAGAAGCCAGCCAGGCAGGCAGGAAAGTCTTGAGAGTCTTACCTTCAATTACGACCCCTCTCCCTCCCCACCACCAATACACACATACCAGAAATGGATCTGTGGCTCATGTGATAGAGTGCTAGCTTGGGATAGTGCCCAGGCTGTGAAGTTAAGCACCAGGACTGGTGCATGTGCATGTACACATGCACACACACAAAAAAGCGCTGTTAAGTGTAGTCATTCCATAATGCTACAAATTAGATTCATGAAGAAACGTAATAATAGATGTAATAGGTATAAAAATTGGATTTCTTACACAACAAAACAAAAATACCTTAAATGTTAAATTTTAGAACGCTGGGATTTGAACCCAGCATCTCATGATTGCTAGGTAGGTACTCTGCCACTTTAGCCTTGCCTTCAATCTTTTTCTGTTTTAGCTATTTTTCAGGTGAAGTATCCTGCTTTTTGCCCAAGGCCAGCCTCAGACTGTGATGCCTATCTATGCCTCCTGTGTAGTTCCTTTGCATATTCATATTTTAAAAATGACAAGACAAGGGCTGGGAAGGTGGCTCAGTGGTAGAGCGCTTGCCTTGCATGCCTGGGACCCTGGGTTCGATTCCTCAGCACCACATAAGCAAAAAGAAAAAAGCCGGAAGTGGCGCTGTGGCTCAAGTGGTAGAGCGCTAGCCTTGAGCTGAAGAGCTGAGGGACAGCGCCCAGGCCTAGAGTTCAGGCCCCATGACCGGACCCCCCCCCCCAAAAAAATGACAAGACAAGGTACAGGTGGTAGGAAGAGTAGTCAGAGAAAGTTGGAGAGGAAGGCAGGTAGATCTTCATAAGATATCACTG
Source organism: Dipodomys merriami (assembly GCF_024711535.1). NCBI lineage: Eukaryota > Metazoa > Chordata > Mammalia > Rodentia > Heteromyidae > Dipodomys > Dipodomys merriami. The sequence goes on from NW_027202271.1 coordinate 30,083,625, forward strand.
GGAAGATGGAGTTTCCTGTGCAAGTCTCTACTTTCATTTGCTGGCTCTTAGCCTTTAAATACTAGTATCTCCAAAGCTTTGCCTGGAGATCTAAATATCCTTTAGATCATTCCATCTAGGTCAGTAGCTTTAAAAACTAAAAATTATTCATCACTCTCATCTCCAACAGTTATCTCATTCCTTCCAAGTCCAGAGTTTTCTGTTTGCCTATTCAGCCTCTCCACATGGGCATCACAACCTAACATGGTTGAATTCTCAACTCTGCTTGAGCAGAATTTAAAGGGTATTTTTGGATCCTCCATTGCATCGTCACCTATAGGCATTAGCAAATTCCACCAACTCTCAAAACATCTAACCCATTTCCACCATTACTACCGCTGCGCTACATTATAACTTTCCCCTTGGATTCCTGCAACAAGCGATTTTCTCATGTCCTTGTACCCTTTCTGTTTGCCTACAGATGTGAGCCTTACAAGTCACATAATGTCACTCAACATGATTAGAACCCTTCCATTGCTTCCTGTCACACTTAGTATAACAAAACAAAATTTTGATCATATTTTCCCAATGGTGATGGTTAACAGAGAAATAACTATAAAATCAGCTTTAAGAAACAGGTCATGAATATTAAAAAAAGAAATGAGGAGAATAAACTTGCCATAACAAGGTAGATAGGACACAACCTGCTTCAAGAGGAAGGACTATTTTTGAGTGCTTGACTCTACAGTTAGACATCTCAGCGACAGTCTCCATTGGAAGGAAGACTCCTGTCACCACCTCCAACTTTAACACTGCCACAGCTGCTCAGCTTTCACTTACTTAGAGTTTTCTAGGAAATGTCAGTCCCAAAACAAACCCAAACCAGAGCTAGATTACTATTCAAGAGAATGCATCCCCACTGAAGGTGTGCATAATGGAGATGTAAAGAGAATAAGAAATATGTTAATGATGTGAACAGCACAGTCAAGGAATTATTGGTAGCATTTGTGATTCATGGAGAGGGAGCATCTCCACTTAAATCCCACTGATCACATTTCATATCCTCAGATGGTTGTCCTGGACACTAACACAGGCATATTTTTCCATCCCATCAACTTCCTGTGAAATACCCCTTGCTTTCTTGGGACTCCACAGGGACTCCACATACACAACAGGTAGTTGTATGTTAGTTTCTTCCCCAGAGCAGCATCCTGAAGATCTGCAGTCCCAGCTAAGTTTTCACTTGTGTGCTGTTGTTTCCACATGAAGTTTTGGTTTAGTTTTCTGATTTTCATCTTGTTATGAAACGAGTTTTCAACTTTTATAAAAGAAAAGACTAAAATTAGTCTACATTTCAAACTTCTCTTGTAAAATTGGCTATTTTTGACAACACTAAGCCTGAATTACAAGACAACACTTGAATGAGTCTGGTTATGACACTTATAAGTAGAACCTGTGTTCATTGGCTTGTGTTGTGCCCCATCATCTCAGTTGTGTCCTTGATACCCACTTCCAGGTTCATCTGTCAAGTTATTAAATTGCTTGCATGGTTAACTTCTGTTTATTGACTCATTGTACCCTGGTTCCAAAAGCATGAGTTGAAACTATGAGTCTAACTGTATGCTTGATGGAACCATTTAGCTAGAAGCTAAAGGTTTCAGGCTTATTGCTATTTTATCTAAAGGCGTAAATCAAAAACTCTCAACTTGTCTTTGGTTTTTGCACCTACCCATGTACAGTCAGTAGGCAGTTCTTGATTATACATTGTATTATTTCAGACTTTGCTACTGCCTACCTAGATTCCTCCAATAGCTTCTTAACTGGTCCAACCAGTACCAGCAACATATTATAATCCATGCTTGTTATTGTACCATGCCCAGCATCCACCCAAACAGAAACTGTCAATAGATATACTTAGGATGAATATTCATGGAATCAAGTTACATTTAGTGTCTACACTTTCTCCTTCAGCCATTTTCCCATATTCTGTTTCACTGGATTAAGCACCATCTCCATACCTATGTTCATTCCCCTTCAAACGATTGCTCATACTTTTAAAGACATACTCACTAAGATGTCTGATGCCCGTTCTTTTTGGAACTTTGCCAGATCCTCCCAGATTAAATTAATCTTACCTTCCTGAATTCTTGCTGGAATATTTTCCTGAGATCTTATCTGTCTGCCTTGAGATAGTTCCTGTGTTTTCCCTTATACCTGGATTTGAGCTTATTTTTGCTTATGGAAGGCAAGAACCATTATTTTCTCATCTATTTTTTATTTCCTGTAGCTAGGAGACAGCTTCATAAAGTTGAAAAAAACAGAAAATTCATTCCATTAAACAACTCAATGGCATGTCCTAATGGATCTGGGGCCAGTGTATCCCTCAAAAGAGGCTTCAAAGCCTCCCCTACCCAAATAAATTTAGTTTGGTCATTTTCAAGGATCAATGTATTTGTTTAAAAAAATTTAAGCTCATATTTGGAAGTGTACTACATAGTTTTATGTACCAGTTTTAATGTGCTAATTTTTAAAAATTTTATTGTAAAGATGCTGTATAGATGGGTTACAGTTAAATGAGTAAGACAATGAGTACATTACTTGTTGATCATTGTTACCCCTTCCCTTGTTGTTGTCCCACTATCCTATCCCCTCACTGCGGGGAGCCGGGGCGACCGCAATTAGACGCTGCCCACTCCCTTGCAGCTTTGAGGTAAACAACTCCATATTAGGCAGTGCTTGGCAGGACGGTGGGTCCTGGGCTTTGCGCATGCGCGAGCCACGTAGAGTCCCCAGCCAATCCCGTGGCACCTGGTGACGGTAAAAGGCAGACGACCAATGATAAGACGACACGTGTTCCTATTCCCTATATAAGTGGCCATGTTTTTTGTGCGCGCTCTCTCGCACTCAAGCTCTCCTACAAGCAAGAAGGCTCTCCAATAAAGCGTGATCTGAGAAGACTCCTGGTGTGGTGGTTGTTCTTCCTCGCTGGCCGAGAAGGCGTTCACCGCACCTCACCACCTCCATTTCTTCCCACCACCCCGCCTAAAGTTGTAAAGTTCATTTCCAATATACAGTCCTGTGGGTATCATTGTTTAAATGTGTCCTTGTTTCAGCGTTTGTTATTCCCCTTCCCCTCCCCAGATTAGACAAATGTATATGCAAGATTCAGGGTATCAAAATCAAGTACAGAGACACCAGGGGATATGCCATAAGGGGAAGAACATACAAAGAAAACAAGAGATCACATAGTACATTTAAAACAATAGCAATAAAAGACCTTTTGTGTCCATATTTTGGGGTTCATTTCACTTAGCATCATCTTATATGGACGTAGGTACATAGCTTTTGAGCTTAATGTGCTCATTTTTTAATATTGAAACCATAGACAAACTCAGGAAGAAGGTAATTCTATATGAAAATGGGTCTAGACTTCTTAAAAAGTCTAAATTATGAACATCCCAGTAACTGAAGCAACAAGGGTACATTCCATATTTGAAAAAGCAGCGTATGGACGTTCATTGGATTCTTGGCTAGAAGACCAAAAAAAAAAGATGTTTTTTAAGAATGGTGGAAATTACATGTAAGATAATAGTATTAATACTGGATTTCTTTGGCATAACAATGGCAAAAAGTTGATATTTTAAGAGGAAAAAAGCAAGAGTATTAAAATTATAATGATTAGATGAAGTTATGAATATTTATTCTTATTTTTTGCAGGTTCATATTTTTTTTCAAGATATTAGGTTGGGAAAAAAGTGACTAGGAGGATCATTTAATTTTTTAAATTGCATTCTTAGTGTTGTTCAATAAATTACAGCTAAGTGATGAAAGCCCATTTATTTGGGCCTAGCTTCATATTTTGAAGTGAAAACAACTAGTGAGCCATATGTTCTGTTGTAAAAATTATTAAATTGATAATGCAGTCTTTGTTGCTTATAAGAGAGACTTTTCATGCTTCATTACACTTTTAAGGAAAATAAACTAGAGGAGGCAGAACAGGTATGTATTGAGGTAAGTTTTCACTAACTTTTCATTATCAGAGACTTTTTAAACTGCCTGCTCTTTTATCTAGAAAAGTGATTATATTCATTTGTCCCTTTTTTAGGTTAAAAAAGAACTACCTTTTCTTGATGGTGGCTAAATGGATCTAGTTGATAAAGGTAGAGATAGAAATAGATTGGTGTAAAGGACAAATAAGAGATAAGACTATACATTTATTACCCATTTATGTAATTACGTTTGTCACCAAGGACAAAGGTCCTTAAAACAAAGACAAAGTAGAAACAGTTCCCCACATTAAGACAGATTGATCTGCTACAACTTCCCTCTTCGTGAATTTTTAAAAATAGGGTTGCATAAACTTTTGGTTTTAGAATCACATTTGAGAACTTAACCATCTATCTGAAGGCATGTCGATGGCTGAAAATGTATTCCACTCCAATACCAAGATGATGAAGATTTTTCAAGAGCATTCATAGGCTTTGAGTTCAGAGGACAGCACTTTACTTCCTGAGGTTTGATAATCCTTGCTTTAAGAGCACATTTTACAGGGACAAAGAACCATGGATGTGGTGGGTGAAAATGAAGCCCTGCAGCAGTTCTTTGAAGGTAAGAGACCCACATGAAATTCCTACTTCTGGGACATATTACTGCGTACTATCATGGTTTCACCTTTTAGCATTTACCTAAACTCTATCAAAAGAAAGGCTATCATGGCTAGATAACTCTCAGGAAACTGGAAGTGTCACTTTGGTTCTTTGTTGGTAGCAAAAATGCTGGTGTGAGTGCTCATTTAAAAAAGTATAGCTCAGTTGATAAGTAATTAAGAAGCCCATGTATTTGTTAAGAATACTTGTTGGTAATAATTGATTGTATTCCTGTAAAGTTTTGTTCCTTCTAGTCTCCAATTTTTTTTTTTTTAAAGTCAGACTTGTCTTATCTCTAAAGTTATTGAGTATGGCATAAGAAAAACACGAGACTTTTACTTAAAACATTTTTATAGTATAATTAAATACAAAGCAGCCTAAAATTGCAAAGAAACACCTCCTTCTATGCCCTGTGCCTGCCTTTCTGATTTAAAAAAAAAACAAAACACTTAAAAAATGTGTAACTGGCTGGGCGCTGGTGGTTCACACCTGTAATCCTAGCTACTCAGGAGGCTGAATCTGAGGATCGCCGTTCAAAGCCAACCTGGGCAGGAAAGTCTGTGAGACTCTTATCTCAATAAAGCACCAAAAATCTGGAAATGGCTCTGTGGCTCAAGTGGTAGAGCACTAGCCTTGCGCTGAAATGCTGAGGAACAATGCTTAGGCCCAGAGTTCAAGCCCCACGACAGACAAAAAAAATGTGTAATGGAGTAATAATTTGCTTTGGAAGTTTAATAAATACATACATACATACATACATACGTACATAAATTTTCCCCCAAGGGCAAGGCACTCTAGGGCATGGCTACATAGGCTTACTTCCTTTTTTTTTGCCAGTCCTGGCGCTTTAACTCAGGGCTTGGGCACTGTCCATGAGTCCATGAGCTTCTTTTGCTCAAGGATAGCACTTGAGCCACAGTGCTACTTCTGGCTTTTTCTGTTCATATGGTACGGAAGGCTCACTCACTAAGCCACTTCCTTTTTTTTTTTTTTTTAAAGAGCCTAAAATGGCATTTTAGTTGCTCATATTCTGCTGGACTCATATTCTAATGGTGCTGTGTTGAAAATGTTAGCAGGAATTTGATCTCTGAGGCAACCTTTGAAATGTGCCACTGAGAGAGCCCACACCAGTGTGGTCTTTATGCCCCAGCTGAACCTTGCATGTGGGGGACAATGTGACTATAATTCCCCAGGTGTTTTCCAGGAGCAAGGAGACATGCTGAGGGTGCTTTAGGGCACAGTCAGCAGCACATAAAGGAAATTTCCTATGCTTAGTAAAAGTACTTGACAAATAACCAGTGTTTAAAAATTGAATGGAATTTATCAAACACTGAACAATACCAAACACTAAAGGATGAAAGGTCATAGCAAAAAAATTCAAAATCAGAAGGAATCAGTACTATGCAGTGTTGTTGCTGTTGTTTTGTGGTCTAGATTTTGTAGTGGCAAACAGGAGCATATGACTTAGGGAGTTGTCATATTTCCTAAAATCTGTTATTGGTTGCTGGTCTCAGGTGTGGTCCCAGATTCACTATCTTGAGCAAAAATTGAGCAAAGTGAACATGAGTATAAGAACAGCATAGCTTTATTGAAATAAATTTGTTTGGTTCAACTCATACCACTTTTAAATTGTCCAAGACACTATTCCTTTGGGGCCTTACAGCTCTCTTACTCAGGCATCTTTCCACTCTATGGAGTATATTCCCACTTTACTCTTTACTACAGAAAACTTCATAAAACTCTCATTACCTATGCATGTTTTACTCAGTTTTTGGCTCAAGATGCCCAAACTTGGAACAATATAACACACAGTAGTGCCTCATAATATGTTCCTTCAAGTTCTGCCTGAAACATTGGCCAAGTGAACATTGCCTACCTGGGACATGTTTGGCACATGCTAGCCACATTCAAGTTTGCTTGATTTTAGCTCATATGTAACTGTCATATGAACAGTATGTAATAAGCTTCAATCCATAATTGTATCTTAATGCTTTTAAAAAGAGAAACTCAATTTTTTTTTTCTGGGTCCAGTCGTGGGGCCTGAACTCTGGGCCTGGGCACTGTCCCTCAGCTCTTCAGCTAAAGGCTAGTGCTCTACACTTCAGCCACAGCGCCACTTCCGGCTTTTTTCTTTTTGCTTATGTGGTGCTGAGGAATCGAACCCAGGGCCTCATTCATGCAAGGCAAGCATTCTACCACTGAGCCACCTTCCCAGCCCCCAATTCATTTTTTATAAATGTGTCTCATTTCTTCCTGAGGAAGGTCTGAAACGTTAATCTGCATTTTCTGGAAGAGCTTAAAGTTAAATGGTTTGGTTCTTATACTATTTCTCTCTCATGTTTTCAGAGATGACTGTTGATACAAATTTGTAGCTTGTTGCAATACAGGGTATATTATATATCTATAGATCTTAATCTTATATAGTATATTACCTTAAATACCTTACGTCACCCCACACAAATTAAAAGGCACTAGTTATGGGAGAGATACTCTTATCTCCATGCTGTATAGAATATTTAGAAGTCTGTGCAGGGCTCTCCTTTTCGTAACTCAAGTAGCTGTAAGACCTTTTGTAAGGCAGCTCTGGAGAGGAGTTGAGGGTTGACAGACAGGATGGCTTCAGGCAAAAGCAGACCTGAAGGCAGATGATGCCAGGTGCAGGCCGTGCCAGCGGCAGGAAACAAAGCAAGAGGGAAGCATGGTGGGGACCGGAAAGACATACTGAGGGGACCGGAAGTGTGTACCAAGCAGCCCAGGAAGGCAGGCTGAGGGGACCGGAAGTGCCCGCTGAGGAGCGCGGAAAGGCGAGCTGTGTGCTTGGCGTGGCTCCTCGGAGAGCGCTGCCGCCACCGCCACCGTGTCACCATGCGGTTTCGTGCCAAGATCACCAGCAAGGACTTTATTGAGCTGTTCATCCAGGTGAGTGTCACCGTGGGGAGGCTGGCGAAGGTCTGCGTGCTCCGCGTGTCGGAAGACAAGCTGTGCTTCAGCCCCGCAGGCCCCATGGCCACCGGCGAGGCGCAGCTGTGGTGCGAGGTGCGGCGGGGCGTCTTCGGCCAGTTCCACATGCAGGGCGTGTCCCAGGAGCTCCGCGAGATCTATTTGGAGCTGAAGGCCGACCTGTGGTCCCGCGCGGCGAGGAGCGCGGGGAAAGCCACCTCGCTGAAGCTCCAGCTGACCAACAAGCACTGCCCCTGCCTCACGCTGTCGGTGGAGCTGTTGTCGGTGTCCGGCAGCGTCCGCAAGGCCGTCCACGATGTCCCGGTCCGCGTGCTTCCCATACGATGGTGGGCAGAGTGTCCCGAGCCCGTCATTCGTGCTCCGGAGATGAGCGTGTGTCTGCCTGCCTCGAAGACCCTGAAGAACATCGTGGAAAAGATGGCACACATGAGCAGTCACGTGCTGGTGGAAGCAAATTGGCACGGCAGCATGAACTTGAGTGTGGAGACGGATACCGTTTGTGTGCAAAGTCATTTTAACCATCTTGAAAATCCTTCCAAGCCTGCCCGGGATACACCTCGAGGAGACGAAGACGCAGAGCGCATGGTGCAAGTGCGGGTAGATAGTAGGAAGCTGCTGCAGTTTTTCGAGGGACAGCAGATCCATCCCACAAGCATCCTCTGCAATATTTTGAGCAACGCGCTTCATCTTGTGGTGGTTCATGAAAATGTCTCTCTTCACTATTTCATTCCTGCCGCGTAGAATTTCAACCAGCCTAGAGTTTCAAGAGAAGCTTAGACTCTTTCTAAAACTTTCCAGTCTCTGAGCTAATTGAGTTTAGAGTTTGTATGCTCAGTGGGTTTATGTGGGGTACATATTTCATTGTGACTTTCCTTTGCAAAATCATATTAAGAAACCAGTTGAAAAACAGTTGGACAGTTCATCCTTTTATTGACTTTGACAGTTAAAATGATTTTCTTATTGAATTTTTTTTAAAAAGAGGATTGTAATAATATGAGTAAAATACCTTTGAATCTTGAAAGAAGAAAAGCCCTAAACAATGCATTTTTCCTTATAAGAACTTTTGTTTTAAAGAATACTTGTGTTGACAGTTTCATCTTCAATTAAAGAAGTGTCTTGGCAGAACTCATGGCAAGGTTAATTTTTGTTTTGAACAATCACACTAAAATTCCAGCTCCTTGTACAAGTATGTGGGAAGTAGTTCTTAGAACTAAAAGCTGTTCAAGGCAGGAATCACCAGGAAGCTTTTGGGATCTCTGAGGTATAACAGCTTCTCCAGGAAGCTGCTATCAAGTAAACTTTGAACATTTCTTTGTCTTTCTTCTTAAGATGTAATTCTCCAGGGATTCAGGGAGGCAAACTATCTCTCCATAGCTGTATAGGAACGCCATGGTGGTCCTAATGTTCAGGAAAATGGGTCAAATGCTGAAGGCTCTGGAGCAGAAAAGCAGTGACAGAAGAGCTCAGCTCAGATAAAATTAGTCTATGAAAGTCATCAAGGGAACTGAGGTGAATTTGTTGAGTGGGACAGAGTTGTGGCTTGAAAGGTGCTTATACTGCATCAGTGTCTAGCAGTCTTAATAATATTTAATGAATGGATGAATGCACAAGGCAAAACATTATACTCTTCAAAATGTAATTGTAACTAGGTTTGGGACACCTAGCATGTTTAATGTAGGAAGAAGGAAACTTTGTCCATTCATAGAAGGTCCAATGAATAGAACAATGGAAGCTGAGACAAAGCATTGCCAGATAGTAGAAACACTATACATCTGTTGATTCTAATATTCCATGTGCTCTCAGACAATGGATTTGTTGGTGGGGAAACAGAGTAGAGGTGAAATATATAGAAGATAATTTTAAAGTTAACTCATTACAGATCACTTTCCCTAATTGACATAAGTGCATTTATACCTATAGTAAGCATTATAAAGTCTATGAAAAAAACATAAAGTTTATGTTGTAAAAGGGAAGTAAAATGTGGTATCAGAGAACATTTAAACGTCCCCCAGGGTAAATTTGATTGAAAGCCCAGTCTGGAATTTTAGACCCCCATCTCACGTCCAGTGTGTCTGAAATTACTTCAGAGAGGCAGGATTTTGTTTATCAGTTAAGCAGCTTCTATTCCTCTGTGGAAACAGTATAAGCTTTCCAAGAGACTGGGAACATGAACATACTGAAAACAAGTAGGGCCAGCTAAATCATGTAAGTGATTTAGGATTATTTGTACTCTGTGTGCATGTGCGTGCACACGTACCAGTCCTAGCATTTGAACACAGGGTCTGGGCACTGTTCCTGAGCTTTTTTGCTAAAGGCCAGCATTCTACCACTTGAGCCACAGATCCACTTTCAGCTTTTTGGTGATTATTTGGAGATACAAATCTTAAACACTTTCTTGCCAGGGCTTTGAACCATAATCCTCAGATCTCAGCCTCTTGAATAGCTAGAATTAGGGGCCTGAGACCTGGTGCCCAGTTTGTACATTTCTGTCTGTTGTGGGCAAGTGGTTAGAGACAATGTTATCTTGGCATGAAGCATCCAGAACAAATCCCCTTTCTTTCATGCTGGGGAATCCCAAGGTAAGAGAGATTTAATTATAATTTTAAATGTGCTATACTAAGCTCAAAGCTGACCTGAACACTGCAGTTAAAATCCACCAGGTTTATCACCATCTTTGGAACCCTGAAATGAAATCATCAAGATAATCCTCTGCAGAAGACATACCATCATCTTTGGTATTATTGATATTGTCACCATTGGACTTACTTTAGAGTTTCTGCAAGACTCTGTGGTGTCTTGGAAACTAAACATTTAGTATATGGGCATGGAAAATGTAGCTAACCCAGAAGAAAAGGTAGCCATTACCAGTAATTATTACAAGTAGTCATTAGTAAATCATCACTAGTCATTTGTTTAGTTTGATATTTGGGGTGTGTGTGTGTGTGTGTGTGTGTGTGTGTGTGTGTGTGTGTGTGTGTGTGTGTGTGTGTGTGTGTGTGTGTGTGTGTGTGTGTGCACGCTCATGCCCATGTGTGTGTGTGTGTGTGTGTGCACGCTCATGCCCATGTGTGTTTTTTGCTTGTTTTATGTTTTAAGACTGGTCTCACTAATATGTGTGTGTGTGTGTGTGTGTGTGTGTGCACGCTCATGCCCATGTGTGTTTTTTGCTTGTTTTATGTTTTAAGACTGGTCTCACTAATAGTCCAGAGTGGCCTTGAACATGAATCCTCCTGCTTCAACCTCCAGAGTGCTGGAAATTCAGGTATACACTAACATATCTAGTTTTATTTGTGTGCTTGTGTATGTTTAAAATGGGGTATTATTTACTGTTTAATGTAGGGTTTTTTTGTTTGCTACTACTGGGGTTTGAATTTAAGGCCTGCATGATGTCCTTTAGCATTTTTACTCAAAGGTGGTACTCTACTACTTTAGCCATGGCTCTACTTATTTCCTCTTTAGTAATGTACTTCTTTAGCCATAACTCTACTTATTTCCTCTTTAGTAATGAACTTTTTATGCAACATAGGGTGAACATCTCTTGGCATTAGTTATCCATGCTGATCTGCAACCAAGGTTCACAAATTATGATGTACAGGTCAAATCTGGCCAGTAGCCTGTTTTGGCTAGTGAAGTTTATATGAATACATTTAGTGCTATCGTGGCATAGTTGAGTGACTTCAACAGAGACCAGATGGCCTAAAAAACTAAACTACTTATTAGGGTTCTTTTAGAAAATATTTCCAACCTCATCCACAATCTAATTAGCACGTTATTGAGCATTTATTATGCATTATGCTCTGGATATGTAGTCCTAGGAATACAGTTTCTCAATCATGCTGAGTATGAATTCTGGCTCTGTCATTTACTACCTCTGAGACTAGGGACCAGTGAACCTTTGCATTTTTTTTTTTTTTTTTGCTAGTACTGGGGCTTGAACTCTGGGCCTGAGCACTGCCCCTGCTTCTTTTGCTCAAGGCTAGCATTCTACCACTTGAGCCACAGCTCCACTTCTGGGTTTTTCTGGGATTAATTGGAGATGAGACTCTCATAGGCTTCTTGCCCAGGCTGGCTTTGAACCACAATCCTCAGATCTCAGAAAGGATTACAGGTGTGAGCCACCAGTGTTCAGCTTGTGTAACTTTTTAAAAATTTTATAAAGTGGAAATCATCTAAAAAATTTGGTTATTAAATATGGCTTAGGTAGAGAGATCTGTAAATAGGTGTTATTGTGGTTGTTGTTAATTGTCATTTTCTCCACTTACTATCAAAACAGTTCTGGGCCAAGTTTTTATTTTTTCTGAGAAACTTGGGAGAATAAAAAAGTTAAATAGCTTGCTTAGGAGTAATTTGGATAGTTAGTGCTTGCAGGTTGGTTCATCATTGATTCCTTCCTTCATTTATTCAGTCAGCCAATAAAAAAATGATGTGAGCTGGGTGCTGGTGACTCACTCCTATAATCCTATCACGAGGCTGAGGATCATGTTTGGAATCTAGCTGGATGGGCAGGGAAGTCTGAGACGCTGTGTCCATAATAACGGACAGAAAGTGTCAGGCTAGAAGTGTGATTTAAATGCCTGCCGATGTTGCAGCTCAGTGATAGGCAATGCTTATCCATGTTGCAGTTGCACTGCTAGTACTGCTAAGTCTCCTCAGGGTATGGTTTCAGGAATTCAATGAAGTCCAGTTCAGTGGAGAGGTATCTAGTTTGAAGATTGTGGCAGCAACTGCTCTGTCTATCCATCCTGAATTTTGTCAGTCGTCCAGTTTCTCTTCTTTAGGTGGCTCTTTCTGTCTCTGGGTATCTTCAACACTGTATTTTGGTGGGTTCTGAGTGTAGGGGTTCTTAAACTCTGAGCTGTGCTCTTATTAGTTGCCTCTGTTAGACTTAGGTATTTTTGGAAGGCAACACTTTATTAGTATGGTCTCACAACATTCTGTTTGGCTGTTAACTTCCTAATCAAGTTCCTTCTGCAAATTTCTTCAGGGTCATGAGCAAGTTATTGAAACTAGAAGGGTTTAGGGAAGGTCAAAGGCAAGATATTTTGAAACATTGTCTCTTTTGCATTTGATTTTGGCTTGCTAGGCCAAAATGCTGTCTTGGGTGCCTGAGTCCTAACTAATTTACTCTTTCATTGTGGCTCAAATGGCAGTGTGTCTAGCAAGTGAAAGGTCCTGAGTTCAACTCTTACTACCTCTTTCCCCTAAGACAAGTTTCTGTATGCCTCAAGTTCTTGACAGGATAACATTTCAGGGGTGGAGGTAAGGGGAATAGAGCCATGTGAAATTGAGCAGAAATATGTATTAATGAATGGGGAGTTATAGGAAAGGTGCCATATCTTTCACCAGATGTTCAGTGAGGTCCATATCAAGAAGAGATTAGAAAGTACACAGTTGTCCTAGACTGTTGGCTGCTTCTTTTACCTCTCCTCTCCTGCAAAGGCCAAAGCATGGAGTTGCTCTGGAGGGGAAGTTCATTCTGGGGTAGAATATTTCAACAGAGTCTAAAAAAATGTTAAGGGATGTTAAGAGATGAGAAAAGGTAATTTAAAGACTAATAAAGACTAATTAAAGACTAATAAAAGATTAAAGATTAAAGGCTAATAAAAATTGCTGTTTCCTCTTTATATTCTGAGATATAAGAGCATCTGTCAATGCTTATATCAAAGCAATATTGCAACAACAAATAAAAATAAAAAAATCTTCCTACGTGTGTGTGTGTGTGTGTGTGTGTGTGTGTGTGTGTGTGTGTGTGTGTGTGTGTGTGTGTGTGTGTGTGTGTGTGTGTGTGTGTGTGTGTGTGTGTGTGTGTGTGTGTGTGTGTGTGTGTGTGCTGTCCTAGGCTTGAATTTAGGGACTGGGAGCTGTCCTTGAGTTGTTTTTCTCAAGGCTAGTGTTCTACTACTTGAGCCACAACTCCATTTCCAGCTTTTTGGATTGCTAAGTGGAGATAAGAGTCTTACGAACTTTCCTGCTTGGGCTAGCTTCGAATACTGATCCCTGAGTAGTTAGGATTATAGTCATGAGTCACCAACTCCGGGTCCAACTAGTTTTATTGGCTAGAATAAAACAAAAACAAAAACAGAAGACTTCTCCTTAAGATGATAGGACTTGGAAAGTGAATAGTTCTTTTGTGCTGGTTTTTTCTTCTGTCCCCTGGAACTATTGCTGAAAATCCTATGCCAGAGACACTTGAAGAGGTGTTTCCAGGGTATGAGCTGGTACTGAGTCTGATAGGAGGAATTCCCTGACAGTGGGCCAACATGCACTGGCTATTTGTGCCTCAACTGTCTGCTTTTAAGAGTTCCTGGGAATAGTTGACATGAAAGGAAACCTTCAAAATTGCTACTGAAGTCAAAACAAAGAGAAAGAGAGAGTTAGAACCTCCTTGAAAGATAATAGTGAAATTGAAGTATCAACAGGTCAGTAAGAAGGTTCATAATCTCTCTCTACAACTCTATTTCTTCCACCAAAAACTCTCCTATTTCTCTTTCTGTCCTCTTATCATTCAATTCTCATAAATACCTATTCTCTTCCATCCTTTCTTCTGCTTCACTTTTCAACACACTTTTCTCTGGATTCTGCCAGAGGCAGAAGCATTTTACACACACGTACACAGGAGTAGATGACTGAAAGAGGAAAAAGGGAAAAAAGAGTGGGTGAGAATAAGGAAGAAGGATTCCTTGTAAGTAAATCGGAGAGAGTTTCCAAGAGTAAATAGGAGAGGACAGTGACAAAGCCCAGGGGAGGAAGAGGGCTGAAGACTCGAACACAATCTAGCAATGAGAAGTGAGTTCAGAGTTTTAATTTTGACACCACCCTTTGCTAGCTGTGTAATATTGAGTTATTTACTCTCTTTGTGCCTTAGGTCTGTATTTGTAAAACTGAAATATGACTATACCCACAGGGTTATTATAAATGTTAAAAGATTTGACAGGTATGAGGCTCAAATGAGTACCTAGATTACCACTATTTGTTGGTAGCAACAGCAGCAGCACCAACAATACTGTTATTGTTATCTAAGCATCAATTGAACTGAGCTTTTCATGCTTTCTTAAATGTACTTTGCTTTTATGATATGGAGGTTTTGACTGTGCTTTCTCCCCAGAACACTTTTTGATGGTTCTTCACTTAATAAGTTCTGGAAAAGACAGTTAGTTATACTCTTTTCACTGATGATTGGGAGTTGTTAATGTCCCTGTTCCATGCCTGTCTCTTTAGAAGACAGTGAGTACTTCCAGGTGAGATCCTGGCTTTGTTGTATTCATCTTTGCAGGCTCAGTGTCTTATAGACTACTAAAAATTGCTGGTATTAAATTTAAATGTGTTAAATGATTAGACTCTTGCCCGATATTTCTTGTGGAAAAGCAGAGGCCTTTACCATACTGTACATGCAATCTGGCTTGGACTCCTTTCCTTTACAGCTATTTTAATGTCAGAATCAACTCTGGAGAGAATATTCTCAGCTCCTCTGAATGAATTTCATGTGGATTCCTCTTGGGCCTGTTATTCATAGTGGTGATTGGTCCTCTGGTAGGGAGCCTCTATTTCTCCTTCAAAGGAATTCTTTATTAGTAGGTAGGAAATGGAGGTGATGTGATATTCAGTAGAAAACATGGCAGAGAGGCTACCTGGGATAGAGAAGGTTAGAAACTAAAGTCCAAGGGGAAATGTTCAGGTTAAAAATCAAACAGGGTCATGAACTGAGCTGAGAAGCAGGATCAATACTTGGAAGTCATTAGGAGATGTTGGTGGTCAAACTGAGGAGTGAAATGGTAAATCTTGGGAATTGTCTAATTACAGTATCTTCCACATCTGAAGCTACATTTATCAGGAATTAAACAAATTTTTTAGTGGTTTTGCTGATCCTGGTTCTTGAGCTCAGGGTTTGGACATTGTCTCTGAGCTTCTTTGAGCTTCTTTGTGCTCAAGGCTACTGCTCTACCACTTGAGCCATAGCACACTCCGGCATTTTCTGAATAGTTTGTTGGAGAGAAGAGGCTCACAGACTTTCCTGCTTGAGTTGGCTTCAAACTGCAATCCTCAGATCTCAGCCTCCTGAGTAGCTAGGATTACAGCATGAGCCACTGATGTCTGGCTAGCAGGCTATTCTCATCAGTTCTAGAAACCAGACATCTTTATAAGTCATACCCTTAAGCTTTTGAATCCAGGTTGTGTATGTGGTAATGGGTGAGTAGGCAGTTACAGCATAGACTTGTATATGGTTTCATATTCTTATTCTGTGGCATATTTGGCAAATACTTTGCTACCTTGGCAAATTGTTGGGCCTGCCTGTTTCCTCGTCTATAAATGGGGATAATATTCACTTCATAGGAGATATGTGAGAATTAAGTAAGATGAAATATGTGAAGTTGTTGGCATCATGCCTAATGTATAATGATTGTCCAGTGAAGTAGTATTAATAATAAGAAAAATGTTCACTCTTAATAAAGGAACTCCCTGAAGCAGCCTGTGTGAGAAAACCACTATCTTTTAGACAATACTTGACGTTAAATAAGACATTTAGCTCTATTAATTTCTTTTTATTTCTTATATTCTTTTAAAACCCAAGGCCTCATGCATGGTAAGCAAGCATTCTACCACTGAGCTTACATTCAGCCCTTATAATTCTTAATATACACACTACAATGAAAAAACTGTCATCATCATTTACAAACAATGAAACAGAGTCAGAGAAGTTATGTACATTACCCAGGGCAACACCTAATGGTGTATCAGGTTTGCACAGAAATATAGGAGTTGCACAGAAAGTTGTCTGACTCTAAAGGCTATGTTCCTAGCTATGACACATGGTGTTCGGCTGTGTTCTAATTTGGTTGTGAGGAAATACCTCACAACCTGTGGAACATACAGATCCTGTTTAATCAAGTCTCTCTCTCCCCCTCTTTCTTTCTGTTTTGGACTGTGAGAGTTGGTACCTTACTGTTCTAAGGAGAATATCATCTGACAATAATTATAATTTTCATATGGTTAAAGCTATCAACAGCTTTAAAAGTTGGAGACTGAGAAAAATACTGGCTAGGAATCTCTATGACATGCTGATTCAGGGTACAAATTTTCAAGCTGATCTGGCTTTGAATCCTGGTATTTTTGCTTCTCAAATTGTGTAATCTTGGGCTAAATACTTAGCTTCTGAGTTTTAGGATTTTTTTTCCATATGTAAAATGGAGATAACACCTACTTCTTAGGGTAGTGAGGATTAGTGATTAAATAGGTGGTAGTTATTGAGTTTAATTATATTGCAAACGTAAAAAACCTAAATTGTTTACTTCATTTCTTTTGAACAAATAATGAATATAAGCTACATCCATATTTTTCAAGGAAATACTCTTGTCTCCAGAGATTTATTATAACTTTTGCATGCTCACATTAATTCCAGAGACTTTATAATCATAAAATCCATTTATAGCCCTTAGTTGCCAAGCAACAAAGGACAAAGTTCTGAGTATTTCCTTTTATTGCAAAAGGTTCAACTTCTCCATGTGGGTCTTGAAATCAACATTTTCCAGAAAGGACAGAACAGTGAAACTTAATAACCCTATTTCAAAGGCTTACTTGGAATTCCTTATAGAATCAAAGTTGAAAGGAATACATTGTTGTTACTGTCATATTCTTGGAACCTCTAAAACATCTGGTGATAATTATACAATAAACATATAAGAAGTTTTGCAGCAGAGACTGCAAGTTTGTTTTCAATAATTTTTTCATGTTAGCCAAATTCTGTGATGCTCTTACTCTCAAAGAACTAGTTCTCTCTCTCTCTCTCTCTCTCTCTCTCTCTCTCTCTCTCTCTCTCTCTCTCTCTCTCTCTCTCTCTCTCTCTCTTTCTCTCTCCTTTTTATTATCACACCTTAATTGTGTATGGTGAAGGGGTTACATTATGATATTCACTTATATGTATGTACTTTGATCATATCCCTTCAGTTACCGTAAGGACCAGTCCTTTTATCTGGCGTACCAAGAAAATGCTGAGGTGGGGTTAAATTCATATGAAAATACGTAACCTGCTAACCTTGGTAACCACTGACTTAAGTTAGGCTGTTCAACCATGCATGGACAGGATTCTGCAAAGCTGGCATTTCAAGGCTCATATAACTAAACTGAATCTTTGACTTCCTTAAATGAGATCAAACCTTTTAATTACTTCTATGGTTTTGATTCACTGATAATCAGTAGATAAAAGTTTGGAAGTCCAAAAAGAATAGATTACAACTTAAGAATTTCTAATGGACTCCAATATAACTCATATTTCTAAAAGCTCATAAAAGCACATATGGAAAACAGTTTTAAGATTTGCATGGCAATGTCTCTATTTATCTATATTAAAGCAGTACCAAAGCAGATTAGAATATTTTGTGTGAAATTTTACTGCCCTTCGTTCCCATATCATTTTATATACTTATGGGAGTTTATAAATGCGAAGTGGAGATAATGACCCACTATTTTCTTTCCTTGTTGAGTTAGGGAAACGTTGCTTTGAAACAGATCTATTGAAAAGTCATATAAAATGTTCTACATGCAGGAAGAGGCAGAATGGAAATTGACAAACTATTATAATTCCATGAGGTAACAACTTGTCAAGGCTCTTCTGCTAAGAGCAAATGTCCTTTGGAACAATTGTGTGTGTGTGTGTGTGTGTGTGTGTGTGTGTGTGTGTGTGTGTAAACAATAGAGTAAGATCTAGCTTTTGGTATGAATAGGCTGAGTGGGTAGAGGAGGGGGATTTTAAAATTGCTTCCCCTTAGATCTTAAGAAGCATGCATATAACCATTTTCTCTTACTGTCCAGAATTTCACTTCCGTGGAGAAAAGATCAGGCTTCTGAATGAACCTTATGTGGTGGTAAAGAGGACAGCCTGTGAATAAGGCTCAGAACCTGCCTCCTTTTGCTGACTTCTCAAGGAAAACTTGGGAAACCTCAAAATCCATATGCCACTACCAATCTATTACTTTTTGTCCCCAGATGAGTTAGGAAACCCTTCTTTAATGTTTCCTTCTCACTTTTCCACTTGTATTATGCTTGTTTGATATTACACAAACTTCTACTTCCACCATTTGGTTCCTCAAATGACTCGGGGAGAAAGGCATTTACAGATTTAAAAAATTGAGCCTCAGAAAGTTGCCACATGTGTCCAGGATCATGTTTATAAATTTCTGAGGTTGGGGTAAAGCTTTGTCTTTCCATTCCCAATATAGAATTATTTCCACACAGCCCACCCTGCCTACCCAAAAGAAACAGCAGATTGACTCAAGTGTTTTCCATATTCTAGAGCTTGATGTGAGAAAAATAAAAGTACTTAAGTAAACAATCAATCTTTAGACAAGCCTCCACTTCATACCATCTTTCTCATTTTCCTTTAACACCAACTGCACATTTCCATTTCTTCGTCTTTATCTTTGATGAAACTGAACAGCCTCATGTCCAACAATTGTTCAGAGCCCTGATTATTTGGGTGTGGTGATGGTGGAATGGAAGCTGGGAGCCGAGAATGTTGAAGAAAGGGATGCACATCTGTAATGCATCTGTAGTGATGTTATAAGTGTTACCAGATTTAGTTTGCAAGTAACCATCTAAGATGGTAGGACCCATCTCCTTTTCCAGATGGAGGCCCAGAGGAATTAAGTAAATCTAGAATTTAACTCAGATCTTCCTGACTTGTAGTTTCCTAAATGCATATTCTTAACTTCTAGGTGACCTCAGCCTCCTTCCTTGTTGTCCCTCAGTGTCTGGGCTTTGGTGTCATTCTCTCAGGAACCTCCTGTGTCTTTCAAAGTACTTTGTACTTCATCTTTCAAAACATGTAATAGCCTTTTGGTGTGTGTGTCTATTTGTCTTTTATGGACAGCTGGAAGGAAGTATGTATATATCCATCATTCTGATCATTTCAGTGCTTGAAGAGTGACACAAAACCACCACTCAAATACTTGTTGAGTCAATTAATTAAAAATTCCATGCAGAGCTCCTTCTCAGGGTTCCAAGTCTTTGGAGTTTCCTTCCTTTATTCTTTGCACCTAAGTGGAACAGAGGCCTGCAGCTGGCTGAAGATGGCCTTGGTGCTGTCCTTTAGCTTTTTTGCTCAAGGCTGGTGCTTTACCACTTTAGCCACAGCACCACTTCTAGATTTTTGCTGGTTAACTGGAAATAAGAGTCTCACAGACTTTACTGCTTGGGCTGGTTTTGAATTACAATTCTCAGTTCTCAGTCTCCTGAGTAGTTAGGATTACAGGCATGAGCCACCAGTACCCAACTCCTTACTCTCTTTCTACTTCTTTTTCCTCTTCTTTCAGCTTTTTGGCAGTATTAGACTTTCTACTATACCATAATACTCTTCAACACCTTGCACTATAAAGTCTATGAGATTAGTTAACATGTTCTTATGCCACTTAAGGAAAATGTACCAGCTTCTGTTTTCCAAATGTATCCTCTATAGTTAAAGATAATGTTGGTTAATATGCAGTCAATTGTGTTTACTCTTCAGGAGCATTACTTATTTCTGTATATATGAATACTAAGGCATGTCATTGACAAGAAAATGAATGAAGCATGGAAGTTTAATCCTCACATTATAGGGGTGGAAAGAAGCTTAGCTGGGAGGATCTAAAACTGATGGGAAACTTGATTTACAGACTCTCCAAAAGTCCAGAGGATCTTGCTTAATTTGTTTTGTAGATCACTAATTTATAAGGAGGAAGGTGTACATACTTAATAAGTCTTCAAGCAGAGACACTGAAATACTTTTCTCATAATAGAGGCTATGTGATAGTGGACAGATCATTCTCCCTTCCTATCTTTAATCCCCATGTGAACTTTTATTTATTCACTAAGAGACTGTGCAGGTATAAAAGCAGCTCTCCAAAGACATTGAGCCAATCAGCAATCATTTATTATCTATCCCAAGTGACTCCTGAGTTTGTAAAAAGGCAATAAAAGACACAGTCATTGGAATTTAAATAATATCAGTGTTGAGGAAAATTAGACTCACAACTTTTTGTGGCAAATGTCATCAGCAGACACTCTTTCCTGCTCATAGAACCTAACTTAGAAGAGAGCCTTTGAATCCAGAAGGATAGGTCATAATGAACATAAACCAGGTCTCCTAACTTCAAGTTCCTTTTCTCTTGTCTTTGTAATTCAGCAAGACCAAGTCTACTTTGCAACCAAATTCCCCTTTTGTGGAGATATTTGACAATATTAATAATCATTTGACATGTTTAAACTTCCATTAGAAATGTTTAAATTTTCATTAACTTTCAGTGGTTTCTTTTCTGATGTTCTCTTATTAGTTTGGATGATTCTGTGAGAAATAAGGCATATGCAGTATTGAAGAAAATACCTAAGTGCATGAAATGACAACTGGGTTAGTGCAACTCAGCTAATTCGTAAGCTCATTAAGGCCGTTTGTTTCTGAATAATGGAGACAATAAACAGTACCTGTCTGGTAGAACAAGATTGATATGAAGATTAGGGAAAAATAAATGTACAATTCTTCACACAGTATGAGTATACAATGTGTTCCTTAAACTTACCAAGAAATTTTCTTCATCTTCATTAACCATTTCTCAGTTGGCCTGACTTGTAGAATAGTAAAATACCTATGGATATTGTCTGAATTCCTCTCCCATACCCTACGTAAGTCTCATGTCATCAAGATTTGACCTGTTCATGGAAGAAATAGAAACTCATCCTAGTTTGTACTCAATTATTTTATTATAACTAATATAAGTTTCTTTGTCTAATATTTTCTTATAAAGAAACAACTAAAAGACATATAACTTTATCATCTATTTACTCATAAGCCAAGACTCTGTACGTGATAATTAGAAAAGTAAATGCAAAGCAAAACTATATGCTTAAATCTACTTTTTTTTTTTTTTCATTTTGAGACTTGGTTTCACTGTATATCCCAAGCTGGTCTTGAAGTTGATATCATCGTGTCTCACTCTTCTAAGTCCTTAGAGTATATACATGTGTACCATGCCTGGCTTTAACCTAGTAAATTACATCTTGTCAGAGACAGTCATCAATTTTGTTAGCCATACTGTCTTGTTGAGGATGTTTATAATCATTTTGAGATATGAACATTATTGAGAAAGAAGTTCAGAGTTATTTTATGCATTTATAAATTTTAATGCATTCTCCAGATTAGTATTCTGGTAGACAAATTCACTTAAATTTGGTTTAAGTCTAATGTATTTCCTGCTATAACTATCACCATCCACTTTTGCCCAATTTCCCCACCTCTGTTGGATTAAAAGTCCTTCCTAGATATGTCCTTGGGTCTGATAATGTTGTACTTTTGTTTCTGCCCCGTTTCTTGCCTGTGCTCCTCTCCCCTACTTTGAAGGTGAGACTGAGGTTACTCACTATTGTGTCCCTAGTTCCTGGCACATAACCCTTGGTGAAATATTTATTAGATGTTGAATGAACAAATGAATGAATGAATGAGCAATTTTGTTGAGTATCTAGTTAAATCAAGATATACATGTCCCTTAGCTGCCATCAAGGCAGCTAAACAGAAACGGCCAGGAAAGGAAGTCTGTCTGTACAGACTCTAAGCTCCCTAATATCACCTCCCATTCTCAAACCCCTGAAGCAAAATAACAAAAAAACCTCTTTCTATTTCTCGGAGTTCATTTCTATGAACATCATTTTATATGATCATATGCACATAGCTATTGAGCCTTTGGGATCCTCTCCTGTTATTTTTTTTTTCTTTCCTATTTTCTCTCCTTGGTTGCTGCTTTTGATATCTGTACCTTTTGTCTCATGTGTAAGTTTGTTTTAGGAAGGGGGAGGGGGAGCACAGAAATGGTGGGACAAAGGGTGAACAAATGCAGCAGTGATACTCACTGGATACTGTGTTGAAAATGAACTCTACAACTTGGGGAGCGGGTTTGGGAGGGGAACACTGGGAGAAAAGGAGGGAAGAGGTGACACTTTTTGAAATGAAAAAGTCCTGAAGCCAAGGGTTTTTTGTTTGTTTGTTTGTTTTATATTATCACACATTAGTTATACAAAGGCAGTTTCATTGTGACATTGTTTCCCATGTGTACAAAAGTATACCAACCTTGCTCCCTTATCTCACTTACCCTTTTCAAAACAATTTCAGTGGGCTCCTTGTTTTGTTTTCATATATTCAAATAAACTTTGACTACTTCCTCATTCGCTCTTTTCATTAGTTCCTCTCCCTCCTACTGGTACCTATGCCCTTCTCCCAGCACAGCTTGTTTAACCTTCCTTCATTTATTTTTCACTTTATTAATTGGACCAAGAGGGGTTTCACTAGGGCTCTTTCTTTCCCTGTACCCACACTCCTTATTGACTAACAGCTTTCATTGAGATTCCTTATGTCATCTTCATAAGTACCATATGTGCTATCCATCTTTCTTTTTGAAATTATTTTGAAGTTCTTCACCTCCCATTTTTCTTTTTCGTCCGTCCTCCCTTGACCCTCCTAAGTAGTTACATAGTTATAATTATGTTCTATGTGTATGGACATATGTATATAAAAATTGTGTATATAGATAAGTATATCTACATATGTACATGATCCTGATATATATAGGCCTTTTAGGTCTAGTTCCCATAGCAATTTTGGTTTTGAGTTTGGCTTATTTTACTCCAATTCTATCAATTTATGGCCATTATAGTTTATATGATACATATGTTCAATGGTACAAGTGTATGTGTATATATATATATATATATATATATATATATATATATACACACACACACACACACACACACACACACACAAATATTAATGTGTTCTTTAACCATTTATCTCTTGTTAGGCACCTTGGCTAGTTCTTATTTTCTTTACTTGGCTATTGTGAATACCACTGTAATAAACATGGCTTCTTTCTTGGATATTGATTTATACTCTTTTGTAAGTATGGTCAAAAGTGGTATGGCAAAGGTCATAATGTAGGTTTATTTTTATGTTTTTGAGGGACTCCATACTTATTTGCATAGTGGATGTACTAGTTTACATCCTCACCAGCATTATGATAAGAAAAAAAACCTTTGTTGTTATTGGTTTTCTTGATGGTTGGCAAGAATCTATGTATAAGATGATTGGAATAAGATGAAATCTTAGTGTAGTTGTAATTTATATTTCCTTTATGGATAAAAATGTTGAACATTTTTTCATGATTTATTAGCCATTATGTTTCTTCTGAGAGCTGTTCAATTTGCTTGCCTATTTATTAATTAGATTATTTGTTCTTTTACTGTTTAGGTTTCTGGGTTCTTTGCACATTTTGGATATCAATCTTTCATTTATTGAATAGCTGGTGAAGATTATCTCCCATTCTGTAGGTTGTTTCTTGGTTCTGGTAATTGTCTCTTCTGCTGTATAGAAAGCTTTGGTTCTTTTTTTTTTTTTTTTTTTTTTTTTTTTTTTTGGTTGTGGGGCTTGAACTCTGGGCTTGGGCGCTGTATCTGCGCTCGTCAGCTCAAGGCAAGCACTCTACTGCTTGAGCTACAGTGCCACTTCCGAAAGCTTTAAATTTGACATAGTCCCATTTGTCAATTCTTGTTCTTGTTTTCTGGTTATTTCAGAAATCAAGTTTGTAGTAGTCTTTTATAGAATTCTGCATCTTTGACAGCTATAAAAAAATCCATGTATGTGGTTTACATTTATACAATGTGCTTGAATTCCTTACTTACTCAAGTTGAATAAAAGTTAATTTTATCTCTCAATTACCAGCACATAAATTCCAGGTGATTCATATCATGTTAAAGTCCAGAGAGTCTATCAACTCGGTCACTATGTCCAACAGTGGTCATGTTATCTCTGTTGGGAAGAACTGATTACATTCTTCCTAGATGTGTATACATCCAAGAAGACCAGGAAATTTCTTGGACTCTTGGTCATCAAGTGGGGTTTACTTGTGGGGAGGGCAGTGCCCAGCATGGCATGGTCTTGAGCAGATCAAGTCCTATGTTCCTTCCCAAGCTCCTTACCCATATCTCATTCCTATCTCAAGGCACCAGCATGACAAGAACTGAGGAATAACCTAGATTTTTTTCAACAAGTTACAAAATCCAGTGGTTTGTCCTCCTAAATATTACTCACATACAGTAATGTGCTAGTATATGTTTAATAACCAACTCTGGGGCAGGATGCCATAAGCCTGACTTGTGATGCTTGTTAAGTTCCATCCTTTAAACACTCACACATGATGGCTAATTTCATGATGAGGTCACTGAATATGAAGTTAGGATGAGATGCACAAATTTATGCAAGGTAGCTCTGGTACAGTTTTGAAACTTCTTTCACTTCCCTGAATGTATCTCTACTGTATCAGGTCAGAGTCTCATGGCATTCAATGGCACAGGTGCTACTCCTGTGAAAAGTCCCAGTCTCATTAACGCTGGTCCCTAGAGGCTTTTCCTGACATCCTTTTGCTCCTGTGGAATCATTTTATTGTCCCGCAATGCCCTGTATGCATCTTCACTGTTGCATCAAATTATGATGTAAGTCTTTATATAAGATTTTTTGTTGTTCTATGAATTTTCTATTGTTCTATAACTGATTATAATGACATAGGGTGGCATTTATGAAGCTGGAATCTATGCTAAGCACATTGTGTGTATTATTTCATTTAGTTCTTATAATAACTCTTATGAAGTAGATGCTCTTATTAGCCTCATAGTTGAACTGAAAGGCTAAGGAATTTGTTAAGGATGTATAGCTGAGAAATGTCTCAAAAAGTTGAGTCCAAGCCTGACTGTAGAACCAGAATCTTTGATTACTAATGCTCCCCTGTCTTTGTGTCTCTACTGCTTGGCCCTGTGCCTGGCCCATAACAGGTGCCCAATGTGTATTCAGTAATAGAATGAGGGGAGGCTGATATTCTTCTTTCCTCTACAGCTGGCAGTCTACCACTTGAGCCACATCTCTATTGTTGGAAATATTCTTGACTGATCTCCTTGTTTTAAAATTATGAAACTGGGTTGGGATGTAGCTCAGTGGCAAAGCTCAAGGGCAACATCCTGGGTTGGATCCCCAGCACCCCGCCAAAAAAAGTATTAAAAGAAAAGACAAAAAATATAGTTAAAATTATGTAATCATGGGCTGGGAAGGTGGCTCAGTGGTAGAGTGCTTGCCTTGAGGCCCTGGGTTTGATACCTCATAAGCAGAAATTGCTGAAAGTGGCGCTGTGGCTCAAGTGGTAGAGCACTAGCCTTGAGCTGAAGAGCTGAGGGACAGTGTCTGGGCCCAGAGTTCAGGCCCCATGAACAACAACTGCTTGAAATTTGATATCTGCCATTCTTTTACATGCATTTCACTATTCATAATTATGTTTGTTTATTCAAAGTTTTATCTATTCATGCAACAAATTTGATATGTATTGAATAACTACCCTGTTCTAGATGTTTAGATCTGTATAGTAAAAGACATTATACCAGGGCTTAGACTTTATTAGAGAGAAACAGACATCCATCACATATATATATATATAGTTGGGTAATGGGGTGATGAGATCCTTGAAGGGAATTGCCCTCAGTCTCTGCTATATTCTCACACCTCTTGGCTCTGGCAGACTTGGTATATTCTCACAGGAGTGAAAAAATACTTATTTTTTTACACCATCTTTTCTGTGTCCGGGATGTTCTTGACTACCTTCTGCCCACCTCAGTCCTCTTGTCACTTGATGACAGATAAGGGGGTTCCCTCCATTCCCAATTTCCACACAAAATTACATGCCCTTGAAATCCACTCATGAAAAACATTTTTGAGGAGTATCATGACAAGGAGAAGTTTGGTTAAGATTTATTTTGGTTTAACAGAATAAGGTAGAGAGAGATGGGAAAAAAAGAGAAGCATATTTCCTCCTCCATACACAGGAAATGAGAGTTAATGACTCAGAATGGTGGTTCTTATCTGTGGCCTTTATACTTTCTAGTTAGGAAAATACATGTAGTCACCTCAGCTAGCAGCTCTTCATTCTTAGACAATGGTTCGGAATGAATAAAGATGAGTGAGTCCTATCCAAAATGCAGGTAGACTGCAGTACTTCTTTTAGCCATGAATGCCTTTTATTCTTTGTCTTTTTCTTCATGGTGCTGCCTGGCAGCTTATTAACATTTCAAAGGAGAGGACAAATGTAGATAACTCATTTATATCTCTCTATTCTTGTAATTCAACTTCTAAAGGAAGTAGTAGAAGAGAGCTAACTGTACTTTTTCAGTTTCCTTCCTGGTTCTGATTTCTGAGTTTGGCCTTTTGGTGTCTGTTAAAAAATAAGTTAATTTCTTTGTCTCATTTGTCCAACCTGCTTCACTCTTAAATGATACCTGCAGGAAGTCCTCAGCTTACCGTTGGCTGGGGGTTGAACCAGCATATGCTGGTTCTAATGCTACTTTGCCTTGCTGTAGCTCATTTTACTCAGCTTCTCAAAAACTGCAAGCTTGTCTCTGGGTTTATTTCTGTACACAGAGTAGACACTAAGTAAATATAAAAGTAAGTGAATGAAACAAGTGGTAAATAATTTGGAATATCTTTAGGAAAATGTCATGCTTACTGTCTAACTTTGAAGTGATGTGACTGAACACCAGTGTTTTAGATCAAGTTCTACTTTCCATGGATTTTCAAGACCAAAGATACCTTAACAAATGAGAGAAAGAGATTATTTAGATCCTCCTTTTCCTTCTTTTCTTCCTTCCCCTCCTTTTCTCTCCTCTTCCTCCT
Organism: Dipodomys merriami; assembly: GCF_024711535.1. Lineage (NCBI taxonomy): Eukaryota > Metazoa > Chordata > Mammalia > Rodentia > Heteromyidae > Dipodomys > Dipodomys merriami. The sequence goes on from NW_027202271.1 coordinate 30,110,931, forward strand.
CTTTTTCTCCTTCTCCTCCTTTTTTTTCCTCTTCTTCCTCCTCTTCTTCCTCTTCCTTCTCCATCACCACCTCTCATCCTGGCAGCAGTATATTATTTCTCCTCTGGTTTCTCATGACTACTGGCATATAGGAGGTAAATTGTGTTTAAATCCAAAGGATAATTATTTGGGGGACTACTTTTCAGAATTCTAAAGTTTAGTAGAGTTATTGTAACAAACCCACCTTGCCTGCTGACTGAATCCTCTGGGAATCATTATGTGGCACAAAAGGTAAAAGAGTAGAAGCAGAGAACAGACATGCATCAGGGTTGTGAAACATGATTTTTTTTTTAAAGGAGGAGTCAACCCATGAAAAGAAGAGATCTTAAATAGGCGTGGGTGGGGCAGATGAGACAGTGAGTAGAGGCGACTGGAAGCAGCAAGTCAAGGAAGGTGTTTGCTGTGCCTATCCACCTCACACCTTGGAGAGGTTTCAATATGCATATTGAGTAGTAGATACTATGTATGCAACTTGGGATTGTTTGTGTATACCTTGATGAACTTACCCTCATAAACAAGCACTTTTTCCTTATCTACCTAAGACCAAAGCTGAAGGACAGGTTACACTATACCCTGCAACTATCTCTGTGCCTGGAACAGGAAGCAGAGCTAGTGTAGTTCTCAAGTATAATCAATGAATAGCTTTTCTGTACAGGGGTCCTAGACAGTTTCTCCTCCTGTGAGCAGGACTGTGGCAGCCCTTTTCAGCCACAAGTGATTTGTGAGGCCTCTTGACAGGAGATGGGATGCCCAAGGATGTCCTTTTTGCAGACTTGGGTCTTATAAATAAGTATTTAAGACATTTAGAGTGAAATGATTTTTTTAAAGCATAAGATTTATTTTAACAGCCATTTGAGAGTTGCTCTCTGTGTGCAAAACTTCCCTGAAAACAGCTTATCTGACACTCTGGATTTATCTTCTTGAGCAATTTCTTTTGGGTCTGGAAAGCCCAGATGTGATTTTGGAGAGGAAGCTGCTACTAGAGGGCTTGTTCATCAAGGTGTGTGATAAGTCATGTCAGTCAGGTTCTGGGAGTTGGGGCACACCTCCTATTTCTACCTGTGGAGCAGGCAGGTTAATGTAAAGCAAGTAATACATTGGCCAGGTCTTTGAAATGTATGAACTATTTATTCCCACCTTAGGAAGTGTGTGTGTGTGTGTGTGTGTGTGTGTGTGTGTGTGTGTGTGTGTGTGTGTGTGTGTGTGTGTGTGTTATTGTGTAAAACAGATGGAATACCAGCAGGGGCTTCAGAGAGAAGCTGAACAGATTCCTTGCTCCATCTGCTATGCTTAGCAATTGGCTTGTCCAAAGCCCAGTGAAGCAGTAGAAGTAAGTCAGTCCTCTCTGTTGCTGGCTGGCATTGCTGCCAAAAGTGAAGGAGCGTGGGATGGAGGTGGGAGTGATGAGGACAGTCGTGAGAGAAAGCTCAAGAATTAAGGCAGAGCTGGGTTAGCTTCTCAGTACATCACTTATAAGCTACCTAAGCTGTGCAAGTGTAGTAACCCATACAATCACTTGGCCTTACCTGTACACTGATACTCACTTCTTTGGGCTGTTATGAAATGAAATGTAGGCAGAACAATTATCTCTTTGCTTATTCCAGAGCAAGAAATCCAAATTAAGAGTATCTCTAGACAACTGCAGCAATGTTCACATTGATCTGTCTTTTGTTCTTGTTCTCTTAAGATCCTTTGCCACAAAACCAGCAGAAGGACCATTTTAAAATGGGAAATGTATCATGTCCTTTTCCAAAGGCTTGCCACTGACCTCCTCTCCTCCTCTTCTGCACCTGGGCTTTGCCCCCTGGAAGGATTTGTTTTTCAGACAAGCTAGGCACAGTTCAGTCCCCAGACTCCTGTGCTTGCCCCTCTCTCTGCCTGGAGTGCTGTGCTCTTGATGTTTGCTTAGCTGGAGAGGCTTGTGAATGGAAAGGCCTCCTCTATCATACCACTCTTATTTTCATTGTTGTCTTGAATGTCTTGGTTGTTTCTCATATATCATAGATATCTAACCTGGTTCCAGTGTGAGTCCTGTAGAAGGTTCTTGCTTTTTATTTTTATTTATTTATTTATTTATTTATTTTTGTTGGTTGTGTGAATGCTGTCCCTGAGCTCTTCAACTCAACGCTAGTACTCTACCACTTGAGCTACAGTGCCACTTCTGGCTTTTCCTGTTTATGTAGTACTGAGGAATCAAACCCAGGGGCTCATGTATGCAAGGCAAGCACTCTACTACTGAGCCACCTTCCCAGCCCTTAATAATTTTTTCACTGCTATGTACCCAGAAACTTGCATAGCACCTAGTGCCTGGCAGTTGCTTAGTTAATATTAGTTGAATTGATGAAAGAATAATGTATCTTTCTTGCCATTTGCAACCTATCCTTTCTTCAAAGGCTAGCTCAAGACTAAACTCTCCCGTGAGACCATTTCTGACAGTTTTAAACACTTTTACGAATCTGGAGGAAACCTGGGCTATATTCTACCCATTTCCCTCTTAGCATATGTCCCTGAATAGAGTTGGTGATGGCCTCTTCTCTACTACATCCACAATTTTAGAACACAGAGAAAGAAGGGTGTGCCCAGATTTTTTTCAGAAGGCAACATAGAATATGACAGATATGGGTGTAAAGGGTAGGGAATTGAAGTACCTGGAAAAAAAAAACCCGTATTGTCTTTATTAAATCGATTTGTTTTTCTATTTTTATTTTTTAATTTTTTAACTATCTTTAAATAATTGTACAATGGGGTTTTGTGTCACTTTATATGTACAATGTCTGTCATTTATTTTAGATTTTAATAAGATGGAAGAAAAACCTCTTTGCTTCCCACTGTTAGCAAAAGCCAAAAGAATAACAGTTGTTTCAGATTTTTATAGGTGTGAATACTTTAATTCTCCAGGAAAAGAAATATTTTAGACAACAAAGAATGGAGATTGAAAGTGGGAAAAGATAATGTTCCCACCTTTCAGTGTCCTTCACGACCTTGGAAATACTGGGTTTGAAGGCTTTTGTTTATTTCTGGCCACCTAGAGAGCAGCTGATTGCAGCAAAACTGGCTTCCTCTGCATTTAGCACCAGTAAACTGCTGCCTTTAGCTTTACCATTGGATGCAGCTTCTAACTGACTTGTGGAGGGCAGCACAGTGAACTGAGAAACCCATCCAATTACTTGGAATTGTAGGGCTGAACCAGAGGTCCTCCTGGCACTCAAACTTAGTCTCAGGGCTCTGAAGGAAACTCAGATTTCAAGTTCCTGTGTTGTTGGAATGCAAATGTGTTTTCCCATCTATGAATGGCAGAGAATGAGGCAGAGGAGGGCATCGAGAATAGAGAGCCTAGCCTCCATTTGTGTCACCTTTTTACTTGATGATTATGGGCTTAGGCCTTTCAAGTGAAGACATTTACTCATTCAACTGAAAGCCAGGGAAAAGGGCCAGGTGATAAGGTTATAGTGATGAATAAAGACAGCTATAATTTCTACAGTTACCAGCCATTTCTATTGAGCACCATATAAACAAACATTAGAGGTGTTGACTTGGCACTTTTTTTTCTAGTTGTTTTTTCCTTTGCTCTTGTTAGGCAAGCACTCTACATCTCTAATCTTGTCTGCAGCTCAACATTAGAATCAATACTATTGAAGCATTATGATTCTTACAGTGTAAGGCACTCAAAAAACACATTTTCTCTCATGTGATAATCTTGCAATTTAACCTTGAGAAAAATATGAAAATAAAAACGGAGGGACAGTTCATATATGTATATAAACGGACTCTTGTATGCTTAAAAAAAAGCCTAAGAAGTTATTAGAATTAAATATATTAGATTATTCTGAATTAGATTCTGGACCAGAAAATTTTTTTTCTAGATAAACTTATTGGGACAACAGGCAGACTCTGAATATGGAATATAAGTTATGTAATACAACTATATCAATAGTAAGTTTTGTGAGTATTATAATAGAAGTTGTTATGGAAGTTGTCTTTTTATACCTGTTTATTCCATTGAAACATTCAAAGATAAAGGCAACATATTCTCAAGTGTTTGAGGTATGAAAGAAGGTGTGTGTGTGTGTGTGTGTGTGTGTGTGTATGTGTAGTATATATGTATACGTTCATGTGTATGTGCAGATATCTATGTATAGGTTTGAAAGAGAGAATAATAGAAATACAATGTTAATATTGGGGAAACTGGCACATGAACATAGGCAAGTTCCTTTGCTTTCTTATAGCTCTTCATATATATGAAATAATTTAAAAACAAAATGTTTCAGATTTTTATACTCCTCCAAAAATATATAAGGCGAAATTCAACAATCTTCTTCATTATTATTTTTCATTTTCATGCATGATTAGAAAAACCTGTTTATCTCAGTTTCATAAAAATATTCATTCTTTTTTTTTTTTTTTTAGTTTGTTGGTCTTGGATCTTGAACTCATGGCCTGGGCACTGTCCCTCAGCTCTTTTATTTAAGACTATTACTCTACCACTTTGAGCCACAGCACCATTTCCAGTTTTCTGGTTTTGGAGATAAGAGTCTCACAGATTTTTCTGCCCAGGCTGGCTCAGATCCTCAGATCTGCCATCCTCAGATCTCAGCCTTCTGAGTAGCTAGGATTACATGCGTAAGTCACTGGCTTCTGGCTCATATTTTCGTTCTGTATTGAAATCTATCTAGAATTTGATCTACTGAGAAATGTTCTATGAATTCTCTCAGGCATTTAGCCACCTTCTCCCATGTTTATAGAATAATCAGTATTTCCTTATATACATGTATATAACCTTGTTTTAAAGATTCTGGTCTTGTTTGTATAATTTTGATGTGTCTATTTGTTTTCAATGCTATACATTTATTCTGTCTTTTGTCACTTTTCTGCTTATTCCCTTTTTCCTCTATTCTTCCAGAGAATAAATTATCTCAAAGAATTATTTCAAGCTTTTTGTTTTTGACCCTAGGGATTGAACTTATAGCCTCACATTTGCTAGAGCAGCATGTTCTGATACTTGAGCCACACCTCCAGCTTGTTGGTTATTTTGAAGCTGGAGTCTTGTGGGCTTTTCTGCCTGGGCAGGCTTCAAAGCACAATCCTCCACATCTCAACCTCTTCTGTTAACTAGGATTAAAGCCAACAACGCCCAGTGTGCCTTGGTTACTTTTGAAGTAAGGTCTCACTTTATGCCCAGTCCAGCCTGAGCTTCATTTTATCTTATTTGTGATTGTGGTACTGGGAAAGAGGAATTCACCAATCAGTCTCCTATAGGATAACAGGCACATGCCATTACATCTAGTCATTTGTTGAGAATTAGTCTCATTAACTTTCAGGCCCAGGCTGGCTTAGAACCATGAATTTTTATCTCTTCCTTTCAAGTAGCTAGGATTATAGGGATGAGCCATCTTACTCAAAACATTGTAATGGGATTATTTGATTTAGGTGGCACTCAAACAAAGGGTTTATTGGGTACAGAAACAGTTTAACATATAATTGGAATAAAAATGAAGCAACCAGGATTTAGCAAGTGTATAAAGTAAGTAGAAGTTGGGTAAATATGGTAGAAATATTAGATCATTATCCCAGTCTTCTGCCTTGGCTATTGGATGAATTAACCTTAAATACTAAATTTTAAACTTTGGAGAAATAATTGGTCACATTTTCACAGTTGATTTTAACTAATTAACCAATGGATTGGATCACCTGATTCAAAGTTTCTGTAGATATTATGTGTTACAAATACAGCCACTGGTAATAATCTGTGTAAGGGGCCAGAAGGTGAGTCTGTCAATATTTAATAATACCTGGTTTTTGCAATAGTGAGATTGTTTTAATCCAAAGACAAATGTCTCTTCATTTATTTAAATTTATTAAGGCTTTCTGTGAAGTTTTTAGCTAAAAGTTTTGACTCTATATATTTAAATATTTTATACTTTTATTATTTTAAATGGAATTTCCCCCATTTTATTTATCTGAATGGTTCATTGGTTATATGAAGCAATTTGTTTTCACAGTTGATTTTAACTAACCAACATATTTAGTTTCCTGATTTTTATCTTTTTGTGATGGCATTGGAGTTTGTTTGTTTGTTTGTTTTTGGGGGGTGGGGTCTGTCATGGGGCCTGAACTCTGGGCCTGGGCGCTGCCCCTCAGCTCTTCAGCTCAAGGCTAGAGCTCTACCACTTGAGCAATAGCGCCATTTCCATCTTTTTTCTGCTTATGTGGTGCTGAGGAATTGAACCTAGGGCCTCATGCATGCAAAGCAAACACTCAACCACTGATCCACCTTCCCAGCCCGGCATTGGAATTTGAACTCAGGGCCTCATACTTGCAAGGCAGTTGCTTTTACTGCTAAGGCACACTTCCATCTTTTTATGGGCTGGTTAATTTTGAAATAAGGTATTTCATCCTGCCCAATGTGTGCCTAAATCTTGATCTTCCTATTTTAGATTTCTTATTGTAGCTGGTATGATAGGTGTAAGCTATTGCAACCAGCTTTCAGTCCTATCTGTCCTCAAGCTATGATCCTCCCAATTTTAGCCTTTGAAGTAGCTAGTTTATAGATATGAATCACTGGCTAATTTTCTGATCACATCTAGTTATCAGTAGTATCACTTGTTTCTCTTGTGTTTGCCAGGTATAGTCTTTTTTTTTTTTTTGGTTGGTTGTGGGGCCTGAACTCTGGGCCTGGGCGCTGTCCCTCAGCTCTTCAGCTCAAGGCTAGTGCTCTACCACTTGAGCCACAGCTCCACTTCTGGCTTTTTCTGCTTATGTGGTGCTGAGGAATGGAACCCAGGGCCTCATGCATGCAAAGCAAGCACTCTACCACTGAGCCACCTTCCCAGCCTAGGTATAGTATTTTATCTGCAAATAAAGATGGCTTTTTTTTTTTTTTTATGGTACTAGGGTTTGAGCTTAGGGCCTCACATGTACAATAAAGGACTTCTGACTGCCTGCTGCTTTTGTCTTCTTTATGATGTATATTGTTATGTTCAGTTTTATGTTCTTAAAAATGTACAAGTTATATTGTCTCAAGAGAATGACAGACTATTATATTTTAGGAACTCTAACAAATATATGAAGAAAAATATTGAACATTTTGTTAAGAAAACCAGTGAACATACCAGCAATATACTATTCATCCATCCATCCATCCATCCATCCACTTATCTACCCACTATTCATGCCATGAATCCTTCTGGAAAAAATTGAGAAAGACATAGTCCTTGCTATGAAGATCTCTCTCTCTCTCTCTCTCTCTCTCTCTCTCTCTCTCTCTCTCTCTCTCTCTCTCTCTCTCTCTCTCTCTCTCTCTACACACACACACACACACACACACACACACACACACAGAGCATAAAAAGGGGTAAAAAGGGGTACTTGAATCAGCCTTGCACAGTCAGGAAGGTTTGACAGAGGAAGGTGACATCTAAGATTTCTGAAGGACATAGGTACATAGAAGAAAAACTACTTTTTCTATAAATGCACTGAGTTATTTAATTGCCTCACAGTTCTTGGATATAAGCTTGTCAAAAATGTTAGCAGCAATTCTAAAATCATCATGGTTCTCAAGATCTTCAATTTTCTTTTGCAGCTCAGGGAGCTAATGACACTCTGGAGAACACAGCTCTGGATACCAGTCTGCTGGAAGAGTTCTTAGGCAATGACTTTGATTTGGGAGCCTTGTAAGTAATAAGAACATGTAACATAAATCAGTTGGGAAGTATTCTCTCCTCTTCTATTTTCATAAAGAACCTGAATAGAATTGGTACTATTTCTCCCAAAAATATCTGGCAGATTTCATTAGTGAGGCCACTTGAATCTGAAATTTTCTTTGTGGGTTATTCCTCCTGTTCTCACCCCCCATTCTTGGAACAAATCTAATATCTTTTTATAGACATGAGGGTATTCAGGTTATCTATTGATGGCTATGGGCTTAGGATATTTTGTGTTTTTAAATGAATTTATTTCATATAGGTTGTCCAGTTCACTGGCATAAAGTTCTTTCTATTTACTTAAGTGTTGTTGTCTGTAGGATTTGTAGTGAGTCTTTTCTTCTTGACATCATTAGCTTCTTCCTTCCTTCTTTGGGAGTACTGGGACTTGAATTCAGACCTTCATGAATGCTAGGCAGGTGCTACACTATTTGAGCCATGCTCTAACCCTTTACACTTTATTTTTGGAGAATAGAGCTTTGTATTTTTGCCTGAGGATGATCTCAGCTTCTGATTAAAGGTATTGGTGTATCATTCTTTTTCTTTGTGTCCTTGTCTGGTTTTTCAGTGAGTGGTCCTTAGCTTTTTATTTCATGGAAAAAATTGAGGAGTATTGGTGTTAGTTCCTTAAATATCTGGTAGGATTTGAAGTGAATCCATTATGTCCTGGGCTTTTCTTTGTTGGGAGATTTCTACTGTTGTTTCAATATATTTTCTTATTATAGATCCATTTAAGTGGTTTATATTTTCATGATTCAATTTTGGTAGTTCAAATATATCTATAAATATGTCTTTTTCTATTAAATTTGTATTTGAATATAGGTTTCAAAGTATTTCTTCATGATCATCTGGATTTTCTTGGTACTAACAATATTCCTATTTTCATCTCTAGTTTTATTAATTTTTGGTCTTATTTCTTCAGTGACCCACTAGTAATTCAATACAATATTGTTTAGTTTTTATGTGTTTGGTTATATTCTATAGTTTCTTTTGCTGTTGAGTTCTAGTTATATTCCATGCAGTCAGATAGACTATAGGAATTTATCAATTTTCTTTTATTTCCTAAGACGTGCTTAGCATCTTAAAATATAATCTATTTTGGAAAAAGTTGTATGGGGGCACATGTATATTATATAGCTGCTTGATGAAACACTTTGCAGATATCTTTGGTCTATTGTATTACTCAATTGTAAGGTTTCTTTATTGAGTACTGAAGTCTTCTACAATCATTATGTTGTAGACTATCTGTGCTTTTAAGTACAGTAGTATTTAATGAAGTTATATGCCCTGACATTTGGCATATAGATCATAGCAATTGTTATTTCTTCTTGATTTTTTTAATATGAAATGACCTTCTTTGTCTCTTCTGACTGATTTTTGGTTTGAAATCTTCCATATTTATAAGGTGGATTACTGTTCTGGCAGTCTATTTGCTGAATAGAACCCTTTCCAATTTTTCATCCTAGGTCAGTGTTTGCTTTTGTTAGTAAGATATGTTTCTTATAGGCATCAAATAGTGAGCTGTTACTTTTTTTTTGCCATTACCTGCTAGAATCATGTTTACTTTATATCATCAGGGAATAAATGGATCCACATAGGTAATTCCATAATAATTGTTACCCTTTCAATCTCCTGTATTAAAAATGTTTTAAATATGGCCCATTTTATCATATCAAATATATTAGCATTCTTTTTAAAAAATATATGATCATTTTATATATATATATATGTTTAAGAGGTAGAATGTGATAGTTCAGCATGCATATAATTTTCAGCTATTATCGAAAAGTATGTAGTAATTCCTTCCATTTGTTGTTTTTATAGTATTTAATTCTTTCCTATTTTTCATTTGCTCATCTGCTCATCTGGTGGGATTTGTTTTCTCCCCTAATAATATAGTTGTATTTATCTTCCTTTTCTTGCTATTTTACATGGTGCTGATGAAGTAGTAAAAAATTGCTTTTGTTTTTGTTTTCCAGGGAAGATTTTTATTTATTTATCTTTTAGTTCTAGTTTGTTGGATTGATTAATTTACTTTGGTAGTTGCTTGCTTTCAGTGCTTGAAACATACCATTCCATGACCTCTTTGCGTTCAAGGTTTCTGGTAAGAAATCTGCTGTCATGATGAACTTACTATTTTATGCTATGATATGTGACTTTAGTATTTCTCTCTTACAGCTTTCAGTATTCTTTGCTCATTCTGCATACTTAATGTTTTAGCTATGTTGTGTCCTGGAGTACATTTTGTACGTGTGTGTGCCAGTATTGAGGCTTGAGCTCAGGGCCTGATCCTTAGCTTTTAATTTTTGCTCAAGGCTAGCTAGTACTTTACCACTTGAGCCACTGTCCCACTTCTGGCTTTTTGCCTATTAATTGGAGGATTTGTCTTATGGATTTGTCTCCCTGGGCTGGCTTCAAACCATGATCCTCAGATTTCAGCTTCCTGAGTGATTTTTTTTTCTGTTATATTGTGTTGGGTGTCCTAAAAGCCTCCTGTTCTTGGATGAATATTTCTTTTTTCCAAGATGTGGAGCATTTTCTCTCCTATTATTTTATTGACCTTTTAGCTTGAACCTCTTCTCCTTCATCTAACATTCTCCTTTGTCTATTCTTATCTGTCATATATTTGGTCTTTTTTTTTTCTTTGGTCGGTCATGGGGGCTGAACTCTGGGTCTGTCACTCAGCGCTTCAGCTCAAGGCTAGCACCCTACTACTTGAGCCACAGCACCACTTCCAGCTTTTTTCTGCTTATGTAGTGCCAAGGAATCGAACTCAGGGCCTCATATATTTGTTTTTTTAACAGTTTCTCCCAGAGGACTTGTATGTTCCTTCCACATTTCCTGCCTGTTCTTCCCCGCATTGCCCAATTTCTTTTTTCAAGTATTCTAAGGTACCTTGTCCTTTAGCTCTAATACTCTGTCTTCAATTTGGTCTACTCTATTAAAAAGACTTCCCACTGAGTTTTTTCCTTTGACTTATTGAATATTTAACTTTCAGAATTTCAGTTTGGTTATTTTTCAGAATTATGTATCTATTGTATTACTTTTTCATGTCCTCATTTTGTTGTCTGCTTTACTTCATTAAGTTTTTTGTTTGCATCTGTTAGAGTTCTTCTAGCTGTGTTTTTAAAAATAATTTTATCTTCTTTGAATTCATTCATCTCTTTTTTTCTGTGTAGGTACTTACTACTCTAGCTTCTAGCACCATTCATTTTGTAATGTATGTCCTCTTTTATTTGCTGTTCATCCTTTTTTTGCGGGGGAGGGGGTCCAGTCGTGGGGCCTGAACTCTGGGCCTGGGCGCTGTCCCTCAGCTCTTCAGCTCAAGGCTAGCGCTCTACCACTTGAGCCACAGCACCACTTCTGGCTTTTTTCTTTTTGCTTATGTGGTGCTGGGAAATCGAACCCAGGGCCTCATGCATGCGAGGCAAGCACTCTACCACTGAGCCACCTTCCCAGCCCATTGCTGTTCATTCTTAAAATCATGTTTTTAAGATCTTTGGGCTTTCTTCTTTTGCTATTTTAATGTTTCTTACAGTATGGTTGTTGACCTTTGGACACCTTAGGAGGTGCCATGTTGCTTTGTTTTTAGTATTTCTTAGTTTTTTACCATGACCTTTATGCATCTGAGGCCAATTCATTGGTTGGATGGTGTGTGTGTGTGTGTGTGTGTGTGTGTGTGTGTGTGTGTGTGTATACAACCTGAGGCTTGAACTTTTCCCTGAACTTTTCTTACTGAAGGCTAGAGCTCTACCACTGGGGTCCACAGCTCCACTTCTGGCTTCTTTGGGGGTGCTTAATTGGAGATAATAGTCTCACAGACTTTCCAGCCCAGGCTAGCTCCAAACTGCAGTCCTCTGTTTAGTCCCCATGAGTAGCTAGGATTACAAGTGTGAGCCACTGGTGCCCAGCTGGTTGGAATTTTTAATGATCTGTAAATTTGGCTTTAGCCCAGAGCTCCATACCCTTGCTTGGCTTTTTTGTTCACCAGCCATTTGCTGGTTAATTGAAGATAAGTCTTTGATTTGTCTTCCTGGGCTGAATTTGAACTATGATCCTTGGATTTCAAGCCTTCTGAGTAGCTAGAACTGGTATTTGGCTAGGTCCTTCTTTATGTGCCATTTGTGGGCTAGACTCCTCCTGTTTGTGCCCTTGGTGACCCACTCCTGGCAGGATTCCTCTACCTGAATGATGTGGCTGGGAACTCAGAGCCTGCCTGACTTCAGGACACTGTGAGTCATGATCACTTTAGCAGCTCCTGTGGTCTCAGTTTCCTTCTAATGTAGGCTAATTATTGCCTTCCTTCTGCATGTTTTAAGATTCGTTTTCTAGTGTTTTAGATGAAAGCTTACTTCCTAATTTTTGTTCATTTAAGCATGCAATCCTATAAAAGTCTCTCTATCTGTTTTAACACTTTGGCTTTGTGTGTGTGTGTATGTATGGTAACAGAGAGCTTCAGGCACTCCAGCAATAGAAAAATTAAACCACTAGCTTGTCTTCTCCATGATTTTTATATGAAATATGCATTTGTCATTGTTTCCTTGTACATAATATTTCTTCCAACTTGAAGATATTTTCTTTCTCTTTGATTTGGACCTATTTTATTATTATATATTTGGGTATAAATGCTGTTTTAAGATTGTGTTGTATTGCTTGGCCAGATGCTGGTAGCTTTCGTCTATAATCCTAGCTACTTAGGAGGCTGAGATCTGAAGATCATGGTTTGAAGCCAGTTTGGGCAGGAAAGTCTGTGAGAATTTTATGTCCAATAAACCGCTGAGAAAAAACCTGAAGTGGTGCTGTATCTCAAGTGGTAGAGTGCTAGCTTTGAGGAAAAGAAACTCAGGGACAGCAGCCCAAGCCCTGAGTTCAATTCCCAGGATTGGAACAAACAGTTCAAGATTATATTGGTTAAGATTTACTAAATGTGTGTGTGTGTGTGTGTGTGTGTGTGTGTGTGTGTGTGTGTGTGTGTGTGTGTGTGTGTGTGTGTGTGTGTGTGTGTGTGTGTGTGTGTGTGTGTGTGTGTGTGTGTGTGTGTGTGTGTGTGCCAGTACTGGTGCTTGAACTCAGAGCCTGGCACTTGCTCTTAGCTTTTTCTGCTCAAGGATGGCCTCTACTTAAGCTGTGCTTCTACTTCTGGCTCTTTTCTGGTTAATTGGAGATAAGATCCTCTCACACTTACCTACCCAGCCTGGCTTTGAACCATGCTTTATTTGTAGCTAGGATTATAGGTGTAAGCCACCAGTGCTCAGCATTTGCTGAACCTTTTTAAACTATAAAAACTTACGCTTTTAAAAACCATATCTTGAAAATTTTCAGCTATAATTTTCATGTATATTTTTATGTACCAATGTCTTTCTTTTTCCTTCCCAGGACTCCAACAATTCAAATATTTTAGATCTTTTGATATTGTACAAAGGTTTCTAAGACTCTTAATTTTTTCAATTCTTTGTTTTTGTTCCATAATGGTTGATCTATCTTCAAGTTCACTGATCTTTCTCTGTCATTATCATCAGTATACTCTTATTAAATCTACTTTGGCATGCCTGATAATGTCCCTGCTTTTGCCAAGACACAGAGTGAAACCAGGCCAGAATTTTAATATTTATGAGGAAACCTATTCATGGATATTTCTAATACCTGACTCTGACATCCTTGCCAGTGCTCTGTGGGAAAAAAGGAGTCTCAGCATTTTATAAGCAAGTTAAACATACATATACACACAGAAAGAAATGGTATGTCACCAAGTGTCTGAGCCCATACTCTGGCTGTTCTGCTATCAGCGTAGCATAGGCTGACCTCAGACTAATTGCCTCTTTGCCTACATTCACACTCCTTGACCATCCAACAGCTGGCATGAATTCAGGTGGGAAGGCTGTGCATGAATATATTTTCTTTTACCTGAAAGTACTCTGCCAGAGTTTATCTAATGTTTCCCCTAATTTTTAGTCTTCACTCTAAGAGAAGGTACAACTTATTTTTTCTGAGTTCTACTTAAGACCAGTTTGTACCGAGCAGAAAGACTATCTGATTGTGGTGGAAAAAGTAAATAAGTCTTAATCAAAGGGTCATGTTCTTATCTGAGAGGTCTGAAATCTGCCACAGAGTCTTTGTGTCCATGTTAATAATGATCTTTCTTCTAAGACCACAGATATCTAGCCATAGACTTCCCAGTTGCTGAAATTCTGGCCTGATTGGTCCAATAGAATTGTCTATGTTTGGGTCCAGGTTGAAGGAGCAGGGTATAAGTGAGGTAGAGAAGGAAGTTTCTATCATTGAGCATTTCCTAAGCATTGGACAGTATTATTTACACTTTACGTATTCACTACTTGATTGCTTGTTTGATGGTGTATATTTCCTTCTCTTAACGACCCTGCCAAATTGGTACAATATTACCTATATTTTGCAGAGGAAAGGCTGAGGTACAGAGCAGTGTACTAGTGCTCCATAAGTCAACAATTAGCAAAGCTGGGATTCATATCTAGAATAGAATATCCTCTACATGCAGCATAAACATGAATTGATATTTTAGAGCATGTTTTAAATGATTGTGAAGTCTGGGAAATATATTTTAAAAGTATCTCAAATTATCTGTTGAAAGGTGTGACTCAGAATAGATCTCAGTCAGGGTTTTGTAAAGATTGTTAGAGTTCACGTTCACTAAAGTCCTATGATCAGATAACCTGTCATTACTTGATAAAAAAAAATGATCAGGTGCAGGCAGTTAAGTGTGGCACAATAAATCTGAGTAAGAACGAGCAGAAACAGGTCCAGTCCATGACCGCAGGGACAATGGGCTGTGGTTCAATGATCATTACATTGGTACAATCTGTACAAATACTCCAAGCTTTGAGATTTGCTAAGTGCCAGGTTCTTTATGCATTTCTTCCAATAACCCTGGTATGTAAGTTCTGTTTTGTTTTTTGTTTTTGTTTTCCCTGGTGGAGCAGAGCTGAGACTCTTACCTAAACTTACTTCAAACTTTGAGTTACCTCTCAACTACTAACTTGACTATGAGTAATACCTTAAAAAAATGTTAATGTGAACTCTATGTAAATGGCCACAGGGACCACTAGATCACAAAATGCTGAGTCAGTTTGAATCGCCTAGACAGATTTTCAGATTTTATCTTTTTGAGAAAGGGTCTCACTATGTAGTCCACTGGCCTCCATTTCTTGATCCTCCTACCTTTGCTTCACTGTGATTATAGACAAGCATCTTCACACCTACCTGCGCTTCTCTAGTGCTGGGATTATAGACAAGCATATTCACACCTGGCTTGAGATAGTAAATGTATTTTAAAGGGAACTATGGGCCATTAAGAAAGATTCCCATAGAAAATTTGTCCCATGAGATGCTGAAATGAAGAAATAATAAAAGTTTCACCATCAGTAAGTCAGCTTTTGACTTACTGGATTAAACCACATTAAATGAACATCTTTACTGTAGAGCTGTTAGTCTTTGATGTGTTAATGTGAAACTGGAGAGTAGAAATCCTATATTGTGTTTCTCAGACTTCTTTAGACATGCACCCCTTTGGGGAGACATGTATTCATATATGAGCTTTTGGATTTGATCCTTAGACCTTTCCAATCTTTCTGTGAAAATCTAGTTAGTATGTAAACTGAGGCTAGTCAAATCAGTAAGGGAAGGTGTCTGAAAATTGCCTTTAACCCTATATTTCCTTCTGTGACAGATCCAGGGGCAGCTAATTGCCTAGGAGGAACAGGATGAGGTCCTCTCTGATTTCCTAGGTTAGCCAGACAGGTACCTACTAGAAACACAGGTGAGTGTGGGGGGGTATCCTGGGAAATGTCCAGGTGTGGAGTGCTGCTTGGAATGAGAAAGCTAGAGATTCAGGGAGTAGTGTAAAACCTGAGATTGCAGTGAAAAAGGACAATAAGTGTGTGTGTGTGTGTGTGTGTGTGTGTGTGTGTGTGTGTGTGTGTGTGTGTGTGTGTGAAAGAAAGGTTCTGAGAAAGAGACTAGTGAATCCTCAGTTAAGTTTTCTTTCTTTGAACAATTGCCCAGGCCTTTACCTACTTCCTTACTGAGCATAAAGTGGGGCTAAAGAGCAAGCAGGGAGCAGAAGTACAGATCTCATCTGGGAGGTGGAAATGTAGCTCTGCAGGCCCTGCCCAGAAATACAGAATCAGAATTCCAGTAGGATTCACAGCCATAGTAAAACTTGAGAAACCCTGCATTATGTCACAGACATGTAGTTCCTTGCTCACCATCTCCCAACTCCTCTATTAGCTACTTAATGATACATCATTTCATGATGGAGATACATTGTGAGAATTGCATTGTGGGCAATCATTTTGTTATGTTCAGAAACCACACACATATCGCCTGTTTTTGTGAATAAAGTTTTATTGGAACACATACTGAAAAAAATCAAATCTCATGGCCCGTGTATAATGTATATGGTTTGTTTTGTGGGGGTGGGTTTGATGGGACTCTGTATCATAGTAAACTTTAGAACAATGTTGAGACCCTGCATAAGGGGCTAGGCTGAGTGCTCTGAAGTGGTCTGCGAGAATGTTTAAATAGGTGACTTTACAGAATGGAGGACTTACGGACTAGTTCTGTCATGAAGGAATCAACTCCTATTTCATTCTAATGGTTGAACTTAAGCAGCCAATATTCTGGGTTTTATCTTGAATTTGGCTTATGGTATCAGATAGAAAAGGAGTCAGGAGTCGATTACTAGCTGCCTATTTCAGTTCTTCCAGAGTGGAGTGGCTATGGTCCCTTTGCTGTAAACGGAGCAAGGTACATGCAGTTCTGTGAGACAAGCTTGATGTTTGAATTCATTGACATGTTTTATTCTTGGGTTCAAAATGCTGTACTAATAGAAAGCTTAAAGTGAAAGACTATGCTAAAACATTACTCTGTATTTCTCTATTCTAAGAACGTCTATGTGAAATGAAATTATCTATAATTAATCAGATTAAGAAACTCTGCTTTTTTTTTACTCTTGAGGTAGACCATCTGACTTCAGCTGGACTTCTTTCCCGATGAATGGTCGCAAATAACTTGTTTAACCCATCAACCTTGGTTTTATTGTCTATGGAGTAAGGACAATAAAGGCACCTCTTTATAATGGGGAGAGTAGAGATTAGATGAGACAATGTGTGCTAGGGTTCACATAGTGCCTGGCTCAGGCAAGATTCTCAAAAACAAAAATATGATCTGTGTGGCAGAGTGGCAGTAGGAGAGGCCGGGTCCCTGCAAACAGACTTGGGGAAAGGGATAGGCCTTCCTTGTCATGTTGGTTTTTTTTTTCCCTGTCATGTCCTAAAATAACTTTCATGGCCTTCTTTAGCTACTGATTATCAAGGACCGGAGCCCTTTATACCAACCTTGGGATAGTGGGCATAAAACCCCAACCATGCTTGAACAAGTATTTATTGAGTGCCTTCCACACACTCACTTCTAGGGCACTAACTTCTAAGGCACTAGAGAACACACACACACACACACACCACGTTATGCACATGAAAAACTAGAGAAAATATCTTGCACAGCAACTATTTTTTTCTGGTTACAGATGAAGTGTAAGAGTGAACAAAAAAAATGGACCCTTGTTAAGAGCTGATCAAAGTCACAATGCGTTGGGTTCCATCTGCCCTGGCAGGACACCCAGACATCTTTCCAGAACTGGTGATGCATGGTAATAAGAAAAAGCAGATTGACTCCTCATTGGAGTCAATATTGTTTTAAATTCTCAACAGACTGCATTTTCCTGTTGCCTGCGCCTGGAGATGGGCCATTCCATTTGCCCTTGGCATTCCACTCCTGTCCTACTACTTCACTGGGAAGAGAAAGACAAGGGCAGATGGTCTAAAGTCATTCAGTAGGACAAAGACATTAAGAATAGGCAAGGGAGTGGAGAGAGGGATGGGGAAGGGTACCATTTCTGACCGAGTGTTCATCAGAGTCCTTCTGCACACATAAATGTATATACCCAGCATATTTGTTGCTGCTGGAAAAACTTTAAAAGCTGTTTGTATCTATTGAGCATCGATTCCAGACCGGGCCTGTGCTGAGAGGAGCACATTGTGGAGTGCAATGGAGCTTTGCAGAGTGGGCAGTTGGTGTTGAGTGAGGGGAGCCACTGAGAAAACTGGGAATTGGACTGTGAGTCATCCCACGAGGATGACAAGCTCTTAATTATGTTGGGGGTTCTTGCATGGTGTCATAGAGGCATGTACATAGTAGACACTTGGTCAGCTCAGTACAGGATGTACAGCAAGGTTGCCATCTGAAAGAAATACTGGCTGCTTTGTGGACAGCACATGGATGTTGTGCGTGCACAGGTCATCTCAGCAGCTGATGGAATCTCTTTAGGTTTGCATAAGTACTCATCCCCAGAGAACTGTGTTTCTCCATTCATCCTCCACAAAACAAAATCAAGGTATATGACCAGGAAGGCAGAGTTTAGAAGGCAAATCATTATACTTTTTGTCAGCTAGTAAGAATCTCTTGATTACTACAACTGTGTCTTTTAGAAGCTTGACACTGTGTTGACCATGCAAAAAGTGACTTCTGGTGTCTGTCTCTATCATCTGTATGTGTTACAGAAATCCCTTTGATGTAAGATAGATTCGGAGCACAGAGGCCCAGCACAGTCTACTATATGCTGCTGAGATTATTGACACGAGGATCATGGGTAGGAAGGAGTTTTGAGGTGCAGGTTGATCCTAGTTTTCTTCAAGTTCTTCAATTGCCTTTGCTTAACAATTCCCCTCATTTTGAAGGCAGTTCTTTCTTCAAATTCTGCAGAAAGAAGTGCTAAATGTCTCTAAGTGAATTAAACATGGCAGGGGATAAAACAACAATGAAATAAAGAAGTAGTTATATATTTTGGGAAGGGGAGTAAACTGTAAGGGAAATGTAACATTTTAAAACATTTGAAAATCACAAGCACATACTGCTGTGATCGAACACAGAAATCCTTTTGTATTTCTTTGTAGAGTAAATATACTTTTGCTTTAGCAGACAATTGCTTTGCTTAGACTTAAACTGTAAACTCCACCTCTTGGGAATTGGCTTATAGTTTCAGTTCCTGCCATACACATTGATGGTTCAGGGATCAGCAGGCAACTTGGGCAGTTATATAAAGAAGCTAGTGTCCCCTCTCCAGCACTTTCCCCACTACCTCCAAAATTTGCCTTTCACTTTTCAATAGCCATGTTAATCTCAAACTCTATTTTCTGGTTCTTCAGGCCAGAAAAGCTGTATGTTTGTCTTATAGTTTTAGCAGCTCTGTGTTCAGAATTTGACCAGCCTTCAGGATCAAAGTTATAAATAGCTAGGTGTTGGTGGCTCAGGTTTATACTCCTAGCTGCTCAAGAGGCCCAGATCTGAGGATTGTAGTACCAAGCTAGCCCAGGTAGGAAAGTCTATGATTAACTACCAAGCCAAAAGTCCATGTTTTGCCTAAAGTACCATACTTGAGCAAAAGGGACAGCACCTAGGCCCTGAGTTCAAGTCTCCAGTACTGGCAGTGTGTTTGTGTGTGTGTGTGTGTGTGTGTGTGTGTGTGTGTGTGCATGCATGCGCATGCACACATACACACACACACACACATACACACACACACACGAAAGCTGAAAACAGATAACATCCACTGACATTACCTCTTCCTCTAAGATTCAGTGCTCCTCTGCAATGGTCTTGCTTTTGTCCACTTTCTTTTTTTTTCTTTTCTTTTTTTTTTTTGTCGGTCATGCGGCTTGAGCTCTGGGTTTGGCCGCTATCCCTCAGCTCTTCAGCTCAAAGCTAGTGCTCTACCACTTGAGCCACAGCGCCACTTCTGGTTTTCTAGTGGTTTATTGGAGTTAAGAGTCCCACGGACTTTCCACCCAGGCTGGCTTTGAACAGTGATCCTCAGATCTCAGCCTCCTAGGTAGCTAGGACTATAGGCATGAACCACCAGCACCCAGCTTGCTTTTGTTCACTTTCTAGTGGACTTTCTTTGGATAGCTTCCTCTCATTCTCTCACCATTTTTAACTGAGAAGTTAAGAGTTTTAATCTGTGAGGAGGTAAGTTCTGCTAGGAGTTTACCAGTCATTCAAAAGGCAAAAGAGCTATTGGTTATTGTTCTATGTTCCTTTTTGGTCGTTGGTTTTCTATTTTTAATCTCAAAAGCTATCTGAAAATATGTGGCCTTCTGTTGTTCCTGTTGAAGAAGTTCTGTGTATAAACCACTATGCTCAAAGGATGAATTTCATTCTAGGATGAATTCTGTACTGGTCAGAGATCTGATAACCTTGGTAACTTCAAAATATCATCTCCTTACCTCTGAGTATGTTCAATTGCTTTTTTTTCTTTTTGGAAGAGGAAGTAAAAATTATGCTTTTTTTCTATTATAAATAAAAAAGACTAATAAACTTAGACAGGGTTTATTTCTTTATGCTTAATACAAAACTATGTGCAAGTACCTAAAAAGAAAATAGACAGAAAACATATCCATTGTTACACTTCTAAGTAGCCTGAAGTGGTAGGAAATATAGATGTAATTATCTCCTCAGATTTTCAGCCACAAAAAGAATTTAGAGTCCTGCTGTACTAGAAAAATAGAGAACACATTCATATTTAAACCTACTGCTTTAAAAATACTTTCCTGTGGGCTGCAAACCATAATCAAGTATTCTATATCTCTATGTGTTAGTGCATTAAGATGATGTTAAATATGTTTTAAAGATAAATTTGTTATTTATAATAATTGCTACTCCCAGAAACTAATAGCCAGGAGCATTTAGCTTTTTCCTTCAAATACTTTCATTTGAATCTAGTTAAAATGCTATCCAGATCAGTAATGATATATCTGTATCAATATATTAGCAATATACAGATATAGCTGTATATTGTACAGCTATATCTATAATGATATATTAGCAAAAACCATCATCAAATATCCCTACCTACATCATAAAATATAAGTTAATCACTTATTTGTCTTGGGTAACATTTTTATTTTCATAGCAACCTATCAAGAATATGCTTTAGTAGAATTTGCATCCTGATACTTTCAAAGACTCAAAGGTAGAAAACATATGTGTCTGGGTGAGTAAGAGAGAGGAGGAGGAAGGCAAGTAAACTCCTGCAGTTCCTCATTAGGTTAGTTTCCTGAGGTTGCCATGCGAAAATATCACAAACAGATGGTTTAAAAACAATAGAAGGGCTGGGAAAGTGGCTCAGTGGTAGAGCGCTTGCCTTGCATGCATGAGGCCTTTGCATGCATGAGCACCACATAAGCAAAAAGAAAAAAGCTGGAAGTGGCACTGTGGCTCAAGTGGTAGAGTGCTAGCCTTGAGCTGAAGAGCTGAGGGACAGCGCTCAGGCCCAGAGTTCAGGTCCATGACCGGATCCCCCCAAAAAACAAAAAGCAATAGAAGTTGAGTCTTTCAATAACAGATGCTAGACACTTGTAATGAAGTTGTCAGCAGGATTAGTTCCTTCTAGAGACTGTAAGGGAAAATATGTCTGTGTCTCTATCCTAGCCGTCCATCCTGGTGGCTGCCTGTAATCCTTGGGATTGCTTGGTTTATGGCAGCATGTATGTGCCTCTGCCTCTGCTTCTTTGCCTTTGCCTCTCTGTGTCTTCTTTTAGAAGGATATTGAAATCAGAGTCACCGAAGGCCAGGACCATTTTGCTTCTGAATCCTTCATTAATTACATGGGTGTCCAAGCATTTGGGAGAGAGGGACATTAACACACTTTCCTAATCTCATGCTGATTGTGTTCAACTATGCATTTTGTTTAACAAAAAAGTCTGACTCTGCATGTATCTTTCTCTCATTTTCTTTCTTTTTTTTTATTGTGAAAATACCGTATAGAGGGGTTACAATTACATGAGCAAGATAATGAGTACATTTCTTATCAAGCATTGTTGCCTCCTCCTTTGTTTCCCCTTCCCATCCCTACCCATCCCCTCCCTGCCTCCCCCTCCCCCAAGTTGTAAAGTTGTTTTTCGACATAACGACTTGTACATCTCATTGTTGCAATGGGTCCACCTGTATTATTTTCTTTATATAAGTTCTTTTTGAGGGCACTGAGGGTTGAAACTCAAGGCTTTACACTTATAAGACAGGTGTTCTACTACTTGAGCCACACCTCTGGATCTTGTTATTTGGGTTACTTTCAAGGTAGGGTCTCACTTTTTGCCCTGGACAATCCTAGGCTGCAGTCTTCTTACTTATGCGTCTCTGTGTTGCTGGAATGACAGGCATGATTTACTGTAATCAGCCATTGGTTGGGAGGGACTCTTAAGAATTTCTGATTTGCCTAGGCTGGCCTTAAAATATGATCCCCTTTTCTGCTTGCAAATAAGGGAGACCATGGGACCTATGTTTCTTTCTTTCTTTTTTATTTTAATTGTGAAAATACCATACAGAGGGGTTACAATTACATGGGCGAGATAATGAGTATATTTCTTATCAAGAATTGTAGCCTCCTCCTTTGTTTCCCCTTCCCTTCCCTTCCCAACCCCCCTCCCTGCCATCCCCTCCCCCAAAGTTGTAACGTTCGTTTTTCAACATAATGAGTTGTATATCTCATTGTTGTAATGGGTCCACCTGTATCCCTATTTAAACGATTTGTTTTTGCCCTTCCCTTCCACAAATTATACCAACTTCAAATACAATGAAAGCAGGGGTTATACCATGGGAGAGGGACAGACAAAGCAACAAAGAAATCATCTTATAAATATGAAACAATTGCAAGAAAGAAAAAACATTTGAATATTTATCTTGGAGTTCATTTCACCTAACATCAACTTATCTAACCTTTTCTGCTTGTCTCAGACATATACTAGTTATTGCGAATTAGAGAAACCATGGGACCTATATTTCTTTGGGCCTGACTTACTTCACTTAATATAATTTTTTCCAAGTCTTTCCATTTCCTAACAAATGGGGCATAGAATTCCATTGTGTATATATACTACATTTTCTTGATCCATTCATCTACTGAGGGACATCTGGGTTGCTTCCATATCTTAGCTATGGTAAATAATGTTGCAATAAACACAGTGGTGCTGGTAGCTTTAGTATGGTCTTGTTTGTGATCATTTGGGTAAATGCCCAAAAGTGGGATCGTTGGGTCATAGGGGAGCTCTATGTGGAGTCTTTTGAGGAATCTCCACACTATTTTCCAAAGTGGTTGAACAAGTTTACACTCCCACCAACAATGCAGTAGGGTTCCCTTCTGTCCACATCCCCTCCAGCATCTGTTGTTATTAGACTTCTTGATTATAGCCATTCTAACTGGGGTGAGGTGGTATCTCAATGTTGTTTTGATTTGCATTTCTTTTATGGCTAGAGAGGTTGAACATTTCTTCATGTGTGTATTGGCCATCCTTCTTTCCTTTTCAGAGAAGTTTCTCTTTAAGTCTTTCGCCCACTTATTTATTGGGCAGTTGTTTCTTTGAGGATTTGTTGTTGGGGATTTAATTTTTTGAGTTCCAGGTATATTTTAGATATGAGACCCTTGTCCATTGTGTGGCTAGTGAAGATCTTCTCCCAATCCGTGGGCTTTCTGTTGATCTTGCTAGCTATGTCCTTTTCCATGCAGAAGCTCTGCAACTTCATGCAATCCCATTTGTCCAACCATTCTTTGATTTGTTGTGTTTCTGGGTCTCTATTAAGAAAATTTCAGCCTGTGCCAAGGAGACCTAGGGTTTCTCCTATTCCATCCTGTAATGATTTCAGAGTGTCTGCTTTGACTCTGAGGTCTTTGATCCATTTGGAGTTGATTCTAGTACAGGGTGAGATATGGGAATCTAGCTTTAGTTTTCTACAAGTGATTAACCAATTTTGCCAGCACCATTTACTGAAGAGGCTGTCTTTCTTCCATTCTATTGTTTTAGCTCCCTTATCGAAGATTAGATGGCTATAGGTCTGTGGGTTCATTTCTGGGGTTTCAATTCTATTCCATTGGTCTTGAGGTCTGTTCTTGTGCCAGTACCAAGCTGTTTTGATTACTACAGGTCAGATAAGATGATGTTAGGCAAAATGAACCCCAAGATAAGGACACAAGTAGTTTTTTCTTTCTTGCTATTGTTTCTAACATATTTATAAGGTGATTGTTTTGTTGTTTTGTATGTCCCTTCCCCACGGTATAACCCCTGTTTTCACTGTATTTGATGTTGGTATAACTTGGGGAGGAGAAAGAAAAAACAAATTGTTTAAATAGGGATACAGGTGGACCCATTGCAACAATGAGATGTACAAAATGCTATGTTGAAAAACGAACTTTACAACTTTGGCGGGGAACGGGGGGAGCAGGGGAGAGTGTAGTCATGAAGATGGGAGGGCAGGAATGATAGGGGAAACCAAAGGAGGAAGCAACAATGCTTGATAAGAAATGGACTTATTACCTTGCTAATGTAATTGTAACCCCTCTGTACAGTATTTTCACAATAAAAACTTATTAAAAATAAAAAAGAAATTTTAGTGAGAAAAATAATTTATGGAAATACAGGAGGGAAGCTATATCTACTGTGAGATATTTTTAACGGAAGACATATCACTGTTTTAATTAAAACAGCAACAAAATAGCAGAAAAAAATATGAACCCATGATCTCTGCCTCCCAAGTACCTAGGACTACAAGTTTGAGCCACTGTGTTAACTTTTTAAATCATATGATTTTTTAAATATTCAATATTTCTTAGGCACATATTCCAATTCCTTATTTGTGGGAAATCTGTTTAAATGCATGCAAATCAGAGTTGAGGAAGAGCTTAGTGTATACACACACACACACACACACACACACACACACACACACGCACACGCACATGCACACACACTGTATATATATATATATAGTCTCTCTCTCTATATATATATGTGTATATATATATACATACATATATATATATATACATATATATATAGTCAGTCAGTCAGTCAGTCATGGAGCTTGAACCCAGGGCCTGCATGCTGTCCTTGAGCTATTTTGCACTTTACCATTTGAGCCACAGCTCCACTTCCAGTTTTCTGGTGGTTAAATAGAGATAAGAGTCCCAGGGAACCTTCCTGGCTGGCTTCAAATCTCAGTCCTCAGATCTCAGCCTCATGAGTAGCTAGGATTACAGATGTGAGCCACCAGTGCCCAGCAACATTTATATTTTTAATTCATCTTTCCATGTTGAGTTCAGAGCTCACACATGGCCTTAACTCTACCTCATACCTTATATCATAGCTTTCCTGGTTCCCTTTCTCCATAGATTAAACCTTTCCTACTTCTTTTTGGGTGGTTTGAGGAAGCTGATCTAAGGACTTATTTGTTTTTAATCAAGCCCAAACCCTGCAGCCCTCCCCTACTCCTCCCCCACTCCTAAAATCAGAAGTGACAGCAGTGTCTTAGAGTGCATTTGATTGTATAACTTGCTGATTCCTGTGTTCCCTCCACCATCTCCAGGTAGTCTTGTTGCCTTTCCCATCTTGTTTATTCAGTCCTGTCTGCCCTAGTTCTGCCTGCCCTGTCTTATTATCATATGTCATGTGGCCTCTGGTTATGTTCTATATCCTTTTTTGTATATACTTTTCTTTGTTGTTTTGTATTTGTCTAGATTGAGTTTTTAGAGGAAGGCAAATGTTAACCCTTTCTTCCTTTATTAATAGGAAATGAATAACTTTGAGGAATCAATATAACTCTTCTAAGTCATTTTAGAAAAACAAATCCAAACCTATCTCTTCTTTGTGTTATTTTGGAATACTAATCTTCTGAGCAAGTGAAGGGTGGTAGGTCTTCTGTATAAAGGAGAATCAGGATTTCTTATAGTGAGGAACTTGTTAGTCTTTTGGCCCAAACTGTATATACAGCTATCTCTCGAGGGGAGGGATGTTAAGAGTGATGGCAATGTTCATTAAACTGCATTGAGCACTCACAGTGTTTGCAGATTGTGTGATGGGCTGCATAGGCATGATCTCAATTTTCACAATACTTGAAGTACATCTAATCATTGTTTCCATTTTGTAGGTGGGGAAACAAAAGTCTGGAGATGTTTAGTACTTGTTCACAGTTAGGAAGTGGGGGAGCTGGTCTTCAAAGCCCAGTCACTTAGCCATGCCATGGCATCCGACCTAGTCTGATGGGCTTTGTCTTCACCCCTAGCACCTGGAGCCACCATCGTGGGCTGTAGTCTGAGGGCTGCTTCCTGCTTGTGACAAAAGTATGGTGGAATAGAGTAAAACAAAAAAGCAATCCATGTCTCTAATCCTCAGGCAACGCAAGCTCCCAGACACTCCACCCTATTCTTCATCAGACCCATGCTCTCCTCCCCGGGCCAAAGGTGAGTGTCTTCTACCCTCTGGATATCCTGCACTATCATTCTCCTTGGCCCCTGCAAGGTGAGAAAGTGGCGCTTCTCACTTGTGTCTTTCCCAGGTGCATGCTGCCAGACCCTGAAGCCGATTGCTGGGAAGTCTCCAGCTGCCTTTCTCCACTCCAAGGCCGCGCCGGGGCCACTGCCAGCCCATCCACTGCAGAGCATGTCTTTAATGAGCGACTCTGGCCAAACCCACAGCAGCTTTCACGACTGCTACCCGGACACCAATCATCCTCTGCACCAAACTGTGCCTTCCCATCTGGGAATAAGTTGTTCTTTCCACCCGCAGCCTCTGTGCCACATTCCTGGGTAAAGGGCAAGATATTTAGTTATAAAAGACCTGAGCAAAAAAGCCTCAGAGCCAATGAGACGGACTAAGCCTGTCCAGGAGATGGCGGTGTTGAGACGTATATAGGACACATATTCTTGGTTTAGACAATATTAATTAAAAATCCACTAATTTCAAGGTTCCCATTCAACCGAAAGCTAAAATGTCAGGAATACATAGGAACTTCCAGCAATGGAAGGGAGCAGTGTTTGATGAGGAGCCTTAACCAAACTACTGAGGGAATTAATTTGTGAATTAATTAAGGAGAGATCAATTATCTTTTCTTCTTTCCTCTTTTTCTTCCTCCTCAGGATTAGAAAATAAAGACCACTAAAACTTGATGTAGTCAAGCACTAGTGGTTCACGCCTGTAATCTTAGCTATTCAGTAGGCTGCAAAAAGGATCAAGGCTAACTGAGTAGAAAAGTTCATGAGATTCTTATCTTCAGTTAGCCAGCAAAAAGCCAGAAGTGGAGGTATGGCTCAAACGGTAGAATGCCAGCTTTGAGTGAAAAAGACAAACAGGAGTGAAAGGCCGTGAGTTCCAGTCTCAATATGGGAATGCACACAGAGACACAGAGTAAAACCTGTATTTTACATTGATATCTTTGTTTCAATAAACCCTTTGCCTTTAAAAGGTTACCGGTTTATTTTTCAGGAAGGTAAATCTCATATTCATTGGAAAAAGAATACTGTATTCCAGAATTTTAGGGCTCAAGGAACCTTAATTAATTGAGGTTAGACTCAGGGAAATTGAGAACAGAGATCTGGAAAATTAAACTGGATTTAATGGACTGGAGAGGAAGGAACCCTAATGCTCCTTTTGATTTCTTGACTGTAGAGCCTCATTGCCTCCATCAAAGAAGAGGAAGCACACGCAGACCCTGGAGGAATCTGAGGACTGCCAAGTGTGGGCCCACCACTCTAGATCAAGTGAGCAAACCTGGGCTATGGCAAAGCTGGGGTCCTTGAGACCTTGGCCATTCGTTGGCTTTTGAGCAGCACTACAAAACTGTATTCTCTGTCACAGAAGAGCAACGGTAGGTTTGGGGAGTTTATTTTCCCTTTTTGACATGTCTTGCATACAGGTGAGTCACACAGGTGGGACACATAGGTGCTGTAGGGAGGGGATGCACTTCTGCCTTAGTGGTACAGATGAAGTGCCAAGCTTTCACTTCAGGAGCAGTCTGTCCCAGAGGATGCAAGTGGTCCAGTGCTCTCAAGAGCCTTCAAGTACTCACTGCTTTCTTTGGTCACTGCAATTCTCCTTAACCTTTTTTTTTTAATGCATTTTTCTTTATTGTTATTGTTGACGTAATATACAGAGGGGAGGGATGGCAGTTACATAAGTTAGATAAAGAGTACATTTTTTACAATTGTTATTGTATAGGTGATGTGCAGAGGGGCTAGGTACATAACTCAAGAGTACCATTCTTTTTGAACAGTATTTCCCCCTCATGTTCTCTCTTTCCCTCCCCACCCACTCCTCCTTAACCTTAATGCACGATTAATTAAAGTGGTCTTGGTGAAGAGTAGATTCTGACTTCATAAATGTGAACTGGTATTTTAAACAAGCTCCCAGGTGAGGCCTGATGCATGAAAGATGTTTTGAGAAGCAAGACTTTAGAGGATTTTTTTCCAGAGGAAAGAAGGTGGAAAGTTGAGCTTTTCCTCAACTCAATGCCAATTGGCAGGATTCCAGTAGACCTTTGAAATTTTATAAAATCATTTTAGAAGTCTTTTTCAGAAACATCTGATACCCAAGTGAATGGCCTACCTAGTTTTCTGTCTTATATAACGTGCAATGCATCATCTCCCTGCACCCCAACCCCAACCCCACCCCCGCCCCAGCCAATGAGCTGCAAGCCTTTATTCTGGAACATGAAGGGCTACACCTTAACACCTTCCCACCAACTTTTATATTTTCATTATTGAAATTCTTCTGTAGTCTCATTCAATATATCTTTTGAGTTTAATGATCTGATCAATTTGGGAACCAACTGTTCTTTTGGAATCTGAAGATATGAACTTTCAAATTTTCCATAGCCCAAATGCCATATCCTTTCCTGGGAAAAAGATAATACTGGAGGCTGGTTCAACCAGCCTGGAAATATTCATTTAGACAGTGTGAACAATGCTCACAAATCAGGGCATCAAGTCCCATCTCTCCTGTCTCCCTCAGTCAGCTGGGCAAGAACACAAGGATTTCCTCTGGGGCTTCTCCTTCCCAGTCCCATTCCCAAGCTCTAGAGGGTTACACAGCCCTTGAGGAGATGCACAGGACTTTCTCAGCAACACAATTGCTGTCTTTACCTTTAACAGCCCTGTGGGATATCGCATTCTGGGAGATCAGGCTTCAGCTCCAGCCAGGGCTGGATAGACAATGAAGTCCCCCTCACAGCCAAGTTGCCCATGGCACCATCCCCTGGGAGAGCTATGTTAGAATTGTGTTGGGCACCCAGCCTTACATAAACAGTCTCTACTTCCTCCTTTCCTTTCTCACAGATTCATGATGACCACAAGTCCACTTTCTTTCTTCTTCCAAAGCTAAATACACACAATATTAATTAAAGCATTACTGGGCTGTCCAAAGCAATGCTATCCAAACACTTTTTGTGGGGGATAACATGAAGCTTGTCATCCACCTTACCCTAGTTTCTCTAGGTATCTTTGCATCTAGCCTGTGGTTAAAACATAAAGGCTGAACTAATTCCTAGCCAGCTGTGGGAACCATCTGCTCTTTCCTCCCACAGATGCCCTAGCCGCTTAGGGATACAGGGCCAAGGCACTCAAACCTTCCAAGCAGTTTCTCAATGGATCAGATTGTTGCCTAACTTTTCCAGAGTTAAGCTGCATCTTATGATAGATTTCTGTTGCTTGTTCCAGACAGGTTATTGATTTTTCTTCCACCACCTTTAAAGAAAGTTCTGGTAGAATGACTGAGATGCCCTAACAGATAGGAACTCAAAGAAAACTTGTTTAAGTTCTATTTAAAGGTCACTGAAAAACTGAAGATATTTGGTTCCAGACAATTCTTAAGAATGAAAACTATCACATTCTCAGGGCATAAACAGAAAAATTAAACAAAAACAGCAACAAAACCCCCTAAAACCAAACAAAAACAAAAACAATAGCAGAGTGAATACAAATGCCACATTTTCATAATAGTTTTAGCACACGTTTTCTGGTGGAGATCTCTTATTTAATGTTTCAGAGACCAGGGGAAAGACTACAATTGGAGGAAGATGGAGGGGTTCACATCAGTCTCCCAGACAGAAATAGGATTGCCAATTTCTTATGGGAGATTCCACATTTGTTAATGACATTTAAAATCTTTGCTTCTATCCAAGTGCTGTTGGCTCACACAAGTAATCCTAGCTAGTCAGGAGACTGAGATCTGATGATCATGTTTGGAAGCCACCCCTGGCAGAAAAGTCTCTTAAAACTCTTATCTCCAATTTACCAACAAAAAGTGGTATGTCTAAAGTGGTAGAGCACCAGCTTTTAGTAAAAAAAAGCACGAGCCCCTGAGTTCAAGTCCCAATAACCCCTCTCCCCCACAGCATACACACAGAGAACCCCTATCTCCTAACTACGTTACGAAGGTTGAGAAGCATCACTGAGCATATCGTACTACCTAATGAGCCTATACCTAGGAAGAGGTCTTCCTAGACCTTCTCTCAGTAGTATGAGAGAGGGAAAAAAAAAGAAGAACGAGTCTCTTCCTTTCTGAGAATTTGATGGAAGCAGAGCCATGACCAGGTATTGTTCTTGTTTTTGCTTTTGAGAAGATTTTTACACCAGGGAGCTTTTATTGTCCATCTTTCAGTAGTTTATATCTACACAAAGAAACAAAAAAATATATTTTTGCTTATGTGATATTTAATTCCTATATTCAAAAAAAGATACATGTTTTCTGTGACATTCATCATTGAAAGCAACTTGAAGCATCCCTGTTCATTTATACTATGAAACACACAGTGAGAGTAGAAAGAAACAAGAGTTGAAATAATAAAAGAAAACCCAGCCCTTTGCTCCCATTTCCCTTATGTAGCTTGGTAACATATATTGGGGCTCATTGTGGTGTTATTGATGGCAGCCTGCACCTGGTCTTACCATCACCCACCATTTCCTTCTCACTTTCACCCCAGCCATGAGTGATGGTAAGGAGTTAGAAGAAAGGGGAACAACAATGACCACAATAGCATTTTACATAACATTACGTAAATTATGAATGGCTTGGGAGGCATACTCAAATTGAGATCGACAGCTTAACTGGGTTTATGCAAAGATAATGATTGTCCCTGTGAAGTTGCTGTTACTGGATTATTTTTGGCATGTGGAAGTGGCAGTTTCATATAGTTAATATAACAGACCAACAAGAGCTTCTCTGTGTTACGTTGTCTTGGTTTTAAGTTTGGAAAGTGCTTTCACTTCTATCTTATTCTCTGCTGTGACATGTTGCAAGGCAGACTGAGGACATGTTTTTATTTCTAGTTTGTACCTGAGCTTTGTTAGATTGTATATAATGCATCTGAAATCAGAAACCTAAGTGGGAGCAACAGATTCTTGGTACCACAAAGATCTGTGGTACCAAGAATTAGGATATATTGGCTGCATTACTAAAACAAAAATGCACAGATTCTTTTTGTTTTTGGGTCCGGTCTTGGGCCTGAACTCTGGGCCTGGGCGCTGTCCCTCAGCTCTTCACCTTAAGGCTATCACTCTACCACTTGAGCCACAGTACCACTTCGGGCTTTTTTTTCTGCTTATGTGGTGCTGGAATCGAACCCAGGGCCTCATGCATGCAAGGCAACCATTCTACCACTGAGCCACCTTCCCAGCCCAAAAATGCATAGATTCTTAAAAACAAAACGACAAAAAAGAAAACCTAACTAAACTAAAAAAACAAAACACCCTCTGGTATATAAAAACTCAGAAAAGCTATTGACTCTTATAATCCAAGGGTTTAAGATTAGGCCTATAATTCAAATCTTATCAGGACCTGGAAGTCCTTTTGTTAATTTTGTTGTTGTTGTTGTACTGGCTTCATTCCTAGATGGGCTGTTCCCACTGTACCAAAATGGTGCCAGAAGCTCTTGGGAATTTGTTTCCCAGGTTTAAATCTCATGTAAAAGAGGGATCATCTTGGAACCTACATTCCCTGAAATGATAAGATCGACTCTGCTTATTGAATGAAGCCACTTGGGCCATTCCTGATGCAAATACTGAATACTATTCTTTGATTGACTGTACCGTGGGCCACCTACCCTCCTTAGGTCAGATAGAGACTTCCCTGGAACCACACAGACTGGAAATGAAGAGAAATTCTTCAGGAAGTCTCGAGGATGAAATCCCCCCCTCCCACCCCCTCACCCCCCCACGCCCCGCAAGTGTCTACTGCCTCCCTCTTAGAGATTCCCTGAGCCAAGCTGTTCTTACAGATGCTGTCAGAAACCAGCTGTACTTCTTTCTCTCAGTGCTCAGCAGCTCCCACCTCACCCCTAGCCTGCTTAGTAGCTCTGCATATCTGTCTGTGAGTCTTGGAAGACAGTATGGTAGGGGGATTCTAACCCACCTGTTTCTTTCCAGTGACAAGTAGGAACCACAGCAGTGATGTACAGACCCATGACAGCGAGGGACAGAACGGGGTGCGTGTGGACCAGTGCTTTCCTGCTCTGAAGTGGTGGCCATACCAAAGTGTTCCTTGGCATAGCTTATTTGACAGTCGTTATGAAAAACTGTAAGAGGCTTTAGCAATGTGCTTTGGGGTGGGTCGTGGGCATTACGGTGGAGACTGGGGAGAAGCACCGAATCTCAGAACCAAATTCTAGTATTTGTCACCACAGATCAGATGGGATGGTCAAGGGGAAAGTCTGTCTTACACCTTATGTGTTATATACTAATAAATAAATGATCAAGATATGAATTTCTGGCTGTTACCAACCTGACTTATTAATCTAGCTCACTACAATTTACCTACCAAATGCTAGAAAAGGGAGAAATCTTCCTGGGATCACATGCCTAGTTTAAAGTAAAGCTTGGAAAAGAGAGCTTGCCCAAATCACTAATATTTAATCTTGCTATTAGTTTACTTTATTACAGAACATTTTTGGAGAACCATGATACCTTGTTAGCCATTGACCATCCTTAACATTTGTGCTACAAATCAGTACTATCAAGTTCATTGTCAACATATTCTGCAAATGTTGATTATTTAGCCTCAGTCATAGTAGGTGGTTTCATTATATTAAATCATACAGACTATATAAAATAAAATGATAGAAATTGTCCTAATGCTGGGAAAGTTTCACCCTATTTTAGGACATTATAGTTATTAAAAAATAGATGTGGTGCTAGCTACTCAGGAGGCTAAGATCTAAGAATCATAGTTTGAAGCCAGTCCAAGCAAGAAAGTCTGTGAGACTCTCATCTCCAATTAACCACCAAAAAGCTAGAAGTGGAGGTGTGGCTTGAGTGGTAGAGCACCAGTCTTTTTTTTTAATTTAATTTATTTTTATTTTATTTGTGAACATACTGTACAGAGGGGTTACAATTACATGGGCAGGATAATGCGTACATTTCTTACCAAGCATTACAGCCTCTTCCTTTGTTTTCCCTTCACATCCCTTCCCAGCCTCCCCCTCCCCCCCAGTCCTCCCCCCCCCCCCCCACCAATGTTGTCAACAGGTCCACCTGTATCCTTAAACGACTTGTTTTTCCCAATCTCCTCCACAAGTTATACTGACATCAAATATAGTGAAAGCAGGGGTTATACTGTGGGGGAGGGACATACAAAGCAACAAAGAAATAATCTTATAAATGCGTTAGAAACACATGCATGAAAGAAAAAAACATTAAAATACATATCTAAGGGTTCATTTTCCTAACATCACATTATCTGACCTTTTCCGCTTGACTCATACATATACTAGATATTGCAAATAAGGGAAACCATGGAACCTATGTTTCTTTGGGCCTGGCTTACTTCACTTAATATAATTTTTTCCAAGTCTTTCCATTTCCTAACAAATGGGGCAATGTCATTCATTCTGATGGAGGCATAGAATTCCATTGTGTATATATACCACATTTTCTTGATCCATTCATCTACTGAGGGGCATCTGGGTTGGTTCCATATCTTAGCTATGGTAAATAATAGAGCACCAGTCTTGACTGAAATAGCTAAGGTGCACAGGCCCTGATTTTATGTCCTAATATTGCCGTGTGTGCGCATGCGCGCGCGCACACACGCACACATGCACACACGCACACACAAATGTGGATTCATGAATTATTAACCTTAAGTCATCTATTTATTCTTTAGTTTTTGATTTACTTTCTTAAGGCTTCTACAGTTTTGCTAGGTTGAAAATGCTTTTTTGAGTTATCACAAAATATTAGTAAATAATAAGCTTATCCCTAGGACTTACGTTAGGTGGGCTAGAAGGAAGAAATAGGTTCCTTAGAGTCTAGTGAGTTGATGTAGGAGGCACAATATAAAATTACCATTTTTTGCAGCCAGAAAAACTTTTTTAAACAGCTAATTAACGATCATAAAAATCAATTGACGGAAGTGGCGCTGTAGCTCAAGTGGTAGAGCATTCGCCTTAAGCTGAAGAGCTGAGGGACAATGCTCAGGCCCAGAGCTTAAGCCCTATGACCAACAACAACAACAACAACAAAAATTTGGTAAAAATCAATTGAATAAGAAAGAGAAAATAAAATGTGAAAGTCCTAGGTCTTAGTTTTAGTCATGGCTTTCATTTGATTGTCTTTTAGGGCTGAATTTCTTGATTACCAAGATATGAAAATGTTACAACCAGTCTTATGTTTTAGTTAAAACTTTAATGCTTTTCTGTCACTATGTTTCTGACTTAGTTGCTTTTATTTTGAAGTAAGAGTCATCTCTCTTCTAATTTGAAGAGATTTTTTTCTTCCTTTTTTTTTTTTTTTGGTTAGTCTGTGGCTTGAACTCTGGGCCTGGCACTGTCCCTGAGCAATTAAGCTCAAGGCTAGTGCTCTGCCTCTTGAGCCAGAGTGCCACGTCTGTTTTTCTAGTGGTTTATTGGAGCTAAGAGTCTCATGGAATTTCTTGCTCAAGCTGGCTTTGAACCGTGATCCTCAGCTTCCTGAGTAGCTAAGATTACAGGCATGAGCCAACGGTGCCCAGCTGAGGAGATTTTTTTTTAAAAACTTACTTTAATAGTCTATCTTTGCTCCATTGATCTAGAAAAAAAGGGGCGAGAACACAGGTTATAGAAGCAGACTTATTTAGAATATTTTAGCTATAATTTGCTTTTCATAAGCTAAAAAGGATGGCAATATTCACCCAGATGATAAATCAGGGACTCCTGATTTCATTATTCATGTCACTGAGATAGAAAAATCACTTACTTCTTCATAGATAATTACCTTTAATTTGTTCAAAAGGTTGTTTACCTGGATTACCTAAAAGCGATGAAGTTAGGGATTACAATTTTATCAAATATCTTTGGGAATGATGCTTAAATTTGTGTTTCAAAAGAACTCCTAAAAGCCAATTTAGTTTACTTTATGCTTAATTTTTTATGTTCAGAGTAGAAGTGACTTTCTTGAATAAACAGGTTTCTGTGATCAGAGATTGGCATTTAAAGCTCAGCATAATCTTCAGTATAATTTTTGTTGATTGATTCAGCTTTGGCATCTAGCTGTTGCTCAGTTTCAGGCGAGAGCTCATATCTGAACTGTAAGCCTTACATTTTCATTTACTTTTGAGTAGTGATGATGAAGCATCAAACATGGCAGAAAAGATCCTTTTTACTTTTCTCAATCAGGACATTTCTTATCACTCCTCATGGATACAATTCTATTCATCTCTAGCCAGTTAGCAGGTTAATTGTAGAAATCTAAGTCAATGTACACGTTTCCAGATGGCATAAGACATGTAGTCTTTACCAAATTCCCTGCTCAATGAATTTTTCTTTTGCTGCTGGTGAGCATGCTGATGGTGATTGCCTTTGATTGATCAGCCACTTGAAGGTAATCAGTGGCCCAATGTTTTGATCAATTGGAGGAGTGCTTACCTTGCAAAGAACATGGACACTCTTTCCCAAGAGACCCATTAATACTTTCTATTTCTGGAAGTAGAGCCACATTAAGAAACTCTGTGTTTGGGCTGGGAAGGTGGCTCAGTGGTAGAGCACTTGCCTTGCATACCTGAGGCCCTGGGTTCGATTCCTCAGTACCACGTAAGCAAAAAGAAAAAAGCCGGAAGTGGCGCTGTGGCTCAAGTGGTAGAGCGCTAGCCTTGAGCTGAAGAGCTGAAGGACAGCACCCAGGCCCAGAGTTCTGGCCCCATGACCGGACACCCCCCCCCCCAAAAAAAGAAAAGAAATTCTGTGTTGTTTATGATAAAGATGGCCATCTACATTGAAATCAAGGGGGCAAAGGTGCATGTGGCACTACTAGTACAGTAAGTATAGCTCTCCTCTACTGGTGCTTCTGACAAAGAGCTAATTCTCTGAAGGAAGCAGTCCGTATTTAGGAACTCCGAGGGATTAAAAATCATGTCCTATAACTATCACTCACCAAATAATTTTCCAACTTTTAGATTTTCTTCTCTACTGATGATGTTAGACATTTATATGCTTACTTAGTAAAACTGAAACATTTTAAAAAGTATTAACATTTAAAGTTTTTTTAAAGTATATTACACACATTGCTATTGGATAGCAATGCTAAAACAAATAAAACAAAAATCTAATTAGCCACTCACCCCCATCCCATTTCTGCATGTGGAAGAAAGCTGCATAGTAGGTTTTCAGTGCTATTACCAAATTGGCAGGATAAAAAGGAAATGGCAATTCTCTAGGGAAAGCAGATTTCCAGTCAGTGTAATGACCAGCTTTGGATTAAAGTTGTTCTTTGGTAATTCTTACCAGTCCACTGTGTGTGTGTGTGTGTGTGTGTGTGTGTGTGTGTGTGTGTGTGTATGTGTGTGTGTGTGTGTGTGTGTGTGTGTGTGTGTGTGTGTGTGTGTGTGTGTGTGTGTGTGTGTGTGTGCTGGTGCTAGAGGCTTGAACTCAGGGCCTAAAAGCCCGTGCTTGACTTTTTCACTCGAGGCTGGTATTCTACCACTCAAGTTCCAGCTTCACTTCTGGCTTTTTCCTGGTTAATTAGAGATAAGAATGTCACCAACTTCACTGTCTAGGCTGGCTACAAACTTCAGTCTTCAGGTCTCAGTCTCCTCAGTAGCGAAGGTTACAGGCCTGAGCTATCTGCACTGGGCTATTTTGTAATATGACAATCAAATGGGCTGACTCATTTGTCTGAGTGACTATTTGAGTATAGTGGTGGCATTGAAGAACTTGGAGACTTTTTTTTTTAAAGAAGGGAAGAGATTAATTCTTAGTTAATTTTTAGCAATGCGGGAACTTCAACTTCCAGCCATGTCTCTCCATTGTATTCTAAAGTCACATGAAAAGTTTACAAACAGGAGAAAAAGTAGTCCAAGGAAACAATGCTTCCATTTAGCAAAGAAAATATACTTCTAGGTGAGAAGATACAAAGCCAGGAGAATAGCCAGCTATGTTTTGAAATATCATTTTTATTCCCTCAGTACAAATTTAAGAAGCCAATTGATTAAATATGCTTTACAATAGTTTCTTGAGATGTTTGTGTAATTGAAACTGTCAATGAAAGAAAATGTGTGAAACTGTTTTTCTGCCTCTTCTCTTCCTAGATCTGATGTGGGCTTTCGAGTTGTCACAGACAAAGGATTTAATTTCTCTCCAGCCGATGAAGCTTTTGTTTGCCAAAAGAAGAATCATTTTCAGATAACTATCCACATTCAAGTTTGGGGAAGTCCCAAATTTGTTAAAACCCAAATGGGCCTAAAGCCAATAGAAATGTTTTACTTGAAAGCTTTTGGAATTAAGGTAAATCATTTACTTAGTTCAATTTAATTCAGTCAAAAGTTATTAAGTGTTCTAGTTGTCTATTGTTGTATAATACCATTCTCAAAACGTGGTGATTTAACATAATAGTAACTTATTTGGGTCACAGAATCTGCCAACTTGTTCCAGGCGTGGCTGTGACAACTCACTTCTCTCGGCAGTCATCAGCTGGGGCAGCTCAGTGGGGCTAGATCCATGCCCATCTTGGGCTATCCACTGGACCTCAAATGTGAGTCCAGGTAGACTTCTCTGTGAGATGGCTTGTGCTTCTGCACAGCATGGCAGATAGATTTAATGAATGTTTCAGCTATGTGCCAGCAGCTCATGCCAATACTCTTAGCTATTCAAGAAGCTGAGATCGGAGAGATTTGAAACCAGCCTGGGTAGATCCATTAAATTCCTTATATTTTTGCCAGTCCTGGGGCTTGAACTCAGGTCCTGGGCACTATCTTGGAGCTTCTTTTTGCTCAAGGTTAGCCCTGTACCACTTGAGCTACAGCACCACTTCCAGATCGAATGCATATAACCTCTGAGCTGTCCTGCTTCTGTTTTTGCTCCTGGTGGCTCAATTGTCTAATAGCCCACTCTTTTCATTGCTTATACTCTGCTGTCTCATGTATTCATTGGTTAGTGTTCCAGGTACTTATCTCTTTTTCTCTTTTTTAATCTATATCATGCTGCTTTTGGACTGAGCCACTTTCCTATTTGTCTTTTCAGGCATTTGTTCTACTCAGAGCCTGGAATTTTGTCTTGGAAAGGACCTGAATATTCTCTGCTAATGAACATTTTTATCAATAGATTAATTAACATATTCGTTAATTTGCTTTTTGTTGTTTCATACAGGCAGAAGCCACCAATCAAATAGTTGCAATTGAACAGTCCCAAGCAGATAGAAGCAAAAAGATATTTAATCCTGTTAAGTAAGAATTTCTTTTCTGAATTCATTGGTGAATATTTTGGGGAGATCTATTATCTAACTTATAGTAAAATCCAGGATTGAAAGCGTGGCTCAGTGATAAGAATGCCAGCCTAGTAAGTGTGAGGCCCTGAGTTCAAACCCCAGTACTAGCAAAACAAAATAAAACAAAATAACCACTGTAGAATCTAAATTAGTAGTAGTATGTTAATATTATGAACTATGGTGAACACATATTTATCAACAAAGGTAACACTGAGAAAATTCATTGAACGCATTTTAACACAATGGAAAGACTCATTGGAAAAAATGACCATCCTTGATAATCCTTTATTACAAACAACCTGCTAATAAGCTATTAACTTTGGAGGAAGCTGAGTGCCGATGGCTCATGCTTTAATTCTAGTTATAGGAGGCTAAGATCTGAAAATGGAGGCTTCAAGCCAGACAGGCAGAAAACTCTGTGAGACTCTTATTTCTAATAACCACCAGAAAACCAGAAGTGGAGCTGTGGGTGAAAGTAGTAGAGCACTGAGCAAAAGAGTTCAGGGACAGCGCCCAGGCACTGAGTTCAAACTCCATGATCAACAGAAAAAAAGCCAAGTAAGAATGTGAGAACTTGAGTTCAAGCCCCAGTACTGGCACAAAAATATAGACAGATAAAAAGAACACACTAACTACTTGGATTTCTTAATATAGATTTTAGCTAGATCCTTCCTTTAGTTGTTTAATTTAAATTAGCATCATAATTAATTGAATTAATTTTGAGGCTAATACATTTTTGATTGAATAAATTTTGAGGTTGAAAATCTATGTGCACAGGTTCACACTGTACATAACTTATTATTTCCCTTTTTAATATTTTTTATTGTTATTGTAAAGGTAATGTACAAATGGGTTACAATTACATAGGTCAGATAGAGTACATTTCTTTTTTCATTCCTTCCCTTTCTCTCTCCCAATTTTTCCCTCCCTTCCCTACTCACAAATTGTATAGTTCATTTTAAACATAGTATCTAGTGAGTATTACTGCTGCATTTGTTCACCCTTTCTCCCACCGTTTCTGTGATTCCCCCTTACCCCTCTCCAAAATAAATAAATGAACAAATAAGACAAAAGAAAAAAATAAAAACAGCAAGAAAGGAAAAAAATCTCTTGTTTCCACTTCTTGGAGTTCATTTTAATAAATATTATTTTATATAATCAGATATACATAGATCTTGTGTTTTGTGATCCTCTCCTAAGAATGTCTTCCTTTGGTCTCACTCTGTGTGAATGCCTAGAGACCTGTATAATTCATCATGTGCCAGTGATATTTTTGTTTGTTTGTTTGTTTTGCTTTTTAACTAGTGTGTTTATTTGTAGGTTTATAGGCACATTCTAATTGTCACAAATGAGGGAAATCATGTAACCTATATATTTTTGGTTCTGACTTACTTCGCTTAATATAATATTTTCTAAGTCATTCCATTTCCTTACAATTGGCATATTATTCTTTCTGATGAGTAGAATTTCATTGTGTATATATATACCACATTTTCTTGGTTCATTTGTCCACTGAGGGTCATCTGTGTTGATTTCATATCTTGGCTATGGTAAACAATGCTGCAACAAACATGACTGTGCTGGTTGCTTTAGTGTGGCCTTGTTTGTGTTCTATTTTTCCCTAGTTTTAAAGATTATGTTGATGGAAATTTTGCATAGATGGTAGTACACACAGCAATGTTGCAGTAGAAAGTCCTTTCTTTTGAATGCCTTGAAGTGGGATTTATTCTTTGGCTCATTTGGCTTGGGATGCAGTTGAAACATCTCTGTGTTTGACCCTCAATCAATCCCATTTGGACTGGGAAGAAGATGGATCTACAGGTTGGACAGACTGGCTTACACAGACTGATGGTGCAGCCAGGCACTTGAATGAACAGTACTCACTTGCATCTGGTCCTCTCTTGCCCTGGCAGGTTGTGCATACCTTTCCTTTGGAGAGGCTGCCCGCCATCAGTAGGCAAGAGAGGACATATGCATGTAGGAGAAGCCTAGGTGCCTTTGAAGAACCTAGAGAATTTTGCTAGTTGGGTTGGTGAGTGCTATAGTGACAGTGGCAGCAGCTCAGAGGGAGTATCTTTTGCTCCCACTGTGGAGGTAATAGAACCAGAAGGTGGCCCGCTGAGCATGAGGCCCTTATGAGTCAGACACTCTGCTCAGTAGGGATTTCTTATGCCTGAGTATTACTCCATAGCCTTCCCTGGTGGCCAACTCCTGCCCATGCTGGGGATTGTTGATTAATAACCACCACCTGGAATAAACTGTTCTCCACAGTAAGACAAGAACTGGGGACTAAACATACTTGAGAGTCTAAGCATGGATTAGATACGATCAAGGACCCTGTGTTCTCTGACAATCTTGCTATTTCTGCTGTTTGTTTTAGAATTGACCTAGTGGCTGACCAAGTCAACAAAGTAACGCTGGGCCGGTTACACTTCAGCGAAACCACAGCAAACAACATGAGAAAGAAAGGGAAACCAAATCCTGACCAGAGGTATTGGTGTCAATGTGAAGACAGGGTAGTCAGATGCTCTGTCTGACTGGAAAGTGGCCTCTGCAATGCCCCTGATCCTCCTGTCCTCCAGCTGGCAAACGGGGCCTCCTGCACTTTCCTCCCATCTCTGATTCTTTCAATGAAATTATGTGCTTCACTTATCAGCAGGTGTCTTTCTCCTTTGTTCTTACTTCTAGGCATATCTAGTCTCTTCCTCAGCCTCCATTCCCTTCATGATTCCGATAAATTCATGTCTCATTGCCATCCTGGGTTGAGGACTGATTGCATTTCGTAAACCTTTGTGCTGGTCCTGAAGCAGGGCCATAATCTTTCTGATTAAAAAGGAAATAAAAAGAAATGTGCCTTTATAATTTATACCTGAGCTCTCCCAGGAGAAAGCTGCTGGTTCTGGGACCAGCAGGACCTGGATATGTATTAGAAATGTAAATTCTCAGGCTGCACCAAAGACCTAGTGAATTAAAACCCCAGGAAGTAGAGCTTAGTAATTAGTATTTTAACAAGCTTTTTGGCTAATTCCTCTGCATGTTTGTTTGAGAACCCCTGGATGCAGATTTAGGGGTTGGGCGGGGTGTGATACTGCTGTTTTCAGGCTAGGTGAACTTAGGCTTCTAACTTACCTTTAGGCTTGAGACTAATTTTCTAACCTGTAAAATGGGAGCAATAACAATATCCTATCCAAGGCTGTTTTGGGAAGTTAATAGTGTAGGAAAAGAGCTTAGCTCAGCACATGACTCATTTTGAGTCCTCAGTGGTTATAACAAGAATAATAGCAATTATTCCTATTACTGATTTATTTGAGGAACTGGAAAACCTAGATTCCTACTATAATGGCAGTGGGAGGTGGGATAGGAATTATTATCCCCTATGGGAGATATCATTTGGGAGTTAGCATGGCTCAGTACAAGAGCCTTGGGCCAGGAGAAAGCCTTACTGATCAAAAGAAAGATTGTCTCCTTGTTAACATAGTGGAGACCCACTGCTAAACCTTCACATGCCTACTTCTCTCTCCAGCTTTAGCCTAACTATAAATAAATTCATAAATAACATATATTTGATATCATTTTCTCTTAATGAGGATAAGTGTTTGGACCCGGGGCCAGGCCTTATAATAGTACCAAGAAAGTTGGTAAAGTACTTGTCATGTAGTTTTTTAAAAAATGAAAGTCTTTCTGATAGGACAAATTTATATCTTAAAAATAGTCTCGTTGCTCGTACATGAAGAAGCAACTGAAATATAGCAAGAAGGAGGTAATTCAGTTTGGGGCCCAAAGCTAAGATCTGAGGATGTCAAAGATACAGGATACATGAACCAGAGCAAGATAGGGTGAGAATAAGGCAGTACCTGCTGGGTGCCCTTGTAAAGGCCCAGGGCACCCCAGGGCTTGGGTGGCTCTGGAACTAGGGATCTCTGGTGGCTTCCTGTTGGATTGGTGCCCAGGAATGCAGTGGGGTGAAACCTGACTCTGTATGCACAGGTGGGCTGAACCTAAGCTCCTCCCCCCCTCCCCACTATCTCTAAGGAGGCTTCTTTCCTGCTGCTTTGGGGCCTACAAAATAGTTCACAAACACCTCCAACTGGGCAGAAAGGGTAACCAGGACAATGTGGAGTCAATCCATTGCTCTCCATTTTCTCTGGAAATTCAACCAAGAACAGGAAGGGAAAAGGTACTGTTTAA
The DNA here is from genome assembly GCF_024711535.1 of Dipodomys merriami. Lineage (NCBI taxonomy): Eukaryota > Metazoa > Chordata > Mammalia > Rodentia > Heteromyidae > Dipodomys > Dipodomys merriami. The sequence goes on from NW_027202271.1 coordinate 30,153,432, forward strand.
ATAAGCCAGCTTTTTTTTTTTTGTGAAAATTCTGTACAGAGGGGTTACATGGGCAAGATAATGAGTACATTTCTTATCAAGCATTGCAGCCTCCTCCTTTCCCTTCCCATCCCCCCTGCCCTTCCCCCAATCCTCCCCCTCCCCTCCCACCAAAGTTGTAACGTTCGTTTTACCACATAAGGACTTGTACATCTCATTGTTGCAATGTGTCCACCTGTATCCCTGTTTTAACGATTTGTTTTTTTTTCCCCTCCTCTCCACAAATTATACCAACATCAAATACAGTGAAAGCAGGGGTTATACCATGGGGGATGGACATACAAAGCAACAAAGAAATCATCTTATAAATATGTTAGAAGCAATTGCATGAAAGAAAAAAAAACATTTGAATACATATCTTAGGGTTCATTTCCCTAACATCAACTTATCTGACCTTTTCTGCTTGACTCAGACATATACTAGTTAATGCAAATAAGGGAAACCATGGGACCTATGTTTCTTTGAGCCTGGCTTACTTCACTTAATATAATTTTTCCAAGTCTTTCCATTTCCTAACAAATGTGGCAATGTCATTCTTTCTGATGGAGGCATAGAATTCCATTGTGTATATATACCACATTTTCTTGATCCATTCATCTACTGAGGGGCATCTGGGTTGGTTCCATATCTTAGCTATGGTAAATAATGCTGCAATAAACATAGTTGTGCTGGTAGCTTTAGTGTGTCCTTGTTTGTGATCATTTGGGTAATTGCCCCAAAGTGGGATTGCTGGGTCATAGGGGAGCTCTAGGTGGAGTCTTTTGAGGAACCTCCATACTACTTTCCAAAGTGGTTGAACAAGTTTACACTCCCACCAACAATGAAGTAAGGTTCCCTTCTGTCCACATCCCCTCCAGCATCTGTTGTTATTAGACTTCTTGATTATAGCCATTCTAACTGGGGTGAAGTGGTATCTCAATGTTGTTTTGATTTGCATTTCTTTTATGTAAGCCAGCTTGTCTAGATTGATTCACTGTTGATTAGTTTCTGGGTGACCCTAGACTGCACAAATCACGTCTGTGTTTCCTGATGTCATTGGTCTGCTATTTCTGCATTAGATACTTCATGCTGGTGATTGGACTGTATGCTGCTAACCAAGACCAGTTCTATCTGTTGTCTGCCCACATCTCTGAAAGGATCATTGTAAGGGTAAGCTCGCCTCTCTGATTTTCCTAGATTTCCCACATGCTTTTCTCTCTGTAGGAAGACTTTAAATATCCAGTGACATACTTGAACTATGCTGGTTTTTAATCGATGATGTTGGTGGTAATAGCAGCAACTATCATTTTTAGTTTTTAACAGAGTGGCTCTCAACCAGGGGCCATTTTGTACCTCACGACTCACTTAGCAATAATCTGGAGACAATTTTGGTGATCATGATGAGTATCCAGCAGGTGCCCAGGATACTGTTCAACACCTTACAATGCCCAAGACAACCCCACACAAAGGAATAGTCCTCTCAAGATGACTGAGCATTTTGCTCTATGTTCTAGGCACTGAGCTAGACAATCTACAGAACATCATTTATTCATTCTATTCCTTATGGACAGAGGAATGAAGGCCCAAGAGCTTAAGTTACTCTTTAGTGATCACACAGCTGAATAACAACAGAGGCTGGATGACAACTCAGTTCTCTCTGACCTAAAAGCCCCAGATCAAAGAAAGTGCCAGGAAGGCTTTTCCACACCTCAAAGTGCCTGGTCATGACCCCAGGGCTTCTGGGCTAATGCCTAGCACCTAGCAATGGCTCGGCAAATGGCAGAATGGTTGCAGCTGTGGACAGGAGCCTTGGCAGCCACAAGAACATAAAACCTTGGCAGCTGCAGTTGCAGCTGTTTTAATCTGGGCACCCTTGGGAATGCCAGAGGCATGAGGTAATACCAGCCTGGCAGCAATGGGAGGGGCTCTGGTGCCACAGGGCTTTGAAGAAAGGATGTGCATAACTCAATAGGGGAAAGTCATTCACCATGGGCAGACCCACCTTGGCAGCTGCTAACTGTAAGGCCTGATTACTTAGAGGAAGTGATGTCTCTCCTTGCCTGTCTCAAGCTGTTTTGAAACAAAGGGTCCTCGTAATTCTTTTAGTCAATTAAAAATAATAAGGCACCTATTGGTGAAAGCCCCTCAGTTACCTCTCCCAATTTTACTTGTGATGAAGCAGTGATAGAAATGAGGTAAAATATGTATGTGTTCTAATATCCCAGGTGAGGACCAGTCACACTCACCCATATCCAGGAAATTGAGGCCCCTCTGAGGCAGAGGCAAGCAGGGTCCTGTCTCTCGGCTACAAGGCAATTAGAGAGGTGCCTGTTCATCCCTCACAGGGACTTTATTGTTTCTGACTTCTCTTCCGGAGGGCATAACGCTAGTATGTTTCTTGTCTAAGTTAGCATAGACTAGATCTCCTGACAGAGCTGTCTTGAGCTGAGTAGCTTGTGTGTGACTCATTGTGTGCTACAAGGTTCCTCCATCTGCAGCAGGCAGCCAGCATAGCCATGCTGGGTCTGCTGCTCAAGTCCACAGAACAGCAACCAGGGGGAGGCAGCTTGGCTCTCCAGTGTCTGGTAACTAAAAACTCACTGTTAATTGGTGCCATCTCGCATCCAAAGCATGATGATAATTTTTAAGAAGGCAAAAGTTTCTGTGATTCACATTCAGTCTGAATAGGAAAAATCTTAAATACACTTGGTATAGATTGGATGACCTATTGGTCACAACATTTTTTTTAAAGCTTATAGCCAGGTGTAGCTGGCTTATGCCTGTAATTCTAGCCTCCCCAACTCCACCCCTGTGAGTCTTTTAGTGGATTTTTGTTGTTGTTTGTTTTATTTTATTTAGTTATTTATTTTGGTGTGGGTCCTTGGAGCTTAGGCCTTGTCCATGAGCTTCTTTTGCTCAAGGCTGGCACTCTACCACTTGAACCACACCTCTACCTCTGGCCTTTTTGGTGTTTATTTGAGTCTCACAAACTTTCCCACCCCAGCTAGCTTTGAACTGCTGTCCTCAGATCTCAGCCTTCCAAGTAGCTAGGGTTATAGGGTGAGAGGGGCCAATGGAGAGGGGCCAGGGGCATGACTCTTATCTCCAATCAGCAAAAAGCCAGAAATTGAGCTGGACTCAAGTGGTAGAGTGCTGGCCTTGAGCAAAAAAATCCCAGGGGTAGCATCCAGACCCTAAGTTCAAACCCCAGTGCTGGCATGAGGATGCACTGTGCATGCCAGCATTTATATTACAGAATGGCTAGGTTTCTCCTAGCTATTATTTTTTAGTCAAGGGAATACTTGTTCTGTAAATGTACTGGGAACCATGGTTTCCCTAGACACAATGATGAAAATAATGAGGATACTAACAGAAACCTTTCAGCCTCCAACTGAAACACAGAGGTGAAAGACTTTTCTGTGTAGCTAACATGCCAACCAAGAAAAAAAAAAGCTGATCTTAAGCTGTGATCACAGCATGTATTTCCTATCCCCGATACTCTGGAGGCTGTCAGGTGCAGGGTACACATAGGGCTAGGGAGAGGGCAGATAAGCCTACATTCTACCACCAGCTGATTGTGGTCTCTTCAGGCATGTCCTCATTCCGTTAGTTTGAGCTCCAGAGTAAAAGGCAGGAAGAAAAATTGAATAATTAAAGACACAGCAAGTCCAGACTACATTAAATACAGAGCTGCAAATGGCACTCGGTATTCCAAATTTATTTTGTGGACTGAGAACCAATTCTCTAATTGGTGCTGAGAAACACATTAGTATTTGGTCTGAGTGATTGCTTGAAGGTTGCACTTAGATGACATCCAGGTCTTCTGGGCAGGACCCCAAGTGTGTCAGAATTCTCCAGGAAGAGAATGGTGGGCAGAGCCGGTAATTGTCATGTAGGCTGCCAATCCAAACCACATTGGAAATATAGTATGTTCCTGGGTGGGAACTGACCAATTTCATGAAAATTAAGACTTACCCCAAAGAACAGATTTATTTCCCAGGTCTCTGTTTTGGGGAGTGTTCCCCAGTGGATTCTCCTTGGAATGGCTGGGCTGCAACTTCCACCTGAGACATTTCATTAAACCTGTTTTGGAGGACTGTGTTGAACACAAGCTAGATGATTATACCTTTGTCTACCTTTTTCTAAGACACTCTGGGATTTCCTTATTGTCAATATAAATACATTATTCTGGTTTCTTTCTCAGAAGAATAGAAATGGCACATCCTCCAAATTTCCTCCTTACCCCTCTGCACACCACACTGTGGTAGGAATCCAACACCTGGTGGAGGGAAGACAACAGTCACAGTCTTTATAGTATCTGTAAAGATGTCAAAGGTGTGTGGGCTGGGAAGGTGGCTCAGTGGTAGAGCACTTGCCTTGCATGCATAAAGCCCTGGGTTCAATTCCTCAGCACCACATAAGCAAAAAGAAAAAAGCCGGAAGTGGTGCTGTGGCTCAAGTGGTAGAGTGCTAGCCTTGAGCTGAAGAGCTGAGGGACAGCGCCCAGGCCTAGAGTTCTGGCCCCATGACTGGACGCCCCCCAAAAAAACCCAACCAACCAAACAAAAAAAAAGATGTCAAAGGTGGGGAGAGAGTGGGGTTGTTCTAGGTACCAGTTCATTTTCATTGGCTCTTGCCTATTTTAGATCAATAACCCCCCCACCTCTCTTTCTGGAAGTCAGATGAATTTTTATTTACCTAAAATAATTTGTTTGTTGATTTCAGCTAATAGTTAGAGCCCAACAGAGCAGGTGATGAGTTACCCCTGCCATAGTTGAAAGAGCAAGTAGGTCTCAAGTATTATCATAAGAGCACCCTGCGCATAAACAGATACCTAGTACACATCCAGAGTTTTCGATGTAATAGGAAAATTTTCATTTCTAGCAAGTTCCTGGCATATGCTCATGCACCAATCTGCGGACCACACTTTGAATAGCACTCACGGACAGCATCTCCAGACTCCCCTCATTTTTAGTAACTCTTTCAAAAGAAGCAGAAATTCATTTCCCAAGAGGTACCTTCCTCAGTTGAAGCTTTCCTACCTGCTCTTTGGCTGTGCTGTAAAACCACAAGCAATAGCAAAGCAAACAAATGGTTGGTTAGAGTAGGTCTCAAATGACTATTGATGCTGTGTCCTATTCCAAGTGCCCTGCAGGGGGCGCTGTTTGCATTGCTGAACAGAGCCTCCAGGAGTTGTGAACTCCTGCAGGAGTGTTGCTGGAGAGCAGGTTAAATTACTACAGGTTAAGCAGTCACTACGGGAGCCAGGAGAGCATGAATGTTTTCCAAGACATACATATACAATTGATCCCACAATAACCCTTAGAGATGGATAAAGAAGATGTGTTTGTCTTTATTCTTCAGAGAAGGATACTGGCACAGAGAGGCTAATGGCTTCTCTAAGGCCACACAGTCACTTGGTGGGTGTCATAGACGAGATTAGGATGTTCAGTTCTTCCACATATGTTTGAGGCTATGAGACAAGTAATAAAAGTGCATCAGAGACTATGTAAAAAATAATTTGGCATTTGAAATCCATCAACCACCATTGGGCAACACGTGACTACAAATTCATAATTCTAGAAAGAGGTCCACTGCCGTCTGCTTTGACTTATGAAGGTTGTGGGTTCTAGGGAAGGGAAAATATGTTTCCAGATCTTACGATAATATCTCCTATTCTTGATGAGAACCCCTCACTAAGGGGCCACTGTCTTTTTTTAGAACAATTTGAAACATATTTTAGGGATTTGAGATTTTTGTCTGCTACAAGTCAAGTGAAAATGTTGCAACTGTTAAAAAAAAAGTCTTGGGCTGGGAAGGTGGCTCAGTGGTAGAGCGCTTGCCTTGCATGCTCAGGGCCCTGGGTTCGATTCCTCAGCACCACGTAAGCAAAAAGAAAAAAAGCCGGAAGTGGTGCTGTGGCTCAAGTGGTAGAGCGCTAGCCTTGAGCTGAAGAGCTGAGGGACAGCGCCAAGGCCCAGAGTTCAGGCCCCATGACCGGACCCAAAAAAAATTAAAAAAAAAAATAAGTCTTATATCTGCTTTTCCAGTATCAAGTTACCAACATATAATTATCCCAAAGCGCATTAACAGAAAGAATCCATCACTGTCTGATTTTGTGTTCCTGAAGTGGCTCATTATGTTTTGGCATAGAGAAAAATATATAAATGTTTTCTATGCCATACTTTTGCATTTTGTTGATTGCTCACCATAAAAGAACTTGAGTCAAAGCCAATTTGCCATTTCTTCCTAGTGTGCTTGAGGGATCTTGCACACAGATCTTTGTTCAGGTGAAATTCTTACACTGCTTTTGTCGGTGGTTGAGCTGGTTTACTCTTTAAGTGTCTTGGAGTTCAGACAGGTACGAATAAAATAGGAAGTTAAACATGTGAATGTATTTATTTATTTTTGCTTTAGTTGTTTTTTAAGATAGGATCTTCCTCCACTCCACCCAGGTCCATCCTTAGACTGAGATCCTCCTACCTATTACCCTCTGCATATATAGCACCATAACGGGTACCATAATGCCTAGCGTCAGCTTATTTGTGGAAATGGAGGCAGAGGTGGGGGTGAGGTTGGACTCTTAATTTTTCGGGTCTAGCCTTGAAATACTATCCTCCCCGTTTACACTTCTTGAGAAACTGAGATTATAGATGTGTGCTACCGGGCCCATCTGGAAAATTCCTTAACTGAAACTAGGGTCAAAACTGAGCTTTATAATTTCTTTTAATTATCTTTAAATGTGCAGTATGTATATAGAGTATGACCAAACATTCAAACAATACCAAGAGAGGATATAGACAGTGATTAACCCTCTACCCAGTGCCTGGGACTCCCAACCCCTTCCTTTGTGACTGGTCTTCAGAGGGACTCTATGTTGAGCACACAGCATCTTTCTCATAAACCACTTGGAAGGCAAAAAGTGAAGTCATTGTATTAGTGCCTTTTTTTTTTTTTTTTGCCTGTCCTAGGGCTTGAACTCAAGAGTGGTAGGCGCTTTCCCTAAGCTTCTTTGTGCTCAAGCACTCTACCACTTGAGCTACAGCACCACTTCTGGCTTTTCTAAGTAGTTAATTGGAGATAAGAGTCTCTCAGACTTTTCTGCCCGGGCTGGCTTCAAACCATGATCCTCGGATCTCAGCCTCCTGAGTAGCTAGGATTACAGGCGTGAGCCATTAAGGTCCTGGCTTCGTGCTGACTGTTAAGCATAGAATCTCAACTGTTTCTGGATTTGTGACACAAATACAAAAATCACATTTAGAAGAATATGCCCTCATTTTAAAAGCATATTAACTTGGTGGTGAGGACTCTGAGAGATTTAGACTTCTCAATGTAAAGATCTTTAGCAGATACAAGGGAAGCAGGGAGGAAGGAAGGTAGAACAGTGAGAAGTTCTTTGGCAAAGAATCATATTGAAGAGAGTAATTTTCAGAACTTCAACCAGCGTAGTAGTTTTTGAAGCCTGCTCTGCCTGGGCTAGGCAACACCATTAAGCAGGCAAAGTTAGAGTCAGTACTTAACTCTCAGAGAAAATACAGTTCTACCTCTAGAACGTACTAGCCATGTGTTCTGGGGGAATTTCTTTATCATTTCAGAATGTCATGTCAATAAAATGAAGATAGCAGATAACCTACAGCATAGAATTATGGTGTGAATTAGCACACAAAACATGGCTATTGTTAGTATTCCTTTAGTGTTGTCTGGGTTTAGGGAAATCATTGAGGGTATATTAAATATATTTCTATTTTCATTTGCTTACCAACTGCATTTGGGATCATTAAAATGAGGGTTCTGAAACTATAAGGGACTTTAAACTGTAAATTAAGGCAAGATGTTATTTATCAGAGCTTTAAAAAAGAACAACATTTCCTGATGCACTGTTTTGAATTAAATTATCATGATTATCGTTGTTATTATTATCATCATCCTGAGAAGAGAATTATTTTTAGTTTTCTTTCGCTTCCATATCATCCACCTGGTAGAATCAAACACATTCTCAATACCACAGCAGAGAGAGCGCCTTTTATTGGCAGCAGTAGAATTATTCAGACATGGTAGGATATCCTACCCAGTACTGGAATCCGGTGTGAGAAAACAGTCTGTTTTCTTTTGCTCTGAACCCTGCCGATCACCTATTCCTGCTACTGTAACTTTAATTGCAATATGTTTATGTATTCTTCCAGGCCTCTAACCCAGGGCAGTTTGAAAATGACAGTGATGCATTATGGCAGCGAGGACAAGTTCCAGAATCTGTTGTCTGTCATGGTCGAGTAGGGATAAACACAGATGCACCGGATGAAGCATTGGTTGTCTGTGGCAACATGAAAGTGATGGGGACAATCATGCATCCCTCTGACAGCCGGGTGAAGCAGAATATCCAGGAGGTGAGCTTGGGGGTCACCTGGGGGCTCCTGGCCTCTGACATGGTTTAGATTGGGCTTCTTTCTATGTCTCTTGTTGGTATATGACAGACACCCTACTTACATACAATGATCGTTGGAGCTGTTGGGCATCTCTGCAAAGCATTTTCTACCCTCAGAGAAGGGATTTACCTGTTAAGCACAGTGGGTGGTGGCAGCTTCACCCATAGCAAGTCTCAGGGTGATTTCCCATAGGTGCTTGCAGCCAGGCTGCCCAAGCCTGCTTCTTCCTCTGCATTCCTCTACTTATCCAGCTGCTCATAGTATTTCTCCTGGGAACTCTCCAGCCTCTTCTCCCAGGGACCTTGGCCCTGGACCAGCTGGCCCATTGTCTTCTTCATGAATAATCTTTGTGACTCAGCATTACTCCACCAGTCCTCTGGCCTTCTAGGTTCTGGTCAAAGACCTTACCCTTTGTGGAGAGACAGTTACCAGGTTGAAATCAAAATCAGGCCTATCTATCAGGAAACCACTTCTTTATTTGGGGCTCCCCTGTACACAGTCACCCTATACAAAATGCTTACTCTGGCTGAAGTCTAGATCTTCATCTCTAAGATGAAAATGTGCCTGTCTGCCTGACCCTCCTGTGTCATTTTGGTTTTTTAACCAGTTGAGACAACAGTACCAAATCATCCGGGAAAGCCACAGCTGCTATGCATGCAGATCTGATTTGGGGTGAAGATTCTGAGCCCTTGGCCAGCTCACTTCCTGGTTCCGGCTCTTCACTGCTCTTCCACCACTTCCCTCTCTTCCACCACTTCCCCTCTTTCTCCAGGAAGCATTTTTGAGGCCATTGTGTGTTTAACCATCCATCACTGCCTCCTCTTCTCCTTCCTTTATTCTTTTAGCTAACAGGAGACCTAATCTGTTAATCATTGGCCCTTCCTCCAGACTGCATTCCTTTCTCAGTACAAATCTCCACTGGCTTTTCTGAACCAGCCAAGGAATGTCCTTCTCTGCTGAGAGGATTCCAAAGGACGGTTGTAACTGTCGAGTTTTCTAGTGCTTGCAAAGCTACAGCTTGCATTGGAGGAGCTAAGTAGCTCCTCCACTAGCAGAATGGGAATTCGGGACTTGAAAGTTCTCACATCCATTTCCAAATATTAGCCCTAGATATTGAGCCTTTGAATTTCTGAGAGAGAATCCATCTGCATTTCAGAGCACATCAGTTCAAAGATACCCTTGAAAAGGATTCCACCCCACCCTGCCAAGTCTACCTGATGTCAGGGGGCTAGAGCAAGCAGGGCGTACTCTCTCAGCCTTGCCTGCTACTGCTCCAGGTCTTCTGAATTTTGCCTTACTTTGCAGAAAATAAATTCTTGTAAATAAGCTTCCCCTGGAACTTCTCTGTTTTCTTCTAGGAGACCTTCTCCATAGAAATAAAATGTCACTCCAATCCAGGCTCTTAATGTGAAATTCTTTTATCTCCTTCTGCTTTTCAGCAGCCTTATGGAATAAAGAGAATCTGACTAGAGTTAGAAGGCTGGTGATTTATCCTGAGTCCAGTAGCTAGGATGGTAGAGATGCTTGATGCTTCCTTCTGTTTTGCTGCCTGTGAATAGGGAAATTTTTATATTCATTTCACCCCTGTCAAGGGATTTTTGCTGATTACTTTAGAGATAAAATCCTCAGGCTTTAATGTGGAGACTAGTCTCAAATTAGGATCCTCCAGATTTCAACCTCATAGGTACTTAGGACTACAGGTGTGAGCCATGAACACCTGGTGGAAAAATTTATTTTGGATCCCAGTTTCAGTCCATGGTCTGCTGGCTCCACTGCTTTTAGGCCTGAGACGTAGCAGAAACATCATGGCAGACATCGTGGTGGTACAGAACTGCTCACTTCATGACACCCTGGAAACAGAAAGGAAGGGGCCAGGGAAAGTTGCCCTTCAAAGGCATGCCCCCAAGTGATCTATGTCCTTCAACCAGGCAGATCATCCACTAACTCCCAGAAATGGCACTAAACTATCCATCTCTGAGGATAAGTCCATTGATGAGGTCGATCTTCTCATGATCTATCCCTTCTCAATGGTTGCATCCACCAGCTGGACCAAGCCTTGATACTTGAGCCTTTGGAGAATTGTGTCCAACACAATAAGTACTGTGGTAATAGAACTAGAGAATGTACTTACTATATTTAATAGTGTTTGGGGGGGGGGAAATATAGTCAAGAATACACTTAGAAACACAGGGGCATTTTCTCTCTTTAAGACAAGGGTAGCCTGCAGGAAACACAACTCTTCTTCTCTCCACTTGGAGGGCAGGACCTGAATCTGCATCCATTTGGTCCTCTGGTTGGGGCTCATGTAGGTTGTGCAGAAACCAGGGAGATAAAGGGGAGGAAAAACAACTTCCAGAGGTCTCAGGGTGAGAAACTGGATAGGACCCTGGGTAGTGCCAGGCTGGTCTTGGCTGCTGACTGAGTCTTGCTTAGTTCCTTGAGGAGTTGTTCTGCCATTTCACAACTTGCATTCTTTCATTCCCTTGTCACAGTCTGGTAGACACTATGCAGACCCAGCAATGAGAAGGACACAAATGTTAGCCTCAGGAATGAACCATTCATTCATTCATTTATGTGGTACTGGGTTTGACCCCCAGATCTTGGATTTACTGTACTCTCTGAGTTGCATCCTCAGCTCTTGTTGCTTTTCCTATTTTCACATAGGTGTCACTTCTTGCTTGGACCAAATTATACAGGGATCCTCCTACATACACTTCCTGCATTGGCAGAATGGTCAGACATATATGCCACTGAGCCCAGTGTTTTATTGGAGTCTCACTAACTTTTTGCCTGGGCTGATCTTAAACCACAATATTCTCAATCCCAGCCTCTGGAAAAGCTGTAGTTCAAACAAATTTAGGTTTAGGGAAAATTCAGTCTATTGTTTTGATTGTTATCATTTTCCTGGGAAGAGTAGGTGGATTTTTGTTCTTGTTGAGAGCTTTATAGTGACAGTTGGGGACAATGCTAGGCATAAGAGCAGGGATCTCAGAGAAAGATGCCTCCATCAACTAGACCTGCAGGGAGGTAGCTTTCTAGCAAAGACAGAGGTCTAGGTCCTAAGAGATTAGTAGTTAGATAATTAGGCTTACAATCTATTCCAAGAAAATTTCTCCAGCAATATGTCCACAAGCACTTTAAAAATAAAAGACTCATTGACACTTAAAGGCTGGTCCTTGAACTAAGCATCATTTCTTCCTTCCTTCCTTCCTTCCTTCCTTCCTTCCTTCCTTCCTTCCTTCCTTCCCTCCCCCCCCTTTTTTCATGGGGCTTTGACTCTGAGCTTTATCCCTCAAAGCTAGCATTCCATAACTTTGAATCACAGTGCCACTTCTGGTGCCCAGCTTAGCACTGCATTTTTAAATGCATAAATACAAACTTTGCCCTGAACCTGTAGACTCATTTGAAAATGATGCTGTGGGTTCCTGAACAGCTATTGTTTCTCTCTAAAGTGAGGAACTTTGTTTCTCAGGAAGCAAATTTATGGTGGTTGCTAGAGCTTTGGCCATGTAATTTAGACACAGAAACTCTGAGACCATTTATTAGTCAGTGGATAGAGGTCCCTAACCATGAAACTTTGGGTCCTCTAAAAAATAAAACAATTCTCTCTTTAGCTAGAAAAAAAAACTGGGTGCCAGCAGCTCATGCCTGTAATCCTTTTGCTTAGGTGACTGAGATTGCAAGGATCTCACTTTGGAGCTAGCCTATGCAAAAAAGCTCCTGAAGTTCCATCTCTGGGCCCACCAGTCATTCTAGTTACTGTGAGAAGGGCAAATAAGAAGATCACTGTCCAGTTTTCCTGGGGGAAAAAGTGAGATCCTATGTAAAAAAAGAAATTAGAGTCACAAAGGGCTGGAGATGTGACTCAAATTGTAGAGCATCTTCCTAGAAAGTGTGCAGCCCTGAATTTAAACCCCAGTACATTAAAAAAGACAGTAAAAGCCGAGCACTGGTGGTAGCTCATGCTACTCGGAGGCTGAGATCTGAGGATCACGGTTCAAAGCCAGCCTGGGCAGGAAGGTCTGTGAGACCCTTATCTCCAATTAATTACCAGAAAACCAGAAGTGGTGCTGTGGTTCAAGTGGTAGAGTGTTTGCCTTCAGCTGAAGAGCTCAGGGAGACAGCACCCAGGCCCAGAGTTCTAGCCCTATGACTGACCAAAAAAAAAGTAAAGAAAAGAAGTGAAGAGAAAAGAAAAGCAAAAAGGAAAAAAGAAGGAGCAGTTTTATTGTCAGTGTCCTAATCTCTTAGGGTCTCTCTGAACATTGCTTTGAACAGCAAATATCTAGATGGGTGAAATCTCTCTTTTTAAATTAAACTAGGTTGACACAAATGAACAATTGAGAAGAATAGCCCAGATGAGGATTGTTGAATATGATTACAAACCTGAATTTGCATCTGCAGTGGGAATAAACACTGCCCATCAAACAGGTAACACATAAATTCCCTTTTTAATTTTCTATTGTCAGCTACTAAAGTTTGACTTCCTTATTTATTTTGAAGTTGTGTGCTCTAGCATTTAAGAAAACTGTGTTGCTCTAATGCATCCTCAATGAAACCCATAGTTACTAGAACTGGACAGGTTTAAGAATTTCTAGACCTTCTTTACTTAGGACCCTCACCCCTGCCCTCCAAATCTTGGGAGTCTATTAATGTATGCTTTCTTTTACTGAACATCCTCTTGCCATTTGAGATGAGTTTTGGGGGGCCAGTGGTAGCTTTACCTGTGTGATGGCAGCACTGGACAGGATGGCAGGATGGAAACAGAGGTGGAAGGGTGGGTGGGTCTAGGTAAGAGAAAAAGAACCAGCAGAATGATGCTTGTTCTCCAGTGCAGGGAATCCTAAAAAGAAGGAAGTTTAGGGTCAAGAGCCTTCTATAGGAAAATAAAGAAAATCAAGTTAAGGTATTTACTATTTTTTTTACATTTGGTAGAGTCTTTTTTACTTTTTTATTTTTATTATCTTTAAGTAGGTTTTTTTGGTTGGTTTGTTTTGGTTTGGTTGTGGGGCTTGAACTCAGGGCTTGGTGCTGTCCCTGAATCTCTTTATGCTTGAAGCTAGTGTTCTACCCCTAGAGCTGTAGCACCACTTCTGGTTTTTGTGTGATTAATTGGAGGTAACAATCTCATGAGAATTTTCTTCCCAGACTGGCTTCAGACCATGAGCCTCACATTTCAGCCTCCTGAGTAGCTAGGATTACAGGCATGACCCACTGATGTCTGGCTTTTTTAACTAGTTTTACAAAGGAGTTGCTATTTGATAAAACAGTATATGAATACAGTGTATCTTGAGCAATGTCAACTCTTTTGACATTCTCACTCATCACTCCCAACCCACACCTTTCATAGTTTTGTAGGATATACATTGAATTATCCAATGTATTTTCCCCTCTTTCTCCTCTATAACACAGTGTTTCTGCTTTTAATCCTGTAGTGTTTTTTGGTTCAAAAGCTTTTTCTTCAAATGCATTGTAGATTTTTTTAAAAGAACATCTATTTGGTAATACTGCCAAAATTAATAGACAAATTCAATGCAATTCTTATTAAAATCCCTATGACATACATCACTGAAATAAGAGAACAGTCCAAAAATTCATATGGGACAACAAAAGACCTAGAATAGCCAAAACAATTCTAGGGAATGAAGACAACATGGGAGGGATATCCATGCCGAACTTCAAACTCTACTATAGAGCTATAATAACAAAGACAGCATGGTACTGGCACAAAAACAGACCCGAAGACCAATGGAATAGAATAGAAGATCCAGAAATAAATCCACAGGCCTACAGCCAGCTGATATTTGACAAAGGAGCCAAAGACATACAATGGAAGAAACACAGCCTCTTCAACCGCTGGTGCTGGGAAAACTGGGCAGCCACATGCAGAAAACTAAAAGTGGACCCCAGCCTATCACCATGCACCAACATCAACTCAAAATGGATTAAAGACCTTAACATTAAACCTGAATCTCTGAAACTACTTCAGGACAGAGTAGGAGAGACACTTGAACTAATAGGCACAGGAAGGAACTTCCTGAACAGAGTCCCAGGGTCACAACAAATTGGAGAGAGACTCAACAAATGGGACTACCTTAAAATAAAAAGCTTCAGCACAGCTAAATCTATTGCAACCAAGCTAGAAAGACAACCATCTAATTGAGAAAAAATATTTACCAGCAATATATCAGACAAGGGGTTAACATCCAGTAAATACAGGGAACTCAAGAAACTAATCCCTTCCAAACCTAACAAACCAATTACTAAATGGGCAAGGGAACTAAAGAGGGACTTCTCAGATGAAGAAATAAAAATGGCAAAGAAATACATGAGGAAATGTTCATCATCCCTGGTGGTGAAGGAAATGCAAATAAAGATAACCCTGAGATACCACCTTACCCCAGTCAGAATGTCCCACATCCACAAATCAGCCAATGACAAATACTGGAGGGGATGTGGAGAAAGAGGAACCCTATTACACTGCTGGTGAGAATGTACACTAATACAACCACTTTGGAAAGCAGTCTGGAGGGTCCTTAGAAAGCTAAAGATTGACCTCCCTTACGACCCAGTCATACCACTTCTAGGCATCTACCCTGAACAACAGGAACCAATATACAAGGACACATGCACCTCCATGTTTATTGCAGCACTGTTCGCAATAGCTAGGATATGGAAACAACCCAGATGCCCCACCACAGATGAATGGATCCAAAAATTGTGGTATCTATATACAATGGAATATTATGCAGCCATTAGAAATGACAAAATAATGGCATTTGCAGGGAAATGGATGGAGCTAGAAGAAATCATGTTGAGTGAGGTAAGCCAAGAGCAAAGAGACAAACGGTACATGGTCTCCCTGATAAGTGGATGTTAAATCCAAAATGTTAGGTGATATGACAAAATTAACAGGACTTAAGAAACAAAGAACTTCCATTCATCTGGTCGAACCACTACTAACTATCCCCATGCTGCTGATCACATGTATGGTGTATATGTATACACCATTATATGTTATAGATTGTGATAGACAATTTGCTCCAGGAAAGTTAGAATGAGCTTGTGACTTTAAATGAGCATCATTATTCCACAATACTGTGAAATTTGGGAAATTATGTAATCACTTGATCACAATTAAAAAAAAAAAAAGAACCTCGGGGAAGGTAGGGAGGGAAGGGATAGTAGGGGGAAAACAATGGAGGGGGTAACAATGCTCAATAGGAAGTGTACCCATTACCTTACTCATGTAACTGTAACCCTCTGTATAGTATCTTTACAATAAAAAATTAAAAAAAACTACATATATAAAAAAAGAGCATCTATTTCCAAAGATGTCTGTCCTGTGGCAGTCAACGTTTCATTCTGAAGGAGGAATTCCTGCGAGAATTTTCTCTTTGGAGGCCTTTTCCTGATTAAACCTGTTGGGATGTTTTGTGTATAGGAATGATTGCCCAGGAAGTACAAGAAATCCTACCCAGAGCCGTAAGAGAGATGGGTGAAGTCACCTGTGAAAATGGAGAGAAGGTGGAGAACTTCCTCATGGTTGATAAGGTAATTCATCACTGTATAGGTGTCTCCTACTAGCTTCTCCTGTGGTATCATCACAGGCTGAAACCTTTCCAGGAAACGTGACATTAAACAGAATTCTTCACTGAGCTGTTGAGACATTTGGTATCAATTATTCCACACTGGTCATGGCCCTGAACTAGAGTGTGATTCAAGTAAAGAGCACCACCTAGCAAGGTCAAAGCCTTGAGTTCAAACCCCCATACTGCCACCCCTGCCCCAACATAAAACAAAGCCAAATAAACTAAACAACTAAACACACAGAACTTAGAGAAAAAACAAAAACATCTCTGATCATATGATGTCTTTTTCCCATTTTGGATCTTCATTGGCTCCATTATGACCCTCCATGCCATAGATTGCATCTGCTCTTCCTAACTTCATTCCAGACACTCACCCCTGTCCCCTCAAGCCCGTAACACTTTCAGGCAAAGCCACATTGAACAATGACCTTTTCTTTTCTTTTCTTAAAGAAGCTGGACCTTTCCAGAATGCCATGTGTCTGTACATGCTGTGTCTTTAACTTGGCCTTTGCCACCTCTCATCACTCTGCACTGAGCATTCCTTTATTTTCTTTCAAAAGACAGGTGTTTCTGTTCCCCAATAGCTGACCTTCTTCCCTCCCAGGCTTCTGTGGCCTCCCTTACCCCAGCACCAGGCACTTCTTGTTTGCAAGCCTTTCCCACACCAGCCCTTTTCTCTCTTTTATTCTTATCTCAGAGCTGTGCCTTTGAATATCTTCTGCCCTAAAATCTTTTTGTGGGATCTCAGTGCAAGGCCTTCCCAACCACCCATCTGAAATAATCCCTGTGACACTAAGGCTCATGATGTTTATAAAGTTTAGGGTTACTGCTAGGGGCCAAGGTCCTTTGCACTGATACAAAAATCTGGTCTTTTTGCAGCAGACAACACCCAACCCTCTCAACTGGGCCTCTGTGCTATACATAGCAGCTTGGAAAGTTGTTCTTGACTATAATTATCTGTTTATTTATCCACTTGTTTGTTGCCAGTCTCCCCAAGTAGTTGTGTGAGAGAAGAAATTTATGTTTTTCAAAATTGCATTTTATTGTGGCCTTTACCTCAAGGCTTAGAGAACTGTAGGAATTCAGCAAAGATTGGTAGGATGAATTAATGAGATCTAAGATGATCCTATCTCCGTACTTAGGCTTGTGGAGATACATCTTCTAGAGTGTTTCTCATATCACATTTTTTTTTCTATTTGTGTCTCCTTCATGAGATATGAGATTCTGGAGTTTAGAGAATATACTCGCTTAATCCTTGTGCTGATTATACAGCATCTGATATGATTTAGACAATGCTGAGCAGAAATACCTGAGTTTCCAAATCTCAGTGAAGAGAAGAGATCTGGTTCTACTCACATAAGGATGTTGGAAGAAAAGTGATTTTCTAGGGAAAAGATAAGTTTAGTGTTGACTTTGTGGTATCAACTGAATAGCACATGAACATGTTCAAAAAGAAGTGACTCAGAGTGTGAAACTTGAAAGAGGTGTTGTGAGAAGAAAGGAAGCTGCAGTCATGGTGAAGATATTGAGGGAGAGATTATGGATGGTGGTCACAGATACAATGCCTATGGGTCAAGTCAAGTCTGACCAGAAGGTAGCAGCAGCAGCTTCTTCTCCTTCTTCTCTTTTTCCTCCTCCTCCTCTTCCTTACTTCTTCTCCTTCTCCTTCTTTATAGCTTTAACATTCACATTTGTTGCCTTTGTTTAAAAATGGATTTGTTAAATTAAGGAATGGAATCCATTTTTTTGGTCAATCACTTATGATGTGCTAAATATTCTCCTAAATAATAAGAGAAGACAAAACAAATAAAGTAGACACAGTTGTTGCTGCCACGATTGCCTTATAGTGGACTGACCAATAGTAACAATTATAAACCACAAATAAAGCTTAAAGTTGTAATTAGCACTATGAAGGAAGCCAATTAACTGAATAGAAAATAATGTCACTATCTACAGCTATTGCTATATGCTTAGCATTTTAGTTTTATTTTGGAGTGCATTGGGAAAGAATAAAATAATAGAGCCAAGTGAAAGGTTTCATTATTATTCTGAAAAAGGTAAAACAATGGAACATTAGACAGACAATTCACAGTAAAGGAAACTAAATAGCTAACATAAGAAAGAGATGCACAACTTTATGAATCAAGAAAAGGCAAAATTAAAATGATATAGTCCTACTTTAACTCAGCAAGAACTGCAAATTTTGCTGTCTGATAATGCCAGGTATTGGTGGGTACTGAGGGAAATTAATTACCTCCTTGTCTATTTGACCTTGTGAAAGACTTATGGTGGCGGAAGTTTGAGAAGATTAAGTTTAGAGTCTGCTTTTTATCTTTATTCATGAGTAACTGGACATTTACAGCCATTGCTCATTTCTCATGAGGCGATGTTAAAAGTTGTCTTGGGGAAGAAGGTGTCAGGTACTAAGTAGGCAGCTTCACTGGCCTGCAAAGGAGCACACTGGTCACTCTGAGACTCCAGTACACCAAAGAATTACAATACACTGAGCATGTGTCAGTTCACCTGGAACCTTGCTTCTAAGCTGAAGCACTTTCCACAGAAAATTGCACTTAAACAAAAGTAACAAAAAAAACACAAGATTTTTAAGGCAAAATCAAGGCACAATAATGTACGGAATTTTAACCATTTGTACCCAGTTCATGCTCTTGCCATATCAGGCTAAGTAAGGTTGATGGATAATGTGGCATCCTCGGAAATGAGCACACAAGTGCTCTTCGCAAGAGAGAGTTGCCTATGAGAGGAGCCTCTTCTCCAGGGACCTGTTGAAAATTCCACAGGCAAGCCAGAGCTTTCACATCATCCCATTAGCCCTGGTTTTTCCTGGTTTGGGTTCTATTCTCTAAATCCACGTCAGTCTGGTGAGCAAACTCTTGGATGAGGATCTAAAGCTGTGTTTATGCAAAGCCCAAACAATGCCACACATACCCACTAGCTAAACAGTTTCTCTCCCTTGGCAATTGTTTTTACCATAGCCAATTGCAGGTTATTTTATTCCCATGATTTGATGATAAATAATCAGTCCATGTAACACTGAATGCATCATTTACCATAAGGAGAGGACTTCCAGTCTGTGACTCTTACTGGGAAAGAAAAAAAAAAGGGAGGCCTGTTTCAACTTCCTTTGTGATGAGGCTTAGTTACCCTCATCCACTGTTTTTAAGTAGAAAAGTTATAGGTCCAAAAAGAAGAGACATTAACTCCACTGCCTGCCTGGCTGTGCCTCAGTTATCCGAACACCTTCAAGGTCCCAAAGCAGCAGAAACAGTCTTTGGGTTTTCTGGAGGCAAAGCTTTAGACTGAAGAGTTTTTTTATCTGTCTCCTAAGCCAATACCCTGCCACAGGGAAGGGATCTAATTGGAATGGAGTGCAATAGCCTGGTACAATCAAATCACTAACCATTGTACTGAAGATGATAAGCACCAGTGTTTGTTAATTCACCCACATTTTCATGTGTATTTCCTAACATGGGAAGGAAAACTGGATTTTATTTATTATACTTTTTGCTTCGCTGAAAGAAACATCAGACTAAAAAATGAAGCAGAAGTTGGCCACTTTCTTCATCTCACTAGAGAGCAATACTTTGGCTTCTCAGTGCTTCCTGACATAAACCACTACAGTGAGGATATTCTTTCTTTTGATCATCAACTATGTACTGAGTTCTGCTAAAACACTGAAACTGTGCAAGAGGTAGGCTCTGACTTTTGATCCCCTTCTCTAGGTGTTTATTATATAGGTAAATATGACACCAAGTTTAGGGCAGTTTGGAGGAGGAGAGAACAGGTAGTAGAGGAGCAGCATCTGCTACTCCTAGAGACTGGAGGATGTATACAATGTTCAGCAAACGTTCAATATGATTAGAGAATAGAGTGTGAAGGGGGCAAAGGTGAAAGATAAGCTTTCGATGAAGAACCCACTATACACCAGCTAATAGCTCTGCTTTCACAAATGCCTGTGTTGTTGTCATATGTATACACATTTGCCAAATGGCCCCACTGTGTTTGTTCAGAAAAAAAAACACTCGTGTGGTCAATACATACACTGAGTAAAAAACAAGTGTTTCCCACAGTTCGTAAAAGATTTTTGCATGATTTGAAGCAGTTGCTCCTTTTCCTTTTGAGGGTGAATGTCAGTGTAATCATTCTGTTTCCCATCACAACTGTAAAGGAATGTTGTTTCAGTTGAGGTAGTGGGCGCTGGTTAAAACTGGTAATATCTGCACCGAGCTGATTAATTCAATGAAGTTCGGTTACAAAATTGTTCATAGGAAAAGATAAACATCAAATGAAAATACTTTTCAAAATACCCTAGGACACAGTGTATTCTCATGTCAGCTCTAATGAGTCCAACCCTTTCCCTGAGGCCTGGATGTGAGTGTTGAGTAAAAAATTCCTCAGGCATTTTATGATGATTCAAACCCTTCTCTATTACTGGTGTAGAAAAGGCCATTTTCAGAAAACTCTAGGTTATACTCTTGAACACATTCATATTGACCTGACGATGGTAGAGGACAGAAATCAAAAGTTAATCCCTATCATATGTCCTGGAAATTTATGTTTTTGGTAATTTTCCACTGGATTCATAAAGTGATGGCAGGCCAAAATTTTAATCAGGAAGTTAGCAGTAAATTTCTTCCCCATCTTTATTTCCTCTTACATGGGAAATTATCTCCTTGTCTATTAGACCTATGAAAAGACATACGGTGTTGGATAGTTTGAGTAGAAGAAAGTAAAGTCTGCTTTTCATCATTATTGATAAGTAACTGGACATTTGCAACCATTGCTTGCTTCTCATGAGTCAGGGCTAAAGGGCTCTTGTGGAAAATGGCGCATATGGTTTTCACAGCTATTGTGAATTACTACCTACATTCATTGTTTTATTAGGGGAAGAAAATCATGATCCTCCATCATTTCTTCTTTATTCTCTGGAGTTCTTCTAAAATGAACAACTTTCCTTCATCAAATATGAGCTGATATTAAGGAAAAGCAATATAAAGCTTCATTGGTTCTTTTACTTACAAATTTTCACAAAATGAGCTAAATTTCTAATATCCTCCAAATACATACCACACACACAGACACACACACAGACACACACACACACAGACACAGACACACACACACACACACACACACACACACACACACACACACACACACACACACACACACTGTTTGGAGGATGAACTCATGGCTTTGTAAGCTACAACTTGTGCCAAACCCCGGTCCTTTTGGCTTTAGTTTTGATTTTTCAGATAGGATCATATGCCAACTTTGTCTAAGATGGCCTTAAACCACAATCTTACTTTTGCCTCCTGAGTAGCTGGGACCACCAGCATGCACCCTGTTCCCCAGCCCATTAAAATATTTTTTTAAAAATTGAATAGAATTCTGCATGTTCTCAAAATACAGTCATTTCTTTGATCTATTGCAGTATTACTACTTTGATCTATCTTTGGGCCAAGGTAGCTCTTTCAGTTGGCTCTAGAGTTATTTTGACATAACCACAGTCCTCTATGATAGCTCTCTGGTTTCTCAGGTTGTTAGGTGTTTCAGGCTCTCTTCAAACTGTTCCAGGAATTACTAATTCTCCAAAGAGTCCTGGTTCCTTTCAGTGGAATAGTTTTTAGTATACAGTGAAGGTGCTCATTGTTAGTAAGTTAGAAATTACCTTGTTATTCCTTTTCAATGGGCATACAGTACTTTTTTCTTTTAAAAAGTCAAATAGACCAGAAATTTATAATAATATTTGTAGTTTCAGTTTAGTTTTCTTTTGATTTTACTTAATGTTTTTATGTCTATAGCTCTTTTCTTTTCTTTTTTTTAATATTATTTTATTTTATTTGAGAACATACTGTACAGAGGGGCTACAATTACATGGGCAGGATAATGCATACATTTCTTACCAAGCATTGCAGCCTCCTCCTTTGTTTACCCTTCACCTCCCTTCCCAGCCTCCCCCCTCTCCCCACCCAATTATACCCCCTCCCCCCCCCAACCGACATTGTAAAGCTGGTTTTGACATGACATTTTGTACTTCTCATTGTTGCAACAAGTCCACCTGAATCCTTAAACGATTTGTTTGCCCCCATCTCCTCCACATGTTATACTGACATCAAATATAGTGAAAGCGGGGGTTACACTGTGGGGGAGGGACATACAAAGCAACAAAGAAATAATCTTATAAATGCGTTAGAAACATATGCATGAAAGAAACGAAAACATTAAAATACATATTTAAGGGTTCATTTTCCTAACATCACATTATCTGACCTTTTCTGCTTGATATAGCTCTTTTCTTAAGTACAAAAATTCATGATTTCTAAAGCAACTATTTGTCTTATCCAAGTATAAATGTGTATGACAGAAATCATGTGTATATCATCCTTACTAATAATATAGTCATTAAAATGTTAAGATTTTTTTTGCTGTTTCTTTCTGTAAGGCCAAACCCAGAAACTCAGTACTAAATTAGGGTAATTTGTTTGCTTTTGCTATTTATTTATGGAAATTTTTTGGTTTAATTATGTTTTATAATTATTTAAAATACTCATTATTTTAGAGGAAAATTTATAAAACAAAATATATTCAGAGATCCTGGCTTTTATCTATCTCATTTTTCTCTTATTCTTCCTTACATCATATGTAAAAATTTAAGTTTTGATTTAGCTGAAATTTTTCTATGCATTTTTTTGTCTTCTCTTAGACTCAGGGGATCATGGTATATACACGCTCTTATGCTGTACTGTAACCTTTGCTCCATGCCTTTAGATGTTGTATAGTGTGCTGCTATGTGAGTGTAAGGTGATTTATTGGCAAGTCCATTCTTTTTTTTAAAAACTTTTTTTTTTTTTTTTTGGTGGTTATGGGGCTTGAACTCAGGGCCTGAGTACCCTCCCTGAGCTTCTTTTGCTCAAGACTAGCACTCTACCAATTGAGCCACAGTGCCACTTCTGGCTTTTTCTGTGTATGTGGTACTGAAGAATCAAACCGAGGGCTTCATGCATGCTAGGCAAGCATTCTACAACTAAGCCACATTCCCAGCCCAGAAAGTCCATTCTTGATGGACATTTGGGTTGATTTCAGTCTTTTTCTTCCCCCTTACCTTTCATGGGATCCATGGGATAAATTTTTTAAATGTGTTTGGTTACTGGGTCAAAAAAAATTTTTTTTAAATGTGTTTTGATAGGTAGTGCTAAATTCTACCTCATAGTAGTTTCTGTCAATTCATGGTTTTTGGGTTTGTTTGGGGTTTTTTGGATAGCTTTTGAAGAATATCTGGTAAGGCTTCAGGAAAAATATAAAAATTTTGACTTTTTAATGAAATAAGGAATGTCACTTTTAAAAGGTTTTCTTAAAGCACGGATAGGCTTAAGAGATCAGCCCCTCCCCCCATGCTTTCCCCCTCTCAAATAGTAAATAAAGCTTTCTACTTTTCTCCGCTGCTAATTCAGTCTTCTTCAATTCACTTCCCATGATAAGGCATGTCCCTCAACTTGATGAGATACACAGATAATCAACAGAGTGCCTTTACTCCACATATTTTCCATTGTTGTAGGGAGACAGGCCATATAACCTTTGGCAAAGGGCCCAGGGACAAAACTGAACATATTTTGGGTTCAATGAAAAAGAGTAAGTTGCCTACTGACTGACTGGTGGTCTCTTGGAAGGCTCTGGGTAGATGGGGATTGAACTGGCCTCAAGGAAAGCATTTCTATCAGACACAGGCTCTGGGGCGTGAGCATTTCTTCCCACTCCCCGTATGGGGCTTCTATGGGAAATTGAGAGTCTTTTTGTGGTTCACAGGACACATTCGCCTTTAATTGCATAAACTGAACTTTAAACTTGTAATGTTTAGCTTTTGATTCCTTTCACCCTCCACTTACCATTGGAGTATCTTAATTGTACCAAAACAATGGGTTTCCATGAGGACATTTTCATACATGTGTATGTATGACTGATTCCTTTTTGAGTGATTGCTCTCCAGGTCTTGAAACCCTTCAGCTTCAGTTTGCACAGTGAGTATCTCAAAGACATACAGCCCCCAGCTTTTGACCATACAACCCCATTCTTGAGTCCCTGGTCTCAGGCTCGTGAGTGCACACTAGTGGACTGACCTCTGTGAAAGTCAGAGAGTGCTGTAGGACTTTGGACTTCCACAAGAGAGAAGAAAAGTAGGAGAGGTCATGGGGTCAGGGTGTGAACTCATAAGAGCTTCCCAGCCGTTGTGGTTATTGTTGTTATTGCTTAGAGAGAAAGGGAGGCCCCTGTCCATATGACAGCTGAAGTGTGTAGGTGAAGAAGGCAGGCTGTGGCCTGGGGGCTCAGGCTGGTGAGTTCCTTTCTCTTTCTTTCTGACCTGTCAGTGACTTTCTTTGAACGAAAGGGATTGTCTTTTGGTTTTTAAAATTTTTCTTGGGAGTTAGGTTAAAATATAGTTGTAAATGATATATTGCTCATGGTATGTTAAAGCAGAACTTAATATCTCAACAATTATCCTCCATTTCATTTATTTATTTTTCTCCCCTTTATTTTTTTTATTACTGTTTTCTTATATCTTCTTATTTGTGAATGAAGAAACTTAAACCAAAGGAGCTGATAACATTTTACGAGAGGCTCCACATTTTCTCTATGCAGAGAAAAGCCTTTATAGTTTCTTTGTTTTTCTTTTGGGTTTTTGCTCCTCTGTTTGTTTTGGGACAGACTATTCTTGACTCATGACCCTCTTGCCTGAACATCCGAAGTGTGGGATTACATGTGTGCACTACCATTCCAGCTAAATTGGGGTCTTCATTCCTTTCTCTTTCACCTGAGCAATTTGAGGCATATCTTATCAAGGAAAGCTGAAGTCACTTTGTAACAGGAATTTAGTGATGTACACACAAATCATCATTCAGAAATCGGTTCTGACTTCCTTTTTATGAGCTTAAATATAACATAATGCTGATGGAAAATAAATCTTTGGAATCTGAACATGGAACAGCCTTCAACTCTATTCTCTCTTGGATTACAAGGACTTATTTCCATTTTATTGCAAATTGAACCGAAGCAGTTTTACCATACAGCTAGCAGTTTAACAACAATCCTTTAAGTTCTGAACTTGTCCAGATTTGTCCTGTGTGACCTTGAAGTTGTGGTTATATAACCATTGTCAGTTATGTGTGTGTTCAGGAATGGTGTACTCCCCTGTCTTTGAATGGGCAATGGACAGTTCCCTGGCCGCTTCAAACTGTGTCAGTATGCAGCTTGTATTACTTTCCTTTTTAGGACCAGATCTTCATGGAAAATGTAGGGGCAGTAAAGCAGCTCTGTAAACTAACCAACAACCTTGAAGAAAGAATAGAAGAGTTAGAAATGTGGAACAGGAAGTTGGCCAGGCTAAAGAGCCTCAGTAGCTGGAAGTCCTCAGCTAGTGGAGCAAGTTCAATCAGGTATGTCTACCAATTATATAGGAATCTGGGAAAGGAGTGGGCTTGTTTCATTACCAGATCAAACCAACTGGTCTTTTCCATCAAGCAGCAATCATTACTGTATGAGATTAAGGTCCCTATTCTTCTCTTGGCATGTTTTAGGACACATTCCCTTAGGTGATAATAAATACAATAAAACATAATAAAATATGAACCATCTGTCCAATAGCAGTGTTATAGAGCTGCTGTATTTTAGCAAAAGAATGGCTTTGAAAAATGATCATTTCTAAGTTTAGAAAGCCAAGTTCATTCCTCTGGGGAAAAATAATTTTATTTTTTGGTTTTTATTAAGAAAGTAAATGTACATTTCCTTGGTCAGTTTCTGAGGAAAAGAGCAATGTAATGTTTAATGCATTCATTTATGGTTAGTAAGTGTTTTTCCCCCCAAAATAAAAGAACTTACAGTTGCTTTAGTATTTTTTTTTCCTCTTCAAATTATCACTGTTTTATAAAAGAAAATCATGCTGCTGTGTTTATGACAGCCTGGGCCTTTGTCATATAATTCCTACAGTGTCATTTGAATAGTTAATCAATTTTTCTCTCTTTTTAAGCAAATTTAGCAGAGCTGTTAGCACATCTTCTCCAAGAAGGGCCATTTCCAAAAAAAACAACAAGGTAAATAGATTTAAATTTATAATGAACCAACATTGTGCTTTCTATACAAAACAACAAAAAAAATCCTTAGAGAAACTGATCAACAATTTTCCTACCATTTATCTACTGATAATTAGGTTTTCCCTAATTTCCATCCTAATGCACTTCATTAGTCCTTTAAGGAGTATTAACTGTTTCTAAAATAGCAAATGTTTAGAGAAAAGAATCCAGAACATGTTCATGTCAGAAATACCCTAGTGTTTTTATGATTGCATTGTCCCTTCAGGTAAACCCAGTATTGCTCACAGTCAGATGGCTTGTGCAGCAAGTTCCATGAATAAGTTTCACCTGATCTGATGCCTTACTTATCATTCAGAAGATACCAAATGTGCTGCAGTTAATCCTCTAATCCCTCTTTTTCCTTTGATATTTATCCCTAAATATGCAAATGGAGGTCTCAATATTCACCTACCTTCAAAGATAAAAATCTGATGGTTTCATTCATGAAAAAAGATAATTTATGTCAAGAAGGATATTTCCAATCAAATGTGAAGCTTAATCATTTATGAAGTTGAAGCTATCCTTAGGGATGACAGGGATGGGTGATGAGGGAGAGGTAGGCCTTCTCACATAGGTAGATAGTGATAAAAAGTGGTGAATATAACACACGGAAGACATCATGTGGCCCATCGTGCCACTTCTCCCCACAACGCCCTGGATTTCTCCTCAAGTGCTTCTTCTTCCCATAATGCACAGAGCCTAGAACATATTGTTCAATAAACACAAAACACTAAAATCACAGAGTGGGAAAGGTGTTCTTTGTACTAACTGAATTGAAATAGTTTGGAGGGAATGGAAGTTGTATTCTCATCAGCCTAAATAAATGCATTTTAGTCATCTGCAACCTTACCCAGATAGTCTGTTTATTTTGTAGTTATTTCAGAATATTAAATAGAATGTATGGTCCATGAGAGCAGGCCATGCTGTTTTCCTAGGGAATAGCACATAGTAGGCACTCAAGAAGTATTTGCAAGATGAATGCAGAAATGGAGAGCCTGTCTGAAGATATTCCTGAAGGCTCACAGTGAAAATTGTGTGTGTGTATGTGTGTGTGTGTGTGTGTGTGTGTGTGTGTGTGTGTGTGTGTGTGTGTGGAGTTGGAGTGGGGGCATTAAAGAACACACATTCAATGCTTGTAAGAAGCTATTTGGCAGCAAAGTTAAGTCAGATGTGATCTCTTCTAAGAAAGTTGAAAGGCACAGAATACAAAAAACAGTTGGATATGATGTGCTAAATACTGCAAAGGCTCAGAGAGCTGCAGCATTTCTGGGAGCCTGGCCTTAAAGGCACAGTGCATATGGTCAAACAGCCATGGATCTGGGGAGGAGGTTTTGGATGGAATGGCATAAACAAAAGCCTGGGAGCTGGAAGTGGCTTTATTGAAGGGTTAGGTTGGTGTTTGTAAAGGAGGATGGTGAAGACAAGGCTGGAAACATGGCCCAAACATTTGATAAGCCATTAAGACCTCTAGGATAATGCTAATAATGCTAATGTTAATAATGTTAATGCTAATGTTAACCCTAGAAATAATTAATAAGATCTAAGTTGTACTGTGTATCCTACTTTTTTTTGCCAGACAGAAAAAAAATGAGGCAGCATGTCATTGTGTTTAAGAGCACAGATTGTGGAGACAAAAAATTTTCAGTTCCAATCTTGGCTTGGTGAATTATTAGATATAGGTCTTGGGTAACAAAGTTAGCCTTCCTGTGGCTTAATTTTACTGTCTTGAAAATGGGTTATTGAGGATGAGAGTCAAGATTTACAGTCTAGTGTGTATGAAGAACTCAAAAGAGTGTAGGGAACACAGTAGGTGCTGGATATATGTTCATTTTTGTTAATATTTTCAAACCTATCATTTTAGTGGGTCTCCTACTCTGGTGTGTAGTAAAATTGTCCAGGGAGTCTGATAAGCAATGGTAGTGTTCTTCCCTCTATGCAGTCTTGGAAGGATATCTCAGATTTTTCTGTGAAGCTGACTTTCCCTTTGCTGCTGCCACCAACTCTGAGTGTCCTATGTTCTTCAAGTGTAGATGGGGAGTGGTACTCTCAGACTAGGTGTGTAAGGGGTGTTACTGAGAAAAATGGCTGCTGTGAGCAATTGATGAGCCTTCCCAGATGGTAAGAAGCTGGCCTGGGAACTCTTTTTCTACGCTGCTCCCAATGCTGGCCAAGACAGGGTCTAGAGGAAGATTGAGGTCTTTTGATGTCCTGTTCACCCAGTTTTTCCCTCTCTTTCTTCATCTCCAAGAAGATGGTTGGTTCCTGGTTGCTGCTCTGTATATATGGAGTGAGGTAGGAAGCCCTCAAGTTAAAGCTACAATTTAGGGTAGATGGAGGAGAAGGGAAGACGGGAAGGCATGGCTAAACACTTTTCATTACTTCCTCTCAGAGGTGAGATCCTTTACTCTATGTCAAGTAAAACCTATCAAAACAATCTTTTGGAGCAGTTAGGTTTTTAATAGGTCCCATAGTAATCCTTTTGCATGTCTGAATGGGACAGCCATTGTACTATTAGCTGGACTCACCTAATAACTCTGAAATGTAAGCAGGTATTATATTATTATTCCCATTTTAATGATGAGAAAAAGGAAGAACAATAACATTTAGATGATTTGTTCAGAACTCAGTTTTAAGTCCAACTCCAGACCCCTTATGAGTTTGGTCAAGGGTTTCTTGAACAAAACCATGGCAATTTTAAATAAGTCAATAGCAGATTGATGGGGAAGCACTGATTCTGAGCAAAACACTATTTAAGTCCAAGTGCTCTAGCAAATTTCACTGAGCGCCTTCTCTGTACAACACACTTCTCAGCGCATCAGGTCCAGTGAAACAGGAATGGTACAAACCATTGACCTCTTGGTATTTAGAATGGCTTCA
Source organism: Dipodomys merriami (assembly GCF_024711535.1). Lineage (NCBI taxonomy): Eukaryota > Metazoa > Chordata > Mammalia > Rodentia > Heteromyidae > Dipodomys > Dipodomys merriami. The sequence goes on from NW_027202271.1 coordinate 30,182,484, forward strand.
TCAGCAGCTCACATGCATGGCTCAGTTACAACAGCCCCCCAGCTTTTGTGTCCTTGTTAACGACTTATATGTGATCAATCTACCATCTTACATGGAAGATATTTTCCTCAATCAGATAACAAGCCTAAAAAACTATAACTAAACACCAATTTTAAGCCATTTCTTAATTACTACCACTCTCTGATACCTTCCAATAAAAAAATGATTCTATTCAATCTCCCTACAAGGAAGCAAACAAAATACCCCCACTGTGTGGTGGGAAACTAGATTTTCTATTTTTTTTTTTTTATTTGCTAGGACTAGGTACTCAGGGTCCTGCATTCTTGTTTGGCTTTTTCCATTCATGGCCATCTCTTGAGGCATGCCATTACTTCCAGGTTTTTGCTGGTTAATTGGAGATAAGAGTCCTTCAGATTTTCTGCCTAGGCTGACTTCAAACTGATTTATTTGCCTGGGCTGATGTTGAACTGTATTCCTCAGGTTTTAGCCTCCTGAGTAGCTAGAATTACAGCTGTAAATCACTGGTTCTGGACCAAGAGCTCCTTATTTAGAGATAGTCAGAGAACCTTAGCTCGATTCCCTACCAGTTTCACAGCTGCTTATTCTATACTTCTTGGATATATACTGGTGTTACACCAATATATTTTAGCCCTAAAGGTTTGTCACATTAACTGAGACTGAATTATTAATTTCCATGCCCCTTATAGCGTTTTACCTAGTAGCATCCTGTAAGTATTTGTTGGATGTATGTAAGAATACAATATGTCCAGGGCTGTCCTTATAAACAGGTGGAAGCATTAAAGAAGGGGTTGTAAAGGGGTTCTTAACAGTATTTTATGCACAACAATCTTTCCCATGGTTTGTCATGATGCAGATTCTCCCATTGGACTTTATTCCTCTACTTCTGGGAGAACTTTTGATTTTCCGTATTTTCTATTAAGGCGGACACCTGGGTTCTGACAGTGTCTCATCTCACAAGTTGTTTTCTCGTAGAAAACTAAGAACAAGTGGCAAGTCGATGGCATGGCAGTTGTCCTTCAGGGTGTCAGGGAAAGGAAGGATTGTAGTAGCTGGAATATCAAGGAAAGCTAGAGACTTGGGGAGGCTTCTAAGGAGACTTGCTTTTAGAAGCAGGGGAGGAGACAGATGTAAATTGGGGCAAGCTAAGAGCCATCCCAAGGGAGATAGATAGGGATGCTCCTGCGGGGAGCAGAGTTTTAGGCTTCCTTTGCACATCTAATGTGCCCATGTATCATTGTTCATTAATGAACCTTTCTGTAGGTTTATTTTTCAGGAAAAAGACTGCTGTGTCCTAACTGGGTTTTCCAGACCTTGGTCATAAGTCTAATTGCTGTGATGACATTTTGGTAAGAAAAACTTGAATGTTATCAGTGTCATATGTCGAGTTTCCCTACCCTCTCCAAGTTTTCTTTTTCTTATGTATGAACTGGGGACTGACCTTCCATTTATTTAGAAGACAGCAGCTCTTTAAACCAGGCTTTTACCTTTGGTAGCTCATTTTGCATGTCATTGTGACAGGAGAAAGTTGTTTTTTGTTTAAAGATTGGGGATTGAACCCAGGGCCTCATATATGCTAGAGAATCTCTCTGCCACTGGAGCCGTGTTCCCATTCAAAGAGCTTCTGTTTGTTTGGACTCAGGGTATCATGCTTGCTGGGCCTAGCACTTGAGCCACAGTACCAACCCTTTTTTTGTATTGATTATTTTTTAGATAGGCTCTCACTTTATATGCCTGGGCTGGTCTGAACTGAGATTCTCCTATTTGTAATTCCCTGCATTGCCGAGGTGACAGGCCTGTGCCACCTCATCCAACTATTGGCTAAGATGGGGTCTCACAATATCACTCTTCCTCTTGGGCTGAAATCCCTTGATCTTCACCTTCCTTGGAACTAGGATGAAAGGCTTGAGCTGAGCCACTGTGCCTGGCTTTTTTTGTTTTTTGACAGGGTCTTTCTAACTTTCCCTAGACTGGCCTCAAAGAATAATACTACTGCCTTTTCCCACTGTCTGGGATTATAGGTCTACACTATCATGCTCAGCTTGTTTTTTTTTTTTTCAATTGATTGCTGCTGTATTTTAGCAAACTTTGTGTGTGTGTGTGTGTGTGTGTGTGTGTGTGTGTGTGTGTGTGTGTGTGTGTGTGTGTGTGTTTCTCTTGGCTTTGCAAATAATTTCCTCAAGTTCTTCTTTTGCCCTTCCTGTCTACTTGGGGGAAGGAGAGAGTAGGAAATCAAGTATAATCCACTCTCCTTGGCCACTCATATTTATTAGGATTCCTCTGCATTCTGCAGTGAAGACTTCATACCAAAAGGGACACCAAATGTAGGAGAATGCATCTAACATGGTGATTTTGCAGTCAAATCTTCTGAGCCATTAAATCAAGGATGACAGTATTAGCTAAGAGAATGGTGCCACTCTTGACCACCGTCCCCCTGCTGGGAAGTGGGAGGGGTCCTTTGTTAGAATGCAGGGCTCAGGCCTCTGGCCTCCAGGATCCTGCTGCTGTGATGGCCTCCTTCCTGCCCTTTGGCCCCTGGTCATCTTGCCTGTGTCCTCTGGACCTATGAATACTCCTTTCTTAGGTTTAGTCTATTTACAAGGTGAAAGAAAATGCTTTGTGAGTGTGGGGTTGGCAGCAGGACCTTTTCTTAGGGAAGTCAATCATGCAAAGTCAGTGAGGGTGCCAAGGGGCTTCCTCCTCCTTGATCTCAACCAACTTTCCAGCTACAGAGGATGAGGAAGGGCCCTCTGGACCCTTCTCTCACCCTTAGCATTTCCTCCACTTATTTTAGTGCTGGAAAGATTGAACCCTGAATCTTACTGCACAAACCTGACCGCTGCAGCGAGTATTCCCATCAGGAGCCTTTGCACTTTTCTCATTCACTGTTCTGAGTACTTGTCCTCCCCTGCGGGGACTCCCAATACAGGAAAGGTGCACCCACCTTTACCTGTCATATTTCACGTTCTCCAGAGACATAGATTCCTAGCCTAATATGGAGAGCTGATAACAAATCTGTTCAGGTGAAGACAACAGTGTTTTCCAAACATGTTTTACCAGATTCTATCAATATTGTTGACTGTGAAGGCCCCAAATTGGAACTACTAGGCTTATTATCTTCTTTCTAGCCTCTGGCATACCTGAGGGGAATCAAAAGGAGAGTTTATTACTCAGGCAGAAAGCAAATGTTCATCTTATTCTTTGGTCCTTGAAGTCCTCTGGGCTGTGCACTGAGGCAGATGCCAAAGGCAAATCAGATAAAGGACTTAGAGCTTAGTAATGGGGCTAAGGACACTGACGGATCTGAGAGAACAAAGGAAGGGAGACTGGACCACAGCAAACAGTTACCAGGGCAACACTACAGATTCTGACTGGTGCATCTTCGGGGCTCAGCAGGGTTTTTCCCAGGCAGGGCTGAGCCTGCTGGGCAGTTACTAGCTATTTGCTAAGAACACTTTAGGAATTTACACATTATCAGTGGAATTCAAAGGGGGTGGTACCTTCATGTATATTGTATCATAATAAATTCCTCACCTTGATGGGGAACAGAATAATGAGGCCTTCAGTAGGGAGAATAAGGTGTGGAGCCAGGTAGCCAAGGTGCAGTTGTCAGGTGACCATGTTTCAAACAAAGCACTCGATGAGGCTGTAAAATCATCAGAAGATTCTCTGGTGTGGCTTAAGGGAAAGTTCTAAAGACACTCCAAAAGTGAGCAGTAAGTGTTTGAATGCATTGTGACAATCAGCTCTCCCAATCCTCGAATCTTTAAGGAAAGTTTCCACTCAGATGTATAAATTCTGATAATTAGAGATAGAGATACAGATTATTTGGAAGTCAGCTAGTCTGGAAATGAGTACGTGATTGCACTTGTTTCCTTTCTCTGTATAGTGTTGTGAATTGTCCTCTGAAAAGACAGTCAGCCGGTAGCTGTCAGGAGTAACCAAAGGGCTTGGCATCCACAGCTGATTAAACCTCTGCCTCCTTTCATCTCCTGGTGTGACTGTCCAGGCGACCGGTGCCAAGGGGATGTGAGCTTTGCCCTGGTTCTATCCTGTGGGGAGCAGAGGGCTGCTTCCAGCTGTTTACATGCTTCCTCTTGTAATCTTCCATTAGTGTTTGCCTGCCAAGGGCCAGGGGGCTTCTCTGTGGAAAACTCCATCCATGTGGAGCACCCCAGGAGCCTCTGAGTGCAGGAAGCCCAGGGCTGCTTCTTACTAGGGCAGAAAAGCCTAGCTGTGCTGGTTTCCATGGTGTTGCTGGATTCCCTGTGAGCAGGCTCCCCTCCCCCACCCTTCCTATCTGTGTGGCCCCTTGTGGGAGAATACATCTTTAGCCAGCTGATGGTGTGAGTTAAATCGGGAAACAAATCTGCCACATAATATGTTTTGTTTTCTTTCTTTCTCTCTTCTAACAGTGCCTTGACAATAGTCTCCCTTTACATACTTAGCTTAAAAGATCAAGACCAACAAGCCCCAAGTCTCCCCCTAAGGTGAGAGTTCAGATCACATATTCCTTTTGGGGGAAAGATCCTTGAGGGGTTCTTTCAGTAACCATTTCCTTTTCCTCCTCCAGTAACATCACAGGCTCTCAGGAGACCACCTTGTCCCCCACCACCACCCCCTCAGGTAAGGTATTCTGCACCCTTACAGCTTAGCCTGTGCTCCCAGGGAAAGTGTCAACAGAAGAAATCAGCCTTTCCCCTTAACCTCTCTCTATTCTGCGCATGCCTTGCAGCACCTCTCTCCTCCTTGGCTACCACACAGACCTCACTACAAGTACCTGAAATCACTTTCTGTGAGATCCTGCCCTGTCAGGAGACTTACTGCTGCCCCATCTGGGGCATGACAAGAGGCTTTCTGATGACCAGGCAAAGACAACCCGAGGAAGAGAAGGGCGCCCATCCGAAGCAATGGTCAGGTGAGTGTTGTTCAAAGATCAACAGCCAGAACTTGGAAACGGAACTATCCACCTGGCCTATAGTTACCTGGGTGGTCTTGTCAATGACTCCAGAAAACGGTTCCCTTCTTCTAATTTGGGCTGGCAAAAATCTATAAAAATACAAGTACACAAACTGGCAGTAAACTATAGTATCCAGTTCCCTGCATAGGAATGAAATGTTGGATGATTCAAGTCCTTATTTTTTTTTTCTTGACCAAGTGAAAGACTCTTATTGTTGATGGCCAACAAAGATGGTAATCGTAGCACAAGTGAAATAATTACACACTTGTGGGTTGCTTTTTTGGCTTATTTAGAACTAAAAAAAAAAAAATAGTGTGGGATTTGGATCCTTTGCCCAAACAACTAGAGCAAATATTGGAGACTTTAGAAACTCTAGATTTCAGGATAAGCTTTAAGTCAGTAAAAATACAAGGTTGGCATTCTATTTTCAGAAAACTCTCTTCCTTTTCCTTACACATTCTCTCTCCCCCCCCCACACACACATATGAACAGTTGTCTTTCAAACAGCAGAATTTTCATGTTTGAAAACTTTAGAAAGTGGGCTGGGAAGGTGGCTCAGTGGTAGAGTGCTTGCCTTGTATGCCTGAGGCCCTGGGTTCGATTCCTCAGCACTACATAAGCAAAAAGAAAAAAGCTGGAAGTGGCACTGTGACTCAAGTGGTAGAGTGCTAGCCTTGAGCTGAAGAGCTGAGGGACAGCGCCCAGGCCCAGAGTTCAGGCCTCATGACTGGACCCCAAAAAAAAAAAAAGAAAATTTTAGAAAGTTGATCAAGGGTTACAAGTGTAATTATCCCACTAGGTCAAATATAATTTCTCAAAATGTATGCTGAGTTCATGTTTTTCGAAATCTGTTATATACATAGTAATCCATGTCTAAAATCATATGAATGGTTATGCTAACACTGGCAATACATATTAATATTGCTTATTTATTGATACTGTTGTTGAAACAACAGCTCTCAAGTAACAAGGGCTTCAGGTGGCAAAGATTTATTTCTGATTCACTGTATACATATTAAACATGGATCAAAAGAGAGCTCTGGGACTGGCCTGTAATTATAGGCTGCATCTGTAATCTTAGCTACTCAGGAGGCTGAGACCAAGAGGGCCAGCAAGGGCAAAAAAAAGTCTGTAAGACTATCTCTGGTTAATCAGCAAAAAGCTGAGCTGAAAGCATGGCTCAAGTGATAAGGCACCTGCTCTGGGTATAAAAGTTGGAGCCAGAGTTCAGGGTCCCAAGTTCAAATGATAGTACTGGTGTGTGCATGCGCACACATACACAGATACAGACACACAGAAGACACCTGTACACATACACACGCATACATACACACACAGGTGCTGGGCCATCCAGCTGATGGAGATTCCATACAAAAACGCATTTCTACATCAGCCGTGGAAGTGCTCAGTATACATCTCACTTCTTTTTTTTTTTTTTTTTTTTTGGGTCCGGTCGTGGGGCCTGAACTCTGGGCCTGGGCGCTGTTCCTCAGCTCTTCAGCTCAAGGCTAGCGCTCTACCACTTGAGCCACAGCACCACCTCCAGCTTTTTTCTTTTTGCTTATGTGGTGCTGAGGAATCGAACCCAGGGCCTCAGGCATGCAAGGCAAGCGCTCTACCACTGAGCCACCTTCCCAGCCCCAACATCTCACTTCTTGTCCACGGCAGTGTTCCCATATCCATGGAAATTGTTGAAGGAGGAATACCTGTTTCCCTGGTGCCCAGCTATAGCTCCTCCTCCCCAGACACAGCCAGCAGCAGCTCTTCTGCTCCAGTCTCCTCAATGTGTTGGGAGTGGGGCGGGGGAGGGGAAGGGGAGCTGTTCTCACTTCCTTCTTTCAACTGGAGAAAAATAGGAAGGATTTACATGTTTGATTCACTTTTGGGATTTCGAGTTGTACACTGTCCAAAGACAACTACACTCATGGCATCCTGAGAATTCATCATTCACATACTTTTAGGATGATTTGATTGAGCAAAACAGAAAGGAAAACTAACTGGAAATGCTACTAACCTTTTAACTAATAGCACTTATTTTTTTCACAGTACGGGAATTCAGGAAGGCAGGCACTCTACCATATGATTCATGTGCCCAGCCCCTTTTTTTTGGCTTTAGCTATTTTTCAGGTAGGGCCTCTTGCTTTTGGCCTGGGCTGGCCTCGGCATTGGGATCTTTCTGTCTATGACTCCTGTGCAGCTAGATGACAGATGTATACCTCCATGCCTGGATTTTTTTTTCCCTTGAGCTGGGTTCAGACTGGGATCCTGCTATCTCTGCTTTCCAAGTAGCTGAGATTACAGTCATGAGCCACCATACCTGACCTCCAATTATTTTTACTAATCTATGTATTTGAAAAATTGCATAAGTCTATGGGAGATGTCTTACTTTTTATGTCCACAGACAACATCACTAACCATTTAGGCAACTTCCCAGGGTTTCAAAGGCCTCAGAACAGGAAAGCCTGATTTATAACAGCTGACCTTATAAAATAGAGGTACAGGATCCTACTTTGTTTTTTATTTTTTATTTCATTATTTTATTTTATTTTATTTTTTGTCAGTGGTGGGGCTTGAACTCAGGGCCTATGCACTGTCTGTGAGCTTTTTCTCTCAAGGTTAGCACTCTACCACTTTAAGCCATAATGCCACTTCAGGTTTTCTGGTGGTTAATTGAAGATAAGAGTCTCATGGACTTTCCTGCCTGGGCTGGCTTTGAATCGTGATCCTCAGATCTCAGCCTCTTGAGTAGCTAGGATTACAGGTATGAGCCTGGCCAGGATCCTACTTCAGATGTTCTGTTGTATAAAAGGAATAACTTCTTTCTTTCTTTGTTTTTAAGTTTTGGAAGAAAACCACTTCATTCTAATGAACTTACAAACAGGAACATAACAAAAGCTGTATTTTCAGGAGGTTACACAAACACATGCCCCTCTTCAAACCGTATGCCAAGTCAGTGAACTTCTATACAGCCAGAGTACCTTCTTCCACAGCCACTCTGAATCAGGGAGGCTGTTAGTAATAGGTTCAGCTTATCCTGTGACACACCATACCTTCTCTCTTATGCTAAAGTGACTTGGTGATCAGAGCCCATCTTCCATTTCTTCACACTGAACTTCCTGATTAGCTAACTCCATTTGCAGTTTTTCACTGTGTGAAGGGCCTCATTCGAACACTCACAGAACTTCTTTATATCATATCACAGGACTTTATATCACCTTGGTTCTGGCTGCAAAGCAAAAAATAGATTAACTTCTAATGTCTTATAACAGTAGGGTAACTGTAGTTGACCGTATTTACTTGTCTATTTCAAAATAGCTAGAGAGAATTTTAGTTGTTCCTACCACAAAGAAATGATAAATGTTTAAGATTATGGATCTACAAATTGTCTTGATTAGATGATTACATATTATATACCTCTATTGAAATATCACACTGCACCCTGTAAATATATACAATCAATATGTGTCAGTTAAATTCACGCCTGTAATCTGAGTTACACAGGAGGCTGGGATCTGAAGATCACAGTGCAAAGCCAGCCCAGGCAGGAAAGTTTGTGAGACTGCTGTCTCCAATTATGTAGCACTGTGGCTCAAGGTAATAGAGTGCTAGCATGAGCAAAAGAGCTTAGGGACAGGGCCCAGGCCCCAAGTTCAAGTCCCACAACCAACAAAAAGCAAAAACATACCACCCCGCAAAAGGCAAATGATAATTTCCCAGTTGAGTTACTAGCTAGTTAAAATGGGAATCTGGATACCATGCTTCTTCTCTATCTGAGGTTTCTTCCCACCTACCACCCTGCCACTCTTTGTTTGGACATGTATCTGGGACAAATCTAGAAGATGCAGATTGTGTCTACTGTGGTTCTAGAAAGTTTCTCCCATATCCTCCTCCTAACCTACAGTTAGAGCATATCCCTCACCCATGCTGGGCTATTCCTCACAGCCTACGGAGAGTCTCTCTCCTCCATGGCTCCCATGTCCTTCCTCTCTGTCTACGGCCCTAGAACTCTAGGGCTTCTAAGCATGAAAGAAGAGAAAACCACACAATGATACTTTCAACTAGATGCTTCTGAAGCATTAAAGACCAATTAAAAAGGAAGAAATAAAAGTAAAAAGAAACTGAAGGAAATTAAAAAAATAAAGCTTAGGAAAGCTCTCAGTGGGATGCAGAATAATAAGCTAACAGCTTATAAAGCCCCAAACACTTTTACTGTATGAGCTTCCTCCCTGGGGAGGAAGATGACAGTAAAAATAAGCGAAGAGAAATGAGCATTTTTCTACTTCACAAGTCTAATTCCAACCTGCATGATACCGTTTCTTTCCCCTTCCTGTTTTCTGAATGTTGAATTTGTAATGATCTTTGCCTTCACTCAAAAAAAAGAGAGAGAGAGATGGGGCTGGGAAGGTGGTTCAGTGGTAGAGCCCTTGCCTTGCATGCCTGAGGCCATGGGTTTGATTCCTCAGCACCACATAAGCAAAAAGAAAAAAGCCAGAAGTGGTACTGTAGCTTAAGTGGTAGAGCGCTAGCCTTGAGCTGAAGAGCTGAGGGACAGCACCCATGCCCAGAGTTCAGGCCCCACAACTGGACCCCCCCCAAAAAAAGAGAGAGAGAGAAAGAAAAAGAAAACATGAAATCATCAACCACGTATACACCAGGCTTGGGTTAGGCAGAGCAGTTGCCTTTAAACTATGTTCTTCTGAACCATGTGGAATTATGATAAAGGGGTAAAGAGGAAGGCTCCATGAACAGGAGTCAGGTAGCGCCGCCAAGCAGAAGAATGAGCTCTCCCAGGAGTTATGAATCCCCTGCAACTGGAGCTATTCACACACAGATTCTCTGATCACCTACTTTCATATTTTACATTAGCATAAGCTCCTCAGATAGTAACACTAAAGTGCATAATACAGAACCCAGATCATATAAATCTAATTAGCAATTAGCAACATTACTTATTCAGAAGTTAGAGGAGAAATAAAACTACCATTAGCTTTTCATTAATTGGAGAAAAATGGCTTTTATAATAACATGAGCAGGATTTTATATGTCAGGAGTTACAATGGATTCAGAAATGGTCAAGAAAGGGCAAAAGTTCATGCAAATTTAAGTGACAATCCAGAGATAATATGTCCTGCAATCTAGTGACAGATCACTGACTGGTGACCACCCTAGCTGTTGTGTAATATGCCATAGAGATTGCTGTTCGCTGCAGGACCTTCTCTGGTGCTGTAACAGAATAGCACTGACAGGGTGCCATGTGTGTTCATTTCCCCACAGTTCTGGAGGCAGGAAGTCCATGTTCTCGGTGACAGCACATCTGGTTTCTTCAGAGACCTCTCTCCTTTGTCTGCACATGACTACCTCCTTGCTGTCTTCTCACATGACTTTCCTCTGTGTCTGGCGGTCCCTGGTATTTCCCTACACATGTCAGTCTCCTGCGCTTATAAGGACACTTGTCAGATTGGGTTAGCAACCATGCTAAGAACTTCTTTAAAGACCCTATTTCCAAGTACAATCACGTCTTGAGAATCAGGGCTTTCGGACTAAGTGTATAATTGAGGACAGGCAATACATCCTACAATAGACGGCTTCTTAGAGGTTTGCAAGAACAAATTAAATCTGCAAGATTTTCAGGACTGGGCAGGTGAAAGGTAGGAGCGAGAAAGGGAAGAGACAAAAAGGATGGCTGGATTTCCCTCATTCTGAACAAGCTCTTAAGACTGACAGATGTTTTTACTTGCAGGAAACAAAAGCAAATCCATCCTGACAAGAGATATGCTCATCAGCCCTGACTGGAAGAGTGACTGTAAGTTGACATTAAGTGACATTCTTTTTGCCTTTGTGGGGTCAAGTAGACTCACAGCTGTAAAAGCATCACTGGAGTGGGAAACAGGGACAAAGGCTGCACCCCACCTCCATGTCATATCCATGGGGTGATGTTTCATGTAAACAATGCCAGCCTGACTATTAATGAAGCATTGGAAATTGTCACTCGATGCCAGAAGAGTTGTGGTGGAGCTCCATGGATTTTTAATAATTTATTTGATATCCCTGTCTTTTCTTTTTTTTAATTTTTAAAAATTTTATTGTTAAGGTGATGGACAGAGGGGTTACAGTTACATAAGTAAGGTCATGAGTACATTTCTTGCTGAACTTGTTACTCCCTCCCTCAGTTTTCTCCCACTTTCTGAAGTAGAGTGCATTTCATGTGGAGCCTTCGTTATTTTCAGTAAATTTTCACTTAGTAGGACTTCCATGGTGCAGAACTTCTTTTGGATGTTATGGGGCTATTTATTGGGCGCCTGGATTTTTTTTTCACTAGCATTCTTAAATTTTACTATAACAAAAACAAAGTGAAACATCCTTGACCCCTACTCCCTTTTCCATTTGAAAATGGAATCTATTCATGTTGGAAACATACTTTTCTCTCAGCTATATGGGGGCTGTCTGGGAACTCTATCCTCTTAACCTTTCACAAGAGTTTACTTTTCTCTATTTTTTCTCAATTCAGGGATTGATACAACCATCAGTTCTATTCAGATTATGGAAATCCAGCAAATAATAGACCGTCGGTATTGCAGTAGAATGCTTCAGTGTGGGTGGGTAAGCTTCCCCGTGATACCAGTGGAATTTACTGTGAACTCTAGGTTCAGAGAGACTAGAACAAAAACTAAAGCCACATGGTGAAGTCAATGTGTGCTGACATTGTTCCTGAAGTGAAAACATGTTGCTTATGCAGTGGCTGTGGGGAATGATAAAATGGTTGGTATTAATAAATGTCAACACACCACAACCCCAGTGATTCTAGTCTCCTGGTTTAATGGCTAAGTGCAAAGTGTAAAGCCAGGGGAGGAGCTCTGTGACTGATTCTCTGAGGCAACATTCACCATAAGCTCAGAATTTTATAGAGAAAAAACCTAGGTACTGAGGGCCCCTCGTTATGAGTGACCTGATATTTATAATATTTTAATAACAGGGATATCATTTAAGCGCTGAAAATACAGCTTAGCTAAGCTTTCTCAGGAGAAAGGACAATCTAGATAGTGCAGAAGCCACCTGTATCAGGAAATGCTATGTCTGGAAGCATGGGATAGATTGGTCCAGGAAGCACAATGTAAGTTGTAGATATTATGAACAAGGAATTCATTTGCATTTGATAAATGTTCATTGGCTGACTGATAGGTAAAGGCAACATCTGTATTTTGAACTGATGTCACAAATCCATTGCATTTCCAGCCTCCTTTCTTTTCCAGGTAGAACTTAGGAAAATTGATGGTTCTGAGTTATACAAATAACTTGTATAGACTTTTGTGATTTGCTTATGATGATATTATTTATTATCACATTGAATTCTCATAAACACCCTAAGAGGTTGGTGTTCTTTATTCCTTTTTTTTTTAGTGTTTAGTGAGCTTGAAAAAGTTTGCTTAAGATTATTCATCTAGTAAGTAGCAAAGACAGACACAAATTAATATGGTAGGAGGTCATTGTGAAAAGCAATGAGAGGATTCAGGCTCAATCCCAGGGACTCAGACAACACGATTACTCTCCTCACATATGCATTTCTGATTCATAAGATGGGGTGCTATCACTGAGCTGGGTGGCTGTGAAGCCTGCAGATACTGGAAAGCACATAATAGGAAATGAATTCTACTTATCCAGGCTTCCCAGACAAATAAAGCAATGCTTACCCCAAGGCAAATCTTATATCCATTCAATGCAATAACAGTTTTGAACTTGGTACATAAGTCCACACTCTAATCTTTTTTCTTTAGTTTGTTTTCTTCTAGTTCTTTCTTTTGACAAGTAAAAATGTATGCATTCCAGATATACAATGTGTTGTTTTGATATTTTTATACACTATGAAATGTCAATTCTTGTATTTTTGCTTTCACATTTCTAACAATTGAGTTTAAAATTAAAGAGAAGCAAAAAAAAAAAAAAAACCAGCCCCTTTTCCTACTTACTTGATTTTAAGTTGTTTTTCCATATAATCTATGGGGTGATCTGTCATAAGAGAACTTGTATTCAATACAGACATGGCGTTTTGCTGGCGATTTTCATTATAGGAATCAATATAGGAATCTTCTTTTTCCTTGACTCTCTTTCTTAAAATGGGGGAGGGAATTGGAAGGACTGAAGGATAAGCAAGTCTGCTTTACAATTTTTTTCCAACACTAGATGATAACCAGGGCTATTGTCATTATATCAGACTCAGGTTCTAAAGGTATGCAGTCGTGTTAGTGTTGTTGAAAAGGAAGTAAATTATCATAGAAAAGTTGGCATTATTTCCAGTCTTATCAGAGGAGTTGTGAAGTTCTGAAATCTGTGTATCTATAAGGAGAGCTGAAATCATTTCCTGTGTGCTTAGTTTTATATGTTTGGTCTCAGCCTTGACTTTCCATCATTATTTCTGAAAAGCACCACCAACAAAAACCTATAAAAGGCTAATCTCAATGCTTTGTATCTATTATTTATTCATATAATATTTCCTAGTTTATGTATGCATAATGGAAAAAAGCCTTTTGAAGCCTTTCCTGCATGTTTTGATTTGTGGTTTTATTTTCTTCTCCAATTAGGCCTGGATATTATAATTATAACATTCCAGTTAATAAGAACACACCCACCAATGTCAAACTCTCTCTGGAAATCAAGTAAGTGTATAACTATAAGAAATAACTCTGGTTTTATCATTAGTTGAACAGCAAGTCTGACCCTATCTCACAATTTGGTCAGTAAGGTAGGAGATAAGAATCTGTTCTTCTGTGTTCACTAATGGTGGGTGGTGAGGTGGCCAGCTCAGGAGATGTTTTCAGAATGGGGACTGGGTTCCTCCAGGAAACAGGAGGGCTCTACACTACACTCTCACATTGGTGAAGAGGATGATTTATCACAAGCTACAGAGTCCCTAGACTAATTCCTTTGTGAGTCACAACATGTAGCCAGCCCCTGGGTGTGAGGGCTGCCGAGTTTGGTGACATGGTGGTAACAAATGTAAATGTAAGTATCTTCCATTTGCCCCAGGGAAAATAACCAAACAAATCAAAGCAAAAAAGGGGCCCGAGTTTGAGAGTAAAAAGACCAAAGTTCAAATTGTGTCTCTGTCACTAATGGTATGATCCTGAAAAAAGCCACTTATTTTCTCTGAGCTACTGTGTAAATTGTTGTAATGATTGGTGGAATTAATGACGACCACTTGCTGAACACAGAGAATTTGACAGATATGCTAGTACTGGGCTATATTATCCTCACAACAACACTTCCAAGATCTTGTTTCCTCGTTTATGCTTTACAGATGTAATACTTGGCTATAGGGAGATTAAGAGATGTTTTAAATTTCATGGCTAGTAAGTGATGGGCTGGGCTTCAAATACAGTCCATCTTTCCAGCCATGGCTGTTCTGTCTCCTCCCATAGATGTAAAGACATAGTTCTTCCTGACCCATAGTAGACACTAAATAAGTGGTAACTTTCATTATATCTACCTTTCCTTCCACATCACAATTCTTATCTCATATATTTTTCCACTTGAGATGTTGGGGATTGAATTGGATTTGTGTATAGTAGGTAAGTGCTAGTTAAGCAAGCTACATTTCCATGGTCTGGTGCTTTGAGATAGAGTGTCAGTAAGTAACTCAGACTGGTCTTGCGCTCTTAATCTTCCTGCCTTTGCCTCCTGAGTGTACACCACTACACCTGGCTTATTTTCTCATATTTTCAATCATGATGGCACTTCATACCCATTTTACTAAAAAACTATGCAATGAGTTATTCACTGTGAAGACAGAGGGGTTTATTTCATGTCTTTTGAGGCTGGTCTCTACTCTTCCCCCTCCCTTCTTTCCTCTTCTGTGGTCCCCTTTATTTCCCGCCTGTCCTCATCACTCTCCCCCTACTCTGAGATCAAGAGTAATAGATCAATATCTATCACTACTTTTCTATCATTCCCTCCCCCTCATCTCCTCCATTTCACCCAGACTTTATATTCTTCTCTCATCAACTGACTTTGTAGGAGAAGGTAATGCCACTCAACCCAACTGCTTGCCTTAGAAAGGCTTCTTTCAAGCATCTAATGTTTCCCGACTCAGAAATGACCACAGTTCAAAGCAGAGAGAAAGCTAAAGGTACTATTCAGGAGAGTCAAATTTACTGTTCTTTAGCCATTCCCTGAGTAACTTGGGATGGCATTTCCTTTTACATTCCTAGCTTTCAGTAGAAGGATATAAGATTACATGCCAAATCCCTTGAAAAGACAGAAGATCACATTCAGTTACTAACTCAAGCCTCTTGGTTTATGGGCCCCTTTTCAAAGAGTGATTAAAAAATAACATGTGTGGAAGTGGCGCTGTGGCTCAAGTGGTAGAGTGCTAGCCTTGAGCAAAAGAAGCTCAGGGAAAGTGTCCAGGCCCTGAGTTCAAGCCCCATGACGGACAAAAAAAAATATGTGTAACAATACTCCACTTTCCCCCTGAATCATTTGCTTCAATTCCACTATCCATGACTGATTACTGTCCAAAATGTGCTGTTATAATGGTCATATTTTATATTGTTATTATCATCACTTTTCTACTGATCCTAGTTTATAAGTTAAGTTTCATCATATGTATACTGGTACATATGTATAAGAAAAAGAATATATTCATATATATATATGAGACCCCAATAAATATACATATGTATATATGCACATATAGGTATAGATACATATATGCATGCATATATATATATATATATATATATATATATATATATATATATGAATGTGCTGTATCTCCATGAATAAGAGAGGACTACTGTAAATTCTACATTTGTATAGGAGAATGGATCTCATGCTTTTAGTGATGATGTGTGAGTTGACCTTTAGAGATGAACAATCATTTCTTACAGGTCTTCCATTCTGATAAGTTGAAAAACTAATAACTTTTAGTGGGACTCATTTGTAAAGCCCTACTTATGTTTCTGTGCTTAGTATTTCAAATGCTATCTACATGAACCAGGAGTTTGCAGAATCTACAAATCTTCAGATAAGTACAAATCCAGCTGCCAGTGAGTGACAAGGAAAGAGATATATAAAAATATGAAATATCTGATGTAAGATGATTGCCATCATCACAGGCTATTCAGGAGTCTTCTGAAGGCAGGTTTCTTTCTGTAGTAATGAGATGTGACCTAGCCTATTGGCATCATTGAACATTAGCTAATAAAATGCCATTTGTGAATGTTGGAAGGATTTTCCTCTTCTTATCCAATGTAGCCTCATAGGAGCTGGTAACTGCTTTCCCATTTGTCCTCTCTTTCCTTTGTCTCTTGAAGCACCACAGAGCCATTGATAGTCTTCCAGTGCAAATTCACCCTTGGGAATATATGTTTCCATAGTAAAAGGGAAACAGAGAGGGTCCACAGCCATGGGGAAGTCTCCCAGGAGATGACCCAGGTAAGGCTTTCTATCTTCTTCACATTGTGTCCCTGATCTAGTGAAAGTTAATTTTAGGATTGTTCCCTACTGGGAGAGGGGAGGTGCATTGAGCCCCCCTTGTCAGTGTTTCCTTGGGCTTGCTGACCCTGGTTACAGGACTTGGCTCAGCATCTTCCTTTGGAAGCTTGCAGATAGATGGTTCTAGCAACAGCTATCAAGGCACTTGTCACAGATTGCCTTTCTATAGTCATCAAGGGAATGTTTCCTGAGCTTCTAGTTCCTCCAAATGAGTGTAAAATGTGGTTATGAGATGCATCTCTCTCATTCATTATTCAGGGATACCAGCACATTTGGAGCCTTCCTGTAGCCCCGTTCTCTGATAGCGCGTACCATTTCCGTGTAGCAGCACCAGTAAGCTTGCTTTATTTTCTTTTCTTTCAGTAAGTAAAAAACTGACCACTAAATACATAAACCAAATGAAACACTTTCATAACAGTTAATATTTTTGTTATCCTCTTCTCTCTTTCTCCTTGTTCTCCCAGGACTTAGCGGACTGCTCAACAGATCCTTTCTTTGCTGGAATATTCTTCACAGATTACTTCTTTTATTTCTATCGTCACTGTGCCTAATTTATTCAAGTTTGTGGAGTTTACCAGAGGAAAAACTGTCCAGATATTCAGTTAACAGACAATAATATCCTCTTTCAACTTTGTCTTTCCTGGAAAAAACATTAAAGTTTATTGCTGAAGGTTTTTTTTTCCCCCCAAGGTTTGGCTTTTAACCATTCTAGACATGAATGAGGAGAATAAAGTATTTGCTGGAACTTTTATGAATGAGGTGTTTTGACTTTTGCCATGACTCTGAAGCAAACATTTCTGGGAGTTAACAGTTCTTGTGGATTTGAAAATCTTGCTTCTGGTATTTAGAAGCTGGGATGGAGGTCAAAATAAACAGCTCTAGGTGTTATGTTGTCTTAGTATATTTTTAACTTTTGAGGGAAAAACTAACAAAAAGGTCACATCACCTTGGACCCACTAAAAGTCAACTTTTGTGATCAGGGGCCTTGGGGGTGGGTTTTAGGGAGATAATGAATGCTATCTGGTGCTGAGCTCCCATTAATGCTATTACTGTATGTGTGTATGTGTATATACATATAAATACACATTGCAGAATGAACACAAGAGCATAAAATGTTGTGTGTTAATGAAATGGGTTTGAGGAAAAGAGTTCTAACTCTGCTCTGTAATGTTTGAGGGACACTAACCTTTCTATGTGATGGATGTACCCTCTTGGGCAGATGGAAGCTCTTGTCGCTGAACTTCTTCAAAAACAAATTTAGAGTCCTAACTGGACATGTCCTGCTAGTCTCCTGCACTGTCTTGGTGTCACAGTCACAGCTCTTGACAGCAGCTCCTCCCTTCCCGCCACCTCCTGACTGACCCAGGAGGGTCAGTAGTCTACAGTGTGGCAGGGCCTCTTTCTTGAGAATGGTAAGTAAACAACCATCTTGATGGTGGCGATGTCTCTTGGTTAGTTTGTTGGCCTTATGACACCTTAATTTTCAAAAATATTCTGTATTTTAGAGTGAGGAGAGCCAAGCCACCATCAGTGAAGTTCCAGGGAACAGGGCTGCTAAGCAGTTGGCGTGCCCTTGTCTTACTATTGGACTGTGGGTCACTTTGATGAGGCTATTTGATCTTTTACTTTTCATAATGGTAGTGAGCAAGAATCATACATCCTCTTCTTTCTTATTTCCACGGCACATTTTCTTATATGGAAATTCATTGTGAAGCCTTAACAAGTAAAGAACATGGTTCTTGCTCTCATAGAAGGCGCTTTGAAATAAACTTAACCCAAAGATAGTTAACTGAGTGAGCAAGAGCTAAGACTTCAAAGCCAGGTATTCCTAGCTTTGAGTTCAAGTCCTCATTGTATCTGTGTTTCCTTAGGCAAGTTATTTAATGTCCCTAAGCCTTGGTTTCCTCATGAACACAAGAGAACAGTGGCACAATAAACAAGATTAACTGTGATAAAATATATAATGAACAGATAAGTCTTAAATAATATTTCTATATACTGAATCATTACAAAGATAACAATGGGATTATAGAGCTATTGAGTAACTAAATACATGTACACCAACACATTTTCTTCAAGTGTAAAAATAAAACTGTACATAAAATACGCGCATTATGCTAGGTACAGTTTTTTTTTTATCTTTTTCTTTTTATGTGTTTATTTGCTGGCCCTGGGTCTTGAACTCAGGGCATAGGCACTGTCATTGAGCTTTATTGCACACCACTTGAACCACAGCCCCACTCCAGCTTTTTTTTGTGGTTAAATGGAGAGAAGAGTCCCATGGACTTTCCTGGCTAGCTTTGAACCATGATCCTCAGATCTCAGTCTCCTGAGTAGTGTTGAACCATGATCCTCTGGCATCCAGTAAGAATAGAAATATTTTTGCCCATGGGAGTTGTGTCTACAGAAAGATAATATGTCAAATTGGAATCCTTTTGTACAACTACTTAAAGATAATAATAATAATAATAATAATGTCTTCAGAAAGTTGGTGTCCAGGCCTGTGGCCTGGGCATGCTGAGCTTAGTTAAGCTTATTGGGAAAACAGACTTTCTTTTTGGATTTGCAGCACTTTCCCAACTGTGAGATTAGTGTTGTAGACCATGTTGCTTCAAGCAAAAGGCTTTTCCTTATGCCAGAAAAATATCTGAATTGCCATTGGGCTATCCCCTAACTCTTAGTAATTAAAATATCTGTGTCTTCTTTCCCAAACTCACAACCTCAGTCTAATCATGAGAAAAAAAACAAAACAAAACAACAGCCTACTTCTGAGAGACATTCTACAAAACACTTGACCAACACTTCTCTAATTTAGATAACTGTCAAGGCCCTCCCAGAATGGAAAAGGATATTAGATAACAACTAAGGAAATCCAAATAAAGTATTAACTAAGCCTGGACTTTAGTTAAGAATAATATACCTCATGACTTGTGTTAAGTATACTGTAATAATGTAAGGATTAGTAATAAGGAAACTAGTTGTGGGCTCCGTGGGTATCTGTACTGTCTTTCCTTTTTCTTCTGTAAGTCTACCACTGTTCTAAAATTAAAAGTTATTTATTTTTAAAAACAGACTTTTTAAGACAAGTTGAAATATTACAAAACTGAGGCCAGGTGCCGTTGGTGATAACACAGCATATGTTCAATTGTGAAAAATAGATCCACAACATAAGATCAACCATGAAAAACAGTATCATTTTTATCTTCAGGCTATTCCCAGTATCTTAGTTCCTTGTCTTGCCAAGATTGAAGGTCAGATTCTGTGTGTCAACTTAATTAGGATGTTATAAAATAATCATATAAGAAAATGAAATTTCAAAGCTGAGTGCTGATAGCTCACTCTTGTAATCCTAGCTCAGGAGACTGAGATCTGAGGATTGTGATTCAAAGCCAGCCTGGACAGGAAAGTCTATGAGACTCTTATCTCCAATTAGTCACCAGAAAACTGGAAGTGGCGCTATGATTCAAGTGGTAGAGTGCTCACTTTGAGCTGAAGGCTGAGCAACAGTACCCAGACCCTGAGTTCAAGCCCCATGACCGACAAAAAAAGAAAATAAAATGAAATTTCAATAATTTTATAAGTTCTAATAAAGGTAGTCAAGAGACTCTAAACCTGTTGGGTTTTGTTTTAATAATGAAACATAAAAATTCACCTACAAACAGTTGTCTTGTATGTGTTCAACCATCCATCATTTTTATAAAGAAAAATACCTTGTAGTACTCTTAACTTACCTTTTTTAAAGTTTTTATTCTAATTCATTTGTCCTATGCAATTGTTGAATTTTTCCAACAATACCTGGTTTGAGTCATGAAACTAAATATCTAAAAAAGGAAAACAACTCTGGAGGCCTTTTCAAAGCGCTTTGAATATCACTCATATGAGTCTCACAACCCTGTGATGTTGAGAAGAGAAGGAAATTGTTCCTGTTTTCCCATTGTACAAACCAGGAAACTGAGGCACAGAGAAGTTATGTATGGAACAGAACTGAGCCAGGTTTTTGGGCGCTAAGTTTCAGTTCTGTTTGTTGACTACTTCACGACCCCTTGAGAATTTCCTCATTTCTTCAGGTCTTGAAGTTTAGGAGAGACCCCCCCCCCCCCCCCCCCGCAAAAATGCACCAACCCACTAATGACTCTGATAAGTGATCTTTCTTCAGGGTCTGTAAGCTGATTAGAGGCCATTTAGCCATAACACAAGATAGAGGGAAGGTTGAAGACAGAGAAGGATGGAACCTTCTGTCACCAGCCACTAAATTACATCTATTTATATTGCATCAGAGATTAACAGTTCACTTAGGAATGCTAAATATCAGCCTCACTCCTAGAAATACTTTGGTATAACCTTCACTTGGCAGAGATACAAGTGTTTTGGCTTTCATGTCTTTAAGGGCATGTCCCATTGATTTTTGTGTCAAGTTCTAAAGAGCCAGCTGAGCTCTTAAGAACCATCCAAGAATTTAGAACCTGGTGCATTTTTGATGAGGGGTTGTTTAAAGCTTGGCCAAAGAAGCTCCAGAGACTTTGAATTTACCAGTAATGTTGTGCATACAAGCCCGCCTTTCCTTGGCTGGGTTCTGTGA
This sequence comes from Dipodomys merriami, assembly GCF_024711535.1. Taxonomy (NCBI): domain Eukaryota; kingdom Metazoa; phylum Chordata; class Mammalia; order Rodentia; family Heteromyidae; genus Dipodomys; species Dipodomys merriami. Next base: position 30,203,531 of record NW_027202271.1, read on the forward strand.
GGTCTCCGTCAGTTCTTACGACATATATTTGGAGGAAGGGATAGCTGCCAAAGATCACAATCTCAATCCTTCAATTTCTTTATAGCTCCCTATAAATATAAAATGAAATCGACTTTTGGAGAGACTTGATAACCTGTCTTTACCAGGGTTGAGTGCTCAAGACATTTTGAACCACACCATACTGACATAGTTACGTTTACATTGCTGTAATCTCAGAAAATTCCCTTAACTTCTTTGCATTTCATTTTCCCATTGTAAGACTGGCCATAGGCCTGCCTATCACTAAGGTTTTGTGAACACAGTATGAGATATTTATGTGAAACCTCTTTTAAAGATACTATACGATTACAGGAATCATTGTTTGGTCTCTGGGTAGATATTTTTTGAGTGAGTACATAAGACTGTAGAAATTCTCCCCTCTAATGACTTTCAGCTTGTTTTGTTTAGGGTAAATTACTTACATGTCCATCTAACCATCTTCAATAGCTCAAGAACATGTTACTTTGAATGTACCAGGTGATAAATAATCATTAATTAGGTGACATGCAAGTAAACAGAAATATTATCCTCTTAACAGGGAGTAGGGCAAGAAGGTAGGTATACTTAAATAGATCTGCATTCTTCTCATACTTCCACCGTGATTATCGTTATTTCTACTATTTTGAATCATAAGATTATTATAATGTAGAATAAGGGATTATTATTCTTTTTTTCCAACTCCATTAAATGCCCCTAAATGACTTCCAGAGGATCAAATGGCCTATTGTCTGATAGATGATTCCAGAACCCAGATAGTCAGCCACAGCTTCTTATTCATCATTTAGATTTGTACTGCTGCATTTAATTTTGTATAGCACAACTGCGTCAGCATCAAAATTAATTACAGATTAATCACAAAGCATTTAATGAAGGTTTCTGGTGGTATCCAAACATTGAATACATTATATCCATAATTAGGTGGCTGTGGTTTCTCCACTGATATGAAGTGTAAAATCTCAAGCCTCTCATCCTACATGAATACTGAGAAACATTCTCTGTTGCAGGTGGGCACTCTTGATTTTCAGGAGCAGTATCTGGAATTAAGCACAGTAGACAAGCTGCTGGAGATTATGTTTAAAAGAAAAAGGCTCATTGTTACCCCCCTGGATGCAAAAACAAGAACAAGTCAGTCATAGTAGTACAGACTTGTAGTTCCAAGCAAGTAGAGGCTGAAAGAAGAGGATTGCAAGTTCCAGGATAGACTAGGCTAAACATCAGCCCCCAGTTCCAACACCTCCTCATTCCACTGTCCCTCCAAATCCTCTCCAAACCCAAAGTCCCAAACCAGAGCCTTCCTGATGTCAATGATCTTTTACACGTTCTACCCCTGAGCTTTGCAGGCTATTGTAGATATTGTTCAGAGCCAAGGATTGGTAAAAGAACTGACAGAACAGGAAACTAGGAGGAACAAAGGTTTGTTATGTCCCAAGAGAGACGTAACAGGCAGCTAGAACAAAGAGCATAGTGCCCCTGACAAAGTATACAGTGAGTTTAACCTTTGATTAGGTGACTGGCTATCTACCTTTTTGTGGTCTTTACTGACTGGCCGTGTTTTTCTAGGACCATGGTTCAAATTTTGCACAAATCGAAACAGGAAACGTGTGAGCACTTGGTTTTCATACCTTCACTCCATGTGCTTACTTGCTTCCTTCTTCCACCTGGCCCGCTTCGCACACTTGGCTTACCTACATCCCATCGGGACCTTGAGATTTTGCTTTCTGCCCTCAAATGGGAGTAAAGACTCCACATTCCTCCAAAACAGAGCAGCAAAACCTATCTGGCTTTAGTGGGGTGAATGTTTTATGTTTTAGCTTCTTATAACTACTTGGAGCTGAGGATTTGTGGCTCCAGCAGAGCATGGCAATGTCCCTTGGATGGGGTCCTTTTCCATAGAGTAATTGGTTCCTTTTTCCTCCCTCCCTCCTCACACATTTCACAGTTGTTCGTGGAGATATGCTAGGCTCTTCAGAAGTGCTGGGGAAATGGGAAACTTGGGGCTATTCCCAAGCTTTCTGAGCTATCATGGACTAGCCAGACAGCCACATGGCTATCTACCACATTGTACGAAAAGCCCTGGGGACTATCTTACTGGTATCACAAAGGCTTTGAGAGTGCAGGGAAGGGATCCACTCAGGGAAATGGGAAAGAGGATGAGTGGCAGGCAAGGAGAGGCTTTAAACCAGAAGAGACACCTGAACATCCGGGTCTGTCTAACTGGGTGTAAAGGCATTTGTGTGAAAACAGAGCAATGGAAGAAGGTAATGATACATATGAGTTGACTTGGTTTATTGAAGCATCTGACTTTAAGGGCTGAAGATGCAGCTTAATGGTAGAAGGATTACTTAGCATGTGTGAGGGCCTAGATTCCATCCCCAGTACTGACAAAAGAAAAAAAAAAAGAATCTGACTTGAAGTGCACATGCACTGTGAAGCAAGTAATTCCCACCTCGCCCACCACTACCAGCTTTCCTGCTAGCTTTGCTACCAGGAGAGGCACTCTTGTTTCTGGAAAACACTTCTTTTCTTCAGTTCCAGCAGCTAGCCATCTGTCCCAGGAGACTCAAGGAAACTGTGGGAACAGCAAAACACACAGGGTGGGGCATGGGGTGACTCAGTGAGCTGGCGGGGAGACTGTAGGTGGGGAGCTGAGCCTTGGGACTGGAGTGAGTCACTCACAGGTACTACCCTTTCTGTATGTAGACGCTTGATAAAATGTATGGAGTCAGCAAAGACCTTAATGCTTTTGGTCACCTTGCTCACTTCAAAATAAACACAGGTTATTCTTTCTAAAGAAAGTTTACTTCTCATTCTTAGGTCTCAAAGGCTAATGGTGCTGGGGAAATCTGTTCCAAAATCCTCCCAGCATGTCTTTCCCCTTCTTGTTGCAGTAGCTTCTTGGATTTTTCTACTTGTGAACTATCCTACTCTGGATTTCCATGGCCTCTAGTGATACCTTCCAGAAAAACATGTGACTCAGACATGAGCAAAGAAATTGTTGCATTGCTTTGGCTACAGTGTTCATTTTAGGAGAAAGCCTAAGACACGTGTTAGGTGAATAAGAACCATTCCCTGAGACTATAAGCAAAGAGAAGCCATCAGTAGAGATGATCAAGCTGCAAGGGAGACATCTGGAGCTGCTGCTTATCACCATGGCCAACTGCTCGCCTGAGAAAGTTAGTCAATGGAAAGAAGGGTTGAGATTTAGCAAGATTTTATAGTCAGATTTGCTTCTGTGGAGTTAGTTGTTAGGTGAACTGATGCGTTTCTATTTTGCTGCTTAATGAGATTGAATTTGGATCCTACGACATAGCTCAAAGCACTTGTATGAATGCCAGCCCTGATCAAGACTGAACATTTTCCACACAAGATGGCCAGTGGCTGATTCTAGATCCTGAGCTTACTTATGAGAGCATTTGTCACTCTTGACAGTTTGTAGTTGCTCTTGCCTGGAAGGCTAGTTCTTTTGCCCCTTTCCCCTTTCCCTAATGGCTATTTAGTATTAAAGAAACTGAAGTATGAAAAATCAGAGACAAAAACTGTATCAAAGAACCTTATATTTGTATGATGATTTCCTTTTCCCAGTTTTAAAATTAGTTCCCTCTTCCTATTATTTTTTTCAAGAAATAAAAAAAATGGGCTGGGAAGGTAGCTCAGTGGTAGAGTGCTTGCCTTACATGCATGAGGCCCTGGGTTCGATAAGCAGAAAAAGCCAGAAGTGGAGCTGTGGCTCAAGTGGTAGAGCACTGGCCTTGAGCTGAAGAGCTGAGGAACAATGCCCAGGCCCAGAGTTCAGGTCCCATGACCAACAAAAAAAAAGAAAAAAATTACTCAACATAACTAGAGCAGTGAATTCATTGTATAAAAATGAAGAATCACAGACAAATACAGGAAGTATAGCCACCAGAGTTATAACTCTCTCTTTCTGTTGAGGAGAAAGGGGTCACATGGCCTCTTGCCTACTTTTGTTTTTTGCCAGTCCTGGGGCTTGAACTCAGGGACTGGGCGCTGTCCCTGAGCCTCTTTGTGCTCAAGGCTAGCTCTCTACCACTTGAGCCCTAGTGCCATTTCTGGCCTTTTCTGAGTAACTCAGGCTGGCTTTGAACTGTGATCCTCAGATCTCAGCCTCCTGAGTAGCTAGGATTACAGGCATGAGCCTCCAGTGCCTGATGACTCTTGCCTACTTCTTTCTACAAGGCAGCATCTTGTTCCTTTAGACTGGCTTCTCTGTTCACTCATTTGCTTTCTATTAGTCATGGCGACATCAAAATGTCATCTTGGGCTTCAAGTTTTCATTAACTTCCACTGACTTAGTTTGTCCCTTTCAGGACTAAACATCTCAATTTCTCAAGTGGCAAATTCCATAAAAGAGAATCTGACTGGTTTAACCTGGCTCAGATAATAGGAGCATATGGCCTTGAAAAGCGCTGAGGCTGGTGATGGTAGATAGATTCTTCAATAAGAGAGTGTAGAGGGAAGGAAATAATGAGCATCTTTAGTACAGCCTCTTAATCTCAGTTGATCCCATAAGAGGAAGAATTGTTATTATTCTCATTTCATATAAGACAAAGTAGCTTGTCTGAGGCCCTGGAATTAATAGCAAATATAGGATCTTAAACACAAAACTTCAGATCTCTAGTGATTTTCCCAGCCCCATTCTTTCTGCTGAGGACTTTCATGGTCTCATTTGCCTGAGCATCACAATGATATCTCTTCATTTGCTAAGAGAATTAACACCTTGTTTTAAAGAAAACATTGGTGGTAGAACAGATAAGAGTCAAGGAAGAAAATCAGAACTTACAGAGCTTGAACATTCACTACTATCCAATAATGAAGATGTGTGAAAGTGTTAGATAAAGCTAAAGATACACACAGTTGGGGAACGGTGGACCTGTGCCTGGACATTTGTGTAGTTCATGGGTAGCTGCAGAAGTTTGTCCATTCCTGATGGGCAGCTGCAAACTAAGTTCCCAGTTAGGAAGTGCCGTCCGGTTATAAACTGTAAGGATCTTCTACGAACATGGATGGCTCAGTGTCCGATTTGTAGCTCATGCTGTAGACATTTCTATTCTTCCTTTGTTTTTCATATCCCATTGGACTCAGGAGAGGACAGGGAGCAAAAACTGTAAAATTTTAGTGATTTTGATTCAATCTTTTTGCAAAATTTATCTCTGATGTGACCTGCTACTTAGAACTCATACTCCCTGCCCTTACCCCTTCTTCTTTCCAAGTCCTGCCTTAAATAGTTCTGAAAATCCCAAAGACCTATCAATAGCACACCGTGACCCATCCTTACCATAAAACACTGCCATTCTTCTCCATCCTCTTTGGTAGCTCTTTAGGAAGCAAGTTTTCGTCATTACCATTGCCAAACTTACTGACTCAGCCTCTGATAACTAGCAAAGGTGTTGCAAATAGCTACTCAATTTACTGTTGCTATTGGCCATTGGTGGCAGGGCCTGATAGCTAGCCTGTGTCGAGGAGGCCTGTGGTGAGGAATTTATCCACCACCACCATTGGCACCTTATCCTCCATGGCAACTGGACAGAGGAAGATCCATTTTGACCTCCTGTGCTTCCTGGAATTCAGCCTTGATTGAATTCAAGCTGCTTGGACCCTGGGCTGATCTGAAAGTTGGACTTCTCTGCATTACACATGACAACTTTTCTGAAGCTGTTTTTTGATTATATGGCCCAGCTGTGGGCCTCTTTTTGTTCTCCTTAGCACAAGCCCATGGGGCTTCATGTAAAAGGACTCTGGGGACTTACCTATGATCAAAGATACTTGAGTGAATGTAGACTTTAGAATGCAATGCAAAAAAATACATGCAAATGTGTAGGCACCTTTTGCCAGATCTTCTAGATACCAAATTAATGTTTTGCATAATCCTATCACTGAGGTAGAATACAAATGACTCCTGTGGCACCTGTGTGAAATTCAAATGGATTCAAGGACAAACATGGTTTTACTTAAGCTTCTGGACCTGGGGAGGATCTTGCGGATGAAGATCACCCTGCCTAACATTGAAGTCATTGGTGCTTAGTGCTCACTTCTCAAGTTGAGGATCCCATTGGCCCTTCTGATAGGCTGGCCTCCTTTTTCTTTTAGTGCCAGTCCTAGGGCTTGAACTCTGGGCCCGAGTGCTGTCTCTCAGCTCTTCAGCTCAAGGCTAGTGCTCTACCACTTGAGCCACAGCTCTACTTCCAGCTTTTTGGGTAGTTAATTGAAGAGTCTCACAGATTTTCCTGCCCAGGTTCACTTAAAGCTTTGTTCTTAGGTGTCAGCCTCCTGGGTAGCTAGAATTACAGGTGTGAACCACTGGCACCTGGCCTCTTTTATCTTTTGTGTTCAAATGAATATACAATCTAAAATACTGCTGTTCCTGAGGGGTGCAAATCCAACTGGAATATTCTCCAGTTGAGACACTTGTCAGTTGAAAGATTTTTCTCTCCCTTCACACTTCTGCACAACACAGATTCCTGAACTTTAGGATTCCTGGTATTTTAGGAAATGCACATGACTTGAGTCTGTGCACTAATAGTCCATTAGTGGGTTTTAGTTTTTTATTCATGTCTTAGTCATAGACTTTCTGGCACAGACTGCTTCTTAAACCCTATTTAGGATATCTATTTAAATACTTTAGAAATGCAAAACATTTTTTTGTAGTGATTTACAAGTGCTATCATTCCATTCTATTATGATGCTTGGGCATGTTATTAAAATATATATGTTGTGATGGGGGACGAGAAGGAGGGAGGACAGAAAAAGGAGAAGGTGATGGACTGGGTATGATATATATGTATATATATATATCCTACCATATATATGATATATATGAACAGCATAATGAAACCCATTAAAACTGTTTAAAGAAAGGAGAGGGGAGGAGGACAGAAAATGAAAAAGAGTGGTGTAGATGAAGTAAATTTCATCAAAGTACATGTATGTAGCTATCACAATAAAATCCCTCTGTGTAATAAATTTGTGCTAATAAAAATTAAAATACATGTTTTCACGGTTGATGTTTTTTGGGGGAATTCCTTTAGATGTACGATCCAAGGCAATGATGGTTTGTGCCTCTGTGATCCTCTCCTAAGAGTATCCTCCTTTGGAGAATGCCTAGAGTCCTGTATCATTTATCATGCCCCAGTGTGTTTTAGATTTTGCTTCTGCATATGAGAGAAAACATGTGCCATTTGTCTCTCTGAGTTTGGTTTACCTCACTTAACATGATTTGTTCTAGGTCCATCCATTTCCCTACAAATGACATAATGTTTTTCTTTCTAATGGCTGTGTAAAATTCCATTGTGCCTAACTACCACATTTTTTGATCCTCTCAGATATTGTAGGGCATTTGGGCTGTTTCCATAATTTGGCTACTATGAATAGTACAGCAATGAACATGGATGTGCGATTATCTTTTTTTTTTTTTTTGGTCCAGTAGTGGGCCTGAACTCTGGGCCTGGGCGCTGTCCCTCAGCTCTTCAGCTCAAGGCTAGCACTCTACCACCTGAGCCACAGTGCCACTTGCGGCTTTTTTCTTTTTTCTTATGTGGTGCTGAGGAATCGAACCCAGGGCCTCAAGCATGCAAAGCAAGCGCTCTACCACTGAACCACCTTCCCAGCCCCATGTTCGAGTATCTTCAAGTCTCCTGATTTGTGATGTTCCCTAACGGCTGGGTCATAGGAAAGACCTACAGTTTACATTCCTTCCAACAGTGCAATACGATTACCTTTTCCTCACATCTCCACAAGCATTATTTGTTGTTTGATTTCAAGATATTAGCCATCTGCAGTGAGATGGAATCTCAGAGTTGTTTTGATATGTACTTCCATTATGGCCAGGGATGATGAGCATTTCCTCGCCATTCCTGCCTCTTCTTCTGAGAAGTATCTCCTTAGCTCCTTTGCCCATTTAGTGATTGGTTTCTTCGCTTTGGGAGGGGTTATTTTCTTGAGCTCTGTGCATATTTAGGGTATTATTAGGAGTGCAAGGTTGGGCTCAGCTGGGCACAGATCCCCTCTCTGTGGGCGCCTGTGATGTCCCATGTGGGGATGCACGTGAGTACTTTCAGAGGCCCAGCTGTGTCTGCTTATAGGCATTAGAGACCCAGAGAGGCAGTTCCCAGTGTTAGCGGTCCCACCAAGGCTATTCCTGGAGTTAAAGACCCTGTCAGACTTTTGTAGTTACCTCGTGGAGTTGCTTTGTCTCTGACAATGGCGTTCTTGGTGTGTGCTGTGTGTCTGCCTTATCTAGTTTTGAGGATTCGGCTTGTGGATCCCAGGTATATTGTTGCTGTCTGCTGATAAGATTGAGTCACTGGTGGTGGAGGGTGGCTAGTGAGGGGGGAAAAAGGAGGAAGGAAAGGAAGAAGAGAAAGAAAAGAAAAATCGGGTGTCTTTCTGGACAGAGCACGCTGGCTACTTACTTTGGTTTTTATGTTTATTTCCCTTCTTATAGATGCTTAAATTTGAATCTTCCTTGTTGGTGCCAAATGTTGACAAGCTCTAGTTTGTTTGTTGTGGTCTCTTGAAGCAGAATTCTGTGCCAGAGGCCTGTTCCTTAGTTTGATCAGAGGGAGCTCCAGTTAATCCATATCACTACTGTGCCACCATTTTGATTTCTCCTCTCCTCTCCTCTCCTCATGGTTGATTTTAAAATAGATATTAACTACAAGGAAAATGAAGCACCATGATGTATGTGTGTGTGTGTGTGCATGACCCCCTCCCCCCACACACACACTAAAATGAAGTTAAACTAGCCAAAAGTCAAAGTATTCTTACATTGTTACCTATCCATCTCCTGGAATCCTTATAGGTTAATTATTTGATTAAAGACCACAGAGCAGTAAGGAAGCAAATGGAATATTCAACAGGTATTCTTGAAATATGGTTATGGATTTCTCATACATAACAGGAATTTAATAAAACAGAACTTTATGACAAGGAGCCTCCTATTTGGAGTTGCTTTCTTTAGAGGTGGTTCTCAGGCACTGGGAGAGGAAAGATTAAAATCCACTTCAACGGCACTTTGGCTGCTTCTGAGGTTTAGCCTCAAATTTAACAGTCTTCTCCAGGGCTACAACAGTACTGTATATGTGGTTTAAATTTTATTGGTTCTCCTTCATCAAAAATGAGGAAGGACTTTATAAGGCAACAACTCTCCCAAACGGTGCTTTCCTGAGAAGAGGAAAATCCACTTGTATAGTTGGCGTCTGTCCCTCACACCTGGTGAGTTCGTCAGGATCTAGGAAGGATGATGGAAGAAACTTCCGAAAAGGCCCAGTCCTTGAAATCTGGCCATGTTGTATTTCCTTGGAAGTCTATGAAAAGAAAATATGCCTCAAATTACCACAAGCTACTTTCATGTAGGGCCTTTCAGCCTGGTTCCTCAAACATATCCATGTATACAACCCAGCTGGAATTGTGGTGAAATGCAGATGCTCTTTCAGTAGGAATGGGATGGGCCTGAAAATTGATCTTACTAACAACCCCCTGGATAAGGTTGATGCTGCTGACCTTCAACCCATTTTGAGGAGAAAGTCTTTTAGAGTTTGTTAAATGTTTCCTACACCCTCTCCTTCAATCCTTACAACACATACACACACACAAACACACAAACACACACACACACACATATGAGGTACGTGGCTCATCTCCATCTTCAACAGAGGCAAGTTCTGCAAGGTGAACCATTACCCTTGGGCTGCCCAGTCAGCAAGACTTTCACTCAACCATCTAATCCAAGCCTTAATTTCCTTCCCACACAATGGTGACCTCCTGAGCACAAGTCCATTCTTGGTCTATGACACTTCTTAGGGAAATGGCTTCATAGCAGGCTTCTATTTTTAGAGAGCCTGGTCATCAACACACCACATTATTCCTACTGCTTGATCTTGTGAAAGTGGTTGCTTTTCATTGCTGATGAGCAACATATTTGCTATTCTTCCTTACTTTAAACCATCCACAGGTAGGTGCAAAATCCCTTCTTTCTGGTATCTTAATTATAAATACAGACTTCTTACTGATATGTGGAGGCTCAAGTATTGATAAATACAGAGACCAAACTATGAGCAGTAACATAGGCAATATGTAAAATTGGATCAAGAGATTAAAGAGCTTCTCATTGACAATAACTTAATCAAATGAGGCTGGTTACAGTACAAAGTAGAAGTTCACCAAAGTGTAGTGGGTAAAAACCATACACTCTTTTATTGTTATTTTTTTTCTTGCCAGTACCTGTGCTTAAACTCCAAGCCTCATCCCTCCTGCTCTTATTTAGCTTCTTTGCTCACAACTACCACTTGAATAACACCTCCACTTCTGGCTTTTTGGTGATTAATTGGAGCAAGAATCTCTCACAGAGTAGCTAGGATTATAAGATGTGCCATTGGCATCTGACTACTCAGCTTCTCTGTTTTATTAAGTACATGACTTTGGGCCAGTTACTTCTCTGAGCTTTTATTTTCTTACACATTACAAGGAGATAGTATGAAATTTGTTATCACTAAAAGATATAGTTAGCCGGGTGCCAGTGGCTCACTCTTGTAATCCTAGTTACTCAGGAGGCTGAGATCTGAGGATCACAGTTCAAAGCCAGCCTGGGCAGGAATGTCCATGAGATTCTGATCTCCAATTAACCACCAGAAAACTGAAGGGATAGAGGGCTCACCATGAGTTGATGAGCTCAGGGACAGCGCCCAGGCCCCGAGTTCAAGCCCCACAACCATCAAAAAAAAAAAAAAAGATAATAGTTAACTCAGAACAGGGCCCAGCATCTATTTAAAGGTTCAACGATTATTAGTGGTCATGATTAGAATAAGTGATGTCTATGTCCATCAGTAATCAATTACAAAGCCTCCACTGTGAAGCAGGCATTTTGCTACATAATGACCAGACACACCGTGACTCAGGTAGTCGGAGAGCTGGTAAATGGACACAGTCCTCTCTGACCTATTCTGTGACTAGAAGTACAAGGCTACATCACCACGCTCTCTGCCACTCTTGGCTCCTACCAGTTCTTTGACAACAGAACGACAGTCCCACAGGAGACATCCATTTGATTCACTTGACTCTAGTAGCCACCACATTTACCTTCTTTCCCCATTTGTCCTGGGGTGAGGGTGTGGTGGCTGGGGGTGCAGAAAGGAAGAGAAGAAGCCTTGAATGGATTGTTGGGCGCTACAGACCAGGCTGAAGGGATGCCTGGTTGTGTGGGTCAGGAGAGCTCATAAAGCCTTTGGCTCTCTCCACATGTGGGTCTCCAACCCCACCCAGAGCTTTCTGGTATTAGAAGCAACACAGATCACCAGCCAGAAGTTGTGCTATCGGCATCTTCGTCTCAGAGGATAGTAAGGAATTTAGTTACTGATCATCCTGCCACATTCATCAGCTCTCTGTTTCATCCGGATTTAAAACCTTTGTCTTCAGAGAATTCCTTGGCTCTGAGCTTTGGCACATTTGTTTGGAACAGCCTCTCCCCGGTCTTCAAATTTCAGGTAAGGCATCTGGTGTGTAACTAAAGGATAAACACAGAGAGAAATAAAAGTCTTTTATTACTTATGTGAAGCCGGGTATGTGAAAATAAGCAGCAAAGAAGTACAAATGAGTTTGTGAGGGGCGCTGTATGCTTTCCCAAGGGACTAGTACTCATCTTTAAAAAGCATGGATTGCTTAACATTTCCCAGCTTTGCAGTTTCTTCTTCATGTAGAACACAAATGTATAATAGTTGGGAGCAGTTGAATGGGTACAGCCCTTTAAAAACAAAGTGTCTTATTGCCAATGGTTATCTGTTATTGCAGATTATTTCAGTGTTATGGCACCAATTCTTCCTTCAACAATGCCATCAATGATATCTTCTGCATGTGAAGCATGTGTGTGCAGAAATGCCAGAAACATTGGAAATAGACCTTCATAGTCACCCTAGCCCTGGGGAATTTGCTGCCCTAGATACAGTGCTTTTCTGGATTACAGGGGATAAAGGGCTGTAATTGCAGGGTGGGTAAGGTTGAAGATGCCATGATTCTTTGCCTGCAGATAGAGAATGAGTAATGCTGCCTTCCCAATGCATTGATTTGGACACACATGGAGTTGGGAAAAGTTCAATGTAGAAAAATATTTTATCAGTACAGTATGCATGCATAGTTTCAGAAACTGAACAGAACTGTTAGGATTATACTTAAATTGTAGTCCTCTTCTGCACACCTTTCTACTCCTCAGAAGCAATTTTCTCTGACTATTTTACCTCATTGTTCTTGTACAAGTCTCTATTTGGTAATAATAGGCATCTGTCTGTATTATTCAACAATTTTAGGAGAAGATATTAATACTTCTGCCTCCCTTGTGCTAGAGATAGGAATATCTCTCACAATACTGACACAAAGCCATGAGCCTTCTTATGGCATATTGGTGACTCTGGGCTTACTTAGAAGCTTGCTACCAGTATTAAGTCTAATAAAACATGAATGTTGATTCTCTTTCCAACAGTTCCATCTTAAAAAGGCATACTTTCACACAAGGAAAGACAAAGCCTAGAAATACATTCAAATCTTGTCTACAAGGAAAAGAAAGGTTTGATTAATCACTGGAATTAATTATGACTCATAAAACAAGTAGGGATGGTCTACAGAGGATTCAGATTAAAAACTCATCCTTTAGTGTTTAGCATTGTTCATAAGAGAAGATGCCAAGATGACATTATACACATTGGTCCACTGAGAGGTGTATCCTTAACCTGGAGATTGATATCTCAATATACCAACCTGATGCATGAATTATGCTTTTAACTCTCCTAGCTCAGACTCTGTATATGCCAAGAGGACTTCTTGATTGCCGTCTGACTTGAGTTTCTTATAGGGAACAAATATTGTAACTGGCATCTAAGTTGATTTGGTGGCTTTGGTTCTCACTGCAAATGAACTGGACTTCAGGTTATGCATCACTTATTTGAAAAGAAGTTTTGCATGCAGCTTTCCCCACTAGACTAGCAAAGATGGTACCTCTTTCAGGTCTAGGAGTGTGTGTATGGCAATGGCATCCTTTGGGTGGATTGACACAGGGAGGATCAAGCAGGACCTAGCCTTTGCTATTGGCCATTGGTGATGGCCTGGAGAAGGAGGGTAGAAAAGTCTTGGTGATGAGCTCACTCTGTGGAAAGGGTTTTGGCCAGAGGAGAGCCAACGTAGAAATCAGGATTTAGTTGCTTAGTCTTAACAGAGATACCTGATTGTCCTTTCCCCATTTCAAGAACATACAAGAGTGATGATCATTTTGCCTCTTCAAATAATCTATCTCAGTTCTCCAAAACTGTAATTGTTTCTCACAGAACTTACTTTTACTAAATTGTGGTGTAAGGGGGAATTTGACTCAGCCTGTGGACTATAAGCAAAGCTGGATCTTGTTTGAATCACTCTCCAGTGAACTGGAAGTAACTTTGGGGCTCTCTATTAACATTTATATAGGCTTCTCAGATTGCAGTCCAGGGTCACAGCCTCATTTGTTTTGATTACAGGGTGAAGGACACCAAAGAATTTACTTAACTGCTAATGGAAGTCCTTAATCTGAATGAACTTGAACCATTTGGCCCAGGAAAAGTACCACATAGTGTCAGCAAATGACATTTAAATAGTTTCAAATAATTTAATCTTCCAGAGCTCTGTGCTTGACTGATGGAAATGAGAATTTGAAAGGAACAAAGCAGAACCTACTTTCTGATAAATGTGCTTTGGGGCAGAATGGTTGCAAAAGCGATCACATTTAATTCCAAGTGATTTCACTGTATAAATATGCCATCCGACCTTGCTCGTAGAACAAAGCCTTCAAGCTGCATTAACTGTGGGGTAGAAAAGGATGGCGATCGACTTGGCCAGTTGGTCTGTCATCTAGATGGTACAGGGGAAAGATGAAAGACTCAGTGTAATGTGGCACAATGGCAACTTCATGGGATTACCTAACAGAAGAGTTCTTGTAGCTAAAATGACTGGGAAGTTAACATTTGTTATTTGTTAGGCCTTTCTGATACTATCGAAATGGTTGAAAGGCATGGTCAGGGGAAAGACTGCCTTCTTTAGCTGTTCATTAAATTTTATTTCATGCTAAACATTCATTCAAATAGTTAAGAGCATGCTAGAAGTAAAATATTGTTCAACAACAGCCCATCTCTATTGATTTTTTTTCATTACCTCCATTCTTTTCTTCTATGTCCCATCTTTAATTCCATCACCAGGGAGGAAGGACAAGGGTTAATCAACTGGGCTGCATAGGTTTGGAGAAGGTATTGCTGATCTCTGGATATTTATTTATTTATTGTAGTTGTTCTGGTGCTGGTCCTGTGGTTTGAACTCAGGGCCTGGGTGCTGCACTTGAACTTTTTTGTCCAAGGCTTGTACACTGCCACTTGAGCCAGAGAGCCACTTCTGGTTTTGGGGTGATTAACTGGACATAAGAGTCTCACAGACTTTCTTACCTGGACTGGCTTTGAACCATTATCCTTAAATCTTAGCCTCCTGTGTGGCTAGGATTACAGGTATAAGCTACTGGCTCCTGGCCTTAAATCTTTATTTCTTCATCAGTAAAATAGGAATAGTATCACTACCTCCTCACATTGGTGGCTTATCTGCCTAATAAATGTTAAATATGAATAATACCATGCGAAACAAAGGGCTTGGAATGTAGGTCAGTGGTAGCATACTTGTCCAGTATGCACAAGGCCTTATGGTACTGGTTTCATCACAGTACCACAAAGCAACAGCAATACCCCCAAACACCCAGTAATAATAGTTGTTTTCTTCATGGGCTGCTAAAGAGGACACCTAGCCAGAAATACATGTAGGATAATATCTGTACTTTCAATTTTTTTTTTAATTTTCTGAGTTTGAAGGAATTGCCATTTATTGAGTATACACTAGTAAGCATATAAGCAAACTTTTGGAATATGTAATTCTCCTCAGGAAGGTTGGGGGAAGCTTTTTCCTCTACCCTTAGGTAGAATTGTTGAAGGACTACAAAAGACCTACAAACGAAGATGAAAAAAAGAATTAATTTTGTATGCATGTGGACAGCCTCACAGAATTATAATAGTATTTATAGTATACAATTAATAAATAGTATTAATAGTATACAAGCCTCCAAGGTTGTATACTATTTTAATCAAGAGTGATAAACTATGGAAAATGATGAGCAGAGAGGAGGAAGGGTTTGTATGCTGGTGGGTGGTAATTTGGGGAGGGTAAATGTATATGGGGAAAATTAATGGAAGATAAGAGTTGTTTTTATAAAGTTTGATATGCTTGATTATCTTGGTACCATCTCTAGTCTGGTAAGCATCTGACAAATTATGGGTTGTTTTGCTCATCCTAGTAGGAGTGTGGGGAAGGGTAGTTAAGTGTTTTACAAAGTGAAGTATGTCAATTTAGGCAAATAGGGAGAGGGGAGCAACCTTTTTCCTTTGTCTACGACATATTGCTTTCATCTCACATAATCCTAAAGCCCAAATAGCATATTTTGAAGAGCTTTTTTTATCTCCTTCATTTTTAAATAAAAGAGATATTTATGTGTTTAAATAAAGACATTCGTTTTATAAAGGTCTGCTATCAAAGATATTGATAGTGGAGTCCTAGCTTGCACAGAATTTTTAGAACTCATCAATTCTAAATTCTTTTTTTTTCTTTGGTTGGTCATGGGGCTTGAACTCTGGGCCTGGGTGCTGTCCCTCAGCTCTTCAGCTCAAGGCTAGCACTCTACCACTTGAGTCACAGTGCCAGTTCTGGTTTTCTGGTGGTTTATTGGAGACAAAAGTCTTACAGACTTTCCTGCCTGGGCTGGCTTTGAATCATGAACCTTAGCTCTCAGCCTCCTGAGTAGCTATGATTACAGGCATGAGCAATTCTAAATTCTTAAAGCCTAGTTTTAACTCATCAAGTCTAAATGCTCAAGCAATTGGCTCTATTACCTCTACAAATTTATTTCAAGTATAGATTACTTAGTAAATAATCTAGTAACTTGGTAGTTTCCTCTGTTAACAGTGGGTGCTTTGACATCTTTTTATTTTCCATTGAATGGCTCTAAGTGTGTTTCGTATTGGGAAGGAGTTCCTGGAACAATTTAAGGTTGCTGACCCATAACAATATTGAGTCAATATTGATAGTTCTTATCAACTCATAAATATACAGAAGCCAGAGTTTCTTGAAGCTGGCATGTATGAAGGTAAACCAAACTACTGACAACAGATATTCTAATACTAAGGTACAGAAACATACAAGCAAGCATGGGGCTGTAACTCAATGGCAGAAGACTTGTCTAACATGCACAAAGCTAAAGTTCAATTCATGGAGCTACAAAAGAAATAAACACTAAGCCCTCCACCCTCCACCTCTGCCCCTCCCCCCCAAAAAAACTCCAAAACAGCCAAACATCCAAAATAACTCCCAAATATATAGGCAGCTGCTTTATTGTTTCTACACATAAGCTTCTCTCTTCAGAATATAGTCAAAACAAGTTTGCACAGTATAGAGTCTGATGCAATGGTTAAGAAAGCCGTGCTAGAGAGGCTTCCCAGCCACCGTACAGCTACAACTGTTTTGTTGCTAGGAGAGGCCTGGCTTGAAGGAAGAGCCAACATGGCTGAAATATATATGGAGAGAGAGAGAGAGAAAGAGAGAGAGAAAGAGAGAGAGAGAGAGAGAGAGAGAGAGAGAGAGAGAGAGAGAGAGAGAGAGAGAGAGAGAGAGAGAGAGAGAATCCAGGACCTAATGAATGATGTAGTAGTTCAGAGTCCTGATTAGGCTGAATGCAGGTCTAATGTTCCTAGGTTTTTATACACATAAACAAAAATGTTTTCATTTTCCTTTAAACATTTCAGGTGTTAGTTTTGTAGGGTTTTTGTTTTGTTTTGTTACTATTTTCTGTCATTCACATTCTGTTTTCCATATATCAAATTTTCCTAGTCTTTAAACTCAGATTAAATATATCCCTGGAAAGCCTTCCTTACTTCTGAAGATTCCCTAATTTCATCTAGACAAAATGGTGTGTGTCTAACCTACCACCCCACCGCCCCCACCCCCTAAGCACCCAATTGCCACCTTACTTAAAACTCTTACCAATGATGCCTGTGCCATTTAGTGCCTAGGACTCTGGAGCCAGATTGCCTAGGTTGTAGTCCTGGCTTGAGTATCCCTGGATGTGTTATGCTGGAACACAAACAGCTTAAGACAAAGATCTTGGCTTCAGCCATTTTCCTTTGCTGCTCAACTTGATAATCAGTGCTCTCATCTCCCAGGAACACAACCTGTTTTAGACTAACTTTTGATTTCACCATTAGAGGACTGATTCTCTTGACTTTCCTCCTAGCCCTGTCCCTGAAAATACACTAGACTCAGTACTTCTAGGGTCTACCTCAACTGTTCATGCTTGTTTAGAGCACTGCAAACACTCCCTTCTGCTTTCCCCCATGTCTGCCTCTTTTTCCTTTCTGGACTCTGGAAATGGCTAGTGCTTAAAGACACATAAAGTTGCTTTAAAGTTCATCTCGATTATAAATGCTTCCTTTTGCAGAATGACGTGATGCAACTTCTATTCCCTGAGTTTTAAAAACAAACCAGCAATGGTCTTTTTTAAGCTTGTATTGTCCTGCCTTTTCTTTCCCTGAGAGGTAATCCAAGGGGTTAACACTGTTGACAAAAACCCTTCATTAAAATGAACAAACTCTGAAGAGTTTATGGGAGGAATATTGTATCCAGATGTTCACCTAAGATTCTGTTCTTGAGCAAATGGGAAAATAAAACAATATGATTTAATAGACTCAAGATGTATATATGAAGAGAACAGAAAGGATTAAAGGCTTGTAGACAATGGCCTGGGTTTATGACTCCATTTCTCCCTCATAATAAATAGATGACCTTGGGACAGTCGCATCATTTCTGTGTTCCCTTTTGCCAAATAGGATTTACAACAAAGGACTCTCTATCACACTGAGTTGTGATAATGATCCAACTGGCTCACGCACAGTTGCTTTGCAATGTGGGTCAGGTACTGGTGCTGTTGGTAAGGTACTGGTGCTATTGTTGCAGTTACCAAGTGACCCCGAGTATGATCCAGGGTAGTGCAAATTTTCTCAGAGGCAACTTAAAAGATGTTTTTGCTGGGTCCTGTGAATTAACTGCAAGTTCCCCACCTTTGAATCTGTGACCTTTGATCTGAGCTATTCTCTGCTGTAGTGCCTTTTAATCACTTTGTTTCCAGGAGGAAAGAGAAGACTTTCTGTGATAACCATCTTATATGGAAGGCAAACTACCCCCAAACAAGCCTTCTACTTATCTGAAACAGCCAAAAATTCAGGTGACCTCTGTGTCCCTGTTCTGTTCCAGTAATAAAGTGAGAAGTTCTTCAGAACAAAAACAGATAATGGTCAAGCAGGCCGCACATGTGACTCGGGACTGTTTTAGCACGCATAATGTCCTCACCTTCTGCCCCCAGTTCCCCTTATTGAACCTGAAGCCCATGTTTGTACCTTGAAAGATGACTTAAAATGAATTGAAGTGCTGTCTTCCCATGGCTGCCATGTAGTGAATTTTTCTTTGGCTTCTGGGAGTAAGCATATGGCCAGAGCAAACTTGGGATTCCTGGACTTTGGGCCTGGGGTCTAAAAACCTGGTTTCAGCGTTACACAACATTTGGTAAAGATTGAAGCCAAGTGTAACATTTTGTGCATTGGCCAAAATGCATTAGCCATTTGTGGGTAAAGTAATATATGAAATTCGGAAGTATGTTCCTAATGCTTTCATGTTTCCAGTTGACATGTTTAATTAGATTAGGTAACAGTATTGTAATAAAACCACATAAGTAGAATTCTTATGAAAGACCAGTGAAGCAGAACATAAAGTAGGAGAGCAAGCGGGAGAATCCAGGCTTAGATGTTGTATTCATTTTCCTCTAGATGTGTATGCCAGCCATGAGCTCAGCCCATTCCAGTCAGCACTGGGTATTCCTACTTGAACATGGTCTAGTGTTTATTCAGACTTACCAGGGTGAGAACTTCGATTCTTAGATCCATTGGCTTTATCTCCTTAAAGTATCCTTTAACAAGACTAATTTACCTGAGATCTGCTAATCACTATGTTGACATTAGCTTTGATACTGTCTGGTGCTACCTCCACACAAACCTGAATGATGACACAACCCTTACTAGTAGCCACTGATTTCATTCTTTGACATCAAGAGCTCCCGACTTTGGCTCTCATGTAGTCTAGCGCTCAGGTGGAGAGTGGTTAAGTCTAATCTTGATTAAGAGGAAGAGAAACACCTAGGAGATGACTAAAGCACACCTCTGGGGTGTGTCTGTGAGGGCATTTCCATTAGATTACCAGGACTGTGATGGATTGAAAATTTGAATAGACCACTGACAGGTCTGTGGAGGACAGAGCTTGGTTAGAGAAAATGGGTCACTGGGGTCATGTCCTTGGACCCTATATCCATCCCCAGGCCCATCCTATTATTGTACTTTTCCACTTCCTACTTTGTGGATGAAGAGGGATATCTACAGCTCTGATAGTGGGCACTATGTTTGTGTTCTCACTGCCTTCATGTAAGGAAGATGTATCATTGCAGTGTCGGTCTATGTAGTATTTACTTTGTCAGAGAGCCAGCTGAAGTTTATTATTCACTGCTAAGCCACTAATGACTTGCAAGGTAGAAGTATGTTTAAGGCCATTGATGGCACCAGAGGAAAAGCAGGATCAGAATTTTGAAAACTTTGGCATATTCTTTGGAAAATGGACAAACATAGGCAGAAAGGAATTTAATAGGGAGAGAAGAAATTCACTGAGATGAAAAGCAAATGAAGTACAGAATGGTTAGTTTTGCACTCTAATTATCCTTGTAATCATTGGATCAAAGGACACAGATCAACTATTCCAGCCAACTTGAATTCTCGTTTTCTACAAGCCCTCTTTTCCTCATCTAAATCTAACCAGATTGGGAATTTCCTTTGGCTACAGAAATCAAACATTCATCAACTTCATTTATTTTAATTAGAAATCCTAATTAACTAATTTCATTTATTTTACTCATTTTGGAAATACTTATTTAGGAAATAAATATTTCACAAAATATCAATGAGGTAGGTTATTAATGACTAGATCTATGTTGGTCATCACAAACACAGAGAAAATACCGTAATCATCCATGTAACAGAGACAAAGCCAGCATAGCTGTTTTCCTATTCTTTCCCAATGCGTAGCTAGATGGAAACAGACTAAGGGAAGGTTAGGTAAGTTCCTCAAGGTCACAGATCCAGTGAGGCTGAAGAGCCAGGACTCCACCTTAGCACAGAGAGAAGTTCCCATGCAGGCAAGAGGGCTCACAGAACAGTTGTTGACATTCCCTGTGCACATCGCATGCCTACTTGAATTTCAGGAAGGAGTTCATTAGAAGGAAAGTGTATGATGGCTGGCAACCTCCCCTGTTTTTATTGGTGGGGTGTGTGATTGAGTTTGCACAGTAGGACATAAATAGAAATGGTATCTGTCACTTCCAGTCCTGATCCTTAATAACGTAAAACCTCTCACACAATCCTACATGGGCTCTTTTCCCCTTACCTACCAGCCGAACACTGATACCCTGGTGAAAGATTCCCACCTGCTCAGGGAGGAGGAAATCACAGGATGGGAGAGACTGGAACCTTGAATGACTGTGGTATAAATCATGTCTAAATGACTTCATTGGACTATGACAGGAGAACAAAAAAAGTAACAACAAGGACAACAATAAACCTTTATGATGTAAAGTCACTGACTTGAGACTTCTTTAAGCAGTTAAACTACCATGACTAATCTATGTGACCTTAAGAGTCCTCGGTCTAGTAGGGGAAAGAGAATTGTATAAACAGCTTGCAGTAATCACATCTCTGGGTACATCACAATATATGTATGAACTCTCTTACCATCTTCATAGAAGCATGCTCTAAAAGGAAGAAGACAGATCTTCCTACATGCAATGTCTAGACCAGGAATGAAACACATAACTTTGTCAGGGACTAGGCTTCACAAGACAAGTATAAGAAGTAGGAAAATAGGAAACACTAGCAAGTTCCAGGAAGTAGCCCTTATCAAGAAACTGATCCTTCTCTACCAAAAAACAATAACATTGATTCTATATCTCTAGATCTCTAGATATCTAGAGATCTATAGATATAGAGATATAAAAAGAATCTATAGATATCAATATACATATGATATATATATTGAATCTATCTATCTATCTATCTATCTATCTATCTATCTATCTATCTATCTATCTATCTATCTATCTATCTATCTGTCTATCTATCTATCTATCTACCTACCTACCTGTTAAACCCTAAATGTGTCAGGTCAGTTATACCCATCAAAGTCATAGTTCTCATGTGAGAAGTTTCACCTAGAGCTTCTTGGGTACCCATGTGAGTGCTGATCATCAAGAAGTTCTTGAGTGTATAAGAATTACTTAGCCATTTTCCCTTGGGATTATCATTTGAAGGCACATTTTCCAGTTCAGCAGTCTGCTGCTGCTAGATCTTAGTGCTTTATTCTTTGGGACATAACAGTTTTGATCTCTAAGCTCAAAAGACACACTTAATACATAATCATTGACAGACCAGCCACCTGATGTATGGAAACCTTTGCAAAACGAAAAGTGTGGCATCTAAATATAGACAAGTTCTGTTTGGATGTTTAGACAGAGAACGATTCTACCTCCTCATGTCCTCTGCTACTAGCTGGGAATCAGTCCTCTAAGGCACCACTCCCTACCAGCATGCATTTGGCTTGACCCAGGTGTGGGTCGGAGGCTAGCTCCTGCTGGGTCAGCCCTGAAAGGTGCAGTGCAGCTAGCACAGGTTGGCATGGCTGCTGCTGTGTCTTTGCTGAGATGTCAGGATACAGGAGCTCAATCCCTGCTCTTCCCATGCCCACACCAGACTATCAACAGAATCTGTCAGTGAGTACCTCAGTGACCTGGGGGCTTTGGGGACACCAAGATGGGAGGTAGGCAGAAGCAAGACAGGGGCCACAAAAGTGGCTCTCAAGGTGAGAATGCTCTGGAAGGGGTGCTCCAAGTATACCACCTCTGCACCTCTGCACCAGGGGTTCTCACCAAGAAAACACAATGTTGCCTTATGATTGGAACTCCTTTGTTACTGTACTGCTAGCAGACCTTCCAAACGAGCCCTGAGACTGGAGCATTCACTACCTTCTAACCACCAGGACACAGCTATGAAGAAAATAAATTTTCCCTCACATGGAGGTGTGACATTCTAAAAAATTTCCTTATTGGGATGCAAGTAAGCAGGAGAAGGAGCACACTTCAATTAACAGTTTAAAGAAAGGGAAGAGTAAGAAAATGGGTAGCCTTTGGGCCTGCCATAGGGATTTGAATTCTACATCCTGTCTGGTTTTGCTAGCAGTGTGGTAACGTTGGGTAATTCCAAATGCTAAAGAGCAAAGCTAATATGCATTTTTACAGGCAAAGAACACTGGCATGTGCTCCTGTTTTCTATGATTGAGTTTTAGTAGTGGTACTGGCAATACTAGTGTAGATTAACTGTAGTTTTAAGGAACAGAAATAAAATGCATGGAATTGGGGAAGCAGGGAAAGGTAAAAGATGCACTTTCCTTAGCTTTCAGTCTACTTATTATCCCCAGTTTAGGTTGTGCTTAATTTTTTTAATGCAGGATGTATAAGGTTGTCTTATTTTCTTTACTGAATAGGCTAAATAAGTTTGTGCTAGATTAAACAAAATTAAATAGTATAGCTATGGCATCTTTATATATTTAAGGAGGTTTTAAAGTCAAGCAAAGCACTGTTTGCTCCTGACTGCTAGAGGTGAGGAAATGATCATGTTTAATGGGCTTCACACTACACTGAGGGTTGTGAAATTCAGCATTTGTGTTCTCATCCACCACCCATCTATCTAGTGTGGCTTTCTGAATCTCTGTGGAATGCTAGTGGCAACACTTGTAGTATTTACTACTGAGTATTTCAAGGATTAGGTAAAATTAAAATACTAGCAATTGAATGAAAAGTACTTGTCCAAAGATGAGGAAAAATAATGCTTGTAGAAAGCATTCTGTTTTAAGAAAGAATCCTGGAATTGTTTGCAATACAGTTTGATCTCTACACATCCTCATCATGACCTTCCAGAAAGGCATATATAAGTCTGGAATTTCCCAGAGTGCTTTGCCAAAATTCAGTGCTGAGTTACCAGAAAATCAATAGGACATGTAGTATGCATATATCTAGATAGTAATTCAACTCTCCCTCCCTCCCCTCTCTCATGCATACCTTTCATTGTTCATGGAGCTTCAATTCAGGAGAAGGGAGGGGTGTCCTAACTAGATGGAAGGATCCATTTATAAGTTGCTTTAAATAATTGTCCAAAGCTGGAAATATCCCTTTATGATAAATAAGAAACTCCTTAGTTTATAATGCCCATCTTGAAAAATAGATCTTGTATTTTCTTTTGGATTTGTTCTAGAATTTGTTTATATAATTTATCATACAATTCCATCAAGACCTGAAGTCCTGCCTAATCATTAATGCAGACTACCCTCAATTTAAATTCCATTTTCTTTTCTCATATTCTGTGTGTGTGAGAGAGTGAGAAAGAGAGAGAGAGAGACAGACAGACAGACAGGGACAGAAACAGAGACAGAGACAGACAGAGACAGTGATTGGCCCTCAGCATCAGTGTTTGTTAAAGGTTCAAACTCGTAGCACTTTTCTGAGAGTGGGGGTAAAGTTTCTACAAATCTGGCCAGGAATCCCTGGCCATTGGGGATTTCATTTTCTTTCTGGGTCTGCTTGTTTCCACACTGTTTCAGAAGCCTTTTCTGTGCCTGGCTGAAAGCCCAAGATATTTAGATATCTTGTAAAATAAATCCTCCCATATCTGGCTAGGAAGGTCCCTGAAAAACCCATGTGTTATAAGAAGATCCCAGCGTTAAAAATGGAAAAAGCTGGGGGAGGGGAGAAAAGGAACAGGAGCCTGGGAAAAACTAGTTCGGGGACTTTGGGCTCTTCCTCCATCTGGGCTGTTACTGAATCACTGCACCTTCAACAAGATCCTTAAGAGACCTCAAGAGAATTCCTGGACTCAGTAAACAGATGACTCTCATGAGCAAATCTTCTTTGGAACATAAATGAGAGAGAGAGAAAGAGAGAGAGAGAGAGAGAGAGAGAGAGAGAGAGAGAGAGAGAGAGAGAGAGAGAGATGAGAGAGAGAGAGAGAGAGAGAGAGAGAGAGAAGGGAGGGAGGGAGGGAGGGAGGGAAAATGTTTCAGGCTCCCATCTGTCTATTTCAAATGATTTATCTTCTCCCTTGAAAATTCATGTGTTGGGTTTATTTTGTTTAAAGTAAAATTCCAGTGATTACTCATAATTCAACAACCCTGATTCTGCCCAGTTTGTGATAAATAGGTAGTGATTGTCGGCACTGTAATGGAATTTTCCCATTTCTTCAAGGCAAAATGAAGAAATAACTCAGTATTTTTTAAAAATATTGAAATGATCTCCAGTTTTAAACAAAACTTATGACATTTACTGGTACTGGTCATGAAAGTTCAGAATGCAGCAGTAAGATGGATGTATTCTGCTGTGTCATTTTAGGATGTTACAGTAATTATGGCCTGCTGTCTACATTTGACCAGAATGTTTGTGAAGGTGTGTGTGTGTGTGTGTGTGTGTGTGTGTGTGTGTGTGTGTGTGTGTGTGTGTGTGTGTGTGTGAGAGAGAGAGAGAGAGAGAGAGAGAGAGAGAGAGAGAGAGAGAGAGAGAGAGAGAGAGAGTGTATCCAGAGGAACTCTTAGATTCCTTCTTCTTGATGACTATTCTATCTGCACTTGAGGACTTCATGGAGTTCATTATTGCTCACTCCTCCAGGGAGGAGACAGGGAGAAAAGAGAAAAAGGAGGAAAGACAGCCAAGAATGAAGAGAGGCCAAGGATTTTTGAGGGCTGTGTTTGATCCCTATTCAACCATTTACTACGTGTGTGAATTAAACACTCTAATTCTCGGTCTCCTTGTCTGTAAAATGGGGATATTAATGTGACAATAGTTAACTGTTCTGTATACTTTTTGTGTGTGCCGGATACTGTTCTAAGTGTTACTATGCTTACATGACCACTATGAGGCAAGTTCTCAGGGTTGAAGAGAGAATCCCAGTGCGTAGCTGCTATCATGGCATCATAAATTATATATCTTTTGTTATCTATCTTATATACAATATACTATTTTTCTTACCACTTCTACAAAGTTAGTATCATCACCCTTACTCGTAAAGAAACTAAAGAAAGCTAATTCACTTGCACATATTTCTTAGCTGTTAAGAGACAGGATTCAAATTCAGGTCTTTATGATTTGAATCTTTTCCCCTTTTCACTATGTTACAATCCAAATTGCTTCCCAGCTCATGCATTATATGGGAACTTTGTCTCCTGCCCTGTGCTACAGGGCTTCTTATGGCCATGATACTCTTCAAAGGTCAGAACTAGGTCTTGGTGGCAGTGTTGAGAGGAAGAGCCAGCATTCATTGCAAATGGGCTCAGCTGTTTCTGTTATCACATGCCAATCCTCGGTTCCTGACCTGGGATAGCTTCTACCCACCAAGCCACCACCATCTCTAGCACCACTCAAATCATTGCCACCACAGTTGCCAACACAATCACCACCGCCATCCTCATCACTAGCAGCAGCATCACCACCAAAACCACCACCATTAATGACACAATCATTACCATCACCAATCCCACCCAAAATGATCACCACAACACCATTACCACTACTACCATTATCACAGCACCACCTTTGCCATTATAATCGCCATTACCACCAACTCAACTACCAACACTCAACCCAATACCCAAACCACAATCGTCACTACCATCATACTGTCTGCACCACCATCTATAACACCAGAATGACCACCAACACCAAAACCATCATCACCACTATCATAACTAAAACCTTACCACCACCACCACCATCCCCCACCATGTCCTCATTAACTCTTGCTCATCTTCCACGGTTTGTTTCAAGCATCATGTCTTAGGGAAGCCCATCCTAGACCCTAAACTATACTTTTAGTCCTTCATTCAGCAAATATTTTAGAGATGGTCCATTTTGAATCAGAACTCTTCTAGAAGCTATAGTATTGAAACAGCAAATGAACCTCCCTAGCCTCGTGGTTCTTTCATTGTTCTTAAGGTAAGTCTTCCCCATCTCCATCTCCTCATAGCATTCTGAAATTCTCCCTCACTCTATTACGTTCTTGAACTGGTTTATTGGTAAGAATTGGAATGAATTTAACTCCTCACCAATAGTTTGTTGTGTTCATGCCCTGATGACAGCGTTAGGTCACATGGCTTGCAGAACAGGGTGACTGTTTGTGAGCTCTGATCCGCACTGATCACTCTCTCGTGTTTTCCCCAGGGTGACTGTTTGTGAGCTCTGAGTATGCCGTGTCTGTGGCAGTCCTGCACATAGGAGAACGTGGAAGAAGCAGCTAAATCCCTGAGGTCACCTCAGCTGCGTGTGTTGAGCCTGAGAACCTCTGCATGGTTGCATGTGGACGTCTCACTACCTGCATGCAGTGTCTGGGACAGGCTCTGTAGACATGAGGTCATGACTTCTGCTTGTAGTTCTGAGGTTGGTGCCCTGTGAGCACTGCTGTGGCCTTGGGCTGTATTGTAGATGCCCTTGCTTAGTGGACTGCCTACCCCTGACATTGCTGTTCTCCATCACTAACACTCTTTACCACAACTGCTGCATCACTGTTTCTGGAGCCTTCACTCTCCAGGCAAGTAGCCACCACAGAGCAGCCATATCTCCATAAAGCAGTATCAGCCATACTTCCCACATGGAGATTGACAGAGGCCACACCCTCTAATACCAAAGCCATTGGGCTGCAGTGGCCCAACCATCCCCTAGTGGCATCTGGGGAATTTTAAACCCAGATTGCAGAGTGCCCTGTGAGGAAGTCGGAATGAGGGAACTGTGGGGGTGGATGGGCAGAATGAGCAGAACCACGCCAATGCCTCTTCCAGGGGTCAGCAAGGCCATTTGTCAGGCATGCATGCTCAGAGGGCCTCAAAATTTGATTTTTGCCATTTTTATTCTGATATTATAGCTGAGGGAGTTTGTATTGAGACTTGGATAGGATTGGCAGAGGAAGAACATTAGAATACCACTCAGAGTGGGGCATCTTATTCATTATATAAAATTTTGTTAAAACTTTGGTGATAAAAGCACTCATTTAGTAAATGGGAGCAGTTATAGTAGACTACAAAAAATTTTGTTTGTGTATGAATATGCTTTTTATATTTAGAGGAGAAATAATATAATAAAATGACATACATATATATGGATATGTATGTATACATATATCTATCTTCTGTCTGCGTCCCTATCTGCTCAGAACTTATAAATGACTAGTTTGAATACTTCAACCTCTGAGAAGCCTATGATACACACACACACACACACACACACACACACACACACACACACACACACACATTCAATCCTCTTCACTTACACAAATAGAATCAGAGTACACATTTTTTCCCCCCACTTGGTAAAATACAAGCATCAATCCTTCCATATCTGTCTGGATCCATAGCCTACTAGTTAATGGCTTCACATTTTCTTTGTGTAGAGAGACCATTATTATTTATCTGAATCCCTACTGCTAACTATTCAAGTCATTTCAAATTTATCAGTGCTATAAACACTACAGTAATTTTAGGATCCTGTAGTTCATTGTAGCACACTTCATCAATCTAGGCATAGGATTTCTTTTGACTTCTCACAGACTTTTTAAAAGACCATTTTACTTGTTGCCCACTACCCTCCAGAATTTCAGACATTCATAGTCCACCAAAAAGGAAGTGGATGGGCTGCTGGTGAGCTACACTAGCCAGTCTCTCTCTCTCTCTCTCTCTCTCTCTCTCTCTCTCTCTCTCTCTCTCTCTCTCTCTCTCTCTCTCTCTCTCTCTCTCTCTGTCTATGTGTGTGGTTGTGTGTATGTACTGGGGCTTAAACTCAAAACTCAAAACCTCATGCTCTGTGCTTTGGCTTTTTTTTTCTTTTTTTGCTCAAGGCTAGCACTCCACCACTTAAGCCTTATCTGGCTTTTTTTGCTGATTAATTGGAGATAAGAGTCTAGCAAACTTTTTAGCTAGGGCTGGCTTTGAACTCAAGTTTCCTGAGTATCTAGATTTATAGATGTGAGCCATCAGGGATGGGTGCCAGTGTCCTTCATCACTTCCATTCTGATGTCTGGTTCTTCGTCAGGAGCGTGGACTCCATCATTGATAGCTTGATCTTTTTCAAGGTTAAGCAGATGGGACACTTTATTGTTTAAAGAACTGGCTTCCCATTCCCAAAGCTGACAAATCTGCTTTCTCTATAAGCCAGTGAATGTTTGCCCTGGTCTTCAAGGTTGAGCTAAACTTCCTTTTAAATGTGGTTTCACTGGCAAGGACAAATTGAGCTCATTCCTAAACTGAGTAAAATGTATGGGCAATGAAGGATCGTGTGCAATCAGTGACAACACAAAATAGAAAACCATTGTCCAGCCACCACTGTGTAGCACCCTGACCACCTTTCCAGCTAAGCAAAATTCTATATGCACTTATTTTTCAATCATACAGTTTGTTTCAGGCATTTAAAACTGTAAATAACAAGCCATTTTACCTATATCAAACAATATTAACATTTTGTATTTGCTTACCGTTTTCCACTAAAGTAGCTGTAAACTAATTAGAGAAATCATTTAAATGATACTAGGAATAATTAAATCTCGTCATTTGTTTTGCTTTTTGTTTCTGAATATTCAGGGTATCACTTGCATAGATATATGTAAACACCCCCCATATATATATATATATGGGTGTGTACGTGTGTGTGTGTGTGTGTGTGTGTGTGTATGTCGTAATAGTGGAATTTCCTACCAGGACTCATTTACCCTACCAAGAATTCATCTTTTGTCTTCCACCTTAAGATGCATCGAGAAGCAGAACTGCCAGCTTATTCTGCCAGGGATGGAAAAGCAGAGCATTTGCTCTGAATCAGACCTTTGTCACTCAGGGACCAAGTGCAGGGTAGGTCCTCTGCTCTGCTCTAGGATAGCACAGTTGCCTCTTTTTGACCTGAGTTTTGGGAACAAATTGCAAATGGTGGTCAGCCTACTTGCACTTCTGGAGGTTGTTTGTTGTTATTTCTTTCTTCCTTTTCTTTCTCTTTTTTGTTTCTTTTATGCTGGTCCTGGGGCTAGAACGTAAGGTCTGGGTCCTGTCCCTGAGCTTTTTTTAGTCAAGGCTATGTTCTACCACTTCAGCCATAGCTTCACTTCAGTCTTTTTGGCGGTTAATTGGAAATAAGAGGCTCATGAACTTTTCTGCCCCTGCGGGCTTCAAATTGTGATCTTTAGATAATAGCCTCTTGAGTAGCTAGGGTTATAGGCATGAGCCACTGGTGTTGAAGTTTTAAGTGTTCTTAGAGATACAGTTTGCTGGTGTGACTTAGCATGTCTTAACTGTTCTTGTAGGGAAAGTATATTGGATGGCTTTAGCCAGCAGACCATGGTTGCCTTTGCCCACAAAGAATGCAGGAAAAGAGGTCCCTGTAAGCAATGGAAGGAAAAGGAGGAGCATATGAATTGGAAGCAAATGTTCAAGATTCTTCCTGCAGAGCAGCTTCTGGGTTTCAGATGGGCAGCATAGGCTAAAGGTACAAGCTTTCAACTTAGGGAAGCATGTGTCCAGCTCAGCCATGTTCAGAGTGACTATTATTATGGTTTCATTTCTTTAGTTCATGCCAGACCTGGAGCTTGAACTCAGGGCCTGGGCATTATCCCTGAACTTTTATGCTCCAGACTAGCAATCATCACTTGAGTGACAGCCTCATTTTCAGACTTTGTTATTGTTGTTGTTAACTGAAGATAAAAGGATTTTCCTCTGGATTTTCCTGCCCAGGCTGCAATCCTCAGAGCTCAGCCTCCTGAGTAGCTAGGATTACAGGCATGAGCCACTGACATTGGTTTCTTCTTTACGCCTCAATAATATTCGTTTTAGGGTCATTTTAAAGATTAAAGTTAATATACATTAAGTTAATGTATATACAGCTTTTAGTACAGCACTTGTAGCACAGACATTTGAGATGTGGGGACAAGCGTCCTTTTCACATGGCCCAGTGTATCATACTTCAAGGCAGCATTAGGAAACTACTGCCTGCAAAGGAACTCTAGTCTTCTGTGTATGAACTGAGAACATTTTCTGCATTTACAAGTGGTTGGGTTGTAAGAAGATCAAAAGAAGACTATTTTGTGACATATACAAATGATATGAAATTCAAACTCCAGTGTCCACCAATAACATTCTTCTGGAACACAGCCACAGCTAGCACAAATGTATTAACTGTGGTTGTTTGTGTGGCACACAGAGCAGAAGGGATCAGCAGTAACAGTGGCCAGATGCCCTGCCAAGCCAAGAGCATTTCCTCTCCATCCCTTTATGTCTGTATTAGGGGATGCGGAGTGTGGAACAGGCAAGATCGTTTTTCCTTTCACAGGATCAGAAAGAATGCTGCCTGTCCTCTTCTGCATGTCCTGTGTGGGTTTTGCTCCATGTGGTTACATTGTTCCCTGAACCCCAGAAAAACCATCCTCAACAACAAACTCGTTAATGTAACAGCTGGCTTCATGGAAGGAAAAGAAGCTCTGCTGGGTAGTGTTGCTGAGTGCTTTCCAACAGGACATCAACTGGCTTAACAAATACTCACAACTTCCATCATGGATTCTTGTGAACGGAGCCAGCCAGCCCGGGCATACCATGGCCATTGATCTCTAGTGACGCCTCACCTGCTCATTGCCCTGCTCCCTGGATCACCAAGTCTATGTTGTACGGGGTGGGGGGGTTGGGGGATGCAATGGGTCTTTGAGCACAAAAGAGCAGGGACTGTGTTACTCTTTGGAGTGGGGCTTGTCTCAGAATAGCTTATTCAGAAAGGCACGCAAGAGAGGTCCAACATGGAGGACAGCTCACATATACCTGGAGAGAGAAAAACACTGTGAGTGAAGAAGTCTTAGCGGTATAGAAGAATATCTGGTACATGGAGATTTTGGTTGGAGAAGCTCAGTGGATGCCAGTGACTCTACAGATTTTTTTTCTCTCCATATATATTTTTATTGTAAAGATACTGTACAGAGGGGTTACAGTTACATGAGTAAGATAATGGGTACATTTCCTATCGAGCATTGTTACCTCCTCCTTTGTTTTTCCCCTGCCATCCCTTCCCTCCCCAACCTTCCCAATTCCTCCCCCCACCCCCAAAAATTATAAAGTTCGTTTTCAACATAGTGTCTTGTACATCTCATTGTTACAATGGGTCAACATGTATCCTTATCTAAGCATTTTGTTATATCCCTTCCCCTCCCCAAATTATAAAAATGTATATACAAGATGCAGGACAGTGGAATCAGATACAGTGACAAATGGGTTTTACAGTGGGAGAAGAACATACAAAAGAAACAAAAGAATCACCTAGTATATTGTAAGTAAAAACAATAGCAAGAAAGGGGAAAAAACCACTAGACTCTACAGATTTGTCCTACTTGTACTGATTCTTTTTTGAACATGGTTGAAGGAGGGAGTGGTGAAGTTATCTTATGCGAGAGATTAGGGAGATTCACAAGACAATTGCTCTTTTGATTCACTCTGTGCTCTATGCGTTCTGTAGGGTCTTATTTTCAACACTGTTGTTACCTTGGGGAAATATTGGATCAACTGTTTACACATTGATTGGACTGTTAGCTCCTGAAGTTAGAGTTGTCATACTTGTCTTTGTATGTCTGGCACTTGACACGTCTATCACACTTGCTGATCACCTAACAAGTGTGTAGAAACAGGACATCCAGCACATAGCTCTGGATCAGAGTAACTCCCTCACCTACATCTTCTGTGTGTGTTCTTGCCAGTAATTTGTTTTAGGAATCCTAAGAATTACGAAGTCCCATGAAGCAACCATTTCTAGAGGCCCATGAAGCCTCTTTCCCCATCCTTCCCACCTTCTCTCCCTCCCCACTCTTTCATGTTCAGCCAACATTGCTTTCTCACATCCCTGGAGAAAGCTGGAAAATCAAAACAGAGAAACCCAGCAGGGGCTTTGAAGGAAGTCCACAGAGCATGGAAAATTCATGGCAAGTTTCCACCTTCAAATCAAGTTAGGGGTTCTGGGGGAGAGGAGTGATTGTGGAGAAACAGACTGTAGTCTTCCCTGGCGTGTCAGTGTGTAAAACCTAAATCAGTCCTGGTCGTGGAAAACCTTCAGATTCCACCCTTTAAAAGGGTAGAGTGAGGCCAAGGGGAGAGGGGTAGGCAAACAGTGAGGAGAAGAGGAGAAGGCAGTTAGGAATTCAATGGATAGCCTACGAAATTAAGAAGAGGGAGGGCAGAGGTGGGAGGGGAGGGTGGGTGAGAATGTTGGCGGGGTGACCTTGATCAAGATATTACATTCATAAACTGCTTTGTTAAATGGCAGCTCCTTTGTACAACTACTTGAAGATAACTTTTTAGAAAGAAAACCTTCAGAAAAGTTGGCATCTAATCTTTTTGCCCATCTGCCTCTCAGCCATTCCTGTCTTCCTGCTTCCCCGAGCTCTGCCCCTCCTAAGCTACCAACTCTCCCTCTTTCCCCTCTCTTCCTCCTTTTCCATTTTCTCCTCCCTTTCCTTCCATTCCTTCCCTCCTACCCTTTCTCCATCTCCCCCTTTCTCTCTCCTTCTCCCTCTCCTTCTCCCCCTCCCTCTCCCTATTCTGTCTCTCTGTCTGCCTCTCTGTTTCTGTCTCTGTCCCTCTTTCTCTCTCTGTTTTCAATGACTTGATACAGAGCCAGGCTGTCGTGAATCTGCAAGTTGTGTCGTCTCTTCTAGGCTGTTTCTCCAAGGTGATCAGGGCTGGGCTACACCAGTCCCAGTAAGAACCTATTTTTGAGCAGAAGGCACATTGACTCATAAGGTGTTATTTTTACATTCCTTGTTTTTCTGATTGTAACCATACTCCAGAAACACACTTGGACTGAAACTTATGTATGACGCATAAAAGCCTCCAGTGTTTTGTGTATAGTATAATTTTAGTTCAGACCACCAATCATGCTAACAAGCAGGGAAACTTTCCACTGCATGTTTTCATTCCCTCTGTGTTAGAGCAGAAAGCAGACCTGGGATTTGCCTGTGGCGTGTGTGCCAGGTGCTTTTGCTCAGAAAACCAGAAGGGTTTGCTGGGTGAAGGAGTTAAGCACACAGTGAAGACAGGCAAATTAAACCAAAGGAAAAATGGATTTCCTTGGGGCCAATATCCAATCACTCCTGCCATGACTCTCCAAGAAGAGTCTAGACAGAAGTGTCCTTGTTTCTTGTCCTCTCCTAGTGTGTGTGTGTGTGTGTGTGTGTTCATTATTAATGTCGACAGTACAGCCAAGGATAAAGAATGTCTTTAGGCCTGTAGATCTATCTAAAGGTTACCTCACATCCATTATGGTTCAATATATGCTTCCTTAACATTAACACATGCTCTTTTTTTTCAAACTTTTTTTCTGAACTCAAGACTTTAAACTTGCTTGGCAGTCACTCAGCCAGTTGGATGGTACTCACAATCTGGTTTGTTCTATTATTTTTCAAATGGGATCTCTCATTTCTCTTTTTCTTTCTTTTTTTTTTCTTTGTTGGTCGTGGGGTTTGAACTCAGGGCATAGGCACAGTCCCTGTGCTCTTTTACTCAAGGCTACTGCTCTACCACTTTGAGCTACAGTCCGCTTCCAGTTTTCTGTGGTTAATTGGAAATAAGAGTCTCACAGATTTTTCTGCTCAGGCTGGTTTTGAACCGTGATCCTCAGATCTCAGCCTCCTGAATAGCTAGGATTACAGGCATGAGCCTCCCAGTGCTCCACGGGGTCTTTCATTTCTGTGGGGGCCAGCCCTGGACTTTAGTCCTACATACGGCCTTTCACAAAATATTAGGATCACAAGTATTCACCATCATCCCAGGCTTGTTGGTTGAGATGTGGGGTCTTGCTTTTTTCCTGGGCTAGCCTCCAACTGTGATCTTCCCAATCTCTACCTCCTGAGTTGCTGGGATTACAGGTGTGAGCCACCACACCCAGCCTCTTTGTCACATCTTAATATCTTTAATATCAGGATAAGCCTCAAAATCTGCAACATGCCATGATTTAATTGGTAGTGATTTTTTTAACTTTCCTAGTAAAACACACAAAATTAATAATGAAGGTGACAATCAATAGTGTTGCATTCAATGTTATTGTCTAAATGTTTTTCTGAGTCTGTCTGTGTTACATAGCTGACATTTACCGAGCTCTTGCTACAGCCAGGCAACGTTTTAGGTACCTTTCCTATCTAGCTTCATGATGCTGTCTTATCATCCTGTTTCACTCAGGGTCAGAAACTGTACTAGTTATGTAAACAGAGAAAAATGAACAGAAAGAACTCACTAGGAATGAAGTTGATCAGTAGGTAATGAAAGAGTCATGAGAACACTCTCAGTCACAGAGGAAGCAAGTGTAGGCAGGAGCTACCACCTCTGGGCTGGGGGAGTCCAAAGGAGAGGCATCACTAGGTCTGAAGTTGTTTTTGTTTTTGTGTTTGTCGGTTGTGGGGCCTGAACTCTGGGTCTGGGCACTCAGCTTTTCAGCTCAAGGCTAGAGCTCTACCACTTGAGCCACAGCATCACTTCCAGCTTTTTCTGCTTATGTGGTGCTGAGGAATCGAACTCAGGGCCTCATGTATGCAAAGCAAGCACTGAGCCTTCCCAGCCCTGAAGTTTGTTTTTGAGGCCTACGCTTTCCTTTCTGTAGATCTGTTCACATTAAGTGTTGAGGAAGAACATGATGTCAAGTTCCTCAATTCTTTCTGGTTGTCTGTGATGGAAAAAGAATTCCATTTGGCCTAGCCATAAGTTATATAACTAGGAAGTATAGAAGTAGATGTAGCAGGCAAGAGAAGGTCCAGGGCCTTTAATATCATTCCCCAAGTTGACTTCTATCCTTAGTTTTTCTTTTCTTTTTTTGTTGTAGGGCTTGAACTCAGGGCCTGGGCATGCCTAGCATTCAACTACTTTGAGCCACAGAGCTGCTTCTGTTAGTTGGAGATAAGAGTGTCATGAACTTTCCTATCTGGGCTGGCTTTGAACCATGATCCCCAGATTGCAGCCTCCTGAGTGGCATGAGCCACTGGCACTCAGATCGCCTTAGTTTTTATCCATTGGCTTCATTATGTCCTACTTCGGTCAAGAATTCTCTAAGCAATAACCATGAAGTTCTCTAGCAACCTCTGCTCTTCATCTCTACCTCTACTTTAAGAAACCACACTCAAAAGCACTCCTTGGGCTATGTTGATAGTTAATGGTGGCAGCCACAAGGCCAGAGAGTGAGCTAGTGATCCTTTTGCCATATTTTTCCAATGAACTTGGGTGCTATCATATATATTGGACTCTTGGAGACTGGTTCCAGTAATCCAGTATTCACAAGGTTGGCCTACATCATACCCATCCTCATCATGACCCATTAACAGCTCCAGCATTACACCCACCTAATCCCTGAATACATGCTGAAGAAAGTTCTGTGTGACAGTGCTGGACAAAAAAGATGTGTAGAAAGGGAAAAAAATGACTAGGCATTGGGGTATTACTTGGCAATTCAAATGCTGGTGTCTGAAACATCATGTCCCCTTTCTGCTAATACTATTTTTCTTTTATATCTATCCTATCCTAGGAATCTTTCCTCTAAATTTCTGATGGACATGTTTTCCAATGATTGCTGCTAATCTCTGAACATCTTTTGTCACTGAGCTAAGACAGATTAAAAATGTATTAAAGATCTCAAGTTTCTGGAAAGATATAGAGACTTATTATGTGTTTAAATAGTCTCAGTTGTTTAAGAGTAGTTATTGATAAGCTAGGGTTAGGACACAAGTGTCTACTCCTGTTGTTCTAAATTCTCCAAACTGACCAGAGATGTTAATCAACAGAACACAACACTGTTCCTAATTCTGAAGAGCAAAGACTCACACATGGGCAGTCATTATTATCCTTGTCTCTTCTTCCTCCTCCTGTTCTTTTTTTTCCTCCTCCTCCTCCTCCTCCTCCTTCCTCTCTTCTTTTCTTCTTCCTCCTCCTCCTTCTCTTCTTTTTCCTCTTCTTCTCCTCCTCTTCCTCTGCCTCTACCTTCTTCTCTTCCTCTTCCTCCTCCTCCTCTTTCCCACTTTCCTTCCTTCCTTCCTGGAAATTTAGATTAATACGTTACATATATGTACACCATATGTCAGGCAGTAGGCAAAACATACTGGCAGTCAAAGAAAAATAACTCTCAGTGATGAGATGAGATGGATGGGCAGTTTAGGGGGCATAGAGGGTGACATTCAGAAGCCATGGTGGTTCATTTTGAGACATTCAAACATTATAAGAAATGTGAAGGACTGCTATTGGACCAGCAAAGAGCAGCCTTCTAGAGGTGAGCATCCAGGGAGGGTTTCCCAGAAGCACAGTTTTTCACTCAGATTTCTGAAAGATTTTATGTATATATTATTCTTAAAGTCAGCTGACATTTATCAAACAAATAAATATTGATTAAATCATTTTGAAACTAAATACATAGAGCATGAATGCATCCAAGTATTCCCAAAACACTAGTCCTATATCCATTTACTGGTGCAAAATTAAATGGAACACACACACAGACACAGACACACACACACACACACACACACACACACACACACACACACACACTATAATTCCAGTTACTTGAGAGACAGAGGATTGTGATTTGAGGCCCACTAGGTCATAAAGCAAAGACCCACAGCTCAAGCAATAAGCTAGGCATGGTAGTACATGCCTGTTATCCCAGTTCTGTGGAAAGTATAAATAGGATAGTGATCTAGGCTGGGCCAGGAAAAGATAACTAAAGCAGTCAGTGTGGGGACTTGGTTCAAGTGTTATAGTGTTATAGCCTAGCAAACACAAGGCCCTGATAGCCAACTTGAGAATGGCCAAAGGCGTGGGAAGTGACCTCTGGCAAGGACATAGAACTAGGGGAAGGTTTGAAAGGGCCATCTTTACTATTTTATTAAAAACAGACATGAAGTAATTATGCTAACGTGTTTAACAATGTCTTGATTCATATGGTGTGAATTAAGGTTTTTCATACTATTTAAGTGTTTCATAATAAAAAGAAAGAATCGAAGAAGGGAGAGAAAAAAAATCCCTTTCTATTTCAAATACAAGAAGTTCTTTCTCCTCCAAAGTCAGCAGCCTGAAACCTGTCTACTGATTGCACTCAGCTGAGCCATTGTAATGTGGGAAGTATGGGTATTCAAATGTGTCTGGCTTGGCACTGGGTTTATTTGCCTGAGAGGATTTATTTCTCTCTCCTTGGATGTAAACTTATCAAAAGCAGGAACTGAAGCAGTAA
The DNA here is from genome assembly GCF_024711535.1 of Dipodomys merriami. Lineage (NCBI taxonomy): Eukaryota > Metazoa > Chordata > Mammalia > Rodentia > Heteromyidae > Dipodomys > Dipodomys merriami. Next base: position 30,241,074 of record NW_027202271.1, read on the forward strand.
TGGGTAAAGTTTCCCCAGGACTAGCTGTATCTTGCTTGCAGGTGCACTTCAGTAAAGGTTAGTTAGCCAAAGGAGTCCCAGCTGACATTTTGTGTGCTCTGTGCTGACATGGACCTCATGGTGCTCACAGACTAGACTTTGGCTGCCTATTCGGACTGAATAAAGAGTCACCTAGAGGGGGAAGTGTGCAACCCAAGCCATTCATTCCGTCAGGATGGCTGGGGGAGAACATACTGTGATTACATTTCCTATGAATAAAAGATTGTTCACCCTGGAGACTTGATTGAGCTGTGAATCTCTTGTGTGGGGGGGGGTAACACATCATGCCATCATCCTCATTCATCACATTGGCTACTTACCCTTATCAGATTGGCCCAAGACTTAAAATGGAAAAAAAAAAACTCCTTAGTAGTATAAATGATTGGCTTCTGGTACCAGAGAAAACTATGGATATCTAATGAGAAGCTGTGAAGAACACTGTGAAAGCAGCTGTGGGAAGACACCAAAAAGACACTGAGTGGGGACCACTAGGGCAGGGAGTAAAGTAGACAATAGTAAGAAAGCAGGATAGAGGCACAGATTTGGGGCACAGGATATGGAAGATAAGCATTGACAGATTCACTTACTCATCAGATTTAATTCAAACTGGCCCCCCTCTGCGCTTTGTGGCCTGCTGAAAGTTGTCAGACTCAAAATGGAGTCACTTCCACCAGATCCTAGCATAATGGCTTCAAGCAGCCAGAAAAGACAAACTCTTGCGCACACATGCCCATGACTGGAAACTACTCTGAGGAATCTCTGAAAAACCACCCTGTTGTACCAAGGCTACTACAACTTCCCACAGAGAATACTTCTGCAAGGACATTTTGCCCAAAAACTGTCTGGTCAAGTTTGGAGGAATGCCACCCTTGTTATTGACCCTTCGAGCTATGGATAGTTGTTTCAAAACAACTTATGTAATCTTGCTTATTTTGCCTTTAAAATTTTCCTCTGGCTTCAGGCTCTCTGCATATGCCTATGATCTGTCATTGGACACATATCCCAGATTATAAACTCATTTTGGTCCCAAGGGAATAATTTTCCTTAGAGTAGCTCTCTGTGTGGCTGTGGTAGACCATAGTTTATAACCATACTGTGAGCGAATGTCCACATACTGCCTGGGAAAGATGCTGGTGATTCTGGTGGCACGGGTCCCAGGGAGGCCTTTTGCATTCTGCAGGACTCTCAGAGAAGAAGGCAGCTGTCCAGTTGGTGCCAGGACCTGCCTCTGGCTCCCTGTGGCTATTTAGGCTCAGATTATACATTCTAACTGTACCTCCAGCCTCTTGGCCTTTTATAAGTCCCTGTGTTATGTCTGTAAATGACTACCTGATCGCAGAAGTGGATGAAGGCAGTCTTGTTGGGGATGCACTAGAAGGGAGTAGTCATCTGAGTGTCACAAAACATTTTATACATGCCCTGAATGATTCTTCCTTTCTGTTACCTTCCTCAGACTTAGAATGTCATGTCAGTTGCTGTAGGAAAGTCTACAGTCCCTGTTCTTTCTGGGATGTGTTATGAGGCCCCTTCCTGATCTCTGTGTTGGTATTGTTCTTCCCTCATTCATACCATTTCCACTGCATTATGTATATCCCCGGTGCTTCCAACATCGAGTTGATTAAAATTGATATGAGCTGGAGACTCTATTCATCATTTAGCCCACACATTTTAGTTTTATTTTCTTTCTAGATTTTTTGTTGTTGTTGTTTGCTTGCTAGATGGTATTTTAGCACTTGAGCTAAATCTCCAGTCCTTTTATTTTTTTTCTTCATGCATTTTTATTGTTACTATAAAGGTGATGAATAGAGAGGTTACAGTTCCATAAGTCAGGTAACGAGTGCATTTCTTTTTGAACAATGTTACCCATTCCCTCACTGTCTCCTAGTTCTTCCCTTCATCCCTACCCACATTTTCAACAGAATGTCTAGTGAGTACCATTGCTGCATTTGTTCACCCTTTGTCCCACCCTTTGAATGCTCTTCCTTATCCTCTGAAAGACAAATAACCAACAGACAAGACAAAGAGAAAAGGAAACAAAAACACAACAATAAAAACTTTGTTTCCATTTCCTACAGTCTATTTTGATAAATATTATTTTATAGGATAAGATGCACATAGCTATTTCGACTTTGTGATCCTCTCCTAAGAATATCCTCCTTTGGTCTCACTGTGTGTGAATGCCTAGAGACCTGCATAATTTATCATGTCCCAGTGTATTTCTTTCAAAACAACCAGTGTGTTTTACTTGTGGATTTATAGGCACATTCTCACAACCACAATTGAAGGAAAACATACAACCTATGTTTCTCTGGGTCTGACTTACTTCATTTAATGATTTTTTCCAAGTCTTTCCATTTCTTTACGGGTTTCAGTATCATTCTTTCTGATGGATGAATAGAATTCTATTTTGTATATATACCACATTTTCTTGATCCATTAATACACTGAGAGGCATGTAGGCTGATTCCCTTTTGTTTCTAGCTGTTTTTGGATAGAGTCTCTCACTTTTACTTGAGTCTACCTGGGACTGTGATTCTCTTTCCTATGCCTCCTGAATAAATGGGATCACAATCATAAGTCACCAAGCCTGTCTTCTTTGTTGGGATAAGCCTTGCTAATTTTTTTTAACCTGGACTGCCATTGAACCCCAACCCTCAACCTATTGAATGACTGGGATTACGAGCCTTCTGTGTGGTTTGCAATATTGAGAACATAGCAGCACTGGAAAGAATTCTCCTTGTAAAACTCTAACCAAAATCATACAGGAAAAAAGGCACATATATCTATGAATTTCCTGACTCTTCCCCCATCCCCTCATCTCCCCTGGAACCTGCCACTATTAATCTGGACTTGTTTTCTAAGCATTTACCAATGCTTTCCAAAGTTGATTGTGCAATTTTACTTCTATTTTGTTTTGCTGTTTTGAGACTGGGTCTCACTATGTAGCTCAAGCTGGCCTCAAACTCACCATTCTCTAGATTCTACCTCTCCAATGCTAGGATTACAGGTGAGCTCCACCATGCCCACGTGAAGTGTTTTTAACTTAACCTAAATTTATATTCTAGGCCATATCTTGATTTTGCATTTTGCTTTGATCGCCTATCAATAATGGTCCTGGCACTGTCTGGCAGTGCATCTAACCTACTGAGTTATATTCATCTGCTACTTAGAAACCCGTAGAGTGGAGTTGGGAGCAATGGGGGTGGCGGGGAAGAAGGATGGAAGGGGTGACATTAATCAAGATGCATTGCACTTGTGAACTGACATCTCGAATTGAAAAAAAAAAACTTTGTACAACTCTTTAAACATAATTTAAAAATTAAAATTAAATAAATAAGCAGAAACACATAGAGACCTGGGAAAGGATTGAAATTCATTTAGGTTTTTAAGTGAATACATTGAAAATTATAACTTAGTTCACAGAATTTGTGGCAGAACTACAGCCTGAAGCCAGGCAGCCAGGATCAAGGGCCAAGCCCACTATAAGTATGTGGGGTGTGTGGAGTGTGTGGGGTGTGTGAGTGTGTGTGTGTGAAGAAGAAAGAGAAAGAGAGAGGACTTGGGGGTGAGTGGGGATTCTGTAGTGAAGATCCAGTGTCACATCTTCCCAGTCCTGGTGGTGCTGAGCTCTCTGAGCTTCTACATTACCACGAAGGACCCATACTCCTCTGCCTACTGGGTAAAAAACTGCATTTCCTCCAGCAGCCTCTCCCATGGTCAGTCTCTCACCATCATGGTCACTGTTCTATCCACAAGAAGTTCAAATCTTGGTTGCCAAAAGGAGCCATGGGAATTTGATGGTATATGGTAATAATAACTAGTCGATCATTCATTACAGGGAGATTCCACATAATGGTCCCAAAGACCATGGAACAAGTGGAAAGAAACTGCCCACCATCGTTAGAATTTGGGCTTTGGATATGCAGGTCTGCCTTTCCTTGAGAGCAGGGGAGGAAAAGTCAAAATGGTAGCAGCCATTTGTCCTCTCCTGATTTGGTGCCCAGGTAGGTGAGATCAAACGCCATGGCAACACTTCACACAGGCACCAAAATTTATTGACAGAATCATCATTAAAATGACAGGTATGCTGGTGCGTTAAGTACTCAGTTTAATGGAGAGTATTCTGTAACAGACTTTATTTCAATCTAGCTACTCACACCTCTACCCATTTAAACAGAGAGAAGGAGAGAGGAGTGGAGGGGGAGTGCTTTGGCATATGGATCTTTCAATGTGACTGTCTGAATAAATGGTCAGTTTTACAAAACTCCTTCCCCCCAAACTGAGGCATTTTAATTGTATGCCTGTGTTAATACCTGGAAAAAGAATCTCAGGTTTTTCCCCTCCTGTGTGTTTACATCTTGCTTCTTTCTGATCCCTGAGGCCAGATGAGGTTGTCAATACAAAGAAGCCAAATTGATGGCTGGGAGCAGATTATCCTGCTACTTTTCAAGGTCTTTGAGCTACACATCAAATCTGGGGCTGACCACTCTTATGCCTGTTTAACATCCCTGTGAGGTTCACAACCATTTTCCCAGCTCTGTGATCACCCACGATTTCAAGTTCGCCAATGTAGCCATGCTTCATCATCACAGAAACTGGACAGTGACTTTGGAGCACGGTCTGATGAGGTCTCGGCGTTTGCCCCTCTTCTCAGCACTGTTGATGCTCTTGAGGGCATTGGCCAGGGTGTTCATGGGCACCTGAGAGCAGCACAGAAAGATGGCAGAAAGCATGCCTGATGACTTCCTATTCTCATATTGTATTGACAATGATCATATTTTCTGAACGTCTTCCCTCACCCCAATGGGTTTTTCTCAAACAGTCTTGATTAAATAATCAATTCTACTCCCCCAAATAAGAATAGGCAGGGTCCAAAGGAGCTTGGCTTGTTAGCAGCCAGCTTTTGAGATGGTGTGTTTGAGAAAGCTTAAGGATATAGAGGGTACAACAGGGATCAGAAGCAACAACAGGAATCAGACACAGAAGCTTCTCTACAAACTTGTAGACATACTATGAGTCCTTCTCCACCTCCCAGCCACAGGACTCCACAGAGCCAGTACATCAGCCTACAACCAGAGGTCTCATTCCCTCATTTCCTGCTCACAGAACAATGTTTTCCTTTCTCTTCCTTCTGCCTTCCCATTCTTGGTCACAGAACCAGCCTGAAAACAGGCTTGTGAGGTGGAGGGCCAAGTTTCATAAAAGTTTCATTTACTCCTGCACTAGGCCACCCGCAGGCAACTGATCAGCCTAAAGAGGAAAGCCCTGTTAAAACAAGTTCTTGCATGAGAAGCAATGAGAAGCAGGCCAACCTTGCTCCACTGGGACCTGCCAGGCCATTAGAGGCAGGGGGCGGGGAGAGGGAGAGCCTGTTCTAGACCGAACTTCCCACCAAGCAATCTCTGTTTCCTAGGAAAGTTCTACCTTCAACTAGAAATCTGCACTGGATTACAAGCTGACAAGACTGCATCTTGAGCTCTCATTTTCTAAAAAACAGAAAATCTAGATGTTTCCAAGAATACAAGGATTGTGTGTCTCCCTCTTTTTTAAAAAAATGTAAAAAGTATTAATTTGCTAAGCGAATATAGTTAAAATATGATCTATTAAGAAAACTCTTGCTTGGACAGATTTTCATGTATTTCTACAAAGTCCAGCAAGTATTTCTAATTACTTTCCATTTCAAAGTTAAGAAAGCAAAGCAATTGGCGATTTGTTTGATCACCTTACATCTCTTCTCCTTCCACATTTGTTATTTCTTTTCCCACCTATATTAACAGGTCACTTCCACACTCACCTACCCAGCTGTGTTCTCCGTCATTACCTAGAATTGGGTGTATTCATCAAACTTTTCAACACTCTCCCAAAGCTTCTCAGGTGTGGAATTTCTCAGGGAACCCTAAGTCCTCACTAACCCCCACCCCCAAGCTCTATTTCCTCTCTCCCTCCTTTTCCCAAGCCCAACAGCTCTCCTGCTGTATGACAAGAGCCCATGTGGGAAAGTTATTTAACTTCAGTTTTACTACTGCTGGTGTTGCCAGTTGAATAATTTCACCATGTTCCACAGTAGAAGTTCTGTCTGCTATGTGTAGACACCTTGACAACCCTCTTTGGAGGAGCAGTTGGAATATGTTGATTGGTGGCAGCTGTCGCTACACTGAGTGTGAGATCACTCCAAGCCAGTTTAGGCACCCCTCCTCCAGCTCCTGTTCCAGAGAAAAAGAGGCTACACTATGAAGAAGGAAATGGAACCCCAGACTGTCTGGGAGTGAAGGCTTAGAGTCCCAACAAGACTTTACATCTCAGAGAGACTGGATAAGCTAAATACCCATATTCTAATTAGTAGCTGAAGATATAGCTGGACTAGATCAAACAGATTTGAATCACTTAAGGGAGCCCTCAGTGGGAGAAGACAATAAAATATTGATGTGGAAAGAAGCAGAGAGGTTAAAAGTTAAATAAGATCAGTAAACGCCCAAATGGTGGCTCTTCTGGATTTCCTCATTATGAAGTGGACAATGAAGTCAAACATTCTGCAAAGTGAGTCTTCTCAGAGGGTTCTGTGTGCAGGAAAATGAAATAATACAAAACAGGATTGCACAGTACAAAACAGGATTGTACAACGTGTGACTCACCACAATTGTCTACGTAATAAATTCAAATGGGAACGGGATGACCGCCTGCAAAAGAGGTGCAGACAGTCTCACAACAGTGTTCTCAAAATGTCTTTTCAGGAAATAGAAGTGTGGCTCAAGCTCTAGTGTGGCAGAGCCCTAGCCTTGAGTGAAAAGAGCCAAGCAAGAGTGTGGGGTCCTGAGTTCAGGCCCCAGTACTGACTCAAAATTTAAAAAACAACACTAACAACAAGATTCTAATGAGGAACTGAAACAATATTCTCCAAGCAAAGAACATGAGCAAGTCCCCAAGTTCAATCCCCACACAAGAACAACAATAACAACAAGTAACAGAAACATAACCACAATAAAACCTCAATCCCAGAACACTGGGAGACATTTATATTGATAGAAAAAATAGAGAGGTTTAATATAGTCACAAAGTATAAAAGGTCCATTGATAGAGGGAAGTTAAACCTAAAAATGAACTGATAGAGCACATTTGAAACTTAAACAGGAAGACTGGAAGCTTCCAGAGATGCTCTCAATACTAGGTAATCTACTCTTCTCAGAAAAAGAAAAAGATTTTATTAAAAATGCATAATACATTATGATTGCTATGCTTTTATGAGAATATTTATGTAAATAAGTTCATGAATTTGGAGAGATTCCATTTATCACACTAAGGGTTTGTAGTTGGTGAAAATGTGATCATTTGAATTGTTTCTGTTAGAGGTCACAGCAGCCAGAACCCAAACCAATGAGAAGATTTGATTTCTTTTTTATCAATAGGCTAAAAATTCCTATAGGCCAAGATAATGACAGTATTGACAAAGACTGGATGAGACTGGTTTGACACAGAAAGTCTCAATTCTAGCCAGTCCTTCAAGGTCTTCTGGCTTATGCTGCAGGAGAAGTTTCAATTACTGAGAACTAACCCCTGGCAGACCTTAGCAAGTGAGAGTTGGCTTCTTGAAGGGCAGGGACCATTTGGCAAAAATCCTGAGAGAACACTGAGGTAGTGGAACAGGGCTGAAAGCCAGGGTTCCACCGATGGTATAGGTGAAACTGCGTGACTTGCACCTGAGCTCCTGCTCACCATGAGGAGGAGCCGGTCCCACCCAACTCTGAAGGAATGTGGACATGGCAGAAGAGGGGAAGTCCAGCAAGGCTGGGACCCCAGAACCTCAGCACCGCTGGAACACTGGGACCTCCCAAACGCAGCCATGCCTACAGCATTGTCCCAGAATGCAACAGGCTCAGGGAGAATTTCACACCTGCTCCTCTCCCTGCTCTGTAAACTGTCAAATGTATTCGGTATTAGACCACTTATTCAGACATGGATGTGCAGACCTGCTCAAACCCTCTCTTTTCTTCTTAACTTGTATTTCAAGAAGAATAAGGGAAAGCAAGAGAAGAAGGAAGGAAAAGCAATGTTTTCCTTTCCATCCAGGATCATGTATAATGACTTGCTTTGAGGCCCTGGACTGAGAAGTCCAGTAGAAGGAGACTAAAAGTGTGAAGGTGTTTTGTAGTACCTGGAAGGTGTGGCTGAGTCGGGGATGGAGACCATGTGTCCATCACACTCTGAAACTCATGGTAGACAGTGAGCTACCCTCTTTTCTGCTGAGTTAGCTCAGATGGTTTGTACAGCACTTCAAGTTAGAGTTAGTGTCCAATACCTTAATGCATGCAGTCTATGACAAAGAATGTTTGGTTATGTAACTCAAAAGGGATGAATCTTGCCATGCAACAGTAAGTGTGGGCTGGTGAGGCACATCTGAATTTTTTAATATTAAAAAAAAAAAACAGCAATAAAGCCAGGCACCAGTGGCTCTTGCCTGTATTTTTGTTTTTGCTTTTGTGTTTTGTTTTGTTGGTTGTGGGGCTTGAATTCAGGGCCTGGGCACTGTTGTTGAGCCTGTCTGTGTTCAAGGCTAGCACGCTACCATTTGAGCCAAAGCACCACTTCCCACTTTTTCTGTTTAAGTGGTAATGAGGAATCAAACCCAGGGCTTCCTGCATGCTGGGCAAGCATTCTATGATTAAGCTACATTCCCAGTCCCTCATGCCTGTAATCCTAGCTACTCAAGAGCTGAGATCTGAGGATTACAGTTCAAAGCTAGCTCAGGCAGGAAAGTCCACGAGACTCTTATCTCCAGTTAACCACCAGAAAACCACAAGTGGCACGGGCACTATAGCTCAATGTGGTAGAGTGTTAGCCTGGACCCAAAGAGCTCAGGGGCAGTGCCCAGGCCCTGACTTTAGTCATGACCAACAACAACAACAACAACAACAAAAATCAATAGACCATTGGAAATCTGCTTTGATTCTCCAACAAAAACTTAGACCAATGGGATATAACAATTTTCTTGGTCCTACTTCATTGCTGCTAGTCATGAATTGGTCTTGGCTGGGTTAATCTTGGTAATATTTAAAGAGGGCTATAAGTCAAATCATAGTTTTGTTGTACTGAATCCACCATGAAATAAAGCCACTGTGAGATTACTGGCGTTCAGGATCTGTGTACTATCTTAGTCAGACAGATAGGGATTTATACCAATTACTCTCTCATAGCTCTTAAATAAGGCTCATAGTATCCCTAACCTAGGTTTCTTTTCTACAGGATGGAGAGGACTAACAATACTGAAGGCAATTTATTTAATATTGTATGTGAAGTATTTGGAACAGAATCTGGAATACAATTAGTGCCTATTATTGGTGACCATTACTATAAATATACAAGTGACATATAACAGCTCACTCTTTGTCCTTAGGCTTAACATTGACTTCACCACTCACTATTACTTCCCACTAAAGAAAGAAAAAAAAATCCCAGCAGCTGCTTCCATGTGGATTAGTGATCTTGTGAGTCACTATTTAAAACTTTGGCTGCCCTGACCAAAACTTGGATAGTTTTGCAAGCTGTTCAAGAAATGAATCATAGTCTTTTATAAATTTTTCTTTTGCTCTTTTATTGGAGAAATTGAAAAAAGGGGGAACTTCTTTTGGTTTGTGTATTTTTCTTTTTTTCTGAGCTTTGAAAAGTTGTACAAGGTGGTTGCAGTTTAATATCTGAGAGTAGTTCCTCTTGATTAGCCACCCCAGTAAGAGTTAGAGTTCTTTCTATAGAAATGGTTGCTTGAACAATTCCTGCTTTGGCCTGATGTCCTGGTACTGGTTTGATTATTTAGACAAACTGTTAACCAGTCACACAGATTGTGAGCCTAAGTTCTGGCCAGCTGAAATGAGGGACAATAACATTGTCTATTTGTTAATGCTATCCTTTCTTAGCTTCTCTGTTCCTTATAAGGCCTTCTCGAAAGGAGAAAACAGATCCGTTTTACTCATGATCACACCCCTGTGATACACATAGTTATCATTAACTGTGAGGACTGTTTCCAGCCAGTTATCATGGGCAGAAGATAAAGGAGGGAGTTTATCATCATGTTTCCAGAACCACAAACCTATACGGCACAAAGGTAACATGGCTACTGCTGGAAAGGCTTTCCTAAGCAGGAAAAAAAAAGAGAATAGTCCAGCTTCCTCCTTTGCCTGCCTTCCAATTTTTTCCTTCTATTGGCCAATCAGCCTCACCACCTGACGGGATGGCCTGTTCAGGAGGCAGGCCCCTGGAATGCAGCATACCAGGGACAGGGATGGATCTGAGGACCAGCAGGAGATCAGCTGACAAGAAGGCCTTCATTTCTGTTCCTTGAAAAGGCCAGAGTCAGGATATTTACATATCCTGTGTTTTCTGCCTATCATTTCTCTCCCTCCACTATTCACCCAGCTCCCTCCCTCTCAGCATGCAGGTTCCAGTTCAAATATCATGTCCTCAAAGAGGCTTTGCCTGATGATTTACCCAAAGTAGTTCTCCCTATCATTCTTCCTTTAAATCATTATGAGGTTTATAATTATGCACATGTCTCCCAGTTATCTGTTTCAATCTAGCTATTCAGGGACAAGACATACCTATTTGGCTTTCTATTCATTGTTAGAATCTGCTGAATGCCTAGCACCAATAAATAGCAACTATAATTACTATTATTTATTTATTTATTGTGTGTGTGTGTGTGTGTGTGTGTGTGTGTGTGTGTGCATGCATGCGTGCACATGTGTGTACATGTACTGGTGGTCCTAGAACTCGAACTCAGTACCTAAGCACTGTTCCTAACTTTTTGTGCTCAAGGTTAGCCCTCTACCACTTGAGAGAACTTCACTTCTGACTTTTTGGTGGTTAATTGAAGATTAGAATCTCACAGATTTTCCTACCCAGGCTAGCTTTAAACCATGATCCTCAGATGTAAGCTTTCTGAGCTAGGATTACAGGAGTGAGCCACTTGTACTTGGCTATCTTTAATTTTTTTATTTTTTAATAATAGCTAGATAATCAGCCTGTTCTGGAACATGCACTCAGTTCTTTCTCATGCTATTTCTTTTTTTTTTTTTTTCTCAGTCATGAGGCTTGAACTCAGGGTCTGAGCTTAAGCTCTACTCTACCATTTTGAGCCATAATTGCACTTCTGTTTTTCTGGTGGTTAATTGGAGTAGAAGCCTCATTTTCCTGCCCAGGTATTCTTTGAACCACTATCCTCAGATCGCAGCCTCCTGAGTAGCTAGAATTACATGCATGAGCCACCAGGACTTGGCATGCTCATGCCATTTTTAGTTTTCATTTCTAACATTTAATAAACAGAAATTGTATGCTCAGTTCCACGTACACTTTAAAAATATTGTCAAGAATGCCAAATTTCTACATCTAAAAGCTTCAAAGGCCATTAGGAGAAGTTGATACATTCTGTGATCTGTCAAAACAAAAACTGCGTTGGCAAATGTGAAAGAAAGATTCCCTTACTCAAATGATGTGTAACTGAAAAGAGAAAGATGTGTACAGGGAAGCAACTTATCATCTGCAAAGTCTGCTTATATTCTGCAGTATCTTGATTTTTGTTCTTAATAAACGGTAGAATGATGCATTCTCCTTGACATTTCCTAGTATACCTTCATTATGTTTCTTCTACAATCCATTTATCTTTTTAATTTTTCCCTTAGTAAAGGCAGCTTTCTTTTACTTTCAGAGTCTTTAATTCTATCTGCTGTATGGGAGCAGGGTAATGGTCCATCTTTTACCGATGAAGCAAGTTTGGATTCTACATCCTGTTCTTCCTTAGATTCTGCCCTGAGGCTTCCGGCTTTCTTTAGTGTTCACTTTTCTAACCTCATTTTCCATAAGAAGAAAAATCCCTGTAATTTCAGGAAATGAAGAGTTAGTCAGCAGGAGACTCAGGTGACGGACAGAGCAATTAGCATGAATGGAGCTAATGCATTCATGTCACATTGATCTTGGCTGATACTGTAAGATAGATTCATTCATAAAATGCCTACTGTGAACCTCTCCTAAGAATATCCTACTTTGGAGAAGAATCACAAAGGCTCAATAGCTATGTGCACATCATCATATAAAATAGTATTTATCAAAATAAACTCCAAGAAATAGAAACAAGAGTCGTTGTTTTTTCCTTTGTGGCTGTTTTTGTTTTCTGTACCTTTTGTCTTATTTGTAAATTTAGCTGTTTGGAGGAGAGTAAGAGGGGTAAAGAAAGGATGAGACAAAGGGTGAACAAATGCAGCACTGAGACTCACTAGACACTATGTTGAAAATGAACGATACGGGGTGAGGACAGGAGGAAAACACTGGGAGAGAGAGAGAGGAAAGGGGTGACACTGTTCAAAATGAAATACACTCATCATCCATGTTGAAAATGAACTATACAATTTGTGGGTGGGGGATGTAAGGGGGAAATAGGAGAACGAGGGAAGGGGTGACATTGTCTAAAAAGATACTCTTTACCTGACTTATGTAACGGTGACCCCTCTGTGCATCACCTTAGCAATAATATATATTATACAAAATGCTTACTGTGTGCTAGCGACTATGCTTGGGCTCGAGTTGTAATTATGAATAGCTATGGTTTCAATTCTCTAGGGCCTTCCTGTGCACAGGACAGAGAAAAAGGCAAGTAACAAGAGTTTACAACTCATTATGTCAGGTGCTTCAAGGGAGGAAATGCAATGCACTATGGGAAGACACAAAGGCAAGTAGTCAGGGGAGGCAGTGAGGGATGGTGTGGCAAAGGCTTCCTGAAGAAAATGATGCATCACTGAAAGATGAGTAACACTTGCTACCATTCAGACAAAGCCTAGAAGACAAAGGAGAGAGTGTGTGCAAAATCCATATTTGTGGGATCGTAAGTCACTTAGAGCCAGGTGCGGGACAGGAAGGGAGCAGGAGAAGAACTGAAGAAGGATGCAGGGGACTGAGTGTTGACAGTTTTGACACCAGGTAAGAACCTGTTCCTAATCATCCAGTCCTTCTCAGCTAACTCAAGGGAAAAGGATTGATGACAGACAAGGGGAAGTCAGACTTTGTAGTCAGGCAACCAGAAGTTGAACCTTGGTCCTGTCACTATTTTGGTGACCTTGAGCAAAATTACTTAGCCTCTGTTGCTTTGGCAATAAAGAGAGAGAGAGTGGGGGGAGGGAGAGAGAATACCTGCTCTAAAGGAATATCATTAAGACTAAAAAATATAATATGCATAGTGTCTAGCACATCGCATGGTCCCAGGTTAAACCTCAATAACTATTATCGAATAAATTGCTGTAATCATGACTAACCTCACAAAGCCTGAGTCACATATTTAAAGGAACATAAACAGGACTGGATTGTCTCTTGTTACCAGAGACATTTATCCTGCCTGAACCTGTTTAGATCCTCTTGTTTGGTCTCTTTGGCCCTGAGCCTTTAATAGTAATGTATGTGTTTCACAATTTGGTGTTGTTTCACTGCCTAATAAATGAGTTGTTTGGAGTGAACTGTTGTGTCTTCCAACTCACAGCAACTTCATTTCCTTCTTGACAGAGAATTTTTCAGCTAAAAAGGGTTATTGGGATTCAGGTATGGGAGTTAAGAACACAGCAGCATGGTGGAATAAATATGTGTGCTTCTAGCAAACAAATCAAATATCCAGCAACAGTGCAATGGTGCCTTGTGCTGCTATGCTTATACTGTGAGATGCTACGGAGTAGCTAAAGGGAATGACATCACTGTCTATGTACTAAGGTGAAAGATTGCCAAGACTCATTAAGAAATGAAAAAGCGGGCTGCATGGGATTTTTCACAGTGATGTACTATCGTCCTTTAGAGCACTGGTATTGGAAAGTAAATGATTCCAAGGAAAGCACCATTAAGGAAAATCTATGAGTGCTCAGGAAGCAGAGAGTTCACTCCTATCTGCAGATGCTTGATTCATTTGTGTCAGAATGGTAAGTACATTTATAAACAATGTTTTATGCTCTCGATGGTTATAAACATAGGAAAAGTCTAGAAGGATATATGCTAAAATGGTAAGTGGATTTTCATTGTGGCATGAAAAGATAATTAGCTTTTCCAGAAACATTTTAGTTTTTTATAAGTAGTATTCATGCAAAGAATGAGGAATGGCTTAAACAAAGAGTTAGAGTGAGAAATAGCTTAAAGGTTGAGTGAAATTGGCTTAAATCCAGGCTTAGCAGCTTGTTAGCTCTATGATTTTTCAAAAGGCAGGCCTCTTTCGTAACAATTTCTCATCAAGAATATAAGGACATTCCCCACCACTTGTCTTGCAGATTTGTTGTACAGACTGAAAGTAAAAGTTCACCAGGTGCTGCTGGTGGCTCATACCTATAATTCCAGCTACTCAGGAGGCTGAAATATGGAAGATCATAGTTTGAAGTCAGCCTGGGCAGAAAAGTCTGCCCGAGTCCATCTTCAATTAACCATCAAAAAGTCAAGCTGGCGGCTGATTCCTATTAGCTACTCAGATGGCTGATACCTGAAAATGATGGTTCAAAGCCACCCTGGTCAGAAAAGTCCATGAGACTATTTTTTTGGGGGGTCCGGTCGTGGGGCCTGAACTCTGGGCCTGAGTCCCTCAGCTCTTCAGCTCAAGGCTAGCTCTCTACCACTTGAGCCACAGGGCCACTTCTGGCTTTTTTCTTTTTGCTTATGTGGTGCTGAGGAATCGAACCCAGGGCCTCGAGCATGCAAGGCAAGCGCTCTACCACTGAGCCACCTTCCTAGCCCCTCCATGAGACTCTTTATCTCTAATAAACTATTCAGAAAAACAAAAGTCAGGCTGGAGATGTGGAGTACCAGCCAAGCCAGCCAGCCAAGCAAATGTGAATGAGGCCCTGAGTTCAAACCTCCATACTGCGCGCAACAGCCTGGACTGGCGGTATAGCTCAACTGGTAGAGTGACAACTATGAAAAAGAAAGCTGAGTGAGAGGTTGGAGTTCAAGCCCTGGTACCAACACACACACACACACACACACACACACACACACACACACACACACACACACAAAACCCTTCCTGGTGTGTTATCAGTACTGCTTGTTCCCCTATACTGAAATCAATGTATTTTTCTTTTCTTTTCCAAAGTTTTATGGTTTTACAAATTAGGAAACTGAAGACAAAGGGATTAAGCCATTTTTCTGGAAGTCACACTGCTGGCTAATGTGAAAGTGAGGATATAACGTATCACAGGTGTCCCACGTCCCAGTGTAGTCAGCATTTTACAAAGCAGGGAAGCTGGAATGATGTGGAATGTGGCTGCTCCTAGTAACAGTTCCACTGTTTAGATTCCATTTTACAGATTTGTCATAGAAAGTATGGCTGTCTAGGCCAGACAAACCAAACCAAAAATGGCTAAACTGGTTGTTTTGGTATATGTGCGGGGTTATGTCTACCATGTCTACAGTTTTGTAGATCTTACTAACATAAATGGAGACAGCCAATAAAATGTCCCCACTTGCTTGCACTAAATGAACTTTTGTTGAGATGTTTGTGTGACCTCTTGATAGATGAACTGTGGATTTGAGTTTGCTAGTAGCTCTGAACTTGGTAGTATACTCTCACATTGGCAATTCTTTTTCTATTTCTCTCCCCTGTCCCTCACTCCTGAAATTGTGGTTCCTAATAACATAGAGGAACCAGAAGCCTATTGCCTCAGATTCTGTTTTCTAGGCTGCCCAGGCTGAAAACACCCCAGAATTCCAGTGGCAAAATTATGCCAATTGAGTCATCTTTGGTGATTTTTTTCCTTCCCTGTGGGATCTTTTCTGTGCTCCTAGTTACATTAAAAAAAAATGTGTAACTTTGGGAAAATTACCTCATCTCCTATATTAGCAGAGAAAAAAGAGGGGGCTGCCATGTTCTCTGGCTTTTACTTAGTCATTTCACTTTCTGCACTAAGGGCTGGTATAGAGCAGGATGGTCCAGAATTCTCTGATCTGAAAGCACATTCCATAGGTTCTAGCTGTACAGCAAGAGGAAGGAGAGCTCCTGCCCGTACTTGGCCTGCCTCTCCCAACTTACCATCTTAGATCCTAGAGTTTCAACCATGTTGCTTTTGGCTTTTACTTACTCATGAAGAGATTTATGTGGATTTAATGTTTAGTCTTGGTTGTCAAAGATTTTGGTCTTTGTGAGATTTGTAGGGAACTTGATCAACTACAACTTCTCTTCTCCTCCCCCCAGCCCTGCCACCATAGTGTAGATTTTCATAGTAGCAGGTTTGGGGGTTACTAATTTTTGGTTTTGTTTAACATGTAATTTTTACATCCAGTAATAATGAATAAAGTCCTAATATTTTAGCACCTCATATAAGAAGCCAGGATGAAAAATTCTACTGTCTATAAATCACATGTAGCAATTGCATAATGGATCTCAGAAAACACAATCTTGAGTCTTCCTCCAATCTCATTCTGACCCTGAGTCTGGAATTCTTTTTAAGAGGACAAGAATCAGTGTTTATTTTCCTTTGCTAATGTAGCAAGTTCAAAATGTCCCTCACACTCATATGCCTTAAAGCAGATGTCCTGTCCATGATATCCCTTGTCTAATGCTCTCCCCAGAAATCCCTTAGCCCTCTAGATAACAGAAAATCAAAACCCAGTTTTTAGGCAATGAGTCAAACCTTACTGTGGTCCAATCACTGAAAGCTCTTTAGACAATTATGTCTGGTGTTAAATCAGGAAAACGTTAAATACTTCCATATGCCTTTTGCTCCTCCCCTAATGGCACCTGGATATGGGAGTATGGGTATAGATTAGGTGCTGCAATAGAGGTTGTAAAATCCATGCAGGGTTCTGAATCCTCATGTCTTCAGATGTAGAGTGGCTAGAACAGCGACAGAGCACCCCTTATCCAGTGACTGAGCATATAAGGGACATAGCTAAAATGATCACAGTGTTTAAGGATGAACCAGCACTTACCCTGAAATCTGTGTTTTCTGTTACTGGTTTGGTTTCTGGGGTAGAAGGAGTCTCTATGCTTTCCTCTAAGCCTAGACTTCTGATGCTGTGCCATTGTGATATTTCATGAACTAAATTCTGGTTCTAAAATTATAGAGAGCAATTTCCTCCTTGTTTCTCATTCTACATTTTGTAGATACATTGTTCAGGATAGCCTAACAGAAGCTGTACAGAGATGTGCCATTTCTATTAAAGAACTCCAATACTGAAATTTATGGACACAAAAATGCCCACAATATCCATACAAACCAATCTCCTGATACAAATTCCTCTTGCACAAATGAAATCTAAAGATTATAATCCATGCCGGGCACTGGTGGCTCACGCCTGTAATCCTAGCTACCCAGGAGGCTTTTTTTCTTGCCAGCCCAGGCAAGAAAATCCATGAGACTCTTATCTCCAAGTAACCACCAGAAAACTGGAAGTGGTGCTGTGGCTCAAGTGGTAGAGCACTAGCCTTGAGCTGAAGAGCTGAGGGACAGCGCCTAGACTGAGTTCAAGACTCACGACTAAAAAAAAAAAAAAAAGATTATAATCCTTTCATATGAGATCTAAAAGATTCTACATCTGAAATCAGATTATCTGGTTCTTCTGTGCTAAACTTCAAAGGAATTAAATTCTGCTCTATTTGTGCATCTGCTCCGTCTACCATTCGAGACACATGGGCAGAGCTGAGGTTCTTCTCTTGGTTGCTGCAGCTTTAGTAGCTGCTGTGTCTCTTGTAGTAGGAGGCAGTTTTCTTACGGACTCAGAAGCTAAATTCATCTCTTGTGAGCCTTACTTTATCAGGATCCTCCTGAACAGTAAATGGGACATAAAAAGATGGATACAGAACCCCCTTTAAAAAAAGTCAATGCCCACAAGCTAAAATTACAATAGGCCCAAAGGAAAAGTATCCTAGGATTTCAGAAATTGGTGCTGTCAAAGATCATAGCAGACAATCAGCCAAGTCTTCTAAAATGGAGATCTTTGAAAGAACCCTGATTCCAGCCTCACCAGCAAGCCACTCAGACTTAGTTGGTTATTTGTAACAAGTGTTACACTTGCTGGTATTAAGGGTAAGAGCAGGAGGTGGAATCTATCTATGCAAGATCACATTAGCCATTTTGCATATTCAAAGCCTGTTAATTCCCTTATGTGTAAGATTTTAGTGTTGCCAGGAGAGGGGTTTTGCCTAGCAATAAGGCTTGCATGGGGCTCTTTTGTGGAGGAGGCATTTTCAGCCCTGTACTTCAGGGGCTGCTGGCACTGCCTTATGTCATGGATGTGATAGGGCCTGTGAAGACACCTCAGGGAAGAAGTGTTTTCAGCGATCTTTATACTTGTTTAGACACTTCCTTTCCTTCAAAATCTAATCCTTCACTTAGTTGGCTCAGCTTACTAAGGCTCCTGCAGTCCACCAGCATCTTCTCTGCTCAGTCTGTACTTGCTGGCTGGGCCCAATACTATATAGTTAAAAGCCAGGTGCTGGTAGCTCATGCCTTTAATCCTATTTGCTTGGGAAGGTGAGATCAAGAGGATCATGGTTCAGGCCAGTGTGGGCAGAAAACTTTGTGAGATTGCTTCTCAAGTAAGAGGACTAAGACCTGGGAAAGATGGTTGTACATACTTGTCATCCTAGCTCTGTGGGAGACTGAGATAGGAAGGACTAATCCAGACAAAACTCAGTCTCAACAGAAGTGGGTTGTAATGGTGTGGGCTTTTTAATCTCACCTATGGTGAAGTGAAAACTAGGAAGATCATGATGCTCTAGACATATGAGACCCTACCTCAAAAATAACCAGTGAGGGGAAAGAGCTAGATGTATGGCTAAGCAGAAGTGTGAGGCCTGAAATCAAATGCCAGTACCACCACCACCACCAAAAGAAGCAAAACATTTATCTGCTGCAGAAAATGTGACAGAACATCAATTTACACGTTATATGAAAAAGAAATTAGTGATAAAGAAATCCATGATTCATGACACTTCTAAATATAGGTAGGATGGAAAATTTCCAGAGCAAATATAGATGGCTAGTAAGCATATAATCTTAATTTAAAATATTAGCAAAAATATGAGTTTTGCCTATACATTGATAAAATATTTAGTTATTTTGATCATATCAAACACTGTGTATTGGTATGTATGAATGAATGAATAAGTTGAATGAATCTCTGGGATAAATATATACAGGTCTTCCAAAACCTTTTGATAATCTTAATTGTTTTAACCATTTGTTTCAGTAGTTAAACTTATATGAACCTACAGACATACTCAGAAACGCAAAGATTCATGGATAATCATTACGGTATTTAAAATAGCGAAAAGGTAAATGTAGACTGGAAATCATAAAGTAAAGAATATTATTCTTGCAAAATTGTGATTCTTTTTCTGATGCTATTATCCATTCTTTCATTTTTATTAGTTAGCCTTCTATTATAAGGATATCTTCACCTTTTCCTATCTATACTATAAAGACTCTTCCAATTCAGAGATATTGTTCCTTTTTTAGATATATACAGCTGCATGATGTAGTCACTGTAGTATGTTTATCTCACCCTATGTTTGTGTATTTAGGTAGTCTCCAATATTTTGTAATTATGTTATAAAGAGTACCTTTGGGCATATGTATTTTTATATTCTTGGAGAAATAATCCTTGCAGTAGGATTACTAAATGGAAGGATAAATATACATAGTGTTAACAGATTTATGTTGCATCTCTCTCCATAGGGAAGATACCATTTCACATTCCCTCCCCCAGTCATGAGATTTCTACTTCCTCTCAGCCTTGTCAAGTTTTAAAAGTTTTCCTGATTCAATAGGTTGGGTATAGAACTTTGATATTCTTCAAATTTACATTTCTCTTGTTGTAAATAAAATTGGGCATCTCTTTATGTGTTTAAATTATTATGCATATAATCTCTCTCTCTGTCTAGTTAACATGTTCACTTTTTTTAAATGTAGTTTTTGGTTTTTTTTCCCTTAGTCTCTAAAGTTCTTTAGATACTATGGAAATTAATACTTTACCTATAATGTATGCTGCAAATACTTACTCTCACTTTGTTTTCCTTTTGATTTTGCTTGTGTTTGGTCTGACTATGTAAAGAGTTTTGGTTTTCACATAGTACAACTTATTTACTTTTTACATTACAGCTAAATTCTAAGTCATGTGTAGGTACCATTCCATCTATTCAGGCTATAGAGAAAAGTATCTACTTCCTCTAGCATTCTATAGGTCATTAAAAAAAATCTAGACCACCTATCCATTAGGTCTTATTTGTATGTGTGATTTGATAAACTGCCCAAAATTTATCCTTTTCTCATTGCAAAAAACTTTTTATTGGCATGAAAATGAGTTGTCAATAATGTGTAGAAATGTACCTAATAATGCCAATTCAGAAATAGATGATAAAATATTGAATACCCAAAATGATCTATAATACTCATATATATAACATATGAAGCATATTAGAAAGAAATGTACCAGTAAATTATGAATATTTGTGTTTGGTTAGTAATGTTAAGTGGGATTCAATTTTTTTCCTTAATATGATTTTCATAGTTTCTTTCATGAACATATATTATAATAAGAATTCTATAAGCAGAACAAAGGGCAGCACATGGTCTTTAATTTTAAAAGAGTTTTTTCAAGTCTGAAAAAGACATTTAGAACATATACACTCAGTTAAGGTAAAAAGGAATACGATCAGTCAATATATACTTTTCATTTTCCCTTTCCACATCTTCTCCTCATCTTTTAACTCCCATCCTCTCATGCTCTGTGTCTTACAGAGCAATGAAACACAGGCAGAAAATGTGCAAGCCTTCCTCAGCTTGTTATTTGATGGCTGCAAAAGCTACTTGGGGTTAATTCTTTCATAAAACATCGCTGCAGGTTATAACAAGAACTCAAGGAGACCACAATGCTAATGGACAGTGTAAAGCTCTCTGGCATACCAGACACTTCTCCTCAGCTAACAGTCATGAAACAGGCAACAGGTACCTTATTTCAAGGCGTTCTCTGTGTTATTCAAAAGGGTGTAAAATTTCAGGTCCCCCCTCTTTTTTTTTTAGCAGCTGAGTGGTCAGAAGAGAATTACTGCTTCCTTTATTTTATGGCCCTAGCAATTCCCGGGGATGTGCAGCTGAAAAATCAATGCCAGATGGCTCAGTAGGAGACGTGTCTAACGGTTCTCCGTTGTTTTCAATCTCCCTAAGAAGAAAGCTTGCAGTCAGCTACTCGGGATTGCCACATCCAGCAGTTAGTAATAACATTTGTTCAACATTCAAGTGTACTGAGATTTGTTTTATATGTGCTATCTCATAACAAACAATCTCTGCCACACTACAAGGCAAGCACAATTACTAATGTCATATATTTTATACATGTCACAGGCTGGGATAAGTAACTTTTCCTAAATTAAAGAGACTGGGGGTAACAGAACAAGAATTTGAAGCATTCTTTTTAGGTTCCTAAGTTAGTTTTTAAAGGCTATTTTGATACCAGCAAATGAAGCCTCAGTACCAAGACATAAGAGCTTAACTCCTCTTGGTATACCTCAAACATTCATCTGAGACAAAAATTCCCTTCCAAAGTGTTTTCTTACAGCCTTTCTAGAAAGGATTAAAAAAAACAGCATCTTCTCATTTTTTCCAAGGATGATAACACAAAAATAATAGTTTTCTAGATGGAAAAGCAATCAATTAATTTATTATCTACACTGAATGCCTTTAGAGCATTAGGGCTTCTCTGTCTCTCTGTCTCTTCCTCCTTCCCCCTCCCTCCCACCTCTCCAGTTTGCAAGGGTAATAAGTATACTGCAATTACCAGCTGAAATCCTCTTAGTTTCATTAACAATACTTGAAGAGAGCCTTTTTAAAAATTATAATTTTATTATCTTTAAGTAGTTGTACACTGGGGTTACCATTCAACAAATCAGTTTATAAGTAAAATGCATATTGGTCAATATCATCTCTTTCATCATTGTCTCCCAACCCTCTCAACCCAACCCCTCCCCTCAATTTTTCTTAGTTTCATGTGATGTAGATTAGTGATAAGGGGATAAATCTATTAAAGTAGTCAGTCATGACAGATTGAAAAACAATATATGGAATACTTCTGGTATTGCACTCTAATCCATCCATCATTGTTAGATGGGTGAATCCTGAGCTAAAAAGACCAAAGGACAGGTCAGTACCCTTCCCTGGATTCTCTTTATTTGTCACATCCTTTACTTTCTGAAAGTAGCATTCAGGTATTACTATTGACATCAAGAAAATTGCTGAGTTCAACTACAAAATCATTATCAAAGGTAATTTATATTTTTAACTAGTGTTGCTTCTAGTTTTCTAGTCAGGAAATAGCACTTATATAGCAGTGTGTGCTCTGTTTTTTTTAAAGAAAGTACTGTGTGGTCTATAAATACCAAATAACCAGCACTTCCTTTTTACTCTCTTCTTCATTGTCCCTCAGTCTTGCTCCCTCTTTTTTTTTTTCTCAAGAGATTAACCTCCACCAGAGAGAATGACACCACCCCATTTGTTAGGAAATGGAAAAACTTGGAAAAAATTATATTAAGTGAAGTAAGCCAAACATAAAGAAACATAGGTCCCGGGGCTGGGAAGGTGGCTCAGTGGTGGAGCGCTTGCCTTGCATGCATGAGGCCCTGGGTTTGATTCCTCAGCACCACATAAGCAAAAAGAAAAAAAGCTGGAAGTGGTGCTGTGGCTCAAGTGGTAGAGCGCTAGCCTTGAGCTGAAGAGCTGAGGGACAGTGCCCAGGCCCAGAGTTCAGGCCCCATGACCGGACCTCCCCCCCCCCAAAAAAGAAACATAGATCCCTGGTTTCCCTTATCTGCAATAACTAGTATATGTATAGGACAAGCAGAAGGGGTCAAAAGCTATGTACATATAACCATATAACCTGATGCTAGGTAAAATGAACCCCAAGATAGGGACACAAGAGGTTTTATCTTTGTTGCTGTTCTTTTTAATGTACTTAAAATGTACTATGTGATTTTTTTTTGTTTCTTTGTATGTTCTATGGTACAACTTCTATAGTCGCTATATTTGATTTCAGTGTCCTGCATCTTGTATATACATTTTTCTAATTTGGGGAGGGGAAGGGAAATAACAAAATGCTGAAATAAGGATACAGGATGGGATGACTCATTGTAACAATGCGATGTACAAGACAGTTTGTTGAAAACAAACTTTAAAACTTTGGGGGGGAGGGAAGGGAGGAGTTGGGGAGGTTGGGAAGAAAGGGATGGTAGGGGAAAAATAAAGGAGGGTGTAACAATGCTCTATAGGAAATGGACTCATTACCTTGCTCATGAAACTGTAACCCCTCACTACAGTATCTTTACAATTAAAAATATATATTAAGAGTAAAAAAGAGATTAACCTTCAAGGTAGATGTTTGCTGGAAAGCCTTTCCCTTCTAACTCATATCCCCAGAATTTAACTATAGTCCTTGTTCTTGGCTAGACTCTTTTTAATTCTTACTGGCTTTCATTTAAGCAAAGCCAGCATAGTTAGCTATCAATAATTGTTTAATGTTCCCTAAAATATCCTCATGCTGGGTAGTTCAAATACTAATGGATGTCTTTTTCAAGCAAATCTGAACTGTTTTAACAATATTTGCTTTTAAAGGGAAGGAAAAAAAGCATTAATTTCATGAAGTATTTTCAGGGAAATTTGTAGCATATGTTGTTGACTGCAACTTGGATTGAATGGTTTAAATACTAACAACATGACTGATAGCATAAAAATGTCCAAGGACATTCTAATTCTGCTTCTTACTCTTGAATATAAGATATAACAGGATGATTGTAGAGCTCTTGGACTATTTTCTTCATTCACCCTCTGTCAAACTTCTAGTCAGGAATCAGAGGGCTCACATACAGCACCATCATTCCCAGGTAATAATACTACCATCCAGGGATGCAGCAAGGATGAAGGGAGAGGATCATCGTGTAGCACAGAGTACCTGGCATAAAGTCATAATTGCTCTAATTACAAGCATAACAGACATTACTAAATGCTCAATGAATGTCAGATTTTATGCTGAAACTTCTGTGGATTGTGTCATTTATTCCTCATAGCCTCCTTATCAAGTAGATTCAATGATTGCGTTCACTGTTTAGGTGAGGGAACTAAGGGGAGGAAGGGCGAAGGGGTTGAGTAACTTGTATAAGGTCAGAGCCTGAGTAAAAGAATGCACATTCATTCTTTCTGGTTTCCCTTATTTGCAATAACTAGTATATGTCTGGGACAAGCAGAAAAGGTTAAAAGCTATGTACATATGCCAGATAAGATGATGTTAAGTGAAATGAACCCCAAGATAAGGACACAAGTGTTTTTTTTTCTTGCTTGCTATTGTTCGTCCCCCATGGTATAACCCGTTTCCACTGTATTTGATGCCGGTGCCCTGCATCTTGTATATACACTTCTCTAGCTTGGGGAGGGGAAGGGAAAAAACCAAAATGCTTAAATAGGGATAGAGGTTGACTCATTGTAACAGGGAGATGTACAAGACACTATGTTGAAAAACACACTTTCCAATTTAGGTGGGGAGGAGTGTAGTGGGAGAGGGGGAGTGTAGTTGTGGAGGTGGGAGGTAAGGGAGGGTAGGGGATAAACAAAGGAGGAGGTAACCATGCTTGAAAGGAAATGTACTCATTACCTTCTCGTGTAACTGTAACCCCTCTGTACAGTATCTTTACAATAAAAATGTATTTAAAAAAAAGAGTACAGATTCAAATCCAGGAGCTCTGATTGCCTTGTACTACACTTTTCTGCTAGACCAATGTGATTATCCTTGTAAGCAGTTTCAAGCACTACACATTTAAGCAGAAATTCTCGATTTAAAGAATTGAACTCAGAAGCCTTTCAATGGTACTGTCAAGGTTCAGCTTCAAGACAAACATCATGCTGAAGCAGTTGACATCCTCCTTGGAAAAGTCAAGTTTAAAAAGAAAAATCTTTGTATCAAGAACAATTTAAGTAGGTTTTAGGGGATAAGAACTTAACCTAAATTGGCAGTCCTTGGGATGACTAGAACAAGGGGCTGTTCTAGTACAGGGAATGGTAGAGAGTACAGACTCTAGGTTGGGTTGATTTCCATTTCAAGAGTATATTTGCTATCTGTAGGAATTAGCTAATTAGGCAGACTCTCCCTGGTAAGCAAAACCCATGATGCCAAAGCATCATAAAATACAGAAAATTATTTTGTGAAACATGGTTAATAATTCTAGTTGAAAGGTCCTAACTCCATTTCTTGTAGACATTGTCCTTGGTTCTTACCACTTCTACTCTAAGAGTATCTGTAATACATGACATACTAGCTTGACAGGAACAAGGAGTCTGCTTCCAGCATTCTCCATGGCTAACTAGGCCTTGATCTCTGTTCCCCTTTGCATCAATGATTCTTTATCCCCCAAGTTATGCAGATAGTGAGGGAGGTGAGGACAATGGCAAGAGAAGGTAGCTTTGGAATCACAGCCCTTTGGAATCACTGAGGAGGTTGCCTTGTACAAAGTCTTCATTCTAACCACACTCAGGTGCAATAGCGTCAACATGGTTGCCTGGTATGTTTAAGCTGAAAGAAGAGCTTAGTCTAGTTCTCATACATTTTCATTAGATCCTGTTTGACACAGATCCTGAGTTGTTTTTTGTTTTGTTTTGTTTTTTTAATGTTTTCTATGAAGGTGAGAAAGGGGACATTACCTAGATCAGAAAAGAATATTGAATGACGTGTTTTTTTTTTTGCATATCAGAGAAACAATGTATCAATCAGCAATTCAAACATACAAAATATTGTTAACAGAAACATTGAGAATAATCATCAAGTAGAAAAACTTCTGACTGATCAATATGAGAAGTGAGAAAGCTGATGTGTGCCTGTAGTTTCACCACATGGGAGGCTGAGGAGGATCACTGAGCCTAGAGTTCCAAAACAGCCTCGGCAACGTAAATAACACCCCAGCTCAAGAAACAAAACAAAACAGTAACAACTTAACAAACTAACTAAATAAGGAAAAATGAAAAGTGATAAAAAGCCTTGTAAGTATTGTAAATACAAATTTTAAAATTAATTAACATTATAGACTATTTGTAATCTACATATTTGTAATCTACATATAACTTATATGCTAATGTTCACATTTTAATGAAACAAACACCAAATTATTCTTCAAATATGTCAGATATGTTCTCACTTCAATGTTGTCTAACTTCTGTTCCTTTTGTCTGGAATAGTCTACTTCCAAATAGCTGAATAGCTAGGTTCCACCTCTTCTTTCCTCCTTCTCTCCCTCCCTCCCTCCCTCTCACCCTCCCTCTCTCCTTCCCTCTCTCCTTTCCTTCCTCTCTCCCTTCCTTCCTCCCTCCCTTCCTTCCTTCCTTCCTTCCTTCCTTCCTTCCTCCCTTCCTTCCTTTTACATTTCTGTAAGATTTTGTTGGCTATTCAATTTAAAACAAATCCTTCTCATAGATTTCATATCCTCTTTAGTTCTTTTCTTTAACAATGATCACAGTCTAACATATATTTCACTTATTATTTTGTTTACTGATCCATTTCCTATGATCAATAATGGACAAAACTTTTTTTTAAATTTTTGTTGTTGTTGTGGAGCTTGAACTTAGGACCTGGGCACTGTCCCTGAGCTCTTTTGCTACCACTCTACCACAGTGCTATTTCCAGTTTTCTGGTGGTTAACTGGAGATAAGAATCTCAGACTGTTCTGCCCTGCTGGCTTTGAACGGTGATTCTCAGATCTCAGCCTTCTAAGTAGCTAGTATAAGCAGAAGCCACCAGCACCTCGCCATTTTTAAAAAATTTATTTTGTTCATGGTTGTAATTTATTGCCTAAGTGCTTGACACGTGTGTGTGTGTGTGTGTGTGTGTGTGTGTGTGTCCCCAATAGATTAACATTAGGAAGGCAAAAATTACTTAGCAGAAGAAACTGTAAAATTAAAATAGTGGTTTTTATAATAAAAATTGGCAGAGAATGCCATATTCTTCTTTTAATTGAAGAAAACAAGAAATGCTTAAGGCAACACAGTGAAATGAATCTGCTAAAAACTGGCAGCAAATTTTGAAAGGTTTTCCATTAAGATAAGAAATAAGACAGATTGGCTACAATCATCCTTCTATTCACCACTGAACCAGTTTTATTTGTTGCCTATAAAAATAATAGGTTTTCAACAAATACTTTTAGTGAAATTAAGACTTCAGAGATTATGTGATTTAAGGTCAATAGACAGAAGGATACTATACTAGCTCCACTGATTAGAAAACATAGCACAATTGTTTTTAAAAATCAGACATTTAGCCTGTAATCCTAGCTACTCAGGAGGCTGAGATCTGAAGATCATGGTTCAAAGCCCGCCCAATCAGGAAGGTCTGTGGGACTCTTATCTCTGATAAACCACCAGTAAACCGAAGTGGCGCTGTGTCTCAAGTGGTAAAGTGCTCGCCTTGAGCTGAAGAGTGCGGGGACAACACTCACGCCCAGAGTTCAAGCTCCATGACCACCACCAACAACAAAAATCAGACATTTATGCAGAATTTTATAAAA
The DNA here is from genome assembly GCF_024711535.1 of Dipodomys merriami. Taxonomy (NCBI): domain Eukaryota; kingdom Metazoa; phylum Chordata; class Mammalia; order Rodentia; family Heteromyidae; genus Dipodomys; species Dipodomys merriami. Next base: position 30,268,645 of record NW_027202271.1, read on the forward strand.
CTATATTGAAGTACATATGTTCCAGAACAACCCGGCCTCAGTTGTGAAGATGGACCCCTAATGACATGAGGCCAAAGAAAGAGAGGCCAACAGATCTAGGATAGAACATAATACAATTTATTGGAGGACTTTTATTTAAAGTTTTTATGGTAAAGGTGATGTATAGAGGGGTTACAGTTACATGTCGGGTAATGAGTACATTTCTTTTCTAACAGTGTCACCTCTTCCCTTACTTTCTCCCAGTTTTTCCTTCCTGATCCCTCTCCCCCACAAATTGTATAGTTCATTCTCAACAGTGTCTAGTGAGCATCACTGTTGCATTTGTTCACCCCTTGTTCCACCATTTCTGTGCTCACCCTTGTTCTTCCAAATCAGATAAACTTACCTACAAGACAAAAGTTGCAGAAATAAAAAAACAGTTACAAAGAATGGGTGGGGGGTGGGTGGTGGGAGCAAAATAACAGCAAAACCTCTTGTTTCCATTTCTTGGAGTTCATTTTAATAAACATCATTTTAAATGACCATATGCATATATCCTTTGTTTTAGAGGACTTTCTAATGGAAGTATTGTTTTTTTTCTGCCATTTAGGTCAGAAAAAGGAGTTTATATGTGACATGATCAAGACAAAAGTGACTTTATCCTGCTAGAATTTGCCAGGTTTATCAAAGTCTAATGTCAAAGAGTCAGATACATTCCTAGTGTCAAAGTTCAGTTGCAATGCCCCACATATTACTCTAAAGGTTTTTCCCCCCATTTATTGTTTGTTATGAAAGACCAGCTAGGATTATTCAGGGGACAACACTGGTGATTGTGATGCAAGATAGATGTAGTCATGTCAAGTTGAATCCACATAAGATAAAATATATTAAATACAAATACAAAAATATAATTGGGATACAGACATCTGATTATGCTAATCTTTGGGAACAGAAAAAAATGAGAGTAGAAAAGAAAAAAATATTGTTTTTTTTAGAGAAAGCATCTGAAAGGAATATAAATTAATGTTATTCATTTTGGTGATGAGTAATAATTATAGATATTCATTACAAATAAAAATAAATTCAGAATTGGATCTCATTAACCTTGAAATTAGATATTTTGAAAAATATTAGTATATTCACTCATTAATAAAAATTTACCATTTAGCACTCATCACCATTTATAAATATTTCTCGAAATGCTACAATATTCTTAAATATCCTATCTTGAGACTTTAGGTATGATTCACTCCCTGAGCTTCAAAAGCATTTGAGGCTAAATGAAATAAATTATGATAATTATTCCTGAGTTTATTCTCAGATGGCATTTTTTGGTAAAATCTATACCTTAGTCTTTGAAGTTATATTTAGAACAAGAGCCCTATATCCTGGGGTGAATGTTGCTATGAGTTTGACACAGAACTGTACAAGCTATGTAAGTCTAAAGTCACAAATCCTTTGAAGTCTCATTAGACATGGTATAAAGTAGAAACCATGAGCACAGCATTGTCTACCTCTCAGATCCAAAAGTTTTCTTCTTGAGAAAAAAAAATAAGACCTACCAAAGAACAAGTACTGTTAACTTATTCCTGAGTATTTCACAGGACAAAGCAGTAAAAATATCACAGATATTCAAAATATCGGAAAAATACTTTCTGAAGCTCAAAGTTCTGAGCACATTTTGAATGTCATAATAATTCTATAAAGTCCATCAGGCTTCTAGAGAGGATTATCCTGAGATATGGGAAAGGGGAGATAGGGCAAAGTTACTGAAAGCCATAGGAAGTCACTCCTTTGTAAATAATGTTAGACAAGCTCCAGTATTTTGCAAGTAGGTAATAGAAAGAGCAAAGAAAGGATTTCTAAGGTGGATATTAAAAGATAAAATAGTTTTAAAAAAAAATTTTTTTAAGTGTAGTTAGGAGGCAGAGCTGTAAAATTCAGAATAAAGGTCAAATATCTAAAGTCTGTTTTTTAAGCCTCAGTTAAAGACTTTAGAGCCTATCTTTAAAAACTAAATCCAAAGTAAATTCAGCAGGAAGGGGGATTATATGGTAAATATAGAGATGTTTGAATGAAACTTTCTTAGAAGTAGTATGTTCATGAAAGAAGATTAATTAGTACCCAGACAAGAGTGTGACCCTGTTGTTAAACCTACTTGTGTGTTTCTCTTGAAATGTGTATGGGCATTATGTGTATGCTTTGTAAAAACTAATTGTAGTATCAGCTTTTCATTATGAAATACCTAACACAAAGGGTTTACTTAGCTCAGAGTCCACGATTGGACAGTCCCATTGGCTTGTCTTCTAGTGAAAGCAGTAGATGGTGGCATATCATGGTAGAAACCTGTGTATGTCTGTATGAGAAGAGTTCACAATGCCAAATAGGTAGCTTTGAGAGACTGAGTTCCCATAATCCTTCCCAAAAGTACACCATGACCTGATGACCTCCCATGAGGCTCCATAATCCCAAGAGACTCCACCGCCCCTCAGGAGGCTCTCACCTCCCAAGGGCTCTTCTACTTCAACCTCATCACCCTGAGGACTAAGCTATTAATCTCTTGGGGACCACAAATCTTTTTCAAACCATAGCATTAATGTAAAGTGAAAGGAATAGAATTTTCTGAGCTTAGATGACTTTATTTACTTCTGTTAGAAAGTCACAGCAACTCATTTTCCACTGTAACCTTTCATTCTGAGATATAAACATGCAGACATCTAACAGAAATTGTAGTGAGCAATATCATATCATCCTGTGTCTTTTAAGGAAGCAGGAGGTTGTAGAGAAAATCAGAATAAACTACTCTGAAACTTGTCAGTTTGGTATACTGATTATTTTTTTAGCTAAAAGTCACTGTGAAACAGTTGATGTACTAAGGCTTTCTTCTTTCTTTTTCTACTTTAAATCGTGGCATAAATCAGAAATTTATATACAAGCATATTGTACAAGTACAAACAGAACTTCTTATCACCATGTATGGAAAGTTAATATGAAGATTAACCAGTACAAACAACCCTTGCTAAAATAAGCCTTACCTTCCATTAGTTCCCCCCTATTTCCTAGCTAATTCCCATAATCTATCACCCCAGGCCAAAACTCTTCTTCTTTCCTTCTTTCTTTCTTTCCTTCTTTCTTTCTTTCCTTCTTTCTTTCTCTTTCTTTCTTTCTTTCTTTCTTTCTTTCTTTCTTTCTTTCTTTCTTTCTTTCTTTCTTTCTTTCTTTCTTTCTCTTTCTTTCTTTCTTTCTTTCTTTTTCTCTCTTTTCTTTCTTTCTTTCTTTCTTTCTTTCTTTCTTTCTTTCTTTCTTTCTCTCTCTCTCTCTCTTTCTTTTTTCTTTCTTTCTTTTTGGTTTTGTCATGCCTCTATTAGTTATGGCTCTTTTTAGAACTGTATGTTACACAGTAAGCCTATTTTTTACTTCTTTCTACAAAGCCTTTTTGTGCCATGTAAAAATATTAATACTAAATAAAACTTTCCCTTATTAAACTGCCTTTCATAAGTTCAACTTTAGGCTTCAACTACAAAACATAACAAAGTGGAAAAAATGTATTTGTCCCCCCACAACTATAAGTATAAGCAATTTAAGTATGAGTTTCAAGTGCTTAAAATTCAGGACATTTTTCTTTTTCTTTTTTTTTTTTTTTGGTCCTGTCATGGTGCCTGAACTCTGGGCCTGGGTGCTGTCCTTCAGCTCTTCAGCTCAAGGCTAGCACTCTACCACTTGAGCCACAGCGCCACTTCCGGGTTTTTTCTTTTTGCTTATGTGGTGCTGAGGAATCGAACCCAGGGCCTCAGGCATGCAAGGCAAGCGCTCTACCACTGAGCCACCTTCCCAGCCCAGGACATTTTTCAAATGAGAAAAACACTAATCTGTATTTCTGTCCTTATGGGATGTTTGCCTTTATAGTTATTTCTAGATTGTGAAGACCAACTAGCTTAAGAAATAAGTGGGGGGCTCCCCCACGGTATAACCCCTGCTTTCACTGTATTTGATGTTGGTTTAATTTGTGGAGGGGAAGAGCAAAAACAAATCCTTTAACTAGGGATATAGGTGGACCCATTGCAACAATGAGATATACAACTCATTATGTCGAAAAACGAACTTCACAACATTGGTGGAGGGGGTTGGGGGGGAGGAGGGGGGATATGGGAAGGGATGGGAAGAGGAAACAAAGAGGAGGCAACAATGCTTGATAAGAAATGTACTCGTTATCTTGCTCATGTAATTGTAACTCCTCTGTACGGTATTCTCACAATAAAAAAAAAAAGAAATAAGTCGGGGGAGCAGAGAGAAAATAGAATTTAGTGTTTTATATAGTTCAGAAATACATTTGGTTTTTGCCATGACTAGATCAAGGAGCTAATCTATCTTTCCAATTAATGGCTCTGAGGTTTGTTTTTGTTTGGGGGGGAGGGCTCTTTTTTTTTTTTTTTTACTTTGTTTTGCTATTTGACAGACTTTTCCTTATATCAAGATGACAAATAGAAGCACCAAACTAATATCTCTGCCAGTATGATGACCTTAGAAGAAAAAGAAATTCTACTACCTGATTGTCATTACAAAAATTCCAGGATTAAGTCTTATTAGACCAACATAAAACCATAAGAAATAAACCTGATAGCAAAGGGTATTATATCCTATAGAGAATACCAAAAAGTATATGGGTCATTGAGCACTCTCTGGGGCTGAAGTGGACCACTCCACATAAACCATGGGAACTAAGAATTAAGAAGTCGTTTCTCAAAGGAAAATAAAAAATGCTAGTATTAAAAGAAGAGCAAAGCTGGGCATTAGAGCCTCACACCTGTAATCCTGGCTAGTTAGGAGGCTCAGATCTGAGGATTGTGGTTGGAAACCAGCCCAGGCAGGAAAGTCTATGAGACTCCAATTAACCACCAAAGAGCTGGAAGTAAAGGTGTGGCTCAAGTAGTAGAGAGCTACCTTTGGGGGCGGAGGGGGGGCAGGGAAGCTCAAAGACAGCATCCAGACCCTGAGTTCAAGCCCCAGTAGAGGCACACACATGCAGACAGACACACAAAGAGACAGAGACACTCAGAAACATATGCACATGTGTGAACAAATTAATGCTAAATAGATAAAAGTAACATATGATTACCATTTCCCACTGCTTAAGACCTTAAAACTATTCCTTCTTTATTAGTACCCTAGCAACAAATCCCACTGGATACACACATTTAGTAAGCAGGATAATCTCAGGACTACCTGGAAAGTTTTCATCATTGCTATCTTGTATATCTTAAGTCTTTCTCTCTCTCTCTTTCTCTCTCTCTCTCTCTCTTTCTTTCTTTCTTTCTTTCTTTCTTTCTTTCTTTCTTTCTTTCTTTCTTTCTTGCTTTCTTGCTTTCTTGCTTGCTTGCTTGCTTGCTTGCTTGCTTTCTTTCTTTCTTCCCTTCCTTCCTTCCTTCCTTCCTTCCTTTCTTTTTTTTCTTTCTTTCTTTTTCCAGTTGTGGGGCTTGAACTCTGGGCCTGGGTTCTGTCCCTCAGCTCTTCAGCTCAAGAGTAGCACTCTACCACTTGAGCCACTTCCATTTTCTGGTGGTTTATTGGAGATAAGAGTCTCACAGATTTTCCTGCCTATGCTGGCTTTAAACTGAGATCCTCAGATCACAGACTTCTGAGTAGATAGGATTACAGGCATGAGCCACCAGTGACCAGCTAAATTTAAGTCTATTAAAGCAACATAATAGCCATATAGCTAGAAACTTTTCAGTGATTTTAACCATAAGTTATAAATATTCTAACTCAACCTAAACAATTCAGGTTGAATAATAATAGAAATTAGTTTATAACTTAACAGCAAATCCTATACAGCTAATTTATGAGTTCAAAAACCCAAGTTCTTAGTACTTTTTGACTTTACCATCTTCAATAAAGGTGTCATCCTCTAAATGGAAGGATGGCATCAAAACAACAGTGAAAAGAAGATGAGAAATGGCTTCTTCCTCTGATTTTATCTTTGAAAAAAGGAAGTGGCCCCCCAAAACTTTACCCACCTAATGTATGCACATTTCCTTTTACATGCCAGTTCCCTTTGTATCCTAACTATTCCTGAAGCTATCTATAATTGGAATTATCCTTGGGATTGAGACTGGTATTCACTTTCTAATATTCATGCTATACACAAGTAAATGACTCCTGTACAACAGAGGTTTATATGATGAAGAAATAAGAGGGAAAAGTTGAGTAGAGAGTGTCTATTGGACTGTCCTCTCAGAATCATGGAAAGTTTTAGCTAGGAATAAGTTTGCTTATCATCCATTTTAAATGCAGTACATCTACTTTACTGGTAACTTAGATTCACAGAAACTAAGTGAGGTATTCAAGGTTACAAACATGATATTGCTGCAGTTTAAAACCAACATATGATCAGATCTCTTCATTAACTGAGTGATCACAGCTGTTTTCAGCTATTTGGAAGAAGGGATGATGTCTTTTGGGTTTGTATTCCCATATGCCTTAGACTGGTTCCTGTGCTAGAACAGTGGTGCAAAATTTATATTGATGACCCCCCCTTTGGGATGGTCTTGTATGTATAGACAGAAAATCTATTTTATAGATTAATATACAGAAAATTAATCTATCTTCTTTGATTTCTCATTCAGGAAAATGTTTACTCTTTCCTGAAAATTATATAACTTCATCTGATTAACAAAGTATATCTTAAATAGTAAAACTATCTTTCATCACAGATGACAAAAAAACTACATCTTTTGATGTAGAAAATTGAAAGAATTGACAAAACTGTCCTGGAACTGTAGCAAGGTAAAAAAAAATTATGTAAGATAATAGAGATTAAAATATGCAAAAGTTGGTCATTTTCTTGTATTATCAGTAAATGAACAAGTGGATTTTGAAATTTAAAACAATATCACTTTTATTAACAAACCACTCAAATTGAATACTTATGTATTAAGTCAAGTATACAATCTATGCCAAGCACTGGTGGCTCATGTCTGTAATACTAGCTACTCAGGAGGCTGAGATCTGAGGATCATAGTTCAAAGCCAGCCTGGGCAGGAAAGGCCATGAGACTTTTATCTCCAATTAACCACCAGAAAACTGGAAGTGGCACTGTGGCTCAAGTGGTAGAACACTTGCCTTGAACTGAAGAGTTCAGGGATACTGCCCAGGCCCAGAGTTCAAGCCCCACGATTGATAAAGAAAAAAAAACCATATATAATCTACATAGAGAAAGCTACAAGACTCATACAATAATTTTTAAATTATACTAATAAATTTTAAATTATACTTCATGTTTATGGATAGAAAAACTTAATGATTGAGATGTCAGTCCTCCCTAATTTGATCTATATAGATTTAATGCAATCCCAACCAAAATTCCAAATTAGTTTTTGTATGTCAACAAACTTATTCCAATGTTTGTACATGAAAGCAAAGAGCCAGAATAACCAATACAACATTAAAAGTGGAATACTTCAATAAAAGTTGAAGAACAATGAATCCTCCTAGAAGACTGACTTTATCTAACTTCAAAACTCTAAACACAAAGTATTGCTGAACAAACACAAATACATCAACAAAATAGATCACAGAGAACAGAGAAGGCCTATATGAATATAATGAGCTGATCTTTGACAAAAGAGCAAGACACTACAGTGGATAAATGACAGTTTTCTCAACAAATTGTGCAGAAATAATTGGCCATTCACATGCAACAGAGAGAGGGAGACACACAGAGAGAGAGAAAGACAGAGAGGGAGAGGGAGGGAAGCTATGAAGGGTGATGTATGTCTACAATCCAATACTCAGGAGGTGGAGGTTAGGCAGATGCAGTCTGAGACTAGCTATTGACCCTCAAAAGACAACATAGGTAAGACTCTAGTCAACCTTGGTGCTGGCAGTGATTATTTTAGGTATGGTATCAGAGGCCCAACCCTTGAAAGAATTGGTAAACTGGACTTAAGTTAGAATATGTAAGACGTTATTATGAAAATGAGTAGATAGGTACATATTAAGAGAAAACTTTTACAAATAAAATATGTGATTAAAAACTATTAACTAAAACACACAAAGAACACAAAACTTAGCAATACGAAAAAGATACAATTAAAAAACATGTCAAAGATTTTTAATAGATACTGTTAGAGGCAACCTAAAGGATGTTTTTGCTGGGCCCTAGGAATTAACAAAAAGTCCTCCAGCTTTGTATCTGTGCCCTTTGATCTGAACTAGTTTCTGCTGTTGTCCCTTGTAATCACCTTGAGTTCCAGGAAAGAGAAAATTCAATGATAAGCATCTTGAGTACAAGGCAAATTGCTTCTCAAACAGGCAATGCTTTCCTCTTATCAACTTAAAGCAAACGACCAAAAACTCAGGAAATCACCCATGAGGCAATTTGTTTCTGCCTAGTTCCAGTAATAAAGTGGTATGTTCTCTGTGATATGTTCTCTAGAGCCTCTTCAAGGACAAAGACTGAGATAATGGTCAGCCAGGCCACACCTATGACCTGCTTACCTTTCTCATACACTGCCCTTAATTCTCTATTTAACTTGAAGCCTATGTCTGTACTTCTGAAGATGTCCTGAAGTGCTGTCTTCCCAAGGCTGCCCTTCACCATGTCTCTTTATTTGTTATTTAAGGATGTGGCTGGACCTAACCTGGGATTCCAGGACTTGGGCTTGGGGTCTGAAAACCTGCTTTCAAAAAAAAAAAAAAAAAGAAAGAAAACCTGGTTTCAACACTTTACCAAAGAAAATGGACAAAGTACAAACAAGCACATAGAAGGATGTTCCCTATAGTATAATGTCACCAGGGAAATGCAAGTGAAAACAAATGAGATACTGTTATACTTCTAGTTAAATGATCAAAATCCACAACACAGACAATAACAAATGCTGATGAAAATATAGATCAACAGAAACGTTCTCTCTCTCTCTCCCTTTTTTCTTTTGGTGCCAGTACGGGACTTGAACTCAGGACCTGGGCACTGTCTCTGAACTTTTGTTTGGCTCAAGGTTAACACATTACCACTTGAACCATAGTTTCACATCTGAATTTTGGGTAGTTAATTAGAGATAAGAATCACATGGAGTTTCCTACCCAGGAGGAACTCTCCTTTATTACTGGTGGGAATTCAAAATAGTCTAGTCACTTTGGAAGACAGTTTGGCAATTTCCTCCTAAATCAATTATATTCTAACCGTATGGTTCAGAAATTAGACTCTTTGTTGTTTGGCAAAAGAGCTGTAATTTATACAAACACCCCCCCCCCAAAAAAAAAACCCAAGCCCTCTTACACAGATGACAGCAGCTTTGTTCATAATTGCCAGAACTTAGAAGATGCCTTGCTGCAGGTAAACAGATAAACTGTGGAACAGCTAGACAATGTATTAAACAGCTAGACAGGTACTAAAATGAAATGAGTTATCAAACATGGAGGGGGCTATAGGTTCAAGATGGTAGATAAGGACACCCAACACCTCCGTGAATCTAAACACCAGATACATCGCTGCAGGGAGAGATGAGTGGCAAGAGAATGAAGCAGAAATAGCAGTTAAAAGACAAAGCAGAAATTCAAAAATATTGAACTTCAGATTGACAAAACAAAGGACCTACAGAATGCTAAGCAAACCAGTAGAAAAGAAGAATTCCAATAGTGCTACAAGGAAAAGCAGATAAACAGAAGCTTCTTGGAAGACCCAATGGCCCACACAGGCATTCTACAAAAATAAATAATAACCATAAAATGAAAGATGGGAGATCTACATATTGCACAGGAAACAAATACCACAGAAGGGGCATCCTGCACTTCATAACTTACTATATTGTTGTGGTGGAGAGTCTTCTTAGGAGAGATCTTAAGGACTGGCCTCTTGCTAGAGAACAAATGATCCTGCTTTTTTATATCTCCATGTCCAAAGGCCTCCACAACTCCATTGACTAAGTGGTTGACCAAACCAAGAATCCCTGGGGAACTAATACATTGGTTAGGATTTAGACTTGGACTCAGATTCATGACACAGAACTACTTGGGTAGTGACAATAAGCTGTGTACTATGAGCTACCACCACATACCAGGAGCTACTACTGAACATCTGGGAAGATGCTGTGCACCAAGGCCCACCACTATTGTGGAGAGAGAAAGTGCAAGCCCAGAGGGGACCAGTAGTGAATATATCAAGGGAACTACAGATAGAACTCTGGGGTCAGAGATTAGAGAAAAACACCTCCCACTGCTATGATTGAAGCCAGGCTGCAAACAGCCCTTACAAGTCGAACCTGTTTGGACTTCTGAGAGAAATAAACAACTTCCCCACCCACAAAGCAAACTGCCTTCAAGGTGGAGTGTCTACCCTTCTCATCATCAAAAAAGAATTGACTCCTGTTCTTTTATTTTCTGACTTGTTTGTCTTTCTACAAATTTTACTGTGTTTTCCATCACTATTATTTCTTATGCCTTCATCCCATAATACTCCTTTACTTTTCCTACATTGCTTTTTTTTCCTACTTCATCTTTTTATTACTATACCTTTAACAATTTTTTTCATATTTTTATTAGCACATACTAATTATACAGTGTTGGGGGTTTCCTTTGGCTAATTCCATATGTGCATATAATATATTTTTATCATATTCACCATAGCATAACTGTTTCTTATTTCATTTCCCCTACCAATATCCTTAATGATTTTAAAAATCCCACATTATCCTAAGTGAATATTCATTCCTTTTCCTGGCAGCCTTACTGAGGTATAAGTGATCCTTCTGATTTTTTGTTGTTGTTGTTACATTTTAATACCTGATTTGGGCTCAAGCCTGTAATCCTAGCTATTCAGGAAGTTGAGATCTGAGGATGATGGCTTGAAGCCAGCCTGGGCAGGAAAGTCTCAAAGACTCTTTATCTCCAATTAACCACCAGAAAACCAGAAATGGCACTGTGTGGCTCAAAATGGTAGCGTGGAAAAAGTGCAGGGACAGTGGCAAGGCCCTGAGTTCAAGCCCCACAACTAACAAAAATAAATAAAGACATAAATAACTGATTTATTTTCAAACTTTTGATTTGTTACTATTGTCTGCCTTTTCTTCTCTGAGTAGTGTGAAAGAAATCCACTCTAACAGATACACTAACTGTAATGGAGAAACATAGGAAATATGCAAAAAATATGACTCATCCAAAATTCATAAATTCTCAAGAAATGAGTCTAAATATACTGAGATGGCTTAAGTATCAGATAAGCAATACAAAAATCTAATATTATGGGGTGGAATATGCTGGAAGTATATTATATAGGTATAAAAGTAGCAGAAATTATATATCTGTACACATATATATTTCTCATAATGAAGCTCACTAAAAACTACTAATCTCAGGGGAGGAGGATTAAGAAAGAGTAACAGGTGAATTTGATCAAAGTACAATATGTGTATGTATAGAAATATAGTGAAACTCCTTTGTACAATTGATTTACACCAATACAAACTTTGAAAAAAAATAATAAATTTTGCTTCAATTAAAAAAATACTTCTAAGACTCAAACAGATGACTGAAACAACAAAATCAATGCAAGATCTGGATGAGAAATTTAGAAACACAGATGAGAAGAGCAGCAAGGAAGTTGAATTCTGAAGACAAAACAAACAAAACAAAACAAAACAACAGAAAGGTTGTAAATGAAAAATTCAAGGAATAAAAGCATAAAGGAAAGCATAACCAATAGATTAGCTCAAACAAAAGGAAAAATGTCAGGGATTGAAGACAAAGTCAAGAAAATAGTACATTCTGATAGCAATATAGAAAAAAGTTTTTTTAAAAAAAGACAAGAATTATCACAACTTGCAGGAGCTTTGGCACATGACCAAGAGACCAAATCTACAAATCCATGGGGTCATAATAGACACAGAAAACCTGTGCATTAAAGTTATAACAGAAAAGGAACTACATGGAATTTAAGTAAAAGAAAAAATAGTATTCAAATCAACTAGGAGAGCCCAAGCACAATGACTCCCATTTATATTCCAGCTACTCAGGAGGCAGAAATCAGGAGGATTATACTCCTCTCAGCCTAGGCAAAAAATTCAGCACTCCCACCCCCATTTCAATTAATACTCAGATTATGGCATAGATGAATGAGAGGAGATGATATGCATAAAATACTTGCTAAAAGTAGACACTCACAAATCAGAATATAGGCTATACTGCTGTTAAAGAGATACCAAAACAGTGTATTTGATTTCTTGATGATCACAAATTGGTGGGTAAGCTCCATTTGGTGACATCATGCTGGGACTCAGACTGTTGTTTCTGACATTCTTCATGTCAAATATGCTACTGTAGTAGTCATCAGTATCTGGCCAGTTGACAGAGGGAAACCGAGTCCTAAGCAAGCATCCCTATCTAGGGAAATGATGCTTAAGCTGCTCATATCATTTCCACTCACATCCCTTCAGCAAAACTTAATCTTTTATAGGCCACATCTTCCTGAAAGAGATCTGAGAAATAAAATCAGGCAATAATATAACAAGCTAAAAGTAGTCGTTCTCTTGTTATAAGCAAGAGAGGCTAGCAGTCCCTCTAACAGTAAGTGGGTTTCATTACAGCGCACAGATCATAAGACAGCAAAGCTGTCAAAATAGAGAAGATATGTCAGAAAGTATATGAGATTATAATTCAGCAATGTCTAAGTCTAGAGCTAACAATAGTCACACATGTATGTATTTAGCAACAATTGTTATTTGTGGATACTGATGTCTTCAATTGGTAGACTCACTGACATTTAGTTCTAAAGTCATATCTAAACAATAGAAAGACGAGTAGCTGGTTGGATCTGAAAATAGTCATGCTGTTGTATTGGCCATGATTCAATAAAGTCCAGGGACCTCAGCCTTCTCTTAAGGACTTCCACGGTGCATTCTGTACTGACTTCCTTATTGAATCTTTATTTGTTCCAGAGAATCTAGACACTTGACTAGTGTCCCAGTCTCTTGCCTACACTAGCACTCAGCACAAGGAAGTTGGACCATATCTCTTTGTACTCACAGCTGCTAGTTAGCATACTAGAATAACAATCCAGGATTTAAACCACAATGTTGCTGCCCAGTGGAGTTTTACCACTCCTTGATTTTGCACTTCAACTTCCTACCAAATAAAACTATCATTTGGAAGAACGTTATAGGGTTTACCATATTAGGCATTGACTACCAACTTATTAGAAACAGTGTGCTTTGTGTAAGATAAAAATAAATAAATAAACAAATACTTCAGCCTGCAAAATCTACTAATTCCATTACTGGATTCTTTTCTCTACCTGTCTCTGCCACTAAAATTTCAGCCCCCCTTTGAGTTACACTTGGCTAAATAATGCCTATAGCAGACAAGAAGTGTCAGGATGGAAGGATCAAGAACTCCTTATGGGCAAAATGCCAATTCCCTAAGAAGGAACTGATCAAGGTAGTAATTTAGAATCAACTTGGCTTGACACTAAATTTAAAGACAGAGGAAATTACATTAGGATATATTATATCCAGTTCCTATCAGATTTCAGTACCTGGTAGGAGCCAATATTTACAGATTAGATGAATGATGTACTAAGAGGGCTGTGAACACAAAGAAAGGGGAAGGTTATTTATTAAAAAAAAAAAAAAAACAACAGTACAATGCTTGATAAGAAATGTACTCATTATCTTGCCCATGTAATTGTAACCCCTCTGTACAGTATTTTCACAATAAAAAAAAAAGTAACAACACCCTCCCCATACACACACACACTAAGTCCACAAAATATGCCCAAACAGCCAGTCTCCTTTTAAAAAAAAAACAAAACTACTATCACTATCAAGTTTTACCTCAGAGCTATGTCAATAGTATCAGGATCAGGAACATAAATTACAGAGCCCAATACAAAATAAAAATATGAAACCCTTGTTAAAGAAAGTTAAGAATACAATGACAGTGACACTACAATATTAAACTGAACATGCAGATGTTTAACTCAACATCTCAAGAATTGTGCCCTATGTTTTCATCTAGATGTTTTATGGCTTTCTTACTTACATTAGGTCTCAGAGCCGTTTTGAATTAATTTTTATTTACTTAATTATCATACAATACAACTTTTATTATTGCATTTATTTGTAAATAGTTATACAATATTAAAATAGCATTACTGTAAGTGCCACAGCTTGGCGAAGCATAACTGGGTCTTGGAAAGTATGCTATTGAACTGCAGTTTACTGGAGAAAAGCCTCCTTAGCCTGGATCCTTCTGTGGTCTTCAATAGATAACTGCTAGAGGAGAGCTGGATTAACCTGGTTTATAGGTGAATTAGAGTTGGTAAGTCAGTTGTGTACCTGGCAAAATAGTCCCAAATGATGTCTATTTTTGATTCTGGGCTTGGGCTCTGTCCATTCACTCTTCAGCTCAAGGCGAGCACTCTACTGCTGGAGCCACAGTGCCACTTTTGCTTTTCTAGTGGTTTATTGGAGTTAAGAGTCTCAAGAAATTTTCTGCCTGGGCTGGCTTTGAACGGTGATCCTCAGATCTCAGCCTCCTGAGATTATAGGCGTGAACCACTGGCACCCGGCTGATGTCTACTTTTTCATGTCATAATTGTAAGGCTCTTACCCAAATTAGCCTAACTTTCTCCATTTTGTAAAGGACTCTATTTTGTCTGGCAGGCTATTTTGTTTGTTTTGTAGAAACTGTTCTTCTGAACTGAAACAGAACTCTGCTTCTGTCCTGTTTTGACAACATATTCCTAGGAAGGATTGTGCAGCTGATAGACAGTTATGTTGGCAAAAATATTGGGAAACTGACCACCCTGGCAGTTTCCTGGAACCACTAGCCTAACTAAAATTGCAAAACAAAACATCAGCAATACATTCCTTCTACCTCTCAAATGCTTGTAAACCTCAGCCCTAACCACACTCAAGGCCAATGCTGCCTCTGATACCTGGCCTCTTTTCTCTCCTGGAAGGTAAATAAACCCTTGCCATGCTGCCACTTGATGGAATTCTTTCACACCTCATATACCCAACAAACTACAATGATTTGAGTTCTGTCCCGTAAGTTCTTAGTGGAATGGACCCCTTTTGCAAAAGACAGATAAATGAGAGAAAAATAGAAATTTATTAACATGCATATTTCATATGGTTAAATCAATCTATAGCAGATTATTGTTTTAGATGAAACTCTAGCACCTTGCCCCAAAAGATTAGAGTCAAAATGGAATACTTGATCTTCCCAGAAATCAAGAAAGAGAAAAAAAGCAGCCAAATTTCCTCAATAGGCCAAGTTTTAAATGACATCGTAATGAATTTTCTCTGCTTAATCTTTGTTCCCTACCCGGCCAGCCAAATAACTTGAAGTAATCTAATGTTGACCAATCTGTTATTTTCAATTGTTTATGTTTATCTCCCTGCTTACAAAAGAATAACCTCAAAATAATCAACCTTTTTTTTGTTCTTTGTTTCTGCCTATTTTGGTCTGTTTTTTGTTATTTGTTTTTTGTATACAAGACCAACTTTTTCTGCCTTGTTCACTTATTTTAGGGAAATTCTATTTTATAGAGTTGAAAATTAAAATGTTTTAAGCTGAATTGTTATCATCCTGTCCTTTGGCAATATATACACAGCTTTTTTTTTTTTTTTTTTTTTTTTTTTTTTTTTTTTTTTGCAACAGAGAGGGCAGAAAGCTTCGCTGTATCTGCTTCATAATTGTCTTTCACTGAATAATCCTTCATATTTTGAGGTGGTGAACTCTGGTCACCACATACTTCAGTAGTACTCAAGTGAAAGGTTTTTGTTTTTGTTATTTTGAGGGAGCATGTTCTACTTTTCCATAGATTCTATTTTCTTACCCAGAATTCTGTAGCTTATAAGAAATAAGATTAGAAAACAAGTCATTAGGGCTAGGAAGGTGGCTCAGTGGTAGAGCGCTTGCCTTGCATGCATGAGGCCCTGGGTTCGATTCCTCAGCACCACATAAGCAAAAAGAAAAAAAGCTGGAAGTGGCGCTGTGGCTCAAGTGGTAGAGCGCTAGCCTTGAGCTGAAGAGCTGAGGGATAACGCCCAGGCCCAGAGTTCAGGCCCCACGTCCAGACTCCTCCCCGCAAAAAAAAGAAAAGAAAAGAAGTCATTAAACAGAGTTGCAAAGCAGACTAGAAACTAAGTCTGTGTCTAAATCCAGTTCTCCACATTTGAACTTTTGTGAATTACTAAGAAATAACTGCCAATATAATGCCAGTATAATGGATACAATAAAATGAGGAAAAGACAGATTGTTTTTTCCATCTATCATTGTTTCAATACTTAAAAAAAATCAAATGTGAAACTGGAAGGATTAAGTATTTCTACTATTAATTCTCAACAAACATTTCCTGAATACCTACAGTACACTTGGTTGGATATAACATGGCAGACCTGTTCTTCAAAGGAGTTTATAAATTGTAGATAGTAATGCAAGGCATTATAACTTTAAGATGAAAAGCAAATTAGAGCCTAGACACACCTGGATATCACTATAATGTGATATGTGGTGACAGGAGATGTAATTCAGTGGTAGTGGATTAACTAGCTTGCATGAAGCCCTGGGCTTTATCCTCAATACCCTAAATAAATGAGTAAACAAGTAACCAAATATAAAATAAAAATGATTAGTTAAAAGGAGTCCTTCCAGGCTGGGAATGTGGCTTAGTGGTAGAGTGCTTGCCTAGAATGCATGAAGCCCTGGGTTTATTCCTCAATACAACAGAAGCAGAAAAAGCCAGTGTGGCTCAGGTGGTAGAGTGCTAGACTTGAGCAAGAGAAGCTCAGGGACGATGCCTAAGCCCTGAGTTCAAGTCCCAGGACTGGCAAAAAACAAAAAAAAAAGACTCCTTCCTACTTCTATACCTGCCCAATCAAGATAAAGAAACCTAATTAGTGCATAGTTAAAGTTTCAATAGTTATTTTAGAAAAAGTTAAAGTGTCAATAAAAAGGCTAAGGCTATTTTTTTCTTTTAAGGGAAATACTTTATGAAGAGGAATGTTAAAAATTGTTACAGAGTTCAAAAGATATCTTCTCTGTTTTATTCAAGTCCTCCTACCTCACCTACTAGTTAATGCTTCTTGCATTTTAGTCTTGTTTTGTTTTCTGTTTTTAACCAACACATAATGATTGTGCACATTTATGGGGATTACAATGTGTTTTTGTATTTATAGACATTGTGTGATGTATTATATGCATTGTCAAATTAGAATAATTATTGGAGACTTTTATGGAGAGTTAAACATCTAAGATGCTGACAATGGTTTGACTAGCCTTAGCAAGTAAACATAAAACACAAAAGAAGGTTACACAACCCCTTTTTTACCATTGTAGAAAGTAACTACGGAGTAATAGATATCAATAATAGAAGGCACATGATGTTACATGATAAGTGATCATGCAAATTAGAGTAATTCCATTTCAACTCTTGTTCTTACAAAACTAAAAGATATAGGTGGGTTGATACAGCACCCCTGGTAAGGCTCAAGTTCTCACTTATTTTTATTGGGGGAATATTTTGAGTTAGCAATTTTTTTTTTTGGTTGGTCATGGGGCTTGAACTCTAGGCCTGGTTGCTGTCCCTCACCTCAGCTCTTCAGCTCAAGGCAAGTGCTCTACCACTTGAGCCACAGACCACTTATGTTTTTCTGGTGGTTTTATTGGAGCTAAGAGTCTCACTGACTTTCCTGCCAGGCTGGCTCTGAACCAGGATCATCAGATCTCAGCCTCCTGAGTAGCTAGGATTAGAGGCATGAGCCACTAGCACCTGGCTTGAGTTAGGAATTTTTAAAGGGTGTTATTTTCACAGAACATTAACTGAAGAAACAGAATGTAGACTTATAATATGTGATCAATATATACTTTGCTAACAGTCACTTTATTCGTATCAAAGAGTTCCTTTTTTCTTGAACTCAGGATCTGGGCACTGTCTCTGAGCATTTGTGTTCAAGGCTAGTGCTCTACCACTTGAGCCACAGCTCCACTTCCAGCTATTTGTGGTTAATTGGAGAAAAGAATCTCACAGACTTTCTTGCCTGGGCTTGCTTCAAACCATGATTCTCAGATCTCAGCTTCCAGAGTAGCTAGGATTACAGGCATGAACCACCAGCACCTGGCTCAAAGAATTTCAAAGCAATTTAAAGTATCATTAACTGTTTTTTCCCCTCTTTTTTGAGATAAGATCACATATTTCACAGGTTGCCTTCAAACTCCTCAATTCAAAAGGTGTCATTCTTCAAACTCCTGAGTGTAAGTGATTCTCTTGCCTCAGCCTCTTATGCAGCTGTCATATGTCACTGTGCCCATCTGCCATTAACTTCCAGCGCATGAAATGGGATGTAATGAATATCGCTTATTAAATATGAACTGATATTTAAGTCAGTAGAACACAGTCAAGCATAGAAGTCAAGCATTCACAATTAGCAATTAGGTATCTATTCACTTTATTGAAAAGGTGAATAAAGGCAAGCAAATAGAGTACTGGATCATTCCATTCTTCTTCAAAAGCCTGTCTCAAAATATTCTGTAAGGTGCAAACAAGAAGACAAAAGGAGACTGCGGCAAAAGAGGAAATAAAATATAGAAAGACCTATGATGAGGTCAGCTCCACTCAGCTAGGGCAATTAATTGGCTTCTGTTTGTTCTGTCTACTCTGAGCAATAGGGTCCTGTCTGCAAATGTTAATTGGGTCTTTCACCTGATAAAACTCTTGTGTGCAGAAAGAAAACAATTTAAAAGAATGATACTTCCCTTCTGAAGATTAAATTAACAGGCATAAAGATATATATATATATATATATATATATATATATATATATATAACTATAAATCAAGTAATTAGGAATAAATACTTATAGCACTACAAATGATAAACTGGGCACCAGTGAAAAATAAAGCAAGGTGATGAGGATAAACTCCTTATCCTGATTGGAATATAGTTTTCAAAAATTAAAACAAACTATTAAGTTAACACATGTGTGAGATTTTATTTAGCCATTAAGAAACCCAGTAGGATGTTACAGTATGTCTGTAAACCCAGTAATCAACAGGCTACGGCAGGATAGTGAGCTAACTTGGGCTGCATAGAGAATTTTAAACCAGCCCAGGCTATGTGACTAGCCCCCCATCTACAATCAAACAAACACAAGTTATTTCAAAGAGCACTTTTACTTCTAGGTACTTGTAGGAAATTTAACAAAGAAATGTTAAAATAAGAATACTTAGAGCTGGGCACTTGTGGCTCATGGCTGTAATCCTAGCTACTCAGGAGGTTGAGATCTGAGGATTCTGGTTCAAAGTCAGCCAGACCAGGCAGGAAAGTCCATGAGACTCTTATCTCCAATGAACCACAAGAAAAAAACCAGAAGTGCTGCTGTGGCTCCAAGTGGTAGAGTGCTAGCCTTGAGCAAAAAGAGCTCAGGGACAGTTCCCAGGCCCCAAGTTCAAGCCCCATGACCAATAACACAACAACAACAAAAATACTTGATTAGGAATTATACGTAATTGATGACCAATAGACTATCAATCTATGAAGTTCCAGTAGGTACTGCTCTTTTTTATTTTCTTTATGGTGGCATGGGAAATGGAATTTAAAGCCTCATGCTTCCTGGGCAAACACTCATTATTTGAGCCATGCCCCTATCCCTCTTTGTTTTTCTTTCTTTCTTTCTTTTGAGATGGTCTTAAGTTTATGTCTGGCTTGCCTTAGATCACTATCCTTCTACCTCTACCTCCTAAGTAGCTTGTATTCTAGACATGAGCCACCATTCTGATTTGTATTCTGGGACTTGATCTCACTAACTTTGGCCTAGGTTGGCTCCTATCTTCCTCTTAAGTAACTGGGATTAAAAGTAAGTACCACAGTTCTAACCTACTACCATCTATTTTTTTAAATTTAATTTTATTTTATTGGTGAACATACTGCCTACTACCATCTTTATCTGATAAAGTCTCTGATGAATGATTATTCATCTGGTCCTTTAATAGTAGTAGCATTGAAAACTAAGTACCTTCCCTATAAAACTCTAGGGTGGCCTTTAATTTTGCTTTGTATTAAAAGTCATGATGCTGCCCATTGTTTTATTTGAATGATTATCTTTCATCACTTAGCTTTCTGGGATCACTGGTTCTAAAACAATCCATGGAGAGAGATTAATAGTCTATTGACTATGAGTTTCCATTCTCTTTGCCTGTTTTATTTTTTAAGTGTCGTTGAACAACAAGAATAAGTTAGAGAATGGTAACTCTCAAACCTAGTTATATTTGATAATGAGCAATAATCATACAACATCACAGAAGAAGGCCTCTCATAGGAAATGTGGAAGTTACCTGTTTTTTTCCTCTAGCTTTACCTGTTCTTGGGAAATTGATGTTTCTGAGTATGTAAGAGTTATTAGTTTTTCTTAGTCCATATGCCAAAGGTATATTTTAAGAATATTTCTAAGTCCTGCGTAATTAGTGGATATTAAAATGCCCAAATGTCTAGTTGGTTTTACATTCCTAAGTATAAATGAAACTGATTTTATATAACTTAGGAACACTGTTAAATATAATTGGTTTATAAAGATGATCACCCTTTAATCATTTACTCTTTCTTCCCCCAAGATAATGATAGACTAGATTCCCAGATACATAAATTATAGGTGTCCATTACCCTAACTTTTGACACAGCATTTACGTGTCTTTTTCTGCATTTCATTTCATACAAACTAAGCCTTCAGCAGACTCAAAGAAATTGCATCGATATAGAAAGTCCAAATGTGCTCATTTGGGATGTACTCTCTAGTTTATGTCCTGGGTATGGTCCTGACAAAGCTTAGGATTTCAAAACAAATACTTAGTCAAATGACATCTACAGAATTACTTTATCAGTCCACTAATCTCACTATCTATTCTTATTCAATTTTCTGAGACTTTCAATTCACTTTATCAGAATAAAACAGACAATCTGTTCTCATCTTTTCTATCCTAATAAGAAATGTTCTTGTTTTCTCTGCATCCTAATGATTTTAACTAGCTTAATACAGAGGCTAAGATCTCACTTAAAGTCAAGCCAATGGAAAGAAAAATAGAGTTTGAAGGTAAGGAGACTTAAATATATTGCCTTGAATTCTGGGTGGAGAAACACTGAATTCATGATGTACTTTTCCAAAAAAATATATTTGAGAACAAATTATAGGTATTCAAACAGATATAATCCTAAATCCATCTGTCCTTTTATTTTCTAAACGACTTCTTTCATTAAACTACATAAACAGATAGTTTTAAACTGTTGTTTGTTGTTACTTTTGGTGTTTGGCATATTTTTCTATTTTAAGTGCTAAAGCAAAGAGCCAAACAGAGAAAAAGAACCACACTGCAATGTAAACCTCAGAAACAACCTCTGCCTTATCAGTCACAACACAAAAGACAGATGGTACAGAAAAAGTTTTTCCTAAGTATTTTAAGACAAGGATATGAAGTGGCTAAATCTCAAATGATTCTGTTGACAAAGTATCAGAAAGATACAAAGGTTTAAAAGCAGACACTAGTCACTATGTGTTCTTGACCAAAAATAATTGAATCTAGAGAAAATAATCTAGCAGATATAAAAGCATTACTCTCCAAAGTCCATTCAAAATCATTTTGCTCCATTAGATTACATTATGAAACAAAGAAGATTTGGAATGATTATAAAGTTCTAGATTAGGAGAATCAATCTAGAGGCTCATATTCTAGGCCATAGAAATTGTAACCTTATCTCTCCAGGCCTCAATTTTTATCTTTCCTGTGAAGGAATTAAATTACATCATACTAAGTATCCTGCCAGCTCTAATGATTACACAGCAAATGTCCCAACAGACTCTTTAACAGTCAGTGTTTGTTACTCCACTTAATACATGTACCCTCATTCTTATCAAACACTATTTTCAAAATGGGCTACTGTTAGTTGGAAACTGACTGCACAGAACTAAAATTTTTTGTCTTTTTCATAATATTTTTAGACATAATCACGACCTTTTCTTTCCTGATACATGCTTCAGATAGAGTAGCAGAAATGCTAGATTTGCAAGTAATTAGCTTATGATCTTCTTGAGAAATGCAGATAGTCACTCTGAGATTTAGTTGCTTCATCAGTTATGTGGGAAGATTAATAGTTTCTATTTCATAAGGTCCGGTGAGGATTAAATGAGATGATCTATAAACAGCTTTTGTTGTGGTACCTGCCACATGGCAAGTGTTCAATTACTGTTATGAATTGTTTCTTATTTTGATATGTTTTGTATATTTAGGGATTTGGGAGTAGGGAGTCTTTAGGCCCATATTTGAAGCTCAGTAGAGATTGGTATAGTAAAATAAGTTAAAGGGAATGAGGTGGAAAGGGGCAAATATAAAACAAATGAAGTTCAGAAAGAAAATCTGAAGTGCAATGCTTTTAAAGTCAGTTTAAAAAGCTAAATTAAGAGCTCCCCCCAAAACTCTTGTTTTTATTTTTTTTTTCTGTTTAAGAAGTTAGTAACTAAATTCACATTCACAATTAAGAATTTTTCAGTTAAGTTTAGTAAATTTTGAAGTTGTATTATTTTATTGAAAACCATCGTCTGCAAATTGAAATAACTATAGCAAAATGGTAATAGTGGTTACCTTTATGTGGCGAGCATACCAATAATGTTTATTTGCTCTTTTAAACAGTCAATTCTCCTTATCCAGGGATACCACATCCATAAATTCAATCAACTGTAAATCAATTTTTTTAATTAATTAATTTGTCAGTCATGGGGCCTGAACTCTGGGCCTGGGTGCTGTCCCTCAGCTCTTTAGCTCAAGGCTAGAACTCTACACTTGAGCCACTGTGGCACTTCTGGAACTTTCTGCTTATGTGGTGTTGAGGAATTGAACCCAGGGTTTCATGCATGCAAGGCAAGCACTCTACCACTGTGCCACCTTCCCAGCCCCTCAAAAATATTTTTAACAAAATGTTTGCACTAAACATGTATAGTCCTGTCACTATTCACTAAACAAAACAGCATAACAACTATTTACATAGCATTTTCATTGTATTAGGTATGACATGTAATTTAGAAATGATGTTAAATGTATGGTAGGATGTACATAGGTTATATGTAAATTCTATGCCATTTTAAATATGGGACTTGAACAAAATAGCTCCCCATTTTGGTAGCCATAGGGATTCCTGGAGCTGAAGCCTATGGTTAATAAAGAATGATTGCATACTTCACATATTTTCCAAGTTTTTGTTTTCAAAAATAAAAGTCTTCAGGAGGCTGAGATCTGAGGATCACAGTTTGAAGCCAGGCTGGGCAGAAAAGTCCATGTAAGACTCTTGTCTCTAATCAACCACTCAAAAATCATAAGTGGGGCTGTGGCTCAAGAAGTAGAGCACTAGTCTTGAGCACAAAGAGGCTCAAGGACACCGCTAGGCCCTGAATTCAAGCCCCACAACTGAAAATGATGATGATGATGATTGATGATGATGATGATGATGATGATGATGATGATGATGATGATGATGATGATGAATAGTATTACTTTATAATCATGAAACATCAGGCTAAATGGCTCATGGCTGGGATCTAGCTACAGGAGGCAGAGATTGAGAAGAAGGTAGCTTGAGGCCAGTCTAGGACAAAAACATTCAAGATTCTAACTCGATCAATAGCCAGACACAGAGCCATACATCTGTTAGCCCAGCTTCATATGAAGCTGACATGGGGAGAAACATGGTTCTAGACCAGCTTAGACAAAAAAAAATTTGTCAACAGAAGATGAGCATGGTGACCACAGGTTCCTGTCATCCCAGATATAGCAGAAAACATACAATAAGAGAATCACTGAAAGG
Source organism: Dipodomys merriami (assembly GCF_024711535.1). Classification (NCBI taxonomy): domain Eukaryota; kingdom Metazoa; phylum Chordata; class Mammalia; order Rodentia; family Heteromyidae; genus Dipodomys; species Dipodomys merriami. The sequence goes on from NW_027202271.1 coordinate 30,292,466, forward strand.
AGAGACTTAATCTCAAAATAACTAGTGCAAAGGAGTCACTGGAAGTATGGCTTAGTGGTAGAGCATAGCAAGTGTGAGTACCTGAGTTTAAACCTCAGTATCTCACATACACAAAAGAGGCCATTATAAAATATGTAGTAACTACAGGAAAAAAATGCAACCTTTTGTCCTGGAACTTACTAAATTCTCCAATAGTTGTTTAGGTTTTGCACCTTTTTTTTTTTTTTTTGGCCAGTCCTGGGGCTTGAACTCTAGCACTCTACCACTTGAGCCATAGTGCCACTTCCAGCTTTTTCTGTTTATGTGGTACTGAGGAATTAAACCCATGTATGCTAGGCAAGCACTCTACCACTAAGCCACATTCCCAACCTCTGCAATATCTTATCTTTTAAAAAAAATTAGCCTTTCTCTGAATCTACAACTTCAAAGTTATTGCATCAAAGACCAAAATTCTAAGATGATTTTAATACATTAAACACTCCCACAGAGACATAGCAAAAATTCAATTAAGAGATGAAGAATTAAAGAAATCCAAAGCAACAAGATTGAAAACAAAATTTATATAGTTACTTTCTTATAAAGATACATACATATATACAAACATATATACACTGACCTATCTCACTTCCTATTGCTTTTTTGTATTGGAAAATTTTTATTATTGGTAATGATATGCAATTGTGCCAATTCCTTGAACTCTTTACTCATGTTTTTCTTTCTCAGTTCTAATTTTTCTTTGTTATTTAGCCCATCAAAATGAGGCCATCCCAACAGACCCTGGTCTAGCATATGGTTGGCAAATATCCAATGATTACAGACTGCTTAGCAAGATAATTCAGATATCACAGATGTGGCTTCTGCTTAAATGATCTTAAAAGGACCCCAGGGCCTAGAGACTAAAGGCATGCTAAGAGACCAAATTAGAAGTCATAGTTAATAGAAAGGTATATTAGCCCCTAATTCATTCCTCTAGGAATAAACATATGTTCAGAATGGCTAGACACTTCTGAGAAAAGCTAATCTTATATTTTCATTCTTTAGAGTTAAAAGAGAAATTGAAACACATAGTTTAACCACTTTTTCACACATTAAAAAAATTAACAAAGGTGCTCAGTTTTTCACAGCCAGCCAGCATGTAGTCAGATACCTTGAAACTGAAGTGAGCCACAGAAACTGTCCTGGATAAACTGAGCAAAAAGGGGTATGCTGGAAGATTATTGAGTGCTCATAGAAGTAAAACAAATCCTGCAGTGCCCAAATCAGAAAGAGTAAAACTGAGGTACTTTCTGTAATCTCATAAGATAAGAACTGTCCAACACTTTGACTGACAGCCATAAAGGAAGAAGAAAAAAGCAACTGCTGTACACTTGACTTTCAAAATCCCCTTCAAGAGTTAAATAACCAGGAATAAGACTTGGATTGACCTACTGTGGGTTAGCTGTCTACTTCTAGACTTATAGAGGCAGATAGGAGAGATGTAATTTCATTTAAGGAAATTGGAATAGTATTACTTAGAAATGAAGAAAAGAATTTTTAAAAATAAAAGTCTATGCAAACTAAAATTTTTCTAAAATTGACAATTTATATAACTTTGTGCTTGGTCCCCACATTAGTCAACTTTCTGTCACTGTGATAAAAACAACATTGTTGAATTGGGGTTGAATTGGAGCTGAAGCCTTCAGTACAAGAGCTTTTATGATCCAAAGCACAGTAATCCCTTATTGACAAATTGAGGGAAGGGGATACATTTACAGATTTTTTATTTTATTTTATTTTTTTTTGTCAGTCATGGGGCTTGAACTCTGGGCCTAGGTGCTGTACCTGAGCTCTTCATCTTAAGGTGAGCACTCTACCACTTGAGCCACAGTACCACTTCTGGTGTTCTGGTGGTTAATTAGAGATAAGAGTCTCATGGACTTTCCTGCCCGGGCTGGCTTTGAACTGTGATCCTCAGATCACAGTCTCCTGAGTAGATTACAGGTGTGAACCACCAGGGATCGGCTACAGAATTATTTTTTACTGATTCTTTTCTAAAGGAGAGGGGTAATATATATATGTATATGTACGTATGTGTGTGTGTGTATATATATATGTATATATATATGTATGTATATATATATATGTATGTATATATATATATGTATATATATATATGTATATATATATATATATATATATATATATATATATGATAGTACTGTTTATATGAGATAATGGAAAAAGGACAGTGAAAAGTAAGGACAGGAATACCAAAGACAAACATGGTCTTCCTCATGCTTTTGTCTAGTCTCCATCCAAGTATAAAGCTCCGTTTTACTACTGACTTTTAGCTAATTCCTCTAACTTGCATGACTAACCTAAAGATTAATTCTTTTCTACAAAAGCCATTAGTTAGGTGGGCCTATACTTTTTACCTTCAGATAGCCTTTTAAAATAGGATAAATGGACATATTTGGACCCAAATCCCCGTGTGTGTGTGTGTGTGTGTGTGTGTGTGTGTGTGTGTGTGTGTTGCTGGGGATAGAATCTATAGTATTTCTTTTTTTGGGGGGGTCCGGTCGTGGGGCCTGGGCGCTGTCCCTCAGCTTTTCAGCTCAAGGCTAGAGCTCTACCACTTGAGCCACAGCGTCACTTCTGGCTTTTTGCTTTTTGCTTATGTGGTGCTGAGGAATCGAACCCAGAGCCTCATGCATGCAAGGCAAGCGCCCTACCACTGAGCCACCTTCCCAGCCCCTAGAATCTATAGTATTTCATGTATACTAAATAACTGCTCTCATTAAACTACACTCTTAGCCCAGGAACTTTAAAAAATGGATCTTGAACAGGTTTTTTTAAACATATCAAAGAAAAAATATATAAATATTATTACATCTGAAAAAATGATATGGAAGAATTTATTGGAAATTAAAATGTATTATACAACTAGACAAAAACAGCATATGAGTTAATCTGGATCTCAACAAGTAGATCAAGGAATAGAAATTAGGGTGGTGATTCTGAAGTACATTTCTACAATTCTCCAGGGACCCTCAGAAGTCCCGCAATATGACTGAGCCTCAGTTATCTACAGCAACAGCCTATTTATTAATATACTATTTGCTCCCCAAGTTCCCATTTTAACTCTCCACTCCTCTTGTGCTTCCTAAGATCACCTCCTTGTTAGAATACCTATACTCAAGTGGTTTTCTCCAACTCAACTTTTTGAGAGAACCTCAAATAAAATAGGATACACTTTATTACTCAAATGCTTTTGTATAATATTGATTTTTTTCACATGGACAACACATGCATAGAGGGCTTACCACATTCAAACAATGTAGCCAAACCTATTAGCTTGACTAAATCAGACCTATGATCTCAGAATGTTGTTTTAGAGTTCTACGAAGGGAAGATACCTTTCTAATCTCTAAAAATTTAATTTTCTACTCTTACCATTACAACTTTCCTGGTGATAACTTAGTGCTTTCTTTCTTTTTATAACACACAGATTCTAGAAAAGTTACCATCACTAATCATTTGGCACTTATATTCACCTTCCAGATAGCTGGGATTACAGGCACACACCATTACTGCTTGGCTTGTTTGTTCAGATGGGTTTTGTTAACTCTTTGCCCGGGTTGGCCTTGAACCACAATCCTTGCTATCAACACCTACCAAGTAGCTGGGATTACAGTAATCTAACACCATGCCTAATGTTATTTTTCTTTTTAATTAATACGTAATAATTGTACAGGTTGGGACAGTATGGTATGATATAAATATATGTGTACAATGTGAACTGACCAAATCAGGGTAATTAGCATTTCTATCTTATCATTTCTTCAAATGGAGTCTGAGAGTTCTTGTCTTCTTGCTCTTCATAAAATATGTGATAGGTTATTATAAATTATAGTCATATCTTACTGTAGGACACTAGAGTTTATTCCTAACTGTATTTGTTATCTACCACCTTTTCTCCCCACTTTCCCTACCATTCCTAGCTTCAAGTAATTACTATTTTACTCTTTTTTTCCCCTAAGACAAATGTGTAAAGCTTTATATATGAGAGAGAACATGTAGAATTTGCTTTCATTTTCTGGCTTTAACTTAATGTCTTTCAGTTACACCAGTTTGCTGCAAATGACAGAATTTCATTCTTTTTATAACTGAATAATATTCTGATACACACACACACACACACACACACACACACACACACACACACACACACACACACAAAACCTTTTCTTCTTAAAATGCACAGTTGGATTGATTCCCTATCTTAGCTATAAACACAAGATTGCAGATTCCTCTTCAGCATATTGATTTAATTTCCTTTGGATATATGCCTTAAAGTGGGAACTCTTTCACATATAGAGATTAATAATGTGAAATCATAGAAAAAGATTGTTGAGACGAAATTTTACTGATTTATGAATCTATAAGAAACTGTCACAAATCTGTACTTAATGCAATTTTTCTGTCCCATATCTAAAAATGTTCGCAGGACCACACAGTATAATAGTATAACTAGAGAACATTTAGAAACATTACATCTTAAGAATGTGTGAGTGTTAATCCATATATATTTTAACATAATTTACAGAACAGTATAGAGAAGTGCTCGTATCTGGGTATGTAACTTAGGGAATGACAAGTTGTCACAACACCTGAGCTTAGAAAATATTTATTTGTGCTCTAAACTGAGATTTGTTCTTCACACATGAAGCCAGAAGCTGAGTGCTTAGGATGAAAGTGAACACTAGCATAGAAACAGTAGAGTAGTCAAAGAGAGATAGAATAGAATACACAAAAGCTAGCATTAACAATCAGTGAAAGTATTGAAAGAGAAAATCATTTGAGAGACTACAATAATCAACGTGAAAGTACCATTGCCTAGGTAAGTCCCACAGTCCCCCAGTGGGTCAGCAAACAGAAAATCTTCACCATAGTTGATAGTGATGAGATAGCAGAAAAGGGATATTCACTAAATGATACACAATATACAACAGAACGGTGGGATTATGAATATAATAGAAGGAGGCCTTTCAGGAAACACTCATGTCAAAGACTTCTCCTCATAAAGCCCCATAGATTCTTATAAAATTACCCAGGAAGTCCCCCTAAAGAGCCAAATTACCTAAAATGAGCTATTGCAGGCATGCTACAATTGATTAATTATTGAGCCTCATGTCTGTAGCAAAAAGGAATAAATGTAACCAGAATAATGGAAAATCGTACACACACATAATCAAATTATAAATAGGTAAAGGACAAAACATAATCCAATGTCTTCATTCCTTTCCAAGTCTTAGTAAAAAGGAAGCAGTCATGGAAGCTACATGCTACACTAGAGCTACATATTATTTCTTCATTATATTAATTCCATTTTTAAAAATTATATCTTCATAAAGTTCCAAATCAAACTTTTCCTTTTAATGATTGAAACACCAGAAATCAATAGACAAAATAGCAGTTGATATTCTGGCACTCAGGATACTGGAAAATTATACTTGGTGTTTAGCACACATATAGAAGTTTCCTATGATGGAAACTTAAATTGTGTGCTAGAAAAAGAAAAGCAAGCATTTGGAAATTGAAAAATGATTCTGAATCTACCAGCTCTGGTTTAGCAGTATCATACTGAAGTAAGGAGGTCAGGTCTGGCCAGTGCCATATTGGCCACACGGTCGATGGTAGGGTCTGGCATCTTGTCTTCATGCTGAAGGAAGGAACCCAGCCCCCCAATCACCTGCCATCCAGGTAATGGGCGTGCCTTGACCCCTGGAGGCAGAGGCAGGCACTTGGCTGATAGGTTACTGAATCTGTCAGTCTAGTGCCTGTGACTGGGAATTTCCTGAGGATCTGCCCCTTGTGCCAATCTATTTAGCCTGGACCAGCTTAGCTGGGACTCCTGTGTCCTGTGTCCTGGCTCCTCTCCAGTCATCATGGAGTCCCAATTCAGCTCTCCATTGGAGCTGAATTGGCTTGTTGGTATTGTTTTTGTTATTTCTTTCCTCTTTAGCATGTTTCCTAGCTGTGTTATGTGTATTTGCGTGCCGCAGGCCTTTGTAACCACTAGTAGCCTACAGCCTGTTAACTGTATAAAGACTCCAATATTCTATATTTTAAAATGTGGCTTCTGGGATGATTAACTTACAACAATACGCTTAATAGTTTAGAATAATAATAATAAAGAATCCTTTTTATCACAGAATATAACAAATCTTGCAGTTCTACCAATTTTAAAAGTGAAGCAATTATTAAAAATGTGTAGAAGCACAGTATAAAATACCTGACACCATTCAAGAGACTTCTTGAAAAAAACATTCAGTCTAGAATACATAAAAGCTAGAAGAAAGATTTTTGGAGATTATAAGTTTCTTTAGATGTTATTGCTGCATAACAAACTTAGTGGTTTAAAACTACCATTTATTTGCATGTAATTCTTTATGTCCAGAAAAAAATAGATATTTGAACTGGCTTCATCCACTGATTTTATTTAAAGTCATGTGGGCAGTATTTTCAGGAGGTCAGTATAGGGAGACAAGGTCTGATGGCTTTGGGTGGGTCTCTGTGATCTGATCTGTCCTCTGCAAAGAGACTAGGTGGAGCTAGTTCATTGGATGACAGTAACATTCAAAGAGAACAAAGCAAAAGCATCAAATGCTTCTTGATGTTTATGTTCGGAGTCTTTCAAAGCTACTTGCACTGAATTCTTTTAGTAAAGCAAGTCACTAACAGCTTAGATTCAACGATATATAAAAGGGATTTCTCCTCTTAATGAAAGAAGTAGGAAAGTCACAGCTGCAAAGTAGCACCTGCTATCTTTGTTAACACAGCCAGAGAATGCCACTCCCTAAGAACCCTTACCAAAGCTGTCAAAAATCACAAGAGGCCTTCATACTAAACAAACAAACAAACAAAAACACCCATAGTGGAATCTTTGAAACACACTGAAGTATTGTATGTTTAAATATAAAAGAGTTAGAAAACACAGTTTTCAAGACAAACAATCTTAGACTAAAAACAGAATAATCATATTAAACAATCAAATCACTTCCTAAATATTTACTTGATTTATCTGAAATGCTTCTGTCCTACCTTCAGACAGCTAACTTCTTCACAGAACTCAAGGATTATTTCAAATTTTGCCAGTTCAAGGGAAGGTTTCCTTGAAAGAATTAAAGTTGCCCTCCCCCAAACTATTACCACATTTTCTTCAGAACAATAATACTACTTAAATGAATGTTTGTCTACTTGTATGACTTAATTCCATCATTAGAGGTAAGCTCCATGAGAGGAGATGGTATTCGTTTAGTAGGGAATACCAGCTAGTGACTAGTCCTTGAACAAACAGTGAAGTGAGGTTAAGATGTTGATAATCACTTCACTAATATCCCAGGTTTGCTCAAAGTAAATGACATCATTTTCTTATCCTTGGGCTCAGAGCTTACCAAGCATTTCCTGTATAAACATGCCTGCCCAGGACCTTCCATTATGATTCCAGGTTGGAGTGTTTGGGATAGAACTAGTTTACCTCATTTTCCTTCATTAGAAAAGCTAGAAATACTTACCTTTCTTATTTTGTGTATTTCATTAAAACTGTATTCTTAAAAATGCCTACTTCAGTACTTAGTATAGGATTAGTATTCAATAAATGGTAGCTGGCTATTGTCCATGATTCATTTGTGAATAATTATATACAACTCAGCCTAATCTGTATTCCATTAATATTTGCCTTAGGGCTGGGAAGTTGGCTCAGTGGTAGAGTACTTGCCTCACATGCATGAGGCCCTGGGTTTGATTCCTCAGCACCACATAAGCAGAAAAAAGCTGGAAGTAGTGCTGTGGCTCAGGTGGTAGGGTGCTAGCGTTGAACTGAAGAGCTGAGGGACAGCGCCCAGGCCCAGAGTTCAGCCCCCACAACCGACTCTGTGTGTGTGTGTGTGTGTGTGTGTGTGTGTGTGTGTGTGTGTGTGTGTGTGCGTGCGTGTGTGTGTGTGTGTGTGTGTGTGTGTGTGTGTATGCTTTAAATGGTCAATTTCTGTTTCATATTTCCGAATATTCTCCCAATTCCTCAGATAATACTAGAAAAGGTCTAATTATTGCTATTATTATAGTTTTTCAATGCCCAAAACAGAAATATAACCCTATTGGCATGAGAGTCAGAACAATACAGAGTATCAGATGAGATGTTGCGTTGACAGGCAACCACTAGTGTTCTGAACTGCTGAGCAGTCTGCCAATTTCCTTAATCTTCTGGCAATCTAGCCATCCCTTTTCCCTTCTCCCCAAAGCCAGGCCTCCTTCACCTAAGCTCATATTACTTACTGGGTGGTGATCTCCCTACTTTCTTCCTTACCAATTCCACATTACAGCAGTAACTGCTCTTAGTAATATTATTTTAGACTGTGCATGCCTTAGCTATCCTATCATTTTACTTTTATTAATGTTATTGTAATGATTTCGAGTCACATTTTGCAGTCACTGCATGAAGTCCTTTTCATTAAGCTAAATTTACATTAATGTGTCAGCGGAAACATCCTGAGCTGAAGAGCCTGCTGTGTTTGCCCTATGAGGGTATTCTCTCTAGATACCAGTACATTAGTTGCTCAGCTCCCAGGCTCCGTACCATTCTCCTGTTGATATGCTTCCTGTTTACATTCTTGTTGATACATTAGACTCTATGCCAAAGGAGAAGACAGCTTGTGACAAGTATTTGTCATTTTCCTCCTTATCAAGCAATTTCTTTTGGATCCTTAAAGTACCACCTTAGACTCTTGTCATTTCACTGCATTTATGTCTTAAAAGATGTTTTGGCTGAACTATTCTCCAATAATTTCTTTATCTTCTTTATGCCTGTGAGGAGGCAAACAGTGAACAGTTACATATGGTTATATCATAACTGACCTAACTAGCTGATATAAACAGTGAATGGCAGGTTTCATGTTATAAGCCAAGAGTTTTTGATTTCCCACACAGGCCTCAACAAATCACCTTCAAGAAATAGAAGACTTGGTTAAACTAAGAAAGAGGAGGTGTAACAGTCCTCAAAATAGATTTGTTTTTCTTTTGGTAAAGAATTCGTAAATCTGTCATAGGGAATTTTAGGAATTTTATCAATCCCATGCTAGATTAAATTGAAATGCTCAAGAAATTATGCAACTTTGGTTCCTTCATAAAAAACATGTTCTTCTTTGAAAAAGATTAAAGTCTGAGGCTGGAACTAGAAAATAGCAAAAAGAATGTAAGTAGGAGATTTGGGTAGCAGCTAAAGTGATGAAGCACCTACCTATCACACATGAGACCCTGAGTTCAAATTCTAGAATTTCAAATAAATAGATTTCTTTAACCCATATTCCTACTAACTCCATCTACTATCTACTATCTATTTTCAGCCCTCACATAATCTTCTTTTAATCATGGTTGGTCTTTACTTCTTCACGGGGAACTTATTCTCAGTTTAACAAATATTTCTTTAACAGCTCCTGTGTAATACCAGCTATCTGCAATGATTGCAACTTTGCAATCAGGCCTTGCCTTTGACATTGTACAGTGTTACTTTAGATGACTCTAATCCCAGATTTCAAAGGATCTGTTTTGATCCTTATTCTGCTGCCAGCGCCGCCTCCCCCTCCTCCATCTCCCCTCCCCCTCCTCCTCTTCCTCCTCTTCTTCCTCCTCTTCTCTTTTTCTTCTTCTTAGTTGGTCCTGGGGCTTGGGCTCTGGGCCTGGACACTGTCCCTGAGCTTCTTTTTGCTCAAGGCTAGTGCTCTACCACTTGAGCCACAGCACCATTTCTGGCTTTTTCTGGGTAGTTTATTGGAGTCTCATGGACTTTCTTTCCCAAGCTGGCTTTGAACCATGATCCTCAGATCTCAGCCTCCTGAGTATCTAGGATTACAGGTGTGAGCCACCAGCTCCTGTCTTCCTTATGTTTCTTGTCCTCTGCAGCATCTTGAAATTCTCTTGTAATATGTTACAGCTCATTCTCTCTTTTCCCATCTTCTTTGAAGTTCCTTCCTTATGTTTATTTAGTGGAAAGGCTGCAATAAATATACTATGGAGAAAATTATTGTCCCCTTGGCAAAAAGCAGTAGGACCCAATCTATGTAATCTATCTGGAACACATGCTTAAATATTTCTTTTTATTATGTTTCCTAGAACAAGGCCTTTGATATCTTTATATATTATTCTTAGAATAATTTCTAGCACAGAATAAACAGTCAATATTTTTATAACAGGCTTGATGGAGAAATAATTCATATACCATTGATATATATATATATATGTATATATATATATTCATTTGCCCACAAGGGAGATATGCAGCCATCACTACTATGTACGTTTATAACATTTTATCACCTCTAAAACAAACTCTTCACCTATCAGCAATTATCTCTTTCTCTCTTTCTCTCTCTCCTTCCCCCCTCTTTTCCTTCCTTTCCTTCTCCTCTTTCTATATTTTCAAGGTCTGAAATCTATTTCTATTTTCTGTGTTTATAGATTCCTATCCTGGACCTTTTATATAAGTGCAGTCATGTAATATATGGTCTTTTCTTGCATCTCTTTCATACTCATTCCTTCTATGACTAGATTAATATTTTGTTATAAGAAGATCACACTTCATCAGTTAATCAGATAGTGGACATTTGGCTGTTTCCAATTTGAAACTACGAGATTTGCTGCTAGGAGCCACCATGAAAAATTTTAGTGTAAACTTATTGGAATTTCTGGGTCATATGATAACTTTACATTTTTACAAACTACTGACTATTTTGCAATTTCCAAATTCCACCAATATAAATAATTATTCCAATTTTATTTTCCCACGCCTTCACCAACCCTTATTATTGTGTATATTTAATTTTAGCTTTAGGAGTAGGTATGAAGTAGTTTGTACTTGTGGTTTTGATTTACATTTTACTAACAGTTAATGATGATGAGCATCTTTTCACGTGCTTAGTAGACATTGTATAGTCAATAAATACTTCATGAATGAATTAATATATACAATTGTGGACAATATAACCATTCTCAAAGATCCCATGAAGCAGCAGGAAATGAATTATCAGATAATTGTGGACAATTCAAAGAGAAAAAAGAAAATGAAACCCAAATAGAGAAAACTTTCAGTGAAAGACTTTTTACCGAGAGCACACAAATATTGTATTTCAAGAACAAGACAGGTGTCTTCAGCAGAATGTGCAACAATGCACTTCTGAAAAAGTTTTGGAGTTTTACTGAATTGGGACACTAATGGTTCTAAGGACCAATGCAGTAAAAATGCACTTATTTCTTCCAAGAATGGTTTTATATTTTCATATATTTGGTTTTGCAAATAGGTTAATGAAGTATCCCAACTTCCTGGGGCTGGTGGGACTCGAACCCACAATCGGCAAAAGGAGTCACCAACACTCAATCAGTTGGGGCTTGGAATCTTTATTAGCCGTGGCAATTGCTCCCCACTATAACTATATTGGAACAGTGAAGAACAGCAGTAAAGTCAAATAGCTCAAGGTATTTAAAGGCAAGATCCATGGGGCGGGAAGGGGGCACTTGCAGGTGGTAAGTGGTAGTTTTGTAATCGACAAAGAAGCAAATTACAGAAGCAAGGCTAGCAGTTAGTGATTACAGATGGAAATTGCAATTCCAGTCATTCCAATAACCAAGCAATAAGTTATCAAGGCAAAGTTCTTATCCCAAATCTTCCCAGCAAAGAAGCAAATTATTGACATAGCAATTAGTCTCAATAAGCAAAGCAATACGTCCTCAAATCAAAAACCACATTCCAAACTTCTTATCACACTCAAAATCAAGCCACCTTCCAGATTTTCTGGCTCTTTCTGAGTTTCACTGTTATTTACCTAATTCCAGTAACCGAGTGTTTAACTCACTAATTTACTTCAAGTCTTTATCTTTGGAATTTTTCCTTTTAATAGCTAGCCTGGAGTTTTTTCTCTACATGGAGATCCTGCCTTGCAAGTTTGGCCCTATTCTTAATAATCAATAATTTTGTTCTGTTTCTAGTTGCACATTTTATATTCTTTTTTTGGGGGGGGGTTATCACAGTTAAAATGTTTCTATGCATAAGAATTTGGTGTCCACATACTAAATTAAGATAATTTTAATGTACTGTGTAGGTGAATACAGTAGGAGAAAATTTTATATAATTTTATAGTCATAAGAGACTAGCTTTTGGCTAAGAAGTACATTTCTGGGAAAGCTTGCTCTATGTGAATCAGAAAACAGAGTAAAGAAGCAGTCAGATCAGCAGGAAGAACAAATGTTGCAAGTGGAAGAAAACACAGACAGATGGTGGAGACTGTATTAGATCACACTGAACCATTGCAAAGGCAAGTAAGGACATTAGTTGTTCAGGGCATGCATGAAATGAAATGGTTCGATATTTGCAGATGGACTTCATTATACCCTATGCTGAAAGACTACAAATTCACCTGCACAGTGTTGCCCTGGAGGAAATGAAACAATTTGGCATTTTTCTTCACTCAACTTATTTTCATATTTCCAGAGAAGGAATATTCATCGGATCATTTGTTCTCATTTTTTATGGCTTTAGTTCAAAGACTGGGAAAAGAAAATTTTACTTAGCAAAACGTCAGGTTACAAGGCCTCATTATTTCAATTGGCAGTTATTGAATAATTGAATACTTTCAAGAATTGTTATAGAAATGAGAAAACTTTGCCTATCAAAGACCATGTTGTGAAGAAGGCAGTACTTCCTTCATCTTTAAAAATTAACATTTCTAGCTGGGTGCCTGTGGCTCACGCCTGTAATCCTAGCTGTTCAGGAAGCTGAGATCTGAGGATCATGGTTTGAAACTATCCAAGCAGGAAAGTCTGTGAGACTCTTATCTCCAATAAACTATTCAGAAAAAGATGGAAGTGGTGCTGTGGCTCAAGTGGTAGAGTGCTAGCCTTGAGCACAGACGGGCTCAGGGACAGTGCCCAGGCCCTGAGTCCAAGTCCCAGGACCAGCAAATAAATAAATGAATAAAAACATTTCTTCATTCAACATCTTCCCCAGGAATATTTAACCTCCAGAGACCAAATTACTTAGCTACATTATCTCAGCAAGGTATCAAAATAATTCAATATTATCTAACTGATTTATACTGCATTATTTCTAACTCATATCCTGTCAAGTATTGCATTTTTCAAAGAATTCTTCAACACAAATTGACCAAGTGTTCATCTGATCCCTAAAGTGGGGTGGACTGTGAAGACTCATTACTAACACCACCAGTGGAGATACCAATGCATTTGAAAACAGCAGTCATAGGAAGCAGAGTTAAAAAGTTAGGCACAATTGAGCAGAGGACACCTGTTTTATTGTAATTATTTTAGTTCAATGGTTCTCAAACTTAGTTGCTTACTAGAATCTTCTAGGAATCTGAAAAACTGATTCTCCTATTGTGTCTCCTGATGTAACTGGGTAGTTTGAATAGTTGTCCAGATGATTTTAGTGGATGGCTAAGATAGAAACCCATTTTATTTGTTTTATTTTTATGTTTTACTTAAAATTATTTATTAATATTATTAAGTAAGTGTATAAAGGAATTATAATTCCATAAGTCAGGTTATGACTGCAATGGTTATTGTCAATGTCAGCCCTTCCTTCATTCTCCCCCCATTTTCTCCTCTTGTCTCTATGCTCACATTTATGGTAGTTCATTTTTTACATTGTGAATATTGGGTATAGGGACTGTATTTGTTCACCCTTCCTCCCTCCATTCATATACCCCTGCTTTACCTTCCCCCATAAAAACACGTTTCCACTTCTTGGTATTCATTTTGTTCAGAGAAATTACATCTTTGGATTCCTCCTCTAAAGCATTCCATCCTTTAGTCAGTTAGTATATAAATACATAGAGCCCTATAGATGTTATCATACATGTTTGTATTTTAGATCTAGTTTCCACATATGGAAGAGAACCTGTGTCTGAGTCTGGCTTGCTTCTCTTAACTTCTTTTTTTGTGTGCCAGTCCTAGAGCTTGAATTCAGGGCCTGGGAATTGTCTAAATCGGCAGCTCTATTGTCCCTGTGCCTCTTTTTTTTCATAAGCAGACCCTTTTGTACGATGTTTGTCCCTAGCAAACTTTAAGGGTCAAATGTCATAAGTTCAGGTAACCAAAGTTATTGGTTAGAGTGGTAGCAAAGCTCCCTGGTGATTCCTCATTACTGAAAGGCCTTCCCTTGATATTCCTGGAGGTCTAGAATAATTGTGTTTTCAGTTCTTAATTATGAATACTAACAAGGATATAGATCTGAGACATGAATATATATGTATATATCTAACCCAAGAGATTTTATGTCATTTTTAGAATTACATATAAATATATGTGCATATTAGTATGAGTATTTCCCATATATATGTACAAAAACATATATGTATAATATGTATATGTATATACTTATATAACTTATTACTTGCCTTTACAATTATGGTTTCTTCAGAATTATCAGTAGTCAGCTTTCATTTCTTTAGTCAGTAGAAAAGTAGTGTTATGTAGGTGGAGAAAGTAAAGTAGATTGAAACAAAAAAACAGTCACAATAAAAGATGTCTTATCAAGACTCTGTTGTTTATAAAAGTAAAACTATTCATGCATATGTATACTTGTCCCTGACTTTAACCTCCTGCCTTTTAAATTTTGGCAGTACTGAGGTTTGGATGCAGGGTTTCATGTTTGCTAGGCTGGTACAATACCATGGAGCTACACCTCCAGCCCTGTTTATCACTGGGTATTTTTAGGATAGGGTCTTCTCTCACAGACATATACCTGAGCCACAGTCCACCTACTCTTAGGATCCCCATCATCACTGAAATCATAGACATGCTACCATAACAACTTTCTCTTCCATGAGATAAGAGTCTTGCAGACATTTCTGTTCAGTCTGGCCTAGAACCATGAACCTCCCACCCTCAGCCTTCCATTAGCCTGCAATGGCAGGGCCATGCCAGTATGCCTAGCTATGGGTTGAGAAGAAGTAGTAGAAACTTTTCAGGCTGAGCTGGCCTCAAAGTGTGATCTTAATATTCTTGGCCTCCCAAGTAGCTAGGGTTATAGAACAGGCATGAGCCACTAACACCAAGCTGACTTACTTGCCTTCTAAGGAAGAACTGTTTTTGTCTTGGTGGAAATCAGAAGCCATAGTAACCTAATACTGAAACAAAAGATGAACTGTAAAATGAAATGATTCAAAGGCATGTGCCATGAGCATGCATGTAGTTAATATAGACTGAGAAGTCACCATCTGGTGGGAAGTATCTTCGGAAGTAGACATAAAATGAGTTAACATGTTATTTCTTCCTGTTTGTAGTTGTGTTTTGCAATTGATTTCCGGTGTAATATGCACTTCTTTTTTCTCACACTTTTAGAATGCATGGTCTTATCTCATACTGAGTCTGATCACTTGTTTTAACTGAGAAACTATTTTCCCAATCTTTCCAGGTAAAAGATGAACAGATTATTAGAAGTTAGACCTGGTTGTCTACCCTACCAGAAACACTAACTGAGAAATTACAACTAATGTAAGAGAGTTCAACATCAAAAAAGATAGTGGCTTGTTTTGTTTTGTTTTTGGGGTCCAGAGTCATCATAAATCCCATTACCCTGCTGAAGAAAGATGCTCAACCAGATCCCAGATATTCTAACCCTGCCAGCTGCAGCCCAAATACAGAAATAAGAACAATTTAGATCACCCAGTAGAAGCACAAAGCAAAGACACCATAGCCAAAACAACATAGGTAAGCCAAATCAATTATTGCTTTTATTTTAAGTCCTTTTGTTTTGGAGTTGTTTTGTTTCTGTGTTTTTTTGAGATAAGGACTATATCTGGTCTATACTAAACAGTCATGTATACCTATCTAAACATATTCTTGGAAAGTTATCCTTCGTTCTACTGAAACAATTGTCAATTTATCTTAAAGATTTTCCTAATGCAGTCAACAAAGAATAGTTCCCCCTTACTTATGCAACTGTATCCCCTCTCTACCTCGACAATTAAAAAAAAAAAAAGAATAGTTCCTTGGTAAAAAAAAAAACAACAACAAAACAACAACAACAACAAAAAAAACAAGTACATTCTCAGCATGCATGAGGCCCTAGGTTAGAATACTGAGCACCAACACCAAAACAAACCACAAACAATGAAAAACACCCAGGAATCCTATCAAGTTAAGCATAACATATTCCCTAGAAATCTCTCTCCTGGCCTGAAAAAATAAAGATACATTACACAAAAACTTGTGTGTAAATACAAAAATGGCTTTATCCATAATTACTAAAAATTGGTCCATTTCTACTGCTAAAACATAATACCATAGACTAAGTAGATTATGAATCATAGAAGTGTATTTGGCTTATGGTTCAAGAGGCTGGGAGGTCCGAGATTTTGGACTGCTTGCTGTGTCACAACATGACAGAACAGGCAACCACTCATGAGTCAGGGAGAAATGGGGCTGAACTTGTCTTTTAACAGAAGCCCTCTCTCACAAAAAAACCCTGACCACTCCTTTAATAATGATCTTAGTCTATTCATGTGAGGAGAGTCTTTATGAATTAATCACCTCTTAAAGGTCTCACCTCTAAATACTGTACACTGGCAATTAGATTTTCACATGAGTATTAGAAGGAATAACAAACCACAGTATTATCCAAAAATTCATCAATTGATAAATAAGAAAACGAATGGTAAAATACATGCACAAAATTTAGGCACATCCAATATTGTAAAACAAACATAATGGGATGTAAAAACACAGGTAGATCTCAACACAGTAATAGTGAGAGACTAATATTTCCATTTTAATCAATATGTATGTCATCCAGACTGAAATTCATCAACAGTGACAACAAAACATCTTCAGAATTGAACAAATCAAGTGAACTTGACCAATAACAGAATATTCTACCCAATGTCTTAAGAATACACATTCTTCTCAGCATTCCAGGAAACTTTCTCCAAAATAGACAATATTTTAGGACATATAGCAAGCCTTAACACTTGAGAAAATTAGGGTATCTCCCTATAGTTTATTTGATCACAATGAAATAAAAATAGGAATCAATAACAAGTGAAAACACAGTAAAAAACCCATAAACATAAATTTTTAAATATTCTTTTTAGCATTAATTAGTTGTACAGGGCTTCATTTTTACACATCTATATATGCATCCAATGTATATCTCCAGCATCCTACCTCATCTTCCCTCTCTTCTTCCCAAGCTAGTCTTATTGTTTCATCTTCATGCATGTACCTAAAGTACATATAGTATATAAAGTATGTACAGTATATAAAGTATATACTCCTTAATGTTCTCCATTCATTAGCTCCCTCTTACTAGTACCCCCCCCCCCATCCCAGACAGGGCCTGTTTATTTATATTCCTGATATTCCATTTTTGGTGTATATTCCTGACATTTTCTTTTTAGTTTTGTTCAAAGAGATTAACTGGGGGGTATTTCATACATGCATATACAGTTCTTTAATCAGATTGACCCCTCAACTTTTACTTTCCCTATATCTTCTATCCACCATTATTCAACAACTTTCAGTGAGTTTCATTTTGCTATATTCATTCATAGATGCAACATATTTCAACACTGTCATTCATTGTAATACTCTCTTTACCCTTACAATCCCCTCAGACAGTTCCACAATTACAAACATGACAGTGTATATGTGTTTTATGTGTTTTTACATATATGTGTATCTAGCATCCACATATAAGAGAAAACAAGGCAAAGGGACCCAAAGCAAATATAGAAGAAAAGGTAGCCTTTTCAACAAATTGGTGCTGGGAAAACCACATTCAGAAAACTGAAACTAGATCCTATCTTTCCCTATACCAATATCTATTCACAGTGAATCAAGAATCTTAATGTACGATTTGAAACTTCAAAGCTACTATAAGAAAGAAGAGGAAAAACACTAGAATTTATAGGCACAGGCAGCAAATTCCTGAATAAAACTCTGAAAGCTCAGCAAATAAGAGCCAGGATGGAAAAATGGGATAGTATTCAACTAAAAAGCTTCTGCATAGCAAAGGAATTGGAGAGACATCTATAAAATGGAGAATATGCCAAAATGCAAATCTTCCCATGTTATTGATCCAATTAAGAGATTTGGGCATTACTTCCAAAGTGTGCTTCTAGTCCCAAGAAATAATCACTACTAAGTGTTCCGTGGTCAGAAACTGGATGATATGTTTAGAGACTGACACTGTACTTGTAGCACAATGAAGTTTTCAAGGGGTTACACTATAAGGAAATACATTGATATCACATTTCCTGGACTTTTAAAACACTAAATATTTCTGCTAGAATAAAATAGTCCCTCAAAAATCTGCTAGGAAAACTCTTCAACATGCCATATGAGACTTTGATACTGGGCTCTGCCACAATCAATCACTCCCCAATGTCAATATATTCTCCAGAAGGAGTGAAGCCCGATTGGTTAGGATTCTCCTTGAAGCTATTTCTATCCTCTTCAGGACTTGTTTCTGTAGTCGCTTCTTGAATAAAACTTTTCCAAACCTCTTATTGGCTTCCATAGCACTCCATACTTGTCTCTTCAATTGTACTTAGCACATGGTCATTGAATGATAGTTGTCTTCTGAATCTTATTCCCCACAAAACCTCTTGAAGGCAGTTATGTTTTATTTTGTATTCCAAACATGAGCATATACTATGGTCTGAATGATTATATTCAAATGTAATTCCTAACAAAAATGGGCCTTTGCAGGAGGGATGATTAGATCAGAAGTGTTCTGTCTTCATGAATGGGATTAATGCCCTTAAAAAAAAGGCTTAAAGAACTTGTTTTTCTCTAAACCATGGGAAAGTTCACTGAGAAGGCACAATTTTTGAGAGAAAGAATGAGCCTGCACCATTTAATGTGGGACTTTCTAGCCTCTATAACTGTGAACAACAAATTTCTGTTGTTTAAAATTACCTAGTCAAAGGTATTTTTCTTATGATAGCCCAGATAGACTAAGAACAAAATATACTTAGCTTTTAGTAAGGACCAAAATGAAGCAAATAGTGCCTGGCCCACATAGTAGGTACTATAAATAAACTTGAATTAAGCAAATTAGAAATAAGTTCCTCTCAACCATACCCACTTATCTTTGAATATAAAATCTTTGAATATAAAATCTACCTTTTCAATTATGACTTTGTATCTGCACTCAGCAAGTTCTTCATAAGTACCACTGGCCATTCACATTCATTTGTCTTCCTTTTACTGCTCTGACAGCACATATGATTTGTTCTATAAATCTAAAGGGTGTGAAATTTTTCTCATTGAGTTTCCTTTTAGGCTAAATCTTTCAGATGCACAGAAATGAGTAGGCAAAGGGAAAAGGATGTGGTTAAAGATTCCTTGGTTTGGTTCACAAAAGGACATAATGAAGTATATTAATGCTGATGCCCTCTGTCAACATAGCCTGCTGATTTAAGAAAATGATCACAAGCAGCATATGTGCTGGTTAGGGAAGAGAAGAGCATTCCAGATGGCTGTGTTTCATTTGATTTTTAAACAGTCAGACTTTTAGAAGGGAGAGGAGGAAAATATGTATCCAGGTCATTCCTAAGTCTTCTCCTGGGAGATCATCTAAAGTTGCTGCTTTTAAGCTCCCAGAAATCTGGACTCATAAAAAATACTGCCTACTGCATTTAAGGCTGAACATCGCCTCAAAACAGGAGGCTCAAGGGATGTTTACCAAAAAATGTCTTGCTAAAGTATCTTTTTTGTTCCCACAATTCTTATCACACACCACTTATACAGTTATATTTTTGTAGAGCAATTGAACTGTTACTGATCTTTGATTTAGTAAGAGTGACATTGTTAGAACTTTAGGTTTCTTTTGTCTTTACAAAATGTGTTTTGTCTTTACAAAAATGTGTTTATTACACATTTATGTATTCTGACTTCCTTTATTGGGACAATTTCATTAATTTGGTAAAATCTCATTAGCTCTATTGTAATAGCACGGTCTTATATGGTAGTTTTTTTTTTTTTTTTTGAAAATCCTCCACAATTATTTCCATAGTGGCTATACTAAGTTACATTCTCACCAACAGAAAAGGTTTCTTTTCCCCAAAATTACTATCAGCATTTGTTGTTGTCTATTATTATTTCCTTCAAAATAGCAATTCTGACTGGGGTTAGAGTTCCAGGATTTTGTCATGGTTGTTTTTCCAGAACTGAGGTTTGAACTCAGGACACTATGCTTTCTCTGCAAACAATCTACCACCGGAACCTTAGCCTTTCTTGCTTTAATTATCTTTCAAATACATTCTCATGCTTTTGCTTGGGTCTGGCATTTGACTATGATTATCCTACCTACATATACCTCATGTGTAGCTAGAATCACAGACATGTACCAACATGCTGAGTTTTGGGTTGAGATAGGGTCTTAATAAATTTTTTACTGGTCTGGTCTCAAACTATGATCTTTCTAGTCTCCTCCTTCTAAGTAGCTGGAATTATAAGTGTTGGCCATTTTACACAGCCAAAGTATAGCTTTGATTTCCATTTCCTTTTTTTTTGGGGGGGGGGGTCCGGTCGTGGGGCCTGAACTCTGGGCCTGGGCGCTGTCCCTCAGCTCTTCAGCTCAAGGCTAGCGCTCTACCACTTGAGCCACAGCACCACTTCCGGCTTTTTTTCTTTTTGCTTACGTGGTGCTGAGGAATCGAACCCAGGGCCTCAGGCATGCAAGGCAAGCACTCTACCACTGAGCCACCTTCCCAGCCCCCGATTTCCATTTCTTTTATGGTTAAGGATGTTGAACATTATCTCATGTTTATTGGAGATTTGTATTTCTTCTTCTGAGAATTATTTATTAGTTTGGATTGTTTGTTCTTTTGGTGTCAAATTTTTGGAGCTCTTTCCAAAACATATCAAATTTTGATATATTTCAGAATATTTCAGAATAATATTCTATTGTGTATGTGCCACATTTTTCTTATCCACTCATCAGCTGATGGACATATAAACTGATGTAATAGTTTGCCTATTATGAATAGTTCCACTATAAATAAGTATGTGGTTGTGCAGGTGTCTCTACTGTATGATAATTTAAATTCTTTCAAATTAAATGATTCCTTAATTTGATAAAAGTCTCATTTGCCCAAGAGTGATATAGCAGTGTGATATAAATTGTCTTATCAGTATCAAGTGAACTTCTTAGTCTCTTCTGACTAATTTAATTTCAAGTTGATTTTGCCAAATGAGTGTCAGTTCTACTGTTCAGTTTGGGGCTCCATTTGCTTGGTAAATCTTTATTGATCCTTTCATTCTTAGACTATACTTGTCTTTTCCAGTAAGGTGTGCATTTATTATAGACAACAAATGTCCAGTTTTTATTTAACAATCCAACTCACGAGTCTGTGTCTTTTGGTTAAAACCTTATTTACTATTAACATTCACAATTATTGATGCAGTAATTCCTGCCACTTTTTTGGTTCATGGTGTTTGATTTGCTCTTATTTTTCACTTGTTTCTCCCTTCTCCCATATTTTCTTGCTTACATTTATCTTCCTTTATTATATGTAGGACACTTTTACCTATCTTTTTGCAGCACTGGTTTAGTGGTCCCAGATTGCTTTAATTTTGTTATGGCAGTTTCTTTTTTGATTATGTAGAATAGCTTTGCTGGGTATAATAATCTAGGTTGGCAATTATTTTCTTTCAGTGCTTGAAATGTGTCATTAAAATCCTAGTTTGCTTTAAAAATTTTTCTTGAGAAATTTGCCGTTAGTCTGACATGTTGTCCTTATATTTTACCTGGCATTTCTCTTTTGCAGCTCTCAGTAGTACTTCTTGTTCCATATGTCTAA
The DNA here is from genome assembly GCF_024711535.1 of Dipodomys merriami. Taxonomy (NCBI): domain Eukaryota; kingdom Metazoa; phylum Chordata; class Mammalia; order Rodentia; family Heteromyidae; genus Dipodomys; species Dipodomys merriami. The sequence goes on from NW_027202271.1 coordinate 30,314,320, forward strand.
GGCTTCAACAATACCATAACTTAGAGAAGTTCTTTATTGTTTGGCATCCTAAAATCATTCTTTATCTGGATATCCATCTTTTGCCCAAGATTTTTGATATATTTATCTTGCATGATTTCATCTGATATGCTTATGATACATACCTTTGGTCTTTTAGTGTTGCTCCAGAAGTCTTGCTCATGCATCAAGTAATCATTTGTACGTTCTAATATGCCTAACTTGTAGGGCTGGGAATGTGGCTTAGTGGTAGAGTGCTTGCCTAGTGGGTATGAAGCCCGGTGTTTGATTCCTCAGCATCATATAAACAGAAAAAGCCTGAAGTGGCACTCTGGCTCAGGTGGTAGAGTGTGAGCCTCAAGCAAAAGCTCAGGGACAATTCCCAGTCTCTGAGTTCAAGCCCAGGACTGGCAAAAACAAAGCAAAACAAGTTTAACTTGTATTCAAGCTCTCATATTTAGCTTTAATTTTATTCATATTACTGGAGATATTTTCAACAGAAATTTTCATTTGACTTATCGAGCTTTTCATTTGCAGAATTTCAACTTGTTTTTCATAGTTTTCTAATTTGTATTCAGTTGTGTTCTTTTGAAATCCATTCAGGTGTTATCTATTTTAATTATGTTTCTCTTATAATTGTATTTTTGAATTTTTAAAATCTGAGATTTAATCCACTTAATCTATCATTAGTGTTTGTTACGGTGGAGTTTAATTTTAGAGAAGTGTGTTGCCTTGTTTTCTTGTATTTCTTGTGCTTCTGTGTTGGGATTTGCACATCTGAGGCCAAGTCTTTGGTTTAATGTTTTAATTACCCATACTTTCTCAGTTGAATACGTTGCAGTGAGTGGCAGAGATAAGGTGCTATTTCTCCACTCTGGACTAGCAGTATGCTTCAGTAGTCAAGCATTTGCCCACATGATCAGGTGACCCGGCCAGATCCTCAGCACTACTCAGATTGAGGTAAACTAACTGGGGTTTCTTGTAGAAGTACAGGTTGTTTGCTTCTGGACTGCTTTCCCTATACAAGTTTCCCTTCTTTGTGCACTAGGAGCCATTGCTGGGTGCAGGGAGCTTTACAGCCTGTCGGACAGGCTGATTGATTCTTACTCTCTCCCTAAGTTTTCCAATTGTGTCTCTAGGAGCAGCAAGTTTCAAGTTTTTTTTTTTTTTTTTTTTTTTTTTGGTCCGGTTGTGGGGCCTCAACTCTGGGCCTGGGCGCTGTCCCTCAGCTCTTCAGCTCAAGGCTAGAACTCTACCACTTGAGCCACACCGCCACTTCCCGCTTTTTTTCTTTTTGCTTATGTGGTGCTGAGGAATCGAACCCAGGGCCTCATGCATGCAAGGCAAGCACTCTACCACTGAGCCACCTTCCCAGCCCAGCAAGTTCCAAGTTTATGAGTGATCCCTGGCTCACTTTATGAGTGAGTATGAGTGATTCAGAAACAGTAGGCTTGGGGGTTCTCAAGCCCACCTAGCAGCAGACACATAAGGAATAGACCTTGGTGCTTTCAAACTGCTCATTACTAACTTTTGGAAGAGAAGGGAGGGAAAGCAAGTATTCACTAGATACTGGCTTGGAGCTGTTAGGCCTACTTGGCTATAAACAAACACTAGAATGCAGCCCCTGCAGTTGGGCCTTAAAGCTGTAAGACCCTGATCAGGAGTTTACCTCCTTATGGTGAAAGGAGTCTGCAAAAATAGCATGATTTGGAAGTCCTGGGCTCTGGGCTTCAAGGCACACATATTCAGGAGGTATGCCTTCTACTGCTACCCTCAAGCATGGAGTTTTGGTCCTCACCAGGGAGGACAGGGTCTTTACAACATCACTCATTGCCAGAGTTCCATCATCATCAACATCTCTTCAGAAACATATTAGTCCTTTTCCTTCTTTACAGCCATCTTTGCGGCTATCTTTCACTCAGTCACTGTTAGGATGTCCCAAGATTCCCTGATCCATACTTATTCCTTGTTTTGAAATTCATAGAATAGCCCAACAATAGACCCTCTCTCAAGGTGAGATCTTTTGTGTGTGTGTGTGTGTGTGTGTGTGTATGCTGGTCCAGATGCTTGAACTCAGGGTCTGGATGAACTCAGTCCCCAAGTTTTCTTGCTTAAGGATAATGTTCTACCTCTTGAGTCATATCTACTTCTGGCCTTTTGGTAGTTAATTGGAGATAATAGTCTCATGGACTTTTCTGCACAGGCTGGCTTTGAACTGTGTTCCTTATATCTCAATCTCCTGAGTGGCTAGGATGATAGGTGTGAGCCACCAGTGCTCAACGCAAGGTGACATCTTGTTATAGTGATCAGAGATAAGGGGAATGGTAGAAGGTTTGTTTTCACCAGACTAGCCTTCTATAATAGAGCAGTCACTATCCCACCAAATTCCCCAACTCATTATTAGTCTGTTGGGATTTTCCATTGTTCCATGGTTTAACCTCGATAAACTGAATGTCTTTCTTCTAGGTTATTAAGTTTTGGCATAGTTCCTGGGTTATGGGTATGGACCAGGTCTTACCTCTATCAGGCCCGGAATTTTGGTTCATCATAGTTGGCCTGGAACCCGAGTCTTCAGGGGAAAGATGTTGGTCTTAGATGTAAGGAATGAAGCATGAATACTAGGGATGTGAAACCTGGCACTGGGTTTACTGAGGCAAGCGTAAAGCCTGGCACTAGAGCCTGTGTCCATGTGAGTTAGTCTAAGACCTGAGGCAGTAAGTGATAGCCTGGGCTGGGCCCTATGGCCTAGGACTGCAGCAGTCTATGCGAAACCTATAGTATTTGGGGGTTCTGTGTGGCACTAGGGTTCCTGGAGTAGGTTTGGCGCTAGACTTTGTGGCCAAGTCACTTGTTCATTTCACTTTCTTTACTTACTGCAGAGATTATCTCTCTGCATGTTGCACGCTGCGAACTTATGAGAGGAGTGTTGTAGTGTCTTACCCTACTTTTTTATGTCATATTGCAATACTTGAGACAGAGTTAATTGTAAAGAAGAGCAATTTATTTTCTGCCTGTTGTGGAGGCTGTAAAATCTAAGTTCAAAGGCACCAGAAGATTTAGTTGTCTAGCTTGTACTGCTCTTTGCTCCAAAACTGGCACATATTGTAGTGTCTAGAAGGAAAAAACACCATGTCTTCATACATTAAAAGGCAGAATGGAAAGCAAGCCAAATATTCCATATGGACTCTGGGCCTGGGCACTGCTCCTCAGCTCTTCAGCTCAAGGTGAGCACTCTACCACTTGAGCCCCAGTGCCACTTCCGGCTTTTTCTGCTTATGTGGTGCTGAGGAATCAAACCCAGGACCTCATGTATGCCAGGCAAGCACGCTACAACTGAGCCACCTTTTGAAGACCATCTCAGTCATGAGAGTAGGAACTCTCATGGATGTAATTACTTCTTTTTTTTTTTTTTGGGTCCGGTGGTGGGCCTGAACTGTGGGCCTGGGTGCTGTCCCTCAGCTCTTCAGCTCAAGGCTAGTGCTGTACCACTTGAGCCACAGCGCCACTTCTGGATTTTTTTTCTGCTTATGTGGTGCTGAGGAATCGAACCCAGGGCCTCATCCATGCAAGGCAAGCACTCTACCACCGAGCCACCTTCCCAGCCCTGTAATTACTTCTTAAAGCCAACAACCTCTAAATATCACATGGGCCACTAAATTCTAACACTTGGATTTTGGAGGGTATACATTCAAATGACAATACCTAAGTAATGTGAAACTGTCCTTAGCATGTCTTCAATTCATCCTTTCTTCTGTGCATATTGGTTCTAGAATCTCTTACTTGAATTCTTTTGCTCTTGTGAAAGCATTTAGAGATTTAGATAATTACTCAAATTTGATGTTTCTGTGAGGAGGCAGGATCTAGAAATTACATACATAACCTGGTTATCTTGATGTAAGTCTTCAATAATTTATTTTAATTTCTCTACATAATTTGTTTGTCAAATATTTGACTTATTTGCCAGTAGGTGGCACTCCAAAGTAAAGTTTGCTGTTACTATGCACCTTGACTACTCAACATACCTAAAGTATTTTCCCCCATTGGGTATTGGTTAAGTAAAATAAGGTTATCAGTAAGCAAAATATTTCACACTTTTGATAGTAAAATTTTCTTACATGGCAATATATGACATGTAAGAAATCCTAAGAAAATAATAAAAGTAAAAATAGTATGTCCCTCTTTCTAACAAAATTTAGAACTGAGAAGTGATAAATAAAAATAAGATAAAGGGTCAAGTACTAGTGGCTTATACCTGTAATCCTAGGTCCTAAGGAGGCTGAGATCTAAGGATCATAGTTCAAAGCCAGCTCAGACAGAAAGTCCATGAGACTCTTTTTTCCAATTAACTAACAAAAAGTCAGAAGTGGAAGTGTGGCACACATGGTAGATAGAACACTAGCATGAACACAAAAGCTCAGGGAAAGCATCCAGACCTGGAGTTCAAGCTCCAGGATCAGCACAGTTATTTAAATCAGTGTATGACTAAGGGTTTTTCCAAAAACATAATTCAATAAATACATTATTTACACACATATGTATCAGCCATCTCTTAAAAAATTTTATTTTGTTCTAAAGATTACAGTTACATAAGTAAGGTAATCACTACATTTCTTGGCTATCATTGTTAACCCCTCCTTTATTCTTCACCAACTATCCCTTCCCTCCCCTATCAGCCATCTTGATTTACACATGACGTTTTGGAACTGACATAAACCTAATGAGTGGGCAAAATGCCCTGTAAACAGATGGATGCGAAAATTCAGGTGCCAGAAATCTAACATGACTACAGTTCACATAGAATGTTAAAATAGTAACAGTTATCACAATTGGTCATCTGTTCTTTCTAAAAATTAAGTCTATCAGAAATATAAAACAAACTCTGAAATACATATTTATTCGGTAGTATTTAAGTTTATAGCATAGAAAAATTGGAAAATATGTAAGGTCAATGGTAAGGGAAATTGCTAGATTTATATAATGGTTAAATTATGCTCTATTAAAACCATGTAGCAACAATATTGTGTTGCAGGAGAATATGTAAAGAAATGGAAAACTATTATAATATATAAGTAAAAATAGTGAGTAAAATTATGTTTGGTATGATAACTTGTGAAGAGCTATATAATATACAAATATGCATACATTTAAAAGGAATCAAAGACTGTCCATCAATGTTAAGAGTGAAGTTCTGAGTGATTTTTGCTTTGGCTTTTTAGTTACCTATATTTTGTAAATATTTTGCCATGAAAAAACATATATAAATGATTATAATATTTGAATGAATGATAAATTAAAAAGGTTTTGGATCTCTTTATTCTTTATTTGAAAACTTTCTCATCAAACCTCTGCTATAGCACTTATCTCCATTTAAATGAAATACTGTTATAGCATACTACTTGGTCTTTCTGCTTCTGCTTCTTGCTCCATTGCAGTCAGACTTTAACACAACAGATAATGTCACTTATTTACTCCAAACGGCATATGTCACTTAGAGTTAAAAAGTCATAGACCAAAACAGTGTACAGTGGTTTATGGTTGAGACTCTACTTTTCTCCACAGAACTCCCAACATTCTCACATCATGCCTTCTTAACTGTCTTCTAGTGGGATCTTACTTGCTCACTCCTTTCTAGTCCACACTTGTCTTCAGGATAGACCTCAAACAAGCAAAAGTTTTGCATTTGTATTTCCCTCTGCCTGGAATGCTCTTCCTTAGTGACTGACTCTCTTTCTTCCTTTGGTTTTCTAGTTAGTTATCACATTAGAGAGGACTACACTTTCATTCTATTTAGCATTATAATCTTCCATGCACCCAATCTCTAACTCAATTCCTTATATCCTTCTCTGCTTTGTCTTTTTTTCTGTATTTAGTCACTTAAAACATATGTCTATTTTCTTCCTGTTGCCTGCCTTACTTTCTTAGAGTTTTAGCCTACAAAGCAGGGATTAGGGTCTGTTTTGCTATCCAATGTATCCCCATCTGCTTATGGTAGATTACTGGACACAAGCTCAAGGTTGGCAGTAGGTTCTCAATATCAGCAGTAAGCAATAAAACATTAGAAAGCAAATTAGGAGGATTGACTCTTGAGTTCTATGTTTATAAGCTTTTTGTTTTTTGGCCGGGGGGCGGGTACTGGGGATTGAGGGCAGTTTTTTGCCCGTCCTGAGGCTTGAACTCAGGGCCTAGATGCCGTCCCTGAGCATCTTTGGGCTAAAGGCTAGCGCTCTGAACTACAAGTGCCACTTCTGGCTTTTTCTGGAGGTAAGAGTGTCATGGACTTTGCTGCCAGGACTGGCTTTAAATTGCAATCCTCAGATCTTACCTTCCTGAGTAGCTAGGATTACAATTGTGAGCCCTTTTGTGCATTGGTCATTTTTTGAGGCAGGATCTCAACTTATGCTGGGGCCAGTCTGGGTTACAGTGCTCCTCTTTGTGCACCCTTATGTTGTTGGGGGTGATAGGTACCCACTTCTGTTCCCAGCCATTGTGCTTCTACTGTAGGTTGAGAAGACAGGTGAGTGCCACAGCAAGAAGTCATTGACTGAGATAAAGTCTTGAAAATTTTTATGCCCAGGCTTCTTTTGATCTGCAATCCTCTGATATCTACCTCTCCATTAGCTAGGATTATGGGCTTGGGCCAGCTGGCTATAATTTGTTTTACTAAGAATTCTCATGGTGGTAATTGTAATACATATTTATCAGTTTCACCCATTAGTTAACTAATAAGTTAGCCTAAAACTTCAAATCAAAAGTGAAAAATACTGTTATTTTGTTTTTCTCAACTGTTGTCACATTTTAAGGAGTGAAGGGCTATTAATACATTCTAATAGTTTAGATTGAAAGGTACTTGGTTAATGTTACTTTCTACCATATAAAACATGTAAACTAAACAATCTTGATTAAGTACAATATGATTTAAGTGTTGTACTTTTTAGGTTTTAAAGCCATAAATTTGTCTGACAAATGTAAAATATGGGATTATTTTTGTAGCTGTCTACTGATGAGTAATGATCAGGTCAATGAAGCAATCATTTGGCATACTAGTAGGGTTCCTTCATTAGCGCATACTCTTTTTTTAATTTATTAGGCCAAAGAAATATTTTTTATTGAAATGGACAAATTCAAGCTGATGACAGTCATTTACATAAAGGAAAATCTAAGTTTGCTTTTAAAAAAAACCTGTATTTTCAATAGAACAAAAAAACTTTTTCTCCTCAAGAATTCTTAAGTAGAATGTGGTTCAAGTAGTGCCAGTCTTGAGTGAAAAAGCCAAGCAAAAACACAAGGCCCTAAATTTAAGCCCTAGTACGGGGACCTCAAAATAAATAAATAAAAAATTAATCAATCTGAACTTATATTTGTTGCTTAGAAAATAAAATTACAGTTTAACAAATGCTTATCTTTAAATTTTTAACACAGCTATACATTTTAATTTAGATTATGAAAAAATCTCATTAATAAGTTTATAATGGCAATATTTTTTCAGGTAAATTTAGTAAGTACATGTACTCATAGAGCTCTTTAGTAGACAGAACCAGAAGTTCTGTTAGTTGAAGTAACAGATTTCTAAGATTTTTTTTATCTCTTGCATTTCAATAGATTGCCCACTTCATAGGCATGCAATGTGTACATAAGTATGGGCTCTGTGCTTCATTGGACTGTATTATCAAATCAACTATTCGAAAGCCTTTTAAAAATACAGATATGTATAGATCTCAGAAGATCATTTATGGAACAAGTAAATTTCCACAGAGAAATAGGTAAAGAGCAATATAGCAGCTAAAAATTCAACAAAGCTGGAAATATTAACTGTTTAATACCTCCACACTTAGTGGTGAACTAAACCTCACATGAAGCTCTATTTCTGCTCCAAATTCACTAACGTTGTCCCTAGTCATGAAAAACGGATCATGTGTATAGCTTAGTTCACTTTGCAGCAGTTTAATCTTTCTCAAACTTTCTACAATAATTCTCCTAAAAGTAATTGGATTCCTAGGTCTTGTGTACTGTCCAGTTCTCTAAAACTAGAATCCATTTGCCACCTCCCCACAATCTTCTAGGAAATAGGCACCACGGGTGATGATCTAAGTGAGTAGGGGACAGATAGACCAAAGATCAATCTGTTTTTTCTAATGACATAGTTATAAATGAATCTTATATGAGATCCAATTTAGAGGGAATAGCTAAAGACATTTGTTGTTGGATTGACTGAGAAATGTTACTTTAGTTACTAAAAGCTTAAATCTGCTGGGCGATGGTGGCTCACTACTTAGCTTTTCAGGTAATAGAACTATCATCTCCATAGGGAAAAGATTTCTCTGATTCTGTTCCCTTACTCAGGAAAGTGTATTAAATATAGTCTCAAGCTAATACAGATTTTAATGAGTATAATATAAATATAATACTATAGACATTAATAACTAAACATGGAATATAGGTATAAAGCATAAGTTTGAGTTGTACAAATATAATGAACAATTACTTTGTGAAAAAAACCTATGTGCTAACTGATAAGAATTTGTTCTTTGTCTTTGGAAAATGTATGGTCTAGTTATAGAAGCTGAAACAGACAAACAACAGCCTGACCTATTAAATAAGTAATATAAAAAATACATTTAGAAAGGGATGGGTTGAGAGAATTGTTTCATAGGAGGAAAAAACTAGGTCTTTAAAATAAACATTTATTTTATGTTTGTAAGCAAAGTTTACAAAGTATGTGTTATATATGAAGATATAACTGTACAGTAAAATATGCTACTTACTGCAAAGATAAGTTAATTGTCTCTTGGATTAGGATGTTGGCAACATGAAAAAAGTTATCTTCAAGGGATGTTCAATTAATAACTTGACACCTAAATAACATACATATCAACATGCACTTGATAATATCTCAGTTCCTGTAGATCTTTATGCTGAAATGTTATCTACTCAGAGACTGTTTCACTGAACACTATATCTGAAAGAGCATCTTATTTCCTTGACACTCTCTAGCTTTTATCTTGTATTATACTTCTTTTCACTGCATACTATTGAATATTTATGCATTTGTTTATTGTCTATTTCCTCCACAAAACAGGAAGCTTATCTACCTTCCTTACTGCCCTATTTTCCCTCTGTTTGAATAAATGCCTATCACATGGTAAATATTTGTCAGCAAGAGTGTAGTAGAAATTTTTATGCACTCTGTCATTCTCTATATAAAAGAATGATCCAATTGTTTGTTTCCAGATCTGAGGTTAGTAAATCACGTGTGCTGTTCCCTCATCAATAAAACAATCGCTTTGTACTTCACACCATCATTAAACCATTTTATAGTTTAAAAGTTTGACTAGATACTGCTAGATATTACTGAAAGTATCAATAAAATTCATTATTGACCTTGAATATTAAATCTTAAGTAATATTAAAGTTTCTGGGTTATTCTTTGTTCTTTTCTGAGCAAAACTGTGTTGTTTGGTTAGGAACTAAAACACTGACTTAAAATATTGTAAAAATCTTAGAAGTGGTTGTGATTCAAGTAGTAGAGTACTAACTAGCCTTGAGTGAAAAATCCAAGTGAAAGCATAAGGCCTTGAGTTAAAATTCAGACCCCTTTGATCTTTAATACCCTTGTTTAAAATCCTGACTGGATGACAATATCCAGATTGTTTTGACACTGCTGCCTGTTAGTGACAATAGCATTATTGAACAATACAGTTGTCAATCTTTGTAGCTGGCAGTGATGTGAAAAATTTACAAGATTTTAAAGAAAACCATCAAGGATTCTTAATACCACAAAGTGTTGTTGCCTACCTATTCTTTCTACCTGAGCCCCCAAAGTGTCATCAAAACTCAGTTCTAGACACATCTTTAAATTACTTGCAAGGATGTTTTAAAATTACAGAATTTCATAAGGTTCATGATGAATGATTTCAATGAAAGCATATTTTGAAATGAACTAAATTCAGTGTACATTTTAAGAATATCTAGCTTATTAAATGTTTTAATCTACTGAGAATTCAATCTCTCTCTCTTTTTCTAAGATCTCCCTTTTTTTCACTGAGTGGTGGCTCCTTTAATGGCATCTTACATAGATTCTATCATATTCGGCTACTGAAATTCTTAGAAAAGTTAACAATTAAAGAATGAGTCTTGCTGGCTTTAAAGCTTCAACGTACAGCTTAATTCAAATCTCACCTTTTCCTCCCACTCATAAATCTCTAGTTCACGGAGAATTGGAAACTTGGTGGGAGAAATAATGGCTTTTAGGAATTTAGAAGTTTAATACTATTGGTTTTTGGTAGAAGAAGAGTAAAAAGGGGAAATACTTACCCTTAACTGGGTGAGACTAACTAATAATTTCTGTGTGACAGTGTCTGGAAGCTGTATTTCCAATGAGGCTTCTTTTCAGAGCTTCTGATTCTCCTGGGTGGCCATCTAGATCAAGCTTACTTCCATTCCTCTTACTGTGATCTTGTGATGGTATGTTAGGGCTGGTTGTGACAGTATTTACTTTAGTACTATGGCATTATATAGAATGTGAAGAATTTAGTACATTTTATTTTCAGCTTTGGAGCATAACAATTATACGGCAAGGGAGAACTCTCACTCAGTATTATAGTACCAATGTATGTACAAAAACCTCTAGTTGTATGAGAGTACTCCTGTTGTGCTATTTGTTAGCTTAAGTCCTTGCTTAAGGTATTGTTAAACTTCCAAGAATAACTTCATTAGAACAAAAGATTGTCCTACCTTTTAGGAAATTTAAAGAGCTTAGGAGCTCAATGCCAAGTCATAAAAACACCAAACAACATGCCTACACAAAATGACAATGTGATATGAAAGATAGATATATCTAATAAATCATCAGTCATTTAACTTTCAAGAAAATGATGTATGTATAATAATGTAATTCCCCCTTTGTATGTCCTGTGTATGTAGCACATCTCCAATTTAACCTAGTGATCCATATTTTGTGCTTCAAATCTTTGTCAATATACTGAATTTCTCTTATTGTTCACCACCTTTGGAATAAATTGTAGCAATAAGACCATTGAAGAAATTTTTCCTCTGTAATGATTGCATGAATAACTATCATCACATTGTGTAGCCACAGTTCTTCAAGTGTTTATATGAAAAACAGCAGAATACAATCTGTAAAGCTGAAGTGTAATAGCTTGACACCTGTGGGGAGGTGAGTGGGCTGAAGGTTGAGTTTATTGTTGACCAGTGATGTAATCAATCATGTTTTTGCTCTGAAAGCTCCTCTAAAAGGACTTGGTCCAGTGTCTAGCTGATAGGTTCCTAGAGAGGGGTAAACCTGAGGAGAACATGAAATGTCCATGTTTTTCTCATACTTCGCCCCATGCATCTCTTCCATCCCCATGTGTCTCTGTTCATCTGTGCCTTTTGTAATATTCTTTAAAATATATGGGTAAGCATAAGTAAAGTAACTTTCTCTAGCAAATTAACTGAACCAAAGGAGACAGTCATAATAATTCTGGTGTACAGCTATCAGTCACAAAGTATACTGACTACTACAGTTGAAGTGGGGATCAGTCTTATGGGACTGTGTCCTCACCTGTGGGATTTGATATTATCTCCAGGAAGCAGGTGTCAGAACTCAATTAGATGACCATCAATTGTAATGTCCTCTCCAACATGGTTAGCTGGCGAATTAATAAGTTTGGTATGTTGGGAAATAAACCTCATAAGTCTATTGCCAGAAGTTGTATGTGTTGAGTGGTGCATAGCTAGGGAACAAGTTTGCTTTTCCCATCTCTTAGAGGCAAAACACAATGAATAGTACATAACAGGGTCAATCACTTGAATGTTGAATAACAAATTAATATTGAGTGCAAAATTGTACCTTAGTGAGGAAACATTCTATCATTTTCCAAACTAGTTGTAATAAAAGCATTTTATGTTAATATCAGGAATATTTTAAAAGGATAAAATTTACAAAAGTTCAGGAAAAGTGACAAGACAACAAAGCAAAGTTTTGAAAACTCCCCATTATAAGAGATCTTTATAGGCCCAAATTCTAAATGCAATCATGCTATTCAGTATACACGAAATGGAAAATGAACTACGTAACTTGTGGGCAGTGATATGGACAGGGAGGAAGGGTTGATTGTCTATAAAAAAAAATTTGGCTGGTACTGGTGGCTCACACCTGGAATCCTAGCTACTCAGGTGGTTGAGATTTGAGGACTGCAGTTCAAAGCCAGACCGGGCAAGAAAATCCATGTGACTATTGCCAATTGACCACCAAAAAACCAGAAGTGGTGTTGTGGCTCAAGGTGGTAGGGTGCTAGCCTTAAGTGAAAAAGCTCAGGGACAAGTCCCAGACTGACCAAAAAAAGAAAAAAAAATTCATTACCTGAGTTATGAGATAGAAGCCCCTCTGTATACCACCTTAATAATAACAATAAAAGTATGTGAAGAACTCTCCAAATTCTATTTTTCATTACCAATTTCATATTTTAAACATCATGTTACTTGAAATACATAGGAATATAGATATTCTGCTTATATTTGCTTGATACACTATCACTATAGTCATCCTGAGATTTCACAAAAGGCTGAAAAATTTAACAAAGATACTCAAGTAATACAAAATGCTTTATAAGTAAACAGTAACCTGTCTGTATAGAAGACAGATCCAGTTTTTTTTCCACAAAGAATATGTACAAAAAGACATGCCTTCTCTGCCAAATGATAGCATTATTAGAGATGCTGGCTACTTACCGCCATAGACTTATTTTAGAATGGTGATTATTTCAGTTAAAGTACATTATTGTCTCATTCTTTTAAAATACTTTTTTAGAACATAGGAGTTCATGATTTTAATATACAAAAATATATACAATATACAAAAAAAATAACAAGCCTATGATCCAGTATGTGTTTAGGGCTGCTACTGAATTTGTTATAGATTGGGTAGACAAGCTAAACTCTTCTTGTCCTGTATATTTTGAATGATTTCAAAGCTTAATACTCACATCCTGAATTTGTTGTCAATTTTTCTTAAACTTTAGTCATTTAATAGGTCCTGTTAATTCAGTGAAACATTTGTCTTACTGAAGACTTACTTATATTCAGAACTATTGTTTAAATCATCTGGGGCTTCACAGAAAATTTCCAATGCAGGTTTTGAGAACTAATACTATTTATGTTTAACCACATAATCCACAGTAAGTTCCTTTTTTTAAAACAAACTGCTCTTTAACTATTGACTAAATCATTTAGTTTTCATTTCGAAAATGTTGTTTCTGATGTGTACTAGACAAATGTGTAGTTTCTGAGCCAGACTTTTCTTTTCTTTTTTTTTTTTTTGTCGGTCGTGGGGCTTGAACTCTGGGCCTGAGCGCTGTCCCTCAGCTCTTCAGCTCAAGGAGAGCGCTCTACCACTTGAGCTACAGCGCCACTTCCGGTTTTCTGGTGGTTTATTGGAGATAGGAGTCTCACGGTCTCTCCTGCCCGGGCTGGCTTTGAACCGCGATCCTCAGATCTCAGCCTCCTGAGTAGCTAGGATTACAGGCGTGAGCCACCAGTGCCCGGCTTGTTTAATACTTTTTTTTTTTTTTGTCGGTTGTGGGACTTGAGCTCTGGGCCTGGGCGCTGTCCCTCAGCTCTTCAGCTCAAGGCGAGGGCTCTACCACTTGAGCTACAGCGCCACTTCCCAGACTTTTCTTTCCTGGTATTGTAATGTAATGTAGGAAGGTTAGAAGAAACCATGTGTCAGAACTTCTATTTAATCCTTTCAGAGCTGAACTGTTTCCTTTTATTGATTTCTCCTCATTATGATAAATGTTTACATGCACTCAGAAGTAGGTTGATTCAGATGTAGGTTACCATACTGTTTTAGGTTACTTCTTGTACCTTGTAGTATGTTCTTCACATTTAGTTCTTCAGAAATTTATTTCACAAACTGTGTGATACAATTGATTAGCAATAGGAAACCAAGTAAGATTGTATCATCTATTGCTCAGCTATGTTCCATCCATGAAATATTTTCAATATGAACATTTTCAAAAAATAAGGCCAAAAAAAAACCATTGGGTAATTTGAGTTTAAACATAAAAAGAGTTCTTGAGCCTAAGAATTATAGAATTAACAGTCTGCAGTAGACGATTTTTATGTCGTTTCTTCCAAGCCCAAGATTTTTCTAGAATTATATTATCTATATACTTTATTATTACCTCGTTTAGTTTTCATTTATACTGAATGTAATTTTGCCATAAGCTTAAGTTTTGTTTTTTTAAAAATAGGCTAATATTTATCATTTTGATGAGTCCTAAGACCATTACTTCTTAAGAGGTACAAATAATTCTCCCATTAAAACTGGAGTGAATATACAAGTTACTTTCACTATTTTACTATATAACCATGTGTTCCTTTTCAACAGATTTAACTATGCGTGTTTAAAATTGATTTACTGTTATATATTTCTCTAAAACCTCTTCTTGGGAGTTAACTCAAGATTGAATGCAGGGTTTCCAAGTCTTTTGTTTTTGTACAGGGTCTTGCTAACTTTGTCAAGGCTATACTTTTGCCTACAACTCTCAAGTAGGTGGGTATGCAGTGCCATACTTGGCTTAATTTTTTAACTGAAGATACTTGTAATTCATATGTAATGTGTGTAATAACTGGTGTTTTAAGTGAGAAGACACCTTACTCATATTTTAAGATATTTTTAATGTTAAAATGGTACTTTTAACAAAGGCTAATTAACAAAATAGTCTTTGATTCTTCTGCATTGTACAGGAAATGTTTTATTGTAAGAAATTAATGTGAATGGAAAAAATTTACATTGACCTTGAGCTATGTTGACATATAACTATTATTTTAGTGGGATACGTTATAGGTGACAAAAGATCTGATACCACATCTAATGGCAAACTATTTTAACAAGTGATTTCCTCCTCTTTTTTGGGTTAAAGATAAATCTGTGAATAGAGTGATTTACTTATAAATGTCCATATCAATAATCATCCATATCATCCCTAGCACTCCAAATTTCCATCACACTCGTCTGTCCAAATCCTATTAGACCCCTCTGATTCTGACCTACTGGCTTGTGTTGATTTCTGCTGCCCTGTGTGTTACGGGATGAATTGTGCCCTCCACAACATAATTCATATGTTGAAGTCCTAATCCCTGGTATCTCAAAATGAAACTGTATTTGTAATGGTTAATATTACATGAAGAAATGTTCAACATCCTTAGCCACAAAGAAAATGAATCAAGACTACAGTAAGATTCCATTTCACTCCAGTCAGAATGGCAATCAGGAAAACAAGCAACATGTAGGCCAGCATGTAAGAAAAAGGAAACTTCATATGCTGCTGGTGGGAATGTAATACTACTATGGAAATCAGTACGCACTTCCTCAAAAGCTAAAATAGAACTACCAAAAGGACCCATCCCACACCACTCTTGGGCATACATCTGAAGGAGTAAATCTGTATACAAGAAAGATTCCTGTATACCCATGTTTATTGTAGCTGTTCACAACAGCCCAATTGTCAAATCAGTTGAGGTGTACAATAAATGTCTAAGTATATGTGTTTACACATACACACACACACACACACACACACATACACACTGGAATATTACTCCACCATAAATGGAAGAAATGTCATTTGTAATAGATGAAACTAGAGATCATGTTGAGATAAACCAAGCTCAAAAAGCCAAATATTGTTTTCACTTATTTGTGGAGTATAGACCAAAAATGATTATCATAGATTATGAATGCAAAAGGGGGAGGTAGGTATAGCAGCAGAACATGGGGAGGGGGTGGGGAAAAGAAGTTACTGAGAAGATAAAGGACATTACACACACACACACACAAACATACATATACATAAAGACAGAAGACATGGTTTGTACAGATATAATTAAGGTAAAGTGAGGTCACATGGGTAAGAGCTAATCCCAAAAGGCTAGTGTCTTTATAAAAAGTGTTAGGACACAGACCAAGACAGAAGGAAGACCATGTGAAGACGCTTGAAAAAAGATAGCCATCAGCTAGCCAAGACAGGTCCTCAGAAAAAACCTAATACTTGTATAAGTCTCCAGATCTGTGAGGAGTAAATTTATTTTTCTTAAGTCACCCACACTAAGGATTTTATATGGGAGCCCTAGCAAACTAATAGTCTTCTGCTCAAGCTACTCCCATTACTGAGTTCTCTTCAATTTATTTACATTTAACTACGTGTCATTCAACAAGGCCATGGTGAAGCGATCTCTAACACACCAGCTTTGTCTACACTTCCCTCTTTTGAACTAGTAGACAGTTTCTAATCTGTAACAGGTGTTATCATTTCCTACTACATAAGATGATCACGAGTTAACAGATGTAAAAGTGCTTAAACAGTGCTTAACTAGCATTAAGCCTGACCTGTGTGCTACTTCTGTTATTTCTTAATTCTTTTTTTTTGGTTTGTTGTGGGACTTGAACTCTGGGCTTAGGAGCTGTCCCTTAGCTCTTCAGCTCAAGGTTAACTCTTTACCACTTGAGCCACAGTGTCACTTCCAGTTTTTTTCTGGTGGTTTATCGGAAATAAGTCTCAAGCCTGTGCTGGCTTGAGCCATGATCCTCAGATCTTGCCTCCGGAGTAGCTAGGATTACAGGGATGAGCCACCAGCACCCCGGCTAATTATTTCTTAATTCTTAACTGTTTATTTGTCCTAATCAAATTGCTTTTCTGCCTGGAAAAAAGTTTGTGTTTTCATTTATAGGTGATAAAATTATCATTAAGATGATAAAATTATCATTAAAATGATTTTATGCAGTGGATAAGTAAATCTCCTAAGACATATAGTAGTCACTCAAGAAGCACTGGATACTTATAAGTATTAAATTTTAATGTCCTGTACAACCTTTAGAAGTGTAGAAAATAAAACTAAAAAAAAAAATAAAACAACTAAAACTGATGGTAGTTTGGAAGACTACAGAGTTGCAGAAAACCCCAACTAAAAATCTCCAGGCACTGATGGTTCATGCCTATAATCCTAAGTACTTAGGAGGCTGAGATCTAAGGATTGCAGCTGGAAGCCAGCCTAGGGAAGAAAAGCCTGTGAGATTCTTCTCTCCAATTAACTACCAAAAAACCCAGAAGTGGATCTGTGGCTCAAGTGGTAGAGTGCTAGCCTTCAAGACAAAAGCTCAAGGACATAGCCCAGTTCCTGAAGCATGTGCGCATGTGTGCGCACGCACATGCGCGTGCACGCGCACACACACACACCCACACACACCCACCCCCACACCCCCCCCCCCCCACACACACCCTCAAAAGTTTAAATGGTAGGATGAAGAGAATAACTGTTGCAATGAAGAGCTAAGGCTGGAATTTAGAAGATTCAGAAGGAAAAATATACAGGAATAAGTGCTTATTTGGGGATGAGAAAAAAAGGAGGGAAGAGGATTCAGTTTTGGCAACTAGGTATGTGGTGATGTTTTCTAGAATTATCCACGTATTTCTATTCCTCTTTTATCTTTTTTGTTGTTGGCCATGGAGCTTGAACTCAAGGCCTGGGCACTGTCCCTGAGCTCTTTTGCTCAAAGCTAGCACTCTACCACTTTGAGCCACAGTGCCACTTCTGGCTTTCTGATGGTTAATATGGAGACAGAATCTCATGGACTTTCCTGCTCAGGCTGGCTTTGAACTATGATTTTCAGATACCAAACTCCTCAATAGCTAGGATTACAGACCTGAGCCATTAGTGCTAGGCTCCTCAATTATCTAATGAGTTCCTGTTTTATCAATGAACAGTAACAATTGTTGAGAGCTATTCATTGAAAAGATACTGCTTATTCTAGTATACCCAAGGCAGCAAAAACTGGCAATCCAGGAATCCTTATTTCTTCATGATACATTTTTAGAAGAGCAATGTTGGGTCATGAGCACATGCTCAAAGTTTTGATACATACTGCTCCAGTATACTGCCAGTTAATATTCTGAGGGTAAGAAATACCTCAGCCCCCTTTTTTAAGTTTTGTCAGCACTATCAAGAAAATTACTTGTTAAAATAACAACTGAAGACTAATGTGTAACACATTATTACTTATAAGCAGCACTACTGAACTTTTATATTATCACTTGAGTTAAGATTCCAAAAATTCAAATTCCAGTAATTATATTAGATGATTAGTCAAGTTTCTGTTCCAAATATATGGCAGTGCTGTGTTTATTTGCCAATGTGCTTCACCAATTAATTTTTTCTTCCTTCCTGTAATAATCTTGCAGGTTCCCTAGAAAATAGATAACACAGCTTTATTATCAAGGACTAGAAATGGTGACAATATGGTACATCTTTTGGCCATAACAAGGTCTTATATGTAAGTCAAACTAAGCGTAGAATAGTAATATTTATAATATTTCTCTATACATGGAAGTGTACCCAACTTTATCACTTATTTTTTATGGCTCCAAATCATTAACAGCACAATATGCTTAATAATGCATATTCATATATACATGTACTTGTACTTATACATATTGTATACACAAAAAAGTATATCCAGTCCTTTCCACTCTACCTTATGGTAGTACATATTAACATGACAGAAGATAAAGAAAAATAAGGAAAAGAACTGTTGGGAAGACTGGGAGAAAGGGAGGGACAGGAATAAAGAATTTCCTGAATTTTCCGGAAGTGAAAAACTTATAACATCAGTGAATATGTCAACAATACCTTACAATAAAAACATGTTGGGCTCAGTGGTAAAGTGCTTGCCTTGCATGCATGAGGCCCTGGGTTCAATTCCTCAGTACCACATAAGCAGAAAAAGCCATAAATGGCACTGTGGCTCAAGTGGTAGAACGTTAGCCTTGAGCTGAAGAGCTGAGGACATTATCTTTCATTTTAGGGAATGCTTATTTTTCTTACTATTTCTTGCCTTAGGCCTTCAATGGTAAATTTAAGGTGGGTTACAGTGGGGAGTTTTTCGGGGGGAAGGGAAAGAAAAGGTGATTTTCACAAAAGAAACCACCCAGGAAAGCAGAAAATTTATTTACTTCCAAATTCAGCGTACTTTTACATTAACAAATGGATACCACTTAAATAGAAATAACAATTTGCACGTCATGAACCTACACAGCTTCAAAACACACAGGCTTCAAGTCTGAAATATGTAGGAAGAAATAAAAAGTTTATAGGTATACCAAGGAATAAAGGAAGATAACTATATTGCGGGGGGGAAAAGAAAGAGGGGGGGGGAGTGTGGAAATTTAACTTTACTTTGACAACTATTCTTTTGGTGAGCAGAGACTTCACTCTGAAGTTTTTTCACTCAAGCCATCATCATGTCCCAGTCTGGTGGCTGGCGACACCGATCAGGGTCAACGCTCCCAAGGGAATCTGAGGCCTAAGACACTCAACCGACTCCGGCTGGTTGGGAGATCGGCACCACAGGGCTTTTCGAACCAGGCGCCCATAACTTCCTCCTCCCGCCCCCTCCCTCCCCGTTGTATTTATCACGAAAAGGAAGAGCGGAGGGGGGCGAGCAGACCCCATGGCTTCCGCCCGAGGGGAACTCACTTCTCCGGCGGTGGCGTCGTGGCAGCCCGGGCGCGGGCCGTGTTGGCGGCAGGGACTGAGGGAGGAGAGGGGACAGCGGTCAGGTCTGCGGCGGGAAGCGCGCGTCGGCGGGGCCCCGGTTCTCGCAGGTGTGGGCCGCCGACCCTGACACCCACACGGCACACAAACACGCTCGGCTCTGGCCGGTGGGCGGGCCGACGCCACGGCACCCTGCCCCGCCCCCAGACCCCCCAGGCCCCAGCCCCGGCGGCCCCGGGAAAGGCGGCAGCCGCCACCGACGCCCCGCGGCCTATAACGGCGGCCCAGGAGCGACGAGCCTCCCGGCGTCTGGAGGAGCCGCGGAGAGGACGCCGGGGGACGGAAGCGCCTCTTCCACCACGCTCTCCAGCTCGCAGGAAGCGGTCCACCCGCCTCCCCTCGCTCCCAACCCCGTCCAGCGGGCCGCCGCCGCTCCCACCTTCCGCCGCCGCCGCCGCCTTCAGGGAAGCCGGAGCGACGGGGGTCACGGCGGGGGTCAGAGGGTAAAGGTCTTGCTCCCAGCAGCCTCCGCGGTGGATACGTCGCCATCTTGGATCCGCGGGACAAGAAAATTCATGCGGTGAGTTTTTGGCCAATTTTCGGAAGTCTGGCAGCGGGGCGCGCGGCGGGGGCAGCGGAATCGGGGCTCCCGCAAGGCAGGGGAATGCCTCCGGGCCGGTCCGGTGGTTCCCGGGGTCCGCGGGTAGCTTCCCGGCCCGCCGCTTCCCGTTGCTTTTGTCTGGGCTCCAATCGAGAGAGGGAGAGCGGGGCGGGCGGGGAGGGGGGTGGCGGCGGCGGAGGGAGGGAGGGAGGGAGGGGGTGTGGAAGGGGGGGGTGCAGACGGGACGTCGAGCGCCGCCGTGCCCGGGCCGCTCGCCGCGGCAGCTCCGGAACCCGGGCCCGGGCCGGGCGGCGGGCGGCGGGGCTCCCCGGGACTGCGCTCCCCCCCGGGCTCCCGCCAGCGCCGGGGAGCCGCCGCCGCCGCCGCCGCCGCCGCGCTGCTTCCTGGGCTGGGAGGAGAAGGCGGCCGCGGCGGCACCCCTGCAGCCCGGGCCCGCTTTTTAGTTAGCCCTGCCAACCTTCCCTGCAGCAAGCAGCTGGTCGGTGCTCTGGCCCTGCACCATCTCAAGACACGCACATCCGCCACCGGTGCGTGTGTGTGTGTGTGTGTGTGTGTGTGTGTGTGTGTGTGTGTGTGTGTGTGTGTGTGTGTGTGTGTGTGTGTGCAGAGAACCACCCTGGACCGGCTAACGGGCCTCAGGAGCCTGCAGGCCCTGGGGGTACCGAAGGCCGTGCAAGGTGGAGGGAGAAAGGAAGAGTGCGCCTGTGATGCCGCTCCTGTCACTGTATCCCGAGAGTGAGGATGTCCTGGTGGTGGTGAAGAGCCCTGAGTCTTCCCCGAGACGCCCCTGACTGTGAAGTTGCAGCCCTAGGTTTTTTTTTGTTTTTTTTTTTTTTACTTCCGCCGGGGGCCCCCCTCCACCTTTTGCTGTCTTAGATCTAGCTAAAACTTTTCATGGAAGAGCCGAGTTCGAGTTAAGGACACCTCCACCCCCTCCCCGTAGTTCTTAGTTGAGATACTATTGTTACCTGTGCTGGAAAAGGCTGCTGCTAACTCTTGGTTACTTTGATTCTTGGCCACAGTGAGTTGTAGTGTTCTTTTGTAACAGCATTTCCATATTTTTAGGATTTGCATTTATTCTAGTACCTAGGAGTTCCGTATCACTACCACAGAAGTCGTACTTACGGGTACCACTGCCTCTGAATGAGCATAAACATCAACTTCCTTCAAATACTCTGACAGCTTCATTTTTCAACATCCGGAAGACCCAAGTGTAACGTTTTGTTTCATTTTCATACAACTCTTGGTCAGAATCCTACTCCTTTCTTAACCATCTGAACAGTTCCCAGTGAAGTAGTGTTAGGAACCCTTAGGTTTGGGGCAAAAATGATAGAACTGTTCTCTTAATCAAATACGTTCACGAGCAAGGCTGTATTGAGTTTAATGTTCACAGTTGAACACATTTCCTGTCATACTTGATACTACGAACTTTTGGAGCTCATAAACTGCTAGTGCTAGTATTGATTTGCCTCTTGAAACAGCGTAAGTGGAGATGATGAAGTATGGAGTGGACTGGATACACATTTAAAAGTACCTGTTTACATCTCCGGTTTATGTTGAGTTAGATAATGCTTAGTATTTTTGACAAGATTTCTTCCCTAAATGCCAGTGAGTATTTTGGGGGGTTTTGGAAGGTGTCTTCATCTAAGGTTTAAAGGGTTGATTAAGAATCCCAGCACATTGCAGTGCTTAAATGTCTACATTCAGATCATGTTTCATTGAAATGTTTCTTATTGGATCAAGATTCTTAGTAAGGGAGTGTATGTTGCGCTTCTTTATAGTTTGCAGTTCTTCTGTAATCGTAAATCTAGTGGAAAAGAAGTACAGAATACACTGAGGAAGACAAAAATTCCTTCCACGCTGCCCACTTTTCTTGACTTTGTTAATCTACTTTAATCTTAAAATGTTACTTCTTACCTCGTTTTTTTTTTTTTCTGAAGACTTGAATTATAGTGATTTTTGTGAATTTTTTGCATTGTGGACAAGGAAATATAATACTTATCATACTGTTTACATTCTAATTAACATTTTATTAGTCCAAACAAGGAAATGTACATTTCATTTGTTGGCAAGTCCTTTTGTTCTAATTATACAGAGTAGAGATATCTGTAACCTAATCTGATTTGAGAGACTAAGAGAATGTCTGTTGGTCTAACCAAGCAATAAATACAGCCTTAAAAATTTTTTTGTTTCTATGATACTTTAAAGGAAGTTTATATGATGGAAAAGTGAGGGCAAAATGCATGTGTGAGTGATTTGTAACTCACTACTTGACAAAATAAAGATAAAAAACTGAAAACGCTGTACTGCCCTAGAAATAATTACTTTTTTCCTCCCACTTTATATAACTTTGGATGTTTACATTTTGATTTTTCAGAGATGCTTCCTTAGTTAAGACCTGAACATTTTCTTTGCTCAAAAGTAAATAAGTATTTCTGATTTATAGGTAGATTTTAGTTAAAAAGGTCTTTGAATCCACATGTTCTAGTTTTCATTTCTTTTTTTTTGGTCAGTTGTGGGGCCTGAACTCTGGGACTGGGCGCTGTCCCTCAGCTCTTCAGGTGTAGACTAGTTCTGTACCACTTGAGCCTCAGCCCCACTTCCGGCTTTTTCTGCTTATGTGGTGCTGAGGCATCCAGCCCAGAGCCTCATGCATGCAAGGCAAGCACTCTACCACTGAGCCACCTTCCCAGCCCCTAGTTTTCATTTCTTTAGTAGGTACCATACTGAAAATACTTATACTTTGAAAGACCATTATAGAATTTTTTGACTTCTTGGGAAGTTACACTTTTTTCTTTACTAGTGACAAATTTGCTTCATAAGATCTTTCTGGTGATGTAGAAAGAAAATATGTCCTTTCCTTATATATGTGCATATATGATATTTTGAGTAGATATTAATAGCCTAGGAAAAAGTTTACCATCTTTTGCTCTTTAAAAATAATAGTATTTTTAGTTACATTTATTTATTTGCCAGTCCTGGGGCTTGAACTCAGGGCCTGAGCACTGTCCTTGAGCTTCTTTTGCTCAAGGCTAGCACTCTACCACTTGAGCCACAGCACCACTTCTGGCTTTTTGTGTGTATGTGGCACTGAGGAATTGAACCTCGGCTTCATGCATGCTAGGCAAGCACTCTACCACTAAGCCACATTTCCGGTCCCTAGTTAAAAATTTTAATTAAAATTTTTAGGTTCAGCCTATTTTCATACAAGCATACTTGATCCCTTATGTTTGCTTGAATAGTCATTTGAGGAAAACTTATATGAATGGTGATAATCTTAGGAAAAAAGATACTACTAAATATTTATGATTTTGTTACCTAGACTGCCAGTGGATTTTGTAAGCAAGCAGGAAAAGAAACCATGGTAGCAGGTTTAGAGCCAGGGTTGTACTGAGTTGTACTGTAATGTTTGAATGGAATTACATACACAGTTGGTCAAGGAATTTAATGCTATGATAGGGGGAGTCATTCTGTTTGTTGATCTTGATGACTTCTTCCTGACCAAAGATGATTTCTGCTGGTGATACTTAATGGAATTGAATTTCATTGTGATACAATATTAGATACTTTGAAGAAAGGTATACTAAAATTTTTATCTGCAGTAGAAAGTTTGCTTTTATATGTAGAAGGAAAAGTAGGGTTTTAAGTTTATTTTTGGAGTACGAGGTTTGAACTTAAGAGCTCATGCTTGCTAGGTAGGCACTCTACCACTTGAGCCATATATACCTTTACTCCTTTTTTGTGTTTAGTTATTTCTCAAGTATAGAAAAGATCACATTTATGCCCAAGCTGGCCTGGATAGTAATTCTATTTATGGTTGTTACTGAAATGACAGGTACTTGTCACCATGTCAATACTCAGTTTTTATTAGTTGTGTGTGAGGGGTCCCAGGACCTTTTTGCCCTAGCTGGTCTTTAACCATGATCCTTCAGAAACGAGGATTATGACATGAGCCCTCACTCCAGCTTTATAATTTTTACCTTGATTATTAATTGAGCCTTTGAGCTTAAGCAGTATTTAATTTTACTTTCTTCTTTAGCTTTTCTCTTTGATTTCTACTTTAAAATTCAACTCTTTGGATCATGCTGATATGGCATCTTCGTTTAATATACTACTAGGGATGACCTAGAAATAGGATCATTAGTGTCTTCTGACAGCTTTTATTCCAGAATACAGATGCAGATATCTGCAAGTCACTTTGGGGACCATGCTGTAAAATCATAAAATGTTTTACAGTATCTTGATAAGTAAAGGCAATATGCAAAATGCAAAACAGTGAGTTATGTAGAAAAAGTAGGATGTTTTCCTTTACTGGTCACTTAGTAATTTGTATATACTTAAAAATATTTTGGATGTATTTGCCACTTACCTGAAAGTTTTACTTTCCATTCGTGTGTGTGTGTGTGTGTGTGTGTGTGTGTGTGTTTCTGTGTCTGTGTCTGTGTCTGTATCCGTGTGTCTGTCTGTGTGTCTGTCTGTGAGACGGAGATGTGATATCATTTATGGTGCATACACAATTTTGCCTTCCTGAAATCTGAAAAGCACTTATTTTGAGAAGCATCTGGCCTTCTAGGGTTTGGATAAGAGATAGTGATGCAGCTTTGTGTCTGCTTTGAAGAAGTAGAACCCAAATAGAATAAATGATTCCCATAACTTCATTTAGGAGAGATTCTAGTGTTTGATTTATAACTGTAGAAAACCTTTTTATATTATACTTAGCTATATATTTTCCAGAGATTGATTGATTGATTGATTTATGTCGGTCGTGGGGTTTGAACTCTGGGCTTGGGCGCTGTCCCTCAGCTTTTCAGCTCAAGGCTAGCGCTCTACCACTTGGAGCCACAGCACCACTTGTGGTTTTTTTCTGGTGGTTAATTGGAGATTAGAGTCTCAGGGACTTTCCTGCCCAGGCTGGCTTTGTACCTTGATCCTCAGATCTCAGCCTCCTGAGTAGCTAGGATTACAAGTGTGAGCCATTAGGTTCCTGGCAGGGGGTGTGCTTTTTTTTTTATGATTATGTATAATGAGCCTGTGTGGTATGAAATAAGAAAAATTTAAGAGTATATCCTTTCTAATCTGTATTTGCCTATAAAAATTTTAGGTATAATCTTAGATTGTCAGGCCAAACTTTGGGGTCTGTAGCAAAACTAGATAGCCTGGCAACTGAATCTTCAAGGTGCTTTTTAACTGACACATAGGATTCTATGTGTGTGCATGTGTGTGTGTGTGTGTGTGTGTGTGTGCGCGTGTGTGTGTGTGCGCGTGTGCGCGCATATGTATACATATGCAGAAGACATAACCTAAAATAAATGTGTATCTGTAAAATAACTGTAATCCAGTGTTTCAGGGTAAAGCACAGATGTGTGAAACACTCAGATGTTTCACGGTATAGTTTGAAAACTTGGACTTGATCTTTAAATGTCCTTAAATCCTAAAATTCTGTGTTTTGAAAGAGTTAAAACTTGTTCTTCTCGCTGCAAAATATTTATAAGTTGGCTTTTAGTAGCACTTGGATTGAATTTAAATTTTAGGCTCTATGAGTTGGATGGTCTTAGCACTCATGGTGTTTTAAAGTTTTTAGTAGTTGGAGTTGTTATTTTGTTAGAGTAGATATACAATGATGATTCATGTTTTCTTATTCCTGAAGTTAATATTCTGGAGAAGACATTAAAAAAACAAGTAAACATGTCTAATTTATATAATCATGTATGTAATGAAGAACCTAAAATATTAGCATTTGACTAGTGTTGAAAAAAAGGATTATTTCAAGAGAAAACCTGTATAGAGATTTCATTTGAGCAGAAACTAAAAGGTAAAAGGCATACAATAATTGGGATGAATGTTTTTCTAGAGGGAAGGAGAAGAATTCTGAGAGGTAGAATCATGATTTACAGGGTTAAAAATGAAAAAAAAAAATCCTAACAGTTTTTTTAGTGCTTTCTGCATAAGTGGGGCAAATCATAGGGGAGAAGAGTAATTAAAACATAGTCCTTGTCTCTTAACTCCTGAAAATACTGTGGCATATTATATAGTCTTACATAAGTCTTCATAAGACTTATTGGGAAGAGGAGTGTGTGTGTGTGTGTGTGTGTGTGTGTGTGTGTGTGTGTGTGTGTGTGTGTGTGTGTGTGTGAAGAGGAGTGTGTGTGTGTGTGTGTGTGTGAAGAGGAGTGTGTGTGTGAAGAGTGTGTGTGTGTGTGTGTGCGCGCCAGGGCTTGAACTCCAACCTCTCACTCAGCTTTCTTTTTCATAGTTGTCACTCTACCAGTTGAGCTATACCTCCAGTCCAGGTTTTTGCTGGTTAATTGGAGATTAATTGGAAATTTTGCCCAGGCTGCATTTGAACTGTGATCCTTCAAGTTTTAGCCTTGAGTAGCTGGTGCCTAGTGTGAGGAGGAATTTTTTGTTAAGAGATATTAAAAGTGTTTTACATTTAACAGAATTGTGGGTCTGTCTGTCTTCATGGAAAATTATATAGGAAAACATGTAACTTTCCACAATTTATATTTCCTTACAGAAGTGAAAATCTCTACAAGTTTTTAGTTTTGCAGTTTAAATAGTAGACTTAGAAATTAGCAATCGTTTTCATCCAATTTTCCTTGTACTGTTCGATATTACTATGTGATTTGCTCAATATTACTATGATTGTTCATATTACTATGTGTTTCTTGCATTGAATAATTCTCAGGTTTTAAGCTTTGTGCATGCTGTAAGAAATGCTAGGGTAGAGAAATCTTGTTGAAGGAGGTAATGAGTTAGTTTCAGGGAAGTGATGTTTGAGCTAGTATGGAGATAATTTGAGTTCATTCTGTGGGAAAGGGTATGGAAGTGGAATTGTGTTTCTCTGGGTGACTGCTAGGGTTTAAAACCAGCATGGTAATCCTCCATAGCTCTTACAATTCTAGGATTGCAAGAAGGATAGCTAAAAAAATGAAATAGCCATTATGTGATACCTTTTATATTGATTCTTTGGAGTCAGGTACCATTTTTATTTAGTGGCTTTTTTTCGTAACAGTGGAAGTAATAATAATATCTATACTTCAGGGGCACATTTTAGTTGCTGCAGTTTATTTGTAGATTAAAATGATGAGTTTCATGATATAATACAGTTTTTTGTGCTAGATGAAAGTATTTTGTATGCATATTTGCTGTTTTTTAATATTAAGAACTGTATGATTTTGAAACCCTGTAGTTGGTATCTTTTTGAGAAGTTGTTTGTAATACAGATAAATCAGAGCCAGTAGTTCAGTTTTGATATTAATGGGTAAAATTTGGTACTTAATGTTTTAGGACAGAAAAAATTTAAGTGTTAATTGACATAATTTGTAGTTGTAAGATTTAATGTTTGATTGAACTAAAATAACCAGTAAAATCTAAGTTTGTGGTAAGATTCACTAATAAAAACTAATATCTGTATTAGGAGTGCTTGTTTTGCAATTCTGTTATAGATATATGTGGGTGTGTATATTAGTCAAAATACTACACAAAACTGTTGTGCATTGTTTTAGATTGTCAGAATTGTAAATCTGACATTCAGAACTCCAAAATAAGTGTTTAAGGAAAAGAATTGATTTCCTGTGAATGTAATTTGAGCTAGGAATTACTTTGGTGTAGTAGTTATTACATACCATTTTTATTGTATGTATCTTGATGATTGTATGTATCTTGATTTCATCAAGTTGAAGTCTTTGAAACTAAACTAGTCTTCCTGAATTGAAGTCACCACTTACTGTTATTTGTTATGTCAGTACTGGGGCTTGAAATGAGGGTATCATGCTCTCTCTCAATTGGTTTTTTCACTCACTGGTTCAGCATTATTGCTGGCTAATTGGAGAATGAGCATCACAGACTTTTTAGTTTGCCTGGGTTGGCTGAGAACCATAATCCTTAAATTTCAGCCTCATGACTATCCAGGATTACAGGCATGAGCTACACTGGTACCAGGCTCATTTTATGGTTTTTAACTAACTGACATCTTTTCTTCCGGTTTCTGAAAAAAAAAACTTGAGGTTTGAAAAATGAGGATGAATAACTGCAGCTGCTCTTAGACATAAGGTTCTTGTAGGCATTTTTTTGTCTTTTTTTTTTGGAGGGACTTGTTACATTAAAGATAAGCTTTGGAGTCAAAAGAAGTAGCAACAATTTATTATGCCCTTTCTTGTATCACATTTACAAATGTAAACAAGAAGAATACAGTCTTGCACTTTAAGTCTAGACATGTGTCTCCAATTGAACATTTTGACTAGATGACATGAGTAGTGTTTGGAGCACTAAAAGGAAGTAATAGCATTGCTGTATCTGCAGCACTTGGAAATTCAGGGAAAATGCTTAATGTAGCACCTATTGTTTATTTTTGTGAAAGTTTAGAGAATTACATAATATTTTTACTTTTGAATATGTTCTCATCTTCAATAGAGAATATTTTGAAAGGATCCATAGTTAGATTCAGAATATGGGTTTTGATCTGGGATAAATTCTGATCTGAGCTCTACTTTATAAGCTGTGTGCTAGGACAAATCAACTAGTATTGAAAAGCCTCAGCTTTAAAAATAATACATGCTGTCAATATTGCTGCTGCCCTTTAAGTTAATAAAAGGAAGAGAATTTTAGTTAACTGTAAAGTATGTTGAGAGTATTAAAACAATTCTAATTATTAGTTGTAATGAACCAGGTAGTTTTTAAATATGTTATTCCATTCATTATTTATGTTTATCTTGTGATGCTACTGTACTCATGCAACACTGCTGTTTATGCATTTTTATTTAATTAAATATCTGATTTATTGAACTTAGGGGAATTGAGAGATAGTGAAGTGACCATAAATGATTCCATGCCAGCCAGTTTATGTATTTTGGGTACTTTTATGTGTGGAAACCCTGGCATTTATGTTTTGTAACTATATGTAGCAGAAAGTGTGCCTCACTTTCTTCAGTAAGAGTGTACATTATGAATATTCCTTGAGTTATTCTCATTTTTTATAGCTGTGTTTTGTGCTTTATTGTTAGGCAACCATTTTTTCAAAAAAGTATCATGCTTATTTAAAAAACACACTTGTGGGGGGTGTAAAGGTGGCTCAGTGGTAGAGTGCTTGCCTTGCATTCATGAGGCCCTGGGTTTGATTCCTCAGCACCACATAAACAGAAAAAGCCCCAAGTGGTGCTGTGGTTCAAGTGGTAGAGTGCTAGCCTTGAGCTGAAGAGCTGAGGGACAGCACCCAGGCCCAGAGTTCAGGCCCTATGACTGCTTCCCTGCCAAAAAAAATACACTTGTGATTTATAAGGAGTCTTGAAAATTACAGAGCAGTAGTTTGAAACTATTGCTAATTTTTTGTGTGTGTAGTATATGTGAAAATTTTACATTTCTTTCTTCCTTAAGTTTGTAAGGTCTTTTGTGTACTGAGCTTTTTGAAGCCCTAAAAGTACCATATAAGGAAAGCAGAATAGTACTAAATAGATACAGTAGCCAAGTAAGAAAAATGAATTACAAAGTAATGAGTCTAAAAAGTGTTGTGCATTGAAGGAAAAGGCATTGTATTTACTTTCTTTCCAGTAAAATCTAGTTATTTATTTTACATGCTTGTTAGGTTTGCTGGTTGTATAATTTTGTATTGGTATAAAAAGTTTGTTCCAAGTAAAATTCTTCTAAGAAACTAGAATTCTGCTATCCCAAATCTTAAATTACTCCTCCATTAAAAATATAATAACTATAGTACATAATTTAAAACTACACAAGGATAAGTGTGGGGGCTTATACTGAGAATCCTGGCGACTTTAAAGAGTTATGGTTTGAGACTAGTCAGGCAGTAAGTTAGTGATAGTCTCTCTCACTTTAGATTCTGTCTAAAATAAAAATAATTTATATCAAAAAGTGCCAGAGATATGGCTCAAGTGGCAGAGCTCAAGCCCTGAGTTCAGACTCTAGTCCCACCAAAAAATAAATTGATAGAAAATCATCTAAAACTTATTTGTAAAACATACTTACACAATTTATGAAGTAAACTTAGGAAAACATACAGATTCTGGTCATTATACTCCTTTATAATTTTAGTTGTTCTAATGTAGGCATAGCCATATTCTTAAGCATCACATATTTAACATGTCGATTTTTCTTAAAAAATGATTTTTAACACATTTTAGAAAAGCTTCAAAGACTTTAATTATGGAAATTATTATGAACTAGAGAACTTGTTCATAATAGTCTACATCCCAAGATACATTAATAAGGCTTTTAGTTTTAATTTTAGATGCCAGCTTTGGACAAATAATATTTTTGTTAAAATGTTGAGCAGGATAAAGACAATTTTTGTCTACTTTTATATTGTCAGTGATAGTGTTTATAGTATGAAAATTGTTCAAAGATGTAAAATGGTAATATTTTAAAATTTTATTTTTTAAATTTCCTGAATAGTGAATCTATGCAGTTGTAATAAATGTTGAAAGCATTTTTCTAAATTAATTCTTAGACTAAAGACAGGGCTAGGAATATTGCTCAAGTTATAGGGTGCCAGCCTAGCAAGTATAAGGCCTGAGTTCAAAGTCCAACATTGCTCTGGCCCCCCCAAAAAGTAAGACTAACTATAGGGTAAAAGTAATAATAGGTCTCTGGTCCCCAGGCAAGCATTATTTCATGCATCCTGTGGAAAAGATAAATGTTTTTTTTTGGGGGGGTCCGGTCGTGGGGCCTGAACTCTGGGCCTGGGCGCTGTCCCTCAGCTCTTCAGCTCAAGGCTAGCGCTCTACCACTTGAGCCACAGTGCCACTTCTGGCTTTTTTCTTTTTGCTTATGTGGTGCTGAGGAATCGAACCCAGGGCCTTATGCATGCAAGGCAAGCGCTCTACCACTGAGCCACCTTCCCAGCCCAAGATAAATAATGTTTAAGGTGACACAAACATAAAGTGATGTTAGTGCACAGAAATACTGCCCCAAAATTGATCAAGTAGACTGTATCAGCTATCAACCTAATATGTAGGGAAGATATTAAATGCTAAAATTAGGTTTTATTTTCATGAAGCTTAGGCTGTTTGGAGAGTTTCAAAATCACTCTAGTATTTGTGGATACATTTGAAATGGGTGATTTGTAGGCAAGACAAGCAATAACCTTTAGTTTCTTATAGATACTTTATGTTACTGACTTATTTGTTAATTTAGCAAATATTTCTTTAGCTTCTATATTCCAGACACTGTTCTAACACAATATAACATTATACAAAATGAAAACAAAACCAAACCTATATAGTGTGACAGTGGTGAGAATATATAGGAAAAGAAACCAAAGGAGCATTGCATATATATGGGGAACAGATTTAAATAATCTGGTCAGTGAAGTGCTTACCAAGAAGGGGGTTGGTAATGAGCCCTGTACAAAAGAGTTCCAGGAAGGGACAGCAACAAAGAGTATATACTCTGCAAAAGGAGACTTACTGTCTTTTGAGTGAAAATTGCAAGTGAACTTTGAGTGACAGATGTGCCACAGGAAAGGAAGAGAATGGTAGAAAGATTCAGAAAAATGAAGTAAGACTCTAAGCCATCATAAGGACTTTGACTTTTACTCTGATTAAAATTATCTCTATATATTCTTTATAGTTACTATAGAAAGTTAATTTAAATCTTTCTGTTTTACAGGTAGAATTAACTTGTCAGTTTTTGCAGAGGAGCCAGGTAGATTGTGTTGAATCAGTAAAACAGTTTGGAGTATATTGCTATCTTAAGTCTTCTGTGAACATGGGATACCTTTAGATAACTCTTGAATTTCCTTCAACAATGTTATGTGTTCCAGAATATGAATCTTACGTCTTTGTTAAGCTTTCTGTTAACTAGTTAGACTCTTCCATGATTTGGCAATGGAATTGCCTTCTTAATTTTATTTAAACTAGAGGCAGTTTCACTTTCCAGTCTGAATGCTTTCTATTTCATTCTGGCAATGGTCTTTAGTGCAGTATGGAATTAAAGAGGCAAGAATGGACAGCTTTGTCTTCCTCATCTTAGAAAAAAGTAGTATTTTGTCCTTCATTATGATATGAACTCTTCTGAAGGAAGGCAGTACAGGGATTTTGAACTCAGAGTCTTATGCTTCCTGAGCTGAGCATAGGCCCTCTAACTTTGAGCCATGTCTTCGGCCCTTTTTTGTTCCTATTTTTTAAATAGGAACAAATAGGTATCCCTTCCTGCCCAGATGTGTGCCTGGATTGTGATCCACCTAGTTTAGATCTCCCATTGTAGCTGGATGGCTGATGGGTAGTACCAAGCCCAGTTTCTTTTGTTGAGATAGTCTTCATGGATTTTTATGCCCAGGGCTGGAACATTTCTCTTGATCTCAGCTTTTCTCAAAGTTTGGATGAGGGCACATGCCACTGGCCTACTTGAGACCAAGGATCTTATGAACTTTTCTTCTTGAGCTGCCCTTGAACTTCAATCCTCTCAGCCTACCAAGTACCTAGGATTACAGACTTGAGCCACTGGTGCTTGATTTGAACTCTGATTTTATCATATGTACCTCCTATTAGTTTGAAGAAATTATCCTCTATTTCTAGTTAAGTTTCTTTTTGTTTTGTTTAGTGTGTTTTACTTACTATACTCTGTGGTTTTTTTTAAAAAAATTATATACCTTAAAGTAGGTGTACAAATTAGTTTATGATGGATCTTGATCGATGTTACCTCTTTTATCATTCTCCATTCCCTTCCACTCTAATCTTTGTCCTCAATTTCCTTAATTTTGTAGGATGTGCACTGAATATTATGACTGCATTTACTCTCTTCCTCTGTCTAACCTCCCCTTCTCCAACATTTCTCTCTTACTTTCCATGTTTTGAGAGTACTTGAGCTTCCCAGCACTCTGTTCCAAGCAAAGTCAGTTCTCTTGGAGAGTTTCAGAGTGCTCTACTCCTAGTATTCTCTGCTGCAGAATCTCTGGCTGTTACACTGATCTAGGGTAGAAGTAGGTCTAGGTCTGGATGAAATGGGCTGGAGGCAAGTGGAACCATGGTATTCTTGGCCTTTCATATTTCAGAGCCTCTGCCTGTTTTGTAAAGTTGTCGGAGGAAGAGGGGTCAGATATGACAAGTTCTGTCCAATCTTTCCTGAGGAGTACTGTAGAAGGAAGGAGCAATGTAGTTAGGTTCCTGCTTTCTTGTTGATTGTGTGTGTGTGTGTGTGTGTGTGTGTATAATCTTAAATACATAGTTTCTTCATACACAATGGAATTCTAGGCCTCCATCATTGCTATATTTCTTTAGAAAAAGCCCTGGAGGACTAAGTGGAAATTTTTCTTTCATTGTTGTTACGTTTTGTGCCATAGCTATGGCTTGAACTCAAGTTCTCGCACTGTGGCTTGGCTTTCTTGTTTATAGTTGGTGCTTTTCCACTTGAGCATGCCCCCAATTCTGGCTTTTTGCTGATTAATTGGAGGTAAGAGTCTCGTGGATTTGTCTGTTGAAGCTTGTTTCAAACTGTGGTCCTCAAGTCTAAGTCTCCTGAGTAGCTTGGATTATAAATATAAGCTATTGATCTCCAGCTTTTTATGTTGTTTTTAAGATAATTCCTTTTAAGTCATGATATTTTTCATTGATTTAAAATTATTAAATCAGCCTTATTTTCCCCAGATAATGCTTGATTTGTTTATAGTATATTAACCTTTGTCATTTTATTGAATGTGATATGAAGGTATATTTTGAATAGTTTTCTTTGTGTGTTTCAGTCTTCTTTTCTTTTTATTGATACCTTGTTTTAACAGGTTAGCATAAGGCTATTCTTATAGAAATGACTTTTTTTGTTTGTTTGTTTGTTTGTTTTTGGGTCCAGTTGTGGGGCCTGAACTCTGAGCCTAGGCGCTGTTCCTCAGCTCTTCAGCTCAAGGCTAGCGCTCTACCACTTGAGCCACAGTGCCACTTCTGGCACTTTGCTTATGTGGTGCTGAGGAATCGAACCCAGGGCCTCAGGCATGCAAGGCAAGCGCTCTACCACTGAGTCACCTTCCCAACCCTAGAAATGACTTTAAAATATTCCCTTATGTTGTATTTTCCAGAGGACAGTATATCATTATTTTTTAAATAGTTGGTAGAATTTTCTAGAGGTTTGTTTTCCTAAAGTTGTCTTGGAATACAGCTCACCTGTAACATTTATGTAATGTCTGTTGCTGCTTTTGCACTACAACACAGAATTGATTAGTTGCAACAGAGACTGGCCCACAAAGCCTAAAGTATTTCTATCTTCCTGATCCTTAAAAAGAAAAATTACAGCTTCTGGTCTACTGTATATATCCACATATTTATAGTGTTTATTTTCTTTAGTTCATGATATTTTATTTCCTACTTAGTATTATTATCATTAGTTCCCCTTTTGATACTATTTTGTTAGAACACATTTGTTTATGATGACTTACCTTTGTTTTTTTCATTTATAGATGTCTTTATTTTATCATTTTTGGATGATATTTTTGTTTATTATAGGATGAGTGGACAGCTCTTGGTAACAACAGCCAGAGTTGTGCAGTAGCAACTATATTCATTAGGTGGTTCACTGACTCCAGTTTTACCTACTCAAGACTACTTTTGGTTAATACTAATTACCATTTAATATTTACTATTGTGCTTAATTGGTTATCTTTCTTACTATAGAATCAAGAGGGATGTGAAATTTATATCTGTTAGGTGGCAAAATAAAACAAGGAATGCATGTTTTAAGAAAAGTGGGAGAGTTTAATGTCATTCTTAATATTTCAGTATATTCAGTTTGCAAAGGTCTTACTAATCCTTCCTCCCTCTCTCCCTCCCTCCGTCACTCCCTCTCTCTTTAGCTCTCTTTCTCTCTCTCTCTCTTTCTTTCTCTCTTTCTTTCTCTCTTTCTCTCTCTCTTTCTTCCTTTCTCTCTCTTTCTTTCTCTCTCCTTCCTTCCTTCCTTCCTTCCTTCCTTCCTTCCTTCCTTCCTTCCTTCCTTCCTTCCTTCCTTCCCTCCCTCCCTCCCTCCCTCCCTCCCTCCCTCCCTCCTTCCTTGTTGGTCGGGGAGCTGAATTCTGGGCCTGGACACTTCTAGCTCAAGGCTAGCCCTTTACCACATGAGCCATAGCGCTACTGCTGGCTTTTTCTGCTTATGTGGTGCTGAAGAATTGAACCCAGGGCCTCATGCATGCAAGTCAAGCATTCTACCACTGAGCTATCTTCCTAGCTCCTAATTTTTTTCTTAGTAGCTTTTTAAAAAACACTTCAGGTTTTTTTGTGGGGAAGTAACTTTCAAAATACTTTTACATGTTAAGCCATAATTTTCATTTTTAAACCAGCTCTTTTTTCTTTGTAGTTTTTTTCTTAAGTAATTTTTAACTGATCTTTATATTGCCTTTATTATTTTCTTATACATCAAAACATTAAAAATTATATAGAGCTAGATTTTTTTAAATTTTATTTGTGAACATACTGTACAGAGGAGTTACAATTACATGGGCAGGATAATGTGTACATTTCTTACCAAGCATTGCAGCCTCCTCCTTTGTTTACCCTTCACATCCCTTCCCAGCCTCCCCCCTCCACCCCAATCCCAATCCTTCTCCTTCCCTCCCTTCCCCCCCCTCACCGACATTGTAAAGCTCGTTTTCGACATGACAACTTGTACTTCTCATTGTTGCAACAGGTCCACCTGTATCCTTAATCAACTGGTTTTTCCCCATCTCCTCCACAAGTTATACTGACATCAAATATAGTGAAAGCAGGGGTTATACTGTGGGGGAGGGACATACAAAGCAACAAAGAGATAATCTTATAAATGTGTTGGAAACACATGCATGAAAGAAAAAAACATTAAAATACACATCTAAGGGTTCATTTTCCTGACATCACATTATCTGACCTTTTCCGCTTGAATCATACATATACTAGATATTACAAATGAGGGAAACCATGGGACCTATGTTTCTTTGGGCCTGGCTTACTTCATTTAATATAATTTTTTCCAAGTTTTTCCATTTCCTAACAAATGGGGCAATGTCATTCTTTCTGATGGAGGCATAGAATTCCATTGTGTATATATACCACATTTTCTTGATCCATTCATCTACTGAGGGTTGGTTCCATATCTTAGCTATGGTAAATAATGCTGCAATAAACATAGTTGTGCTGGTAGCTTTAGTGTGGTCTTGTTTGTAAACATTTGGGTAAATGCCCAAAAGTGGGATTGCTGGGTCATAGGGGAGTTTTATGTGAAGTCTTTTGAGGAACCTCCATACTGCTTTCCAAAGTGGTTGAACAAGTTTACATTCCCACCAACAATGAAGTAAGGTTCCTTTCTGTCCACCTCCCTCCAGCATCTGTTGTTGTTAGAGTTCTTGATTTTTGCCGTTCTAACTGGGGTGAGGTGATATCTCAATGTTGTTTTGATTTGCATTTCTCTTATGGCTAGGGATGTTGAACATTTCTTCATGTGTCTATTGGCCATCCTTCTTTCTTCTTCAGAGAAGTTTCTCTTTAAGTCTTTCGCCCACTTATTTATTGGGCAGTTGTTTCTTTCAGGATTTGTTGTTGGGGGGTTTAATTTTTTGAGTTCCAAGTATATTTTAGATATGAAACCCTTGTCTGTTGTATGGCTAGTAAAGATCTTCTCCCAATCCGTGGGCTTTCTATTGATCTTGCTAGCTATGTCATTTGCCCTGCAGAAGCTCTGCAACTTTATGCAATCCCATTTGTCCAACCTTTCTTTGATTTGTTGTGTTTCCGGGTCTCTATTCAGAAAATTTCGGCCTGAGCCAAGGAGACCTAGGGTTTCTCCTATTCCATCCTGTAATGTTTTCAGAGTGTCTGCTTTGAGTTCAAGGTCTTTGATCCATTTGGAGTTGATTCTGGTGCAGGGTGATATATAAGGATCTAGCTTAAGTTTTCTACATGTAGTTAACCAATTTTGCCAGCACCATTTACTGAAGAGGTTGTCTTTCTTCCATTCTATTGTTTTAGCTCCCTTATCGAAGATTAGATGGCTATAGGTTTGTAGGTTCATTTCTGGGTTTTCAGTTCTATTCCATTGGTCCTGAGGTCGTTCTTATGCCAATACCAAGCTGTTTTGATTACTATGGCTTTATAGTAGAGTTTGAAGTTTGGTATTGATATTCCTCCATCAGTGTTCTTTCCATTGAGGAGCGTTTTTGCTCTTCGGGGTCTTTTATTGTTCCATATGAATTTTTGGATTGCTAGAGCTAGATTTTTTAAATTTTTTTCCCCTTAATATTTTTTTTTGATGGTGCTGGGACTAAAACTTAAGACCTGTGTGTGCTAGACCTTTTGTGCCAAGCTACACCTCCATGCTTTTTCTAGATTTTGAACCAAGATCTGCATATGAAGGTCCCGAATAAAATACTTAACTCACACTAAATTTAATTTATCTCTAAAACCAACATATTTCTAATAAATAGGCTCTGAAACTTTTTCCAGTTCTTAGAAGGCCATTTTTTTTAGGTTATCCTCTGCCAGCAACCTAGTGCATGATATTTTTGTAAATGAGAGTCTTTACCTTTTAGTTTCATGAACTTTTATGATCCTTTGAATTTCTCAAAATAATATTTTGCACATAGAGAATTAAGCACATAAGCTTGTACTATAATAGTTAAAATGTTGATTTAATAAAATCAGTAACATGAATGTTAGAACAGTATAGTATATAGTAATTTTTAGATTAGTACTTAGTTTAAATAATAATTTAGATGTGGAGCAACAGAAGATTGTGAAAATATCTATGGGTCCCACTGGTAACAAAATTTATAGTTGAAAGTTGTTAATACCTCCATGGGCTTTTTGCTTGTATTTCTAATTAAGGAAATCCTAAGTTTTAGTTAGTTAAAGATGTAATTTCTCCTTCCCTTTCCCCCCTTTAATAAATCAGTTATAAAAAGGTGGTATAATTAAAATATTGATTCAAAGGTAGAGAACCTTTTTTCTGCCAAAGGCCATTTGGATATTTTGAATGTCATTCACTGACATACAAAATTAATAATGCGGGCAGGTGGCTGGGGGCCAGCCTACAAGAATCATGAGAAGTACACATCTGTCATGTACTAAATGATTTCAGAGGCCTTATATGGTTGTGGTATATTTCCCATGCTTATGGACCATTCACTCTTGAATCATGTGAGAAAGTTTGAAGGTCTGAAAAACTATTGTAATACCATAGTAAAGTAGCTATTGGAGAGTTAACCATGAGTGTCTAAGATGTTGTGTCAGCAGTAAAAAAACAAAGATAAAACCCTGAAAAACATTAGTAAAAGTTCAGGAAGATTGTATAAAAACACTTCTAAGGCTTTCAAATTAACAAAATTGAAATTGGAAATCTTAAAATGATATGATTTCTACAAAAGAAGATCATGTGAAAATCCAGTTTAATATTAAACTCAAGGAGCTTTTTCCTACATTCGGATAAAAGGAAATGAATTGAGGTTTATATTTTTAAAATTTTTGTTTTTAAATGGTTCCCACTAAGTGCCTTAAAATGAAGCTGATTGCTGGTCTTACTCTTATCAGAAGATGCTTCTCCTGCAGTCCTTTGAAGGAAAATGATATTTTCATAAACTGAAAGTTACTAAAGGATTTGATATTTTTGTGGTGCAGTTAATAAAATATATCAGTTGGGTGTCACTCTTTGAGGCACTTGAAATAACAGTGGTAAGCATTATAGACAAGTTTCCTTTATTTAAGGGACTTAGATTCTAAGGGATTAGAGACAGAAAACAAATGAAAATGCATGCAATTAGAAATTCCCTAAGGCTTTTCTGAATGCAGATTGGGAGAAATGTTAATGTCAATAAGGCATTTGGCATTGAAAAATTAGGATAAGATCATCATAAAGGAGCAATAAATACTAAGGCCCTAAATGGAAAACTAACAATATGCTTGAAAAACACTGAGAAAATTTGTGTGGCTGATACTTAGTACAGGCAAATGATAAGCAATACCCTTACTTTTTACCTATCATTGTAATCGCTACTTTGCGTCTACCCTTAATCTTCTTGCCTGCCTAATGCTTCATTATACATACTCACTAGCTTTGCTTAAGTACTTCAATGCCAGTACTGTTCCTGCATCTCTGCAGCTGTCTGTTACTGGGTCTAGAGTTACTGGAATATTTGTGAGAGAATAATACACATGTTAGAAGTAGTATATTAGGTTTCTAGTCATGTAATCCTAGCTTCTCCAAAGGTAGAGTTTGGGAGGATGGTGGTTCCTAGTTTCCTGGAACCATGCAAAGTTATTCACATCTCCATCTCAGCAAACTAGTGGGTGTGATAGTCAGGCCTGTAATCTTTATGGTCTGAAGTTGGGTTGGAGAGAGTGATACCCTATTTGAAAAAAAACAAAAAAGGATTGCAGGTGTGACTCAAGTGGTACATACCTAGCAATTGTAAGGTTTTGAGTTCAATTTCTAGAATTGCAAAAATATATATGTTAGGAAAGTTACCACTATAGAAGACATTCAAAAATTAGAAAACTGAATTATTATTTCAAGGGAATATTGCAGATTAAATTTTATTTTTCTTTGTAAATATAAACAACTATTCTTTTGCATGTTAATTATAAGACTATAAGACCTACATTATTAAGATACTCAGAAAAAATACTTTTAGTTATTGTGGCACTTTCCCCAGACCAATATGAAACTGAAATTGAGTTTTATCAGCCTAGTTTCTCATATGTTCCATAGTCATCAGGTCATGATTTTGAAGACATTTATTCTTGCAGCCAAATTAAAATTTAGTTCCTAACAACAAGGAAATATTCTTGAGATTGCATCTTTGCTGGGCCTATTAAGAAGAAAAGTTTGATTATTAACATACTTGTACAATTTTAAAACCCTATTTAATGATAATGCATCACAGGCGCTTCTATAAAATCAGTCATATCTTGTTCCAATTAATAGCCAACCTCAATATATCCTTTGTATCAAGTGAAACCTCTCCAGTTGGTTCATTGATTTTAACCTAAACAAATTTACACTTTAACTTAAAGACTTATAATGATTACTAAATTTTAGGTATTTTAGATACTATTTCCAGCCTCCAAAATACTTGGATATTATTTTGAATACTATTGAGCAGTTAAGGGGGAGAAAAAAAGAAAGCATGGTAAAAGCTGTAATTGTTCACTTTTCTGAGTTAATTACATTGACATGGAATATTTCAAAAAAAATTTGAGGTACTCATACTGCAAAATTTTTTGTAACCACTTTGTTTTACAGTATTTTAATCCTTATAGTTCTGCCTTCTCTAGGATATTATATGAGTGAGTTAATTAAGGATCTTTGCAATCTGAATCCTTTTACATGGCAAAATTTCATATGTTACTTGCATTAGTTTGGAGCTTGTTTGAAGCTTATAGTGCTGATCCAGGAAATCTTTAAAGTTTATTTGATTTGATTGCTTAAGCAACTGATTACCTTCTGAACCATACCCTGTGTTATGAGGTCTTTGTCTCTGGATGATGTCAACATGTTTTGACTATTTCTTTTGAAAGGCATTTTCTCTAGACTATTAATGTCTTCAGAGAATTTCTCCAGAATCTCTAGAGTTCTTTAACTGCAGTTTCTGTTCTGGTGCCTTGCTGTCTCCCCTAACTTGGAACTTCTTTAGATGGTTGATTTAACTCCATGAGAACAATAGGCTCCTATATAGATTCCACATACCTCTTCCTACCAGCCTTAAAACTACATGCAGTGAACAGGGAGCTCTAGTTTCTTGTTATTTAAAATGGATAAAAGTTATTTCTCCTAGCTTTGCATCAGTAGCTTACTTCTATAATCCTAGCTACTTAAAAGGCTGAGATTTAAGGATTATTCAAAGTCACTATGGGCAAGAAAGTCCAAGAGATTCTTTATCTCCAACTAACCACCAAAAAGACAAGTGGAGCTGAGGCTTATGTGATAGACTTGAGCAAAAAAGCTCAGGGACAGTACACAGGCTCTCTCTGTTCAAGCCCTAGGACCAGAGCACACACAGTTTCATTGTAGTTTACAAATATGTACTTGTCTTTTCTGACTCTTGAACATTTATAGTGCTCTTTGAAAAAACTGTATAAACAGTAGTATTCATGTTCTCTTATTTTCTTGTTTCTTTGAACACACATATATCTTCTTATTTCCACTATGGAGATTATCAACAATATATTGGTAAACCATTTTTACTACATTATAGTGAGGATAGTGGTGACTTTTTTCTATGTTCCCTCAGTTCATTTCTCCATTGTTTTCTAGAAAAGATCAATTACAGTATTGGTTGGAATTGATGTTGGTTATGGATTGAAACCTAGGTCATAGGGTATTTGAAATTATTCCTAGAGGAGGGAACAAAAGTAAACAAGTTTTTCCTCTATACTAAAATCTGCAGTTCTCCAAAGTGAAGATTAAATTGATTGATTACATAATTGTATTATTCCCATATTATTTAGTATATATATTTTCATTCTTATTGTTTCTTATATAATTAGATTGTATAATTATAATTAATGATTGTACAACATCTGGATCTGCTTCCTTCTGAGTACCCTAATTCCAAGCTGAGGATATGTAACTCAGTGGTAGAGTGCTTGTCTGTCTTGTGCAAAACCTTTTCTAGGTTCAGTAATATAAATGAATTAATGGTCAAAGAAATGATAATTTTCCTAATTCCTTGCCTAATGGTAGATGGTAGTAAGTAAATACAAATAGCTAAAAAATCTTTATTATTTTCGAGACATACTTAATTTCAAATCTACATATAAACTTGTATATATAAATCATATATATATAAATTGGTACTGAGCAATTACAGGTTTGTTGTAGAGTCAGACATCTAGCAATTTTAATTCAAATTTACACAATGTAAGATGGTAAAAATTGAGTAAAAACCTAGTGCCCACGAACTTTGTGCTAGTACATATAAAACAGGAGAAAGAAGATAGGATTTTGTCACATGAATTCTATTAAAAACAATATTATTTTCCCCTTGCTTATTTAAAAAATTTCTCTCCATGGGCTGGGAAGGTGGCTCAGTGGTAGAGCGCTTGCCTTGCATGCACGGGGCCCTAGGTTCGATTCCTCAGCACCACATAAGAAAAAAGCCAGAAGTGGTGCTGTGGCTCAAGTGGTAGAGCGCTAGCCTTGAGCTGAAGAGCTGAGGGACAGCGCCCAGGCCCAGAGTTCAGGCTCCATGACCGGATCCCCTACCCCCCAAAAAAATTTCTCTCCATTTTGCTTTTAGAGGTAACCCATATAGATATTTTTTATTTTAATAATATTGGTATGCTCTCTTTATGATTGTAATTATTCATTGACTATCTAAAGTATTTTTCTTAGGATTTAAATTACTGCTCTAAATGTAAATATAAACTTTAGTGGTTAGCAACAATATATTGTAGGTATGGATACATCTTTTTGGATTTATTTATCTTTATCCAGGTTAAGAAGTGAGTGCCTCTCTCACACACACAATTATATTATGTTGGAGACCCAAAGATAAACACATCAGTGGAAGTTGGCATTTTTGTTGTTCATTGGAGTAAACTGTAATACTGAATTGGGTTTATATTTATAAATCACCTTAAAATAGGATGCTCTCATTTTATGGCATAGAAATAAGCTTTACACATGCCTTTAATCAGTAGCTATAAAAGTAACTTAACATTCCTAGCTGTGTGCTGGTGGCTTATGCCTTTAATCCTATCTACCCAGGAGGCTGAGATCTGAGGAAAATGGGTTGAAGTCCTTTGGGGCAGCAAAGTCCATTTCCAGTTAATTACCAAAAAGTGGAAAGTGGAATTGTGGCTCAAGTGGTAGACTGCTGGTATTGAGCCAAAAATATCAGAGTCGGAGCCCCAGACCTTGAGTTCAAGCCCCAGGACCAGCATCAAACCTCCCCCACCCCTAATGTAACTTACATTCCTGTTATCAATCCTATTATCAAATAAGAATTCAGTTAAATGACAGAATCTAAATTAATTTAATATTGCTGAGACTAACAAGGCAATATTGAAGAGAAAAAAATGGTGGTAGTCAAGGGGTGAGCTATTTTATATACTTTGATTTTCTCACTTTAAATTTCCTCTTTGTGTGTGGTGTTGTATAGTTGTAATTGGAGAAAAAAGGAGTAAAGAGGGAAGAGTTATCTCGAAATATATCTGCCAGTCTAGTGCTCCCTAGATAAAAGTATAAGATAATTAGGATTTTTTGTGTGTATATAATATTGGATGTATTTTGTTGCTGTTCATATATTTTTAGTAATTTTGATGGCTTTTGGATAATTCCACTCTAGAGGGAGAACTGGTGGGCGGTCCTTCCTGTGACACGACCCTTGAGTGACAGTTCTATTTGATTGCCTCCAGTACTGTGAGGAAAGGACACGACTCTATGGTGAGGACTGATGGACATACATTATCTGAGAAAAGAAACTACCAGGTAAGATTTTCTTTTTTCTCCCATCTTCTATATTGGTTATAGCTACATTGAACTGTTTAATGTGTCATCTTAGTTGGAAATACTCTACTGGATATATGTGAATTTGAAAAATTTAAGTTACAGTCATAAAGAAATGTTAGGATTTACTGTTGATATAGTTGGTAACATTTTTCAGAATAAAGCATGTTCATCATATGTATTTTTCAGTAGAAGCATTGTATTTTTCATGAGTATCTCAGAAATGTAGACAAAATTAGATTACAGTAGAAATAGAATGAGACTCAAGTTATTTAAGACCCAAATTTTGTGAATTTGTCATTTGTTTACTGTCCTTACAATGCTTGTTTTCTTGTTTAATAAGTTGGCTAATAATATCCATCTCTTATATGTAGGTGTTTGTATAGGGGTACTTCAAACGTACCAATCAAATTTTGAGTTTTTAAAAATAAGTGAATTTTAGGGCTGGGACGGTGGCTCAGTGGTAGTGTGCTTGCCTTGCATGCCTGAGGCCCTG
This sequence comes from Dipodomys merriami, assembly GCF_024711535.1. Lineage (NCBI taxonomy): Eukaryota > Metazoa > Chordata > Mammalia > Rodentia > Heteromyidae > Dipodomys > Dipodomys merriami. The sequence goes on from NW_027202271.1 coordinate 30,358,392, forward strand.
GGTTCGATTCCTCAGCACCACATAAGCAAAATGAAAAAAGCCGGAAGTGGCACTGTGGCTCAAGTGGAAGAGTGCTAGCCTTGAGCTGAAGAGCTGAGGGACAGTGCCCAGGCCCAGAGTTGAGGCCCCACAACGGGACCCCCCCCAAAAAAAAGTGAATTTTAGAGATAGTACTATAAACTAATTTTTAACAACATTTTAATTTAATTTTTTAAAAAGAAAATCTGCTTTATTCATTTGTAATGCTACAGTATTATCTAGTAATCTAAAATGCTGAACAGTTTTCAGACATCTTTCACAAATATGTATCTTCCTTTACCTCAACAGTTTCATTCCTTCTGGGCCTTGAAGGCATACCGAGTCTGATAGCAACAGCTTTGGTTAGCTACTCAGTTTTGTCTACTTACTATTTCCTTCCTTCCTTCCTTCCTTCCTTCCTTCCTTCCTTCCTTCCTTCCTTCCTTCCTTCCTTCCTTCCTTCCTTCTTTCCTTCCTTCCTTCCTTTCTTCCTTCCTCCCTCCCTCCCTCCCTTCCCTCCCTCCCTCCCTCCCTCCCTCCCTCCCTCCCTTCTTCCCTCCCTCCCTCCGTCCCTTTTGAAAAAGTGAACAGTGGAAAATTGTAAATGAGATTGTATGGTTTGTAATAGCAGAGTCTTCTATTAAAAGATCTGGGTTCTGGTTTGGAAACTGTCTCTAATTTTAAAATGCATATGTATTTAACCTTTGTAGAATTTAAAATTTAATTCAAGGTATGAAGTTTCTTGCCAGATCTTTACAATTTTAATCAGCCAGAGAAAGTGGGAACTGTACTGTAACCTTTTTGTTGTTGCTGTTCTTGTAGACTTGACCAACATAGACTTTGCTCATTATTTGTACTTGCTGTAGCTCCTCATAAGATTTTGATTAGTCTTACTTCTTGAGCTTTTGGTAGGTTTTACTACTTTATTCTAAGAATATTATGATTCTAGGTTATGTGGCATTTCAGCACTCATAATCTGGATGTTAAAGTGTGAGTACAGAAGTTTTATATGATGCAGTATAGTAAATTTGACTCTTGTACCCATATTCATGTAGTATTCCAAAACTGACACTTAAGGAATAAAGCAGGATTATGTTTTACATATGAAGAGATTTGCTTATTTTTCTTATGCTTCTCTAAAAGTACTCTTGTATTCGTTTCCTAATATTACAAGTTTTGAACTTTCCTAGAAAATGCTGTTTTGGTTAGGGTTTTGCTATGTAAAAACATTTTCTTTTATCTTTCATTGTTTCATAGTGATACTTAATGCATATTGAAATAGTTTAAGTGTACATTGAATAATTTAATAGTTTAAATCCTTGAAATAGTTTACATCTGGGCTGTAAAATAATTTTATCTTTTAAGCCTTTCTGAAAAAGACAAAGAGATATAATTTTTTATCTAGCATGATAAGCATGTAGATATTCAAATGAATATTAAATTAGCAAGCTGAAATTGATATTTGTGCTAACATCTGTTAGAGTTTGTATATATTAAGAAAGTTTGTTTAAAATTTTTGACTTTGGAGGAATTTTGTTATTTTTTCATAGTTAAAGTAGAAATTCTTGGTATTTAAGTTTATAACTTTTCATTTGTCCTTGACAGCTTTTTGCTTTTAGAGCACTCTAGATTCTTATGTTTATTTAAGCATACTGATAACATGCTAATATGCAAGTTTAACAAGAAAACTATTTCTCCTGTTGTCTTTGCTTATAGACCTGATTTGAACTGCAAGAATTTAACCTAGGAAGGTACATTCTTTCACAGTGGGTATGAAGTACTCATTTTTATTGCAGTACTTCTTTAGTTTTTCACTATAAATTAAATTGGATATTTGGAATTTGAATATAGTAGATGCAGTTTATTTCAATAGATAGGTTAGTGTCTTAGTTCAAATGAGACAGTATATTTAAATGTTTCATAGTTTGTTCTTTTTACATAGATTATCAAACTTTACCCAGGAAATGTTAATGTCAAGTTTTTTACCAGATGTTCTTACATATATTAGTTTATCCAGGCTAGGAGCTTGCACAAATCTAAATTATCATAATTACCAATTTAACTTATCAGTAGCTATCCCTTTGTTAATCATAACTATAAGACATTTGCATAATCTGTTTGCATTCTGGTCCTCCATATGCTTTAAAAAAATTATTAAAAATGTTTTCCCCAGTGCCTTTTGTGTTACTTCTTTGAATAGTTGTTTTTGTTTTTTTTTTTAATTTAGAAATGAAAAACTCCTTAAAGATCCCTGGCATGCACCTTTTACACTTTCAAGCCTTTAAGTACATTGATTCTCTTTTGATTCAAGAGTTTCAGTTTCTCCAGAAGCCATTCTGCTATGGGTTCAGTGTTCCTTTTTCTTGCTTTGACAGCCTTTCTGTGTATTTCTAGTTTAATTTTAACATAATAACTTGCAGTCATTATTTTGTCTTTGTCTTCCTGTGGATTTGTATTATTTAATACTATAGGTACTAACCAAATGTGGCTGTTTCAACTCAGGTTAATTAATACTACAATTTGATTTGTCAATCACATAATCTATATTTCAAGTGTTTAATAGCTATATGCTGTTAATAGTGGAGGTTATAGATTAGAAAGCTTCTATCATTGCAGAAAGTTGCAAAATTTTGCTGCTGTGTGTAATAAGCTTCTAGACACTAGAGCCATATCTGTTTGTCTTGGTTCATCTAGTAGCTAGCATATTACCTAGTGTAAGTTCAATGTATATAATTTCAATAATGAATCATCAAACTGATGGGATGAAATGGGGAAATATGCCAGGTAACTTATTAATAATATTTTCACAGTTTTTACTCTGAATGGAACTTTTTATTACTATTCTTTAAATGATAAAAGTAACAGATGCTGTTTAAGAATGTTTAAGAAGAATGTAAAATATGTGAAAGTTTACCTTCACAGCTTACTCAACAGTTTTGTGTGTATCTTTTCATACCTTCCTCTGTTTAACTGCAGGTGCGATTTGTTACGTTTGATTTTAACAAATGGGTATTATGCAGCTTATTTTTTATGCTTACGGAAGTACCTCATGTTATAGCTCCTTCCTTGCCACCTTTCCCAGAAGTTTGTCATTAGTTTGACTTTTGTGTTTCATTTTTATTTTGTTACTTTTATTATGTATGTGTGTTCACATACACAAACATTTATTTGTTTTGAAAAATGCCTTATTCTATTATTTTGACTAGGACAAAGGTAATGAATTTCTAGCCCACAATCCTAAATAATTTCCTAGATATTCTATTGCTTAAACACCTGCATAGCATAAAGCATTAAAAACATGTTTCCTAATTATTTAGCATATAGAAATGCATTGGTAGCTACATTTCTGTTTAATATGTAGGAGTATAGAACTATTTACAAATTAATGTTTTTCTTTAAAATTTAATTAAAATGTCAGTGGAAATAAGCAGTGAGTCTCAATTTTCATTTTTATAACATTTATTAAAATTCATTGTTTACAACCCAAATATACCTTTCAGTTGATAATATTTTAGAGTTGTAATTATGCCATACTAGTGACTTCCTGTTGATTCTCTCTGCTACACTCAAAATGCACAAGCTTCAAAGTACCTTAGAGTCTACGTCAAGTAGTATGTTAAAGACACATAGTGAATATAAAGAACTTGTAGTAAAAGAAAGTAAATAGGAACTTTTTATTATTTTTTTTCTTATTGTGAAAATACTGTACAGAGGGGTTACAATTACATGGGCAAGATAGTGAGTACATTTCTTATCAAGCATTGTAGCCTCCTCCTTTGTTTACCCTTCACATCCCTTCCCCACCCAATCCTCCCCGCCCCTCAAGTTGTAAAGTTCGTTTTTGACATGACAACTTGTACTTCTCATTGTTGCAACAGGTCCACCTGTATCCTTATTTAAACGACTTGTTTTTCCCCTTCCCCTCCACAAATTATAGGACATCAAATACAGTGAAAGAAAGCATGGGTTATACTTGGGGGGAGGGACATACAAAGCAACAAAGAAATAATCTTATAATTGCGTTAGAAACAAATGCATGAAAGAAAAAAAACATTTAAAATACACATCTTAGGGTTCAAGAACTTTAATAACAACAGATGCTGGAGGGGATGTGGACAAAAGGGAACCTTACTTCATTGTTGGTGGGAGTGTAAACTTGTTCAACCACTTTGGAAAGCAGTATGGAGGTTCCTCAAAAGACTCCACATAGAGCTCCCCTATCACCCAGCAGTCCCACTTTTGGGCATTTACCCAAATGTTTACAAACAAGACCACACTAAAGCTACCAGCACAACTATGTTTATTGCAGCATTATTTACCATAGCTAAGATATGGAACCAACCCAGATGCCCCTCAGTAGATGAATGGATCAAGAAAATGTGGTATATATACACAATGGAATTCTATGCCTCCATCAGAAAGAATGACATTGCCCCATTTGTTAGGAAATGGAAAGACTTGGAAAAAATTATATTAAGTGAAGTAAGCCAAGCGCAAAGAAGCATAGGTCCCATGATTTCCCTTATTTGCAGTGTCTAGTATATGTATGAGTGAAGCAGAAAAGGCCAGATAAGATGATGTTAGGTACATAGGAACTTTTTCTAAAGAGATATTTAGCAATTGAACATTTGTCCTGATCTGGTGCCCAGAGAAAAGAGATTTTAGTTATTGTTGCTATTTGGTATTAGGAAAGAGAAGGAGCTAGTGAAGAAATAAATTTAATAGCAAATGCTTAGAATCCAGTGAATTAGTTGATAGTTTTCTCTTGGAACTCTTGAAAACAAATAGCCGTGATTTACTATTTTCTAGCGAGAGATAGCAAAACTGCAAAAGTGATGACTTGTTACGTTTCATTCTCCCAGAGCAATAAAGCTGTTGAAATGAGGTTGCTTCTTAGAATGACCTTTTGTTGTTGTTGTTGGTTGTAGGGCTTGAATTCTGGGCCTGGGCACTGTCCCTGAAATCTTCAGCTCAAGCCTAGCACTCTACCACTTGAGCCACAGCGCCACTTCCGGTTTTCTAGTGGTTTGTTGGAGATAAGAATCTCATGGACTTTCCTGCCTGGGCTGGCTTTGAACCACCATCCTCAGATCTCAGCTTTCTGAGTAGCTAGGACTACAGGCGTGAGTCACCGGTGCCCAACTAGAATGACATTTGGTGGGGGGGGGTTGTCCGGTTTGGGGCCTGAACTCTGGGCCTGGGCACTGTCCCTTAGCTCTTCAGCTCAAGGCTAATGCTCTACCACTTGAGCCACAGCACCACTTCCGGCTTTTTTCTTTTTGCTTATGTGGTGCTGAGGAATCGAACCCAGGGCCTCATGCATGCAAGGCAAGCGCTCTACCACTGAGCCACCTTTCCAGCCTATAGAATGACTTTTTAATGTGATGCTTTGGCTCATGGTATGATCATACTGTCACAGAAGAAACTGACTCTAACCCAAATTGATTTTTTAGAATAAAATTTGATACTTTAGCCAGGTGCCAATGGCTCTTGTCTGTAATCCTAGCTACTCAGGAGTCTGAGATTTAAGGATCATAGTTTGAAGCCAGGCAGCAAATGGTCATAAGTGGAGCTGTAGCCCAAGTGGTAAAGCACTAGCTGTGAGTGAAAAAGCTGAGAGAAAGTGCCCAGGCTCAGAGCTCAAGCCTAATACTAGTACCAATGTCTCTCTTTCCTGTCATAGAAAACATTCCCTGTCTTCTAGGGAAAAAAAGAAGAAGAAGAAGATACTTATTTGACATTTCTGGTTTTTCTTTCTGATGTAATGGGCAACCATGAATCTTCTTGAATTGTTCATTGGTTGCCTTAGGACTATCTGATGCTAACATTTCCTTGAATATGCTGTATTCAAGCATATTCTTCCTTACCTTACCTTCTAAAAATCATCTATTGAAGTGGTATTTGTTTTCTTTTGCTGGTGGTGCTGGAGTTTAAACCCAGGACTTCACACTTTCTAGAAAAGTATTATAACACTTGAGTACTTTTGTTTTTAGTTGGTTTAAAAATAAGGTTCACTGTCTTTGTACTTGACTGACTGTAATGACCTCAGACTTGCATCTGTTATTTTCCATCTCCAGTAGTGGAGATATATAGGCATGTCCCACCATGTCTGGCTGAATTTTTGAAATAGCAAGTTTCACCAACAGCCTTGGTTTATAGCACCCTTTGTGTGGCTGTAATTGTGTGTGCGCGCACACATGTGCGCGTGCGTGCATGTGTGCCTGTGTGTGTGTGTGTGTGTGTGTGTGTGTGCGCGTGTGTGTGTGTGTATGTGTGTGTCTTTGCAGGTCTTGGGGCCTGAACCTCAGGGATTGGGCATTGACCCTGAGCTTTTTATTTGCTCAAGGCTGGATAGCACTTTATCACTTGAGCTCCAATTCTGGCTCTTTTGGTGGTTAATTGGAAATAAGATTCTTATGGACTTTACCACGTGGGCTAGCTTTGAACTGTGATCCTTCGATCTCAGCTTTTGAGTAGCTAGGATTACAGGAATTATCCACTGGCACTCGGCAGTAATTTTTTTTTTTTTTGTCAGTTGTAGAGCTTGAACTCTGGGCCTGGGTGCTGTCCCTCAGCTCTTCAGCTCAGGGCTAGCGCTCTACCACTTGAGCCACAGCGTCACTTTTGGTTTTCTTGTGGTTTATTGGAGATCAGAGTCTCACGGACTTTCCTGCCTGGGCTGGCTTTGAACCGTGATCCTCAGATCTCAGCTTCCTAAGTAGCTAGGATTACAGGTTTGAGCCACCAGCACCTGGCTTATGTATGTATGTATGTATGTATGTATGTATGTATGTATGTATGTATGTCGGTTGTGGAGCTTGAACTCTGGGCCTGGGCACTGTCCCTCAGCTCTTCAGCTCAAGCCTAGCACTCTACCTTTTGAGCCACAGCGGCATTTATGGTTTTCTGAGTGGTTATTGGAGATAAGAGTCTCACGGACTTGGACTGGGAAGGTGGCTCAGTGGTAGAGCGATTGCCTTGCATGCCTGAGGCCCTGGGTTCGATTCCTCAGCACCACATAAGCAAAAAGAAAAAAGCCGGAAGTGGCACTGTGCCTCAAGTGGTAGAGTGCTGGCTTTGAGCATAAAAAGAGTCTCACGGACTTTATTAAAGCCCTAGCTGGCTTTGAACCACGATCCTCAGATCTCAGCCTCCTGAGTAGCTAGGATTAACAGGCAACAGCCACTGACAGCCAGCTAATTTCTTTTTTTTAATAATTCCTCTAGGCCAAAGAAATTGTTTTAGGCTAAGTCACATGGTTTCTGATAGAGGCTGTTGTGTTTCCCAAGAAGATTTAAAGTGGAGCACTTGTGTATTCATTTTAGAACTGTGATTCTACCCTTGGGCATTCAGACACTAGGCTTTATATATAAAATACAAAATAGTCTCACAAAGTTTCTTAATGTAAATGATTTGTCTCAATTATGAATATGGGATGCATTGTTAAACTAAAAATCAGTAAATTAGTGCAAGTATTTCTGTGCACTAAAGAAAATATAGAAGCAAGCAAAGCTGATTCTGAGATAATAATACTGCTTATGACAGGTTGGTCTTTTTTTTTTAAACTTGTTCTTAATTAACTTGTTCTTAATTTAACTTGTTCTTAATAAAAAATATGACAGACAGCAAAACCCGTGAAAGTATTTATAATAAAACTGGTGACATTTGGTCCCAGGTGGCTCACACTTGTAATCCTAGCTACTCAAAAGGCAAGATCTAAGGATCACAGTTCAAAGCCAGCCTGGAATAGGAAGTCCGCAGCCTGGACAGTGCCACTTCCGGCTTTTTTCTTTTTGCTTATGTGGTGCTGAGGAATCGAACCCAGGGCCTCAGGCATGCAAGGCAAGCGCTCTACCACTGAGCCACCTTCCCAGCCCTCCATGAGATTCTTATCTCCAATTAACTACCAAAAGGCACAGAGTGGAGCTGTGACTTAAGTTAGAGAGCACTAGCTATAAGCCCAAAAACTCAGGGACAATGTCTGTTCATTGGGTTCAATCCCTGGGAGTGTGCAAAAACAAACACTCAAAAAAAAACACAAAATACATGTATATGAGAACGGACATAAAAACCTACATTTATCAATTTTTGTGTATATAGAGTGAAAGCACTATCAGCAGATATTCCACTGGCAAGTATATCTTACCAGTTTGAAACTGGGATAGATTTTGCCAGCTTCATTATATGAGGATAAGGGGCTGCATGGTAAGGTTGAAGTAACTAGTAGAGTCTACCTCAGTGAACTCTTGGAGAGTGATGCACCCACATTCCCTCCTAGGATATCAATGATGAAGGGAATAAAAGTGGATAACAGCCAGGTGCAGTGGCTCACGCCTGTAATCCAAGCTACTCAGGAGGCTGAGATCTGAGGATCATGGCTCAAAGCCACACTGGGCAGGAGATGCTCCAGTGGTAGAGTGCTGGCCTTGAGCTGAAGAGCTCAGGCCCAGAGTTCAAGCTCCACAACCGACCAAAAAAAGTGGGAACAGATATTGGAATAAAAATGATAGGGCAATAGAGCCATAAAAACAAGATGGGAAGGGATGGAAAGGGGAAACAAGGAGGAGGCAACAATGCTTGATAAGAAATGTACTCATTACCTTGCCCATGTAATTGTAACCCCTCTGTATGGTATTTTCACAATGAAAAAAAAGAGAAAAAAAAGGGCATCATATTTTCAAAACATTACATGAAAATAACCAAATAGGGAGGTTTATTAAGTTACAAAAGTTATCTCAGAGTCATTCTAAAATATCAGATACATTAAATTCAAAAGATCCTCTAGAAATATGAGAATGAATATAACAATTTTTAGTTCTATCCATAATGCTTATGCTTATCTATCATTTGATAATATCAAAATTAAATTTTTTCCCAGTTTGTTGTGATGTCAGAGACAGCAAGTAAAGACATTCTGTTTATTCTCCTAAAATAATTTTTTTTGCTTTTTCATATTTACCGTTAATCTGATTTTTATAAACTAATCAGCAGTGCTCTTGAGCTCCTTGGATAGGAGGGTTTATATGCATGGGCTTGTTACTTCTGTCTTTTTCTGTTATTTTGATGTGCTCATGTATACACCTGTATCATGTTTTTTAAACTGTAGTTTTGTTTTAAATAATGATGTCTGTCTGATTATGTTGGGCTTTATGAATGTTTTGGCTTTTCTTGATCATTTGTTTTATGAATGAAAAGACTCCTGCCAGCCCCCAAAATTGTTGAAGTTATAAACAGAATTATGTTTTTTGTTAGAGATTTGATACATTTATAATTTTTGTTTTATACATGAGTTTATATATTAGGGTCTTTTATACTTTATCTCATTTTCATATATTTAATATATTTTATGTTTAAGTATGTCTGTTGATTGATTATAAATGGTAATTTTAAAGATACTTATAGGTGTTATTGTTAAGTTGAAGTGGTTAACTCAAAATTTTTGTATCTCTTAGTCTTATGAAGCTTTCTTGTTTTTACAATTTTCATAATTTATGTGCAGTCTTTTTGATATTTTCATGTGAATAGTATCATTTGGAAATGAGAGTTTTGGAATTTAACATTGTTATTTTAATTACATTTCTTTTCTAAACTTTCTAGTACTTCTGTTAAAATATTGACATATTAGTAATCTTTCATCTTATTGTCATAGAGGAAAAGATTTAAATTGTTATAAATATGAGGTATGATATATAAATTTTTATAGATAAGCTTATTTAAGTGTAAAGAAATTACTCCTAATGCTACTGTCTGATTTAGAGATTTTTTTTCCTCCGAAAAACATGTATTTTTCCTACTGATATGTGAATCTTGCCTTTCTTCCTTTTTATAATCTTCAAATTGATATACAAAGGTCTTTCAACTTAACATGTTTATTTATGTATACACTACACCTTTCTATCATTCTACCTCCCACTGAGGAAACTTTCATTCCTAAAACTGCATTTTCCTCTTTATTTTCATTAGTTCTGTTAGAGATTTGTTCATTTTACTAGGAATGAAATCTTAGTATGTAATTATTATTTTTTTTGGGGGGGGGTCCGGTCGTGGGGCCTGAACTCTGGGCCTCAGCCCCGTATGTAATTATTTTTAACATTTATTTTTATTATATGTTGTCATTCATTATTGCTTTGCTAAGTGACTTACAGTTTCCAAACGTAAGTTTTTTTTTGTTTCTGTTATTTTTTTAAATAATCTTTAGTGGCTAACAGAAGGTACTTAATATAATAATTATTTCTTTATGTGCCTAAAATACTTTTGGAGGCTAAATTTCCCTCATCTGTGCTTAGCAATACATTTAAAAATGACAGTTACTTATATTTTCATAGTAATCTCCTGTATTTCCTTCTGATAATATCTAACATATACAGTAAGAGTAAATATTTGTTGGATAAATCATGGAGCATTTTTAGTTGTTTTGGACTGAGGCTTTTTAGTTCTTTAATTTCTTTCTTTCTTTCTTTCTTTTTTTTTGGGGGGGGGGTCTGGTCGTGGAGCCTGAACTTTGGGCCTGGGTGCTGTCCCTTAGCTCTTCAGCTCAAGGCTAGCGCTCTACCACTTGAGCCACAGTGCCATTTCCGGCTTTTTTCTTTTTGCTTATGTGGTGCTGAGGAATCAAACCCAGGGCCTCATACATGCAAGGCAAGCGCTCTACCACTAAGCCATCTTCCCAGCCCTAGCTCTTTAATTTCAAAATGTGTATGCATTTATACTTACTTGTTTAATACTTTTTTTAAGATCTTATTTGGAATTTCTCTTCCTGTGATCTCTATAATGTAATCTCATTGTTCTTTATTTGAATGGTAGTGATAGTTTTTATTTCTGCTTTTTGTCATCTATAAATAGATTTAGTATTCTTCCTTTCATTTTCTTTTCTTTTTTTCCCTCCCCTTTTTTTTTGTTTATCTACCTTTACATTTTTCCTTACTTCCCTTTCCTATATGTTCTTCATTATGGTACATTTCTTTTCTAATTAAAGGATTTTTTTTTTTGGTCCGGTTGTGGGGCCTGAACTCTGGGCCTGGGCGATGTCCCTCAGCTCTTCAGCTCAAGGCTAGCACTCTACCACTTGAGCCACAGTGCCACTTCCGGCTTTTTTTTTTTTTTTTTTTGCTTATGTGGTGCTGAGGAATCGAACCCAGGGCCTCATGCATGCAAGGCAAGCGCTCTACCACTGAGCCACTTCCCAGCCCCAAGGATTTTTTTTTTAAAAAACCTTTTTCCTATTGCATTTCTGATAGCAATGAATTCTTTACGTTTTGAATAACAGAAAAGTATTTTACTTCATTTATAACGATATTTTTCTGGGTAATGAATATTTTGACAGTGTTTCTTGTAGAACTTTAAAATATGTTGTTATACATTTTTGGTGGCTCATGCTTATATCTAGCTACTCAGGAAACAGATTGTAGATCTAGGCCAGTTGAGTGAAAAAAGTTTGGGAGACCACCTCCCAAACTGGGTGCTTGTCCACTTAGAAGTGTGCAGAAAGCAAGACCCTATCTCAGAAATAACCAGAGCAAGCCAGGTACTTGTGGCTCATGCCTGTAATCCTAGCACTTACAAGGCTGTTATTGAGATCTGAGAATTGAGATTCAAAGGCAGCTGGGGGAGAAAATTCCCTAAAACTTTTAGCTCCAGTTTACCAGCAAAAAAGCCAGAAGAGGAGCTGTGGCTCAAGTGGTAGAGTGCCAGACTTGTGTGGAAAAGCTAAATGACAGTGCCCAGGCCCTGAAGTTAAGCCTCCCTTCCTCTACCAGAATATACACATACACATGCAAATAACCAGAACAAAAAGTGCTGGAGGTGTGGCTCAAGTGATAGATTCTTGCCAAGTGGGTTGCCTTGAATTCAGATCTCTGTAATGCCCCCCAAAACTATTCCATTTGTTCATGGTGCCGCATGCCTACATATCCCAGCATTCTAGAGTCTAAAACAGGAAATGATTAGTTCAAGGCTGGTCTGGCTACGTACCAAGACCAAGATCCTATTTCTAGTAAAAATATACTGCGGTTTTTATTTGGGGTCCAATGTATTTTATGCATCTTTTCTGTCTTTGGGTAATGTTTTTTGTCATTTTATTTATGATGTCTCAGATATATGTTTTGATTGTGATGTAAACTGGTATCATTTATAACTCTAGTACTTTGAATTTGTTGTGCTTCTCAAGAAATACAGCATCTTTCTAGCCTTTATAAATCAAATTTGGTGATTTTTTTTTGATGATTTTTTTTCTTTATTTCTTCTCCACTATATTTCCTATATTTTTTCTCTGCTTTCTGTCCTGTGGGAACTCCAATTACCCTGAAATTGTTCTCTAACTTACTGACAGTCATTCACATTTACTTCCTCATGTTTTATTTAAGATAGTATTTTAGTACTATGTTTTCCAGTTTACTGTTGTCTTTCAGCCATGGCAGTCAATTTTTTTTACCTTGATTTGGAGATTAAATTTAATTATAATGTCCTCTACTGATTATATCATTGTTGTCATAAAATGTCTCCAGAAATAATGTCTGTTTCTGTTGATATTTTTCTTTGTTTTTTTTCTTTGTTATTTTTGACATTTTATTTCAGCATCAGTCCTTTGTAACTTTATTCTGTTAAATGTAAAGCATTGTTCTATATTTCATTTAAAATTCTTGAGATTTCTTGGTGTTTCAGGAACATTACTTGGCATTTGTTTGTGACTTTCATTGTTTTTGTTTTTAAAGTTCCATTAAACAGAATGATCTTTAGTTTAGGGCCAGTTTTCTTCCAGCTCCTAAGCAAGTCAGTCCTTTTCTGAATATTTTACTTGATAGATATTCTATGAATTAAAATGTTTCTCTGTTTTGTTTGGTGAACACAAATGATTCTTAGCCCTGTGTCAGCTTTAAGGGTCATTTGCTTTTTGTTACTTTCAAGTGACTCTCAGGCTTCTTACAGTTTTCTCATATACGCATAGTGGTTAGTATTTATCTGGAGACCCTCTCCAGATCTCCACAGATCTTTCCTGTATAGCTGTCTTCTGTCTGATATTCTAGTATAGTGTGCTTACTCTGGTTACCATGGATTACCCTAAATATATTTTAATTTACAGAGATTTTGGGGTTCTTCCTACTTGGGCTTTTCTTCAATATATCCCAGTCTGTTCAAGCCAGGCTCCCATCAGTTCTTTCTTTATGTCTGGAAATCATTGTTTAGTGTATATGTGTGTAGAATAGATAGACAGATAGTCTGCTTTTGAAAAAAAAATTCTTGTTTTTTTAAAAAAAAATTATTTTTCTCCCTCTGTGGACAAGGCCTAAGCTGGCCTCTAAGACTTTCTGGCATAGTACTTTGTCCACTTTTTAAATTGTCTTGGTGGGTTGGGGAGTGTATTATTCTACTGCTGTTCCTTCATCTTAACTAGAAGTTGAAGTCTTAAGATTGTTTATAATTTAGTTGATAAAATAGATGAAGAGGGGCTGGGAAGGTGGCTCAGTGGTATGCATGCCTTGCATGCATGAGGCCCTAGGTTCGATTCCTCAGCACCACATAAGCAAAAAGAAAAAAGCCGGAAGTGGCGCTGTGGCTCAAGTGGTAGAGCGCTAGCCTGAGCTGAAGAGCTGAGGGACAGTGCCCAGGCCCAGAATTCAGGCCCTACAACTGGACACCCCCTCCCAAAAAAAAAAATAGATGAAAATCACACCAGGTAAAGAAAAGAGCTTTTATGTTGGGATTTAGTCATGGCTCATATTAGGCATATGTAATCTTATAACACAAAAATCTCAATATATATAAATCAAAACTGTGATCTTAGAATTTACAGTAATTTTGAAAAAAATATAAAACCGTACAGATTTGTAAATGAATACCAATTAATGATTGGACTAATTACAGCACCTATCTTATTTAACATAGCGCAAAATATTGGACCATTTCTTTGAATTCTCTCCCATAAAATCCTCTAGAATCTAATAGTCCCATAAATATATCAATTATTCATCATCTTAGCTGGGGAAACAAAGTTAGATACTATATTATTCCTTTATTGTTTAATCTGTATGGAACATTAATGAGATAGGAAGTTTTGAATTCTTTTTTAAACGAAAGTGTTAGGAAATTTAATTCAAAAAGTAATATACTTTTCTGAAAGCATTCTCCAGGGAGAATGATGGAAATTCTTTTTTGAATAGAAAAGAATAAAGAATTACTAAGAGGGTGATTGGGAACACAGGAAATTTTAAACCTTCTACAGGAATAAAGGGACCATGCTAAAACTAAAAGAATATTAGTAGTGTGAAGAACTTGAAGTTTGAGCCATTCTTATCTCCTATTAATATCACTATGGGCCACTTATATGTGCTTATATTTAAGATAGTGATTTATTTTGTGGAAAGCATTCAGTTAACAAATATTGAAGGAACAAGAAACGTAAAATCATCATAAGAACTGTAATAAGTTGCTGAAAACTTAAGCAAGTATTTCCATACTTTGAGAGTCCTTCAAAACATTTTAAATTAAAAAATAATAGTTTATACTGGGCACTCTTGGCTCCTGCCTGTAATCTTAGCCACTCAGGAAACTGAGATCCTAGGATCACAGTTGGAAGTGAGCTGGAGCCAAAATGTCCCTGAGACTCTTATTTCCAATTATCCATCAGAAAGCTGGAAGTGGACCTGTGGCTCAAGTGGTAGTCACTATCTGTGAGCAAAAAATTCAGCGTCAGCACACAGGCCCTGAGATCAAGCCTAGCACATTGGAGAACAATGGAAATTTTATCCTCTTCACCAAGATCAAGGTTAATGTTCCCTATAATAAGTATTATTTATGTACTAATATTGGAAATGTGTGCAGTATATAAACTGCACTTGAGAAGGGTGTTATCACCTTTAGTGATGTGACATTGAAACATGTAACTTCAATATGGTTATGAGAAAACAGACAAGCCAAAATTACAGGACATCCTAATATATCTGACATTAAATGTCATGAGAAGACTCAAGTAAAGTCTCAAGATGAAAATGACAAAGGTAACTTAGAAAAAATGGTTGGGGAAGGGGTACTTTGAAATAGGGAGGTTCTCACTGATTGAATACCAGAAGTAGGTAAAGTAGGAAACCATTAGATAAATCTAAGGGAACAGCATTCCTAAAGGATAAAACAAGTGCAAACACCTGGAGATGGGTCTATTAAGGGGAAAATCATAGTGAATGAATCCAAGAGTAGGTCTTTAGACCTTAGCAATAGCATAGAAAACTACTATAAATGTGTTTTGCTTTTCTTCCCTTTTATTTATAATGTTCATGTTTTCTGAATAATTGGCTGGATTAAACATGGAGTCTGAAGAGTAAAATCCAATTATATAAAACACTTTGTATAGTACACTTCAGTGAATGTTTATTGAATTAATTTACGTGGACAGATGTTTAGAAGTGTTTTAAAGTTCAGTATACCCTTGCTGAAAGAATACTTTCATTTTTAGCTTCTTCATGCTTCATTTAGGATTTTGATATATCTGTATAATTTTGTAATATAAATATTATAGGGTTGCCAATTGAAATGTCTGTGCTATTAAGTATTGTCTTGAAGAAAATGAGCATGTATTTTTATTAATATTTATACTAGAATTCATTTTTCTCTGAAGTAATTTACTTTATATTAAGCAAGGATTTATAGTTTTATAAAAGCGAGTAGGAGTTGGGAATGTACTTCAGTAGTTGAGTACTTACCTAGCATGTATAAGGCCTTGACTTTGATCTTCCACACTGTAACAATAATAAAAAACGATGAACAAATTTTATATTTCTTTAAAAATTCTATAAAATATTAAATTTTCTTCTAATTTTCTCTATTTCTCATGAAAGATATCTTTTATCATGAAAGGATCTTTAAAAAAATAACCAAACAAATTAATTTCCTCCCAAGGAATATACCTGAAGTCATCTCTAGTTTAGTCCATTCTTTTTAGGAAGTATATCTCATGTAGTCTGACTTTCATTGTGCTGGTTGATGGTGTTAGCATACCTGAGAGCCTTAGCACTCAGGAGAGCAAGAGACTGAGGAATAACTAGGCAGTTATTTGAACATATTGTACATGTTTTCATGATGGCCAGGTAAGCACCATCCTTGAATATTCTGGGCAAGTGTACAGTTTTATATAGAGAGTGCTGCCTTTTTGTTTGTTTTATTAGTACTTTAAATCAGTCTTGAAAAAGGATTCTGGGGTTGGATGATAAGTAATGAAGGTGAACAGGGAGTCAATATATAAACTGGATGTTCAGATCTTTATAGCATGATTTCCTTATTTTTCAAAGAGCAGAAGAATCCCATCGTTTATCATGTTCTGGTTGGACTCCTTTCTTATCGTTTGCTGGAGTTTGAACTTCAGAGCTATGGTGTCAACCCTGCTGTAATATCTCAGGGGAGCTCCTAGTGTGGGGCTGGTGCCATGGCTCACCCTCCAACCTTTCCTTCTTCACTTCAGCCTCCAGCTCTGAGCTTTCCAATCCCCAGAGTAGCAAATGTTGAAAGAATTTGCACAGGTAAGTATACAGTGGGAAACAACTTGGGGAAATATTGGTATTTTTGAGGGTAGATGTTCGGCCATTTAACCAGTGAGTCATTTTGTTAGTTTACAAATGTTTCTTCAAAAAACTGTCTTGAAATTATTGAAGTCTGTTCTAAGAAATTTTTAAGTGGAACAAACCATTAATATTATAATACAAAGAAACAAACCATTAATATTATAATGCAAAGAAACTTGGTTTTGTTTTTGTTTTTGTTTTTGTGTTTTTTTTTTTTTACAAATTTTGTATTCTCCACATAGTATATCAGAAACAGAAAACTCATGTTCAAAAAAGAAGCTAAGACAAAAAAGAGAAGGCATGAACTGAACTCATTGAAGACAGTTTTGCCATATGTAATAATCTCAGAAGGTGGCAGTTTTAACATTTCCATGGTATTAAATATGCTGTTTTCTTTCCAAAGGTTTTAGGCAGGTAGTAATGATTTTTACTCTTTACAAGAAAGAAACTTCAAACACCTTTTTATTTGAACTCCTGAAGGAAGACTGGAACTCTTCTCTCATCTTTACATTGATAGTTAACAAAAATAAGTATGTATTTGGAGAAGGCACAGTATATGGTACACAGTTCAACTGTTTGTTGAATAAGCTAATAAATTAAGCCAAGTCCTAGTATGTAGGAGAGCAAAATGCCAATATTCATTGCATTTTTCTGTTTATCTTAAGGCATCATGTTTAAAAGTAATATTGAAGGCGTATAACCAGAGTCTTTATTACCTTACTTACTGTTACTACTTTTTGAGGTTCTTGTTTCTCAGAAAGATTTTGAAAATTGTTTCTTTAGATCTCCCAGATTTATTTCATATCATTCATATTGCAGTGGTTTGTAAATTCTTTAGTGTATAATAAGACATTTGAAATTAAGCCCAGGATAAAACATGAAAGATACAAGATATCAAAATATCATCTGCATATTACTTGCTTAGTTTCAAAGAAGAAAGGCTAAATTGCTTTAAAATATGAAGAAAACACTTGGGAGATTGCCTATCAGACTTAAAAGGATTTTGAATTGATAACATTGACTTTTTAAAATTGAGGTTATTAATTCAATTCCAGATACCAAAAGCAACATTTTGTCTTCAAATACCCTATTCCTTCTATTGGATCAATTCTTGATTTTGAAACCTTTAGTGAAGACTGTTCTAGTACTTATTGAAGACTGTCCTACATTGTACTGTATTACTCTGAGTTGTTTCCTTGATTAAGGGTGGAATGGGGTTTCAGCATCTACAGAATCACAGGCATAGGCACGTTTCAGGGTCCCTTTGAGACCAAGGGGATTATATTTGTGTTGTTTTGAAATATAAGGGTCATTGCAGAACAAAGAATAACAATGTGGGTAAAACTACTGGTTAAAACAATGTATTTTTAATGCACGATATGTAAAAAGAATAAAGGAGGTTAAAATTAAAAGAAAAACAATTCAGGAAAACCACATTTTTAATATGGTCTGTGACTGATAACATTTCTTCAGATAGTGTGTGAGGCATAAAGAGATCAGGATACCAAGTATTTGGCACTTTAGGTCTAAAAATACAGATTTCTCATTAGTTTATCTTCCCATTTTCTCTTTAAGCTCTATAATTTTTTTTATTTTTATTTTTTATCGGTCATGGGGCTTGAACTCTGTGCCTGGGCACTGTCCCTCAGCTCTTCAGCTCAAGGCTAGCACTCTACCACTTAACCATAGCTCAAGGTTTTCTGGTGTTTAATTAGAGATAGGAGTCCCACAGACTTTCCTGCCCAGGCTGGCTTTGAACTGTGATCTTCATATCTCACCCTACTGAATAACTAGGATTACAGGTGTGAGCCACCAGCACCTGGCATAAATTCTACAATTTTTTAATTTATCGAGGCTATAAAATGTGTCCCTCAGCAAGTCTGCCTTTTTTCAGTGGACATTTAAAGTCTCTTTATCCCAGCCTTTTGTATTAGACTAGTCCCCTATTCCTCAAGAATTGGCTTAAGATATTTACTTGTTTTTTGTTTTTGTTTTTGTTTTTTTTGTTAGTCATGGGGCTTGAACTCAGGGCCTGGGTGCTGTCCTTGGGCCCTTTTGCTCAAGGCTGTCATTCTACCACTTTGAGCCACAGCGCCACTTTTAGTTTTTGAGTGGATAATTGGAGATAAGAATCTCATAGGGACTTTTCTGCCTGGCCTGACTTTGAACTGTGATCCTCAGATCTCAGCTTCTAGAGTAGCTAGGATTACAGGTTTGAGCTACCAGTGCCTGGCTGATGTTGACTCTTATTCAAATATTTCCTGTATGTGTAGTAGATTTGGTTTGTATCCAAAGCTTAGTGGCTTCTTTTTATGTTGTTATTTATCTTTCCATTTGTATTTTATAACTTCATATCATAATATTTTATGAAAAAGTACTTAATTTAGGCTGTATTACAAATTTGTAACCACTGTTTTTAAAGGATATTTATTACAGTTAATGCTTTAGTTTGCATATGGTTATATACTTTTTCCCTATAGATTAGCACTTTTTTAATGACTAGAGCTTTGTTTTTACCATGTTATACTTACCCTCTTCTTCCCCCCCCCCCCCGATAATATTAGGGTTTCAACTCAGGATTTAGAGTTTACTAGGCAGGTTATCACATGAGCCACTGTTAATAGTCCTCTACTTGTAAAGCTTATCATGTTGGAGATTTTAATTTGAATCTATATGAGGCTTACTAGTATAGCCAGTAAAATTAAGATATTAAGATTTTGAAGAACCACAAAATCAGTTTATTGTAGTTGAAGCACAGTGTCTCTAGATTAAAGTCAGATGAGGAAACACTCTTCAGTTTGCAGATTTTGGGGTGGCATAAGTGGTGTGATGTATGTGTTTTGTTTTTGAAATATGAGTTAAACATGCCACTTTGCAGTTTGGGATTAGGAAAAGTAGTATTTCCCCCTTTCCCTTCCTCTCTGTCTTTCCTTCAGGCACAAGCCATCCTGTACTTTGGATAAGCCCTCCAGAAATACACAAAAATTTCTTTAATCTTTGAAAAAACTTATCTGCTCTTCAAAATGATGATTGTAGAAATGTTTATACAGGTCCTAATTTTTTGCTAAAGCACATTTTTAGCCAGTCATATTTGCTGTGCATCTACTTGTTAACTTTTTGTTTTAAGGGGGAAGAAGGTGCCAGTGAGCTTGGAGTTTTCTAGTAACATTTCCCCAGATTATGAACTTCAGTGACAACACAAAGTCACAGTCTGTTGCTGATGTTTCAGAAGAGTGTTTATAAAAATTCACATGCCATCTGCTTATGACCTTAACTTTAGTTCTTTGGTAGCATAAATTGCATTCAGTTAGCAATAGCCATGATAAGAAATGACTAAGTAAGGAGTCTTTAGTTTCCCTTTCTTACATGATAAGCAAGAAATGTTTCTCTCTTTTTCTGTTTCTCCCCACTTTAACTCTGTTATACTAAATCCTTGCCAAAACTTTAACAACAACAAAAAAGGTTGCTTAAATAACATGCATCTATTGTTTAAATAAAATTTTCCCTATAGGGCAGGTATTTTCTTGTATTGGGGTTTTCTGAGAGTTGTTTCATAAAAACAGGCTTGGAAGGGGACACCATTGGATCAAATTGTTAATATTCCAAGAAACTTATTCTGAAGAGAACTATAGTCATTTGAATTCAGAGTTTCTAGTATATTTTTTCCCTAAGTTATGGCAGAATTTCCTTCAAGACATTGTGAGAAATTACAGATTTAGAAGTTTATCTGAACTTTTAATTTTCATAGATCCAAGCAGATGGATTCTTGAGCATTTCAATACATTTACCATATTAGAACAGTATTTTAGAACAAGGAGACTTTGAGTAATATATTTATGAAAAGCAATAGCCAAGTGTGTCTAATTTTGTTTTGTTTTTTGCTGTTATAATTGATTCTTTACTGCTTTTCTGTGTAGTTTAGGAAGAAAACATACTAAACTAAATTGCATTTTGAGTCTTTTAGTTATAATGGCTAAAAGGAGGACTTTATTAGATTGGGATCAAAATTCATCTATTTACTTATAAGTTATATAACTTAAGGCAAATTACCTTCTCCATTTCCTAGTTTTCCCAGCTGCAAAATAGGGTAATTGTTATTCTGTACTAGCATAATGATTATATAAATGAGATAGCATTTAGAATATTTCCTGATGCATGGTCAATAAAATAAATTTTATTGTGTAATTATTGTTATGACAAAATATTTTTAGTTACTAAGCAGGATTCCTAAGTTAGTATGAGAGTTTCAAAGAACCATATAGGAAGAATATTTTGAACAGAAGTATTAGCATATGCAAATGGACTTGAAGTTGAAAAGAACTTAATGTACTTGGGTAACTGAATATGTGGCCAGACTTTAGTGTTGTGAAGGGACCAGGAAAGAGATATGGTCAGAAAGATTACTGAGGGTCCTATGAGGTATATTGAAATTTAGAAATTTTTACTTACAGATATCATCATTTGGAATGGTGTGGGAAAGCAGAAGAAATAAAAAGTAGATTGAAAGGTCTATATGGAGATTGTTCAAGTTGCCTATTCTAGTAAATAATAGAGAAAATTGAGATTACAAAGATTTTGAAGAGGGGGATCTGGCATTGTTTATCACCTACATTTTTTTTTTTTTTTTTTGCCAGTCCCTGGGGCCTGAACTCTGGGCCTGGGCGCTGTCCCTCAGCTCTTCAGCTCAAGGCTAGCCCTCTACCACTTGAGCCACAGCGCCACTTCCGGCTTTTTCTGCTTATGTGGTGCTGAGGAATAGAACCCAGGGCCTCATGCATGCAAGGCAAGCGCTCTACCACTGAGCCACCTTCCCAGACCCTATCACCTATATTTTTATATTTGTTTTGCTGCCTATCCTTTGACTCTCATACTCGGTCCTTCTAAGGGGCCTGATTTCCCAGTTAGCACTTCTGTTCTAGATACTTGTTGTGTTGACTATATTGAGTTTTGATATCTGGTAAATTCTGTCATTTCTGAAGTTTGTTATCTCCTCCATAGAATCATTCAAAACAAAAGCCAAGTTATGTCATTCTTGAAAAATTTCCCGATATCTCTGGATTTTCCATCTCTCACAGAATAAAGTCCAAAGCCACTCAGAAATTCAGGGTAACTCGGTAATCTTGCTCTTAGCTAGTATCTTTAAGTTAATGTACTCAGCAGTAAGTTCAAGTAGTTTCAGTCATACCATGGAGGGTCTTGCTGTCTCATTCTTAATTGATCCTCTTGCTACAAGTATATGCCTGTGTAGTTCCTTTGTTTCTCTGCTTTAAAAAAAAAAGAAAACAAACAATTCTACCATCCATACCTATTCTGTTCCATTATTGTATATAGAATAAAGGAGAACCCTTTAAAATTAAATCTAGCTTCATAAAAAAAAAAACTGTTGTCACTATTTTTTTCTTTCTAATTATGCCTTGGATCAGAATTGACTCATCCCAGTACCCTTCATGGTCTGGGGTAACATTTAGGGAGCAGAGTGTTCTATTCTTCCCTCTCTTTGTGGAATTCATTAGTATTCTCACTATTCTCACTAATGTGTGATTTCTGTGTTGAAGCCACACAAGAAAAAAAAAAGAATTCTCTCTCCCTCTTCTCACCCCTTTCCTACTAACATACACTTGAGAAACTCCAGTGTTGGTCTAAAATGAACATTTCTGTGATTTTCTTTTGAGACATTTTATCTTCCACAGTGTTAAGCATTGATTTTTACAATTAATTACAATTTTTGAATTCTGGAAGTTTATCGTTGGTTTTCATGATAAATACACAAACTGTCAAAAGAAGAGTTAAGTTTGAACTATTTGAATTTTATAAAATTTGGTGAGAAATGCCCTGATATTCACCTGAAACTTCATTGAATTTTGTATTTTATATGCTATTTTTTCCATATTCTTAGAGTTAGAATTTTAACTATAAAGGTCCTATAAAGAGAATTAAATATATTTTTAATGCTTACAAAACACTTAAAAATCTCATATATTATTATTAATTTTCAAACAGTGAAGTAATTTATTGCTACAATTTTTTTTTTAATCGGTTGTGGGGCTTGAACTCTGAGCCTGGGCGCTGTCCCTCAGCTCTTCAGCTCAAGGTGAGCGCTCTACCAGTGGCTCTACAGCGCCACTTCCTTATTGCTACAATTTATTTGCTGAAGTTCAACTCACTGAACCCTTCTCTCCTCTAAAAAAGACACTTTTTGCCTTTGTTATGGAATACTTAGAAGTTTGGTGAGTAGGCAAGTGAGTCCTGATTCTGAAATAATGTTCAGAATCATAGAAGAGTTTTTATGAGTTTTATCCAGAAAGTCCATCCATTTTTGCAAGAAGATTAAGTATTTACCTTTTAATGACTTAACGGACTTCCCCAGAAAAATTCTGTTACTTAACACCAAAAGAAATCAGAAGCCTAAAAACATACAGGAACTTAATCATTATGGTGTTTTTAAGATTATGTCTACTTGAGTAGATCTTTCTCAGTCTTTGTTTAGGAAGAATAGTTGAGTAATTGTATATTCTACAGATTTAACAAGCAATTTAAGGTATGAATTGATTATTAAATAGAATAGATGCTTTCAGCCAAATTTCACAGAAAATTGGACTTTATAGTATACATTTTATCATGTCTAGTAAATAACATTCGACCATAGTTCTTTATCTAAAAATAAGAAAAAAAAGGAAACACTTTTTATTTGTAATGGAAAATATATCCTAAATCATAATGAGTGTACAGATATCACATTTAAGGTGACTTTCCCTTCAAGACGGTACTTGTGAAAATATTCATATTCAACTCTTTAGGGCTGGGAAGGTGGCTCAGAGGTAGAGCACTTGCCTTGCATGCATGAGGCCCTGGGTTCGATTGCTCAGCACCACATAAGCAAAAAGAAAAAAAGCTGGAAGTGGCGCTGTGGCTCAAGTGGTAGAGCGCTAGCCTTGAGCTGAAGAGCTAAGGGACAGCACCCAGGCCCAGAGTTCAGGCCCATGACTGGACCCAAAAATAAAAATAAATAAATAGTCAAATCTTTACAAATTTCTATATCATTTGGCATTTCAGTTTGCTTTGAATTTCAAAGTACTACCAGGCAAAACACATTGGTCTTAAATTAATGCAATCAGTTGATAGTTTTAGAAACACTAAAGGAAAAAAATAAAAGCCCATAAGAATTAGCACAGATTTTAGAAATTTTAGGATAGACTCCAAGGTGGTAATGTTGTGATAAAGACTTCATAAACAAAAAAGCAAAAAATAAATAGAAAAGGTCATAAGTTTATATAGATATGATGAATGAAAATGACTGTTGTGGCCTAAGATTTCTTGTATGCCATTACTCATTAATCATTTAAAAATGCTGTATCTCAATGAGTTGGATTATAAGAAAAATAATATACTTTTGGAAAGCAATTTTTTTTAAAGTAGGTTTAGTCATGACATACACTAATAATGAAAGATACTTTTGGAGAGTCTGGATAATACCTAAACTTCCAAGAAAATTTTATCCATGGGAAATAGGTATTTGGGACTATCATTTTTCAAGATTAGGCTATTTTAACTTAAAGTAAGCAGAACTGTTGCATAAGACAAACTTGAAGATTAACTTCTTTCTTTCAGAACCTAGAAATAAGCTTCAGTTAGAATCAGATATCTAACATCATAAACCCATCAGCCCTCAACTGATCAATTTCTAGATCTCAACAGTGCTTTTTCTTCTGTTTTTCACCTAAGAGTAAGGTTAAGCTGGACATTTTCCAAAATACTATTCTTGATAAAAGTAATATTTTTGTTTAGGTGACAAACAGCATGTTTGGTGCTTCAAGAAAGAAGTTTGTAGAGGGGGTCGACAGTGACTACCATGATGAAAACATGTACTACAGCCAATCTTCTATGTTCCCACATCGGTCAGAAAAAGATGTAAGTTAATCAGTTACATTGTATTTACTCAGCAGTATCTGTCTGTTTCTGGGTCCTGAAAAGTCATTTTTAGTTTCAGGGTATTATCTGTGATCCAGTGACCCTGTGTTAAGGCATAGTGCTAGGCCGTGGAAATAAAGACATATTCTAATGGGAAATGAATGGAAAATAAATGTCTTGTGATTCTTCAGTTGAGATATCATAATACTATGGTTGGAATGGAATAAGCATCATATAGCTTTTAGATCATCTTTTTATTTAACATGGAAAGTAACTTCTTTGCATTACAGCAAATATATACATGCTAAACAGGAAACAGATAAAAGGATACTGGTGAGCTTCCATGAAACAACCTTACTGGGCGCTGGTGGCTCACACCTGTAATCCTAGTTACTCAGGGGGCTGAGATCTGAAGATCACAGTTCATAGTCAGCTGGGGAAAGGAAAGTCTGTGAGATTCTTATCTCCAGTTAACCCTCAGAAAACTGATAGTGGTGCTGTGGCTCAGAGTGGTAGAGCACTAGCCCTGAGTACAAAAAAGCTCAGGGACAGCACCCAGGCCCTGAGTTCTAGCCCCACAACCAACAAAAACAACAAATAAAACCCCATTATCCTTACTGGGTAATCTTCTGACTCATAACCTAGATCTTGGGTAGAATATCTTTCTTTTTCAGCTCTAGGGGTACTTATATAGAACGTATTTGAAGAAATATATTCTAAATTTTAGAGCTAGGTACATAGCCCTAGTAGTAGAATGCCTGCCTATTATAGAGATGTGAACTGTGTGCTTTGGAATGCTAGTATTTCTGTAATTTTTTTTTTTTTTAATAAAAAGGCTTAGAATGAGCTGAGCACTCGTGGGCTCCATGCCTGTAATCTTGGCTGCTCAGTAGGTTGAGATCTGAGGATCAAGGTCCAATTCCATCCCCTGCAGACAAATCTGAGTAGCTTTTTACCTTCAGTTAACCAGCATAAAGTGGGAACTTGGGGCAAATGTTAAAAAGTCAGCCATGAATAAGAGCTAGAGGCCAAGTTCCAGCCCTCAATACTGGCACCAAATAAAACAATACTAACAACAAAAACACAAATAGAGCTTAGAACACAGCCAAGTCATAAGTAGCGAATTTCTAAAAGATTTAAATGAATTCATTCTTTTCAAATTTGATTAAACTTTAATTTTATATTCTTTACACCCTTTGACCAAACCAGATACTTTGTATGTGCCCTGGTCTTTTCATTTCAAACTTTACGAATTTGCTTGCGTGTCTATAGAATGATCTCCTGTGGTTATTAACCTTATGATACTCTTAACTGATTTAAACCTTACAATGCTCTAAGGTATGTAACAAGTATTGTGCTCATTCATTCAAGTTAATTTTAATAAATCATTTACTGTGTCTTTTTAGAATATCACAGGTTGGCTTCACCTAGATTTAAGTCAGGATTTTAGCTTTGGTCTTTGGTTCTCTCATCATCACCCCAGTTTTAGTATTTCCTCCATCCCTTTTATTTCATTTGAAAATTATATGACTTTGGAAAGAAACAATTACTTTCTTGGAGCTATTTTCAAATACGTTTGTGATGATTTAGTTTATGATTAGTGTATACTTAAATACCTTATGGAACTATGTCATCTAATTTTCTGTTATCTTTATTGCCTGTCAGTTATTAATGTAAAGTATATTGAATTATTATTTATGTCTATGTTTGTAGATAAAAATTGGGGTTATTTGATAATATTGTTGCAGAAACAAACTACTACTTAGGGTATGTTACTATGATTTTATAATCAAAGTTGATAGAAAAATGGTAATAAAATATTACTGATGAAAGCAGTTCTAACAAAGAAAATATGAACATTTGCAACTACAACCTAGGATTAGAGCATGTGTAAAAAAAATGAACCATGGCTGGTTGCTGGTGGCTCACACCTGTAGTAGCCTTGAGTGGAAAAAGCTCAGGAACAAGCATCTAGGCCCTGAGTTCAAGTCTGCAACTGACAAAAAAGAGCTCCAATATCTTTTTTCTAGAATGCAATACATGTGGCTGAGTTTTAGTATCCGTACAAACACTCAAACTTACACTCAATGTTTTACTCCAAGAAATTTTTGGTTTTAAATAAATAAGGTAACAGAACATGTAGATTACGTACTTGGACTCTAAAGCAATGTAGATTTTTTTTGTATCCTCAGCAAGAATGTTCTAGTAGCAAGAATGTTCTCTGATTCTTAGTTTTTTCAATTCTAAAATGATAATTACATATGCTCTTGGTGTTTTAAGATTATGTAAATTTCTGTAATGTATAGTGTCATAATTTGCACCAGAAAGTCTGTACCAATTTTTACTTCTTTAGCACTTTTTATGCCATTGAGAATACCAGCTATTAGCCTAGTGCTGGTGGTTCATGTCTGTAATTCTTGCTACTCAGGAGGCTGAGGTCTGAGGGTCAGGGTTTGAAGCCAGCCCAGGCAGGATAGTCCGTGAGACTCTTATCTCCAGTTGACCACCTAAAAATCAAAGTGGTTCTGTAGTTCAAAATGGTACAGTGCTAGCCTTGTGTAAGAAAACTCAGGGGCAGAGTTCAGGTCTTGAGTTCAAATCCCTGACTGACCAAAAAAAAAAAAAGGAATACCAGCTTTTTTGTGTCTTGCTAGTAAACAAATATTAAATGTTTTCATGTACATATATTTAAATATCACTAATTTTACACATGTACACACAGGGAACAATATGACTTTTTTCTGTAGCTATTTCCCATTTGTCTTTCTTCCTTTGTGGATTACCTATTTTTGTGTCATTTCTTGTTTCTTTATTAAGCCTCAGTATATTCTTCATATATTAAAGTTAGTAACCTCTTATTTGTTATAAGTATTTAAATATTTTATTAGTTCTCACCGTTAGCTTGTTGTGCATATATAATATATAGTATACAGTTTATCTTTCTTTCTTTCTTTTTTTTTTTGCCAGTTCTGGGACTCAAACTGTCTCTGAATTTTTTTGTTAAAGACTAGTGCTCTGCAATTTGAGCCACCACATCTCCAGTTACAGCTTTTAGAGATAAGAGTTTCATGGACTTTGCTGCCTGGACGGGGTTTGAACTGTGATGGTTAGATCTTAGCCTCTTGAATAACTAAGATTACAGTTGTGAGCCACTGTTGCCAGTCAAAATTTATTTTTAAACTGGTACATAATGACCTAAAACTTACTGCTATGAATGGTATACTTTGTGGTTATTTCAATACGTGTAGATAGTGTATAATGTTTAAATAAGGTTAAATGTGTCTCCTCAAACATTTAACATTATGGAATTTTTTTAGTGTTTTTTGTTTTTGAGATCATGTTTAGACTTTTTCCAGTATTTCTGGCACTTTCATGTTTTATTTCTCACTTAGGAATTTATGACTGTTAAGAATATGTATGTTTAAAGTATGAATTGTAAGGTGTATCAGAATTTTTTCCCCCCTGAGCTGCTATCCAGTTGTTCCAACACCATTTTCTACTTTAGGTCATGAATAGAAAACTTTTCTTAAAAAGACCAGGCTTTGTGGATGAATTAAAGTTGTGGATATTGTATATTCATTTATAATGTAAAAAAATGTTCTATTGTCATGCACTCCACAAAAGTAATGTGCCAGATTTAGCCCACATGTTGTGATTTGCTCACTACTAAATTATACCATTTATTTATGGCTAATTGAAATCTGAATATATAGTAGTATCTGATATTCTGGACCTGTTTTTAAGCTCCTTATTCTGCTTTGTCATAATATTTGTGTCAAAACTAGAAGTTTAATTACTATAGCTTTAGCTTTATAAAGACCATTAGAGCATCTGAAAGTCCTCTATATCATTTTTCCTTTCATAAAAATATTTTAAACTATTGCCTATCTTTACCAATATTAACTTCTTTTCAGAAGGATATCTCTATATCCTGGTAATTTTTGTGTCTTTTAAAAGGATTGTTTGTAGTTGCCATTTTCATGCTTTTTCCAGATTGATTTTTTTACTCATTTATAGAATACTTTGTGTATGTAATACTTAGTTTATATCCAACTGTCTTAACAACACTCTTGTATTAGTTTTTGGTGGAAGAATATACACTATTGAAAATCCTACAATGAGTTTCTATCTCAGCTATATTATTATGTGTAGTAGGGTATATTACTAAGTTTGTGTGTATCTCATTTTTTTTATCTAACATTACTCATGTGTAGGTGTAAGGATTAAATAACTATAAACTTGTAGATTATTAATTTTCAAAAATGTTTCTATATGAGTATCAGAATTCCTTTTTGATCTCTGGTTTTAATTTGTATAATGTATGTATGTGTGTATATACATAAATATCTACAAATAATTGCATAACTCTTTGGGAGTAATATACTCTAAAATCTAGACTTAATATATGCATTTTAGTCTTATAACTCTGAGTGTGTACTCATTTTGATGATATATAAGCATAATAATATGAGAACAAAGTTGTGGGGACCTCTTGTTTAACATTATCTCAAAAGATATGAAATATGACACCTTCACTGTTTACTTTAAAAAAAGTTGAAAACTATAAAGAGTAGGTTGTATACTTATTCTGGGAAGTTAGTTTGAATTTATGTAGTATTAGCCTACAGTGCTTTAGATAACAAAGATTTTCTCATGATAGTGGTAGTTTGTACCATTGGTATTTAACTACATATACAAAGAAGTTTGGTTGAGTCTCCAGCTATTTGAATACTTTTCTCTCTCAAGAACATGCTGCTTTCTGCATTTACCATAATTTCCTCTCTTGCTTACATCTGGGTCTCTGCTAAAATATCCTATCTGAGAAGCCATTAATGCCAATTGAAGATTTTTGAACTTTCTGGATTTTGGAAATTGGAATTACAGAGAGATGTTCGACCTATACAAGCAAGATTTTTTTCTTTGTGTCTCTCCATCCTGGGGTTTGAATTCGGGGGCTTGAACGCAGGCATGGGTGCTCTCCCGCTTTAGTGCTCACGGCTAGTGCTCTAACCCTTTGAACCACAGCTCCACTTCTGGCTTTTGTTGGTTAATTGGAGACAAGTCTCATGGCCTTTCTTGTCTGGGCTGGCTTCAAACCATAGTCCTCAGATCTCAGCCTCCTGAGTAGCTAAGATTGTGGGCATGAGCCTAAAACACTAGGCGGGTTTTTTTTTTTTGTTGTTTTGTTTTTAAGTTAAAGAAGAGTTTTAAGTGGGACACAGCTAGCTCTTCTGAGAAAGCATTGAGGTGATTCCAAAGTTGTCTCAGTTTATCTGATTCATAAGCTACCAGGTTTTGTGATTTAATGGCTACTTTATTTTTTACATAGGTTTTATTTTTAAATCATTTTATTTTTTATTTAAATCTGGTTTGGATTCTGTAATTTTTTTGTGCATGGTATACACACTTTTGCATGTGCTTTAGAAACTTACCCTTTGGATCCTTTGTGTAGATAAGCTATAGTCCAAAATGATCATTTATTTGTTTTCTTTTCTGGATACAATGTTGTCATCATCCTTTAGGCATATTGTACAACAAACTTTTGAAAAGCCACCTTAAAATTTAAGTTATTGGCAGTGGAGATGTAGCTCCAATAGTAGAATGCCAGTCCTATGTGGAAAAAAGCCAAACAAGAATTCAAGGCCTCGAGTTCAAGGTTTAATACTGGCACACACACAAGCAAAATTTTAAATTATTTCTTTAAAAAATTTGCTAGTTTTTATTTAATGTAGTTTTGTGTTTTAGAATCCCAAGACAATAACAATATCTTCACCAAGCTGACTGTAATGTTTCCTTATAGTCATTGAATGATTGGTGATTTATTTGTTAGGAGAGATAGATATTTGAAGTAGTCACTTAAATGAGGAAAGTGAAAGACTTAATGTGTATGTTCTTGTAAAGAGGAGAGCCAGATTTGCCTATTAATCTTCAAATACACATTAAATTAAAGGTTCATAAATGTTAGTGTTGTATCAATTAACAATGAAAATTGCTGGGTGCTGGTGGTTCACACCTGTAATCCTAGCTACTTAGGAGGCTGAGATCTGAGCATCATGGTTCTAATGTAGCCAGGTAGAAAAGTCTCCGTAAGACTCAACTCCAGTTAACCAGTTTTTTTAAAAAAAAGATGGAGCTATGGCTCCAAGTGGAAGAGTGCTAGCAAAAGAGCTCAGGGAAAGTGCCCAGGTCATGAGGTCAAGCTCCATGACAGACCAAAAAACCCAGAAAACACAAAACAGTGGAAATAATTTTTAAAATACAAATCTACAGCTAGACATGGTGGTAGAATCTCTTAATCTCAGCTTTTATATGGAGAGGCAGGAGGATCACAAGTTCAAACCCAGCCTGAGCTGTATAGGAAGTTAATTCCAGGCTGGCCTAGTCTACATATAGTTGGAAAAGAGCCTGGGTAACAAGAAACACAAAAATAAAGTCCTAATTTATTGACTTCTTTCAAATATTCTACATGAAAATGATGAAAATGTCATTTGGTGGGTCAAGAAAAGAACTAGAATTACATTATTATCTTTTTCTAGTTGCATTATCATTTGATGGTAGTGTATGTTATAGATTGCTTGACATTTGGAAGATGTATTGTTATTACAATTAACTTCCATATTTAACTCTTTTGACACATACATAGTATGCTATTTAATAAATTTCTCACAACCTGAATATTTTTTTCTGTGCTATTAAGAGTCTTGTAATGGATCACAGATTAGATTATTAGCAGCAGCTTTGTTATAATTTATTAAGTACTTGTTATGTTTCTTACCTACTATAATCTTCAAATGAGGTGGGGGTGGAATATTTCAATTTACAGGAAGAAAACTGAGGCACTATTCATAGGTAAGTGGCAGAACCTGGATTCACACCCAGATTATTTTCTGATTACATACTGGTTTTTTCTTGCTGTAAGGTGTTCTTGAGCTAAGGTTTTGTATATATTCTTAAGAAGTTCACTTTCATCACTAACTTTCATCAGACTTTTGTTGTGTGTTAGTAATAGTAGCTGTTATGCTATAGTATTTTTATTATGAATTCTCTTTGCTCCCATGAATAGCACTTCTGTCCCATTCACATTCCTTGACTGTTTAAGTCCATTCTTAGCATTGGTTTATTTCATGAAATATGCTTTTAGAATTTATAAATATTTGAAGAGATAGATTTTGTAAGAATATATATTTGTAGTTTTCACACTTAAGGGAGTATACATCTGTATACCTAGCTGACCAATGCTTGTTTTACATGGATACTTAAAAAGATTTTGAATACATTTAACATTAAACTATTATTCCTATAATACACTGTTTACTAACCTTCATGTAGGAGCAATAGAGAAAATGATAATTACCATTATCTACTGTGGTATGTAGGATCACTCTTACAGCTCCTGGACTCCAGGATTCTAATAGCTGACTTTGGGAGCCATGACTTGTCTGCCTTTGTGATGCACTTCTCTCTTTCCTGATTCCTATTCCCATGTCAGAGGGCATTTGGATCAGTTCGAATAACCTTTGAAAAAAGTAGACTAAAATGACTGCACATTCTAAGAATATATAGTTTGAATGTTAGTGTGATTGTCTAGATTGTATAACATCTGAATTTGAGAAGGAATAGTTGTAAGATTTGATGCTTTATTATAAAGTTAATAAACATATTATATATACTGTTGTTTTTGGGTAGTATGCATGAGTTTTAAAACTATAATTGCATAAAATCTGCAAACATTAGAAAATTAGAGCAATTTTAGAATTTTAACAAGAAATATGAAACCTTATAAAAATGCTATTGTTTAAATGTTCTTTTCCCTTGGCTTTCTTAATATTATAGTCAGTGTCAGCATGATTTTCTTTTTCCAGGAAAACATTAGAGCAGCCTTGATTCTTCTCTTCATGATTCTTTACTCATTTTCTTTTTCCTGCTTTTAATTCTACCACGAGTACCTTGTTTCTAGTCTCACTTCTGACCTGATTAGTATCTCATTATTTCCATTTCCATCCATTGATGCTCTTAGAATTATTTTTCTAAAGCATATTTTGATCATGTCTTTTCTTTGCCTGTTTTTTCATTGTGTTGCTAACCTTATACTCAATTATACATTGTTGGCATTGAAGAGTCCTTATCTGTATCTTCTTGAAATGTTACAGCCTACAAAGTTTTATTGATCTTTGGACAAAGTTTTCAGTAATGCTTAATAGTTCATACTTGCTTTATACTTGTTCTTCTGTACCTCAGAATGTAATAGTATAATTTATTCTCTTTCCCCATGATATAGCCTGTGTTCAATGTTTGGATGGTTGTCTAACAGAACACTGCAAATATATAAACAAATTTTCACATGTACTTTTCATTTACTTAACTAAAATATCTATGTTAAGAAATTTTTGTGAATAGACAAATATACCATTTATCATGAATATAACTTACTTTCACATAATTTAGGCTATTAGATAAAGGATAATGAGGCAGTAATTTCAAAGGCATTATGCAGCAAGTGCCATGAAATTCATATTATTAACAAATCATAAAAATCATTAGCCATATCTACATTTGGGTACTTTCTTTTGTCTTTTACTATTAGATCCTCTTCATGTACATATTTATGTACAAATAAGTTTTCACCCCATGTGATAAACATCATTCATGTGTGTTATGAAAATCAGGATACGGTGTAACAAAGTGCAAACTTCTGTTTAGGTAATATTCAAGATAGAATTTGTTTATTTTCTTAAAAATCAAGTAGTTATAGAACTGACTTGCTGAGATTTTAGCTTTGTGTTTGTTGGCTTTGTTTTTATTAAGTGAAATAATAGTGCTTATATAGTTTGTGTGTAATTGTTTATAAAGACTCTTAATAATGTTAAAGGTTACTTCCATTCCAGAGTTTAGTTTCATCTGGTATTCTCTTAAGATATGTGGAACCTCCTATAAATGTTTATTAATGTTTTATGAAGAATGAGAAATCTATAATATACAGATTTGTAAAATTTAAATGCGATGCTTTGTGTTCTAATATAATTAATTTGTTTCTAGATGCTGGCATCACCATCTACATCAGGTCAGCTGTCTCAGTTTGGGGCAAGTTTATACGGGCAACAAAGTAAGAATTTCATATTTATTCTGGTATATTTTAAAAAGAAAAATAAATTAATAAAATAATTAGTGTTGACCCTGTGAATTTATTTTGCAGTTTAAGAGAAAAGATAGCCTTCAGAGTTTTATTTTGCTTACATTAGCAAAACTTCATCTCAGGCCTTACTGATTCTAAGTTTGTTATTACTTGTATGTAACATAGATTGAAGTTCATTTTGACATCTTTTGTATCTGTATATTCTTGCACAGTTTTTTTTAAACTTTGCTAACAAATTAAAAGTATTCTTTGTTTTCAATTAGAGGAGGTTAAAATAATTTTTTATTCAATTGGCTTTAAAGGTTGTTTTTGGTGTTTGTGTGTGCGTGTGCGTGCGTGTGCGTGTGTGTTTTACTGTTTATTGTAAGCCATCTACTAAGCAGAAATTTGTGTATTTTTTTTCCTCTAGCAAATATTTCTTTTGCTTTAGCTCTTTCTAGTGATAGAATCTTAACTTTTTTACTCCAAGTTCTTTTCTTTTTTCATTATACAAGATTATATTTTTTAAGTCAAGTAGTTGTAAAGCGCTTAGCACAGTGCCTGGCGCATAGTAAGCGCTCAATAAATGATAGCTTTTGTCATCAAATAAAAGTTTTATAAAACTTGGAATTACAAAGTATTTTCTTATTTTTCCAAATCAATTTGCCAAAATATTACATGATAATAAATGTTACCATTTTTGTTAGGAAATTAGCTGAATTCTTACTGCAGTTAATAGTATCTCTGTTAATCGATGGGGAAAATTGAAACAAAATTCTGATAGGCATTAGAATAGCTTGTTACACCATTTTACCTTTAATGTCAATTTTAGCTAGTGGGAGGATGAAACTTTGTGTACAAGCATTGTTTCCTTTCCTTTTTTTCCCCTATCATTTACAGTTTTCCTCTTTACCATGAAATATAATGGTCCAATACAAAATTACTAAATAATAGTTATTAATTCCTTATATACCTTAGCAGCTTCCTCAATAAACAAATATTTTAAAAGCTTCTTATTGCCTAAGAACATGTAGCTGATTTATCCAGAGATGCATATAGTCTGCTATTCAGTCTCCTGTTAGATAGTAAAGTGTTGTGTTTAGACTGATTTAGTGTGGTTTTTACCCTTCTGGGAAGCTTACCATAGAAATATCTAGCTATTTTAAAGGCATCTGTTATTTCAATAGAGCAACAGTAAAGACATTATTTTGTTATCATCATAAAGCCCCCAGTTTATCATAGCAGAAAATAGACATGGAATAGAGAAATTTTTCTCATGAGAAACTGATTTTATAACAGAAAATAACATTGATGATAATCAGCTATATGGACTCTTTAAAATCTGATCTGACCAAAAAAGTGCAGTATGAAATTGTAGTTTGGCAAAGCACAAAAAATATTGGGTTGGAAATAACAGTAACATCATTTTATGATACATCTTTGTTAAGTTCTAGATTTTGAAAGTATTAACTAGGTTAAAAAGAAGCCTTATTTGCCTACCATTTCTTGTTGAACTTCATTGTATTGAGTGTATTTCAATTAACACGGTAATACAACATTTTGAATGTCTAGCTCACTCTTTGAAGTTGACATTTAGGTATTAACTTACTGAGAAATTGAACCTTAGGTCAACTGAACTGATCTTTTTTGAAGTCAAGTTACCATTGTTTTTCACAGTATAGATTTAGAACCTACTACTAAAAGGCAGCTTAATTGCCAGCTTTCTGTTATGAAAGTTCTTAAAGGGTCAAATAATTTGATGCAAAGTTAGAACAAATATACTTTTAGACATAAGGATCCAAGATCTTACATAGGACTTTGAGTGCCAAAGTTTTAACTGTTTAAGTCAGAATGATGAAATGTGAGGATCCAACGTTAATGAAGGATGGATAAATAAAGGAATTACTTGGTAGGAGTATATGATAAGTGTTATTCTTATGGTAGTATTGTAATTGTACACTGAGATTGATAGAATTCAAAGTTCTTTTTTCTACAAAGTAAAAAAAAGTAGTGAGCACTGTTAACTTTGTATTATTATTCCCAGTGTTTATTAGGAATTCATGCCATTCAAATGTGAGGTCTACTATATGTTGTTTATTCTTGACGATTAGAAAAATAAAAGGTAGAAAGGTGGAGAAGGATGACCTCTTCAGAGCTAAATATAGTTCCTCCTGGAGTAGATTAAAACCTATGTTTTGTTAGATTTAGTTAGATGTGATTTGTAAAGCTAGTTTATACCT
Source organism: Dipodomys merriami (assembly GCF_024711535.1). Classification (NCBI taxonomy): domain Eukaryota; kingdom Metazoa; phylum Chordata; class Mammalia; order Rodentia; family Heteromyidae; genus Dipodomys; species Dipodomys merriami. The sequence continues at coordinate 30,394,217 of NW_027202271.1, forward strand.
AGGAAATTCTAGACTACAGGATTATATGACCTCAGGTCTTACAGAGTGATAGAGTGATTTTATCTACATGTGTAAGTAACTTTTCAATCAAAGGTTCATGTGACTCCTGTGTATTAAATAATGTCTATAGAAACCCGTATACTGTTTTATGCAAGTGGTTTGATGCTCTCTAGTTGGGTTCTTTGAATATGTAAGATTTGAAGTATTATAGATTTAAAGGCTTTCCTGTAGTTATCTACTAGATTGGAATCAGCAGGGAACAAAGTATTAATTTCTCTTATTCAGTGCATTGGCATTAGGGGTGACCTTTCATTATTCTTGTAGGACTTGAGAATGTTGTACATTTATTGATTGCTTCCTATACGAATGTTGTCTCATGGACAATATGGTAAATTAGTTATATGGATGAAACCATAATATTTATTTGCATTAAGTTCTTGAAGACCTAGGGCTGTAGTTGGAAGACGATACAAATCTTTCTGGAATCTAGACTTTGGCTTCAGATTGATAGCCACATCTAATGCTTCTAACAGACATCCTTGATTTTATTTTATTTTGTTTTTTTTAAAGAACTCCTACATGAAGGCTACTTGCTTTGTGGAGAACCAGAACTTAAATGGGAGGTTCAGATGTGATGCTATTGAAATTGTAAATGAAGACACATTTTAGTTGCTTAAGAAACTGAATTTGATGGCTATTTGGGAGTACCTGTCATACATACTATGCTATGCTATATGATGTAGATTGTATATAGACGAGATCATCTCTCTGCAGTGGACTTATTACTGTGATGTTATACAGTTCTTGTATGTTTTTAATTACCAGTATGTCTTAACTACTCTGTATAATACACAAGTACTTGGTAAATATTTGTTGAATGCATATTAAGCAAGATATTTGGATATATAATCTAATAGTGTAAGTGCACAGATTACTATGGAGTGACAGATTCTTCTGGTTATTTCAAAACTAGGATTAATTACCTGTTTTGGAAAACAATCAGCAAAAAACTCACAGATGAGGTTACGTTTGATACTGGCTTTGAAGAAAAAAGTTTTAAGTTCTTTTAGCAGGGGGAACAACATTCTCAAGCATAGTGTAGATTTGGGAATGGTCTACATTATCGAGGTAAGGGAATCCTGTTAGGTTATCAATTGATTTCAGCCAAAAAGTACAACTCTTTTCTGTGGGATGTATCTCAAGGTCTTTGCCACTTATAAAATTCAAGAGGAAATCTATAGCATAAGATTTTCATCCATGGGGCTGGGAAGGTGGCTCACTGGTAGAGCACTTGCCTTGCATGCATGAGGCCCTGGATTCGATTCCTCAACACCACATAAGCAGGAAAAAAAAGCCAGAAGTGGCTCTGTGGCTCAAGTGGTAGAGGGCTAGCCTTGAGCTGAAGAGCTGAGGGACAGCACCCAGGCCCAGAGTTCAGGCCCACGACTGGACCAAAAAAAAAAGATTTTCATCCATATAGCATCTATTTTCTACTGGAAACCTTCAGTTTATTGGACTATCTCATTTTATCTTCATTAGCTTTCTATCATAGGCATGTTTTACTGTCCCCCCCTTAAATGAACCCCAAACCCACACCATCTTATATTTATTATTTTACTGTGTGTTTGATGCTATTTTAAGCATTTTATATAAAATAGTTCAATCTTAACAACTCCCTGAGAGACTAAGGAACTTGAAGGTTATATGGATAGCATTAACTTTGTAAGGCTGACTATAATATCAGTTGAGAACTAATTTTTTTTGACACCTGGAAGTTACATAATAATTACTGAAAGTCATAACCCAAAATGACTGTAGTCTACTAAGCTATCAACTGAAGACATGGTAAAACTACTTTTTATTCATCATGTATGAAGTGTTACCTGAGTGTGGTATTATTCTAAGAACTAACTAAGAATATGCATTATTAACTCTTTAATGAAGTTGGAAAAAACATGTTTGGTTGATTGTGGTCAGTCATGTTTGGTCAGTCAGTTGATTGGTGTATGCCAGTATTGGGGATTGAATGAGCCTTGAGCTGCCACTCAGCAATCTTGCTCACAGTTGGCCCTACCACTTGAGTCACGCCTCCAGTCTAGAATTTTGCTAATTAATTGGAGCTGAGTCTTGTAGACTTCCATTCCTGGGATCCCTTGGGACTGTGATCCTTAGATTCAGCCTCCTGATTAGCTAGAATTACAGACCTGAGCTACTGTTTATTGGTAGTGCTGGAGTTTTGAATTCAGTCAAGGCCTCATGCTTCCTAGGGACTCCATCACTTGAACCTTGCTTGTGCTTCCTGTGTTGCGCAATTACAGTCACACTCAGATTTTTCTTTGACATGGATCTTGCTTTTTTATCTTGCAGTAGCCTCAAATTATGATCCTACAATCTCTTCTAGGTAGCTAGGCTTGTAATATGAGCCACTGCATCTAACAAAAAAACCAATATGTTAACTGAAGAATGAAAAAGCTAGTAAACTGAATTAAGAGAGAAGACAAATGAAGTAGGATGTGCCAGACCACAAACACCTGAAAAAATTTAGAGAAGAATTTGGATTTTTTTTCTAAGTTTAATGACAAAGATTTTAAAGATATGCTTGTATTGGGCTGGGAATGTGGCTCAGTCGTAAAAGTGCTAGCCTTGAGTAAAAGAAGCTTGGGGACAGTGCAAATATATATATATATATATATATATATATATATATGCATGCTTGTAATTTTTAACAATTTTAAGATCATTTCCCTTTCTTTTTTTTAACAATTATTTTGCTCTGTGGAAAGTAGACTGACTAGGTTAGGGAAGAAACAAGTGTCAAGGCTACTACTGCAGTAGTAGTCAGTCTGAGCATGAAAGACTTGGACTAGTGATAGAGGTATTAGAAAACTGGTCAGATTTGGGATATTTGATGTAGGATGTTTATAGAAGAGAAGGGCAAGGATAGTTCTAAATTTTGACACCTGCATTACTTTGTGAATGAGTGCTACTAATCTGTAATAGAAATGTAGGTTGTGGTGGAATATAAAGTGTACTTGAGAAATGCATGTAACAATCTTGTAAAAGTTCAGCCACATGTTGTCTGTGATTCTAAAATGATACTGACAGCAAAATCTTCTCATAATTGGAGTTGTTGAAATCAGTTAGCCCATCATGTTTCTTCTCTTACATGTCCTTGACCCTGAGAGATCAAGCTCCTCTTCAGGTCTTTAACTTGTCCTTGTTTTTTCTTTCTTTCTTTCTTTTTTTCTTTAACATGTTTGTGTTTAAGACAGGGACTTCAAAACTTTGGCTTGTTGTCCTTTTGGCCCTGAGTATCTGGGGTTATAGTCATGGCACTGTACCTGTCTCACTTGTCCACATAGGACTTGTCATTCTCTTAGACTGCACATTAGTAGCATCTACTTGTCTCTTTAGCACTACCACCACCAAAAACTTGAGTAAATCTATTTTATTTAATTCATATACTGTTTCCTCCAGGAAGCTTGTTCTGATGCCAGACCTACACTCAAACAAAATACCTCAATGTTAGTGTTTACTTGTAGGCTTATTATTTATTTATTTATTTTAATCAGTCCTGAGGCTTGAGCACAGGGCCTGGGCAATGTCCTTGAGCTTCTTTGCTCAAGGCTAGTGCTCTACCACTTGTGTCACAGCTCCATTCCAACTCTTTTGGTAGTTAATTGGAGATGAGAGTCTCATAGACTTTTGTGGCTGGCCTGGCTTCAAACTGTGATCCTTATATTTTAGCCTAGAGCTAGGATTACAGATGTTTATTTTTAAGTAGTCTGTTTTGTAGCTCTAAATTTAAATAAATGGGAAAGTAGATTTTTGAGTTTTTTAAAAAATTGTTTTTATAAATGATGTTACAGAGGGGTTACCATTTCCTAAGTCAGGTAATGAGTACTTTCTTTTTGGCCAATGTCACTCCTTCCTTTGCTCTCTCCCAGTTTTTGCCTCCTGTCTCCACCCACAAGTTACATAGTTCATTTTCTGTATAGTGTCTAGTGAGTATCACTGCTGAATTTGTTCACCCTTTGTCCCTCCATTTTTGTGCCCCTTCATTCCTCCCAAAGACATAAACAAGCAAGACAAAAAAGAAAAAAAAAATCCTTGTGTGATCAGAGGCACAGAAGCATTGTGCCTTTGTGTTCCTCTCCTGAGAGAGTATCCTACTTTGGTCTCACTGTGTGAGTATCTCCCAGTGTATTTTAGATCTAGCTTCTACATATGAGAAAAAACATGCGCTGTTTTTCTCTCTGAGTTTGGCTTGCCTCACTTAGCATGATTTGTTCTAGATTCATCCATTTCCCTGCAAATGGTATTTTCTTTATTTTTTCTAATGGTTGTGTAAAATTCCATTATGTATAATACGACATTTGTTGGATGCACTCATCTCTTGTAGGGCATCTGGGCTGTTTTCCATAACTTGGCTGTTGTGAATAGTACCGCAATGAACATGGATTTGTAAGTTTGAAAGTAATTTTGGTAGGAGGAGATTATGACTAGTAAAGGCATAGGGACAGATTTGAAGAAAGGAATAGGGAAACAAGGAGAAGATTATTAATTGAATATATAGTATTATGAATACTAGAACAATAATTAGGAAATCTTTCACGTCCTGACAGAAATCTAATTGTGAGTGGATTTAATGCTATGAAATAGTGGTTTATAACCCATACTCTCAAACAGGTTACTTAGAATCAGACAAAGTCACAGTTTATGCTGATGGGAGTCAGATATTAAAGATCCTTACATAGTATGAAAGTTAGCAACTATCTTAAGTGATTATAAAAGAATATTGAAATAGGAGTAAAAAATGTATGGTTATCTCACTGCTTGTGATCTTGAGCAAATAAATTTAATGCCCAATTTAATTTCCTGTGTATAACGTAATTGGATGATGCCTGAAATTTTGTGTACTTCTGAATCCTATAAACTTAGTGAAGAAGATTGTATAGTGAAATAATATGTATTTATTCCTTCCCAAAAGCACAATCTCCTAATTGCCCTTCTCTTTCCCCTGACTGTTGTATGTTCTGTCAGCCTTCTTGCTCTAAGGTCACTTGCAGAGCCTGGGGCCCAGACTCTGGGCACAGGATAAACAACCTAGGGTTGCATCCCAGGGACAACAGGGATGCCTTACTGCTCTAGCACTGACAAGGATTGTTGGGTTATTTGTTTCAAATATTAACTTGTGTGTCAGGTCCTCTAATTTCTTTTATCTAAAATGTAGGAGTTCTTAGTGAGCTTTTTATTTAGCTCTTTGAAAGCTAAATAATTCAACTTGCAGCAATACTTTTAGATCAGTTATTCAAAAGTTTGGTAAGAGGGCTGGGAATGTGGCTTAGTGATTAAGTGCTTGCCTAGCATGCATGAAGCCCTGGGTTTGATTCCTCAGTACCATATAAACAGAAAAGGCTGGAAGTGGCTTTGTGGCTCAAGTGGTAGAGTGCTAGCCTTGAGCAAAAGAAGCTCAGGGAAAATGTCCAGGCCCTGAGTTCCAAGCACCAGGACTGACAAAAACAAAAAAAGTTTGATAAGCACACATTCATGCATTCATGTGGGAACTATGAGAGAACCAATATGTATGTGTTTTGCTGTAATATGACAACATGCTTGACATAAACAATTTAAAAAGGTAGAAAACTTAGGTTGATCCCAGTGTTCTGAGGTTTCTTGTCATTGCAGGGTAGGCATGACAGAGCAGAGATAGATCCCATGCTAGCTCATGAGACAGTTTTATAGGAAAGATTTATCAACTGCACGTAGGACAGGTTGGAGATAAGACATTGAGTGAGATAAAGTGTCATTTAGGACTGGCACCCTTCCTCAGTATGGGCATAACATTACATTTCTACAGGAAGCTGAATACTAGAGAATGGAAAGGGTACTTTAAACTCTCTTGTGTCGATTAGGGTTTCCTCTACACACACTCCTTAATAAAAATTTCAGGGAACTTCATTTAAGTATGACTGTTGAGGGATTTGTTTACTGTTCTTAAGTTTTTGTTTTCCATATAATTTGTATTAGTAGAAATATTATTTAGGGCTACAAAAAGATTGAATATCGGATGGCACATCTTACCATACGTATTTAGAGATATCTTTGTGCATCAGATATAATTAATGGAATAATTTCCTAGATCATATTTAGGTTTTCTGCAAAAACATCAATGAAGAAGCCAATTCATTCATAATTATTTGAAGAATTCAAAGATCATTTATTTAGAGTGTTCATATAATCCTAAAAGAAAAATATTGTACTTCCTTTACACTGTTCTTCAGTCTTCAGTCTTACTTATAAAATTGTGTGTGTCCTTTATAGGATTGTTAAGAAACAGGAAAGTGAGATAAAGTAATAGCATAATGCTTGTTTTTTCAGTGGTTAGTAAATTTTAATTCTTCTGTCCTCCTAGTCATTTACCTCACACATATGCTCATATATACATTTTCTCTCCCTCCCTATCTCCTTCTTTTCCCTCTCCTCCACTCCTCTTCCTTTTCTCTGTCCCCTAGTCTGGACTTCTCTAATATTTTGGAGATTATTTTTGTATGATTATTTCCAATCAGATTAGCAAAATAGTAACTTTCCTTTTCCCCTGAACATACCCAGTTCTAATATTTTGACTGAAGTGTAACTCAGGTTTAATGACTTAATATATTTTGTCCCAAACCTTTGCATGTGCTTATTCAATACTATTAATTCTGTTTTAAAGAGTTTAACTTAAAATAGCCAAATGTTCAAGATGGTCAGTTGTTTTGTTTTGGTCATATTCTCCCCCCCGCCCCCCTTTCTGTTGTGCCATTCATGGAGCTTGAACTCAGTGTCTGGGCACTATCCCTGAGCTTTTTTTGCTCAAGGCTATAGCTCCACTTATGTCTTTTTGGGGGGACACTTTATTGGAGATAAGAGGCTTAAGGACTTTGCTGCCTCATTGGCTTCAAATCGCGATCCTCAGATCTCAGTCTCCTGAATAACTTGGAATATAGGCATGAGCCACTGGCACCGGGCTGACAGTTCAGTTTTTAGTCATGTACTTTACTCTTTTGATCTTTTCATACTTAGTTCAACAAATGACGCTCACATCTTTGAATTTATTAGCTGTTTTTATGAAGTTGAATTTTGAAAGCTAAAATTAAACTATTTTATCTCAGCTTTTCTACTTTTAGGATTATGCATTCAAATGCCAATTCCGAATTGAGTAAATATTCTTACCTATTCTAGTTTTTAAAGAATTTTGTTGCTAATTATATCTACTATCTAAAATATTCTTGAAATAATAAATTTTATCATCCCACAGTAGGATAATATGAATGTAGAAAGTAGGGTTTATCAGTATATGTTTATAGTAATTAATGTGTGAAAAGGGTAAAAAGGTAAACTTAAAAAACTGACAAAAAAGGAAAAATGACTGGTTAAAATTTAGAACAGCATCTGAAGAAAATAAACATACTTTAAAAAGCTGAAATGTTATGATTCAGTAGGCCCTCACATTGCTAATAGAGATTTGTCCTTGGTTCCCATAATGCTGCCATTAAAGAACACAAGGACTTAAGAGATCTAAATTCTAGTCCTGGTTCTTGATGTCATGTCACCTTGGAGAATTCAATTTACTTACCTGAGGCTCTAATTCCTTATCTGTAAAATGTCAACATTGGACTAGGTGATTTTTTTTTAACCTAAAATTCCATATGTTTTGGTGATCAGTAACTGGGAAACAGTTCCTATTAGAAATTTGCAGCTGAGCTGACTTTAGGACAGAGGGGTTTGGGTATCAGAATTTAAGCTCCTGGGGCTAGTCTTCCCTGTCCTATTCACTGTTGTATCCCTGGCAGCTACCACTGTGCTCATCACATAGTAGGCACACAGTAAGTATTTGCTGAACAAATTTTGTGAAAAGCTGAATTTTGGTGGTTGATTATGGAAGCATCTATAGAAAATGTGTATTTGAAGAAAGGAAATGAGTGAATTCTAAAGGAACAAATAGGCAGTTTTCTAATCTCTATTTTGTCATGGATTTGGAGAAAGTAACTGCAGCTAGTGGCGTTCTCATTGTCACAAAACTAGAGTTGGATGCTGGTAGCTAATACCAATAATGCTAGTTACAAAGGAGGCTGAGATCTGAGAATCATCGTTTGAAGCCAGCCCAGGAAGGAAGTCTGTGAGTTTCTTATATCCAGTTAATCAACAAAAAGCTGGAAGTGGATCATCTGTGACTAAATGGTAGAAAATCCAACCTTTAGCGAAAAAGGTAGGGACAGCGCAAGACCCTGAATTCAAGCCCCAGTACTGATGAGCGCGATGCTCCTCTCTCTCTCTCCTCTCTCTCTCTCTCTCTCTCTCTCTCTCTCTCTCTCTCTCTCTCTCTCTCTCTCTCTCTCTCTCTCTCTCTCTCTCTCTCTCTCTCTCTCTCTCTCTCTCTCTCTCTCTCTCTCTCTCTCTCTCTGTTTCTCTCTCTCTCTCTCCTCACTAAACCAACCTATAATGCAGAAGTTTGAGGTTGCCAATTTTCAGGTATCTCTCAGTGAAGTCTACATTATTATTTTTAAAGCTCTATCTTGTTATACCAAAGATAAATTTTGCAAAGATGACTGAGAGAAAATATTCATTCATTGCATATGTAGTGTTCTAGTCCATTTGTTTAGACTAGGTCATAGTCTAAACATAGACCCAAAATTAGACAAAAGAAGAAAAAAATCACTTTAAATTCTTAGAACTAAAATCATCTACTTACTGATGGATTCTTACTCTGTTTTAATTTTTATTTAACCACAGTTCAAAATAAGTTTGGTTAGTCAGTATACCATTTTTCAACAGATTAGGAACAGAAAACACTAAAAGGTTCATTGGAAAGCTAGAGACAGGAGGCATTTGTAGATAGATAATAACAACTGACAGCTGTACATTCTTCAAGAAATAAAAAGGAAAAAAATGTGTAAATGTGTAAAACTATAATAATTCTGGATCTTTAAGAAAATCTGTATTTCTTATCTGAATAAACATTAAAAAGTAAAATTTTCAATCAAATTCATTTTTATAAAGTTTTATAACTTGTAAAGTTTTATAAACTTGTAAAAATGACACCTATGATGAAGCACATCTACCCCTTTAGCCCAAAATACTCCTAAAAAGTATACAAGATCATTATACCTTAAAATCTATTTATATCTTAATTTTTTGTCTCATCTAAACCAGATAGGGCTTTTTAATGGCTGCTGGCATTATGTTAATAAACATAACAGTGAAAAATACATATTCATAATAGACTTTCTAAAATGCATTTGAAAGGATTAAATAGTGAAGTTGCTTCAGCAAAGTGAGGATGAATGCTTTTTCTGTGTGCAGTACACACAATTGCAAAATTTCTTAAAGGCATATTTGTATGTACAAATTTTGCAACTATGCCCTTAATAAATTTGAAAATACTCATTCATAATATTGTAACACTTTGTTACAATCCTTGACAAACATAATTTGTTGTAAAATAGAAATATGAAAAAGTAATACAAAAGATTTAAAATCATAAATTTTGGGGTAGAACTTTTTTTGTTAAAATTAGTCCATTTGGAGTAAACTGAATATGTCCACTTAAAATATGCATATTAAATCATTTAAAATGTTTTAAATTGCCAACTCCAGAAGATGGATATCAATTTCATTCCTGATGGCAATGAATTTCCTTCTTCTGAATTTTTTTATTAGGTGCACTAGGCCTTCCAATGAGGGGGATGAGCAACAATACCCCTCAGTTAAATCGCAGCTTATCACAAGGCACTCAGTTACCGAGCCACGTCACGCCAACAACAGGGGTACCAACAATGTCACTTCACACGCCTCCATCTCCAAGCAGGTATTTATTGATGGACTATCACAATGTATCTTTGTAGAGTAAGCAAGCTTGTAGTTTTTTAATAAGGTAATTATTTGATTTTTCTGGCACAGTACCTTTCACTAGAAAAAAAAAAAAACCTATGCTTATTTAAATTTGTTGCTAGTTGATAAGTATGGTGCAAGATGTTTTTTATCATGCAACCAGTATACTAGTTGGTCACCTGAGTGGATCAAGGTTTAATTACCTCCTGGGGAAGTTTTTTAAAAGTCCATTCTCTTTCCTTAAAGATGTGCAAATTAAAATTACTCCAAGTAATTCTAATCCTTGATCCCTCACCACACCACACATTCATTTCTGTAGTGAAAATAAAATAAATGATATAGATTATGGAAAAATTAGAATGACATGAATTTTGAATGAAATTATTCAAAGTGTATATGTGAAATACATTTGTAATTTAATAGTCACACGAATGGTTCTCTCACTGTAGATAGCACTTTAGTTCCACTATAATTTGCCCATTTTAATTTTGTTTTTTTATTTTAATTTTTTTATAGAAGATGACTTAATGCAGGAATTCAATAAAAAGTAGGAATTCAGCTTGAAAATATATTTGAGATTCTAGGATTAGATCAAATATTTGTAGAGAATTTTAATGAGTGATTGTAGAGAGCTTATTTAGTATAATGGACTTCTTTTTCAGGGGTATTTTGCCTATGAATCCTAGGAATATGATGAACCACTCCCAGGTTGGTCAGGGCATTGGAATTCCTAGCAGGACAAATAGCATGAGCAGTTCAGGGTTAGGTAGCCCCAACAGAAGCTCGCCAAGCATAATATGTATGCCAAAGCAGCAGCCTTCTCGACAGCCTTTTACTGTGAACAGGTAAGATGTTTCTTGATACTGTGTATAATTGTCTTTTGGGATATCCTTAGATTTTCCTTTTCATATTCCACACTTCGTTCTTGAGTCTTGGCTTCTGTCTCATAAGTGTGTTTCATTTCATATTTGTATACAAAGACCCTGTTTTAAACATTGCAACTTAAACACTCCTGAATCTAAAAATATTTTTTATTAAATAAGTGTAATTTTAGAAAGCACATTAAATTTTTGTGTTGTTAGAAAGGGATCATTCTTAGGTTGGCACCAGAAAAGTTTTTATTAATATGTCTTCCTTTTTTAAATGAGGTTGGTCACCTATGTGGTAAGAGTTTTAGGTTCATGAATAGGACTGGAAGGAGACATGTTTGACTATCTTTATGTAGTTACACTTTGGTTAAATACTTTCTCAGATAAGATACAGTTTGTGCTATGGATACTTACTAACCAGAAACTTTTAAAGATTATGTATGAAGTGCTTAAGCACAATGTTGTGTATGGAATTCAAAACAATAATGAGCTGTTTTGCTTTTTCAAACTCTTTTGTACTGTTCATTGCATATACTATATAAATAATTGGCCATTTTGATCATATTTTCAAGCTATTTGGTTAATTTGTATAAGAATTATTCCTAAAAATTTTCTTGAAAAACACCATTTAAGCTTGATATACAGATATACACACATGTGTGTATATACATATATATGTATTTTTTAAATGGGGACTATAAGAAGGAAAAGGCCTGTTCCAGATGTCATTGTGTACTCATTTACTTTCTTCTATATAGTACTTGTAAAATCTGTGTTAAAATAAGTTATAGTACATTTCCTGTTCAGTCCATATCCCATAGACTCTCAATTTTCTATCCATGAGTATTTCTTCAGTAATTTTATTGCTTAGTATTTAAACTTTTTTGTAAACAGTTATCAAAATCTCATCTTGATAGCTTCCTAATTGCATAATATTGCTTGGGCAATATTATTTTTACAGTTTTGCATTATTCATTGAATGTATAAATTTTTACCTCTCCATTTTTTCACATTTTACTTTCTTTTTAAAAGTCAATTGTCAATATAACATGAATTTCTAAAGCCCTCATTATTTGTTATTGATGAATTATAAATAAATGTTTTTGCCTCTTAGCATTTACTCTTATGTTTAAGGGTCCCTTTGTCTTCAGTAGTTCAAATGTGATGTTAAATACTTATTTTCATTTACTTACCTACTGTCTTCTAGAGTATTGTTTACCAACTGCATGTTATATCAAAAAGTTCTACAGATTTAGGCTGAAAGCTACAAAGAGTCTTCAGACAGTTTAACCATGCTCAACACTAATAAACTGTCTTTTTACAGACAATTATTTGATATTAAAGATATATAGCCTCATTTTAGAATCTACATTAACATTATTTTGACACACTTAATTGTTTGGCTTTGCTTTAAGTTCAGCCTCATTTTTTCCTTTTCATGCTTGTTGGGCTTGTGCGATAAGAGGGAAACAGTATCAAATATGCTCTATTCCAGAATTGAGAGTATTGAAGAGAGATTATTAATGTGTTGTAGAACACTAAATTCAGTTAAGGAAAAATATTTAATTGAGGTCAGTGTAACATTTATTGAGTGCCTCATATCTTGAATACTTAAAAGCAGAGGATGGAAGGATGGATAGCAGCACATGGACTCTGTCAATGAGGAGTTTATACTTTAATTGGGAAAGTTGTAAAGTAATAGCATGCTTCAACAATAAAGCAAGGAAAACCAAGTATGCTTGAGATTAGGTACATCTAATATCTAATAAGGTGGTTCACCAAGAGTATAAAATGGTACCCTTAATTCTGTTTACTTCTGGGTTCATATAAATTCCTTGTATTATAATCTGTTTAAAGTACTTTGGTTCTCACTCATGAAAATACTCTAGAGAAGTAAAGATTAAACTCAGAAAAATAAAATTAGTATTGATTTTGAAACCTATTATTGTTTTGTATGAGGAGACCAAAAGTTTACACTTTTGTTTCTCTTCATCTCAAAGTTAGTGTTCTTACTGTATATCTAAAATTATTTTCTATGTACCCAGTATGTCTGGATTTGGAATGAACAGGAATCAGGCATTTGGAATGAATAACTCCTTATCAAGTAACATTTTTAATGGAACAGGTAAGCTTATTCTGGAGCTAGTACCCTGTAAAAACAATATGATAGATTTCTGAAATATGAACAATTCAATACACTGGTCTTTATTGTAGGAATTTTTTTGTTGTGTGAAATGGTAGAATTTAGTGAAAATTTATCAGGAGTAAGTTTTAATTAAATAAATAATAGAGATAAATTTTTTCACCTGGCCTAGTAATAGGATAGTGATTGGTGTTACAGCAGTAGAATTATTTTCTTAACATGTAGTGAGAGCAGATCAACTTTTTCTATCCTCAGCCCTTTCCCTGTGAGAAAAATAAGTTATTTGACTTGTATAGCATTCTGGTTATAGAGATCCATATTGAAGAAAATGTTTATAGCTGCATGAAAACACTTACAATTTAATAGTTCTAATACTAATTTTGGCATTTAACCCTTATGGATTTTGATCCAGCTTTATACATATGATTCAGAATTGTGTATGTGAAAAATGAATTGTGATTTTTGAAAACAACTGTCTTCAGCCTATTGGTTTATTTCTTTTATCAACTGCTTCAGAGAGAAATGAATAGGGAGCAATAATGCTGCTTTGTTGTGAGTTTCACCTGTTTCCAGACACTTTTCTGAGAAAAGAAGTGAAGGATATTAGGATTATTGGAGCCAAACTGAGTGGGATTATTGAAATATATATATATATATATATATATATGTACATACACATAGATGTATGATATGTTAGATGAAAAAAATTGAGATGAAGTATATGTTAAAAGCATGAGAAGTGTATGTTAAAAGCTGTGGGCTTTTAATTTCTAAATGTTAATGCATGTTTAACAGCATATGTTGATTAAACAAGATTAAAACATTTGAAGAGTTCCGAATTTTAGCGTTCAGGATGTTAAAATACTACAAAGTAATATCGTTGTTTTGATTTTTTAAATATTTTAATGTTTGTGTACTCAAACTGCATACCACAGTAAAATTGGAAACTTGTTTGTGTATGTGTGCCAGTACTGAGTCTTGAACTCAGGGTCTTGGTACTGTCCCTGAGCTTTTGTGCTCAAGGGTCACACTTTACCACTTGAGCCTCAGCTCTACTTCCAACTTTTTTGGTAGTTAATTGGAGGTAAGAGTCTCACAGACTTTCCTGTCCCTGCTGGCTTTGAACCACAATCCTCAGATCTCACTCTCCTGAATAGCTAGGATTATGGGTATGAGCCATAGTGCCCAGCTAAATTGAATTTTTTTTCCCAAATGTAAAGGAAATAAAATGCATCTGACAATCTTGTCATAGATTTTTAATTACGGTTTTATACATAGCTACAGAACTTTATAATGTAAGAAGATTGTATTTTAACTAAATATATTTTATACATAAAAATTATTTTCAATTCTTTTCTTTAAAGTATAAATTTGGGGTCTCATTAACTTTTTAGGTTAAGATGTATTCAGCACCTATCTTGGAGTGTTACTAGGGTCTTGTTTATCAAATGAGTAATCTTGAGATTCTTTTCATTATGAAATAATGAAAATAAAATTAATTGGAAAATGGCAGAATGATTCTAAGAGATGAGATGGAGCACAGATTAAACAAAAGCTATACATGGACTAAATTGTAGGTTAAAAATTAGGTTCTTGAAACATTAAGATAAAAGTTTATGAGTAGCAAAAGTTGAGGGGGGAAAAAGAGATAATTGAAATAAGTCAAAATTGAGAATTTGGCTTAAAATGTTTCTATTTTTTTTAAACCAGACTGATTTTAAATGAATAAAATAAAAAAATTGTTTACTCAGTTTGTATTTATTGAGCGCCTACTGTGTAATAGGTAATAGAAATTTATCCATTTTGTATATCACATTCCCCACCACCTCTCCAGATTTGGGAGTTCTACCCCAACTTCTACCCCTTTTTTTCTCTATTACTCTCCCTCCCAACATACACAATCATACATACTTGTCTATGTAATTGACAAGTTTCCACTATCTATGCCTTTGCATTTTTCTGGCCATTTTCAGGAGATAATGTCATTGTCTTATCTCCAAAAGCTCCAAGCAGACCAGATAAAATGAAAAGAGAAGTTATATTCCAACAGTTTACCTCTTGTTAGCAGATAAGCTATAATTTTAGATTGTCATCTTCACTGTGATATAATATACAATCTTAACTCCTTATTCTCTATTTAATCTCTAAGATTTGGGGTTTTAGATATGTTGGTTGCATATTGCTTTCTTCAGCTGTTAGAAAATTCTTAGGAAATCAATCCACAGGTAGCTTTTGAGCACCTACATACAACTACTATGGTGTTCTGTTACTTAGGAAGAAGGCACTGTTGCTTCAAGTTATTTTGCAGTTATTTTTACAGTCTTTATTTTAAATGTTTGTAGAATCAGTAACTAATATTTATTCTTATATTTAGATGGAAGTGAAAACGTGACAGGATTGGACCTTTCAGATTTTCCAGCATTAGCAGACCGAAACAGAAGGGAAGGAAGTGGTAACCCAACTCCATTAATAAATCCGTTGGCTGGAAGAGCTCCTTATGGTAACTAAGCTTTATTGTGATAGCTCATGGAAATTCGCAGTTGCATGGTCCTCCTCCCCACATATTTATTTGTGCTTTCTACTTAGTTTTTGTCATAGTATTGATTTTTCCCCTTGATTTTCATAATAGAAACATTTAATGGTAAAACTGTACAGAAACCTAAAAAGTTGTTAGTTTTCATTGGTATTTAGAAAGTTATTTTCTTCTGGTATTTCTTAGTTTACCTTAACTGATTTATTTTGTGGCCTTTTCTATAATTTTGCAAATACTGTTTTTGAAAGAGTACATTCTCAGTGATTAATAGTAACTGTATATAGAAGATGTTTCTCTCAGCCAAAATTTCTCAACATTCACACTATATTGAAGCTGGTATTTCTTTGTCGAGAAAAGGGGTATGGTGGGTAGAGGGAGTCTATCCTCCTTACATAGAATTTTAGCAACATTCCTTGCTTTCTCCTACTAGATGCAGCACCCTATACTCCACCCTCCATTATGAACAGATGTCCCAAAACATTGGCAGATGTCCCCTGGCAGAAAAATTGCCCCCTCCTGAGCACCACTGCTCATGAGTTATGTATAGTTTGTGCAGATGCTTGATGATCAGTACTATCTTTCATTGCCATTTTTATTGTCTCTAATAGATAAGGTGTTTGTCTAAATAAAAATAATGAGAAGGGATCATATGCAATAACAGTACAAAAATTTAGACCTGAAAATCTCTGATGACAAAGTAGTCATTACTCTTTTTAAGCACATAATCATTTCCTTTGGGGAAGACCTGATAGAGATAATAGCAGAATAGTACTTGGAGGGATCAGCCATTCTAAAATAGACATAATATTTTTCCCATTGTCAGCGATGAAGGATTTATTTGCCTTTCAGCTATATTAAGGAAAAATTTTATTTTAATTGCCAAATTAGTCTTCCAAAAACAATAAAAGATAATTTTGTACTTGAAGTTGAGCTACTACTCCTCAGTTAAGACTACAGTGTTTTGAGCTTTCCCTCATAGGTCTGTTTTGTCATCCTTTTAATCACTTCTGTTGCTCTCCTTGGAATATCTCTAGTTTCTCCAGATTGTTCTTGCATTGTGAAGCCGCAACTAATAAGAGCCTGACTAATGACAAGTGTAATGGGAGAATTATTTCCCAGTTCTCATATACTTTACATGCATAACATAGCCTCTTAAGAAAATCCAAAATAAAATGAATTGTTTTGTAATTTATTGCAATTTTTCTTGCTGTACATTACTTTGAAATAGAATACTAACATTTTCTTTTACAAGTTACTCTGCCTATTTTTATTAGACAATTAGCTCTTGTTTATAATAGGTAGTGAGATATTTAGTGCAATTTAGGTGTAAAAATTATTAATGGCTTATCTGAACTTTTTTTCACAACATAGTTGGAATGGTAACAAAACCAGCAAATGAGCAATCCCAGGACTTCTCAATACACAACGAAGATTTTCCAGCATTACCTGGTTCCAGCTATAAAGATCCAACGTCAAGTAATGATGACAGTAAATCTGTAAGTAACTGAGAATCATGTATGTGAGTGATATAGTTTTCTTCCCTTCATACTTCTCTTATATTAACAATTACTTACTAAATAATATTATAAAACTGTTTATCTTATGTATGTGTAATAATATTCTAACGTCTGAAGAATGTGGAAAAGCTTTAACTTAGAAGATAGCTATTTTTTTCCTATTTCATATAGGTTTGCAAATTTCTGTTGAACTTCTCAGAGTTAATTTAGACTTTTATTGTAGTCCCTGTCAGCTGGATCCCATGAAGTTTGATAATATAGACTTCTAAGGAGCTGTGTTTTTCTTGAGTAAGTTTTCTCCTTGAAGAATCTTTATACACATTTTTATACCTGTGTTGATTCAGCCAACTCAGCTTCTTTCTGACTTAACAAATGTGTTTATTTCTTCCACATTTACTGAAAATAGCTTTTTGTGTGTGTGTGTGTGATGGGAGTTTGTATATTATTAAAATAAATCATAAAGATAATTGGGTAAGAATTTTTAAAAGTATGAATTTTGAAAGTGCATACATTCTTAGCTTATTTTGGAGATTATTCTTTTAGGTGATATACATTATACTATGTGTAGTTCTTCTTTTACTTAAAAACCTTGAAGATGTAATTTAAAGTGTGTCCCAAAGCAGAAAGTCCTAAGTGCAAAAGATGGCTTATTTTTTTCCTCTCACTTAAGATCTGAGATAAAAATATTCCCCTCTAATTCTCTCCTTTACATGCTAAAATGTAGTAATACAGAGTTTATTTATATATCATGAGACAAGTATCAGTTTTCACATAGAATTTGAAAAACAGGTAATAGTTTAGTACCAATTTAAATATAATGAAGAGTTGATAGCAAAGCATTAATGTATAAACTTGAATTTATATACTTAACACATTCTAATGTCACATTTAATTTTTTTCATATTAGAATTTGAACACATCTGGCAAGACAACTTCAAGTACAGATGGACCCAAATTTCCTGGAGATAAAAGTTCCACAACACAAAATAATAATCAGCAGAAAAAAGGGATCCAGGTGTTACCTGATGGTGGGACTTTATAAAATATATCAAAGATATTATATAACATATTTTTTCTACTTTTCCTCAAAAATAAAAATGATTCTTTTTTTAACTAGGTCGGGTTACTAACATTCCTCAAGGGATGGTGACGGACCAATTTGGAATGATTGGCCTGTTAACATTTATCAGGGCAGCAGAGACAGATCCAGGAATGGTACATCTTGCTTTAGGAAGTGACTTAACAACATTAGGCCTCAATCTGAACTCTCCTGAGTAAGTTGGTTTTTCCTTCCTTCCACTTTTGAATGTAACATTTGAGATATTGAATCTCAGACTTGTACTTTTTTTTGGTTTGTTTTGATACAGGATCACACTATGTAATCCAGTCTAACTTTGAACCCTCTTGCCTCAGCCTCCTGAGGGCTGGAACTATAGACAGGAATGCCATTCTGTGCACAGCCTCAAACTTCATTTTTTTTTATTTAATTTTTTTTTAATTTTTATTTTGCTGGTCCTGGGTGATGTCCCTGAGCTTCTTTTGCTCAAAGCTAGTCCTCTACCACTTGAGCCACAGCATCACTTCCAGATTTTTCTTAGTAGTTTATTGGAGATAAAAGTCTCAAAGACTTTCTTGCTCAGGCTGGCTTCAAACTGGGATCCTTCAGTGCCTGGCAAACTTCAGTTTTTAGTTTCATGTCATCAAATTCTATCATCTGCTGTTGCTACTCAATGTTGTTATCAGCTTAGTCTTTGGATCCTTCCTTTTTATATTAATTTCTACATGATTTTTATTCTGAAACTATTCTTTTGTAATTTTGCAGTTTGAATATACACATATATGAGCTTTGCAAAATCCTGAAATCTTGATTCATTGACTTTCTTTTCTCCAATAATTTAGTCTTTCATCATACATCAGCTACATAGATCTTTAGACATCCTTTGATCTTATCATTACTGGTAACTACAGTCTCCGTGGTTTTAAGTTAATGCTGCCATGCTGTCTGCTTGCCATCTGTTCTTCAGACTATGACTTTTGTGCTCACTGAATTCCTTTGGGATCTTTTAATCCATTGATTCTTCTACTTTTCGGTGTTCCTTAGCATCCCTGTCTCTCTCTCTTCTTCAATGTACTTAAAATAATATATGTTAATCATTTGTTTACATATGCCTTTAATACTTTGTCCTTCTTTCCCTTTGTCATACTTGCATGGTAAAATGTATAACCCTAGTTATAGCTTGACAGCTTTATTGCTTGGTCTTTTCTTCAGATTCTTGATTTGGAATCTCAGAATTTGGGCCTTAATAGTGCCAAGCATAATCATACTTGTTATGCTGACTTGTTCTTTTTTGGGGGGTGGGGTGCTTGAACTCAAAATCTGGTGCTTTCATTTTCAAGCTGGTTCTGTGTCTCCTGAGCCACATCTCTAGCTCCCCATTCACTCTTTTAGTGTTCCATGCAACTGTTTTCCACTTCTGGAACCCCAAGTACCTTCTATTTTTGTCCTTTCTATCTGCTAAAAGCAGTTAGAATATCAGCATAGGTCTGCCCACTAAATCTTCATTTACTATGGCTTCCTCCTCTTCTACTTTATTACCATTGTTGATCCACATTTTGTACTTAAAACCTTTCTTGAAAACTCAAGAACATGACTCAAAACTGTTTTCACAGTCTGGTGTAGGATAATGATTAGCATATGAAGATGTGATCTTTTTTCACTACTTATTAAAAAATACCTTCTTGATCTGACCTTCGACCTCCTCTATGAATTAATACCTCATTTCTTCTCTTCTGAAGCAAAACATCTCAAAAGAATCCACTCAGTTCCTCCAGTTTATCTTCTCTCATTCTGTTTACCAATTCAATCTGAATTTTGCCCCCACCACTTCAATTAAAAACTTTGGGTAACAAGTTCATGAAATAGCCTCCATATTATTAAAATCAATGTTTGCATTAAAAGATCCATTTCTTCCTCCTCACTTGTATGTAAGAACACTACTCTTACCTGATTTAACTGGTTGATCCTTGCCAGTTTTCCTTGCTGAAACTCTTCTTTTCTTCCTGACTTCTTTATGTTAACATTTTTCCATATTTATTCCCTTGATGTTCATGTCTACTCTTGCAGTTTTAAATACCATAGATATTGAGACTCCTAAACATGTATTTCCATTGCAGTGTTCACTCTTCTAAATTTGGAATTTCTAGGTATTTCCCTTCCCTTGAACAGAAGCCTTATGTCATTTTTAACTGTCTCTACTTTGTCTTTTCCTAAAATACAGAATCTAAGCACATTGACTCAATGGCTACCATTCTTGTTTGAATCATGATGTTCTATTTAAGCTAGATATTCTCTTAGCCAATCATAAGGTATCACTAGTTCTCCCAGTTTTGTCATTTCACACCCAGAACCTGTTTTTCTTTTTTTTCTCAATACCCAGTAAGGATTTGAGGTTCCATTATTAAAAACATCAATTTTTTTACAACCCTACAAGATCTTAAATGGGGACGATCTGTCTCCTGCAATACTTTTACAGCTTTTCTCTTTGTTTACTATGTTCTAACTTCAACTGTCCTTCTTGCTATCCCTCAGATGTCAGTCGTGTCTTTGTCTTAGTTTCTAGCATGTCTCTTTCATCAAATTAGTCTTCTACTGGATTATCTGCCTCATATCCTTGATTACTTTGGTTCACATCTAACCACCTCTATGAGACCTAAACAGACCATCTTTCCTAATTATGCAGCCAGTTTTCCCTTCCAGACTTTCCCCTAATACATGTTTATGTATTAAGCTAATTGTCTACCTTCATCCAATCATCCATACTTAACCAGAAATTTCTGTGTTACTAGCAATCTTTATTTTGCTTATTTCATGTGTTCTAAACACCTGGAACAGTTCCTGGAATATATTCGGAACTCAGTAAATATTTGATGAATCTGAAATTTTGTTCCTAATTACTGATTTAGGAAGTGGGGTCACACATAAACGGAAAAGTAATGTAATTTAGCATAGAATTGATGAATTTAAAGCATTCTTAATTCTTAAGTCAATTAAGAATAAAAAATTTAAACTGTGGGGCTGGGAAGGTGGCTCAGTGGTAGAGCACTTGCCTTGCATGCATGAGGCCCTGGGTTCGATTCCTCAGCACCACATAAGCAAAAAGAAAAAAGCTGGAAGTGGCACTGTGGCTCAAGTGGTAGAGCGCTAGCTTTGAGCTGAAGAGCTGAGGAACAGCGCCCAGGCCCAGAGTTCAGGCCCCACGACCAGACCCCCCTACCCCCCAAAAAAAATTTAAACTGTATGCTTTGTATATTTTGATATTTATTGTATTGGAAGAATATTGCAGTACAATATATAGTAATAGGGTGTGTGTGTGTGTGTGTGTGTGTGTGTGTGTGTGTTACATGTATATGTTTAGCTTAATATATAGTAATGGTGTGTGTGTGTGTGTGTGTGTGTTACATGTATATGTTTAGCTTAATATATAGTAATAGGTGTGTGTGTGTGTGTGTGTGTGTGTGTGTGTGTGTGTGTGTGTGTGTGTGTGTGTGTGTGTGTGTGTGTGTGTGTGTGTGTGTGTGTGTGTGTGTGTGTTACATGTATATGTTTAGCTTCCTGCTATAAAATCATAGTAAACCCAAGAAAGGAAGCTAGAAGTAAAAATTTCATTTTTGCATTTGGAGTCTGTTTTTCATAGTTTTCTTTATTCATTTTGCATTTGGAGTCCGTTTTTCATAGTTTTCTTGATAGAAAGTAAGAAGTTTGTTTTTCTGCTTTGGACTTCAGAGTGGCTTCTTTTCTTCCCTTATTCAGAAATCTCTACCCCAAATTTGCATCACCCTGGGCATCTTCACCATGTCGACCACAAGACATAGGTAGGAGAATCTATTTGTGTTCAGAACTTTTAAAAAGATTTTTCTGAGAATCAGTTAATAAGGTTTTTTTCATTTTATTATCCAGACTTCCATGTTCCATCTGAGTACTTAACGAACATTCACATTAGGGATAAGGTGAGTGTAGTTTATTATTCTACTCAGACAGCATGAATTTTATCTATTTTTCAGATGCCGTTTCAAATTCAGAGTGCAAAATACTTTCTAAATAAATAGCAGTGGTCCATGGGATATGTTTTTGTATGTTCATTCAATTATATATAGTGATTTTACTTCAATTTTTGTTTATCATCTTAATGTTTCGATTACTTGGTTTATGTTTTTAAAATAAAAAACAATATAAGAACAGATAAAATACTTTCTACAATTAATAAAAGGGTACAGCCATAACCACAGTTGATGAGAATAAACTATCTTGGAAGATTGACAGATTTTCTTTTCATTGCTTGCTCTTGTAAGTAATTTTTGTCAACATTATAATATAGATGCAGTGTTAGTAATGACACAACCTTGACTTGTTTTTTTCCCATCATTTTAATTACTTACAGTTCTAATCATAAAGTAACTATTAATAGATTATTACTTTAATCTCTCTTTTTTTAACCTGAGAAAGAAAATAAGAAACAGTTTTTGCTTTACAGGGAAGAACTCTTAAGGCAGTTTATTTCTGTGAAGAAAAATACATAATATCTGTATATTAGCCTAGGGAATAAACACAGTAAAAGCATTTATTACTTGTGCATATACAACAAATACACATTTATAACTAAATTACAGCACTCTGATTATATGTTATACATCTGTGTTGTCAAATAGATATTGATATTGTAGATAGGCACAATATCAAGGTTATATCCACCTCAATGTGTCTTTAGTACCTGAGTAATGGGAGGCAAGAATTACAATAGAGGGAAGGCTGGTATTTTTTATTTGTGGATAGTGTGAATTTGCTACCTCCTCTACTGTAAAATTCTTGTGCTGCCAGAACCTTTTCTTAGACCAATTTAAGAAATACTGGAGAATTGGTTGTATTATCAACTGCCACATGAAAGGGTAAAAAAAATTGTATTCAGAGAATGTGGAACAGCCAAACATTTAGATAGAACATCAGGTAAAAAGATATTTTGTTTGTGGATGCTCTCTAAGGTTTATTTTAATGTGAGAATTTGAGACTATTAAGCTCACCTACATTTTCTACCTTATAGAAGGAAATAATAAATAAAGTCATCGCCAATTTTTTTATTTACATCTGTGAATTGCTGGAAACATACAACTGATTTGTGAATCATTGTTGCACATTGATTCTTACCACCTTCACTTACAAATTTCTGTGTATCTGACATTCTACTGGGATGTTTTCATATACTGTCACTTAATAATCCCCATAGTTGTCATTGTCTACATTTACAGAAAAGTTCATAGATATTAAATATCTTGAGCCTGGTCATATTTTTTTTTTTATTGTGAAAATACTGTACAGAGAGGTTACAATTACATGGGCAAGATAATGAGTACATTTCTTATCAAGCATTGTAGCCTCCTCCTTTGTTTACCCTTCCCATCCCTTCCCAGCCTCCCCCTACCCCCACCCCATCCTGGTCATATTAATAAATAATAGAATTGGGATTTGAATACAATCCCTTAAAGTCAAGATTGTGAAATGACTTTAAGTCATTTAAGTAAACATTTTTAAAATTAGAACTATCTGTAATTACATAATAAGTTATCTGTTCTTAAATGAAGAGCTTTTTTTCTACTTTTTGCTCTAGTAGTAACAGTCATATTTTAGGAATTTAAAATTTGTTTTACATTTGAGAATAATTTATTTTCTTTTCCAGCTGGCTGCAATAAAACTTGGCCGATATGGAGAAGACCTTCTCTTCTATCTCTATTACATGAATGGAGGAGATGTATTACAACTTTTAGCTGCAGTAGAGCTGTATGTTCAAAATATTTTATCACTTGATTATTATAGTGGACTTTTTTGTACAGTAAGAATTACCACCTGATATATTCCTTTAATTCATTCCTAAGAAGATACATTCATTTAGTCCCTGGTGCATCTATAATTGGCAGTTGTCTTATGTAATTCAAGTCTGTAAACTACCTTAGTGTATTGGTAGAAGGACATTTTATTTACATATGGAGGTTTATTTTTGTAGGACACTTGCCTCCTTTAAATATTACTTCCCCAGTTTATAAAGTGGTATACTTCCTTATTGCTTCTTGCATGAATTCTCATATCCCCTTAGTTCCTGAGGATTTAGGAGCAATAAAGGTTTGAACTTATTTAATTCATTAAAATTTTCAGAATGAATATTTTGTTTTAAATAATGATAAAATTATGTGAATTTAAATATTTAATTCAAGTAGACTTGGTAGTTTTTTTTAACCAGATAATACAAATAATTTGATTGTTGTTTTAATAAATGTTAACAGTTTTTATTGACTTTTTAGAGTAGCAAGAAATGAAGTTTCTAGAACATGACATGGTTTTTAATCATATTATTCATAAAACTTTTTTGGTGGGAGGGGTGTCAGTCATAGGGCTTGAGCCTTGTCCCTGAGCTGTTGTACTAAGGCTTTGAGCCACAGATCCACTTCTGGTTTTCTGGTGATTAATTGGAAGAATCTCATGGATTTTCCTGTATGAGCTGGCTTCAAATGGCAATCATCAGACCTCAGGCTCCTGAGTAGCTAGGATTACAGGCCTGAGCCACTAGTGCCTGGCTCATAGAAATTTTAAAATCTCATTTTGTTTGCATAGACATTTTCTTCAGCTGAATAAGGTGTGTGTATATTTCAGTGGGATTATATTTAATAACAAGAGTCAGGATTATGATACCATCCATATTTATGTATTTTACCTATAATTTTTTTGAGAAAACTTATACAAAATCTTTTTTAAAGTGTTTGTTGTGAGTCACAGGAAAAAATATTTTTTTTTCTTTAAAAATTGAAGTTTTAACCGTGATTGGAGATACCACAAAGAAGAACGAGTATGGATTACCAGGGCACCAGGCATGGAGCCAACAATGAAAACCAATACATATGAGAGGGGAACATATTACTTCTTTGACTGTCTTAACTGGAGGAAAGTAGCTAAGGTATATTTTTTTCCATTTGCAAATGTATAAATATTAGAATATATAAAAGAAATTGTTTATATGTCCATTATACCCATTCCAGTAATGTATTAACTAATGTTTGATAAGTCTTTTGCTTCTACCTCCTATTTCATTAGTAAGAAAATTATTCAATTAAGTAAGAGATTTTTTTAATTTTGCATAAGTATTGAAAACATATATAAAATTTTTATATCTACTGAATAACAATAAAGGTAATCCAGTCACATCTTTTGATATTACTACTAGTTAAATTGTACAAAGATAAGATTTTCCTAAAAGCAGTATATAGTAGTTGACTTTTTACACTTCCAGTCATTGCAGGAAAAAAGTCTAGGTTTTAATTTGCAAATTAAAGAACATTTCAGACATTAGCTATTGACTAGTGATGTGTAGACTCTTTTACTAAATTTTGAGAGAAAAGGGGGCTTTGGAAAAAAATTACTTTGTTCTATTTTGCTTTTGTAACTTTGCTGACAAAATCTATTTTCCAATTACCCCATGTACAAATATTTCTTCAGTGTTTTTGTGTGTAGTACCTTGTGATTTACTTGTAATCTAATTTCCACTAAAAAGTAAATATGTACTCAGACCCTCTAATACATGTTTTTTTAGACATTATTTGAGAACCTAAATGTTCCATTCCTAAAGCAAATGAAGCACACTTGTTTTTATTGGTTCATCAGGTGGTAATTACACTCCTTCTAGGGGCCCAGAAGTATTCTAAACATTCAGACTGGTTACAGAGCTATATAGAACACTCTATAGAACATTCTATAGAACATCCTATAGAACATTCAAGTGTATTATGTGTTGTCCATGATTTATATATACATATAACCTCAGCATACAAAAGACATGTTATCAGTAATGAAGTTTAATAATATAAGGGAACAAGTAGGCACCAATGTGTTTTAAGCTTTAAATATTTTAAGGAGAATAAATATATATCAAAGACAAAGGTTTAAAATGAGTGAAAGTCAGAATTTGACCTGTATAATTTCTGGATCTGCAGTCAAATTTGTAGGGAAAGAATTTATACATTGATGAAGTTAATGTATTTAAATTCTAATAGTACAACATGGTTTACCAGTGTAAATAAAATTGTTTATGTTACTTAGATAATAGAGCTAGTAATTTCTCAAGTTACGAAAGGCTTTTTACCCTTTGTACATTTTTGGAACTAAAAGAGCCAGTTGTGTTTCAAGGATGACTTAACAAGAAATTATTTTCACTGATTTTAATATTCAACTTCAAACAATTTAAAAAAGTTAATGCTTATATTACAGTGAGCAAGGATCAGTGCCAGCTACACAGCAAATCAGAAGTATAATGATGGTGGTGGTGATTCTGATGTTTGCTAGTTTTTACAGAGAGTAATCTTTGCTCTTTAATTAAACTTCAAAAATGATTTTAAAAAGTCACCATAGTGTACATTCTTTACTAATCTTTGTAAGGGGACTTAATTTTTACATTTGTGGATTGAGGTATAATAAAATAAATTTGTAGGGGGAGGGGAGTGCCTTAGGCTATAAATATTTCAAAAGTAATGTATTTACATAAGAAAAGACACAGCAGGGCGCCGGTGGCTCCTGCCTGTAATCCTAGCTACTCAGGAGGCTGAGATCTGAGGATCCAGTTCAAAGCCAGCCTGGGCAGGAAAGTCCGTGAGACTCTTATCTCCAATAAACTACTAGAAAACCGGAGGTGGCAGTGTGGCTCAAGTGGTAGAGCGCTTGCCTTGCCTGAAGAGCGCAGGGACAGCGCCCAAGCCCAGGGTTCAAGCCCCTGACCGACAAAAAAAAAAAAAAAAAGACACAAGCCTGTTAAGGGTCTGGATCCTATTACTTGGTGTGCCATTGTTACATAACTTGGGCAAGTTATGTGTTGAGCCTACTTTCCTCTGATGTAAAGCCAAAGTAATATTTTCTGCTTTACAGAATTAATATATAGATAAGAATCATTACTAAATGACCCCATGCTGCTGACCACATATATGGTATATATGTGCACACCGGAGGGAAACTAGGAGGACTCAGACACAGAAACAGGGAAACAGGAAAACACAACAGCGGGACCCATCAGCTGCACTGGTCATTGATCCAAATGAACTAAGCAACTCAATGGCAGCGATGGGAGGGAGGTAATGAGTGGGAAAGAGGGCACAGCAGACACTAAGCAAAAATGTATATGTCACCCGATGTGGAAGAAATAACTATTGTTGTTAAAGCTCATAGAACTCATAAACTTTATAGACCACATTAAAGACAATTTGCCCCATGGGGGAGGGGGAGGAGACAATGAAGAGGTTTTATCTAGCAAACCTAATGTTTGGGCTCTTTTTAACTATAGATCATATCTTGCTTCTTTGCATGTTTTATATGTATTTTTTCATTAAAAACTTCATATAAAAAATAAAATTAGCTTTTTTATTAGACTTAAAAGTGTACTTGTTCAGTCTAATTGTTAATGTATCTTAATTTTTAATACCTGAATCTGTCAGACTCTTAAATATCATTGTGTCCTAGGTTTTTATTGTAATTTCATAATGAAAATTTTCATGTAATTTATTAATGGAAACATTTAGTATAAATGTTTGAAACTAGAAATATAGGGTAAAATACATCAGTCTATGGTTATTAATGTTACTTGTTTAGTCTTTAATACAAATAAGACTCATAATCCCATAACTGTGGCTCTATAGTAGTAGCTTTAAATTCACATTAGAGAATTAATCATTTTAACTGTATTTTTTTTGTCTTTTCTTTTTTGGTACTGGGGATCGAACCCAGGACGTTGCACTTGCTAGGCAAATGCTTTGCCACTGAGCTACATCCCAGCCTGAGAATTAGTAATTTTAAAGCATCATCTTTCAAGAGATTGGATTTGGTTTGGTTTGGCTTTTGCTGTTACTGAGTTTTGAACTCCCTCCTTAAACTTTCTAAACAGGCACTCTACTACTGAATCCCCCTTCCTGCCCATGCTGGCCTGGACTGAAACCTGCCTATTTTAGCCTTCCATTTATGTGGGAGGATATATGCACACCACCACAACCAGCTTTTTCTGTTGAGAACAAAATCTGTTAGAGTTTTCTCCTAATTACAATGAACAGTCTAGTTAATCTTTAAGATGTGCCTAAAACAAAACTACTGTATAGTTTTTAATAGCAGATCAATTATATTTTAAGTCAGGATTTTGAGATTAAAATATTGGAAGTTCTGAAAATGTAGGAGTTTTAAGCTCATTATTTCCCTCAAATTTTAATGAGGTTAGAATATGTTTGCTTTTTTAAGCAAATTATGGAATATTCATTATAAACTTTTCATAAACTAAGGCAAATATTTAGATTTCTATACTTCACTAAAAGAGAAGTATCATTTGCTTGTTTTGCTGTTTCTGTGCTTGAACTCGGGGACTGTCACAGAGCTTTTTTGTTAAAGGCTAACATTCGGTCACTTTAACCACAGCTTCATTTCTGACTAGGTTTTTATTGTTTTGTTTTTGTTTTTTGTTTTTTTGGTCATAATTGGAGGTCAGAGGCTCATGTACTTTGCTGTTTTGGCTGGCTTCAAATCACAATCCTCAGATCTCAGCCTCCTGTTAGCTACAATTACAGGTGTGAGCCACTTGCACCCAGCAGAGACTGTATTTTATATATCCTGTCATTTTCAGTGCTTCATATTAGAGATATAGTGATTTTCCCATTTTATTCTTAGTAAAACAGAACACAGAATTTCAGTGAATAAGTATTGCTGACTAGTCCCACAGAAAGCCTGTGTTTCACTTAGAGGAACAAAACTGGCACATCTATATGTGTGTGTTTATTCTTTCATGGAGTTACTATGATTATAACAAAATTTAAACTCAAGACTTCACAGTAGCTAGACTTGCACTCTCCCATTTGAGCCAAACCTCCAGCCTTCCCATATAATAAATATATTTTAACAGAAAACTGAAATCAAAAGAAGATATATAATCTAACTTCCTAATTTTTACTTGTAGGAGTTCCATCTGGAATATGACAAATTAGAAGAACGGCCTCACCTGCCATCCACCTTCAACTACAACCCTGCTCAGCAAGCCTTCTAAAAAGACTTCCCTTTTCTTAGGGTATGGCTGTCTCAGCACAATACTCAACATAACTGCAGAACTGATGTGGCTCAGGCACCCTGGTTTTAATTCCTTGAGGATCTGGCAATTGGCTTACGCAGAGGGTCACCATTTGAGGTCCTGCCTTACTAATTATGTGCTGCCCAACAACTAAATTTATAATTTGTTTTCTCTAGTTTGAGCAGGGTCTGAATTTCTTCATTTCTTTTTATCTTTTTTTTTTCTTTTTCTTTTTTTTTTTTTTTTTTTTTTTTTTTGCCAGCAGACATACTTGGGTCTGTAAAGACAAGCAAGTACACTGACAGAAGTTTACCATTTAGTTTCTTAAATGTAAAAAAGAAAACCCACAAAAGACTCAACAAAATTAGACCACAAAATTTGCATTGTTCATTGTAGCACTATTGGTAATAAAATAACAAATGTTTGTGCATTTTTATGTGAAGATCCTTCTCGTATTTCATTTGGAAAGATGAGCAAGGTCTGCTTCCTTCATTTTACTTCCCCTTCTGTTTTTGAAAGGCAGTTTCGCCAAGCTTAATGCAAGAATATCTGACTGTTTAGAAGAAAGATATTGCCACAATCTCTGGATGGTTTCCAGGGTTGTGTTATTACTGAGCTTCATCTTTCCAGAATGAGCAAAACACTGTCCAGTCTTTGTTACGATTTTGTAATAAATGTGTACATTTTTTTTAAATTTTTGGACATCACATGAATAAAGGTATGTATGTACGAATGTGTATATATTATATATATGACATCTATTTTGGAAAATGTTTGCCCTGCTGTACCTCATTTTTAGGAGGTGTGCATGGATGCAATATATGAAAATGGGACATTCTGGAACTGCTGGTCAGGGGACTTTGTCGCCCTGTGCACTAAAGGGCCAGATTTTCAGCAGCCAAGGACATCCATACCCAAGTGAATGTGATGGGACTTGAAGAAGTGAACTGAGACAATTCACTCTGGCTGTTTGAACAGCAGCGTTTCATAGGAAGAGAAAAAGATCAATCTTGTATTTTCTGACCACATAAAGGCTTCTTCTCTTTGTAATAAAGTAGAAAAGCTCTCCTCATTGCAGTGTTGACTTTGATTTGAAATTACGAAATTATTTCTTCAACATGAGAAATAGGGTATGAAAATACTGAAGTTTTACAAATACCAGACTAAATGGTCATATTGTAAAGGTTTTCATTTCAGCTTTCATCAAGTAATCTAATGGAACCGTAGTGGGCCATTTTACTTGTTGGTTAAAAATCCAGTCACTCAAAGTGTTAACAAAAGAAAACTTCTCTTAAATAATAGCATTACAAACAAAACATCTCATTGAACACTCTGGGACCCAAACAAAATGCTTTGCTTTCATCAGAAATTTATGAGAAATTTCTTGATAGACCTTTTGAGATTTATTTTATTTTTGTCAGTTGTGGGACTTGAACTCTGGGCCTGGGTGCTGTCCCTCAGCTCTTCAGCTTAAAGCTAGCAATCTACCATTTGAGCCACAGTGCCACTTTCAGCTTTTTCTGTGTATGTGGTGCTAAGGAATCGAACCCAGGGCCTCATGCATGCAAGGCGCTCTACCACTGAGCCACCTTCCCACCCACCTTTTGAGATTTTTATCTTTATGAATTTATATATGAATTAAGGTAAGATAAAGTGACTCCACCTTCAGGTTGCTAGCAAACCTTTGGTTTGTCTCATATATACTAGTTAGTGGATTTTCACATCTAAATACAAACACTATTTTACAGTATCTGAAGACAAGCTATCAAAGCAGAATTAGAGATAATAGAAAGGATATGAGTTTCTGCTTTTCACTTTTTCTATAGGAGTAAATGTTTTGGGTATTTACCAAATCATGTTTAAACATTAAATATTTATGTCATTGCTGTTTGTGTATCAGAAATGTGAAATGACTCAAAATTTCTTTTCATATGTATTTTGAAGTAATTAAAATATCAAGATTTTGAATCTTTCAGAATGAAACCAAAGCATCTCAGTCGGAAAGATAGCACTTAGTAATTATAATATAGACCACTACAGAACACTAACATACTTGACATATATTGAAGTCAAATTAATAGAAATCAGTTTACTTATTTAACAGAATTAAAGATGACATCTCATAATAATTGACTTGGTAAAATATAACTTCTATATAATCATAAAAAAATAGATGGGAAGAAAAAAATCAGTGTAAGGACATCTTTACTCTCTACAAACATGATATGAAATTTCAACTGAAGCATGATTGCTACTGTATGACTGGCTCAGGAAAAGAAGATAGCTCATTTCCAGTAATTTTGTTGGGTTTAGTTTTTTTCTTTTGACTGCCATAAACATTTTACGAATGTTTTACAATTTTCTGAGTTCTTTTATCCTGAATCATTAAAATTAGGAAACTAACTTTTATAACTATCAGAAATTTAGACATTCTTATTTCAACACTTAAAATGCTACATTAAACTCTAATTAAATGCTATTACATGCCTTGATTTTATAATGTCACACATGTACAAAAGTTGACCTAACCTATATACTTCACATTTTCTTTCTTAGATTTAATTCTATTCATTTTTCCAGAGATAGCAAGTGAAACATGTACAAAAACTAAATTACAAAAAGAGAGTTGTAATCTAATTGATTGTAATCATCTGTCACCTTTGAAGTGATACTACAATCCATATAATAATCCATTTTCAAGGGTTTTACACTGACATAGTTTCCTGAGGTATAATAAACTTTAAGACCTGAAAGTTTAAATTCTTAACATTTAAAGCCATTTTTACAAACGGTTCATAAAACCATTTATCTTGCTTGTCCCTTTTGCCACTGAAATTGGGACACAGCTGGTGCCTGGTAATACTTGATGACTGGATTTGATATCAGATTCAAGCAATGGACTTACTATCTTTTGCTGTAATTTCATTTTTACAAGAATCTTTTAAAGCATCTTTCAGTTAGCCTAATAATTTCAGGGTTTTTTTCCTAAGAGTTGATCCCTCCTGAATCCTCTTTGTTTGCAAACCATAGGTTTTTTCCATTCACACATATCCATTGCCCATTAAATATGAAGCAGTTGAGCTTCATATGAAGGTAGACATATTCCATTTGACTTCAGTTTGTATTAATACCATCAAGTTTTTGCAAGTAAAAGTTCAAGTATTCCAGAAAGAACAGTTGCCCAAATGTCTCCACAGTCAAGGAGTATGTGGAAATGGATGTCTGCCTTTAAAACTTTCTTAAGCATTGTTTGTATTTTATACAGCAATTTTTAGTAACATTTCAATAAGATCATCTCTAGGGTATAGGGAATAACCCTAGAGTGCTTGCTGCCTAGCATGTGTGAGTCCCTGGGTTTAATAATCCTAAGTACCACAAAAAGCACAGAAGGAAGGGAAGAAGAAAGGGAAAAGGGGAGGAGGAGAAAAAGGGGATGCCATCAGGGCTAAAGAAGGAGGAAGGGGAGGGGGGAGGAGTCATTGAAATACCTTTACTTTGTAAAAGCCAGGTCCTAAGAGCATAGCATAGGCTCTCCTTGCTGCTGGCATTACCAGTGAATTAGATCATACTATGAAGACATGACAGATCTGGGAGATAAAGTACATAAACACATTAAAAGTCAAAATAGGGATGCAAATTAACTCAGCAGTTCAATATGTTATGCAATTACTTGTAACACAAAAGAAAATCAACTCAAGAATTACTAACATAACATCTGAGGCTATAAACATTATCGAGTATGTGACAATAGTAAAAATTTTCATAAGTAGCTGAAGAGATGTGACGTGAAACATTCATTTTAGTAAATACTTTTAACAGCTTTTGATAAAGTCAAGTATGTGTGACTAATCCATCTACTCCTATTTACCAAAGAAAAGTTGAAAATGTGTTTACAAAGGGAATGTGCAACAATATTTACAAAAGCCATTTTCATAACACTTAAGTAGAAACAGTCCAAATATTCTTCAGTTGAAGAATGAATAATCAAATTGCAGTATGCTTATATAACTTACTGAACAGTAAAGAATAAACTAGTGGTAATTGAAAAACATGGCTGAATCTCAAGGGAAATTACTAGCAGTTCAGTATGTTAAGTTGAATCAAATAGGATGTACATTGGATCCAGATAATCATTTAGGTTTACAGTTTAGACTGTAAAAGAATAAAGAATGGTCGGGGAAACAATATGGTTTCAAGGTGGTTGATAAATAGATGATGAGCATAAATTGTGATTCTGTTGCCAAAAGTACTAATGTAACCTGCTCAGATATTTAGTGCTCAGATCAAGCTAACCCCTGTGTCTTTGGGATAGTCATCACATACCTGAAACATCAGACCCAATTTGAATACTGTATCTTTGGAAAGTAGTTTTAAACAGATTACAGATGGCAATTTTATTCAACTTAACCTGTTTTTCCTCTTTTTTTGATGTTAGGAACAGGAATGTGAAACATTAATAAAGCAGCAAATAATGTTTAACAGGATACATGTATTGTGTACTTTAGTTCTGCATTCAGAGCTGGGAAATGACAGTTTTTGTTAAATGTGAGGTGAGTGTTTAGCCTGAAATTTTATACTGTTACTGTGCAGTCTGCTTTGTGCTAAAGCTGATCACATAAATTAAGTAATATTCCTCTTAGCAGTCATTTGGTATAGAAACAGCTCAGTTTGTATTGAAATAACTTTCAGGAAACTACAACTACTTAATATTTTTTAATAAAACAACTTACCTTCTAGTTACATAATTCTCAGAACTAATATGCCTGAGGAGAATCTGTGAGGGTGTTAATCTCCTTTTTAGACCCTAACTTCAGAAATTTGGGTGTCTATTGGTGTTTTGTTCTGGTCCTAGGGCTTGAGCTCAGGACCTGGGTGCTTTTCCTGAGCTTTTTTTTTTTTTTTTTTTTGCTCAGGATTAGTGTCACAGCTTTGCTTCCAGCTTTTTGGTAGTTAATTATAGCTAAAGAGTCTCACAGACTTTGCTGCCCTGGCTGGCTTCAAATTGATCCTCAGATCCCAGCCTTCTAACTAACAGGTATGAGCTACCAGTAGCTGTCTAAACAGACACTTTTTGAAAGTCAAGGAAGAAGTCAGGAACATACCACAAATACCACAAATCATCTTTGAAGGTATTGAATTTCATATACTGCATTTTGTCTATTGTACTAACTATAGAAAAATCTTAAGATTCTGATTAAATCCCACCAAGTTAACCTTGGAATAATTTCTGTGTGCTGGGGTGCATTTGTTTGCTTTTTCCTGTAACATCCATTTTTCTAATTCAGGGACATTATTATACTAGCCTTTATTAGCATAACAGGAGGAAAGCTGAGTCTATCACCAAGCATAAAACAGTGATTATTTTTGCTGGGTTTTAGATTCCCAATCCAGTTTGCATTCATAAAAACTACTCATGGAAATTATATACATTACCAATACATCTAGTAATTGGAAGCTTTTAAAATCCATTATCTAGCTGTGGAAATTCTAAGACTTGTCAAGTTTTAATACTTTTATCTCCTTAACAATTAGGACTCTCAGGATTCAGTGGGCTCAGTAAGAAAGTTATGTGTGTAGCCTAGCTTTCTGTCAAATATTTGACTTACTGAAAATGTCACAAAATTCATAATGGTTGTATTATCTTAATTTTGTATCTTAAAAACTCAAACCTTGAAAAGGGATCACAAGTTGGCACATGCTTAAACACTAGCTAACAAACTACTTACTAGATCTCAAATCTCCTGAGCAGGTGTGTTTATGTAAGGTACTTGCAATGTTCAAAGTATACTCAGGTTGGATGTTTCATGCCTGTAATCCTAGCCACTCAACTCAGAAGGCTGAGATGTGAGGGTTGCAGTTTGAAGCTTGCCATGGCAGGAAATTCTGTGAGACTTGCCTACAATTAACCACCAAAGAGGTAGAAGTGGAGCTGTGGCTTAACTGGTAAAGCCCTAACCTTGAGCAATAAAAAGCTCAGGGACAGCATCCTGTCCCTGAATTCAAACCCTAGGATGCACATACACACAAAAGTCTATTCAGGACCATCCAAGAGGCAGACTCACTGTCCAGGTTAGAGGAGGTTTAGTGAAATACAGTTGACTTGCAGACCATGGTGTACTGGCCTAGGTACCTTAAAGATTTATTATAGTATTTTGTGACTAGAGTGGGCTTCCATAAGCTGGTCTCCTTTAAGTTGGAAAGTTTATTCATAATGTTCTTTCTCAGAAAACATGTAATCTCATCTTCCATTTTTAAGTTTCCTTTTGCATTTCCCAAGTGCTCTAGCTTCTATCATTCTCCCTTCAAGGACTGCAATCTTTGAGAAATGGGAAGTCCAAATCAGTCTTTGGCTACTTCCTGCTGGTTTGGGACATAAGAGTAGGTAAGGAATCTCTTGCCTTACTGCATTGGTTGAGACATCTGGGATCCCAGGTTATGGATAACAAGGAGGGCCCCTGTAAAAGGTAGATGTGTTGAAGGGGGAGTTGTTCTGTGGAAACAGAACAGGTTGGGACTAGTGGGAAAACAATGAACAGCAGCAGAGTAAGACTTCCCCACTGATGGTTTGACATCTTGTTAGAAAAGGTGAAATAGAACTATGTAGTCAGAGTTTTAGTTCATTAATAATTGAGGATATTAGCTGATGAAAACAATTCAATGTGAATAAGAACTGGTCTCTAGCTGGGTGCCCTTGGCTCATGCCTGTAATCCTAACTACTCAAGAGGCTGAGAACTGAGGATCATGGTTTGAAGTCACCCCAAGCAGGAAAGTCTGGGAAACTTCTCTCCAGTTAATTACCAAAAAGCCAGAAGTGGGGCTGTGGTTCAAGTGGTAGAGTGCTAGCCTTGAGCACAAAAATCAAGAGGATAGCTCTTAGTGCAAGCCAAGGACAGGCACCTTCCCCCCCCTCTACACCCCCCCCCAAAAAAAACCCTAGCCTCTAATTTCCCAAAAGAATTACATGAAATGTAATGCTTGGTAACTCACATTTGCCTTTGACCTAAGTAAGATGTACCACATAATTTTTCTTCTGCAGTGCACATTGAATATAACTTCAAGAATAATATTTAAAAGTTCTTTGAATATTTGGGGAGCTATGCTTCAAATTTTAAGGGTTGTATGATGTTTACAAGTGACTGAGTTGGCTTGATTCTTTTAGAAATCAGTTCTCAATATTTATAATAGAAAAACTTTTAAAACTATCTTCAAGATTAGACATCTCAACAACAAAACATTACATGAAGGAATGACATAGTTTCATCTTATGTATAAAAATAAAGATTTGGGGCAGCCAGAATGTTTCAAAGCTACCTTCAAATCTGATACATACTGAACATTTATTTTAAGATGTGGCTTTAATTACCATATGTAGCTGCATGGAAAGTGGGCTGTCTTTTGAGTTGTGTTAAATATTTCCCTTCCTGAGACACTTTTTACTTTGAATGTTTACTGTCTTTAAATAATATTCCTCAAATATATTTCATACTTACATCTATTTCATAAAATTTTAGCCTTGCTTTTTAATAGACATGTTAAAATGTTCAAAATAAGATTACCTGATTTTCTTTTCATCTGTAGTTTTGTCTTTTTTTATCAGTTTCTGTCAGTAGTTTAAAATTTTAAATTAAAAAAGGTAAATTAATTGACTTGTGAAAAACTATTTGGCATACAAATTAAAGCCAATGAAGATGAGAAAAATATTGCCCTGGCTTCTCTTCATTTGCAATGACATTTTTGAGTTACAAAGTCCATTATCCTGAAAGTGTTTGTTATATTGAGTAGCAGGAAAAGAAAGATACAGGCTTAAGTTTTAAAGAACGTTAAGTGGGTATCCTTTCCAAATTCCAGTTAACCTTTTTTTCTGTTGTTTGTTTTTTCTTTGTAGGAGTTGGGGGGAGGTTAGGGCACTACCTTAATTTCTTTAACTTATCAGAAGAGAATACTGGAGAAACATAAGAAAAGCTTATGAGGGACATGAGGGACATCTTCCCATATCTAAAATGGAGTCTTTTGTAAGGTTTTATCCTTTACAAGTTTCTTTATCTTATATAACATGACAGCATAGAATAAGGGCCACTAATTAAACCATAAATTGCATCATTAAGGCAAATATCAATGTATAATAGTTACCACTTCGTAATTTTAAGCACCCCGCCCAAAATAAATAAACGGGTTTACACAATAGGGGTTAATAGTTTTCTATCACTGGAAGTATCCAAGCAAAGGCTTAGAAAAGCTCTGGGCCAATTTTGTCCATAAAGATAGAATTCTTATACCCCTATGTCATTTGATGAGGTATGTTAACTGTATGTTACTACTTTCAATCCAGTTTAAAATGGATAACAAGCCACTAGAAAACTAAATACCTTCGTTTAATCTTTCTGTCTTCCACAGATCAGTACTACTTATTTACTATGCATCTGAACAAGAGCTGTTTTCAACACAAATATGATTCATTGTAAAAATTAAAATGCAGGACCATTATTAAATCATTAGTCCCAATGTTGTACCTACTGTCCCCTTCATAAACTTCAAAGTACAGATTCTGACCAACCCTAACTATCCTTGAATATAAGTACAGACATACGTTAGGAGTTCATTTGCAAGTGCTTTTGCCATTATACTCCTTTTATTACTAAATATAGATATTTGTCATTAATGTTAGAACAGTAGAAAATACATGAGGACTTGGAATCTCATGTGGTTTCAACTCATAAACGCGCTTTTACTTTTAGGTAATGCAACCCTAACAATTACCTTTATGCTAGCAGAAAAAGAAGCAATGTAATTCCTAGGTAAAATAATTTTTTATAAAATGGTCTTCCCCGGGGTGCTGGAGGCTTACACCTTTGATACTGACTACCAAGGAGGCTAAGATCTGAGGATCCTGGTTCCAAGCTTGTCAAGAAAAAAAAAAAAAAAACAACACTTCAATTAACTAGCAAAAAGCTAGAAGTGGAGGTGTGGTTCAAGTGATAGAGTACCAGCTTCAAAACACAACAACAAAAAACACCCAAGTCCCCTGAGGCCCTAAAATCAAGCCCTGTACTGGCACAAAGAGAGGAGAAAGTAGAGAGGAGGGAGGAAAGAAAAGGTAAGTCTTCCGTCAGAACTTTAAACACAAAGAATATAGAATCTTGATTTGGAAGTTTTCCAAACCTGAAGCATCTGAATGTATTCAGAAAAACATAAAAATGGCTTCAGGGCCGATGTGATTAAGCTAGGTTTTGCCCCTTGCTTGTTAATATTTAAACCTAACACATGAAAAACTTTAGTACTTAAAAATAACGCATCCATTATAGTGGAAAGTCAACGCAAACTAACGACATCTAGGAAAAATAAGACAAGCATGATTCCGATTTAATATTCATCAGGAACATTGAGTTTATTTGGGAGTTCCACTAGAAAAATGTCTTCGTATATTTTGAGAAGTGCGCCTTCAATCTTCAAAGCGTGGCTTGCAGTAGTTCTCAAGTTTGATGTCAGAAATGTGGTAAAAGGCCATTTTAACTTACCCCCCAAAAGGGGAGGGGGGATCAAATAAGAATAAAGGCTCAGGTTTGTCACCATCAGGGTAAGTAAGGGAGGGAAGAAATGACAGGAAAAATGAAAGAAAAACACTGGGCTAAAAATGGTACCTGTGCCCAAGGTGGTCTGCAAGCCGCTGTCACCTTGCCTGGCGCTCCTAAGAACGCTCAGGTACAAATCCCAAGGGTGGCAAGATTCTCCTAGGAACAAAAATAGCATTTGTTCTCGGGACGCCTGAGAACAGCTAGGATGGGGAAAGTTGTGTCTCTCCCGAGCTGCAAGCCTCTCCACCGCTTTCCTTCAGCCCAAATCTAGGCGAGGTCGACTGCCAGAGAGACACCCAAGTTTCCCATGACGGTATCCGAAGACCCAGGCAGCCTTGTGGTGTGCAAGTCGCCAGATCCTGTCCTCACCGCTCGATGCCTCCACAAGCCAACTGCACCGGACTCCGCTGCGCCTTCGGGGCCCAGCCGGCGCCGCCGCCGCCGCCGTGCGCGCGCGCTCCGCCGTGGGGAGGCTCGGGACCTAGCGGTGACGGCGCCCCGCTGAGGCGCCGCGTGGGCGCGGCTGGGTCACGCCTCCCATCCGGGCGGCGCACCCGCCGGGGGAGCGTGGGTACCTGCGGGGGACCTCCCGGGAGCGTCCCCTCGTGTCGCCCTAGCCGTCCTGCCAGGCGCCGACGCCCTTCCTCCTACCCGTCCTCCGGTGCCCGCTTCCCGGGAGCGCCCGCTGTGGGCCACCGGCCCGCCCTCCAAGTAGGCTGACCAATACCAGGGTGGAGTTCAAGACGGCCGCCGCGCCACGTGCTTCGCACCTCGGTTCGCTTTCGCTCGGGTACGCTGGGTCGATCTTAAGCCTTCACCTCCCATTCCAAGAACTAGTTGCCGCCGCTCCCGCTGCCTACCCACCCGGAGACTCCCCCGGGCGGGGTGGGGCGGGGCGGGGCGGAACGGGGCGGGGCGGGAGGCCCCGGGTCACGGGCGCTGGGGGCGGGGCCGAGCCGCCTCCCGCACGGGGGAGCCCCGGGGCTCGCCCCAGCCCAGCTGCTCGTACCCTCGGGGCGGGTGCTCCGCGAGTCCGCGGAGGAGCGGCTGGCTGGCGATGGAGCCCCTGGGACGGGCGGCGCGTGGAGGCGGGGTTGGGGAGGCGGGGAGAGCGCGGGGGCGGAGGCTGGCCGGGGGCGTCGGAGGCTGGAGCGCTCGGTGCGCTCCGTGCGCCCCAGGGTGCAGGAGGCTCTGAAGCGGCGGCTGCGCTGGGGACTTGGGGTGGCGGCTGGGGAGGGGGGGCGCTGCCGCCGCCCGGGGGCGTCGCCGGCCTCGGCCCCTTTGTTCTCGCGCGCTCCCCCTCGCCGCCCACTCCCCTGCTGTCGCGCGGCGGCGGCGGCGGCGGCGGCGGCGGCGGCGGCGGCTCCTCCCGCCCGAAGCAGTCGGGCTGAGCGCCGGGGGCGGGGTGGGGGGCGGGGGGAGCGCGCCAGCCGCCGTGAGTGGGGGGCGATGGCGAAGCTCCGGGTGGCTTACGAGTACACGGAAGCCGAGGACAAGAGCATCCGGCTCGGGTTATTTCTCATCATCTCCGGCGTCGTGTCGCTCTTCATCTTTGGCTTCTGCTGGCTCAGTCCCGCGCTGCAGGATCTGCAAGCCACGGCGGCCAACTGCACCGTGCTGTCGGTGCAGCAGATCGGCGAGGTGTTCGAGTGCACCTTCACCTGTGGCGCCGACTGCAGGGGCACCTCGCAGTACCCCTGCGTCCAGGTCTACGTGAACAACTCGGAGTCGAACTCCAGGGCGCTGCTGCACAGCGACGAGCACCAGCTCCTCACCAACCCCAAGGTAAGGACGCCCCGCGCGCGCGCGCGCGCTTCCTCGCTCGCGCTCCGAGGCTCCCGCGAGGGACGCCTCGCTCCTGCCGAGCTCTGGAGGCAAATTTGGGGGAGCTTCAGGGTTAGCCCTGGTCGGATGCCGCGGTTGCTAAGAGGAGTCGGGCATCGCGCGCGCTGCACTCCAGCCAGGAATGAGTGCCCCGGGCGGGGCACCGCTCACTTGGTTCCTTCGGGTGCGCCTCTCCTTATCATTGCCTATCTTGTCTGGTCTCGGATTTTCAGGCCCAGCCGCAGGTCCAGCGTCTCCAGGACTGGGTTTAGACAGATGCTAGAA
Organism: Dipodomys merriami; assembly: GCF_024711535.1. Classification (NCBI taxonomy): domain Eukaryota; kingdom Metazoa; phylum Chordata; class Mammalia; order Rodentia; family Heteromyidae; genus Dipodomys; species Dipodomys merriami. The sequence goes on from NW_027202271.1 coordinate 30,434,959, forward strand.
GCTGAGAGAAAGTTAACTTTCAGTTGGATTGAAGCCCTTAGACTAAATCAAGGATCCACCTACTACTGCATATGGTCAGTCCAGGTCCGAGTTTCTGACCGCCTGGACAGAGTGATGGAATGACCTTGCTTGGGAGGTCGAGAGGGTCTGTGACCATAGGTCATCGGAAGTCAGAACTCCTAGCCTTTTACCTCTAAGTAGACGTGTTTGATTTTGAGGTCTAAAGATAAGCCTGTGGGGTGGGGTGGGGAAGACACCAGCCTGGAATCAGATGAGAAGTTCAGTGCTGGTAGTGGCGTGGGGGTGGGGAAGTGGGGGACCTAAAGGCAGAAGGATCTTAGAGGACATTCTGTGACCTGGGGACAACCAGGGGCCTTCTAGACAACAGTGAAACTTACTGAAATAGAAAAGTGCCGGTGAAATGCACGAAAACAGTCGTTTCGTGACAACTTTTGCTATCACAAGCAAGCGAGAAAATGAAAAAAAACAAAAAACAGATGAAACCTGGTTAGAACTCGCAGGCTGGAGAGCAAAGAGGGAGACTCAGAAAACTATTCCCAGTGGAGCAAAGCGTTTATAAAAAGCAGTGTCCTCGCTCCTTGCACTAATTGAAGCTTTGTAGCGCACCTGCTTCTGCAAGCAAGGTTTTTGTTCCTTTGCATTTTCCTACTATGTTTGTCCCTTAACTGTCAAAGTAAAGATGTGTGTGTGTGTGTGTGTGTGTGTGTGTGTGTGTGTGTATTAATGTTACCAGTTCCTTTTCTCTTTGAAGACCAAGCTGGAAAACAGTACAAAAAAAGGAGAGTTTTGTGGACACAAGAAAACTCCCGATTAAATGCCACAAAATGCATTTATATTAATTCAAAGGGGAAAAATCCGAATTACTATTTTTGAAGTATTTAAAATAAGCGTGCTAGTCCTCTACAGTAAAACTTGTACTTTTGTCTCCTAAACAGAACATTTCTTGAGTCTGGAAATTAAAAGTAATTACATTTTAGGGTTGGAGGTGTGGATCAACAGTGGAGTGCCTACCTAGCAAGCCCTGAGTTCAATCCCCAGTACCACAGATAATAATAACAAGTATGAAAACTATGACTTCTTACAAAAAAAAAAGTCCCTGCCAACAAATAAAGATTTGTCTTTCAAAAGAAGGTCATAAAAAGGTAGTAAATATGAGAAGAAGGATTTAGAAACAATTTTTGTTTTGTCGGTTGGGGGGTTTGAATTCAACACCTCCTCTCTATCCCTGAGCTCAACCACTTTGAACCACAGCTCTGCTTCCAGTTTTTTGGTAGTTAATTGGAGATAAGAGACACAGACTTAACTGAGGAAACCAGCTTTGAACTGTGATCCACAGATCTCAGCTTCCTGAGTAGCTAGGATTACAGGCTTGAGCCACCAGTGCTGGGCTCTAGAAACAAATTAAAATGTAATTTTCAAACTCTTTAGCAGAGTGATAGTGTCTCCAAGACAAATGTTGTAAATTAATCTCCTTAAGCCTTAGGAATTTAAAAGAAATGTTAGAGCTTTATAAACATTTTCATGATTTATCAAAAAATATTGTCATGCACTAGTAATGATTTTAAAATTACATAGTCGTTCATCATTTAAGAGATATTATAGTTGGCAAAACATTACTAAATGTTTTAAAATAATTATTTTATTACTAATAAATATACAGTTATAAGTAGATGGTTTTTACCTAAATCAAAGCATTGGTGAATTAGAATTTAATAAAAGAAAACTTCCTCAGAATTTCTAAGCATTGGGGGGATCTGGCAGAGAAAATAAATTGGAATCATCAAGATATTGATTTTTAAATTACTTGGAAGCAATTATCATGATGTTTTATGCAATACTAAGATTCTCTCTCTTCTTCACTCATAATCTGTTTTTTTTTCTCGATGCCAATGCAGAACTTGGCAATCGTTGTTTTGAAGAAGTCCTTGAACAATTGGTGTTCTATAAAGTGAAACATTTAGGAAGTGACAGAACTGGAGAATGGTACATTTATGCTACAGAAAGTGATCCATCAATTTAGGCATAATTTTCCCAGCCAAACCAATATACCTCTCTTTATTCAGATTGGGATGTTTTACAGCATTTATAGGACATAAATTTGTTCTTTCCCATCATCTTTCTATTTTTTATCAATTAAGTGTTCAACCTGGAAACTTTTGAAAATGGTAATGGAAAATTTTGGTGCAGCCAAAACATTGTGGGCAGAGTCAAGTGTATAAATATATTAAATTCGCATAGTGCCCTTGCAATTGCAGTCCCCGCGGCCATTCCTGTTGCATCTTGGCTGCAAAGGTCTTTTCTGTGCTTCACCTTACACCATTTCTGATTGAAGGTCTAGTTTTCCCACCTCTTCCTTTAGCATCACGAATTATAACAACTTCTACTTTCTTCAGAACCCACCATAAGAAACCACTTAGGAAAAATAGAACAAGCACGTTTTCCTCCTCCCTAGAGTTTGCTGCATTAATTACAGTAAAAGGAAGAGAAGGGAAAGACTATTACAAATACCTAACTTGTTAAGACTACTATTGAAGATACCGATCTTTGACTAATAACTTTTAAATTTTATTTCTGAATCCTATTCTGTTTATTTAGGTTTTGCATCCCATTCTAATTGTTGAAAGCAATCACTGGATCTAGTTGTATGAAGTATTATACAAGTCAACAAATTATTTGATTAGGGAAGTGATCAGTTCTAGGGATTAGTTGGAGCAAAATCTGAATTTTGAATCAACTTCCTCTTCTTACGATTCTCTTTGTAACTTATGGGAGTGCATATTTAGAGGTCTGGGCCTCAACTATGGCTGTACCTGGGCCTTACCTGAGAAGTTCTACAAGTGATTCTAATATGTATGCAAGACATGACCATCTCTGTCTTAGAATATGTCCTTGTGTACTGTGTAAGAAAAACAACTTTAGAGCCAAAAAGAATTTGCTGTGGTTAATGACTGTACTTTGGAAAGATGTCAGTACTACTCAATATAAGATGCTGATATAAAAAAAGAATTACTTGAGGGCATTGTAGGAAAAAAAAGATAATTGAAATGAATTTATCAATCCCAGATGCTTGTTTTTGCATATATATGTATCTGTATCTCTATCTATCTATCTATCTGTCTGTCTGTCTGTCTGTCTATCTATCTATCTATCTATCTATCTATCTATCTATCTATCTATCTATCTATCTATCTATCTATCTATCTGTTTCTGTCTCTCTATCTATCTATATATGAACGATGAGTTCTAAACACTTTCTCCTATGTGGGACAGGAGCAGGTGGTTAGAGACTACTTAATTTTTGTTTTGAATGTGTTTTTCTTCCTCTGGTAATAAAAACTTAGAAACAAAGTTTCTAAGAAACTAGTATTCTACAAGTGAGCAAAGTTTATGGGAGAGAAGAAAGCTTAAATAGGACTAGGAAAAAACTATGGGCTTTACATGTGTCTTCTGAACTGGACGTACTTACAGAGGAGGTACTCTGTGACTTACAATCGTTATGCTGGTGGCACCCTTCAAACTCACTCAGCTCACTCCACCCCACATACGGCTGAAGCATGGTGATTTTTGACACCTTTGAAATGCAAGTTCAATTTGATATGCACTGTGCTCTGGGATGTCCTTTACATCAGAATCACATAATAACAAGCCAAGCTGAGTTATCACTACTCTCTGAAGTCTTTGTGTCTCCATGAAAATCTAGCTTTCCTTGACTATTTTTCCTCTGGTGGTTATATTAAACAATACCTAGTATGTACATAAAATTCAGTTAAGTAAATAATTGCTTCCTATTTCTTACAATCAAAGAACTGGGCAAGAAACTAGAAGTAATTCATTCAACAAGACACAGCTCAGTGCTGTATCTGCTTCGTGGTCTCCTGTTACAGCTTGTATTTTGTCAGAGGATAACAAATAAGAATTACACTTTTTAATGTTTATTTTTTTGGTTGGTCGTGGGGCCTGAACTCTGGGCCTAGGCACTCTCCCTCAGCTCTTCAGCTCAAGGTTAGCACTCTAACTTGAGCTACAGTGCCACTTCAGGCTTTTTCTGCTTATGTGGTGCTGAGGAATCGAACCTAGGGCCTCATGCACGCGAGGCAAGTACTCTACCACTGAGCCACCTGCCCAGCCCAAGAAATACATTTATAATGTAATGTCATAGCATAATATGTGGGTAAAGGAAATTCGTGTAGAGTAAGAGCATTCAGGGAGAAGCAAAGCACTTCTCTTTGGTCAGGATGCCCAGGGAAGGTGGATATGAAGTGATATTTACCTTTATGACATTTACCTAAGATAGTAATTCAGAGACTGAATAAGATAAAAAATAAATATTCAGAGGCTGAAAGGACTTTTAAAACAATGAATTGTGTGGAGAAAGAGGAATCTACAGACTCCACCAAAAGCAAACAAAAAGACACTGAGATTGTCAGGTCTGTCTTTTAACAGTGAGTTGGGCCACAGTGAGCCAAACGCAGAACACTGAGAGGTAAGACTAGCTATAGTAATAAATGAGTTCAGTAAAATGGCAAGCTAGAAGATATAAGCCCAATGTACAAAAATAAATTATAATTTTAGACACTAGCAATTCAAAGCCATCCCAAGATGAAATTATGAGGAGCTCCATTTACAATAGTCTTGACAAAACACTCTGGAATAAAGTTCACAAAGTCAAATAATACAAGCACTCTACAAAGAAAAAAGAATTCTAGCACTTTCCAAATGAGAAAAGTTCATCAGAGAGAAGACACTTTAGGTCTAGAAAAACTATGAGCTCTACATATTTACACCACTGACCAAAATTAAAGAAGACAAATCAAAAAGCATTCTTTATTCATGCATTGGAAGACTACTTATGGTTAAGATGACACTATTCCTAAATAGGTCTACAGATTCATTACAGTCTCCAGCAAAACTTCTTTATAAATTGGCACGCTGATTCTAAAATTCATATGGACATACAAGGGACCCAGAATAGCACCTGAAAAAATTCTTGAGAGAAGAGAATTCAGTTGGAAGACATATTTCCTTGTTTTAAAACTTACAATGAAATAACAGCAATCAAGAAAATGTAATACTAGCATGAAAACAGACGTACTGATCTAGAGAACAGTATCCAGAAATAAACATGATGGACGGTTGGTTTTTGACAAAAGTGTCAAAGCATTTAACCAAGAAAGCACATTCTCAGACAATGATGTTCCAATGACTGGATAGGTATATGGAGAAGAATGACTGCCATCTTGTATTATATATAAAAATTAACTCAACCGGGATCACAAGCCTAAGGGTAAGTGTCAAAGTACAAGGTCATCAAGAGTTATGCCTTAGAAAAAACACATATTAAGCTTGTGTCCTTGGATTACAAAAACACAAGTGAACAGGGGCAAGTGGTTACATTAAACTTAAGAAAAAAATGAAAACACTTGTTCTTCGAAGGACACCATCAAGAATGTGAAATGATAATCACAGAGTGATAGAAAATATTTGTACATCGTAGATCTGATAAGGTCACATTCTTCAGTGGGGGAGCGGTTCATCCTGGTACATTGTGCATATGCAGTGACCCAGTAATCCTGTACCTAACAGGAAGAGATTGAAAGACATAGCTTCATATATATATATATATATAAATATATATATTCATATATATTTACATATATATAAACTGAATCACGCAAAATTGCAAAACATCTGAAACAACTTAGATGTCTAGTAATAAACTACCATTTGTATAATTATGTGTCTACCATTAATATATGCTTACAAATGCATATGTTAATGGGTATACACATATATTGTGATGAAATATTTTCGATTAAATTTACTGAAGAAACATATGCCATAAAAGGTGTTTGGGAAGTTGAGGCAGGAGGATTAAGAGTTTAAAGCCAGGCTGAGCTCCAATTTGAGGCCAAACTATCCCTGTCTCAAAATGGAGGTAGGAAGGGTGAACAAATGCAATCATTATGTTCAATGTGCATATGTAAAAATTGAGCTATGTAACTTGAAGGTAGGAATGGTACGGGGAAAATTGGGGAAATGGGAGAGTGATGTTAATCAAGTAGCATTATACTTACAGAATTTTAACCTTGACTTATGGAATTTTAACCTTCTTGTACAACTATCTTATATTTTTAATAAAGGAAAAAGAACTTCATAAATGAGAAAAGACAGTTTAGAAGCCTTGTCACCAACTTTGTTTGTAATATTGAGAAAAATAATCCAGAAAAATATCTGTCAGCCATCACTTCAGCAGGTGTTTCTGGGCCCTGCTATGTGGCAAGCACCATTCTGAGTGCTGGGAACGCTCTCAGTGGGGCTGGAGCTCCATTCTGGTACCATCCTTGGAGGCATCACTCAGTGCTGCAGTGGAGCTCCCCCACTTAGAGCTAGAATGTGCCTTCTGTGTCCCTGTCCCCTGAGCTTCACCTAGCATCCAGTCGCATCTCTCCATGTGAATGTGATGCTCTGAAGATCTCTTAAGTCAAGGTCAAACTTTGCCCTTCAGCACTTTTCAACTGACATCTATTTGATTTTACAGAGCGGCTAAACAGGAAATTCACAGCACAAACATGGTATTTTTTTTACAGGGCTTTAGAATTCTGGTTGGAGATACTCTGATTATCTCCAAGCAGTGCAGGTTTGCTTTCAGAAAGATAAATCTGGATATGAATTCCCAGCAAATTTTGTCACCAAAGCAGTGTTCTTTTTTTTTTTTTTTTTGTCGTTGGTCATGGGGCTTGAACTCTGGGCCTGAGCGCTGTCCCTAAGCTCTTCAGCTCAAGGCCAACACTACCACTTGAGCTACAGCGTCACTTCCAGCTTTCTGATGGTTTATTGGAGATAAGAGTTTCACAGACTTTCCTGCCCCAGCTGGCTTTGTACCAAGATCCTCAGATCTTAGCCTCCTGAGTAGCTAGGATTACAGGCGTGAGCCACCGGTGCCTGCTGCTTTGAGCAATTCTGTGCCAATAAATTTGAAGCTACTTGATTTTTTAAAGAAACTATATTCATAATGATAATAGCAAACATTCATCAAAGACTTTATTTGGGGGGAAAATGAAGGTTACTCTGCCCCATACCCAGAAACAACTCCACTTGCCTATTTCTTTTTTTTGAGTATTTACCTCCATATTTCTAATTAGTAGGTTCCTTTATGTATGTGCATCTATTATATGTAATATAAATAATATATAGTGTATATGTGTGTGTGTATACACAGAGAGACAGACAGATAGTGGATGGATAGATAGGTAGATAGATAGGACACCAATTCTACTTATGATAGAGTTCTTTGAAGATTAACAATTTGGTTTTTTTACACCATTCCATTCCACCTCACTTTTCCTCCTTTAATTCTTTAAATAGGATTCTAGCAGTAGAGTACTTAACATTAATGATATAGTTTCATCTCTGAAATTTTTTTGTTTTCCTTAAGTTAGTAATCCTTTTTTATTTTCTTACTTTCCTATGTTCTTTTCTAACTTTCTCAACATTCTCCCCCAGAATTATGAAAGCCTTTTGTCTACTGTTTTTTTCATATGGCCATTTACAGTTGACAGCACTGTCTTCTGTCCTCATCATCATCCTCTTCCTTCTCTCCCTCTTCTTCCCTTTCTTCCCCTTCTCCTTTTCCTTCTCCTTTTTCTCCTCCCTCCATCTCCTGAGACATCCTCTGTAGCACCTGAGGTCAGCTGTGTGTCTCTACTCTGTTGTTACCTGTCTCCTTGAATCCATTCCTTCCTCTTTCTTAGTTGATTCCTCCTCCTTTCTCCTGTTGTTGTTGGAATACATCCTCAAGTAGCTTCCTGAGAAAAGGTGCAAGGGAAATACAATTTTTAGATATGATGTGTTGATCAAAGTTGTCTTTCTGAGGATTTAACACACAGGAAATAGCTTAATCAAAATACAATTTGTTATTTGTTAGCCAGTGTCTACAAATTTGTGTTGGGCTGTACTTCCAACATTGTTCCTTCAATAGAAATAAACAAAGAGGAATTCTTCCCAAAGTTGTGTTCATTAAGCTCAATGTTTCTGTTGTTGTTGTTTCATTAATTCAAGCTGGCCATAGTCTTCACCTAGCCCTAGTACTCCACAGTCTTAGGGCAGTAGGTATATGCCAGTATGAGACAAACAGACCTGGATAAATAGCTACAAGTTGAGAATGGTGATAATATCAAGAGAGAAGGTACAGTGGGAGTATGAGCCATTTCTTTATGAAACTAATCTGCTTATAACATTTGCTTCATTCTTATAAATTCCAAGCTTATGTTTTCACAAGATGAACAGCCCAGTACCCAGTGGATAACATGGTATTTTGATGTTCAGGCATTAAGATTCTTCTGGACAACAGTAACAAATCAGAAGAATAGTCTTGCTTTATCCTATCAGGACTATCTGTGAGCTTCACATGTGTGCTGTCTGTCACAGACAGCTGGAAAGGCACTGGGTCACAGAGGTAAGTTGAGGAACCTTCCTGCTCTGTGCCCTGGAGCAGGTTTTTCTGCTCTGGCTATCGCTGACAGCTGGCAGGGTTCTGGGTTACTCAGTAAATGGGTCTGAGTAATAATCCCAAATGTTGATATGTGTTTCTTCTAAAATATAAATAAGGGCTGGGAATGTGGCTTAGTGGTAGAGTGCTTGCCTAGCATTCATGAAGCCCTGGGTTCAATTCCATAATACCACATAAACAGAAAAAGCCGGAAGTGGCTCTGTGGCTCAGGTGGTAGAGTGCTGGCCTTGAGCAAAAGAAGCTCAGGGACAGTGACCAGGTCCTGAATCAAACCCCAGTACTGGCAATAGTAATAATAATAATGATAATGATAATGACCAACAATCATTGTGCCTCTTTGTTTTAAAGAGTGAAAGGTACAGCAATTAGTTTTCCATTTACAGGAGCATTCAGACATTACTCCCCCCACCCCAAAAAAAACATCACTAAGGTAATAGAACCTTGAATTTCTACCTTCTCACACATCTGTACTTTACCAAGGAATCTGGGACACTTTGTACTCTCTGATTTCTAGGCCCAATCAGCACAATATCATCATTGTACAATGCTATGTTCTATGGGCTTAGGAGAGGGTCAAGGTCCCTGCAGACTAGGGCATAACAGACTCGGTGTTGTCTTGAGTAAGACAGTACTGCCTGTGCGGCTCAAAGGTGGAGAAGCTAGCAATAGTCAGATCAATAGCTAGTACCAGAGGTAAGCTCATTTGTTCCAATAAAAAACTGACTACCTCTAAAACACTGACTGCCTCTAAAACAGTTGATGAAAGTAGTCATCCCTGATTCATTCAACAATGCAGTCATTCTCCAAGATTTGTGTGCCTTCTTCCAGAGGCAACTTCAGTAAGGATGAGCTGGGGATGTTCACTCCTTTTACCTGTGTGACTCCCCTAGAGATGCAGGATTGTTCTATCCATTTACTCTATGGGTAGGAAGGTCAAAGTACAAATTAGGACAATTGCTGGGCATGAGTGTTCATGCTATACATCTACATAGATGAAGCAGCTATATTTCAAGATCTGTAGGGACATTCATCGTTCACAGGACCTGTCGTGATACAGACTTGGATCAAACACCATTTTTATCTGCCCCATGTGTTCTCATTGTGAGCCCTCACAAAGTAAGCAAGAGTAATCCAAATGGGTGCCCTGTCCCCTTCTGTGTGGTTACTCTGGCAAATGTCTTTATGTTTCACTAGATGTTAAAAGATGTTCATTCAGTAGGCACTGGGTTCTGCCACTGGGTCTTCCTTCCTGAATGAGCAAACTCTCTCTTCCATTCATGCAAGGAGTTTTAAGCCTGGGATTATATGAAGATCCCTGCCTTGCCTTTCATTGAATTCATTTTACCCAAACTTTACGTATGTAGATTCAAAGAGAACCTTAGAAGGTTGTCCACCTATTTTAGTCCTGGAAGGTCGGGTAATTTGTTTGTCACTGTGAAAGTCCTTGTGGATCATTTTTTTTAACCAACTCCACCAGTTCTGACAATCAGGGATTCAGGTAGAGGACAGTTTATCTCTGGTCCGTGTTACATAAAGTCCCAAACTGTGGAGCCATCAGGAGGCACATTCACTCACATCAAACATTTGATGTTGGCTACTGGTTCAGGCCCCAGCTCTTCTCCACACTGGCTTCTCCATGTGGTCTCTCTGGTGAGTTAGTGTGGGCTTCTCAGAATGGAGTTATGGTACCAAGGACAAGCCAAGAGAGTGATACAAGCAAAAGTTTCACTGCCATCTAGCCTTGAAAGTAGCCCTGTATTTTTATTTCAGCTGTAATGTTATAGTGACTCTACCCATGTTCTAGGGAAGAGAAGGTAGAGCTCCCCCCACCTCTCATGAGTTATAGCATAGAGTGTGGAAGAGGAAATATATATTGGTGCAACTGTCTTTAAAAAATACACCTGCCACAAACAGAAACACCAGTTTTTTTCATCACTGTCATTTTCTTTTTCTGTGATAGGAAACTTATGGACATACCAATCATGGTTACAATATTTCTATTTCTGATATAGCTGTACATAGACATGTCAAATTTGTGTATCTTACATTATACAGAATAATACACAGAGTGTCATCAAATAAAGCATGTGATCCTGAGCATTTAATAAAATTTTACTTTATTTCAGTGTACTATATGGTTATAAGGTATTGGCCATCTTTTGAGGGATTTTATTCTGCTGCTGGGCGTGGAAACCAGGGTCTCAGGCAGACTGAGCACACATTCTAATTCCTCAACCTGTCTTCAAGGATTTAAAATTATGACCAGGAGCCATTAAACCAATTTTTACATGTCCAGTCATGCACATTATAAATAATAACTGTTGAACTTTATCCAAATTAAACTGCCTTGTTTTGATCTATTTCTATTTGGACTCAGCCTCTGTTTTTGGCACAGTTGTGTTTTTATTTACTAACTTTAAAACTAAAGGAACTATTTTTCTACTGAAGGTGGGATGTCATTCCACACTTTTCTCAGTTTTCACAATATCAGCAACCTTAGCAATCTGCATGAATCCAAAAGTTAAGTGGCTATTATTAAATTTCCACAAAGCAGCTGTAGTAGCAAGAAACTTGGTAGAGCTACTGTCTGGACAATGAGCAACTCTCCCAGAAGCATTTGAGGAGAGAAGAGCAGTTCTTCAGGAAGTAGTAGGTCAGACCATCTGGACATTTTCCCTTGCTATCTCCAGTGTCCCTTCTCCTTCAAGCACCTTAGATGATTCAGTCTAGAATATCCACACATTTTTTTGCACATTCCACTTCTTGGAATGTCACCTTCCAATGTATTTTGAGGCAAACAAATTCCTCTACAACTTTAATAGCATAGGAGCAAGTTACCTCTTCTGAAAAGTCTTCTTTCCCTTGTGGCCAGAATATTCCTTTCCTCTTTTGTAAACACAAACACTGTCACTGGGCAGCAGTCTGTACTATACTATATGCTTCTGGGGAGAGGGAGAGGGAAAAGAGGGTAAGTAACTCAGCAATCAAGAATGATTGTTGTGTAAATGATCAGTTATAAAAATCTGTCATTCCACTCACTGTAGGAGTGGATCAGGCTTAAATGGATCAGGCTTCCAAGAGGGGTGTGTGTGTGTGTGTGTGTGTGTGTGCGTGTGTGTGTGCGTGTGTGTGTGTGTGTGTGTGTGTATGTGTGTGTGTGTCAGGCTTCCAAGAGGGTGTGTGTGTGTGTGTGTGTGTGTGTGTGTGTGTGTACTGAGTCTTGAACTCAAGACCTCACACTCTCACTTGGCTTTTTCACTCATGGATGGTGCTGCACTACTTGAACCACACCACTTCTAGTTTTTGCTGGTTAATTGGTAATGAGTCTAATATACTCTTCTGCCTGGGCTGTCTTAAAACCATGATCTTCACATCTCAGCTTCCTGAGTAGCTAGGATTACGGCTTCAGTACACACAGCCAAGGGTGGATGTTTTTGACAAGCAATCCACATGGTCTGTAAAACATACTTTAAGCAATGTTTGCTAGGTGAGGCACTAGAATTTTTTTTGAGGCTGTGCTCATCTATAAGCTCTAAATGCTTCTGTTCATAGTTTTGCTTTTATGTTTTCTAAGCTTTTATCTTTTACATTCTTTCACATTTATTTGACCTTCAACGTGTTCCATAAGATTGCTTTTATTTAACTTTCAGATATACACATTCTGGAACCTCCTGCCCTAGAATTTATTTTTTTTTAGCCAATGAATAATTTTATATGTGTTTCTTCAATTAACCTACATTCACAAGTACTGTGTGCATATGCATGTGTGTGTATATGTGTGGTGTTTGAAACATTGTGGAGTTTACAAATGACTCAGATTTTATTTTACAAAGCCTTTCTGATAATATGTTTATGTCATCAAAAATGCTAAAATTGCAATCATAGTTGGCACAGAGATTTTATTTTAAATGAAGGATTATGACATAAAATATAAGTAACATGGTGTCCCAGTAGATAATTATTCATTTTCTAACCAAATATTTGGAAAATATTTGATAAACAAAATGCATTGTACTATTATGTCCTTTAGTTCTATCATTCCTAAGTTAAGTCAAGAAAGAAACTGGAGGGAAAAGCAGAAATGGACTATTTTCCCTCCAGTTTCTTTCTTGACTTAGGAATGATATAGTAAGGACATAATAGTAAGTCCATTTTTGTTTCTTAGAGGATGCCTAACATAGCCAAGCACTGATGGCTCATGCCTATAATCCTAGCTACTCAGGAGGCTGAGATCTGAGGAGATCTTCCACCCTTGGTAGACAAATCTGAGAGACTCTTATCTCTAGTAAACCATCAAGAAACACACATGGAAGTATAGTTTAAGTGGTAGAGATCCAGCCTTAAGAGCAAATGCTAAGGGAAATTGAGAAGCCCTGAGTTCAAATCTCAGAACCAGCACCCCCACCCAAAAAAATAGAGAAATAGAGAATAGAAAAAATAGAGAATGCCCAACATAGAACCCAATGCCTAACATAGAACCAATATTTAGTTAAACAGACCACGTGTTTTATGCAATAATGTTTTAAATGACTCATAAAAGGAAGAAAGTGGATTCTGCCTACTCTGCCCACATGATTGAAATGCAATCTTCAAGATACTTATGGCAAAGAGCCCACTCCAGAACAGTTCTATTAAAATATAAACTCATTGTGCAGGCTATAGAAGAGTGCTATTATAAATCGTGATAAACCCTGAAACAAGACAATGGCAAAACAGGTAATACAGATTACGTAATGAAACAGTCCTCATCAAATGATGATAGTAGTATCTTTACTTAATAAATTCACAGGAAGTGTTTATGTTATTGTACTCAAAATAGCTCATTCCATTCCACCAACTTTGTTCATGAATCTAAAAGTTAACTTTTTTAAAAGCAGGCAGTAAGAAAATACAATTTTTTAAACCATTTGCTTGTTTGTTTCTCCTAAGTTTTTAAATAAAGTATCCTCATGCAGACAACAGCAGTCCGCTCTGATCCATGTGAAGGTTACTGGAGTCCCATGTTAGAAGTTGGGAAATGCTGCCTTTGCAAATGAAAAATAAAATAAGTCAGAAATATATGAAAAACTTTCTCCCAACTGAATGCATCTTGTTCTCCATAATCAAAGGCATTGTGTCTATCCATTTACTTAAGTGAAATTACATTTGTGGCACCAGAAATCCACCCTGAAGCCAAGATGAGGCAGGAAAGAAGAAAAACTTAAAACTGCATTTCTCAGAGGATAGATTGGGAAAGCAGAACTGCAGCAGACTGCCTCCGCTAGTCGGTCCTCGAGAGGACTACAATTCCATTCCAATAGACACTCTTCATTGGCTTGCCAAGAGTGGATGTAAAAGGCAGGACATCCTCTTTGCTCCAAATTAGGGAGCTTCAAGGAGAGAACACCAGCAAGTTGTATAGGAAGAAATTCTGAAGGTGATGTAGGGTGGTGTTGGGAATACACTGCCATCCAAATCCTAGATTTTCTATTTGTCATCACAGTTTGCCAGTGTGAAAAATTGCTTAACCCTCTCTGTCCCACAGTTTCCTTGCTGACATCATGAGGGTAATTATTGTAGTTGCTTATTTGGGTTAATGAGGTGCTTCAGATATAGGCAACAGATTGTGGCCATATTGGTGACAGTGGTGATAACAATAATAATATGACACAGATGATTGTTGTGGCCCTTCTGTTGATCCTTACCAAGCCTGGGAAACCATCAGACTTGAATAACCTAAAAAAAGAATGGAGTTTGCATGACTGAATTTCCTAATTCTTCTGCTTTGAAATTTTTTTTTTTTTTTTTTGATCCGGTCGTGGGGCCTGAACTCTGGGCCTGGGTGCTGTCCCTCAGCTCTTCAGCTCAAGGCTAGCACTCTACCACTTGAGCCACAGTGCCACTTCCGGCTTTTTTTTTTTTTTTTTTTTTTTTTTTTGCTTATGTGGTGCTGAGGAATCAAACCCAGGGCCTCAGGCATGCAAGGCAAGTGCTCTACCATTGAGCCACCTTCCCAGCCCTGCTTTGAAATTTTATTTGTGGTTGGTTTTAAAATTCTGGCACTCTACAATGATCTACTACCTAGAATTGAGGAGGGATCTAGGGAAAGCATGAAATTAGCTTCACAGAAAATGTAAAGAAACATTAACTGGAGAATTGAGATTTAAGAAAATGACAATAATAGTTTTTAAGAGCATAAGGTTTAGACCTAAAAATGTTTCCCTTTTGAACTGGATGCCGTTGGTGGCTCCCACCTGCAACCCCAGATACTCAGGAGGCTGAGATTCGGAGGACTGTGGCTAGAAGCCAGTCCAAGCAAAAAAGATCTCTGAAGCCAGGCGCCGGTGGCTCACGCCTGTAATCCTAGCTACTCAGGAGGCTGAGATCTGAGGATCATGGTTCAAAGCCACCCCAGGCAAGGAAAGTCCGTGAGACTCATCTCCAATAAACCACTAAAAAACCCGAAGTGGTGCTGTGGCTCAAGCGGTAGAGCACCTGCCTTGAGCTGAAGAGCTGAGGGATAGCGCGCAAGCCCAGAGTTCAAGCCCCACGTCCGGCCAAAAAAAAACAAAAAGATCTCTGAGACTCCAGCTCCAAAATAATCATAAAAAATAATAATCAAAATAACCATGCTTGAGACATGGGTAAAATGGTAGAACATCAGCTGTGAGCAAACAAAACAAGTAAGCATGAGGCCCTGACTTCAAACCCCAGCACAAAATTTTCCTTTGAAGATCAAGTTAGTTTTATAAAATTACTAGAGTATCATATGCTCATTATTTAACTTATAATACTCTGTGGAGAGATTGCAACCCATGAAAAAAGAATGTTATTAACTCATTCAGATAACATTTTGTTGTTGGTGGCAGTGGTCATGGGCCTTGAACTCAGAGCCTGGGTGCTGTCCCTGAGCTCTTTTGCCCAAGGCTATGCTTCACTAGTGCCACTTCCAGTTTTTGAGTGGTTAATTGGAAATAAGAGCCAAGTGTCTCACAGGGTCTTTTCTGCCTGGGCTGACTTCAAACTGTAGTCCTCAGATCTCAGCCTCCTGAGTGGCTAGGATTACAGATGTGAGCCACTGGTGCCAGGCCAGACAGCATTTTTGAAACATCCCCATTACCGGATGCCATCCTCAAGGCAAAGACACAGAAAAGAACAGTAACAGTACTTGTTCTCAATTCATGGATGAGCTAGCAAGTCTAACAACATACAACAGGCTAGTGGAGTGCTATGTGGTTTGAGCCATGATTCCTGCAGCTGCGTGAGGGAGGGACACTTGAGAGAAGAGCAAGAGAGGAGAGGCTTTCCAAAACAGAAAATGCCATACCTGACCCACGAATGGAAGGCATTCAGGGAAAAGGGTATTAAAACAAAAGAAACAGCCTGTTCTGGGTAGGTAAACGTGACAGTCGGTGGAAGATTTGGGGAGCAAGTTGTCCCAGGATTATGGGGGTGGGAGCAGCATAGATCAGATTATGACGATTGTTTTCATGTTGAGGTTTGAATTTCACCAGAAAAACAATGAGAAAGTATTTTTTACAAAAACAAACAACAAATCCCAAAACCAGTGGGACTCAAAATTTTTATTCTCTTTAATATCAGACACCTTGGTATAACATCTGAAAATAGAATGTGAGAAAAAAATCTCCAGACTCTAGTTCTAGCTGTAGAGCTGACAAAAATCTCAATTTCCTCATGTGTAAAACGGAGATCGTTAGAGGGCTATTGTAAGAAGTATACAAATTCAGTCCCATGAAGCATTTTTCACAGTGTCTGGAGCATTGCAAACAGTAAGGGTTAGGTGGCATCATCATGATGATGTATCTCTGTATCAGAGAAAATGACTTCAAATGTGAAGGGTTCATTTTAACATCTGGGGTGAAGAATGGTTTTCCAGTGTTGCCAAATCTATGTGGCTTAATCAAGTCCTTTTAAGAGAACTACTTTGTCAGCAACATGGTTAAAAAAATTATCAGTTAGCAAAGATGCATTGATTTTATACTTGAGAGGAAATTTTCTGCTGATGTGGTTGTCCAAGACAATGTAAGAAACACAAACTTAAATTTCATTGGTTGAGAGCAACATCCAGGAAAGAGCTATGTGCTTGATTCATTTCTTATAAGTAGAACAGGAACACATCAAGGCCAAAGATAGAAATTGGGAATCCAAATTGACTTTTTTGCCTCCTTCTTTTGACTGGAAAGTCCTTAAGGACAGAGTGTACTATGTTTTTAATTTGTTATAGTACTGTAACTCATTGCTAATAAAATGCTTTTCTATCCTTATAATTAGAGGAATTTTTTATATTGAAATGTTTTTTTTCCTTGTGCCAAATGGGAAATTTGAAATATAAGTTAGAAACTTCAGTTTCATTATATTCAAAATTAGGTTTAGATTAGATTTGCTCTCTGTATGACACCATACAAAAAATGGACTAAGAACTGAGCTACTGAGGCCACAAATGAGAAGCTGGTGCCTAAGGGTGTCCCTATGAACCAGCTGTGCTCTTTGGCTTGTTTTGGACTGCTCCATGGCTGGAATACTTTCAGTATGCTTTCCTGTCTCAGGATCAGAATGCTGGCTTGGGATATGATGATAGATGGCATTAGGAGAACTGTGATGCATTGTGGTTACACATTCATGGCAACTGAGATGGACCCTCAATACTAATCTACCCAGATCGTCCGTACTGTCCCATCAGACCTAGCATGTGTGTTATAGTCAATGTTTCTGACAATGAAAGAACCATATTTCAATATTCTACAGAATAATAGGCCTACTTTTTGTGTTCTATTTTTGCTAGTGCTCCTATATCCCTCCCTGTAAGAGAGAAAATCAGAAGAACTTGGAAAGTGTCATGAATTGGCAACAGTACTGGAAAGATGAGATTGGTTCCCAGCCATTTACTTGCTATTTTAATCAATATCAAAGGTAAGTCAATATTTATATGTACATATTAATGTTTATGGCCAGTGTAGATTATTATTCTGGTGCTCATTTGACAAAATATACTACTAGAGATCATCCTACTTCTTGTCCTTTCTTCCTTCCTTTATTTCCTTCCTTCCTTCCTTCCTTCCTTCCTGCCTTCCTTCCTTCCTTCCTTCCTTCCTTCCTTCCTTCCTTTCTTCTTCCCTCCCTCCCTCCCCCCTCTCTTTTTGTGCCCATATCAGGACTTGAATTCAGGGCTTTGCATTCTTGCTCAGCTTTTTTGCTGGCACTCTACCACTTGAGCCATGTCTGCACTTCTAGCTTTTTGTTGGTTAACTGGAAATAAGATTTTTAAGGATTTGTCTGCTCAAAAAGTCTGGCTCCTAACTGTGATTATCAGATCTTAACCTCCTAAGTATCCAGTATTTCAGGCATAAGCCCCAGTGCCCAGTATCTCCACTTTTCTAGCATGTAGAAACTCCTTTCTCTACAGGATGGAAAGTATATAAAGAACATATAGGGTTTTTTTTTTAAAGAGAGAATGTGTATCAGAAACATTACTCACTGGATACAGTAAAAAAATAATGATTTTACATAGGAACATCATATATTAATCATGTATTTGAGAGTTACAGATGAATTCACAGTGCACAGATTTGTCAGCATTTTGGACTACATCAAATCTTAATCTTCCCTTTTTCTTCCCTGATGAAGGATCAGTGAAAAGAGTTCACACTGTTAAAACTTTATTTGACTTAGAAGGCATCAAATTATAGCATATAGACCATATCAGGAAGACTCCTTGACTGTAACCACCCAGTATAATCATAGTAATTTATTATTCAAACACTTACTTACTGAATATTCAAAACTCCTTGCTGTGCGTCTCAATCTGGATGTTCCACAGTTACCCTAAACCACCCTTTCTTCCCATAATCTCTCTCTCTTAGTGGTACATAAATGCATTCATTTACCTAACCCAGAAACCTCTGAGGCATTCTTAATTCATTTTCACACTTTTAGCCATATAACCTGCATCCAGCATTATTTGGGTTTTACTTCTAGGAGGGTTCTTCTGTGTCTTCCCACTGCCTCTGTGAGTGTTCTGATTTGCATGATTTCTTAGCTCAGTTAGTATAGTAGTCTGACAAGTCCATCATGCCCCACCAAGACATTCTCCGTTCTGCCATCCAGACAATTTCTCATTCTTTCCAGAATAAAGTTTGAATATCTTGGTATGGCCAAGATTGCTGCATGGCAAACTACCCTAAATCTGGTGGCTCACTGAACAACAATGAACATTTCTTGCAGTTCTGTGAGTTGTCTGGGCTCATGCACAGTAAAGAAGGCTGAAATAGCCGCATGGTTCCAGGTAGTCTCTTTGCTCACAGACCAGTCCCTGTTATTGGCTACTGGTGCTAATGGTAGGGCTCCTGTTCCCCTCTATGTGTGGTCTCCCATTTTTCAGTGGGATAGATCACTTTCCTTATAGCCTGCCAGCCTCTGAACAGCATTCAGAGGTGGGCCACATCTCTAGCATTAGATTAACATCAATCCTAACACATTTTATTAGTCGGCGCAAGTCACAAAGCTAGTAGGATTCATGGCTTGTGGACAAAGGATTCATGGGCATATTTAATCTATGAGGTCTCCTCAAGATCTCATTCTGACTCTTACCTGCCCAGCCTAATCTGCTTGTTCATAGTTTGCAGTAGCCACTGACCTATATACAGGTGCCCAGGGGATCTACTACTTCATATCCATTTTTGACTGCCTTGCTAAGACTTGCTGCAGATGCTGCCTGCTGGGTTGCTTTCCTCACCTGGTTCCTGTTGGTGAGAAACCCAACTGTGGTGGGTAGGCAGGAAAGCCTCACCCAGAGTAGCATTAAGAATTAGAAAATGTGCTGTTTATATATAAAGAAATGCATAGGCAGACAGACTGATGTCAGAGTAGTTTGATGACAGTTGAGGCAGCTGGAACCCACCTCTCTTGAGTGTCTTTGCCTCAGGGCGGCTCCCTTTATAGCTGTGGAACTGTTTATGTAGTTCTGACTGTCACAGCCAGGCACACCAGCATGACTTTCCTGGTGTGTTGCGATTAGAAAACCTTTTTCTAACCTCTAGTGGTCAGCCTCCTGATGGATCCTTGTTTAAGAAGGACTACACCTAGATCTATGGCAGGAAAGAACAATCAGAATCTAGCCCTGAGTTCAAGATGGGGCAGTGTTTACTCAGTCACTTGGAGGGAGCTACTCCTGAGTATATTTGAGATGGAAGAAGAAAGAGAACACAATGTTGTAGAACAGACAGAGTATCAGTGGTCAAGCATCTCCTTGTCCCTTCATCTCTGTACAGCTGTTCCAGAGGATTGACTGCTTGGCTTCATATAACGGTGCGAGCGGAACTTCTTTTAAAAAAAAATCAAGCCAGGCAGCTCACACCTGTAATCCTGGCTACTCAGGAGGCTGAGATCTGAAGATTGCAGTTCAAAGCCAGCCTGGGCAGGAAAGACTGTGAGACTCTTATCTCCAATTAACTATCAGAAACTCAGAAGTGGCACTGTGGTTCAAAGTGCTACCTTTGAGCAGAAAAGCTTAGGGTCAGTGCATAGGCCCTGAGTTCAAGCCCCATAACTGAAAAAAACCATAGCTGGACACTGGTGGCTCATGCCTGTAATCCTGAGATCTGAGGATTGTGGTTCAAAGCCAGCCCATGCAGGGAAGTCTGTGAGGCTATCTCCAACTAACCAACAGAAAACCAGAAGCAGAGCTGTGGCTCAATTAGTAGAGCACTAGCATTTAGCAAAAAGCTGAGGGATAGTGGCCAGACCTTAGGTTCAAGCCCCAGGAGCAGCATGCACATGTGTGTATGCACATGTGTGTATGCACATGTGTGTGTGCATGCACATACACACAAAACACAGAATCATTAACTAGTTGAATTAGAGTATCTCAAATAGTCAACCCAGTAACAGCAGGTGAATGTTATTCACTGGGAAAGACATCCTCTCCAGGACACTCTCCTCCAAACTCCTAGACCTGTCATTTGGGGGTTTATGGAGGGCTCATTTAGTAGATGTGGTAGATGTGTCTGGCCCCTTTCCCTCCCCACATGTCAGGGGACAGAGTTGAAGTTCTAAACATCCGATCACAAGGTTGATTTCTCTGGTCACCAGCTCCTGTCCTCCAAGAGCCACCATTAGCATTAACTCAGGTAAGGTGGAAAGAGCTTACCATGAAAACCAAAAAGATGCTCCATTCACCTCTATTAATCAAGACAATATAAGGGTTTTAGAAGCTCGGTACTAGAATTAGGGGCAGAGACCAACTATAATTTGTGTTAACATACGCCTTGTGATAATTCTAATACAGTAACTTTAATCCCATCCCTCAGAAAAGATACACATTCACTATCTTTCATTTTCCCATCCTAGCTAGAAGTGGGAGTGGTCTCACAACCTGGCAACATTAAGACATAAGTATTGGGGGTGGGGGTGGGGGGCTGAACTCAGGACCTGGGTGCTGTCCCTTACCTTTTTTGCTCAGGGCTGGCACTCTGTCACTTGTAACACCACTCTACTTTTGGCTTTGGAGGTGGTTAATTGGAAATAAGAGTCTCACTTTCCTGCCGAGCCTGGCTTTGAATTTCAATCGTCAGAACTTGGGTGCCTGAGAAGGTAGGATTACAGGTGTGAGCCACTGGTGCCTGGCTTACAAGACATGATTTTTAAGTGACTGGGGAAGCAAGAATTTAGAGTTTGGCTCTTTCATCCTGACATATGTGCAAGGAAACAAGGGTGCTTAGAGGGGTGTGAAAAATGGCAGTTCCCTGGTGCTGTCTACTCTGAGTATACTTTTTACTACTGCTAAATATGAAATTAAAATACACTAACTGTATCGACTCCCAGATGCTCTTTGATAAGATGAACTTTATATTTAAAATAACCTTTAGATTTCATGCAAAGGCAGGAAATTAGAGAGATGAGTTACCAAGATGTTTCTCCATTTTCAAGGAAAAGAGGTTATATTCAAAAATCTAAGTCAAAGATGATCAGAGTCTGGGCTTTTCCGGGTCTCTCAACGAGCTGTCTTCAGAAGTAGAATTGGCAGTGGTTCCAGCTGCCACTAGAAACCCTAAATGTCATGGTGGATCACGCCAAGTCAGTGCCCATGGGGTCACCTGTGTGTCTTAGTCACAGATTGTATCCACCCATGGTCTTGTGGACATCTGAGTGAATAATAGTCAGAGCATACAATGCAGTCTTACACACACACACACACACACACACACACACACACACACACACACACACACACACACACACACACACACACAAACCTCTCTTCAAGTCAACAAATGTGACCATTGCACGGTGTCATCTCTTGAACTCACTGCTCTGCCATCACCCTGGTTCAGGGTAACATCTAGACTATTGACACTATCCTCAGTTGAGCTGTAGTTGGGTCTTTCTTTGCTCTATTATCCATAATTTCACTGGAGTTTGTATCACCTTTGAATACGTTTTTCTGCCTTCTTCTTGTCCCCAGGATAGAAGGTGGGCTTTTCTAACTCCATCTTCAAATGTTGTTACAGAGTTAAGTGTCACTTGTGGGGAAACAAACACAACAGCATGGGAAAAAGAAAACCAGCAGTTGTGGCTCAAGTGGTCTTGAGCCAGTCTTGAGTGAAAAAAAACAAGCAAGAGTGTGAGGCTCTGAGTTCAAGCCCCAGTACTGGCACTCAGTGAATGAATAAAATGTCACTAGGTTGATTTCTACATAATATATTTTAACCCAGGTGATGATAACTCACACCTGTAACCCTAAGTACTCTGGAGTCTGAGGATTGTGGTTCAAAGCCAGCCTGGGTAGACAAATTGGAGAGCCTCTTATTTCCACTTGATTACTAAAAATCTTGGAAGTCTAGGTGAAGCTCAAGTGGTAGAGTGCTAGTATTGAGCTAAAAAGCTAAGGGACAACACCCAGGCCCTAAGTTCAAGCCCTAGGACCTAAATAAAAAAGAAGAAAGGAAGGAAGGAAGGAAGGAAGGAAGGAAGGAAGGAAGGAAGGAAGGAAGGAAGGAAGGAAGGAAGGAAGTTAGAAAGTTCCAGTCCCGGGCTTCCTGGAACATACAATCAATAGTCACATTAGTATAATTACAAAGCAGAATTAGCTACAAAGGGAAAGATTTAACAAGTGAGACAAGCCAGTGCCTCAGATAGGTCAATAGCAATGCATACAGAGGTCTTCTTGACACATAATAGATGATGATTTCTCTTTTGTGAGGTTACCCTTTTCTGTTCCCTGGAGTTTACTCATCAAAATACCATCACTTTACTCATTTACTGCTATTCGTTCAACAAGCATTTATGATGTACCTGGTGTATACAGGCATCAGTGGCCAATGATAGTAAGACTTTGCCTCTGTTCTCAAGGAATTTGTTGCCTAGCATGGATGACAGAACATATAAGTATATAATTGGAACATATTCCTTAAGTACCACCATTTCCTGCCATTACCTTTGTCTTGGCAGAAGGGGTATGTATGATGCCACAATTGTAAAGCCACCATGAAACTGTAGAGTGATGAGCTGAAGCTCTGACATCTCTACATTAAGAACAGAGCAGAGCAGGGTGTCTGTGGCTCATACCTATAATCCTAGCTACTCAGGAAGCAGAGATCTGAGGATCCAGGTTAAAAGCTAGACCAAGCATACAAGTCCAGGAGAATTTATCTCCAGTTACCCAGCAAAAAGCCAGATGTAGAGGTGTGGCTCAAGTGGTAGAACACCAGTCTTGAGTGAAAAAGCTAAGCAAGAGCTCAAGGCTAGGAGTTCAAACCCCAGGATGGGCACTGTCTCTCAGTCACTGCCCCTATTCTGGCTTTCCTGCTGCTAGATTTTTTTGTTAGGCTTAGATATATGCTTCTGAATTTTTTTCTTATAACCAATGTAGTCAAAAACATCAATCAGTTGTAGTTTATTTTCTCCAGGTCTTTATACAGACTTAGCTCTAAAAATAGATGAAGCTTCAAAAATATTTTAAATATACTTACATGTTGAATTTAACTTCAGCATATAATATTGGCAATGAACCTGAATAGGTTGGATGTGTTAAAACTGTGATTTTTTTTTCCTATTAAGGGCCTTTAGAATTTATTCTACATATAGAACAGAATTTAATTTCTAGGGCCTTTTCCTTTTAATTCTATATAAAGAAAAAAATCTCAAGTTATTAAAGAAAAATCTTGATCTTTACTGTGAACTTCTGAGAGTACAGGTGGACCCATTGCAACAATGAAATGTACAAGATGCTGTGTCAAAAAATGAACTTTACAACTTTGTTGAGGGTCGGGGATGGGAGGGCAGGGATGGTAAGGGGAAACAAAGGAGGAGGCTACAATGCTTGATAAGAAATGTACTCATTACCTTGCTCATGTAATTGTAACCCCTCTGTATGGTATTTTCACAATAAAAAACTGATTAATTAAAAAAACAAATCTTATGTGCATCTAAAGATGAAACTTGATTTTGAGTAAATTATGTAGGGAAATTTTGCTACCCTTTGAACAAATTAATATTATTTGGTAAAATTTAGTTACTTTTGCTATATTGAGAAATACACTGAATAATGTGTTATTAGAGAAGAGATTAATCCCATTGTTATTTTTAAACAAAATATATTGGTTTATTCTTTAGACATTGAGATCAATGATATATTCTGAGTCCTAAAAAACAAAACAATGACTCTGGAATTCTTACTCAATTGAGTCTTCCATGGACATTTGTGTCTGCTTCCATATTAAGAGAGATTACAGCAGAATTAAAGGTTCGATTTGGTCACTTGTGTGCCCCCCCTTCCTCTTTCCCCCCCCAATCTCTCTCCCTCCCCCCTCTGTGGAATACACACAGAATTCACTCCAACATTTTTTCTCAGTCTGACAAACAAACACCAAACATTACTTAAAATGTGAATTCGAGGGACTGGTTCTGATCGTCAATCAAAGTGATCTTGGGTTTGCAGATTCATCTCCTAACAGCTTTTGTCATCATGGCAATAAATTGAAAGGTTTGATATTATATCACATCACTTTTTATTTAAGACCTTTTACTCAGACTTCAAAGCCCTGAGGGACCTTGGGAGGAAAAATACAAGAACCATCGGACAAGTAGGTCACGGAGTGTAGCCCATCAGCTGGTAGAATGCAGGGCAGGGCTGCGCGTCAGGAGACTTCAGTTCTATGCATAGCTCTCTTCATGACTCAGTGAGTGACCTTGGGCTACTTACTGAATGACTTTTACCTCAGTTTCATCTTAGGTAAAATGGGGCCAAAAGGAGTAGCTTGTGGCACATGTGGCATGTCCTGTGGAATTCATAGACTCACAGACTGTCAAACGTGGGAGACCTTTTCCAGTCATGTACACCAATGCAGATGAATCTCCGCCACATCATATTCTGAAAAGTGTTTTCTGCTCTACCTGGACAACTCGTGACCATGAACATCTTCCTGAAAAAGCCCATCCCATTTTCAAACATTTTGACTCATCTAGAAATTATTCTTGAGAAATCCCTAGAATAAGAAAATCCATACAGGCAGAAAGTAGATTGGAGGCCATCAAGAACTAAGCAAGAGGGAAAATAGAGTCATGGTTCAGTGGTAGCAGAGTTTCTGAATGATGTGATAAAAAGGTTTCGTAGTAGTGCATAGTACTGTGGGCTAATTAATACCTCCAAACTGTACCCTTTAACTGGCCAATTGTAGGTTGCATATGTTTTGCCACAGTTAAAAAAAAAAGTCTACCATGGTTAATACTGTAGTCTTAATGTGAAGGCAGAATGCATTGTCTGAGTTCAACAGCAAGGGCCACAAAGATCATAGGCCAGGGAACAGCAGGGTACAGATCTAAGCCTGAGTCCTGGACCTGTAGATTGTGGGTGCTGCCAAGTCCCACAGAGAGATCACTGTTGGAACCGTGCCTTCTCTCTGTGATGCTCTTCTTACGGTGCCCAGCCTGGCCTGCACAGAGGAGAATAGAGCATCTCTACCGCTGTGAGTCGAGGAGGTATGATACAGCATTAGCTATTTGGGCAGGTTTAGTACACTATTGATTCATCCACAGCTGATAATGGAATTTACCTGCTCCAGCTCCCCATTTCTCAACTTGTGACAATGGTGTTTTGGATTGAAATATAAGAATTATACGTTTATTCCCATATAAACCCATATTATCATTTTTAATTGATTGCTGTAATCTCTTAGGATTAGTTTGAATCTTGATTTGGCTATTTCTTTTATCTTAATGCTGTTTTAATTATAAGCCAGAATAGCTTTGATTCCCTTATTCAAGTTATTGGTAAATATGCTGAAACCAACTGGGACATGAGACCTGAGTATTTCACTCTGCCTTATCTAATAATAGTCAACACCTGTATACTGTGTTTCCTCTGGGCCAGAACCTATTGCAGTGCCTTACACACATCAACTCCCTGAATCTGCACAACAGTCCCACAGACATCATTATCATCATCCTCACTTTAGACTTGCTTACCAGAGCGGCTAGCAATTTGCCCAAACCATAGGTGATAGGTTTTTAAATTAAAGCATAGCTGTACATATTTGTATGATCATTCCATAAATGGATACTGTAACAATGATCAAGCCAGGGTGTTTAGCATTTCCAACTCTTCATACTTTTATTACTTTGTATCTGGAGCTCCTGAACTTCTGTCTTCAAGCTCTTCATAAAATCTATTATAGGCTCTTACAAATGAAAGCCACCCTACTGTGCCATAGAAAACTGCAGCTTATTCCTCCTGTCAAACTGCACTGTGGGACTCCTTACTCAGTCTTCTTCTATCCCCCCATCCTTACTTTACAGCTTTTAGAATTCACTATTCTACTCCTGCCATCTTGGATATCAATTTCAAACCTCTTTAATTAAAGCTTCCAGAATCAGTGCTTGTAACCTCTCTGTCATAGTGCCAGATTCTCTCCCATATTGGACTAGGAGAATATAAAGATATGGTAAATCTAATTTGTGAACTTGCTACTATAATATTTTTTTTGGTCGGTTGTGGGGCCTGGGCGCTGTCCCTCAGCTCTTCATCTCAAGGCTAGTGCTCTGCCACTTGAGCTACAGCACCACTTCTGGCTTTTTCTGCTTATGTGGTGCTGAGGAATCAAACCCAGGGCCTCAGGCATGCAAGGCAAGCACTCTATCACTGAGCCACTTTCCCAGCCCCTACTATCATGCTTTTGAAGTATACCATTAACAAAATAATCTGAAATGCTGAGCCAGAGCAGTTGTGCTTTTGTAGGTGTAGTACTTTTTGGAAACTCATCATGCGTTCATTCCCCAAAGTCTATACCCCTGCTTTTCTGCAGCTGTTCTCAAGCTGTTGACTTATTTTCCCCAAATTTAAGTACTCTTCTCTTTCATTCTTCTCCACTGTGTACAAATATCCACTGTGTTTTTAAAATGAATTTCAACCCTAAATAGATGAAAAGCAGTGACAAGGAGCATGCCAGCATCTCCCCTGGTGGTGGGAATGCAGACAGGAGAAGAGAGTGACCCTGCCCTCAGTATTAGCGCTGGACTAGCGAGAGCTGACCAGCACAGCCGACCTCAGTGCTGCCAAGTTTAGGATTATGCAGATGTTATGAACTAAATGGAAGAGAACCAAGTACCAAGAAAATGTGTTTTCTTTCCCCTTCTCCCCCTCCCCATTTCAATAGCATCGCTTAGAGGAGATTCATTTTGATGTGTCCATGGATATACCTTGATCAAACTCACTCTCCCTTGCTTCCCCTTCTGTCTAAGTACACACTTGTCAGTTTTATGGGGGGGATGCTTTTGAGAAGACTAATTTCTATTGTGATGGCTGTCTGCTTCATAAAATAAATTGCAAGAATCTCTAATCCTTACCAGAGCATGGCTATTAGCTGAGACCTAATTGTGCTGTGGTAACAACCTGGAAACCTCAGCAGTTTATAAAAGGAAAGTTTATTTCCTGGATGTGTTTGTTTGGGGTCAGCTGCAGCTTTGCCTCATGTCACTGTCATTGCTGGGCTCCAGATGAGCCAGTAGCTTCCCTTGGGAATGTAAATGCTAGTCTGATGGCAAAAGAAAACATTTCTTCAGCAAAACCTTCCCTGTAATTTTTAGCAATTTCATACTCTTTTTCTTCTCAGGTTGAGTCCACCAATCTGATGGTTATTTTTAGTTATGTTTCTTGAATGTTGAACATCATATGCCTCTAGGATAAAGTAAAGCTGCTGGCACATCTGAGAGAAGTAAAGTTGATTGATAGGTTTAAAGTTCTCTTATTCAATCCTGTCACTGCTTTGTTATGCATATTTCTCTGTAGTACTTTTGTTCTCCACATTTATAAGTAGTTAATCATGTTACGAAAAGAGCCTCAAAATTAATTTAGTGAGATTTACTATGCAGAAGTATTTCAAGATCTGCTTAATGCATTTTAACCAAGAGATACAATTGTGTAACAGACTATGACAAAACTGAATGTAAAGCTATTATTCATGTACACTTGGCTATATAATTTAGGGGTTAGGCTGAATGAATGATTCATTGCTAGCTTTGCTAGAAACACTAGCCTATTTCTATCTTCCTAGTTGCTAATTATTTAAGCAAAAAAATAATAACCAACTGGTGTACAATACCTTGTAAGGAAATATACTTCTAACAACTAAGAATCTTCTAGAATAACAATATTATAACAAGAAGTAGCCCTCCTTGGAATGTTTATAACAAGTGAAATAACAGTTGTGTTTGCCTTCACCTGGGATACATAGCTCAGATCTTTTCTGTCACAAGAGGGGTGCAGTACAGATGTTTATGGTATATGAAAGAAACTGGCAACTGACTGATATTTTTCTCCTTGAAGATCTAATTACAGGAAATGATACTTAACCCAACCAGATGTTAACGGTGATTTACTGAGAGCAAATTATGGAATGATTCACTGTAGGATGAGATACCAGATCTTTTTCAGATGTTTGGGGAAAAATTAGAATGTTTGTCCTGTCCACCTGCTTGGGCTGCTTTGCTTTTGGATGCTGACAGCATTTCTGAGCACAGTAGGTCTGAATGGTTACAGTACAGGAGGTCCAGCCTTGGGAGTCTTCTGGACCAGGGCAAAAGCACCTGGCAAAAGCAGAGATGGGGCCCAAGTGAGTTGAAGGGGTTTGCTGGACTAGGGATGGATTTTTAAAACCAGGCAAGAGAAGAAAACAAGAATGATAAAAAGAACTATAAATACGACCACTTGCTCTTGGAAATGATCTGAAAATAGTTGGCACAATCTGCAAAAACACAAGCAAATACCCATGACTGTTGATGCAAATACACCCATGGCATTTGCAATTTCAAACAAATATGTGCAGCCTTTGAAAAAGAATTCCCTTAAAGCCTAAGATTCCATCCCCCTAACCCACACTGGCTTAACTGAAACTCTGTGACATGGATTTCTGACTCCTTTCTTTGAAACCCCAAGTGTTCCTATCCCAACCACATTTACCAAGAGCACATTTTGAGCTTAGCAGGGCATTATTGTGTTGAACACTGGAGACCCTGGGTAAAACAATCCAGGGTCTGTGCAAGACCCTCCCAGGAAGACCCTCTGAGACCTTGGTAGTTCATGAGGGCATTTGAATCATGGCTGATGTTTTGAGCCTGTATTGCTCAATCCTCACTTAAGCTTAACTATTTTAGAAGCCCTTGCCATCTTAATTTTATATCAGAATGCATGGGGAAGAAAATGTTTCTTGACCTCCTTTTAAGTGCCATATTTCAACTGAGTACTATACGCCCGGTACTGTTCAGACAGGAAGAAGCTATGGTGACATTTGAGGGGATTCCGTACCTACCTCATTTCCTTGAGAACCAAAATTCTGAAGCTTTTGCCAGCCTTCCAAGCACCCAATGGAATCCCGGCTCGTGTGCATATTTTGGGTGCAGCAATGTGTTTGTCATTTTCTCCCTGGAAACGGTTTCTCACACCCACATTGCAAGTGTGCGATCTGTGATTATATCGCCTGCTCGTTTTCTGTGTCCTCTTTGCCTGAAGTGAAGACTGAGAACATGATTCAGCTCAGGGAAGTGACACAAAGCAGGGCTGTGAAAGTGATCTTTCAAAAAGCATCTTTGCTGTGTGTGCACGGTCACTGTGCTGGTAAGCCTCTGCCTTCCTCTACCTGCAACAAGCAGGTTCCAAAACATGGCTCTTAGGAGGTGGATGCTGGTTGGATATATAAAGACACCTACTTTTAGGCCATCTTGTTTAATTTCAGAAGAGAGCCTCACTACTTTTGGAAAGAAAGACACATATGGACTTCCTCACTGACTGATCCTTCCAGTGCTGGTCACCTTTTTTTCTTCTTTCTTTCTTTCTTTCTTTCTTTCTTTCTTTCTTTCTTTCTTTCTTTCTTTCTTTCTTTCTTTCTTTCTTTTTCTTTCTTTCTTTCCTTCCTTCCTTCCTTCCTTCCTTCCTTCCTTCCTTCCTTCCTTCCTTCCTTTCTTTCTTTCTTTCTTTCTTTCTTTCTTTCTTTCTTTCTTTCTTTCTCTCTTTCTTTCTTTACTTCTTTCTTTTTTAATAGGGGAGCTTTTTTTTCCAGTATTCGAATTCACAAAGTAAGGGCCCTTTTTCTTTTGCCTTAGTCAGTAAGGGCCATATGAGATATCCTGGTTTAACACATGCTGTTGTTACAGCCCTTTGTAGCCCCTGGCTGTTTTTGAGAGTCCCTTTGACTACCTTGAATTCTCAGATCTACAAGATCACATCATGCAGCTTTTGGAGTTTAAGAATGAATTTGGCCAGGCTTATGTGTATAATTCTAGCCACTCAGGAGGCTGAGTATTGAGGGTAGATCGTTCAAAGCCAGTCTGGGCAGGAAACTCTGTGAGACTCTTCATTGTCACTTAAACACTGAACAGCCAGAAGTAGAGACGTGGCTCAAGTCAAGTAGAGAAGTGGCACCAGCCTTGAGTGGAAAAAGTTTAAGGGCTTTGAATTTAAGCCCCAGTATTATCACTTGCATGTGCTCATGCGTGTACACATGCATGCACACCCCTCCCCCACACAAAAAGAATTCCTCTAAATAAGGAGTTAAAAATATAAGTATTTTGAGCATCAGCATCATAAATCAACACTCCTATTTTCTGAAGATATTTTGGCATCTGTAATATGGGTCTAAGAGACTTTCTTTGGAAACATAATGGCTCACCCTTAAGTTACTCCATTTCTAGCTCACTGTTATCTTCTAATACAGTATAGATTAAAAATATCATTGTTATATGTGGGTTATTAAAGAATAGAATGGGTTGGATAGAGAATTTGTGTTTTTTTTTTTAAATAGAAGTGTAAAGGCCAGAAATCAGCAATATCAAGAAATCTGAGATTTCCCTGGGTGGAAATTCTACTTCAGTTTTACAACTCAGTATTATTTGAAAGGAAGCTGGTTGCCATTGGCTCACACGTGTAATCCTAGTCTGAGAGCAAGAGGATTGTGATTCAAGCCTACTTCAGGGCATATGTGCAAGAACCCTTCTCAACCAATAACCAGCCTTTGGTGATGAATGCTGGTCATCCTGTGTGTGGGGGGGGAACAAGATTTAACTAAAAAATAACCCTAAAGGCAAAAGGGGAGGCAATTTAGAGAGGATTGTGTTGAAATTAGAGAGATCCATTAACCGTGAGGCTAGGAACAGTGGTGGAGGAGGAGGTGGTAGAGCTCTAACTAGGCAAAAACAATCTGTAGAGAAATGTGTGGATGAAGGAAGAGATGTTAATAGTTTTGACCATCTTTGGGCAGCTCTGTTTGGATATAAATGCCTGTGTTATTTTTTAAGGCTAATTCTGTAAAAAAAAAAAACAGTAAAAATGCAAATATCTTTTGTAGCAGAGATTGAAGTCATAGAAAAAAATATTATACCTTAGATGTTCTTTTTTTTAGGCATTTCTCTTGATGATTTACTTCTGTCCCTTGACTAATTTCAGCAAGGGACAGAAAACGTGTTTATGAGGAATTTACTATAATAGAGGAAGAGAGTTTAAAATGAAGAGGTCTCTACAGATGTCTCCCTTCCCATAACCATGGATGTAAGTTATCTTGTTACCTGGTAATACCCTATAAGGTAAAAGGAACTTGGAAGATATGATTAAGAAAGAGATTTTTAACATGGAGAAATCTTGTATTATCTGGATGAGCCCTACATATGACCGAGTTCAAGTAAGAGGGGGATGAGATCAAAGTTGTAGGGGTTACATTGACAAAAGCAAGTGATGGCAGGAAGGGGACCCATAAGCCAAGAAATTCAGGCAGCTTCTAGAAGCTGGAAAAGCCAAGGAGAGCCTTCACCTTAGCCTAGATCTCAGACCTCTGACTTCTAGAATCACAGGGGAAAACAAGTTTTTTTTAAGCTGCTAGATTTATTACAGCAGCAATGGTAAACAATTATAATAATAATAATAAAACAATAATATAGTATTGTTATTGGAGTTGTATGATAAACATCTGCAAGCTTCCTTTCAACTCTGTGCTTCAGGAATGTTGCAGGTTGTAAAAGATTTGGTTTCAGTGTTGTTAGGTTCTGTGGGTTGAACAATACAATTCTCTAAGATTGGGGAACTTGGCTCTAGACTAAATTTGAGGTCTCCTATAACACTAATAGTCTTCTAGAAAAACTTTTTTTTTGGGGGGGGGGGTCCGGTTGTGGGGCCTGAACTCTGGGCCTGGACGTTGTCCCTCAGCTCTTCAGCTCAAGGCTAGCGCTCTACCACTTGAGCCACAGCACCACTTCTGGCTTTTTTCTTTTTGCTTATGTGGTGCTGAGGAATGGAATCCAGGGCCTCGAGCATGCAAGGCAAGTGCTCTACCACTGAGCTACCTTCCCAACCCCTAGAAAAACACTTTCTACATAAATACTGTCACGCTTCTGAATATGACTTTTATTTTCTACTTTACGAATGAGAAAAACCTCAAGGTAATTTGTTTAAAAGCAGTTGTTCTTCTAGCATCTTCATGGTGTATGTTATCCATTTAAAGTTCTGATTTGGCAGTAATTTGTAGGGAAGAGGAGAGGATAAGAAGGGGAGTCAGGGATTTTTCTCCAAATGATCAGTATTTCCCTAACACACTCTACCACTTACACTTAACCCGCAACAATTTTTCTCAGGGGAAAAGCTTTTGATATCTCATTAATCAAATCCGGTATTTTCATGAGGTATGTTTTAATTCCACCTCCCTCTAGAAAGTCCATAACATGGAGTCTTATTGAAAAATAAAGACATTTAATAATATCCAGCTACAGCTTGGTCCCCATGATGGCATTACTGGAAGGTTATGGTACTGCCGAAAGGTGGAGCCCAGTGATGTCAGGTTTTTGCTTCACTTTACATTTGTTTGTTTGTTTGTTTATAGGTCTTGGGGCTTGAACTCTGGGCTTGGGTGCTGTCCCTGAGCTCTTCAGCTCAAGGCTAGCACTTTACCACTTAAGCCACAACACCACCTCTGGTGGTTAATTAGAGATAAGAGTTTTGCAGGTTTTTCCTTCCCGGGGCTGGCTTTGCAGTCCTCAGATCTCAGCCTCCCCAATAGCTAGAATTCCTGGCGTGAGCTCACCCATGGGCACTTGGCTATTTCATTTTATTTTGATGGAAGGCTGACATCATCAAATATTTTAAGACTAGTTATCATTTCTGTCTAGATATATATGACACAGTCACCTCTTTTACCAACAGCATTTCATCTAAATAGTTATTTATACATTTGAAACTTGTACAGAAAACTTTGAGAGGCTGTCTAAAAGTCAGTTCCAAGAAGATAGAGTTAACTTGGGCATGAATGCACCCCAGGGTCTTTGGTTTTCATCATAAAATTTCATTTTGTCACCTCTCGGTCAATAATCTAACCTGACAGAGAACACAGAGTGATTGCATTGCACCAGGGTTTCAGTCTGGAACATTTGCTCTTCAGCTGTTGTCAAAAGCCAAACTGATACATTTGTTATTTTAAAAGCATTGTTTAAGCCATTTGTTCCCAGATGTGAGGAACTGTAAGTATTGCCTGGAAAACTGCTGGACCTGAGTCAGGCCCAGCAGCTCTGCAGCCTTAGAGTCAATATTGTAAAACAAAATGTCTCAAATGATTTTGTCATGAGACAGCTTTGTAAAATTGCTACTCGGGGCCTTTTAAATGCATTGTGGAGATTATTTTATATAGAAGTACACACAAAATAATTTCTTTCCTGTTTAACCCTAGCAACAAGTTTGTTCTGACAGATTGTTCCGTTTCCTTTCTTAGCTTGCATCAAGACAATTGGGTAGCTCACCTGTCTCCCTCGGTAGGTGCCAGAGGCTCAGAGATTAGCTTCTCTTAAGGTCAACTCAATAGCTTTTCTTAGCTTGAGGTTGCTTTGGGTTTTTTTTTTTCTTCCTATCCTAATTCACATTTCCTATCTTAACTTACATGAAGGATTTTATTGTATTCTGATATATTGTTCTTCTTATCTATTTCAGATTCTTTTCAAAAGCAAATAAGACTTAAAACTAGCCTAGATAGCCCCTGTTCAAAAGTATGGAGGATGCCAGTCCCACAGGCTTGGTGTGTGTAGGCTGTGTTACTGTGAGAGAGGCCTGGCATATGAGCCTGAAGTTATCCCTGCAGAATTGTTTTGGTTGAAATGATGATGAAGTGTTTTTAGACTTTTAAGTAAGATTTCATCAAAATTCATGAGTGCAAATTCCTTGATGATGTAGTACGTTATTTATCATGGATATAGGAGTAATACTTGACAACCCAAGATTTTCCATAGCTTAAAAATATACATATGCATAATATGCACTATGCATATGTAGATACTTGGTAGATATGTGTCTGCCTGTTGTAAGAAGGGGGTTAATGAGTCCCCCCCTTTTAAAGATGAAAAGAACCAGGACAGGGGTGTTGCTCAGTGGTAGAGTGTGTGCAGAGCCTTAAAGAAAAACAAAGAGCAGAGGACAGAGAAAGAAGGGGAAGGGGAGAGAAGGAAAAGAGGGGAGGAGAGGAGAAGAGGAAAAGGATTGAGAGGATTTAGTAAGATAAATTATAAAAGTGTGAGAAAAAAAGACAAGGCAACAGGACTGTGGTTGGCATAAAAACAACACATCATCTTGCTGAGATGGGCCAAAATCTTAACTTTCTAACAGCCTAAATGAAAAGAAAATTTCTCTCTGTTCAGAGACGTGAGAAATCAATGTAGAAAGATGGCTGTTTCTTAAAGTATCTCATGGAGAAGACACTTTGAAGTGGGTCATCTTGACTCTTGGTTAATGTAGTGTTCACCGTGCAATTATAATGAAATTAAAATTTTTACATGAGCTGAATAAATGTAAGAATTTTCCCATCCCACTTAAAAAAGAATGACACTTTTCGCTCCCTGATAGCCAACAGAACAAATACTGTGGAACGAAAGGACTTCTATATGGTGAGACATGGTCAAACTGAATATATTTAGGGTGATATATGCCAAATCATTGTCTTTATTTTTAGGATGACATTCAGCAAATCCTTTTTTTTTCTCATTTGGCTAATACTGTTTCTAGCCTATGGGATGTTTAGTTAGAATAAAGGGAAAATTTAGCATCGTTGTCTGTATTTCTACCTTATAGTCATCAACCCTTTTCCCATACTTGTACCTCCTACCCTCTAAGATTTTCACCTCATCCTGGGTTAACTTAGGCAGTGTGTATTTTGCATAAAAGCATATGGATGCCATGAAAATTAACTGGACATAGGTGTCCATTAGAATTAGCCTGATAAAGAGCCAACTAAGTGGCTTCATACTTCATACTACTTTTTATTTTGAACCGTTAGAACTTTATGCAATAGGGCTGGGAAGGTGGCTCAGTAGTAGAGCGCTTGCTTTGCATGCCTGAGGCCCTGGGTTCGATTCCTCAGTACCACATAAGCAAAAAAAAAAGCCAGAAGTGGCGCTGTGGCTCAAGTGGTAGAGTGCTAGCCTTGAGCTGAAGAGCTGAGGGACAATGCCCAGGCCCGGGGTTCAGGCCCCACGACTGGACCTAAAAAAAAAAAAATAGAACTTTATGCAATGACTTTTTTTAAACTTAAGTTTACAGAAAATTCCAAGTTTCTCAAAAAGGCAGATTTGTGGACCCAACAATCTCAGATTCTAATAGTGAATCTACTGTTGAAACCAACAAAATTGTAGTTTAACAAGTTCCATAGGTAAACCGAAGTTGAGGAAATCTGGCTTAAGGTTAAGGTAAAGTATATAGATTAAAAAATCATGCAGATACAATTTAAATCATTTTCTCATGATGCAATTTTAGGCAAATATTAATTTTCCTTTGTCTCAACTTCTTCTCTTGAGAAAATAAAATTTAAAAGAAAAATTTCAATTGCAGGGTAATTTCAAGGATTAAGTAAAACAAAATGCTTTATGACAGATAGTACCTGGCAATACTCAATAAATGTTGATTGAGAAAACAACAAAGCCCGTGGCTATTATGCTTTGAATAGTTCTTCAAAGTTGAACTCAGGACAAGGCCAACCCTCTGGCAAGTTTTTCTAAGGTTACTTCTTTTTTTCTGATATGTGCACTTACCCTCCAAGGGTAGGTGCTTTCTGTTAGACTTCCTCCTGCTCTAAAAGAAACCACTTTATATTTTTTTGGAGTTCTTAAGTATGGAGTACTTAGCCTTTCTTCTCCTCTTTTCATCTGCATTCTTAAATGTTCTTCTTCACTCCCCTCATGCAATCTTTGAACCCTGACTTCTGAGTGGAATTGTTAGTTAAGCAATCTCAAAGCTGCCTGAGAGTAAAGACAGCAGAGGAGGACTTTCAGTTCAGGCACTACAAGCGCAGTTGGAATTTAGTGTACAAGAAGAAATTCAGAGGTAATCTCAATAAATCATGTAATTGAATGATGAACTTAAGCATTGTTAAATTTGCCTATTGAAGTAGTCTGTGGGGGGCAATGTGGAACTTTATAAGACAAGAGCCAACTCAAGTTAGATATAAGGAAACATCTATGCTTTTATTTAACTTTTCTATTTCAGAAAAGGCCTTTGAAATAACTACACATTCACTGTGGCTCACACAAAATGAAAGATGCTGATTTGCATTTGAAATATTCAAAAAAATTGCTACCCAAGGGCAAGGAAATAAAACTTCCAAGAAGTATCATTTAGCACTTTCCAGTTATTGTATGCTTCCTCCTCCTCCTCCTCCTCCTCCTCCTCCTCCTCATTTTCTCATCTTCCTCTTTTGTTTACTTTTATTCTTTGTTTTACAAGCTATTTTTTACAAAGGATGTGTAATGTTTCCAACCACCTTCATCTAGGCTGCTTTTCTGGCTCAATGCTATAATATTATGGTAAAGAATCCAACATCTGCTGAGACCTATGGCTTATGTCTGTAATCCTAGCTACTCAGGAGGCTGATATCTAAGAATCACAGTTTGAAGCCAGTACAGGAAGAAAAGTTCTTGAGACTGTGTCTCCAATTAGCCAGTAAAATTGCCGGACTGGATGCATGGTTCAAATGGTAGAGCACCAGCAAAAAAAGCCACATGAGTATGAGGCTCTGAGTTCTAGCCCTGGTACGTGCACAGAAAGAAAAGAAAGAAGGGAAGGAGGCAGAAAGGAAGGAGAAAACTCAACATCAGAAATAACTGGAGAAAGAATACAAAAAATTTACAGTGATGCATTTTACTATAAAGTTTATTTATTTTTATTTTTATTTTTTGTCAGTCATGGGGCTTGATCTCTGGGCCTGGGCGCTGTCCCTCAGCTCTTCAGCTCAAGGCGAGCGCTTCTGGTAGTTTATTGGAGATAGGAGTCTCAGGATCTTTCCTGCCTGGGCTGGCTTTGAACTGCAATCCTCAGATCTCAGTCTCCTGAGTAGCTAGGATTACAAGCATGAGCCACCAGCGCCCAGCTAAAATTTATTTTAATATACATTACTTATGGAGATTACTTAGGAATTTAGTAAACTAGTATTACCAAGTTCTCAACCCTTTCCCTTCCTTTTTCCTCCCTCCCTTCCTCCCTCCCTCCCTTCCTCCCTCCCTCCCTTCCTTCCTCCCTTCCTTCCTTCCTTCCTTCCTTCCTTCCTTCCTTCCTTCCTTCCTTCCTTCCTTTGTTCCTTCCTTCCTTCCTTCCTTCCCTCTCCCTCCTCTTCCCTCTCTCTCTTTCTTTTTGTCAGTTGTGGAGGCTTGAACTCAGGGCCTAGGTATTGTCCCTGAGCCTCTTTGTGCACAAGGCTGGAACTCTACTACTGGAACCACAGTGCCACTTCCAGTTTTTGAGTGGTTAATTAGAGCTATGAATCTCACGGGGACTTTCCTGCCCAGGCTGGCTTCAAACCACCATCTTCAGATCTCAGCCTCCTGAGTAGCTAGGATTACAGTCATAAGGGGCTGATGTCAGACTCCTTCCTTTTTTCTTATGTTTTCTTTTTATTCTTTGTTTTTAGCATGTTAATCATATTTAAGTATACAGTTTTACATTGTTATGTGCCTTAACACATACACTGAAGAATATAGAACTTATCTTTGTAGCAATAGGTTATCCTCAAGAATTAGAATGAGAGAAATTGAGAGGCGAAAGGAAAGGGAAAAGTAAAGGAGGAAAGAACAGGAAGAGGATAGAACGGATTGATCTATTATTCTATGAGACAGACTTGACCTTCTCTGATACTTGAGTAGAGGTGTCTTGAGAGCTCTGGGTATATATAGTTGGAAAAAGAATCATAACAGTGCTGAGGATGCTGATTTCAGTCTCTAAAATAGAGCTCTGATGGTTCTGTGCCCTGGTGTTTTGACTGTGGTGTGTGTGTGTGTGTGTGTGTGTGTGTGTGTGTGTGTGTGTGTGTGTGTGTGTGTGTGTGTGTGTGTGTGTGTGTGTGTGTGTGTGTGTGTGTGTGTGTGTGTGTGTGTGTGTGTGTGTGTGTGTGTGTGTGTGTGTCCGTCATGGGGCTTGAACTCTGGGCCTGGGCACTGTCCCTAAGATCTTCAGCTCAAGGCTAGCACTCTACCACTTGAGCCACAGCACCACTTCTGGTTTTCTGGTGGTTAATTGGAGATCAGTCTCACAGACTATCCTGCCCGGGCTGGCTTTGAACTGTGACCTTCAGATTTCAGCCTCCTCAGCAGTTAGGATTACAGGCATGAGCCACTGGCACCCAGCTTGACTATCTTTTATTCTCTCTCTATCTTCCTTCTCAATCAATCAATCACACCCTTTTCCCACACACACCTCTCTGCTGCAGATCAAACCTAGGGAAAGCACTCTACCACCCAGTCCCTAGCCTGTATTTTTGAACCTTGGCTTCTACTTTTTCAAACCTTGGCTATAAAATTCTTTTAAAAAGTAGGTAATAAAGGTACAACAAAGGCAGACTCTTCACCAGTAGAAAGCAATTTATTTAGCAACAATTATATGTTGAATGATAAGTAGTGACAAAACCATAACCCTGACTGCTAGGCCTTACCAAAGAAAAGGATACGTATATTGTGTATTTGGAATGTGCTTCACGGAGAGTTCTTGCCTGGACATGGACAAGGCCCATGAAGTATGCCCAGCATAGATGCCCAGCATCTAATGAAAAAAATATATACATGGATATGTCTACCTAAATTAGTGGGAGCCTAAGTCTTGAAGATAATGTGGTACTGTAAGAGTTTAGAAATTGGGGTAGTATCTGCAAGCCAAATTGTTAATATGACTCTGCAATAGTTTAATCTAAAATTTAATTGAAATACTGTAGAAGAAAATATCAATTTAAAAATCTGATTTTATGTGTAAAATTTGCGGTGATGCATTAAAGGAAAAATGTGCAAAGGTTAAATAGCATCAAAGCTAGTCTCCACAACTGTTTCTGTCCATTCGACATGGTGTCACATGGTCACTATAGGGTAAAGAAAAATACCAATGGCCCTTGTCAGTCTTCTGTTAAATAGAAGAATTGTGAGAGCCATGACTAATGAACATTTCTCAGGAAAGCACATCTCAGATAATAACACAGCCCTTATGCCCTGAAATCCTTGATGTGCTAGAGAAGAATTGGAGAAGTGTTGTGCATTGTTTTCTGTTTTTCCTGGAGAAAACTGAGCTACTCTAATATAACAGAACAAACTTTCCTGTGAAGGAAATGGAAGTATCTTGTACAATGGACACCTCTTGTGTGAAAACTCAGAACCTCTCTCTCTCTAGTGCAGGATAAGAAACCATGAGTTGTGGAATGTTTCTCATCTTCATTTCCTATCCATGAAATCAAATTAGGAATTGAACAGTAGAGCCCCCACTGATAAGATAGAAGTTGATTGCTATCAGGAAAGAGGTTACTGGGTCAAATGATGGCTAATCCCTACCCAGAAGGACAGAAGCATTTATCCAGTTTCATCATTGCCTGCCTGTTAATAAAAACGGTTGATCTCAGGACTGTTCCATCTGTTGGGCTGGCTAATTCAAACAGTATCTTTTAGGGACTCTATAAAAATTCAGATCAGTTGGTTCCCACTGAAGCACAGACATCTACTTTAGTTTTATTGGAGAATGTCCCCATCCATGAGTACTTCTTAAATTCCAGCCCTTTGCTATATAATCCAGGGGGCTATTAGAAGCTAAATAAGAAAGTGCACTGTTAAGCAACCCAGAATGGGGGGAATAGAACATAAGTGATTGCTATCCTTTTGACGTTTTGCAACATGTCAATTATCAGTGAGGTGAAATTTGCACCAGTTACTTGATGCAGGACCTCGAAGCTTTTTGAAATAGGTTTAAAGCACAAAATGCAGTAGTGAGGCCTTCACTTTCAAAGATAATTATTATTCCCTTTGAGCTGGAAAGCCAGTAGGGTTACTTTTTTGTAAAAGACAAAAGATTCTCATGTCTTGCAAAGGTGATTGATTGCTTTCTCTCCTGTTCCCCACGGCCTTGCAGACCAGACGATGTCCTCCTACATCGCACGCATGATGAGATCGTCCTCCTGCACTGCTTCCTCTGGCCCCTGGTGACATTCGTAGTGGGTGTTCTCATTGTGGTCCTAACCATCTGTGCCAAGAGCCTGGCAGTCAAGGCAGAAGCCATGAAGAAGCGCAAGTTCTCATAAAGGAGAGTAGGCTGGTGGAAAGCAAAGCACAGACGCCGCACACGTGGGAACATGCCCACCTACAGAGCCCGTGGGTCCTGGCACCGGAGATGGAAGGGGCCACGCCAGGTCTCCGAGAGGCTCCTCCCTCCGTGGCAGCAGACACAGGCACAACCGGAAGATTTGGAACCTCATAGTTTGTAGTCCATGTGACGTCACCGTGGCTAAAGGATCAAGACGTTAGCCACACGGAATAACTGTTACAGAAAATCCTACAAGTTGATTTTTTTTTTGGAAAGTTAACAGTATATTATTTGTATAGTGTAGTATACAAACCATTATGATTTCTGCTACTTAAATTATTAAAATAGAGTGATCTGTGTTCTTTTCCATTTTCTTTTTTTATGCCTCAAATATCACAGTTATAAAAAAAAGGGGGAGGGAGGGAGGGAGCTAGCTTCTGGTTATTAGACTTTGCTACTATTTCTACTTGATTGTAAAGATTCCTGCAGAACTTGACCTTACAGCATAACCTGGAGTTTCTCTAAGTAATGAGCATCTTCAGCTCTTGATTGATAAAAGGAATTCTTCACTAGAAACTGAAAAGACTAAGGAAACCTATCTTCCACTGCCTGCCTTTACCTGTCTCTTATTTGGAGCCAGATTTCTTCTTGAGAGGCTGGTGATTCTGAAGACAACCTGAGCTAGCCCTGAGGACACAGGATGCTTTTATTCATTCATTTTATTTACTTGTTTGCAGTGGTGGAAATTAAACCCAGGGCCTGTGATCAGCTAGGCAAGTGCTTCACCATTGAACGATACCTCTGGCTCTTGGAAGAAAAAATTCACAGGCTTTTGTGCTGAAACCATGCTTCTCTCTAAAGAAAAGGCTTAAGAGCCATATGTGAAATTACAGATAGGAATCAGAGTCCAATTTGTGGGGCCCCACTGGCACCTGAGGGGATAGAACCCCTCTGAAAGTGCTGCCCCACCATCCCCAGCCTTGTTTGTGTCATTTTGATGAATTTTTATAATAGGGACTATCTGATGCAAAAAGGATACACTCTGCAGCTCACAGCTAAATGCTGTTTCATTTCCTTTTTTTCTTTTGGGTCAGAAAACAATTCAAAGTCAGTTCAAGCGTTTTGTTTTCCTTTCCTTTGCCCCTGATTGTTCTGGATATTAAAGCAGGATGACTGTTGCAGTTGTTCAGTTCTTAACACAAACCTGGGAGTCCAGCCTGGGTTCCACCCTGCTGCTGCTGCACTTATTGGTGCTTTTGTCGAAAAGTAAGCAAGAAGACCAGGTGCCTGTGGCTCAATCCTGTAATCTTAGCTACTCAAGAGGCTGCAATCTAAGGGTCACAGTTTGAAGCCAACCTGATCAGAAAGTCTGTGTGGGGGACTTTTAAAGTAAAAGTGGAGCTGTGGCACAAGTGGTAGGGTGTTAGCCTTGGATGAAAAAGCACGAGATTTGTGCAAAAATGTTCAGAGACAGTGCTCAAGCCCTGAGCTCAAATCCCAGGACTAGCCCCAAACAAAACAAAACAAAAACAAAAGTGTTGGGTGCTGGTGGCTCACAGCTGTAATCCTAGCTACTCAGGAGGCTGATATCTAAGGATTTCAGTTCAAAGCCAGCGTGAGCAGGAACATCTGTGAGACTCTAATCTCCAATTAACCAGCAGAAAACCAGAAGTGGCACTGTGGCTCAAGTGGTAGAGTGCTAGCCTGGAGCTGAAGAGCTCAGGTATAGCGCCCAGGCTCAAAGTTCAAGCCCCATAACTACCACCACCAACAACAAACAAACAAAAAGTGCAAGGAAGACACTTCACTATGTTCATAGACTCAAATCCAAATATCAGTCAGAGGTCTCAATGAAGAGCAAAACCACCCTATTGATTAACCACCTGGAGTCTAACCTTGATATAGAGGGGATGCACTTTGTCTTTTTTTAAAAAAATTATTTTTATTGCTTTTAAATTAGCATA
Source organism: Dipodomys merriami (assembly GCF_024711535.1). NCBI lineage: Eukaryota > Metazoa > Chordata > Mammalia > Rodentia > Heteromyidae > Dipodomys > Dipodomys merriami. Next base: position 30,477,497 of record NW_027202271.1, read on the forward strand.
TATTAACTATACAAGGGAGGATTTCATTGTTCATTTCTACACAATGTGTTTCTATCAGTTTCCCCATTCTATCACTCTTCCCCCATCCCCTTGTCTCATTTCTACAATTTCAAGAGGCTTTATTGTTCTGTTTTCACACACACTGGCAATTCTCTTCCACCCTTGCTAGCTCAGCCCCGTCTCAATAGTACTCCCAACAACAGAGCCTGTTTCTTTTTCCCTTCTTGCTTCCCCCTCCCATGTTGAGGTTCTTTGTGCTGTTAGAGGAGATGCACGTTCTTAGTGGAGGAACCGTTGACAGGATGTTTCTGTGTTCTTTAGGTGGTCTGCAAATAGGCTTCTGTTAGAATAAAGACATCTTAGAATTTAAGGACAAATTCCTTTCAGCTACTTCTACCAGGCTCTAAAAACACACTGGTGTTGCAAGAACTTTCTGATTTTTAGTCAACATACCAGTGTTCTTTCAGTTTGAGAATGTAAGTTAGCAGGAGTACCATAGCTTTTTTGAGAAAGATGTTAGATGAATATGACTTTTCTAATTCAAGTGTTACAGGTTTCACTGTTGAAAGAGGCCTTGAACATACTATTTATGTCATCCTTTGAGGCAGCTCCAGTGCCTTGACTTCAATCCCAGTTTTTTGTTGCAGTATCCCTTGTTGTCTTAGCAACACAGTGAACTATTCTGAAGCACAGAGTAACATGAAACGGAGTCAGAGAAAATCATCCTGTTGGCATTACATGATGGGAGATAGAAGTCTACTTTATTCATTTTATCTTCATCCTGTTATCTATGATTAATTGATTACAGAGTAGATAACACATAATAAATCATGGACACATGTCTCTGTTGGCATAAATGGAAGTTGGTTTACATATATGAGTTTTCATTTATCTTTTTGATACTCATGATTTCTGCTAATAAAATGCTACCATTTAGGCCCAAAGAATGAACACAATTACAATTGTAATTGTGACTTCTGGATATAAGAGAAGCACACTGAATTTATGAGCCACATGTGGTTTTGGGGTGTTACTTGTTTGTAGCAAGTTAAATTTGAAACTCCTTTATCATTGTTGTTAAAGATAAAAATCAAAGAAACAGGAAGGGACATTGTAAGATTATAAAAGGAGCTTAACTTCTTAATATTTTCATTCTTTTTTGAATAGTTCTGAAATTGACCACACTGCTATAACAAAGAGACCCAAAAATATGATGAACATGTACAACAAGTTCATTCCTTCCTCGCATACAAATCTAGAAGTAGTAATAAGTCAAAAACAGGCTAGCCTTGTTTCACAAGATAACCAAGGGATTCCAAATTCATCTACCACATTCTCTTGTTAGCAAGGAGGTGTTCATCCCATGGTCAGTATTGTCTCAAAGAAGCCCATCTGCTTTCCAGCATGAAAAGAAAGCAAAGCTGGAAGCAAGCTATTTCCTTTTAAGTAAGTTTCAGCATCATTTCTGCCCTGAGTCCACTGATAGGTACTGATAGGTACTTACAGCATAGTTTTGTCTTGATCTGAGGAAGACTGGTAGAGGTTTCTTCCATCTACACACATGCCATACAAAAACTGCAGAGGAAAAGCTTCTACCACTAAAAGGAAGAAAGGAAAGAATGAATATTAAGGTAAAAGATGAGAGATAGCAGTGCATGGCCCATGCCACATTGAAACATCTGTGTAGGTCTGGCAAAGATCTGCCCTGGCAAAAAAATTTAAGTCCCTCTGAATTCACTCTCTGGGAGAGACTGCCCTGTCTAATATCTTCTGTAAATCCTGCTTTGGACTTCAGATAATTACTGCTCATCAGCCCCCATGGTTACATTGGAAGCTTTAAGAAGTTAAGAAGCTTTAGAGGGACATACGAATTTTTACAGATCTAGATTTCCTCAGGGATTAAACAAGCACAGGTTTCTATGGCAAGGTTTAGTTCATTTGATTGTAATAGACTCCAAACTCCATTTTTGATGTTTGGTTGCTGATTGCTTTCAAGATGCTCCATTTCTCTTTCCTCTTGTGCCCCATACCTAGCCAATCAGATGGGAGGCCAGGTGGCTGGCTGCTTCTTTGAACACGAAACTCAAGTCATACGACCCTGGCCTGACTTAAGACTATTCACTTCAGCCTCCCATTCCAGGAATGATGAAAGCCAAGCCATTTCAAACATTTTTGGACCCATTTGGGAGTTTGCACTGTCTCCCTGGCAAATCTCAATATGTGAGTTATAAACCTTTTCATACCCTAGTGGTACATACACTCTGTGTGGGGAGGGGGGCATTCTTTCACAGGAAGGACTTTATCTAACATTTTAAAGACAGTTGATGATAGAATTTCATTAAAAACATAGCGTTTCTTGTCCATTTGCTTTCATTCATTTCATATGGAAGTAACTAATGCCAAAGAGTTACTCTGGTTATAGTTCTTAAAACAGCAGTCACTTTTCTTGGCCTATACCTCCATACTTCAGTTTAATAGCAGCCACCTTCAAGCCTCTTAGAACAATGAGTTTAACTGGGAATGTTAACTCTGTAGTGTTTTTTGCTGAGCTAATTCCCATTGTCTGGCAATATTTAATGGGTGCAATAATCATATCTTCTGCTCTTTGGAGTGTCAGGCCATAGGCACAGCTTTCTGCCAAAGGCTGTGTTACCTACTTGGAAGCTGAGTTTTGAATGTTTCATTTCTTTGCCTCTCTTCAACTATGTTGCCTCGTCGATGCCTGGGCATGGTTTGCCTGTGGTTTGTCCACTAGATGTTCTTCTCCTGAGGCTTGGTCTCCAAAGTGGTAGTGTTTAGGTAACAGAATCTTTACTAGGTAAGGTCAGGGGATGATGGCCCTTGGAAGAGATTCATGCAGGTCTCATGAGGCTAGATTAGCTCTTGTGAAGATGAGTCAGTACTAGGGAGCCTGGAACCTCTCAGAATCCTTCTGCAAATACTGCTCACTATGTTTGCATATGTGCCCCACCCTGTGATGCCATCATGCCATAGCCAGGAATCCTCACCAGAGCTGAGCAGACTGCTGGAGCTAAAAAAAGAAAATGAAACAACACTGTGAGCTAAATCAATTTCTTTTTAACTTACTTAACCTCAAGTATTTTGTTATAGGAGACAAAACCAATTACAAAAGTGCCTGGTGTCCAACAGTCAGTGTACAACACCACTGCTTTTTTTTTTTTTTTTTTTTTTTGTAAAACAACTTTCTCCGTAATCTGCCTTTCTAAACTGTTCATGGCAACAAGTTACCCAATGGTTTGTCAAAACATAGCAAGGGCCCCTCGTTTTCCATTTCATGGTTTGCCAGAACATGACAAGGGGCTAGTTTTCCAACCTGCAGCATTTCTTTCCTTACTCTCTGCCTCCTGGCAACAATTCCAAAGCCATACACACCTTTGGTTTTTTCCTTGTACTTCTCCATTTCTATGTATTAAGTACGTGGAGCTACATAACAAATACTAAAGACTGGGTGGCCTAAACAACAGAAATTTGATTTCTCACATTCTCACAGAACCTGGAAGGACAAGATGGAGATGTGGGCAGGCTCAGTTTCCTGAAACCTTTCCTGTGGGCCTCAGGGCCACAGGACCATCTCATTGTGCTCTCCTAGAGCACGCTTTTCTCAAAGAACATCAGCTCTGTGGGATTAGGCCCAACTCTTATGACCTAATTTTATGCAAACTACCTTTTTAAATAAAGATTCTGTCTCCAAACATGGTTTCCACTAGGAATGGAGCTTCAACCCATTATTATTTATTTATTTATTTATTATTTATTTAGGTGGTACTAGGGTTTGAATTCAGGGCCTTGCACTTACCATGTGGACATTCTATTCACTTGAATCATATCCTCAATGCTTTTTTCCCCTTTCTTCCTTTTCTTTCTTTTTTCTTTTCTTTCTTCTGTCTTTCTTGTCTTTTTCTTTTTTTGTGGGTCATGGGGCTTGAACTCAGAGCCTGGGTACTGCCCCTGAGCTCTTTTGTTCAGGCTAGCTAGCGCACTCTACAACTTTGAGCCACAGGGCCATTTCTAGTTTTTGAGTCCTTAATTGGAGATAAGCATCTCAGAGGGACTTTTCTGCCCAGGCTGACTTCCAACAGTGATCCTCAGATCTCAGCCTCCTGAATAGCTAGGATTATAGGTATGGACCACTGGTATCCAGTGCCTCAACTCATTTCCCTTTAGTTTTTTTTTTTTAAATAAGGTTCTCATATTGATGCTTGGGCTGGTCTGGACCATGGTCCTCTAGTGCATGCTTCCTGTATTGCTGAGATAGGGTTTTGAGTATTATTTGCCCCAGCTAACTTCAACTCTCTATTCTCCCAATCTTCACCACCTGAGTGAGCTACATTGCTCAACCTATTATTTTAAGGAGACAAAATTTACTCCTTGGCCATTCTAGAACCAAAATTAAAACTGAGGGTATAGGCTAAGCCACTTTCAAAGAAATACCATCAAGTTTCCATAGTTCATATAGGATGTTATTTTATATTTCCATACTGAGATATTCCATGAAATTGTCTAGTGACTTATTTTTCTTCTACATTGGTTTTCTGCTTTGTCCTAGAACATCCCTTCCAGAGAGGTCAGCTTGTAGAGGAAAGGAAGAAAGATGGGCAAATTTATGCAATTTTAGAAAGTGAGTCAGAAGTTGTATCAATTCTATAATGTTTCTTTGTTAAGAAATTAGCCTCTTGCTGGACACTTGTAGCACGGGTCTATAATCATAGTTACTTTGGAGGCTGAGAACAGGAGAATCATAGTTCACAGCCAGCCCAGGCATATACATAAGACCCTTTATCAATCAATAGCTAGGCACAGTGGCACACCACTGTGACCCCAGAAGCTTACAGGACTGAGATCAAGAAGACTGGAGGTTTGAGGCCAGCCCCAACATAAAATCGCAACCAAAAAAAATCTGGGTGTAGTGGCACATACCTGTTACCCCAGCTCTGACAGTAAACCTAAAATAGGAGGATTGTAGTCCAGCCTCATGCCAAACAGGAAGGATGGCAATATCTCAAAAATAACTAGCATAAAACGGTTGGGGCATAGCTCACTGGTAGAGTGCTTCCCAGCAAGCACAAGGCTTTGAGTTGAAACCTTAGTTTCCAGAAAAGGAAGAGAAAAAATTAGCCTCGTACTGAGCAGTTGGGTCATCTGAAGCTCGGGACAGATTCTATCACTAACATGAAGAAAGGGAGTGTGAACAAAGAATACTAAATGAATAAATATAATGATGATTGGTGATTCCCTCCTGTGGTCTGCGTACGAACGTGACATAAACCAACTTGGGTGTGAGAAGAGAATTCCTCCTGAAAACAGTGATTTGCTTTTTTGAAATTTAGATGATTCTTTCCATTATTTCATTTCCCTAAAAGCTTAATTAACTAAGATCAGTTTAATTACCTCATGATTAAAATTGAATTAATCAGGATTTTTCTCAAAAAAAATCAGTAAGAAATTTGTTCTTCTGCCAGAGTAAGATATTTCAGAATGGCAAGGAAGACAGCTACCATTGGCAGAATGACGTAAGGAAGTGGGTGTTAGGGAGAGTTTGGAATATGCAAAGGATGTGTGCAATAGAATCTGTAGGCTTTTTTTTAAAAAAGAATTTTCATCTCTCTGAATGCATTCCAATTATAAGAAAACACCAGGTTTCTTAGATATGGAAATTTTTTTAAATGTAGAAAATAAGATCTTCAGAAATTCAGAGCTTCAGAACAGAGAACAGGGATACAATCAATGGATTTTTAAGATGCATCTGGATTCTTATGAAGAATTATCTAAAGAAAAGATAAGTAGAAGAAGGAGATATAAAGCCAAGAATCCAGGGTTTGGGCCTGGGTACTCCCTAGTTCTTCTTCTTACTGTTCAATACTGGCCATGTTAGCTGATTTCAACTATTAATTGAGGTTAGTTCTACAAATGCTAATGGTGATGAAAGGCTTTGGGGTTAGGGAGGGGGGTGACATAGCATTAGCCCAGAAACAAACAAACAAAAAAAGAAACCTGACTTGGAAACAAAAACTGTGTATTTATTGCCTAAATACTTCTAAATAAAGACTACTACTGAGATTTTCTTTTTTGCAAAGTTGTCATTATCTCGTTTTTAATTCCAGAACTCTAACTCAAAAGAAATCACTTCTGCAGTCAGATGCTTCTGAATCGACTATTTTGCTCAATAGTAATACACAGATTTTTGAACATTTCCATTTCATAATATCTTAACCTTTTCCAATATTATTAAAAGCCAGTTCTTCTCTTTGATGTAAAGCAATTACTGAGATTTTTCTCTTTTCTTGGAAATGAAATTCACCACAGAACACGGCCCTCTTTGTCCAGTCTCTTTGTACATCCATGAAAATGATTAGGCCACTTTATGCATGATTAATGTGTCCTCTGAAAAAGAAGCAACATCTCCCTACCTCCCAAAAAAGATTTGGAATATATAAAACATTTCTATGTCTCATTAGTAAGTTTCTGACCCTAAGTGGCTTTTACAAAGGGGTCTTTCTCTCCCTTGTGTGCTTCTTAAGACACAAATTGTGACCTTGATGAGCAGCATTGTACCTGTTCCACATATCTGGCAGGTGGGAAAGATCCAATTAGGACTTGTTATTTCAAATGACATGTAGAAGTGATGAGAAATTCAAACAAGACCTCCCTCAGTCTATGAAGAAATTGAAGGAGTTTGAAGTTGGGGAGAATTGCTTTTACTTTTGTGAAAGTCCATGATATTAAAGAAGTGACCTTCAATTGGGCTAGCATTCATGGCAGTGGAGCTATAGCAAGACTTCATGAGCTATAATCAAGAAAAGAAAGACAGTGACTCTTCTGTGTGGAAGGTTGGCTAGCCACAGCAGTGAGAGACGGGGTGATGTACACCAGACAGACCATAGGATAGTGATAGAGTCTTATTTGAGATGATGCTGATGTGTTCTTGAGGATGTCTTTCCGCCTACACTGTCTTCTCAAGTGTTTCTTTGACTATACTTTATAGTCCACAGTGAAAGATTTACCAACCCAGTGACCCATTGTGAGGTACATAGTAATATTTAGGTTAAATGTTACCCAGTAATAATGGTCGTATGCGTTTCCAGACTTACTATCTCAGCTGTGATTCTGAGTCTGTTAACTCTTGCCTTCACCTATTTACAGACTATTACTACTACTACTACTACTACTACTACTACTACTACTACTACTACTACTACTACTATTAGTATTATTATTATTGCCAATACTAGGTTTTGAATTCAGCCTCACACTCAACTGGCACTCTACCACTTGAGCCATGCCTCTAGTTCCATTTTTTGCTGGTTACTTTGGAAATGGAATCTCATGGACTTTTCAGCATGGATTCAAATGGAGATCTTTCAGTTCTCAGCCTCCTGAGTAGCTAAGAGTACAGGCATGAGCCACTGATGTCTGGCTTAAAATCTGTTGTCTTTACCTTCACCTATTCTAAGCTCTGGATCTATATAGCAGTAGCTCTGATGCATTCTTTTGTATCTGTCTCAAATTCATTGATGGACATACAATACAATGGCAGAATAAAAAAAAGAGGAACCTGAATGGTTACTTTAATAGATAGAACCACAAAACATCCATTTTTCTAATATCTCAAGATTTGTGTCATATGCCCTGTAGTCTAAGGTATGTTCTATGTGGACCTGCCCCTGGTTTGGACCTGCCTGCTTACCACACTTGGAATCTGGTTCTTCTCATCCATTAGCATGAATTATAACAAACTCACAAGCAGTCCAGGGTAACTGGGTCTGTTTATTCTGCATAGTTTCCTAGCATACTATAAACAAACAAGCCCATTCTGGTGGTATGTGGAACTTTATATACAGATCCTGTGCTGCCAGTGCCAGGAATGGTCTTTGATTGAAGGTAGCTTCAGATAAACCAGGTACATTCTCACCTGGAAGAGAGTCATGTTTTGTCAAAGCCACTGGATTTGCCCTTCTCTCTGACTCAAGTATCTAGATCCATTGATCATGCTGCCAAACTTGACCATGTCTCTGTCATGAAATCACCAATCAACTGCACTCTGTACGATCCTGACTCTGTCTGCTTCTTTTGTAAGTCTCACAGCACCTTGAAGTTATCTCTTATAAACATAGTCCTACTTGTACCAAAAAAGTCCCAAAGACAGTTTTCATAACATCCTAGGAGGGGTTAATTTTGGGAGAGGTTCAAAGAATCTCTACAAAACACCAGCACTTTACTAAAACTTACAAGATCAAAATTAATATCTTAAGATAATTAATCAAGACTTATCTCATGACCCTCACATGTATAGCTTTACCAATTTTACACTGCTATCTCATGAATTTGCCTCAGTCGCAATAAGTCTTCTGCCGTAAAATGCCTGCCTTGTAATAAACAAAAAACAAAAATCACTTGAGCCCATGTTCTCAAATTGTACAAATACCCTTCCCTAACTTGCCTTTTGAGTTATACCAAGACTTCCCCTAAGTAGTCTCCTTTGGTCTACTAAGTTTAATAAACTCAGCTCTGCTTGTTCAATAGCCTTTTCTGGGATTCCCAACAGACTAATATTGTTAAAATGAGTATTGTAGGACATACCTGTAGTCCCAGCACTTAATTGTTAGGCAGGAGGACTGAAAATTTGAGACTAACTTGGGCTACATAGCAAGATTGTGTAAAAAAAAAAAAAAACCCTGTTAGGGGCTGGGAAGGTGGCTCAGTGGTAGAGCGCTTGCCTTGCATGCATGAGGATCTGGGTTTGATTCCTCAGCACCACATAAGCAAAAAGAAAAAAGCCAGAGTGGTGCTGTAGCTCAAGTGGTAGAGCACTAGCCTTGAGCTGAAGAGCTGAGGGACAGTGCCCAGACCCAGAGTTCAGGCCCCACGACTGGACCCCCCCAAAAAACATAAAAACAAAAAAACAAAAAAACAAAAAACAAAACCCTGTTGAAGCCAGGAACTTGGTTTGTTTAAATCTTATATAGGATTATTAATGAGATTGCCTAAACCTTAGTAGGATATGTAAGTATGTAAGATACTTTGATAATAGCATTTACTCCTCTGGGCCATTTAGCTAACATAAGTGTGAAGTACACATGCTTAGTGCTTAACAGAATTTCTGGCATAATATATGTATTCTGTGAATATTAATTATATTAATACTCCCTAATCCCCAGCCTTCCTTATTTGGACCTCCAAGTAACCTGAACACTCTAGGTTACTTGTCTGATTTTCAAATTCATATTGATAGATGATCATAGATGATATGCAAGAACTCTGTTCTTTCTCCTGCCTACCTTATGCTTCCTGGTCCTCTTCTTTTCCCAGCAAGCTGAAGGAGGAACTCAACTGCTTATATCTGTCCCACCTTACAAGATTTTTCCTTAAGGACAATTAATTCTAAACAGAGACTATCCTTTCCTTCCCTCTCTTCTTCTTCCCTCTCCTCTCCTCTCCTTTCCTTTCCCCTCCTGCCTTCCCTCCCCTCTCTCCTTTCTTTCTTTCTTTCTTTCTTTCTTTCTTTCTTTCTTTCTTTCTTTCTTTCTTTCTTTCTTTCTTTCTTTCTTTCTTTCCTTCCTTCTTCCCTCCCTCCCTCCCTCCCTCCCCCCCCCCCTCTCTCTCTCTCTCTCTCTCTCTCTCTCTCTCTCTCTTTCTTCTCTCTGTCTCTTTTCTAATTTCTTGGTGCTAGGTACAAAATCGAGGGCCTTGAGTATATTAAGCACACGTTTTATCATTGAGTCACACCTTCTCCTCAAGGCCCGTATTTGATTTTACCAGTGAAAAATGAGAAACGCGTTGACCCTAATAATTAAACAGGTAGCCACTTTACCTAAAAAAAGAATAGCTCTTCAACATCTCAAATGCATTTTGAAAGGAACTGCTGCCAAACTGGAGAATTTGACAAAGTTCTGAGGATAGAAAAGTTGGGATACTAGGAGAAACTTCAATATTCCTTTAATTCACAGGCTCCATGACTAAAAATGGTAGTTCAGCCAGGTTCAGTGACTCACACCTGTAATCCTAGCTACTCAGAAAGCTGAGATCTGAGAATCATAGTTTGAAGCCAGCCCAGGCAATGTGGACTCTTAAACCTGATGGCTCAGTCTTGCATCTTTATTTTCTTATAAAGATCTGATCCTCATGTGAAGCATGTGGTCCCATTGGATTTGTCTCAAGTTCATCTTATCTCCAATAAGCTACTCAGAAAAAAGCCGAAAGTGGCCACGTGGTTCAAGTGGTAGAGTGCTAGCCTTGAGCACAACAAAGCTCAAGGGCAGTGCTCACACCCTGAGTTCAAGGCCCAGGACCAGAATAAAAAAAGGTAGTTCAGGAGAAGGGATGTCCCAGGTGTCCTGTATTGTCCCACACATCAGAGACCAAGAGATATAAACACACCCTATACACTATCCCCTTTAGTTCCTGAAATTCCATTTTCTGAGATAGCAGATCTGAAAGCCAACCCTCTGTTATTATAAAATTCAAATTGACTCTGAAATTTAGAGGAAACAGATGAAGTAGAAATGTGTGAATAAAATCTTCCAAACCCCACAAAAAGTGTTTAAAAGAAGGGGATTAAAAACCCTATAAAATGTTTACTGTGCCCTTTATGATTATTGGATAAAATGACGTGAGTGATGAACTTACTGCTTTTTGGGGGTGTGTGGGGTACAGTGTTTGTGTACATTTAGGATGGGGGTAGGAAGGCCAATTGCTGAGAAATGTTTGACAAGCAGCCAGGGGTAAGAGGAGGCTCTCATTTGTAGCATTTGCTGATTTCTGGGGTATAAATAAATACTCCTACTATTGCTGGTTGAAAGCTATCCAGATGACATTGTTGAACCTGGAGTTGGGAAGAGATAGATATACACTAGCACAATTATATAGTACTGCAATCATGCAGACACAGTCAACAGAAATAAGTTTGATCAGTTATAATAGTAAAATTTATTAAACACCAATAAATTCTGGCTATTTATCATCTTAACATTTAATGTAATTTAAGTGGTAGGGTTATAAGATGTTTAATTTTTAATTTTTAATATGGTTGTGTTTAGCAGCTGGTTAGGAATTTTTTTTTTTTTTGCTGGTACTGGAATTTGAACTTAGGGCCTTGTGTGCCCTTGCTTGGCAGATGCTCTACCATTTGACTCTAGCTTGGCTGGTTCAGAAAATGTTAATATTAGTCTCTGAGATAGGTGTGTTCTTTGATCTCTGCTACCTGTTGTTGATAGGTTATCAGGTTTTATTGGACTCTTAAGCCTGATGGCTCAGTTTCCCATCTTTATTTTCATATAAAGATCTTGCTTCTCATGTGAAGCATGTAGTCCCATTGGATTTCAGTCTCAAGCAATGATTTTTCTGTCTGGGTAGAACAAGGATCCAGGTGACTTCTTGAGGGCCCAAGGATTGTTCCTCAAGGGCGTAAGAATTGTGTGGGAAGGCAGGAGGGAAGCCTGAGCTGCTGGTACCATGGCCAAATTTGAACTCAGGGCATCCTGCTCTTCCTTAGTCTTCTCACATAAGGCTGAAGCTCTCTCACTTAAGCCATGCCTCCACTTCTGGCTCTTTGGTGGTTAATTGGAGATAAAGGTCTCATGGACTTTCCTAAGGCGGGGGGAGGCTGGCTTTGAACCTTAATCCTTATATTTCAGCTTCCCTGAAGTTGCTATGATAACAGGAACGAGCCACATGTGCCTGGCTGCCTCAGAACTTCCTTGAGGATGAGCTATGTAGGGACAGAGCGGTGACACTTTTCACAGAGTGATTTGGACCCGCTGCTCAAATAAATTAATGTTCCAACTCAAGTGACTCATTTTGTAGGAACATTAAGTTCACAGCCAATTTGTCAATATAAGAAAACTATCACTTCATTTTTTAACTCAAAAATATTGCTTAAATTTTATGAGTTATAATTCCCACTTTGGCAAAAGATTGATTGAAATCATGAACATGATGCTGGAGCTACGCTGGCACCGTGCTCAGCGAGGGTGCCATGTTTTCAGGATGACGACGAGACTGGAAACTCATCTGAGGACTAGTTGAAGAAATTGACTTTTTTTTTCCTCCACAGGAGTCTAAAAGATGATATATATTCTTACAAATATTTGAAAGATGGCCACAGTGGTAAAAGGAATTAGAACTTGTTTCTAAAATTATTGTGGTAGACATAAAAGCAGGGAGGAAGGAAGTATATATTATAAAGACCTCACTTCTTGACCTGGCTTTATCCCTTACAAGTTAGTAAGTTATATTCACCCTCTAAACCTCAGTTTCTCCGTCTATCAAATGGTATGCACTCATTTCTTATACTAAGAGGTCAGACTCCCAAATAGTCCTCATTAGGCTGCTGGGGGCTGTATTCTCTGTGGGGCTCCAGGACAAAATACATTTCCTCATCTTCTCCAGGTCACCTTCATTTCTTGGCTCACCTCCCTCTCTCTCCCTCCCCCCCATCTTCAAAGCTGTTGAAATTCAGCATTTTTTTTTTTTTTTACAAAATTGGGCCCAAATCTTATTTACTCTTTATATTCCCCCTCCCCTGGTCAAGTTTTAAAGACTCATGTGTTTATATTGGATATCTCCAGATCATTCAGGATAATGTCCCATTTCAATCAGTCTTAATTTCATTTGTAAACTTCATATTAAACATATGTACAGATTCTAAGGATTGGGATGTGAACATCTTTAGGGGCCCCATTATGCTATCATGTAAGGACAGTGTTGCAAAGAAAAAAAAAAACAGAACTGAAAAGAGTGCATTATAGAGTTCTTGTCATGGCAGAAAAACTTAGCCAATATGAATATCCATTATCATTATTATTCTCTTTAAAAACAATCTGTGGCCTGGTGCCAGTGGCTCATGCCTGTAATCCTAGCTACTCAAGAGGCTGGGATCTGAGAATTGTGGTTGGAAGCCAACCTTGGCAAGAAAGTATGTGAGACTCTTAACTCCAATTAACTACCAAAAAAAGCCAGAAATGGAGCTCTGGCTTGAGTGGTAAAGTGCTAGTTTTGAGGGGGGAAAAAGCACAAGGACAGTGCCCAGGCCCTGAGTTCAAGCCCAGGACTGGTCTACAAACAAACCAATCTTGTTAGATTTCCAAGGTTACCTTAACAAAGTGCCACAAAGTAGACAGCTTAAACAATAATAATTGATTTTTCTCACAGTCCCAGAGATGAGAGTCTGAAATGAAGCTGGGTGCTGGTGGCTCACTGCTATTATCCTTAGCTACTCAGGATGCTGAGATCTGAAGTCCTAAATCAAAGCCAACCCAGGCAGGCAAATGCGGAAGACTCTTATCTCCAATTAACCAGTAAAGAGCCAGAAATGAAGACATGGCTCAAGAGGCAGAGTGCAAGTCATGAGTGAAAAAACTGGGTGAAAGTAAGAGGTTAGGATGTAACCCCCAGCATAGCATAAAAAGAGACAAAAACAAGAACAACAAAAACTCTGGAAAACATTGATGAAAGAAATTGCAAAAGTCACTAGAAGATGAAATGACCTCCTATGTTAATTAATCAACACTCTGTGTGTGTGTGTGTGTGTGTGTGTGTGTGTGTGTGTGTGTGTGTGTGTGTGTATTGTATATACATATGGCAGTGCTAGGATTTGAACTCAGGCCTCCAGTTGACTAGGCAGACACTCTGTCAATTGAGCCATGTTTTCCACATTTTCATGCTTCTCCCCCACACCCTCATTTTTCATGTAAGCCACTTTTCTTCTACCTCATGAAACAGTAGGAAATGGAAAAGAATTACCCTACTCTGTTAAAAGTAAAGCTTGGCCATCTGCTAGCTAAGTGCTTTAGCTTCTTAATCTATAGTATGAGAATCATAATCCCAGTTTCTTGGGTTTAGAGAGGATATAATGCCACAATGCAGGTAATGTAGTACAGAATAGAGCTGGGTGCACAGTAATAACTGCTAATGTTTATTGAATGTTATTATCTACTGGTGCTCAGATATATTGACATTCTTCTTTGTAGAACAGGGCAAGTTAGAGTTTCTTGTCGGAATTAGATTTGGCTTTGAAATATTATAAAGCAAGGAGCTGCTCACTGTGTCTGATTTGTAATAGGCGCTCATGTGAAACTGTCCTATGGGCTGGGGTGAAGCTCAATAGTAGTGTGTTTGCCTAATGTGCTAAAGCCCTGAGTTTGATCCTTGGCACTGCAACAAACAAGCATTTAAAAGCATTTCTTGTCCTTTGCTCCCTCTCCCTTGTGATTGTCTTCTGCCTTTCCCAATCTTTTCTTTGCTGAAGAGAAGTCCTTTCTTAGGTTTGAGTGACCATCAGATACTTCTGGCTCCCTCTTCAGATGCTGCCTGGACCTGAACACATTTTATCTTCTGTCCTAAAAGTTTGCAGTTCTGTTGCTACATACCATGAAGTAGCCAGAACAGAGACACTGCCCACATCCTATGGAAAGGGAATGAAGGCTTGGCAGTGGGGAACGCTAACAGAGCAGACAAAACTATTATTTTTGTCTCCTCTCTGAATATTTCCCTAAAATCTTTTTACATTTGTGTCCTGGTTGCTTTGTCGATCCCAAGTTAATCTTTCCAGCTTTAATATTTTATGATTGTGGAAGCTGCATTAGCAAAATTGCAGAGCGCTGGATTCAAATTGCTGTGTTCTCTTCTCTTCTCCTCCCATCACCTCTCCTCCTCTCCCCTCCCAGCACCTTTCGCCCCCTCCCTTCTCCTTTCTCTCTTTTATATTTCGAAGCTCAACCAGGACTTTGACCAGACTTGGCAAGCACTCTACTACTAAGCCCATCATATTCTTCCTAAGACCAAACTCCATCAAACAGTTACTTTGGGAGAAAAAATGCCTAACCTCATAGGTCAAATTATTTTGTTGACCTAATCATTTGAATCCAAAACTGTTCTAGAAAAGATTGCTTTGGTTTAATTATTTTATATATGGGCCTATTATTATATAGCTTTTACAAAAGGTTTCTGGCATTATGTTGCCAGAAAAATACTGGCATTGTGAAGGACACTGATCTTTCAAATGAATGTGAAAAAAGGCAAAAGGACAAAGTCATAGTTCTGGAAATAAATTCAGCAGCACTTCACCAAATGTCATGCGGTCCATCAAAGTGTGAAGTGTCTGTGAGGGGATCACAGTCATCCGTCCAGGATGGCTTGTACCAGCACTCTCAGTAATCAATGACATTTTAGTACTAATGAACTAAAGAACTGAAAACAAGTTTTTCGTTGGAGATTGCCACCTGGAGAGTCTATTATATGCCATTTGCCCTGGGTAAACAACATCTGTAGGGTTGATGTTAAAGCAACCATGCTCTTCATGATAATGGCCTACAAGATTTTTCTCATTTATTAATAGCTACTTCCATCCTCCCTTTGATGGTATGTATGCTAAAAGCACTCACTTTTATCCTCTTCTTGGAGGATGGCAAAAATGGAAGAAACAGATGAATTGAAGACAGGACACTCTCTTTCAAAAAGCAGCAGTTTTATTCCTAGACTGGTGAGGATGGGTACAAGATAATACATATATATATATATATATATATATATATATATATTAACCACAGTTGCAAATATGAAAATATATTAAGCAAATACACAATTTAAACAGAAAGGCTAATGAAGTTCTTTGTTCAAGTGGACTTGATTACAAACAGAATAGTGTGGGTTGTTGCTACAGGGTGAAAAAAAATACAATTATGTACTATTATTTTAACCAGATTTGAGGAGAAGGAATAAATGACTTTAAAATATAAAAAGTGCTCTATTATAGAACATAATACATTTGGTCAAAGGTTTTATTTACAGTATATGTTTATGCTTTACACTGATCAAGGAACAGTTGGAAGAATTTCATTGGACATCAGAGTTATTAAGACACTATCTCACACCCAAAGAATTAGTCCAGGAGCAATTTCCACTCAGAAAAGTACACATAGGATGTATATGAGTTACAATCTACAAAGTAGGAATGGAAAAGACATGAAAGCTTAGTTCTGATTTTTGAATGTCACATGGATGACAAGAGCTCTTCAATCAAGAGCTATGGTGCACTCTACCCTCTTGCTGGTGTGGCTGAGACCAGGAAACACATAAACACTAATGTAGACCCTTTTATTTGCATGCAGATAGATGCTATCCAACTCTGCCAAAGCCACCAGGACATTCTTTCTTTGCTTGGTAGGATGCTTGCTTACACACCAGGTATTAAAATACAACATTTCAAACCTAACTCAAATCTTGCTGTCAGGGGGAAGATTTGAGTCAGAAAACAGCCATAACTAATCCTTCTTATAACTATTCTAGGAGGGATACATTGCATTTGTCTGACATTATTCACAGTTTTGAATAACTTACTTTGGTGTCTTATATAAGATCATGTGCATTGGCATAGAAGCTATAAAAATAATCTTTGGTAAATCATTTAATGTATCTTTATTTCTGTTACGTAAAGCTCTATTTTAGGAACATTCACCAACAATTTCCTTATTTAATGAATGTATCTATAATCTTAACAAAATTACATGCATTTATTTCCATGGAGCCTCCCTACAAGTTAAGAGTATTCTTTTAGCTAGAAATATTTCCATTGCTAGAAGCATTTTTAGAACAGAACAGATTTTTGCCGCTATCATGGATGCATCAAACGTTACCCTGAATTTTAACAAGTATGGCCAAACATTTTTCTTAGGCAATATATTTTACAAGAATCTAAGGTGATGTGTATGAAATGGAAAGCTCAGTAAACAGTCACACTTGGTCAATTCAAAAATCAAATGAATTGCTTCAATTGCTTAATCAACTAAGTCATGTGTCCCAAATAGTCAGTGAATCCCCAATAAAAACAATACAGATTGATTATCCTTTGTCTGAAATGCCTAAGACCAGAGGTATTTTGACTTTCTTTTTCTGGATTTGGAATAGTTGCATATATATAATGAGATCTCTGGAGGATGAGACCCGTCTACACATGAGATTAATTTATATTTCCTAGACACCTCTTAAACATATGTGATGGTATTTTACACCGCATTTTTAGTGTGCTTGTGTTTTGATTCTGAATGTTTTGTAAGGTCAGGGATGGAGTTTTCCACTATGTTGTCATGTTGGTGCTCAAAATATCTTGGAGTCTGGAACATTTTGAATTCTAGAATTTTGGATCAAGGATACTCAAATCTGTATACCCTAATAAGAAATATATGTCACGATTTTCAAAGAACAGTCTGGACACACAGGCAAATGACATTTTGATTCCAGCACTCAGGAGGCTAAAGCAGGAACATTGTGAGTTCCAAGCTAGCCTGAGATACCTAGAAAAATCCTGTCTCAAGACATAATAACAATAACTATAAAGAAATAAATAAGATAAAGACATACGCCATTTTCTCTTCTTGATGCTGTCTGGTTCAATTCCTAGTTGCCCTTTGTTGCATCATTTTCCTTGCTTTCTGCTGTCATGGCTTAATTTTCTATGGTAGGAAACATTCTTTGAAAACCATTGATATGATTTTGAATCTCTAGTTAGAGATCCTCAGGGCATTTGGGCAGATGTGGCATTTCTTGCTTTGACCTCAGGAATGAGGTGGGGTTGAAAGTTTGCTCATTCTATGGGAAAGAAGATCACTAATTCTTTCTTGCTACTGTCTTCACTGATTAATTTCCTTTCATTCCCTTAATGAAATGGAACCCAGAAAGTCCTTGAGCTTCTGTCAGGTTTGATCTGATCATTGTGCTTGAAGGACAACTCTAGAGCACTGTAGAGCTTTCATATATAACATTAGGATTTCAAGATTCTGATCTCAAAGAATTCCCATAGGGCTGAGTGAGAATTTAGTACATGGCAGCTACTTTTATTGTGAAGGGTAAGGAGAGAACTTGTGTGAAGTGTAACATGTGAGCCCTATTTTTGTATTGCTGGACATCTGCTGAATAGTTTCATATTATTTTCTCATGTCATTTGGGCTTTCTTCCAAGAGGTAACAACAAAATTAATTAAGGATCCTTCCAAATAAAACTGACCCCAAACTTCTACACTGTAGGCAGTTCAGTATTTAAAAATGAAGCCATGGTTATTTTCTATACAGGAGAAGCTCTGGCATTCTACCAGAGGGTATAAGGGAGTAAGGTGAGCAGAAGATAAAAATCACATTCACCTGGCAAAGTGAACATATTTAATACCGAGATAGGTCAAACAGTGGGACTTACAGCCTTAAGAGATGGAAAGTTACTTAGGACAAATAAGTGCAAGCCCAGACAAGGATGGGAATCTTTGAAAACTCTTGATTTAAGAGCTGAAACTCTGGCTGCTTTCCAGAGAAGATCAGAATGATAAGATAAAATTGATTTCATGAGAAGAGATTAAAGGAGTTAATTATAAGGAACTTGGATAAATAATTATTAAGATGCAAGACAGACTCACCCAAGATCTAATAGCTCAGAAACACTTTGAAGCCTTGATGATTAAAGTGTACCACACAGGTGTGCAGACAGGATGCCCAGCGAGACAGGAAATGGAGTGTTTACTGCGGCACAGCCACATGGGGCAATTAGACAGCAAAGCATCCCACTGAGCTCAATGTCAAGACAACCATTTACCTCCTTCTCCTAAATTTATTTTCTGATGCTGGGGGTGGGACCCAAGGCCTTGCGCATTCTACATAAGCATTCTGCCACTGAGCTACATTCCCAGTCTAGCCCTCTGTGAAACCTGAATAAACAAACCAAATGGGTTGGGTATTTAGTCTTCTAGGGACACAGAAGGGGTAGCAAAAATATTTGTTGCTAAGGAGATTTCAATTAGGCATAGAGTAGGAATCGCCCTTTCCTGGATTAGTTGAAAAGAATATACAGTTATGCCCTGTCCCGTTCAGTTCTCTAGTTGTGATTCCTCCTCTTGTGCGCAGAGTATGTGGATATTATTTACTGGGACAGAGGTGTAGGCAACCATCTCTGTTTTGGGTCAAATTCATTGCTCTCTCTTCTGAATCCAGTTGTTTGCTAGTAAAGCAGTGTTCTCTCTTGCTGCTTAAGTGACTGCCAGACTAGACTGGCTGGGTTATCTCATTCTCTCCTCTACTGACTGAAAGCAGTCACTACAACCCTAACTTCATGATTGCCACACATGCATTTTATGGGAATGAAAACATGCAGATGTCGGAACAGCGCCTAGTACATTGCAGGAACTTACAAACACTTTTCTGAATGACTGAAAAGCCGAAAATAAGTTTATTTTCCTAGGTATTAATGTGCTATGTGCTTTGCAGAAAGCAACATTAAGGTTTAAAATGCTGTTTTGGTTTCCTCTTGCTTTTGTTTTATTTTGTTGCTCTGTGGTGCTGATTTGAGATCAAGTCTTTGTGTGTACCAGGTCTGAGCTACATCCTTGAGATGCAACCTTCTTTAGTATAGGAAAAGTGATTTCTTATAGACACCACATCTCCTAAATCTCTGACCTCTTATTGTTTCCCTATAGTACTTCTGTCATGCTTACTCATGTTCCTTTTCATTCTACAAGATCTATTTCATTTTCTGATATAGAACCATTGCCTCCAACTCTCATTCACAAAACCGTGGCCCAACAAAACTAAGAATACATATTCTTCAAGTTACTCTACAATTCCTACTTATAAGGTGTCCTGCTACTTAATAAACTTCAAATAATTCCCAGAAAAACATCCCAGGTTGGAATGTTTATTTGTACAATTATAAATAACAGTTTTAGGTATAATTAAGGACTTTGAATTATTAAGTTCCATTATACTCATTATATTATGGGAATCTATGGTATGGAGTAAAAAAATGTACTTTGAAGAGAGTTATATTCTTTCTGCAAATGAAGCTCTGAGGTCAATAAATGTGACCTCTCATTAAAGACAGAAATCTCCAGCTCATTATTTCAGGTAGCCACAAGGATTCCTTACAGATGTTTTTACAAAATTTCCTCAGGAAACCTCTTAGAACCAACCTGATATACACAATGCCTATTTACTGTCTCATTAAATATTGCTTTAACCAAAATAAGGCACCACCATTGAAGATAAGCTCGGTAGGATACATGCAACTTTGAGTATTTGACATTTTGACTTCCCTGATTTTTAGGAAATTTTGTGCTAAGGACTACTGAGCTTTCATTTTTACTGCAATGCTTTTTGGTTCACTCCACATGATATTTTAATGAAATGTGGGTATAATCTGCTACCACCATCTTCTTTTAAAGGAAAAAAAACCAAACAAATCAAGTATGACTTTTCCAGGAATGCAGACTACGGCAGTGAGACAAAGATCAGAGTGTTTATGCAAGCCAGACCACAGCATAGATGTGATTCTACACTGTGATGCAGCAAAGTGGTCTCTAAGCTCTAAGGACAGTGCTTTGATGTTATTTTCCCTCTAGGAGTACAACTGGAATTCTTATCACATGGACTCATATACTACTGCTGGCATCTTTTTCTGTCCAAGACTTCATCTTCCAGTAGGGACTTCCACTACAAGTTATCTGACCCTAAGTCAATCACTTGGTTGTGAATCCAACTGGAAAAAAAAGAGATTGAGCAACAGCTTTAGGCTCAGTGATTTAGCTGTTTGGATGTTGCCTAATTCCTTTTGTGTCTCCTAATCCTTTCCTTTGGTGGTAGGGATTGAACCCATGCAAGCATGCATTCTACCACTGAGGTATATCTGCAGGTCTAGTTCTTTTCTCAAGAAAAACAGCAACAACTTATATTTATCTTAATAGAATCTGGCTCCTCTTTGGATCCCAATATTCAAGAGACAGCAGTACAGCAAAGCTAGCCATAACACCCACTGTCTTTCGTTTGTCTTACCCTTTATTCTTTCCACAGGCTATCAAGACAGGTGAGAAATATGGCCCTACAGATTCATTCTGTTGTGGCCATTTTGCCAGTTAGTCCTGTCATACAGGTTACATTAGCTTATGTAGAACAAGCCATGAGCACTTGAGTGTGGAAAAATCATATTATATAAAGCTTCATATTAAACATTATGAAAATACATATTTACAGGAGAAACTACAAAATACAACTATGTACAATAATATCTGTTACCTTTAAATTACATAAATTCTCTTAACATTCTCCAGCTTAATAAATTATACATAGTATCAACAGAAATAGCTGGCATCTCTGCAAGATATGAAGCAACTTTTCTTCAGAAATCACACAGGGAAAGTTTTTTTTTTTTCTTTCTTTCTTTTTTATTCAGGAGATCTCTGAGTACATTCTTAATGCCTTGAATAGACAGCATCTGAAAGGAAGGACAATGTAATCAGAGATTTCAGCAGAGTGTATCACAATTGTTCTGTTTGTAAACACTTCAAATGGGAGAGACTACAGAAATGACTAAAGCTCATATGGCACAGAATAACAACCTCTCTATGGGACTATCATTCCATTTAGAACATAGATTATTGTACCTGGAGGGGACTATTGATGTCTATCTGTCCCACAGGCCCAGAGAGGCATGGTAATGAACTCAAAGTTGTACAGCTTGTTAATGTTGTCCTGGAGCTAGGTTCTGAATCCGAGCCTTTAGGATAGTGGTTATTTTTCCTTACCTCATTGTTAGTTTCTTTCAGACATGCCCATAATTACTCTAAAAAAGACTCTAAAATCAAGTCAAAACAAGACAAAGGAAACTCTAAGATTCCCCTGAGTTCCTTCTATTCAGTAGCATCTTAAAGATCTTACATGGAAAAAAACCGTTAATTTACTATACAGACAAATTAGGGAGTAATTATTTAAAGTACAAAAGGATTATCTGATTTATACAAGACTCCTCTAAATAGTATCGCCTTATTTGTGCTTTGTAGATTAGTGTATGGTTAAGGGGTGGGTATAGATGGTAGAGAAAACCAAATAAAATGTTCTGAGAATACTTAGAGAAAACCAAATAAAATGTTCTGAGATCACTTAGGGATGGATAAGATCGATCTGAAGTATTTGTTAAATAAAAATATTATCTGATTTATGGATATATATCAGTCCTCATGGCAAGAAACTGAGGACTCTCGTAGGCAGTAATAGAAAGCTAAAATGATGCTCCTTCTCATTGGCAACAGGCATATGTAAGAAGTCTTTTATTTTCTCTTTTTCTTTATTTTTTGGCAGTGCTGGGGTTTGAGTTCAAAGCCTCATGTTTGCTAAGCATGTGCTCTACCACATTGCTATGCCCATGTCTCATTTTGCTTTTAGTTTATTTTCCAGGCGGAGTCTTGTTTTGCCTGGGCTAGTCTTTTTTTTTTTTTTTTTTGTCGGTCGTGGGGCTTGAACTCTGGGCCTGGGCGTTGTCCCTCAGCTCTTCAGCTCAAGGCGAGCGCTCTACCACTTGAGCTACAGCGCCACTTCCGGTTTTCTGGTGGTTTATTGGAGATAGGAGTCTCACGGTCTCTCCTGCCCGGGCTGGCTTTGAACCGTGATCCTCAGATCTCAGCCTCCTGAGTAGCTAGGATTACAGGCGTGAGCCACCAGCACCCGGCTGCCTGGGCTAGTCTTAAACCACAATTCTTCTACACTTCCCATGTAGCTGGGAGCACAGGTTGTGTTTCACCATACAGTACTTATTTCTTGAGATGGGAATCTTGACTTGAACTTCTGTCCTTCTTATCTCTGCTTCCCAAGTAGCTGGGATTACAATAGTGCACCACCATGCACTTAGGCCCATAACATAGGTCTCATTGATAGCCCAGAGTAGGAAAGAAGCATGAGATTCCTTTCTTGTCAATTAATTATAAGAACAGTAGCTTTTTAGTCATTGAAAACAAAATTGCTGATATACTGCATGTAACTATAGCTTAGTTATGGGATCTCAGTTATGGGATCCTCTTCGCCAACTCTGCTCTCCTCTCTCTTGCCACTTTTTTGGACCTTTTGTGTAGAAGGAGTGGTTGATGAGGTTTAGAAGATCTTTAAGATATTAATTGTTTAAGATATTAATATATATATATATATATATATATATATATATATATATATATATATATATATATATATGGACCATATGTTCATTGCTGATACCAGGGCTTGAGCTCTTTCTTGGCTTTGTTACTTGCCTGTGCTCTACTCCTTGAACTACACCTCCTGCTTTGCTTTTTTTTTTTTTTCCGCCAGATCCTGGAGCTTGAACTCAGGGCCTGGATGCTGTCTTGGAGCCTCTTTATGCTAAAGGCTAGTGCTCTACCACTTGAGCCATAGCAACACTTCTGGCCTTTTCTGAATATTTTATTGGAGATAAGAGTCTCCTGGGAAGTAGAGCCATGACTCACAATGGTAGAGCACTAGCTTTGAGCAAAAGAGCTCAGAGACAGCACCCAGGCCCTGAGTTCAAGCCCCATGACCACCACTGCCACCAACAAAACCAAGTCTCATAGACTTTTCTGACAGGGCTGGCTTGGCATGAGCCACCAGTGCCAAGCTCAACCCTGCTTTTTTGGGAGATACGGAATCACATGGATATTTCTGCCTTTGAACTACAGTCTTGCAGGTTATCAGCCTCCTGGGCAGGCAACTAGGATTATAAGCATGAGCTACCAGTGTCCAGCAGATTGACCATATTTTTGAAGAATTAATTCAAATATTAGTGAAGTCACATCCTACCTCTGTGATACTCCGGATTCACATTTTCATAGATTGGAAAAAGAGGGTTTTCTTGTTCATTTCGTAGCTTCCTTGCTCTGAGGACATCCCTTACACACTGATGCAGGTATACGTATTGACACTGTGGAAGAGCAGAAAAATCATCAGAGGAAGGCTTGCCTAAGAAAGAGGAGGCACTGTCACAAAATATTGACCATGGTGGAATTCTGCATAGTTAGCACATTTTTTGAGCCTCACTTCACTAATGGTCTCTGGTATTTAAAAGAGTGACTGCTCTTTATACCACTGCACAGAGAAAAATAGTAATGGGAAAAGAGTTGTTTGTTCATTCCTTTTCCTGAAGCCTGTCTGCACTGTATGGACTGTGAGTGCCTCGAACTGTCTGGTATGTAGGAAATCCTTCAAAAACGAAATGGATGAATAGCAAACACTGTGCAATGCACTTTGTAGAAAACTGCCTCATCTCATGATTTCAGCACGCTTGTGAGATGGATGTAATTGTCAGTATCAGCTGAGATTTGGAAGTTTATTACCTTCTTCAGGATGACCCAGCTTAAAAAAGAAGTGATTTGATCAAGGAGGTAAGACCTCAAAGTTCATGTATTTACAGCATCAATTTTCTTATGAGAAGATCATATCCCTGTACATTCTTTCACATTCTTCTTCTTTTGTGAATATGGTGAAAAAAACAACAAGCCTCATTGGCAGTTGAGTATAAGGCCAGTATATGCCCTATGTATTTTTTCAGCATCTGAGTCTGACCTGTGGAAGAATCTCATAGACCATGGCTGACTGCAGAGAACTTAAAGGACTATATAGTGAAGACAAACCTACATGCCAGCTATTTTGGAATGAACTACTATAGAAACATGAACACATATAGGGTATCCATGCTTTGTTGACCAGAAAGACACCACAAAGACCACATAAAGCACTGACAGCAGTGTCCTAGCCAGGCAGCAAAGAAGTCTGTGTATTCTCAGAACTTAGCCTTGGCTCCCCTTAAGGATGCTGTAATGTCAGACCCCAAGGTATAGGGAACTTGGGAGTGGGTTTCAACTGGTTGCTTGCATTTTTCTCTACTGCCCTTTTTCTTTTCTCCCAGTTTCTTCAAGTGAGCACGTAGCATATTAGATATCAGTGTTCTTTTTCTTTTCTTTTCTTTTTTTTTTTTTTGGCAGTTGTGGGGCCTGAACTCTGGGTCTGGGAGCTGTCCCTCAGCTCTTCAGCTCAAGTCTAGCGCCCTACCACTTGAGCCACAGCGCCACTTCCAGCTTTTTCTGCTTATATTGTGCTGAGGAATTGAATCCAGGGCCTCATGCATGCAAGGCAAGCACGCTACCACTGAGCCACCTTCCCAGTCCCTCAGTTGTTCTTAAAAACATACTACATGAGTTACATTCTTTGAGTTCAGGAAGAACTTTTTCTCAATACCAGATGAAAGAGGACAGGCCATCAGTCAGCCTCTGTCTGGCTTCCACTGAATTATGAGGCTTTTCAGGATCCCTGTTTTCCTGTTTATAAAACAAGGAGCTATACTCTCTGTCCATTTGAGGGTGTAAGACTGAGAACTGATTTTAGTTAGATATGGAAATATATTTTGGGACCTTATGTTTAGGGCAATCAATATCATCAGCCTTACATTATTTTATAGGTTTTAGCTACAAAGGAAACTAATAGATCTTCCATTCCTGACAATATTTTTTTTTCCAAAGTGCATCCTCACTAGGAAGTTGGCCTGCTCATCTACCTCTGAGACTTAACAGGTTGGGAATTACCAGTTTCTTGGGGGATTATAAATGAATCATAGTGAAGCTCATACTAATCCTTATAACTATTTTTTAATATTTTTCTCACATACTCTGACCTTACGTTCTGAGAATTTTATGCCACATTGACCTTAAAAACTTGGGCAACAATGAGATGTACAAGTCCTTATGTTGAAAAACGAACTTTACAACTTTGGTGGGGGGGGCGGGGAGGATCCAGTAGGGGGGGCAAAGGGGGGCATGGGAAGGAATGGGAAGGGGAAGCAAAGGAGGAGGCAACAATGCTTGATAAGAAATGTACTAGATATCTTGCCCATGTAATCGTAACCCCTCTGTATGGTATTTTCACAATAAAAAATACTATAAACAAACAAAAAAACTTGGGGACAGTAAGTACTATTCTTTTTGTTGTTGTTTCTTGAGACTGGTTCTTGCTAGGCAGCCCACATGGGCTCTGGGCTGATCTTGAACTCATGATCCTCCTGTGTCTACCTCCTTAGAACTGGGATTACAGGTGTGAACTACCATGCCTCAACAGGGCTAATAGAGTACTATTCTGAAAATAGTTGTTAGTATACAGCAGTCTTTTTCCTATCTTAAAAATGACCTACCCAAATCAAAGACTAAACCTTTGCTGCTTCCTATTATCCAAAGCATAATTCCTATTCTTAATTCTACTGGGATATTAAATAACTTTAGAACCTGACATATAAACTGTGAAGGAACTCTCTCTATATATATCATGGTTTATTAATATACTCTTTAACAATGATCTACCATGGGCTTTGAAACTAGTTTTTTATATCCATTAATTTGTCTTAAATATAAATTCTTTCCCCAGTAGAATGGCCCTTTGAAATTGATTAATGCTAAAACCATTAGATTGGCAATGTGCTTCTCACTTTATTTTTAACAAAAAGTAGAATAAAGACCTACTCAAATCATAAAAGATCATTTGTCTGCTGCTAACTGGTGAAGCCTTGGCTTGGTTTTAACATACTTAACTTCATTTAATTTCACCAATATCTGTAGTACTAGCTCGCATACATAGGTATAAATGTAGCCTTTCAGGGTCACTAAGTACATGGTTTAGCAGAGGCAGGATTGTAAATGAATGCTTGGAAGATGATAAACATAAAGTAGAACTGTGCATGAAGATTCATACCAAAAGAAAAGACTTTAAGCTCACTTTGAGGGAAGAAAAGGTAATATTTTTAAGAATCGGAGAAAAATGGGGCATTCCAAGCGATAGAAATAACATGAAAGTGCACAAATGTTCTGGAAAGTGTGAGAAGTGGGGTGTAGTTAAGAATGTAGATTGCGTGGGTCATGGAAACCTCCCGGATACTCTCCCCAGTAGATCCCCAGATCCTTAGTCCTGTGACCTCCCTGTGTTTCTTCCTCAGAAGTTGATGTGATTGACAGACTGTGACCCTCGTTTATTGTTCTTCAGTGTCTCAGAGTCATGCTGCAAATTTGCCCCAAGGCGGGTTTGCAAATCCCCTGTCTAATGCCTCTTTGTTTCTAAATCCTTTGTTTGATATATT
The DNA here is from genome assembly GCF_024711535.1 of Dipodomys merriami. Lineage (NCBI taxonomy): Eukaryota > Metazoa > Chordata > Mammalia > Rodentia > Heteromyidae > Dipodomys > Dipodomys merriami. Next base: position 30,504,419 of record NW_027202271.1, read on the forward strand.
CATCAAAAATAGAGGTGACTTGAGTTTCTTTGTATCCCAAATTCCCAAGATAGAAGAAGGTTGAGGTCAACTGTCACTATAGACCCAGAAAAAGAATAGGGGAGATCAAGACGTCCTTTTTCTTTGCTGTCCATCACCCTTGGAGTTTGGCTGTGAATGACACTCATCTGTACCTTCTTCTATTAGCAAAGGAGTCAGGACAGCTCTGTGGCCAGGAGTTCTGAGACTGGAAAAAAGTGCCCAACTGTGGTAAACTAAGAAAGCCAGACAGGTAATGTTGTACATTGCTGGAGTGTTTGATGAAGAGAAAAGAGAGAGGGAAAATGTCTATCTTGCTATAATGTTTATTTCATCATGATGATTTTTAAAAAGCAAAGTTCATTCTAGACCAGGGAGGGAAATAGCAGATTCCCAAACAGTTAGTTTGAGCAGTTATGAAGCAGTAGAAGTAAGTTGGATAAGGTTATGAAGAGGCTGTACATGAAAATGAAAATTTGAACTTTATTTGACAAGCAATGGGAAAGTGCCAGAATTTTTGCTTGTTTGTCTAGTTTAGTTTTTGAGACAGTCTTGCTGTATAGTTCAGTCTGTCCTTAAACTTGCAATCTTCCTGTTTCAGCCTCTCAGATGCTGGGACTTCACGTATCCCCACCACGCTAGGATTGCTTTCTAGGAGCTGAAAGCAGGGGACCCAATAGGAGGCTACCGCAATGAGTCCATGAAAAATAAAATGGGGTTGAGCAAGAGCAGTGGCAGTGAAGTAGAGGAACTAAAACTAAGAGAAAGCTGTTGGGTAGAACAGACAGGACTTCCTGACTGCCTGGATGTGGAAAAAAGTCAGCTCTCCCTGGCTTGCAAAGACACATAGATGACAACATTCCCAATGGAAATCAGAAGATGCAAGTGTCGTGTGTATGTGTGTATGTGTGTGTGTGCGCGCGCGCGCGCGTGCGTGCACGTACACTTAAAGAAACAATGAATTAGGGAGTTCGGTGTACAGCATTTTGAGTTGGAGAAGCCTGTGACACTTGGTGGACGTGTTTGGTAAATATGTAAGTATTTAAATACTGAGGAAGAAGAATTGAATCTGGGAAAGAGGGGCATGTATATTGGTCCTTGAAAACATGGGGTGGGGTTAAGACATCACATGAAGCATGAAAAATGAAAGAAGTAAAGTCTGTCATTGGAGTATAGAACCGTGGAGAAGGCAGGCTGAGAAATAAGCCGTCAATCTTCAGAGAGGTAGAGGAGAAGAGAACAGGGAGAAGAAGGAGTCATTTCTAAGGAGGAAGAAGAGGAGCAGGAGATTTGGCATATTGCATTGTATTTGCTCTGAAAGCCAGCCAGTGATATTCAAAAAGCCCCAGCATTTTGGAAGGGTATAGAGAAGTGATACATGGCCCAGTCTCTAACAGTAACTAGGGAGTCTTAACACACATGCATGCGCGCGGGCGCACGCACACACACACACACACACACACACACACACACACACACACACACACACACACACACACTATTTACAATGTGGTCTAGCCTCTTTGTCTCCCATATTACGAATTATTTGTGGTCTGAGTCTATGGAAATGACAATAAACGAATAATGAAGTTTCCATGCTGACCTTTTGGCAACATAATTAGGGTCTTTGTGGATTCATTTAATAGACTAAAGAATTAATACAGAGAAGGAAAGCAAGTTCGTAGCTTCTAGGAACTCATCATCTTCTGAAGAAAGATGGATAGGAGTTACGATATGGAGAAATAAAATCGCACTGCACAAATGAAACAGCAGCTGGACAGTGATCATCCATGGCTGCTAAAGCCATTAAGTGAAAGGTTAATGGGAACTGAGAATGAGTGGTTCTGGTTAATGCACCCTGTGCTTTCTGTTAATTTAGTCTGTACAGCCAGAGAAGCACAGACACGATGATCTATCCCCCAGGGTGATGTAATGGGGTACTTAGAACTACTGTCCAGTCAGGACCATAATTCCCCTACCTCTGCCTCCTGTGTAACTTGAATGTATAAATGTGTCCATCACCATTCTGGGCTTGCTTTTGAGATAGGATCTCACTGGATTTTTGCCTAGTTGGCCTCAAACTAAGACCCTCCTTTCTTGGCCTCCTGAGTAACTTGGATTACAGGTTTGTGCCACCATGCCCAGCTATGTAAAACATTTTTTAATACAGTTTTATGCAGTTACTCAGGCAATAACTTAGGAAAACCCATGACTAAGAGAACCTGAGGATTTGGAAGATGTTTATGCAGGAGAGGCATGCTTACCACATGTGGAGGATACAGATCAGAACCTGAGGCAGCGAGGAAGTGGGCTTAGTACTCAAGGAGAGGATTTTCTAGTGCAGGCTAGAACAGGCTCTAAGTCAACATAACCACTTCATAGATACAGATTTTCTATAAGCCCCTTTAGCTTCTGAACTTCACTTTTCTAATTAGAAATGAAATGTAATACCTTTCCTACTTGATTACTATAAAATTTTAATGGGATAACATGTTCATCAATTATCAAAAAATGTCAAGAGGGCTGTACAAATAGAAACATTTAGCTATCATGATTGACATACGGCCCCTGGTATCTCTAGAGATGGGGGTACAGACAGAGGGGGTCAAGGTCAGGACTGAGAACATATTGGAATCTTCCTCCCCATTAATAATTTGCAATTCTTATGAAACAAGCACCAAGCTGGGCGAGCTTGGCCATTTCCATATATATATATATATAATGCATTTGATCAAAAATTCATTTTTCTTCCTACCAATCTAAATTAATTTTCTTCTAAGCTGAGTAACTAGTTCAGTAAGGATAAGGTCATACATCATCTTCAAGGTCACTGAAATGTGTTTTGAAATAATAAGTCCTACAAAATGTCTCTATGCAGTCCTTTCTTTCTCTTCCTAAGGGCCAGAGTTATCTCCCCCTGTCAGATTAGAGACCTGGACATATTTTGGGGTGGGAAGGAGAAGGGTAAACTGAGCCTTTCAGTTTGTAATTCTTACCTCCGTCTGAACCATGTGAACTCTGTGAAGTCTTAGGTCATGTACTGCTCCATAAATGTCCACAGAGTCTTTGGAGTCTAATTGCTGGAGGATTCGATCCAGTGCAATAAAGGTTCCAGTTCTACCTACACCGGCACTACAAGAGATGGTAAAGGAAGATTCAGTCTTTTCATTAAGTTGGCCTCTCAACATTACGGCAATACTGTGATACAATCTTTTTTGTCCTAAGATGTGGGAGAATATAGGAATGTTTCTTTCTCTCAATGTGTTCTCTCTCCTACAGAAATATAACCCAGAACTCCCTGTGGTCCATTTCCCTCTATCCTTCTTCTCTTCTTTCACCTCATCGAAGATAAGGACTGCTCTGTATTTGGTATAAATCTTGTCTATGCATGTTTTCATCTTGTTCTACATACATGTAAATCCGTGAACAGAGTATTCATTTTATGTGTCACACGGATGTACTAAAATGCTAATGTGTTTTATGTATCTCTTTGCCAACTCTTCCACTCAATTTAGGTTTTGAGATTTATCTGTATTATTACATGTAGATCTAATTTCTACTTTATTATTGTAGTTTTTGGTGTGTTTGTGTATGTGTTAGTAGTGAGTACAAGGCAGGATATGAACACTTTTCTAGGACTGTCAGATTGCTCCCCAAGGTGATTATAATCTGGGGATTTTTTTAGGTGCTGTGGAAGTTGCTGACATCAAGATGAAATTATTCTTATCCAACCCAGACAGAATTAGAGTTGGTTAGCTAGGAAAGGGCAGAACTCATACCTACCTGCCTGCTTGCTCAAGGAGTTTCTAAAATCCCTACAAGAAATTCCTTCTCATTCTACAATATCCATGCTTTGCAAGCTTGTATCTGTGCACAGATTTCTGTAGCAAAACTTATCCTTAAGACTGTTTAGGACTATAATTCAAATAAGATAGTTTCTGCCAGCAATGGAACTCACAAGGCACTGCCACTAATTCCTAACCAATAGGAGTTCAGACTAGTAAAATCTGTGTCATAAAGAATATTTAAATTTCTCTCTTTTTGTCTTAGCAACTTGTCCGAGCCTTAACCTCTTTGAAGATACCCATTGTGTCTACCATGACACACATATTTCCACTGCAATGTTCTGCTATTCCCAAATATTCTGTATAGAATCTCTAGTTGTTATTTAGGTTGCCGATGTCCACATTTATAAGATAAAAAAGAACAATTCTCCAGTACTCCTGGACGAAAATGGCTGTGATTCTCAGAAAGCTCTTAAGTGTCTCACATTCCCACTAAAAGCATCAGGGTTCCAATGACATATAAAAGCAGGCCTCCTATGGTGTCAGGCTGATTGGGAGAAAATTAGCACACTTGACATTTCTCTTACTGTAGCAATTATCTGCTCTTTATTTATTAGTGCCATTCAGTTAGTGCTATCAAAGTGTTGCTGCAAACATTAATTAGCTAAACATCAGGCTCCCCAGAGAGAAAAACATGGCTTGTTAGGTTGATTTTATGGAAAGACATTCTGAGACAAAGAAAAGTCAAGAAAGAACAGACATTTAAGAGCAAAACTGGGTGTTACAAATGGAAAGTGCTATGCTGTGGTCTTCACGTTTGTGTCATGGTGAAATTTCATACTCCATTCAGCAGTTTTAGTTGTTGTAGCCTTTAGGAAGTGATTAAATCAGGAGAACTCTACTCTTAAAGATGTGATTAGTGCCTTATAAAAGCAAAGAGGAGCAGAGAAGGGTGGTGAGCTCTCAAAAGACATTGAATCTATTAGCCCCTTGAGCTTGGACTTCCCAGCCTCCAAAACTGTCAGAAACAAATTTCTACTGTGTATAAATTAGTCCATGGTAATTTTTATAGCGGGGCCAAGGGACAAAGAAATACTACTAGTTGGGTAGTAGTGGCTTGTAATGCTAGTTATTCAGGAGGTTGAGATCCAGAGGATCATGGTTCAAAGCCAGCCAGGGAAGAAAAGTCACCAAAGGTCTATCTCTAAAATACCCAGTAAGAAGTAGGGTTCAAAGCAAGGCTCAAGTGACAGAGTGCCAGTTGAGCAAGCAAGATGAGCTAGTACAAGTCCCTGAGTTAAACATTGGTATTGGCTAAACAAAGCAAAATTCATGTTACTAGACCTTGATGGAAATAGAACAGGGATGTGAAGGTTATAGAGGGCTTAAAAAGATGGAAGAGAAAGAGAGAGAAAGTATGGTAGTTGGGGAGAATGGCAGGAGGTGAGCTTGAGCAGTCACCATACCAGCTAAGTGACAGAAAGTTGTTGATAAACTGGATTGAAGGTTAAATGGACTCCTTATGGAAGACACAGAAGTCACTGAAGGATTTTTTTTTGTATAGTAGGAAAATAACACGAGGGTGAGAGAACAAGATCTTGGGAGAGAAGTGGGAGTAAAGAAAATGAAAGTCAATAAGGGAGAGCAAAGTTAGGGAGCATAAGGAAGAACATAAAATCTTTCAGGAGCTAAAGCAGCCTGATTGTCCTAAAGTAATCTTTCACTGGCCATATTCCTCATACTTCCACCTTGTTTTTCCAGACTCCTCTCACAGATGTTTTATTATTGTCTCTTGGGGTGCTGCGTACCTGCAGTGCACCACAGTGGGCCCGGGACCTGGGGTTCTGTTGATAAAGTCCCGGACAGTTCTCACAAACTGGATCAGGGACTGGGTGGTCTCTGGGACTCCATGGTCTGGCCACACCGTATAGTGAAAGTGACGGATGAGTCTGTGGACATCCAGCTGTTCCTCCTGGAAGAGTAGAGAGCAGGATAAGAAGAAGCACAACCTAAGGCAGACTCCGATTTGACAACTCTGCCACTCAGAGAAGTTTCTATAAGCCGAAACTCCTGAAAACAAAGCATTCCACCTAGATTCACAAATTTCCGTTCACCATTTCCAGTCCTTAATGGAAGTCAAGCAAACTAACATACACTGCATATCTTAAACTCCCTGATGGTCCACTCAGGCAGCACCGACTCTGACAGCATCTGCAGGATGAGGTCTCCGTAGTAGAGGGAATCTTGATCTGGGGGCCAGTAGTGATCACACTTTACCTAGGAGAGTGCAGAGAGGAAAAAAGTCAGCCTGGAAACAGGACTTGGCTCTTTGAATTCCTTCCCAAGGGAGGAATCCAGGCTTAGCTGCTAAAACCATGCGACTATCTACACTCTAGCTGGGCTGGTGCTGTATGGGACACATCCCTGCTTCTACCTGGAAGCATCATCTACTCAGGCATTACAGGGCTCGAGTTTTTGTTTTAGTTTTGACTGATTCCCTCAGCATTTCAGTACCCATAGCATATACAATTTTCTTTTTCTAGGTCTGGGGATGTAGATCTATTGATAGTATGCCTGTTTAGCATGTACAAGGCCTTGGCCTACTCTTCAGAACTGCAAAAAGAATGTGTGGCAAAAAAATCTTGTTCTTCCTGAAGAAAGATTTAGCTAGACTCAGGAAAGCATTGTCTTCCTACTCCTGTTTTGTTCGTATATTTTCTTATAAGTCCCGCGCGCTAACTGATTGCGCCACTGGAGCTCCTGTTCGTATGTTTTCTAACCTGGGCCAGATGCCAAGAGATCTTTTGAGAAGCTAGAATGCTTAGAAAACCTTGCCTTTCCAGAAGGATGGCCAATAGACACATGAAGAAATGCTCAACCTCCCTAGCCATAAAAGAAATGCAAATCATCTAGTGAGGAACATCTGGGTTGGTTCCATTATTTTAGCTATGGTAAACAATGCTGCAATAAACATAGTTGTGCTGGTAGCTTTAGTGTGGTCTTGTTTGTGAACATTTGGGTAAATGCCCAAAAGTGGGATTGCTGGGTCATAGGGGAGCTCTATGTGGAGTCTTTTGAGGAACTTCCATACTACTTTCCAAAGTGGTTGAACAAGTTTACACTCCCACCAACAATGCAGTAAGGTTCCCTTCTGTCCACATCCCCTCCAGCATCTGTTGTTATTAGAGTTCTTGATTCTAGCCATTCTAAGCGGGGTGAGGTGGTATCTCAATGTTGTTTTGACTTGCATTTCTTTTATGGCTAGGGAGGTTGAGCATTTCTTCAAGAAAATGTGGTATATATACACAATGGAATTCTATGCCTCTGTAAGAAAGAATGACATTGCCCCATTTGTTAGGAAATGGAAAGACTTGGAAAAAATTATATTAAGTGAAGTAAGCCAGGCCCAAAGAAACATAGGTCCCATGGTTTCCCTTATTTGCATTAACTAGTATATGTCTGAGTCAAGAAGAAAAGGTCAGATAAGTTGATATTAGGGGAATGAACCCTAAGGTATGTATTCAAATGTTTTTTTTCTTTCATGCGATTGTTTCTAACACATTTATAAGATGATTTCCTTGTTGCTTTGTATGTCCCTCCCCCACAGTATAACCCCTGCTTTCACTGTTTTTGATATCTGTATAATTTGTGGAGGGGAAGGGAAAAAACAAATCGTTTAAATAGGGATACAGGTGGACCCATTGCAACAATGAGATGTACAAGTCCTTATGTGGAAAACGAACTTTACAACTTTGGTGCAGGGGTGAGGGGGTGGGGAGGGAGGATGGGAAGGGATGGGAAGGGGAAACAAAGGAGGAGGCTACAATGCTTGATAAGAAATGTACTCATTATCTTGCCCATGTAATTGTAACCCCTCTGTACAGTATTTTCACAATAATAAAAAAAAAAGAAAAATGAACTTTACAACTTTGGCTGGGGGTGGGGGGATTAGGGGAGGGGGAAGCGAGGGGGAGGTATGGGGGAGGATGGGAAGGGATGGGAAGAGGAAACAAAGGAGGAGGCAACAATGCTTGATAAGAAGTGTACTCATTACCTTGCCCATGTAATTTTAAACCCTCTGTATGGTATTTTCACAATAAAAAAAAGAAAAAGAAAAAGGAAAACTTGCCTTTCCATGTTCAAAGAAGAGTGAAAGGGGGCTATGAACATTTATTTATACATGTTTGTGTTTTGTTTGGGGATATTTTATATAGTTATGTATAACTTGACATATTTTAATGAAAGACATATCCATTGATTTTAAATATGTTTGTACACATAGACATGTTTATAAAGTACTGTATGAGATTAATTGTATTGCACTGATAATGGCAAGATATCCCAGGAGGATAGATAGAGTTACATATGCATATGAATACATCTCTGTTTTATCAAACACACTTAACTGTTATAGACATTTTTCCAGTTGCTCCATCATTAGAATGATATTAATTACATCTTACTATACTACATGTAATAAATAATACTAAATTACATTATCATAACACAATTATAAATATCACACAGGCTAGTCTTGTAGAGGAAGACATGTAAGTCTCAGTCTAGAATGAATGGCCTAAAAATCTAAATCTAAAACCAATGTGTAATTTTATTGAGCAATTTAACCTGTAGAATGTGGAGGGTTATAAGTGCATTATAAGAGATCTGCATATAATTTGTCCAGATAACTATTTTCCTTTGGGTTCACTAGCACAGCTGAAAACACTTCTTTTTGAGGGCAAGGACAGGCCCCTCATTCTAGCAGAATCTCTCCATATAGCTGGACACTTAAAGATGGAACAAATCAGTGGTTGAAACGCTGTCTGTGTAATGAGCACTTGTGATGTATCAGTTCTCATATGGACATAGCCCTGACTGGAAATTCAGACCCATAAACAGAATGGGGGAATCACCTGGATTTTCCTGTTAGAGCCTTTTATATACCGTGACTGAAAACACTAATGATGTTCTCACATGGTGGGGTGATGGTGGGGTGTAACTTTGGGTAGGGTGAGGTTAGATTCCATCTGGGTGGCAAAAAGGAAAGCTAGGAAGTCAGGAAAGCTGTTTACTCACTCGGCCCTTCTCAACACACTGGGTCACCATGACAATGTTGTGAACATTCTGTTCCCACGCCATTTTCCAGAAGTCATCCTTGGTGCCAGGAAGCGGTCCCTGAGTAGCTATGTATTCTCTTCTGAAGTTGTTGCCCTGAGATGAATTTACAATATGAAGAGTCAGAAACAATGGGCCTCTTCAAAACTGTAAACAAAGAGTCAGCTCTGCCGATTAGATGACATGGAAGTCTCCGCCAGGCTCTGGACTTGAGAGAAAGATACTAACACAAATGTCAAGGCTTGAGCAGGAAGGACAAAGGCTAGAACATTGAACTATTGTTCAGAACCACATTCCCTTTTGTCAGGCTGGGTCTATTCTGAAAGGCAAATAGAGGACTTTAAGCAATGATCTCAAAAATTCTCCACTCTCAATTATGTGTGTGTGTGTGTGTGTGTGTGTGTGTGTGTGTGTGTGTGTGTGTGTGTGTGTGTGTGTGTGTGTGTGTGTGTGTGTGTGTGTGTGTGTGTGGTGTGCAGACTATTTGAGGAATAGTCATCATTTTGGATAATTGACACTTGAGGAATCTTAGTCATTTTGCACAAATGACATTAGAGTAAGTTGGTGAGGGGATGTCATACAGGAGAAGCTTAATGGAGAAGAGCCGTGGTTCCATGAGCTCCGCTACATAATGTGCAGTGGGTCAGAACCCAGCCAGGTTATTTCCACCCACTCATTCTGCACTTCAGCAAGGCAGGCTTGCTTGCAAAATCCAGTGGACGCTCTTTCTCTCATCGCCTCTCCCAGGGTCTCTCCATGATGTCACCTCTGCCACCCACACACTGCCTCTCAACTGGCTAGTCCGTATTTATCCTTTTGCATGATCTCTGTTGGGCTGTGCTTCTTTTATCTTTCTCTCTATGGGGTGATATTCTCCTCCTTGATGCTTTGTGGCAACCTCTAGCCTCTTGCTATTCCGAGTGTAGTCCTTGCGCAGGCAGCAATGGGATCATACGAAGGCTTGTTAAAATCCCAGACCCCATCACATAGCACATTTTAACAAGCTCCCCAGCTGATGTGGCTGTATGTTATGTTGGAGAAGCCCCTGCCTTGGTAAGTTTCTCATCACATCACTTTTCTACATTCTTGATGTTTCTACTATCTGAGAACTCCTTTAGTGTCGGATCCCAGTGACTCAGTGTTTGACCTTAAGAGAGCACTTAATTCCTGTGAGTTTATCACATAAATTGAGTGATTGTTTGAGGCAATTATTATTGTTTTTGAAAAAGAAACTGGAGGCCCAAAGAGGTATAACTTGTCTTTGATTATAGATCCAGCAAAGGGCAGAAATGGGATTCAAATCCAGATTTGTCCGACCCCTGAAACTCTTCTTCTTCTTTTTTATTTTTTTTTTGTTGGTCATGGGGCTTGAACTCTGGGCCTGGGTGCTGTCCCTCAGGTCTTCAGCTCAAGGCTAGCGCTCTACCACTTGAGCTACAGTGCCACTTCCTGTTTTTCTGGTGATTTATTGGACATAAGAGTTTCACGGACTGTCTTGCCCAGGCTGGCTTTGAACCACAATCCTCAGATCTCAGCTTCCTGAGTAGCTAGGATTACAGGTGTGAACCACCGGTGCCTAGCCCCTGAAACTCTTTCCATTGTGGTGTTTTAGAAAGTTGACTCAATGCTAGCCAGAATCAAGGCCCAGGTCTAACTTGTCTTTGAAGTGGGTCTTCAGTTTTTCAAAAATCCAAATAACAGGAGTTTGTTTTCCCTGGCTTGGCAGCCTTATCATTGGGGACCCAACTTCTTTAGGAAGCTCCAGTCTTGTCTTAGGACTGCATAACAAAGGCAATCTTTGGGAATGCAGCCTGATAATTGTGTAGGATTATAGCCACTGTGGAAAGTGGGGTTTGGTAGTGATTGAAGTGCTTTATACTTCACACTTTCTACTCTATGATAATCAGATATGGTCCTCTAAAATCTGCAAATGTTTTTAGACGGAAAGCAGTGGGGCTTGCAGGAGGAGTGTTATGTCCCATGTAGCTGACTTGATGGCTCACTTACCGGGATGTAGCTGGCATTGATGTAGTCAGAGCAAGGGTCATCATCTACATTGGACAGCTTCACTCGTGAGGCATCATCTGGAAGGAAGTTTATCGACAAGTTTGTTGCTGTGTCTTGGAGTGATTTTCTATTTATGTAATGTGTAAAAATGGATGCACCTTATCTTTGAGTCGCACAGCAGCCTCAAGCAAGGTGTTCTTATCTCTACTTTACAGATTGAGCAAAGACAGGACAACCGCATTGCCCCAGGTTGTACATGAACAATCAGACACAGGAGATGGATGTGAATGAGGCCCCCGGTACACTTTGTTTTGCAATATTATGACACTTGTCTAATGGGGTGACCAGCTAGTTCCCTTACACCACCGGAATAAATAAAATCCAGAAAAACTGCCTTCTATTGCTTTAACTAATTGATTCTTTTTCTTAAATATTGTTAATTAGAGACTTAGTGAAACAGACCCTGGCCAGCTTTGTGTCAGAGACCTGCTGTTAACCCATGGGGAAATGTCAACAGCTTGTGTCCTCATATAACTAGAATTCAAACTGTTATTTACCCTTCTGGAGAGAAATTCAGTAGCAATCTTTCCTTGTTAAAGTCATTTATAGCCTGCGATCTTCCATTTCTAGCTTCCTATAACTTACAGATATTTTTTATTATACCATATTTATTTAGTCCCCTTTTATTCCTGGAAAAGAGCAGAAATGGTTAGAGGAAGACAGCGCTGCAAATTTCAACACAGAACTTACAGGGCAATATATTGTTGTATCGATTTTTCCCTCTGTTCTCTGGCAAGAGTGCACTATCACATGACTGGTTTCGGCCTATGTCTTTTAAGTCCTGTTAGGTTAAAAAAAAAAGATTATAGGTGGAGAATATAAAATAGAACAGAATATAAGAGAAGAATAGAATAAATAAAATAGAATATAAAATAGAGGTTATATAGTTCTTGAGCTAGATAATAAGCATTTTAAGTTCCAGAATGCCTACTATTACATTGGTATGAGCTCCATTTCCTTCTACAGTTGCCCACTGGAGACATTCTTATCACCATCTTACAGACCAGGCTTAGAGAGTATAACTAATGTTTCCAGGTCCCACAAGTAGAAAAACTGGGAATCACATCCAAAGCCTGGTCACTTTTTGCCAAGCCATATTATTTCCCAGCTAAGCAAATGATCAGGCTGAATAACTTGACAGCACCAAGTTTACAGCTGAAATGTGTTCATTCTTTCTTGCCATATGATCCAAGCAGCACTTTGTTTGCTGGGGCTACTCAGGAGCTCCAACCAGTTTCTGAGACTAGGTGCATACTGAGCAAGGAAACACCGGGCTGAGAGCGGAAGCATCATTCTAACTGTAATCCCACAGGAAAGGGTAGGACGGAAATTCTGCTTCACTGTGCTTGAGTTACTGTACCTCATATTCCTTGGATAGAAGGTAGTTGGAGTCAGCCTGCAGTTTCATGAAATGTCCTTCAAACTGATTTATTTTTATGGGGCTGCAATTAAAAATGAAACAAAAGGAAAAGAAAGTTACTAGGAAAAAAGGGAAATGCCATAAATGGTCTGTTATATTTCAAAAGCAGATAATATGGTAGATAATGTGTTCTCTCTTACCAGGAAGTTTTCCGGTTACTGAAAAGAAGTAAGAAAAGAAAGAAAGACCTCATTAACAAACCTCACATAATAAACATCTCCCAATAAATTAAATAATGAGAAGAGGTGTCACTTACCCTTTCTGGCCCAGATTCAAATGGACAGATAATGGGCGGTCCCTACGAATGCTCAAGCGAGCTGAGGGCCTTTCTCGACCATGGCTGAAACAGAAGGCAGATTTTTATTTTCAACATGATACAATAGAACATTTTTTTCCATTTATGGTAAGACTGTGCATGTTTGTGCAAATAAGGAGTTTTCAGTATTCATTGCCCTCAGCCAGCATCTCTTTGAAGGGAGAACAGGGGAAGAAGAACCTAAAGGAGTCATCTTTCCCACTCAGAAACAGATCTGTATGATAAATGAAGACTTGTTTCCTGGTTTTTGGCTACAGGTCATAATCACTTCCTACACTCTCAGTAAAACTTTCCTTTGAAAAAAAATCTTCAAACCAGTAAACTTCAGATGCCAGACGTGACTGCAAGAGAGAGAATAAAGTACTAAAAAAATAAGTAAGTTCACTAAAAGAAGAGGGCAGGCTGTCTGGCTCTTCTTAGTTCCTTCTTAAATTATGGTGGTGGAGATGATGTCAAACATGCTTTTCAGAATATTGCATAAAAACATTTGCGCACACCATTTGCAAACATCTCTGTTCTCACAAAGACATAAAGCAACATTTTTTTTCATTCTTACTGATGCAAAAAGAGTGATTTCCACTTAAATAAAGCTCCTGACTGTCTATGAGTCCTTGGAAAGGACCAAATTTATCCATGATGGACAGTGAGTCATGCTTCTAGAATTTGACTTTTGTTTGTACTGAGAAGACAATGGTGATTTAACTTGGGGAAATTAAATTGTTTTCCTTTTCCCTCTTCAAGTCAAAGGGTATTTTCAGTTGCATTTCTACAGCTGAGGACCCAGTCACCAGAGAGATGTTTGTCCGTACCTTGCTTTTTGTCTGCAGATGAATAAGGCAACCAGAGCCACCAGCATGCCAATCAGAAACAGGCCAGCACTTACACCTTCAATGACACCAAACAAGGGCTCTACAAGAATCCAGATGGAAACAACAAATCCAGATGGGAAAATCAGTGATAGGAAACCAGTAAGAGCATATCCCAGCTGCAGCCATATCTCGCAAGTAATGTTATTACAAGTACAGTTCAAGTGATGCTCACCTTGAGGTATTGACTACAATGGTTACAGGGCTGCTATCTGATGTCAGAAGTAGATCCATTAGAGGGAAAAAGTTCATTCACTGTTGTAGGGAAAGATGGATGGCTTATTTGCACTTTGTGCTCAGAGGTAAAGCTTGGGACACCTGATATAAAAGCTTGACTTTACTACCAAAATGTAGATGCAATTTCACTGATATAAAGTTTGTTACACAGCCTCTGGGGCTTAGCAAATCCAGTGAATTGCTAAGAGTTGTGTTAAAAAAATTGGTATTTTTAGGGGCTGGAAAGGTGGCTCAGTGGTAGAGTGCTTGCCTTGCATGCCTGAGGCCCTGGGTTCCATTCCTCAGCACCACATACACAAAAAGAAAAAAGCCAGAAGTGATGCTGTGGCTCAAGTGGTAGAGCACTAGCCTTCAGCTGAAGAGCTGAGGGACAGCACCCAGGCCCAGAGTTCAGGCCCCACGACCCGACCCCCCCAAAAAATTGGTATTTTTGTTATCTGGTGGGATATTGTTATCAAGAATTTATGAATAGGAGGAATAACTGTTTCTTGAGACAGAGTCTCACCATAATGTCCAGACTGGCCTTGAACTTCTGTGCTCAGGTGATTCTTTTGCCTCAGTCTCCCTAGTAGCAGGGATTATAGGTATGAACCATTGTATCTAGATAGCCTGTTTCTTTTTTAAAAAAGTTTTCTTGAAATATAATTCACATACTATATCATTCACGCAGTTTCATTGTAAAATTCAATACTTGCTACTATAGTTGGAGAATTCCACAAAGATCACTATAATTTCATCACCCCCTAACAAATCTATGCCTTTTGGCAGATATTCTATTCTTCCTTCTCTGTAGCCCCTGGAGACCACTAATCTATTTCCTGTTTATGAATTTGCCAGTTCTGTACATTTCTTTCTTTCTTTCTTTTTTTTTTTTTTGATCTGGTTGTGGGGTCTGAACTCTGGGCCTGGGCATTGTCCCTCAGCTCTTCAGCTCAAGGTTAGCACTCTACCACTTGAGCCACAGCGCCACTTCCAGCTTTTTTTCTTTTTTGCTTATGTGGTGCTGAGGAATCGAACCCAGGGCCTCATGCGTGCAAGGCAAGCACTTTACCACTGAGCCACCTTCCCAGCCCTGTTCTGTACATTTCATATAAACTGAGTCTTGATTAAATGGCATTTGATGAGTGCTTTCTTTCATTTAACTTATGTTGTTAGAGGTTTATGTAAATAAAATTTATTTCATTTGGATTTATGGCTGAATAAACGTATGGATATATCAAGTTTTACTTATCTATTCATCTATTCATGGACATTTGAGTTCTTTTTATTTCTTGGTGATTGTGACTGATATAGCTATGAACACCCATGTTTTAAATTTTTATGTAAACAAGTTTGTATTTCTCATGGGTATATGCTTCAGAATGGGATTGCTGGATCATAAGATAACTATGTTTGACATTTTGAGGAACTTCAGGTGTTCTACAAAGTAGGGAAGATCATTCTTCAAAGTATACCTGAGGGTTCCAATTTCTTCATATCATCATTAACACTTGTTATTATTTTTTGACCGTAATAATGGCAATGGCTAGTATCTTATTAAAGTTTCTCTCTTTCCTTCCTTCCCTTCTTTCTTCCTTTCTTTCTTCCTTCCTTCCTTTCTTCCTTCCTTCCTGCCCTCCTTCCTTCTCCCTCCCTCCCTCTCTTCCTTTCTCTCTTCCTTTCCTTCCTTCCTTCCTTCCTTCCTTCCTTCCTTCCTTCCTTCCTTCCTTCCTTCCTTCCTTCCTTCCTTCCTTCCTTCCTTCCTTCCTTCCTTTCTTCTTGTTGGTCCTGGGGCTTGAACACAGGGCTAGGGTGCTGTCCCTGAGCTACTTTGCTCAAGGCTAGGGCTCTACCACTTGAGCCACAGCTCCACTTCTGGATTTTTTTAGTAGTTAATTGGAGTTAAGGGTCTCACAGACTTTCCTGCCTGGGCTGGCTTTGAACTGTGATCCTCAGATCTCAGCTTTCTGAGTAGCTCAGATTATAGGTGTGAACCACCATCACCCAGCTTATTATTAAGATTTTGATTAGCATTTTCCTCATGGAAAAAACATATATGGAATATATGCTGTTGAGCATATATTCATACATTTATGGGTTACTTGTATATCTTTGGAGAAATGTCTATGTTGATCCTTTGTACATTTAAAAATTATGATTGCCTATTTATTCCTGAAAGATAAGAGTTCTTTGCACATTCTAGATTCTCAACCTTTGTCAGATATATAATCTCTCCTGTTCTGTGGGTTGTCATTTCATTTATTTGATGGTCTCCTTTGAAACACAAAACCTTTTAATTTTGATTAAACCTAATTTAGTGCTTTTGTTGCTTGTACTTTTGGTATCTTATATACAAAACCATTTTATAACCCCAGGTCACAAAGACTGACATATATTTTCTTTAAAAAATGTTACTATTTTGCCTCTTATATTTAGCTCCATAAAGTAGCCCATTTTTTGCATTACATTGTGAGCCTTTATATTTGTTTTTTTTTTCATATTGTTTTTCAATACTCATCAAACCAACAAATTCTGTTTTGAATGTAGGGTAAGTACATTCCTTTACTGGCCTAAATAGAAATTTTTGTTACATAACAACATTTCAGATAGGAAAGAATTGTGTTTACAAAGTCCATACTTAACACCAAATTATAAGCAAATACATGTAAATCCTCTTAACTGGGTCCAATCCTACTTTGGTCTGAAAAGTGGAAGATTATCCTTTTATTTGGCATAAATAGATAGAAAGCTTTGTGAGGCAGAGCCATCTTTTGTCCAGCAGCAGGAGAGACTGTTTTAGTTCTAAAGAACTTTCTCAGACCAAGAAATTGCAGCCCACTGGGCACAGAAAGCTGGGACAGGCATTGGTGCCAAAGAACAAGGTTATGGAAGCTGAACTGTTTGGCACAATGGGAACAGTGAGATAGGGCAGGACATAGACTCATACTGTGGTAAAAAGGGCCAGGATCCCAGCTGCACCTTCTTGGGTGAGTTATTCAACCTTTTGGTGCTGCATGTCCTCACCTTTGAAATCAGAATAGTAACGACATCTCCTTCCAAGCTTATACTAAAGATTGGATATGCTATTCTATGTAAAACATGCTTAAAACTGTTACCTCCACAGAAACAACTAGCATATTAGATACTAGCTAATATCACCAAATGTTCTCTCTAGCATACTTGAGATTCAAAAATGTATATAAAGCCTTTAAAGGTAATATTTTAAACTTATTATTGTTATTATTACTATTATTATTAATGATAATTATTGTTGTCATTACAATTTATGTACTGGAAATTTAATCCAGACACTCACACATGCTAGGCACGCACTCTACCACTGAGCCCTACACATAGCCCTCTAAATTAAGACTTCAAAACAATGTAAGAAGTGAACAGAATAAGCAAAGGGAAGAAAAATCACCTATCGCTCTACTATTTTGAGACAGTCATTAATGTTCTGGTGTTTTCTCTAGCCTTTTTTATTGTGAAAATACTGTACAGAGAGGTTACAATGATATGGGCAAGATAATGAGTACATTTTTTATCAAACATTGTAGCCTCCTCCTTTGTTTCCCCTTCCCATCCTTTTAGTCTTTTTTAAAATGTAGTTTGCCCTCAGTATTGAGGTGAATTGGTCCCAGGATTTACCCCCACTATTCCAAAGTTTGTGGTTATTGAAGTCCCTAATATAAAATGGCATAGCATTTTCATATAACTTATACACACCTTTTTGTATACTTGAAGGCATCTCTAGATTAGTTACTGTGAATGTATGTTGTCATACTGCATTGATAATGAATTGAAACAGTCTATTCATAGACATAATTGTTGTCAAATATTTTGATATAGTGTCAAACTTTTGAAGACAAGAGCTGACTATGTGTGCACACAGATCTACTGATATCTGAAAGCCTTTTGTATCCATTTAATTCTGGTCTTTGCAAGCTCTTGATGTTAATGAATGTCACTCACTGTTGAAAAGGGAAAAATATCATGCACTTCCACCTTTTTTTTCTAGATTAATCTCCTTTAGGTCTATTCTGGTCTGATCTAATTCATATCAATCCATGATCACATAGAGATTAAGTTCCCAGTGGAAATTAATGTTTCTGCCACCATCAAATGTGTTACCAGACTTCCCCACTGTTGGCTCTTATAGGTGGTATGGCAGCTGGCAGAAGGAAGGACAGGCAAATCTCACCTGATTCTGTGGTGATAGGCAAAGAAAAAAATGTATCCGAATAGAGTGGCTTTGTGAATTCTTTCAGGTCCTCATCAAACAGCTGAGTAAAAGCCCGAATGCTGATTCTGCAAACAAAACAGTTGGAGTGTGAATTAGTGACTCAGCACAGTGGAACGGGTTGAAAATTGTGTTCAAGGAAAAATCTGGGTGGATACCTGGTTATTATGTGTGCAGGGAGAGGGATGAATTAAAGAGTCAGATAGAGCTGCAGGTCATGCATTCTTTCATTCATTGAGTTCCTCATCAAATATTTACTAAGCTACTGCTGGGTACCAGACCTAAGTCTAGAAACTGTGGATATTGCATGGAACAACACAAAACCTCTGCCTTTCGAGGGATTGCAGGCCATGGAGGAAGTCAGGCAAGTGACTCAGGAATGTAGGATGTCAGATGATGAAGACTATGAGAAAAAGAGATGGAAAGCAAAGGGGATGAGGCTGCCTTACTCAGCATGGCCGTAGAAAGACCTGGATAAGAAGACCTTGTACAGAAATCTGAGGAAAGTGAAGGAGAAGTCAGGCTCACAGTTCAGTGGTGACTATTGTCACAAAAATTTGAGGCAGAAAATACCTGGGACCTCTGAGGAACAGCAAGAGACGAACAAGCCCAAGCCTTATTGATGAGTGATCTGCTGTGAGATCAGAGAGGTCCATGAGCCAGACCATGTAGGAATGGCCGATCCTACTCACCATGATGCCATGAGGAAGACCATGGCTTTTGCTCAGATTGACATGGGAAGACTTTGGATGTTGTATTCGACACAGAAGTGAGTGTTGCTGCATAAGAATAGACAAAGGAGAAAAGGATGAAGAAGAAAGAGGGGATGGGAGGATGAGTTGGGGGGATTATAATAATCCAGGTGGAAGATGATAGCTTGGACTACAGTGGTGGTTGAGGTAATGAGAAGTGTTGGGTATTTCAGAGAGGAGCTAGAAGATTTGCTCAGGGATGTGGAGTATGAAAGAAAAGGTGGAATCAAGGGTGATTCTACATATTCTGGCTGGGGAACAAGTGGAAATAAGGAGGTGCTGTATGCAAACATAAGGGAAGAGTATGGAATAGATGGAGGAGTATGGGAGTATCTAGGTAGAGTTTAGTTGTGAGAATAGTAATTCTCAGATATCCATTAAAGCTGATCCATAGCTGAAATATCAATGTGGTAATTGCCATTATTATTTTATTTTCCTATCTTTTTGGCCTTCCCTTCCCTTCCCTTCCTTCTCTCCCTCCCTCCCTTCCTACTTTCCTTCTTTCCTTCCTTCCTTTCTTCCCCTTAATACTGATATTTGAACTCAAGACCTGTTTGGCAGGTGCTCTACCATTGAACTATGCCCTGAGTCCCTATCTCTGCTAATTTTTATCTGCATAACTTTAAAAGAAGTATTCTAACTCTCTAACTCTCTAACCTGATGAATCAAACTTTGTCATGTACTTTCTAGATGAAGGTCTTCCTTAATCAGCTTTGGTGTGTGTGTGTGTGTGTGTGTGTGTGTGTGTGTGTGTGTGTGTGTGTGTGTGTGTGTGTGTGTGTGTGTGTGTGTGTGTGTGTGTGTGTGTGTGTGTGTGTGTGTGTGTGTGTGTTTCTGTATCTATGAGCTGTTCTTAGGGCTTGAACTCAGGGCCTGGGCATTGTCCCTCAGCTTTCTTGCTCAAATCTAGCATTCCACCACTTGAGCCACAGCTCTACTTCCAGCTTTTTGGTGGTTAATTGGGAATAAGAGACTATGACATAGGCTTTCCTGCCCTGAGAAGCTTCCTGAGTAGCTGGGATTACAGGCATGAACCAGTAGGGCCAAGCTATGGTCTCTCCATACAGTATAGGTGAACAAGAATTCTCTATCCCAGCCTGCCCTCCAACTTGTGATTCTTATGCAGTAGCTTCTTTGGGACTGATATTTTAGGCATGTACCACTACCATCACACTAGGCCCAGAACTCATAATTTTGGATATTTGTAACCTTATATCAAGACATTTTCCTTGAGGACCCTGGTTGTAAGGCTATGTTTCTCTTTCTGGAGCAAGTGGAAGTAAGGAGGTGCTGTATGCAAACATAAGGGAAGAATACGGAGTAGATGGAGGGGTATGGGAGGATCTAGGTAGAGTTTAGTTGTGAGAATGGTAATTCTCAGATATCCATTAAAGCTGATCCATGGCTGAAATATCAATGTGGTAATTGCCATTATAAAAAGAGCACCACCAATTCTTAGGGTTGACAGGGCCCAATGGCTGCGGGAACACTTCATGTACCACCACAGAGGGAGAAATGGGTGTTCTCATTCATTTAAGGCTCTTTTTCTTCAAGAGTACTTTTTGGAGCACAGAGTAGTTCCATTTTTATATGCTTTTAAGGTAAATAAATAAGAATATGTCCAGTCCCTATTAAAAGTGGAAGATATAAGCTCATAGTCTTTGTGTCTTTTTAAACTCAGTCTGTGCGTGCATGCGTGTGTGCACACTTGTGTGTGTGTGTGTGTGTGCACACGCCAAAATTCAGTGCCTAAGTACTATCGTTTAGCTTTTTTTTTTTTAAATCAGTTGTGGGGCTTGAACTCTGGGCCTGAGCACTATCCCTGAGCTCTTCAGCTCAAGGCAAGCGCTCTGGCGCCACTTCTGGTTTTCTGATGGTTAATTGGAGATAAGAGTCTCAGGAGGACTTTCCTGATTGGGCTGGCTTTGAACTGCAATCCTCAGATCTCAGCCTCCTGAGTAACTAGGATTACAGATGTGAGCTACAGGCATCCAGCAGCTTTTCTTTTTAAGGATGACACTCTACACTCTACCCACTTGAACCACAGATCCATTTTCAGTTTTGTTTTCTTGGTTAACTGGAGGTAAGAGTCTCACAGATTTTCTTGCTGGGTTGGCTTTGAACTAGCATTCTCAGATTAGCTCTCAGTCTCTTGAGTTGCTGGGATTGCTAGGCTAAATTCAATATTTTTACTAGGCCTTTTTATTTTAAAAAATTTTTGACACCATAAATTATTTGATTTGCATTAAACATTTCTAGGAGAAAGAACAGTCTATTAAAAGCCTTCAGTTGTTCACAGAATGAATTGGAGCTTTTGTACAATGCTGAAAGCCCTCTCTGCACATCACCGGTGAATGGAAGCAGGAATATAACTTTTATAAATCACTCACTACAAGGTAGAGTATTCTCTTAGCAGAGATTATGCATCAACAGGAGTTCCTATGCAGCAGATGCTCACTCAGCTGAGCGCCTGGTCATGTAGCATGTCTCTTCTAGCAAAACCATTGTAATCCATCTAACCTGTAGGCAGTGTGTGGCTTCAGTGGTCCATCACAGAATTTCTGCTGACTGGGATCACATTTTCCACCCAGGCTGTCCATCTCTGCTCCAAGCTTAATGTTAAAACTCTTAGAGTTGCTGTCAGGACTTTCAGTACATTTGCTGGCAAAATAATTGGTCTGGTACATGCGGATGGAGGCATTCTGCCTGTACTCTAGGTAGGAAGGGAGAGGATGCTGTTCTTCTGGCTTTAGGTCATCCCTGCCTGGAGAAGAAAAAGCACAGTTAAAGACTTTCTTGTGACTTAATTTTCTGAGTGATTTTGTAAGGGTGTCTCCTCATCCACTATCTAGCTATACCAGAATACAAATTCTGTGATCTCAGAGCAGAGAAAGGCTCTGAAATGTTGATGAAATTCCTTTTAATATACTCCCCCTCTCTCTCTCTCTTTGTGCTGGTCCTGGCCTTAAACTCCCTGAGCTGCTTTTTGCTCATGGTTAGTGCTCCACCACTTGAGCCACAGCTCCACTTGTAGCTTTTTTTGGTAGTTAATTGGAGATAAGAATCTCATGGGCTTTCCTGCCCAGGCAAGTTCAGCCTCCAGAGTAGTTAAGATTACAGGTGTTAGCCACCAGAGCCTAGTGCTAAATGGTATCTTCTTTCTATATTTGTTATCCTAATTATGTTTTTCTCCAACCAACATCAAAACTAGTTTCACTAAAACTCAGTTTTTCTTAAAGTATGCATGTTAGATACAACACACACACACACACACACACACACACACACACACACACACACACACACACACACACACACACACACCTTTTTCTAGGAAAAAAGCCAGATCAATTGTATGAAGTGATAACATCTCAAAACTCTAGAAAGCTGGAAAACTCCGACTGTGAGTGTCAACCCACTCAAAGAACCCTCTACCTTGCCAATAACCACTGTAGTAGAGCTAATAAGGAAGCTCCTGTGACCTTGAAAACAGGGAAGAGATAAGAGAAAACCTGTCCCAGTTGTACTTCAAGCCAAGCTCCACCTGGCATGCCTGGCTTGATAGTGGCTCTCTGTGAGCCTCTCTGTTATCTTGAGTACAATGTTCAAATTTGGCCCCCAGTTCACACAAATCTCTTTTCTTGTCCATTTGGCTTGCTGTGTGTTTGGGCACTGTGAGCTAGCTTTGATGGTGGTTGGAGAAAAACATAATTAAGAAAATAAATATGATAGAGATAGGATATCGTTTACAATGAACTTCAAGAGGTGGGAGGGATGGTATGATTCATCCCAGCATCCTGGACTCTTATTTAATATTTGCTCACAATGAGTGGATCTCAGAGACATTTTTTTTAAAGTTTATTGGTCTTCATGAGGATTCAGATTCATGTGTGAAGGAGAGATTAAGTATAAAAACCTGAGGTCTTCCCAGAAGTATATTCAGTTCCCCATTTCAGAAAGGTTTCAAATAGAGATTCGTGTGGACTTTTCTTTTGTAAAAATAATGCAGTAATTTATTATCTTTAAGGGGTTTTAATTCAACGTATCAATTTATGAGTATAATGCATTTTGTCTTGTGTGCTTTTCTTTATTTCCATCCTTTCCTAATTCCTTTGTCAAAGGTGCTTAAACTCAGGTACAACATCTCAAATAATTTTTGAAAAATATAAGGAAGGTAAAATATATTAATGATATTGCAGGCACAAACACCTGTTTAGGAGAAATAACATAACTTCAATGCAAATATATACACAGGGAAGTGTGTACCCCAAATGTAACTCTTCTACAGGTGGTTTGTCAAATGCTGCTATATTATAATAAGGTCTAGGGTCACACTTAGTGGTCGCATAGAATGTTGCAGCCTAGTATCTGTGCAGTCTGTGGGAAGTAGGTAGCCACTGCCTATTTTAGGTAACTAGAAAGTGACATTATTCAAAATTTAGTGAAAGAACACTTTTCATGAACATCTTTTCCCTCTGTCAAGTTTTGAGATACATTTGTGAATTTGTGGGCCATTTAGGAGTATATGATTGATTATCTGTGACAGAGATGGGCGAAAGCATTGAGTCACAATGCTGTTTATTTTTTAAAAGAATAAATGCATTGTATTTTGAAGTAATTAAAATATCCCATCAACCCGATTTCCAGATATGGTTGAAGAAAATTTACTTTTAGAAAATAAGGAAGCAGGGTTGGGAAAGGTGGCTCAGTGGTAGAGTGCTTGCCTTGTATGCATGAGGCCCTGGGTTTGATCCCTCAGCACCACATAAATAAAAGAAGCCGTAAGTGGCCCTGTGGCTCAAGTGGTAGGGTGCTAGCCTTGAGCTGAAGAGCTGAGGGGCAGTGCCCAGGCCCAGAGTTCAGGCCCCACGACCGAGGCCCCCCCCCAAAAAAAAACAAAAGAAAAAAATAAGGAATCAGGTAGATATTTTCATGTTGATCTTAAGACAAAGAAAAGGAGACAGAGGTAAGACCACTTCTGAGTGAAGCAAGTGTATTGTTGCTTAACGACAGAACAGAAGTGCACAAGAATGAGACTAGTGAGCTCTGGAAGAAAATTCCATGGGACTCCAATCTCTAAAGTACTCAGCAAAACACTGGACTGGAGGTGTGGCTCAACTGGTAGAATACCAGCTGAGCACATGAGCCAAGGAAACATGAGACCCTGAATTCAAATCCTAGTATTGAGGAAAAAAATTGATGATTAGTGGTTAATCATAAGAGCTCAGTAAAAGAACATTACTATTCTTATCATTGCTATTATTATTATTATAGTTGCCATTATTATATTATTATTATCCTCCCATTTAACAATTAAAACCTAAGGATATTAGGATCTGTTGCCAAGACAGCTTTGGAGAAGATTTGTTACATATCTATATCTAGTGGACACACAAAGAAAACAAAATGATATAAAAGGTAACTTTTCTACGTCAAAAAACTTATCACAGGCGCCCAGACATGACCTTTCAAAAGGCAATTATGTGTTCCAGTAAAGTTCCATAATCCATCCTAACTTACCATCAGCCTCTTTCACCACCACTGTGAAGTATTTCACAGCTCCATTGGTGTCGCTGAACCAGCTGCAGTTGACAGTGAAGTTGATGGAAGATTTGCTAATTAGCACATCTTTTTCATTCACACGAATATGTGGGGGTGGAGGAGGAGGGCCTGGAGAGAGACACAGGAAGGAACCAAGTGGAGTCACAACAGCTGCATTCACCTCTTCAACAAGTCAATGACAGGAAGGACTCTGGTCATCTCCATCAGGCTCCGTGTGTGTGTGTGTGTGTGTGTGTGTGTGTGTGTGTGTGTGTGTGTGTGTGTGTGTGTGTGTGTGTGTCTGCGCGCGCGTGTGCATGCGCACACACACGTGAGTGTTTCTAGCTTCTAATCAAGAATTTCTTCTCTCCTGAAGTGCAGCAAACAGAAGAATGGATTTGAGGGTGATGCATGAAATGCCATGAAGGAGGCAGCTAGCTCCCTGGTTGGTTTTCCTGAAGTTGCAACATCAGATTGTCAAATAGTTCCATTTGTATCAGGCAAAGTAAAGGATTTAAATACTAGCTCATCCAGATACAGTAAGATCACATAACTTGTTTGTTGTCAGGGTATTGACTGTCAGGTACAGGATGCCAGAGAAATGTTTTAATTTTTTGGATCCATGTCAATCTTCTTCCCCAAGTGACAATAGGACAGATTGATCTACAGGTGCACTGTATGCAGAAGAGCAGCGATGAATATGCTAAAGAGAGGTGTGCAGCCCTCCCTTCCAGTGACAGAAACCTCCTCCCCTTTCCCCCATCTCTGTCCAGGGACACTTACGGTCTATCATTGTGATAGTGCTGTCTTCCACCACCTCGCTAGTCACACCAGCTGACTGTACTTTGATGGATATCAGGTACCTCTTATGCGGCACTAGCATCATGATGTTCAGCAGAGATTTTTCTTTCTCTAGCTTTCTGGAGAACTCAATTTCTTGGGTGTCCATTTTTCGGCATTCAATGCTGTAGCCATCGAAGTCAGAATCAGGAGGAATCCAAGAGCAGGCAATGGCTGTAGAGTTCTGGGGCCGGCAGTGCAGGTTTTGTATCTTGTCTGGCTCTAGAGGAGACAAGGTATGAGACAGATCAGCAAATCTGGACACTTGGGTTCAACTTGCTCTGAGATTTAAATAAATAGTTCCCACCATTTATTTGGGTTATTTTATGAGGAAAAAAATTCCCATAGGTTGTTAAGGAAATTTCTGCCTGTCCGATTCATTTTCAAAGAAGGAAAAAAAAACTTTTAAGACATTAAAATTCTGTCACTTTAGGCAATCATCAAGCTTGAGAAGATGTTTAGAAATGGAAATGCACATGGAGCACCCTATCAAGTGGCAGAAATCAGACAAGATGGGGAAGAGGAAGTTAGAAGTGCGCTTAGCCATTCCGGATACACATTTTATTTATCAGCAGTGCACTTTGAGGCAAGTGACTTCCCCTCTCCATGTCCCATCTGTGAAATGAGGTGATTAAGAGTTTCTACTTAGAATGGTGATTACAGCCATTCAAACATTGAAACATCGCCACCTACAACAGTGACAGGCCTAGTAATTCTTCAGTACATGTGAGCCCTCCCAATGAGGAAATTAAGAACTAGTATTCCTGACTTGCTGTCTCTAGGCCCTGACTTCTGTCTCCTTCCTCCATTCTGGCTCCTTCTGCTTATGTGCCATGTTCAGGTGCTGAAGGCACTGTGGTTCCTGGGGTGTCCTTGGATGCTTATTGTTGCTTAAGTTTTGTTGTTGCTGTTGTTTTCTTCCTGACAGAGTAGCTGACAGCTGATACAAGTTGGGGGAGAAAAATGGAATTGCAATTGTAGAATTACTAGAAGTTCAGGGTGGACAAGTCTGAGAGTTAAAAACCTGAAGGCTATACCTACTCACTGGGGAATCCTCCCCCTGCCCCCATATTTCATGAATTTAGCTTTAGGAGCTTGACCAAGTTCTTACACCAAATGTCAGAGAAAAAGAATTTCTTTGTATTTCTGTCAGCAGAAGGGAAAAAGAACCGCTCTGAAAGAAAACTTATCACTCCATTCTTAACAAGATCTTCCCTCAGGCTAAATGAACTAGAGCCAAAGTAAGATGAACCTGCTGATAATGTGTCAAGCCTCTCTGACCCAGGGGAAGGAAATACCTCCAGTCATTCTACCTAACTGAGGAAAGTGTACAATGAAAAAGCAGGACAAACACTTGTGAAGTTTATGGTCCAGAGGCACCACCTACTTGCTACAAAATATCCCCTCCCCCCTGCTTTTTTTTAACCACCTCATTGCCCCAAACCTATAGTGACTGTTCTTTGGTTATCAAGGAAAGAATTATCGGGCTGGGACATGGCTCAAGTGGTAGAGTTTTTACCTAGTAAGCATAATGCTCACCCCCGCCCCCCCCAAAAGGGTATAGTAAAAGAATAATACAGTTTGAAGAGACTAAAGTAGGACTAAAGAAGCATCCAGAACCAGAATCAGATAATATAGCAGTGACACTGGAATGAACAGATGAGGGATCTGAAACAGTAATGATTGTTGTGCAAAGGGCTCCAATGGACAAAGCAGACAGCATGTAAGAACAGATGGAAAATGGAAGCATAGAGACAGGAATTCTAAAATAGAGCCCAAAAGAAAAGCATGAGTTGAAAACCCTGTAACAGAAATGAAAAGTGCTTTGATAGGATGACTAGGAGATTAGACGTGGCTGAAGAGAGTCTCTGAGCTTGAGGATCTATCCAGAGAACCCTCTGAAGCTGAAAAGCAAAGAGAACAAAGATTAATGCAAAGAAACCCCAAACCCTTCAAACCAGGAAAAGAATATTCTAGGACCAACGAGCAAAAACAGAAAGAGGACATAGACATAATGAGATTACCAGATATGGAAGAAAGAAACAAAATTGATTTGACACAGAATGACAGAATTTCCCACACCAAGCTACAGATCCAAGAAGCTCAGAGAACACCAACTAGGATAAAATGTTAGACAACAACCGCAGCAGCAATACCAACAAAACCCCAAATAACCTATACTTATGTGTATCATTTTTATCTTTTCATACTTCATATAGGTCACTGAAAAAAAGGTTAAGGAGGACAGAGAGAGATAGAAAAAAGAATACCTTACATATAGGGATGAAAAGATAATAACTGCAAATGATTCATCCAGGTTAGAGCACACTCATGAGAAATTGAATATTAGAATGAAATTATGTGGAAATTCTAAATATATATTTCATTTAAGCCTTTGTGATGTAGGGTTTTCTGGCACCCACAGCCAATCTCAAGCCTAATATAATTTTCAAAATAAAAATGTCATTAGACATTCTTTATGAAACAAAACATTGAGTCCATCTTTATGACAATTGTCCTCCTTTGAGGACAATTGCCTCATGTGGCAATGCATCTCTTCAATGCTAGCATCCAAGCATGAAATATAATAGTCCAGATGTGATGTGCAAGACCACGTCTACTGGCACTGTATGAACTCTTGAACTCAGCACCTGGCAGGCTGTTGAGAAGGGGTGGCCTTGTGAACTGAGTCTTTCAACCCCCTACTTGGCTGCTATAAGAATGAATCTTGGGACTTGAACATTTTCTATACAAGAGACCAAGAGTCCACATGGCCTGCATTGAACTGTTCACTTGACACCATTTATTATCTTTCCCCATTGCAAGCTCAGTATATGATCTTGTTCTGTTTAAGCTTGCTCATCCTATGGTACCTGCCTTCTGAGGAGAGAAACCAACTTCTGCTGCAGCCTAAGAGAGGTGTACATTGTCAATTGTCCTGTACCAGTACTTGGAAAACCACTGGGGACCAAATTTGACTTTGCTCTGTCTCTTTTTTTGTTTTATCCAGTGCTTGACTATGTTGTTTTACTTGGTGACTCCAATATTAGGATGCAATAGGTGAAATGTTTAGCATCCTGCCCTGAGTTGGATAACAGTTTATGGTATTCTGCTTTGCAGATTAAATTGACATGGCCTTAAAATAAGCTCAAAATTCAGCCTAAGCCTGTTATAAATTAAAACTCATAATCATTACATACAGGTATCTGATCTCAAAATGTTCTTTGAATATGATGTAGAGTGCAGATTCTACCATTCAGAGCATTAATGATTGAAGAAATGAAACAACTTCCTGCTTCAATTTCCAATCTTCAACCAAGAATTATGATCTGATTTTGGAACTATATATGTATAGTGGATAGTAACTGGTGGTTCTGCTTCCAGTTTTGTCCCTATCAATCTCTAATCTACAATGTAGTAAGAGTGACTTTCTGTAGTATGAACATGATTATGCTATCTCTGCTGATATGGACTGGCCCTACTTGGTTCAGAATGAAGTCCAAAGTTGATACCATAGAATATAAGACATTTTATGATAATTTTCTTTATCCTCTCAATTGGCCAGCCCATTCTTTGTTCCTTTGTCAGTACATTCTTCTCTCTTCTTTCTAATTTTGCAATGTCTCATTCTCTCTCTCTGTTCTCCACTTCTTCCCCAATCTCTCCTTGAAGAAGTCTGCTTTCTCCCTAAGTTTCAATTTGGATATGTTTTTTTGCTAGGAACTTCTTATGTTGTTCCATGTGCCCCTAACATCCACTTTTGATGTGCCAGTTACTTCCTTTATTATCCCCCAAATTTAATTATCTATTAAACAATAATACTTCCCATCTTAATTCCATAAGGGCAGAAATTGTTCTTTATAGTCCATTGTGAATATTGAATGACTGAAGAACTTTAAGGAGACTTCTGCCTAAACTTAAATCCAACCAATCCCCAATAAAAATGTGGATTCAAATTAAGCCCCATTGGAATAAGATATTGAACATATACTTCTTCTCACTCCACCTGAAACTGAGGAGTAACCAAACAGGTCATACTTGTCCTCACAGATCCAAAAATTGGTTTGCTGTACGTTTTCCAGGAATCACCACTAACAGTCTTGACACTGAATTGATAGGATCTCCCCGGACGAAGACCGTACACAATGCGTCCTTCTGATTTTCTGTTGCTGTAGGGGTTGAAAACAGTGAGAGCATCTCTTGGTAGCCATTGCAGCTCAAAATCATTGTAGTCTGTCCAGTCAGGGGGTCCCTTCCAGGTGATGGCCAAGGATGTATTTGCAACATCAGCAAATGACAAAAGACTGGGAGGACTTGGGGCTGTGTATAAAAGAAAACAAAAAAATAACACAATTGTGAACCCACCATATACACAAATAAGATCACTGAGAGGCATCAGACCTACTCGTACTGTATATTGTAAGAAGAGATAATATGGCAGCAATAGTAGGAGCTTTTGTATCTGCTATGTTTAAGGAACTATATGAGTGTTTTGATATGCCTTTAAAAATAGTCATCACCAGAACCTCCTTTCCAGGGTGCTGTCAAGCATGAATAGGCCTGAATGGGTTCCAAGTGTATGAAGGTCTTGATTCCATCAAATCTGGGGGCAATAGAAGTGGGTGGAGTTCATAGGAAATGATTCCCAGTTTTAGATCATATTGTTCATCGCCCCCAGTAGGGCATACATATATTATCTATGCCTGCCTAAGACACAAAAACACTCAGGAAGCACATGTTAGAGCAGTACAGTGAAGATGCAATTTGTCTCTATTTTGCAGAACTGAAAACTGAGGCTTAGAGATGGTCAGTGGCCTGGATTCATACAGGTAAGTAGCAGTGCTAAATGAAGGACCCAGGTCTTTTTGACCAAAAGTATGTTCTAGCCTTTGCAAGTTCAGGGGATAGATATATACTAGATACACACTCGCTATTCACCATTATTGATTTTATTTTGCATCCTGAAAGTGATCGTTTGAATACATCTTTAGAAGCCATTTTCCACCCATACTTCATCATGGGTGACCTGGGCTTACCTGTTCTTCCCTCTCCCATGACTTTGTTGCTGAGATCTCCACTGTGAGTTACCACACACAGCGTGTACTTCCTGCCAGGGATAAGGCCATGGAAACGCCACTCTGTCAGGTCTTTGTCTTTCCAATTTTCCTTTTTGGTGCCATTGGGATTGTAGAGAATCAACTCATAAAAATCAAAGTCCCCAGAGGCTGGACTCCAGTTGAACCAAAGGCTGTCTGTTAGGTTCCGGTTGGATCCCTTCAGTTGACTCACGGTGGCTGGGACTTAAACAGAAGAAAAACTCAGGTCTATCCAACACAGAGCGAAGGTGTTTTAGGCATACAGGTGAGTTGTGTATTGGAGAGTATTGCGAAACCAGTTGTGTATATTTCAGGTTCCTTACATCATGTGGTATGTAGGATAGTGAGGTAAAATAAATGAAAACAAAGCAAGTGGTCAGTCTAGAAGCTGGCCATGTACTTCTTAATAAAAAGGTGAAAAGAAATATTCACAAATCATGAATACTAGGCAAGGAGTTTTAGTTTATAAAAGACCCAAGGAATGTTCATAAATGATTCCAGCTCCACCTAGTTTGACCAATGATCTCTGACAATTTTATCATTATGTAAGTCAGCCTATCATGTTTATTTACATTTTATTATTCTATTTTTAAATTTTTTTTTTGTCAGTCATGGGCTTGAACTCTGGGCTTGGGTGTTGTCCCTCCACTCTTTAACTCAAGGCAAGCGCTCTACCGCTTTAGCTACAGCACCACTTCCTACATTTTATTATTCTTTAGACAATAGAGACTGTTGCTCCTTGTTGGGGAACTTTCTCTTTTTAAGGTCAAGACTCACTGTGCAGACTAGGCTGACTTCAAAATTATGATCTTCCTATCTTTCTAAATGCTGGGATTATAGAACTACTGTGCTGGGCAGGGGGATAATTAAACATTAATAGGGAGGTAATCCTTTACCTCCCTATGTGTACAGGGCAAGTTGGCTTGTGAATGGTAATAGCTTTGTAATTCCACTTGTCCTCTGAGCCTATCACAGCTCTTTCATTCTTTCCAGAAGACAAATGGAACATCTGTTATATAATCTTGGGGGTAGTTTCTTCAAAGAACTCCCTTCACCTGCAAAGAGAAATGTTCACTCTTTGTTTATAAAATTGTCTTTTCCTGCTAAGTTGATATCATGACATATTGTTCATTTCATAGGATTTAGGGTGTCCCAACACCACCTTCCTCTAGAATCTGTTGCCTTGGCCTCTTCTCTCCCCTGATTCAGAGCTTTTTGAGGTCAGGGGGTATTGTCTGTCTAGTTCCTTGATCATATCCAGTCAAACTCTGAGCCTGGCACATAAAAACACTCAAAAACTAATGTCATGTGAGAGAAAACAGAGGAATGGAACTCGATTTATGGGGGAAAAAAGCAATTTTGTTGCTTATTTGCAGTGACAGATGTCTCTCTTTCATTTTATCTAGTTCTATGTTTCAAATTCAGAAGCGTTACCATTTGTTTAATTTGCTACTGTTTGTTTAATTTGCACTTGCTTTCACTCCATGGACTTCTTATATAGGAAGCTGAAGGGCATAGCTTGAATCAAGCCACCATGGGTTAAATCTCCCTTGCACAGCTTGTCACCCATAGAAGAGCCAAATTCAGTTTTCACCAAACCCTAGCAAATGGTTAGAGGAAAAAAGCAGGAACCAGTGCAAAAATTGGACACGAATGTTCGTGGAAAATCAAAGATCTGACTTGGGTCAAAAAACCTAATGGTCACAAATTTCTATAAAGCTAGTGATTATATAGCTTGGATAAGAGGAAATGCACAACAGATCAAGGAAGGGCCAGAGAATGTTATTGTGACCATTCCCTTGATGTTCATTCCTGCAGGGCTCTGGGTCTTACCTGTTCGGCTGAATATGAAAGCCTCGTTAGACAGCTCCCCGCTGTGAGTGACAATCACCATCTTGTACATTCGGCCCTGCAGCAAGTTCTGGAAAGTGAAGCTCTGAACTGGTGGCTCAACTTGTGCTCTCTCCTGAAGTGTGCGGTCTGGGTTGTACAGGAAGATGTTATACCAGTTGAGCTCCCCCTCGGAGGTGGTCCAGCTGAACGACAGGTGTCGAGTGGAGTTTTCAGTGATCCTCAGATTGGTGACGGCTGCTGGGACTGGAAAAATCAAGATGCGGGAGAATGAGGTCAAATTGCAGCATGTCCCTGACCCAGTCCAGGAGTAACTAATACCTGGGTGGATACGCTCAGTCTAGAATACATAGTTTTGAAATATGTTGGTTTTCCATGGCTGCAAACAGCAGCCTCCCAAGTAGTGCCTACAGCCTGTTGCTGGTCATGGTTGCCCCTAGGGACGTTGGAGATAGCCTTGTCCAGTGTACCTGCATGTCCCTGATATCTTGCTATTCCCAATTTAGGCTCCGGACAGGGAAGCAAAGTATGTTTGGGAAGCCCCAGGGCATGGTTGGCTAGGGGTCACATTGGCCAAGTGGTCATGTCCGTTCTATACCATGCTAGAGAACAAGGAACATGCGATTGAAGTTCTGTGCAGGTCTGTGTTCCAATTCCCTGGTCACTCAGAAGACTTACAATGAAAGAAGTGGGGATTTGCCAAGTTTAAGGGGAGGATTATGAAGACACACAAGGAGATTGAGAGCAGCTCACTCTTCGTGGCTGTGGGTTTAAATAAACTCCTAATTGTGCTTCCCTCAACAAGGGGCAGACTCTGCACTCATGATGGCTTCTCCCTAATCACACCCACCTCGAGTCCTGCTTCTTGTCAATAAAGCAGGGCCTTAGAGACCCCAAAGCAAAGAAATCTAATGTTTGCAAATTATGGGTATGGAAACTATTAATTTAAAAAACTATTAATTCAATAGATACAGAGAAGCATTTAATACAATTGAATAACTCTTCATGATAAAAAGAAATTCTGAATAAATTAGGTAAGAAGGAGCATACATCAACATAATAAAGGGTATGTGTATATGAAAGCTTTAGCCAACCTTTTACTAAATGGGGAAAAGATGAAAACTTTCTACTAAGATCTGGAACAAGACCAAGATATTTATTCTCACTGCTCTCTGGAAATCATAGCCAGAGCCATTAGACAAGAGAAAGAAATAAAAGATACCCAAGGGAGTCAAATTAACCCTGTGTTAAATTAATAACCTGGTAATCAAAAATAAAAGGTTCACACTAGGATTTTGCAAACTATTTGGCCAACTGTTAGAAACAACCTGTGTCTACAATGCTGGTGGAGTTGTTGCTGATTCCTTGGAACTTGTAAGATACCAGTGGTAAATTTATTTTTAAGTATTTTTCTTTGTAATTATTAGGACTGTCTTCAATTCATGGCTTCTTTTTCAGTGTTTAAAAAATGCTGTTTAGGTTTATTTATTTTTATTTTTTTAGTACTAGCACAGAGTCCACAAAGGTGAGATAAGAAAGTAGAAAAGGAGATATATCAACAGATACAGTGATTGAAGTAATACCATTGCTGGAAGGGGCCATGAGCCAAGGAATGTGGTAGGCCTCTAGAATCTAAAAAAGAGCAAGAAATAGATTCTCCCTCTCTTGACACCTGACACCTTTATTTTAGTCCCATTTTGAGTTCTAACTTCAAAAATATACAATAATAAATTTGTGCTGTTTCAACACTTTGGCATTGCAAACTGACAATTGTATAGAAAAGGAATAGAGCCAGTTTTAAGGGGGAATATAATTGTGTATGATGGGCTAAAGCTGTGGGGAGAGGCTGCACAGGAAGTTCAGAAGATATAGAAACATTATGTCATGGTGAATGTTGCTTCTATGTGAAGAAACAATCATCATTCTCATTATTGCTTTACCCCTCTTATCTTACATTATTGCACAGTAGCCGACAATGAGATAGCTAGTAGAAAATACTACGTTGTGATAATTACCTGTTCGACCTTCAGCTTGGGCTTCCTTGCTAAAGAGGCCCCCACTGACAGTTAGAATCTGTATCTTGTATTTCTTGCCTGGTGTTAGATCTTCAAATTTGTGCTGTTTTGCAGTGGCTGGTTCTGAGATAT
This sequence comes from Dipodomys merriami, assembly GCF_024711535.1. Taxonomy (NCBI): domain Eukaryota; kingdom Metazoa; phylum Chordata; class Mammalia; order Rodentia; family Heteromyidae; genus Dipodomys; species Dipodomys merriami. The sequence goes on from NW_027202271.1 coordinate 30,538,692, forward strand.
TGCTCAGAAGGATCCCATTTTCATTTAGAAGCAGGATATCATATCTTTCTGCCATACCAACAGACTTTTGCCAACTTACTATTAAGGAATGACTGCTGTATGCATTGTCTGTAATTACTCCCTTAACAGAGGCTGGGACTACAGAGAAACAGAAGAAAGGAGAAGATTCAGTTTATATCAGTGCAGGTGAAGCTGATTTAACACTTGAGTCTTGAGTCAATAGCACGTCTGTGTAGCTAAAAGGTGTAAGCATGCTAAACAAACTTACATTGCAATGAACAGCTTGGATGACTGAATTATGTATCATGTGTAGACTTTTATTTCCAACACAATTTAAGTCAAAGCTTCCAGCTTCAACTTAAGCAGTACCATGTAATATTTTCCCTACAACTCTGATGTAAAAGGCAAATTAATAGTATTAACTAATAATACTTTCCATTCTAGATTTCTTTTCTCATTCTATATGATCTCCATAGAAGACTGCCTATAATCCCATGGTTTAAGTTGTTGCCAGCATAAGGATGACTCCTAAATTTAAACTTAGTGTCCTGGTTTTGCAAATTATCTCTCTCCCTACGAGTTTCACAGACACTCAACACTCAAGGGCCCCAACTAGAACTCCCCATTCCCATCTTCAACTTTCTTCTTTTCCTTTTCTTTTGTTTCCAGACAGAGCCTTGGCTATGTAACCCAGGCTGGCCTTAGACTCCCAATGAGTGCTGAATGCTGAGACATCATGCATGAGCTACCATGCTCAGCTTCCTCTGCCAGCTTTCTTATTGTCCTTTGTTCCTCTCTCTGGACTCAAGTCACAAATAGGTTGTCATTGTCTTCTATATATAATCAAGCACAAGTCGTAAAATGTCTGTGTCTAAAATCCTGTATCCTTTGAATCAGTCTATTTCCCCTTCTTTCCTATTACTGCCTTAGGATAAAAGCATCTCTGATCTACCTGACTGCAACAGCCTTGTCTTACTATTTCCACTGCTTCATACTCCACACCATACCCAGCATATTCTCACAGCACTCCCTTGTCAAGGGCATATAAGTGGCTCTCTGTAATTCTACAATACCTCACCCAGGCATACAAGGCTCTTCATGATTTGCTTTATTTACTTGCTTGGCCAGCTGGCTCACATCCTTTATTCTAGCACATTAAGCAGCACATGGTTCTCAATTGTGCTAAGCTTTCTCTCTTCTCTAGGACTTTGCTTTTTCTGCTGGGACCAAATTAACACATACCCTCTCTCCCATATATATATATATATATATATATGTATATATATATATACATATATATATATGTATATATATATATATATATACACACATATCCTAGAAGACTTCTTAGTCTCTGTTGACATATTACTGTCTCTGGGAAGTCAGCCCAATTCTTCTTTTTCTTCCTATAACATCCTGAAATTACCTTTATTTTTTATTTACAACTTTGCACAGTTATGGTTTACTTATTTTTTATTTCTTTATTAGATATGAAGTTCTTGACATCAATGTTCTATCTCACTACTGAATTCTGACTTTGTTGAACTCAGTGCTTGGACATGAGGGCAAGCTTGTCAACACATTTATAGTGCATCTATGCAAGTGAAATACAGACATAGTAGGGCATGAAATAGAAGGCCCTAAACCCACAACTACATGAATGGTCACGAGAATGGCATGAGATGATCATATCACAGTAGTTAGAACATGAAGTTTGGTGCCAAATTATGAATTATGGCTGTAGATCTCATTTCATTTATCTTTGTAAATGTATCCTGAGTTTTCTGAGTTTTACTTTCCTCATCTATAAGATGGAAATCATAACCATTGATTGGTAGTGTCATTTGGTGTCATTTTACATTTCTGGCTATTGTAGTCATTTATTTTTGTTTTTAAAATAACATACTGTGAGTGATTTGCCATTTACAATTACCTTACTTTTGTTTAACAAAATCTCCATGAAAAAAAGAAAATGCAAAATAAAAAAAAAGAAGAAGAAAGGTTCTTGAACCCACAGCAAAGTGTACATACTTGGGGAATTTTAAATTTGGAAATACTTTGATTTGTGAACAGCTAAGCCCATTCACCATCCCATTGTGGGGACCCACAGGGCAGTGTATACTGTGGACCTCCCTAGGTCACAGGTGCTTACCTGTTCGTCCAAGTGCATCTACCTGGTTCTTCAGGGACCCACTGAGTGAGGCAATCGTGATCAGGTATTGTTCTCCGGCCTCCAGTCTGTGGAACGTGTGTTCAGAGATGTGCTTAGGGACCGTCTGGGACTCAACCTTCTGATTCTGCCTGAATGCTGACACCACATATGAGTCTATATCTCCACTGCCAGGGGTCCAGGTCACTGTCAAGCTATCTGTTGCTCCATTGGGAGAAATATGAATATTTTTGACAGCACTAGGAACTGAAGAAAAGAAAAGAAAGTGAAAAGCAATCAACTTAGAGAAAAAAAAAACTGTAGGGGAAAAAACTGGAAAAACAAAGTTGTCACGCAGAATTGAGGGGGTCATTTCATCCATAGTACTGTCAAAAAATTGTCAAAAATTGGCCTGTAGCTGGGTAGTAGTGGCTCATGCCTATAACCCTAGTTACTCAGGAGGCTGAGATCTGAGGATAGTGGTTTGAAGCCACCCTGGTAGGTAAATCCAAGAGACTGTTACCTCCCATTAACAAGAGAGGGCAAGGCTGAAATGGTAGGGTGTGACCTTGAGTTAAAAAGCAAAGCAAGATCTAGTAGCTCTGAGTTCAACCCCACTACTAGCACAAAGGAAAATGTCATGCTTTTTATGTTTCACCATCTATTGAAAGAGTATGCATGAAAAGGGTCACTTTTCCATTTTTCCTTTATTTTTTTTCTTTCAGATGTGGAACTTGAACTCAGGGCCCAGGTGTTGTCCCTGAGCCTCTTTGTGCTCAAGTCTAGCACTCTACCACTTGAGCTACAGTGCCACAAAGCCAGCCTGTGCTGAGATCCTCAGATCTCAGCCTCCTGAGTAGCTAGGATTACAGATGTGAGCCACTGGCATCAAGCTTTACTTTACTTTTAAACTGCAGATGATGAAGGAAGTTGAGAAAGAGAGAGAGAGAGAGAGACAAAGAGAGACAGAGACAGAGCAGAGAGACAGCAACAGAGAGACAGAGACAGACAGAGACAGACAGAGAGAAACAGAGAGAGAGACAACAAGAGAGACTATGGCTAATGAGTAGAAATAAAAAATGTCAGCAAGGGGCTAGTTAGAATGCTTCCATCCCAATTTTGGTTTTCTTATTTACTACCTATGTAATAATAAGCAAATTATAAAATTTTATTTATATTGAACAAAATACAGATATAAAGAGATCTGCTGTGAATCTAGCCCATGGTAACCCCAATAAATATGAACTATTATAGCAATATTGTTTAAAAATCCCCAAAGAAGGGACACACCCACAAAAGTTTTTAAAATTAAAATACAAGATACAAGTCAATGTTATTTCTCCCCTACAAAGTATTTCACTTTTGTTGATCTTGTTTGAACAATATCATTACCATTATCAAGATAACTCTCTCCTTCTTGCAATCTCATACTCCTTCAAATCTTGTCAAAATATTTGGGCTACCCACTATGTTAAATACATCTCCATTCATACTGGGGTTCAAGAACAATATTTCAAATTACCTGTTAAACCTTCAATGAAGGCTGACTGTTGTACATCTCCACTGATGGTCAAGACAAGAATCTTGTACTGGCGCCCTGGTGTTAGGGAGGTAAACCGAAACTCTGTTGCAGTATTTACCAGGTGAAAAGGAGGAAATACTTTCATGTCATTGAAAAGGAGCTGGATCTCATACTGGTCCACATCCCCATCAGCTGGTGACCAGGTCACGTACAGGTCTTCAGTGCTTCTGTTCTGCAGTGTTAGATCCTTTACAGGCTCTGGGACTAGGGAGAAAAGTGAGAAATCACATCAGGGAAGAACCTGATCAAATTTACTTATGTAATCATTTATGAAATCACATTCAAGGAACTGGAAAACATCTCTTTTCTCCAAATAAACCACTTGAGTTACTTCATGCACAATGAAACAAGAAAAAAATTGGAAGCAACTATTAGAATTGTGATTTTTTCCTTTACAGAAATCTTGGTAGGATATAATTACAAAAAGAGTTATGATCTCAATCATAAGATACAATGAGAAATCTGGAATTTTAATGCCTCTATGCAAGAAGAGATGGAAGACAAATTGAACATTGGGCCTTCTTACTCCCTTACCCTGCTCACTTTTATCTACCAATAAATATTCTGTTGTTATAAACCATAGTTTATCCAAATGATGTTAGATACAAGTAAAGCTTAAAAGGAATGCAGTGTACAAATCAGTAAACAGAGAAAATTCAAGATGCAGACAAATTATTTAGCCAATGCCTTTAAGTCCAGCCATCAGCAGCTTTTACAATCTTTCCACTTACTTGTTCTTCCATTCCCTTGTTCACTGGCTTCATATTGCCCACTTTTTGTACTAACAGTGACACTGTACAACCGTCCAGGGATGAGCTGAACAAATACACACTCGTTTTCTGACTTGGGAATGTTCTTGGTTTGAATGAAGTTGTGTTTGTTTTTAATGGTGACTTCATAATGATCAAAATCTCCTGCGGCATGCACCCAGGACACCTTCAAAGAATCACTGCTGGCAGAGTTGCTAACACTGACTCCTTGGACCTTGTTGGGCACTGAAAAAGAGAACAGAGAGCAACCTCTCATAAATGGAAAACTAGGAGGGTAAAGAAAAACAACTAGATATTCACTGCACATAAAAAACCCAACCCTTCAACCTCCAGATCACAGGGTTCTGAAGAGGGAAGATTGTTCAATTAATTGAATGGTTAAATAAGTCTCTTAACTGAATCTGAAGAGTGCATTCTAATCCTGCTGTTTGCCTCCACAAAACATCATGTGTAAGATAGAGAATGTTAAAAATAATAATTAGTATGCTTACTATGAAGAGGGTGAAGATATTAATAATTGCAACCCATCTTAGAAACTCTAGATGTGATTAAAAAGTTACCAAGCAAAGTATAAATAACCTAAAAGGAAGATGGAAGAAGAAAAAACCACATCTGTTTTATTAAGATATAAAGAAATGATTCACATCATTAATCGCAAGGAAATAATAATGAAGACCATAGTGAAATAACATTTTGCATTCACTTGACCAGCAAAATTTAAAAGCCTTGTAAAACCAAGTGATTAATTGCTAACTATATTCAGGGAAATGTTACATAATAGGCAACAGTTTTCTTCTTGTTGACTCAAGACATAAAAAATGTGGATTTCTTGCCCTTCACATCACACACAAAATAATCTCAATAGTATAATGACAGAAAAATCCAAGTTCTCTCCCAAAGATGACATGTTATATTTAAAACACCTCGTTTTTGCACAATGTTTGAACAACTAAAAGTTCCTTTTTAAAAAATTCATAGTTTTCGGACTAGACATGGATGCAACAAAATGATGTAAGATGAAAGCAAGAGAGAGACAAACGTGAGTCAAGACCCTGGGATGGGTTTGAGAGGTGATAGACATTATTGTATAAATCCTAGCGTTTACATTAAGCAGCAGTTTCTCATGTACATCTTGAAAAATATCTATGACTACCAACTAGATGTCCTACACAATGTAAGTGGTAGTTTGCTGCATTATTTTCTGAACCAAGGACATTTTTTGAATAATGTCTGCAGTTTTGTCCACCTGAGGCTCTTCCCCATAAACAAACAGCCTATATGCCCAGTTTCCCCTTCCAAGCCACAGTAAAATAGCAATTTCAGTTTTGGCATCTAAGCTACATTTTCCACAATGTTTATACATTGCATTAACATTTTTGTTACTTTTGTATTAATTCTATTTATATTAGAACATAGCTCATCATAGCAAGAGAAGTTTGTTTTTCTTCCCCCTTTCGATACCTAAAATGAATTAAAGTTTGGTTAGAATTTAGTGACTGCAGAGTTAAGACATTGTACATGTGGACTACAAAAGGTCAACAATCCAAGCAGTTTACTGAAGGCAAAGTAGAGATGACAGTAAGGACAACTAGACTGAATACCATGGTAAGTCAATAAAAAGTCTCTCCAGGTGGAACTGGAAGTGCTTTGCAAAACCTGCCTTGCTGCATAGTGAGACGAGGTGACACAGAATTAGACATACTGCTATTGTCACCCAAAAGTTTGAAGAAGAGCATTAGAAAAAAGAATTAGGATAATCAGCCAAAATCAGTAAGACAACAATTTAGGCACGAGTTACGAATCGTAAAAATCATTTGCTTCTGATGGCTTGCACCAAATCCAAGTTTGTACTGCTAAAAGAATCAAGAGGGTACTTTGAAAGAGAATTGCTTTTCTTACCTTGAGGAGCAGTCTTAATGAAAGGTCTTACATTGTTAAAGTCATAGAAACTGGTAATGTTAATGAATAAATGTTGATGGGAAGCAAGGGGTTAGAAAGTATGTGACATATCCTTAATTTGTACTGATTTTTAGATTCAGTATAAATTGACCTATGTGAGACTTTCACATAAGTCTGCTTTGTAAGTAGAAATCAGCTTTTCACATTGAAGTCCTGACTGTGATTATCAGTATAATTAGAATGTAGATGATTTGACAGCAAGGATAATTTCTCTGTATCCCTGACAATGCTCTCAAGTATGGCTCTGAAAATAGTCAACTATGTGACCTCGGAGAAGCCATACTTTTTGGGACTTTTTCTCCATATGAGAAGATGGAAACAGATTATTATGAGGGCTAATTCAATTCAAGCATTCTGTAATGATGTAAAACAGTAGTTTTGGGGAGAACTATAGAAACTACAAAATTTGAAAGCCTTGGACTCTCTCTCTCTCTCTCTCTCTGAAGAAATGTACATGCTTTTCTCTATCCCTTACAACTCAATGGGTAATTTTACAGTTCTGAAGTCCACTCATGGGCCACCAGGGGAAAAACCTTCATCCAAGTGATTTCTGATTATTCATATAGCACACACTTGCTGAGTATCTACTGGGCCTCAGACATTGTGTTAGACAGTAAGATGGGGCCTGTTATCTCAGATCTTCATGGAAAAAGAGACATTTTCACATGCGAAAATCAATCCAGAACTCAGTAGGAAAGACTTGACAAAATATTGATATCAACCTTAAGCAGAAATCTCAGCTGTACACCCCAGAAAGCATAAATGGTGGCTGTCTATATTTAGTTCTTTCTAGCACATCAAAGGCCTGACATTCATTTGCTAAGACTTTTGCTTCCTAGTCTCAGAACTATAAAGGTCCGCATTGTCATCTGTGAAAATCTCTTGACCAACATTATTTTTCAGGAAGGATTTTAGAACAGAGAGAGAAAGAGAAATACAGAGAGAGAGAGAGAGGGGGGGGGAGGGAGCTTTGTAGGCTTTGCAATGGATTAGAACTAAGTTTAATTCCAGGATATTTAATAAGGTTAACAATTGGGTAAATTTCTTAACCTTCCTGAACCTGGTTTCCAAATCTGTAAAATGGGATTTTTTTGGGGGGGGGGTTGGTTGTGGGGCTTGAACTCTGGGCCTGGGCGCTGTCCTTCAGCTTTTCAGCTCAAGACAAGCGTCTACCACTTGAGCCACAGCGCCACTTCTGGTTTTCTGATGGTTAATTGGAGATAAGAGTCTCATGGACTTTCCTGCCCAGGCTGACTTTGAACCAGAATCCTCAGATAGGCCTCCTGAGTAACTAGGACTACAGGTGTGAGCCACCAGCACCCAGCTAAAATGGGATTTTTTCGTGACTTTTTCAAGCAAGAAGTTTCAAAAGATGGGCTACTTAATACATGCAAAGCCAGGTTCCAAGAACCAAAAATACTCCCTAAACAGAAATACTTGTTACACTACTTGAATATCATATGAATTCTAGTGACAAAAAACTTCCCATATAGGTTATCAGCAGGTGGTTCTTGAGCCAAAAAGACTCTATAACAATTTGTGATCTCAGCTTCCTTTCTTCCTGTCTCCCTGAAGTGTCCTGAGCCTCACTGGTTGGTTCTTAGGAAGTCCAGAGTCTTCGCACATCCTTACCTGTCCTCTCTTGGCTGAAGGAATGATTTTCATATTTGCCACTCCTGGTAGCAATGGTCACATTGTAGAGGCGGCCTGGGGTGAGAGAGCTGAAGGAACATTCACTGACAGACTTGGCAACGATGAGAGACTGAACCACTGTGCCCTCATGGGAGAGTGTCACCACATAATTATCCACATCTCCAGGTGCCGGCAGCCAGGAAACTCTGAGGTAGTCATTACGACCAGAATTGTTCACCGTCACTCCACTTACACTAGAAGGAACTGTGGTTTCGAAAAAAGGAGCGATTAAAAATAGACACACACAATCAAAAGTTCAAGTCACTTATTGTGGGGGGTAAGGGTAGGGGAATCAAAAGCTGAAGATTAAGGAGAATTCATGCGATTACAGAGGAGATCAAGGAAGAGTGAGGATTTTACTTCAGCCACTGGAATCCAGGTGCTTCCATCAGAAAGCTAAGCAATGCTGAAATGCAAAGAGGCCTTTGGATGTCTCTGAAATACAAGCATGTGGCGATTACATCTTTATGGGGCTGCTATTTTAAGTGAAGGTATTTTTATGTGAATGTGTCAGGAATTTCCCTCGAGAAAAGTGAACACACATTTTAACAGTCCAAATGCATCAACTTGAAGCAACATCACCAATAAAGCAAAGGTGTTGGTGAGAAAAGGTAAAGAACTGAATAGCTTTTCTAAAGATGTTAGAGTCTGGTAACATCTTCTGTCTTCTGTGATGAAATCATTCCTGGGGAGTTTAACAGCTAACACAAACTCCAGGTACCTGTTTTCCCTTTGCAAAGCATTTTCTGCCCTCTAGTGGTAGGAAACAAGCCTAAAAGTCTAGCCTGGACTCAGTACTAAGTCTGGAGTCATTCACTGTTAATGGTGATATTGGTCTGGTCTTTCTAATGTCAACTGTAACTGTTTGCTTATATCAGTTGTAAATCACTGCCACAAACATTTACTGATAACCTACTAAGTACCAGATATACAACATTGGGAAAGAAATGAATATACTCAGGAGAGTATATAGATGGAAATCAGGAATTGTGGTATTGAATAAAATTGTACTAAAGTATCTAGTAATCAGCTCTGCCATTAGTGAATATCAGAATAAAATTGTACATTATATATGGACTGCACTACTGTTTTTAATCATAGTTACATCAGCTGATTATTTCCATGCAATTGTCACTTATGAGTACATCATATATAATGGACAAGATTTGGCTAAATGGCTCTCACACTCCTAATCTAACAGTGACCTGATTTTGTAAATTAAGACCCAAAGTCTACTTCACATAAAAATTTTACAACAGGACTCACAGAACAATGGAGCAATGAGTAGCAGGTGTGCTAAGCAGGGTATATCTGGGGCAAAGATAAAGAAGATTGAAAACTTGAAATAGATTATTGGCAACTACAAAAATGTAACAAGGAAACCTGTTGAGGATACTATTTCTTAGATGGAAGGATACAGGGATGGGATAGAGGGGATGAAATTGATTGGAATAGGGTGTAAACATATGTGACGATGTAACAGTGAAATCCCTGTATGCATGACTGATATAAACCAATACAAAAAAAGAGAGAGGAGAAAGAAGATGCCAGTAAAGACAGATGGCAGTGTCTTCAGCCACAGAATGGGACAATGGGTCCACAACAGTAAATTTCGGTCAAGATCACAAAAATCCTTTTCAATAATTTAGTTGCTCCTCTACTACTTTATAAAAGTAACGTTTTTTGGGTTTGTTAAGTGGGGAAGTTTCATGCTTTTAGAAAGAGAATGTCCACAACTAATACTTAGTCTTAGGGTGTTGGGGATAAAGAAGAATCCCCCAAACCCAACTTAACAATTATGTAAAATCAAGTAGGCAAGGTCAGAGACCTGATTGTGAATTCACCAATAGTTATCGAAGCTTCTGTTGAGTTTATTTAATTTTTTTGCTAAGGAACTGGAATGCAAATGTCAAATATTATATGAAATAACATAGTGTGTTATTATGTTTATGTATTTTCATTACATTAGGTAGAAAATCATATTTCCTTCTTTGATGTCACATCTCTCTGATATATACACATATATACATATATGTGTGTATATATATATCTCTATATATCTATATCCATCTATCTATCTATCTATCTATCTATCTATCTATCTATCTATCTATCTATCTATCTATCTATCTATCTATATATGTAGTTGCAGTGACACTAATTTGAACATTTAGCTCTCTGGCCCTGTTTGACAAGTAATATTCAAGTCAGGATCATTATTTATATGGCAGATAGTATTGAGCACTTGCTTAATGTTGCTTATATAAACATATGAGACTTTTATCCAAGAGCAGTGGCACTTGCTTATAGTCCCAACTAAGAACTAAGGAAGGATGGCCAACTTAAACCTCAGGTCACTTTGGGCAACATAGCAAGTCTCTCTCCTTCCCTGCCACCTGGTGTGTGTGTGTGTGTGTGTGTTTGTGTGTGTGTGTGTGTGTGTGTGTGTGTGTAGACTACTTGAAAGCTATATCAACTCAACTTTTGCGAATTAATGAGAATCTTCCTCTGTTTTGAAGCCAAGGATGTGAAAAGGAGTGGGAGATATCTCATTACTTGTTTGTGTTAAGTGGGACATAAACATTTCAAAGAAATCAACTGAATGAGAGGATAAGTTTAGGTATCAAATGATTATCACACCATTGTGAAACTTCATCTAAGCCAGGGCACTGGTAGCTTATGCCTGTAATCCTAGTTACTGAGGAGGCTGAGATCTGAGGATCACAGTTCACAGCTATCCTGAGACTCTTATCTCCAATTAACCACCAGAAAACTGGAAGTGGAGCTGTAGCTCAAAATGGTAGCGTGCTAGCGTTGAGGAAAAGAACTCAGGCTGAGGCGCTCAATTCAAGTCCCACAACCAAAAAAAGAAAAAAAAAGAAAAAGAAAAAAATAATCTAGAAGCTCTGAAATGTTTGTTGGATACTTTTGTGTAATTCAGTATTCTCTCCCATCTTTGTGCATCAGCCAGCTTTCCTGTCTGGATGGTATTGATAACTGACTTTTAGGAAGGAAAGAAATGGGCTTGCTTTTTAGGATCAGTTGATGGGCCAGGAGTGTCCATGAACTCGGATGTCTGTAGGTTACAGACACACACATCTCTACCTCTTACCTGTTCTTCCCTCCACCACCACTTGCCGGGAAGCGATCCCTCCACTCACTGTCGTCACCACCACAGAGTAGAGGCTGCCTGGTTTGAGTGAGTGAAAGCTGTATCTGTTGGTCTCGCGGGACACACTTTCATTTTTGATGACCACATTTTCATGGATCAGTAAGACTTGGTAAAATTCTATGTCTCCTTGTGCCTTGGTCCAGTTAGTGAACAGACTATTGGTCATTCCTTGATTGGCCACGTGTAAGCCAGTCACTTGAGCTGGCACTGAAACACAGGAGACAGAAGACAGAGCAAATTATACTTGGTTACCATAAGTGGGTATGAGAAAAAGGAGTCAGAAATGGAGGCTGGCTTGAAAGTATTAAGAATAAATATTGGTTTTTGCCATAGGCTCCTCACTCTGTTTCCTGTGGCACATGGGCAGCCATTGTCCTGATGTGGCTCTATTACTAGGAAGAGTTGCTTGTATGGAAGATTTTAATAAAGTGATTTAGGACCCCAAAATGACACGATACATGCATATTATTTTATATTTATATTATATCATATTATTTTAGAAATATTTTATACTATATTATACTGCGTATACTTAGTATTTAATTTAAATACTTAATACTTTAAATATTAAATCTTTTTATTTAAATACTAAAGGCTGTTGTTTTTAATATGACCTTATATGTTTCCACTCCACAAGAATTCAAAGCTCTGTGAGCTACTTAAGCCAAACCTATGTGATCTACTTATGGTCTAGCAGATCAATGACTCCCAGCTGGACACATTCTCAAAAAGGCGATTCTTATGAAACATGGTAATCCTACAATAATATAATAAATGATAGCATATAGAAAAATAATGATTATAATTATAACCACTGCCAGTTATGTGCTAAGTGACTTCTAGAAGTTCTATGATTTGATACTCATCCAAAGCTCTATAAAGTTAATTTTCTTCTTCCCTTTCCTAGTGAGTACAATGCAAGTACTTTTAGCTTCTATCACAGTGCTGACAAGTTAGCAAATTGGGACCCACTGTCACATGTGTGTAACCATGTAAGCCCCTGACACCTTTGTGCTAGCAGACTCTTGCCACTTCCAACTTGTCTATTAACCAATCTTATACACCGACATGAAAATTGGCAATTGGTTGTAGTATATTTCACTTTGTGCCTCTTCCTTGCATTATAGTAATCAGACAAAACTCTAGCATCCTTCTTAAAAGTTCATTTACTTTTAGATTAAGATAGAAACATTCATTTAAAATGCTTACTATCAATGGATCAGCAGATGGCATTCCAATTTTAAATTTTATTGAGAAAGCAAAATAACTACAATAACTAAAACAACTGTGGGAAAATAAAGGACAAAGTTGCAGGATTGAAAGCACTAGGTTTCACTAGTAAGCTATGATTAACAAGACAATAGAATACTGGCAACGGGCAGATGGACACACGCACTGATGAAATGGCATCAACAGTCCAGGCTAAGACCAGTAAATATAGTCAATTATTTTCTTTTACATATATGCCTTTGCATTAAATGAAGAAATTGATTGTTCCCTAACAAAACCCTAGAATGGTATTTTTCAATGTCTTAAGAGAAAACAACTTCAAACATAAAACTGAAACAGAAGAAAATATCTTTCAAGTGGTATAACTACCTATCCAACCATTACCCAAAACTAGCAAACGAAAACCAAACAAAATGTAAGACTGCAGGTTTAGAGCTACAGAAAGACATATCCAAAACAAAAGTGGAGAGACTGCCCTCCTAGAAACTCTCACAAAGAAATCTGAATAATTTCCTGTATAATGAAGGACAATATATCCCAAATGAAACTTCTGAGATACAGAAAGAAAAGATGAAGGAAATATGTTAAGTTGGGAGACACATGTAAAGACCTCTGCACTATTTAACGCAATTATAATATCATTTGTGGAGTTTCAAAGGCAGAAATAAAACAGGATAAAAATACCATATGAATTGAAATGGGAACTCTTTTTTTTAAATTTAATTTTATTTTATTTGTGAACATACTGTACAGAGGACTTACAATTATATGGGCAGGATAATGCATACATGAAATGGGAACTCTTGATGAAGGCACTACTTCCTGTTTTGCTGAGCAAATGAGAGCAATTCTGAGACAACAGCCTGACATAGTATCTATCCACCTGTTGGTGCCTGTAGCCATTTACTCCCCTTCCAGCTAACATGGAGGTGAAATCAGTTCTGTTCCTTGTCTTGTGGCCTCTATTCATCCCTTTTGCCTACTCACAGAATCACAGTAATTTTTGCCTTTCTTGACACCATCATCATATTCTCTATTCTTCTAGATTACTGCCATCAGCATAAAAACATGTTCTTATTTCTTCAATTAAAAATAATCTTCCTTTCAACCATTCTCTCTTCTCAGTGCCAATTTCTCTGTTTTCTTTGCAATAAAACTTGTTGGGAGGATTATTCACTACTTTATTTCAATTTTAGTAAAATAAAACCCAAGCACAATAAAAAGAACTATTGTAAAACAAACAAGCAAACAAAAAAACCCAGAAAGAACCCACCCTCACCAAATGCTAATAGATAGCATACCCAGTTGGCATAACAAGAACTTTGTAAACATTTGTAAGATGCACGTTCAATCATTCAGCAGGCAAAACACTGTAAAATCTAAAATTTGCAAAGGTAATTACCTGTTCTTCCTTTTATTGAAGAGGAATTTTTTAAGTCTCCACTAATACTGGTGACAGTGGCTGTGTATTTTCGGCCGGGCTCCAGGTCCGTGAAAGTGAATTCTTTAGCGTCTTTGGAGAGTGATTTGTGGATGAGTAAGAGTTCTCTGTCAGCTAGTGAAATGATGTATCTCTCCCATTCTGCTACAGGTGTCTGCCACATTATGCCCAGTGAGGATTCATTGGCATGTTTGACACGAAGCTGGAGGACAGCCAGGGGGACTGAAGAAAAGAAAAGGTCATTGATTGACTCCACATACTGTCCTCATGGAATACTTATGGAACAGTTCTTAGAAAGCTGCTCTCTTCTATTCTCAGAAGTGTTCCTCAGAACATTTTTTTCTCCTGATTTTTTTGTGGGGGGGAGCTGGTAGGCCTGGCACTGTCCCAGCTCTTCAGCTCAAGGCTAGTGCCCTACCACTTGCGCCACAGCGCCACTTCTGGTTTTCTGGTGCTTAATTGGACACAGGTGTCTCACGGAGTTTCCTTCCTCAGGCTAGCTTTGAACTGTGATCCTCAGATCTCAGCCTCCTGAGTAGCTAGGATTACAGGTGTGAGCCACTGATGCCTGGCTCCTGAATATTTATATTAGAAAAAGAATTACAAAAAACTTTATAGAACATCACCAGAACTATGAATTCAAAAGAATGGGAAACATCATTGGAAAAGTCATTTAGTTTGATCACATATTACTTTGAGCTTATCTTTCCCTACATATTCTGTGATACAAATGTATTTTAACACATCCTCTCATGCACAAACCCATAAAGAAAAGTCTATGTTTAGTATCAAAGTGGAGTGGAAAGTACTTGTTACCCTATAGCTAAGAAAGACTACATGCTTCCTCTTTCATTTCTAGGCAGGAGCTACTGCTGGGTGAGGAGAGGGAAATAATAGTATATGATTAAGGAATCCTTTGTGCAAGCATTCAAAATTATTTCCTTTTTCGGAGGAAGTGCTTCCATTTCTTTGCAAGATTTTATTACAATTTCTAGGACATACTTCTCAGAGTAAGTGTTGATCCCACAAAACAAGAGGGAAGACAAATTCTAAAAAAAAATCAACTATGTTAAATTACATTGTGATTTTTTTCATCAAAAGAAATTTCTGTTATTCTACTGTTTTTTATTCTTTAATATATAGATTTTATGTACTGATTTGAGGATGTACACTAAAGCCTACTTTGAGTAACTTTATTCATCATTGGAAGCTCAGTTTATGAAAATTTCTCCTCAGAATTATGCTACCATGAAGAGACTCTACAAATCCCTTGACCTTACATTTTCAATGTGTTTGAATTAAGTGATATAATATCTAGGAGGACAGTGACACCTCTCCTGTGAACATTGAACACACCTTGGTTCAAATTGACCTAAGTCTTTGACCATGATCCAATGAACATTAATATGTGGAAGGCGAAGAGATCACTGGAAGACACCATTGCAAAGTTATGGAGATAATGATCATTTCATTTGACATTCTTCTAATAAAGAGTATTGAATCAACACAATTATTTCCTTATTATCATCCAGGATTAATAGAGAAGACATTTGAATTTCACTCTATATGTGAAATACTCCACATTACAGGAATGATTATAAAAATATTATTGAGGAAACAAACTTGCAGACTTGCCCAAGGAATTGTAACCTATACTGGAGACAGCAAGATATCAAGACCCATGTATCACTGTCTTTAATCTCTCTTCCTTAATATGCAAACATATTTCTCTCTATTACAAATTGACTCTTGCTATCTGAAATCTTCATCCTAGTCAATACAAGATTAAGGCAGTTGATCTACCAGCACTTTCCTTTCAGAGGACAAGTTAGTCTTTATTCTTAGATTATACTCTTCCTCTTATTTTGGCATCAAAATCTTTTTAAAGAAAATAATAGAGTTACTAGTGGAAAGAATTTGTTTTGTGTGTGTGTGTGTGTGTGTGTGCCATTCTGGGGCTTGAACTCAAGGCCTGAACCCTGTCCCTGAGCTTCTCTTTGCTGAAGCCTAGTGTTCTACCATTGGAGCTACAGCTCAACCTTCTTCTTCTTCTTCTTCTTTCTTTCTTCTTCTTCTTCTTCTTCTTCTTCTTCTTCTTCTTCTTCTTCTTCTTCTTCTTCTTCTTCTTCTTCTTCTTCTTCTTCTTCTTCTTCTTCTTCTTCTTCTTCTTCTTCTTCTTCTTCTTCTTCTTCTTTCTTCTTCTTCTTCTTCTTTCTTCTCCTTCTCCTTCTCCTTCTCCTTCTCCTTCTCCTTCTCTCCTTCTCTCCTCCTTCTCCTCCTCCTCCTCCTCCTCCTCCTCCTCCTCCTCCTCCTCCTCCTCCTCCTCCTCCTCCTCCTCCTCCTCCTCCTCCTCCTTCTTCTTCTTTCTTCTTCTTCTTCTTCCTCCTCCTCCTCCTTCCCTTCCCCCTCCCCTTCCCCCTCTTCCTCTTCCTCTTCACCTTCCCCTTCTCCTTCTCCTTCTCTTTCTCCTTCTCCTTCTTCTTCTTCTTCTTCTTCTTCTTCTTCTTCTTCTTCTTCTTCTTCTTCTTCTTCTTCTTCTTCTTCTTCTTCTTCTTCTTCTTCTTCTTCTTCTTCTTCTTCTTCTTCTTCTTCCTCTTCTTCCTCTTCTTCCTCCTCCTTCTTCTTTTTTTAGTAGTTTATGGGAGAGAAGAGTCTCATGGACTTTCCTGTCCAGGCTGGCTTTGAACTGATCCTCAGATCTCAGCCTCCTGAATAGCTAGTATTATGGGCATGAGCCACCGATGATTGGTGAAAGTAACTTTTGATGTTCTAATTAGATGAAATTAAACATTAGGAACTCTATAAGGCGTCTTATAATGGATGAGATTCAGGGAACACTTGGAGCATGACATTTCTGGTTAGTTGGGAGAAGGAACAAATTAAAGTTTCAGCAGTCATCAACAACTTCCTATTTGCTTACCTGTCCTGCCTTGGCAACGCACAGAATTCTTCAGATTTCCACTCTCGACAGTGACTTCCACCTCATATTGCCTTCCAGGTATGAGCCCCACATCATCCACAACATACTGCGTTTCTTCCTTTCCTACAGTGGTGTTGAGCAGCACGGAACTATCATTGAAGAGCAGGATACGGTACTGCTCCCAGTCTCCAGCAGGGGGTGACCAGCTTACTACCAGGGACCTCATCCAACCATTGTTGTTGGCCTCCAGATGTCCAACTTTATCTGGAACTAAACAATGATATGATGTGAAGAAGGCACTATTTTTAGTGCCTTTTAGTGCCTTACCAAAAGTAAGAATAGTTACTTTTCAGGGATAAGAGTTAGTAAGAGATCCAGTGTCTGCTAATCAAAATATTTCTATCCCTTGTTAATGTCTGTAGAGGGCAAATGAATAATTCTTTTTCATTTTGAAGACACTTGCCACTCAAGTAATGTACACTAAAATATTTTTGTAAGATTAACAATGATGAAATCTGCTCTAACACCATTAACAATCTAGTGAATGTTATTTTTCATGGATTGCTTGCCAGCCCTAGAGACCATGCTGATACTGTTTCTAATGATAGTGATACTGGTAGGTTTGCTATCTTTTGGAAGAGATACAGAATGTGGTGCTCATGAAAAGAACAATTTTTATTCAATATGGCTCTGATCAGATTTTTCTTTTGCTTAGAAACATTCCAGGCAGGTCTCCTTAAAAACTAAAGAAAATAAAATGTTAAGCCATTCATTTGCATTTTGGCTCTATATACTATCTCTCTTCCCAGGCTTACCTTTGATTGCTCCATGCTGCCACTTTCTCCCTCCTCCTATACCTTCTGATGCCAGGCTCCAGCTACCTGCTCAACAGACCTATTGTCTCCTGGGCACTTCCACCTTCATACCATGCGTATATCATTCCTTCCATTCTTTCATCTTTTCCCTCTTCATTTGCTTAGAACTTCACAATTTTCAATGTGAACCCCAAGGCTATTTTCTCCAAGTTTTCACTGAGCTTTTGAAAGAATATTTTGTCTTTTTTTTTCTTTTGAGGGAAATTGAGTTCTCTAAGAGCATAGTGTTTGAAATCAAAAAGCTTGGTTTAAATTCTAGCTCCATTGCTTATTGGTTAAACGGCTATGAACAAATCATTTGTCTTTTCTGAATTTCTGTCAAATGGTCATAATATTAGGGCCTAAATGAAATAATAGCTGCCAAGTGTTCACTCAGTTCCAGAAGCATGGAAATAACAATATCACTTCCATTATTAAAAGGCAGTTGAGTGTGTGTATGCACATGAGTTCTACAAGTGCAAGTTGTTTATAAGAAAGTACCTGCAAGGCCCAAATAGCAAATGTTTCAGGCTTTGTGAGTCACGTATGATCAGTGTCCCATACGTTTCTTCATGTTTTCATGACTTTTAAACAAACTAAAGAAATGAACCCTGAAAATAAATCTTTTTTTAATCCTTTAAATATGTAAAAATCGCGCTTAGCGCAGTAAAAAACCAAGCCATCAACTAGGTTTGGCCAGAAGATGTGGTTTTCAGAGCCTGCTTTAAAGGCAGCAGCATCTTTTATTCATTTTAACAATGTCCAAGACTTGTGACATGGCAATTTAATTTACATACGGTGTTAGATAGTATTTAATAACATAAATTGATAAAAATAACATGTGGAAAGTAAGGTTCAGTGCTAAGTGATCCTTAACTAGGAATGTATTAAAATGCTTTGTTTAGTGAGATCAGTGCAATGCACTTATGCTACTTAAGTGATGTGACATGAAAAAACATGGGACAGAGACAATGTACATGTCATTCAAGATCCAAATATGTTTTCTTAAATAACTTACATGATTAAAATTAATCCTCTGTCAATCCTATAGATCCCATTTCACATGCAGGAAATGAATGTTTCCTCCTATCTTATTTGATCCTGTTTTTATATGGATCAGAGAATGGTTTGGGCAACCAGAGGATACTGTGGAGCCCAAGACATACCTGTTCTGCCCACTGCCATCTTCTGAGCAGAGAGTTCACCAGAAATAGAGTTGATGGTGACTTGATACAGTCTTCCAGGAGTTAAGCCTTTAAAGTGAGTTTCAGTGACTTGAGAAGCTAATACTCTGGATCCCTCAACAGACCCTTGATGAGACAGGGAGATGTTATAGAAGTCCACATCTCCGGGAGGCTTTTGCCACCTGACTTTTAGAGAGGTCAAGCTTCCATCATTTGTCACCTTCAGATTCGAAACTTCCATAGGAGCTAATGAGTAAAACAACAGAAAAGAGATTTTACTCAGGATATTATACCAATCTCCTGGCCAAATTGTGATCTATATTTTAATTCTGGCAGGAGATACTCCATAAGAAAAGAAAGTAACTACTTTGAAAGGTAAAAATTATACTGTACAAACAAAGAAGGCTGTCTGATTCATGCTAGGAGCAAAATCCTGGCAGTCAAGAGCATGGACTCCGGTTGGCACTTGGCCAGCTCTCCACAGGACTCTGGGCTCTTCTCTGCTTTTTTTCCCTACCTAGTGTTTGTTAACATAAATGATGCCTGGTCAAAAGATCTAAAGTGGTCCTTTCCAATTCTGAAATTGTTTCGATAGAAGGCATGAAGAGGCCTGTTATCTGCTGACCTTTTTCTCATGTATACATATATTATGTATACAATATGTATTATATAGTATATGTACTACATATACTACATAGTATATATACCACATATAATATGTATGCTATATATACTATGGATATATGTATATAATATATTATATATCTTATATAAAATATATACTATATAGTAAATATAACACATAATATATATTATATAGCCTATAGTATATATAGATATACTATGTAATATATATTGTATATAGTACATACTATATTTAGTATACTATATAGTATATAGTATATATACCATATATACTATATATTTACCATATAGTAAATAAATATACTAATACACTATATTTAGTATATATTACATTATATAAAAATACACATTATATACATAATATAGATTGATCAATTGATTTGTTTATTGCTAAAATTACTTTTTATACAAGTCATAATTAAAGAGATATGTGATGGTTTCACCCAAGGAAAAATAATGACCAAAGCATATAGGCAGAAAAATTTCCACCTTGAAGTATTTACATATTAACATTTTTGCAAACCTTATGTGAGTTTCAGTTCGCACATTACATTACCATTATTCAAATAACAATTCGACTTAACTTGATATGAACTTTCTTCTTGTCTAGCACCAGAGAAGGAACTTACCTGTCCTGACTAGTTTCCACCTGGAGTTTTGTAGTCCTACAGCCATGGTCATAATGGTCAGATTGTAGAGATGGCCAGGTGTCAGCCCACGAAAAACATAAGAAGTACCAAATGTGTCCATGACAGTGTCATGAACTAGGGTTCCTTTGTCCATTAGTGTCAGCTGGTATCCTTCCACGTTCCCAGGACCAGGCGACCAGGAAACCAGGAGAGAATTAGCTTTTATGGAAATACCAATATCATTCACTGGAGATGGCACTAATGGGATAAATACATGTCCAAAAGTTATGGATAATTGCCTTAGAGAAGACATAGGCACATTCAACTCAACTAGAATTCACAAATTTATTTGTACTTTTTGTGTATCTTGTATAATAGCAATGACAAATAATAGCCCCCTTGAAATATAACTAGAACCTTCATTAATGCTCTTTTCACAGTCTATACAGGCTAAAGACATTCCATGGTTTGCTTTTCCACTTCCCTACTCAGTAACTTTTAAGTTAGTTTTTGTCAATGCCATATGACATGGCTTAACAGTAAATGCAAGAAAAAAAGCAAAGGACTGTAAGAGATAAAAAATGAAAAGCAAGATAAATCAAGAGACAAGTGAATGACAGGAAAGGCATGCATGTTTTGAAAGCACATGATATCATGATACATGGGCACAAAGTATGACTAGTTTTTCACATCAAAAAAGCAAAGACTTGTTTTGGTTTTTGTCAGCTGTGGGGCTTGAACTCAGTCCCTGAGCTCTTTTATTCAAGGCTAGCCCTCTACCACTTTGAGACAGAAAAACCTTGTTGACTAGAATTTCCATTACAAGACCCTTTAGGAAGCATCTATTTCAAATTGGAGAAAACTCAGTGTCAAGTAAATCTTATGACCTGTTCAAAATCGCCTAACAAAATAGAAAGTTATTCACAGACCATTGACTATAGACAATACTGGTCTTACCTGTTGATCCATTGGTATAAACAGTAGAGGAACGCTTATCTCCAGAAACAGCTGTGATGGCCATATTATAATGATTACCAGCAGTGAGGTTTAAAAAGGTGTATTCATTCTGTGAAGTACTTTCTTGAATTTGGACTTCCTGTATCTTTTGGTTGCTATCATCAAATAATTGCACTTCATACCAAGTGACTTTTCCAGGAGAAGGAGTCCACCAGACCTGCAAGCTGGCTGATGCACTCTTCTCTTTATTGACTTCAAACCTGGCAGGAGGTAAAGGGTCTGCAAGGAAAATACCAACAAAAAGAAGCATAAGTTGGAGGGTTTTGTTTTTGTTTTTATCTTTTTTTTTTAACCAAATAACTGCTTATACTGCTTCAATCAGGAATCAAGGTTCATTTCCCACAAAAACTTAAATGAAGCATACTTTGCTCATTTCCAAACCTACTATTTCATTTCATAAACACCATTCATAGCTATTAGTCATGTGAATTTCTTTTTTCTAATTAAACTTTTTTGTTGTTAAGGTAGCTCTGACTTTGTAAATTCAAGCAAGGTTGTATTTTCTTTGGCTTCTAAGCTTAGCAAGTTATTCAAACATTGATAAACATTCAGGTGATGCCTGGATAAATACTGAAAATCTGGACAGACATTAAGAATTAATTTGAGGGGCTAGGAATGTGGCTTAGTGGTAGAGTATTTGCCTAGCATGCTTTAAACCTGGGTTAGATTCCTTAGTACCACATAAACAGATAAAAGCTGGAAGTGGCACTGTGGCTCTAGAGGTAGAGTGCTAGCCTTGAGCAAAAACAAGAAGCTCAGAGACAGTGGTCAGGCCCTGAGTGCAAGCCCCAGGACTGGCAAAAAAAATTAATTTGAAATTTGTACAGAATTTCCCCCTCTAGGTTGTGGATTATTGCTATCATCTTTAAATGAGTTTTAGCTGTTAGCAAAACACAAGAGAGTAAATGAAACCCTGATGCAGACTTGTTTGCTTGCCCAAATGAACTCTCCCAACAGCCTGAACTCCCTGCAACTTTAGATTTAAACAAGTCTTAGTTCTTGGCCATGTTGAATTTTCTGGAGTCCCCAGAACAGGTGGGAATGGAAATATTTCACACCTAGCTGTTCATTTCAACTCACAAAGCTGAGGGTCAGTTTGAGAAGTTCTGGTTTTGCCTGTGTTAAATCTTTACCACTGAACTTGAAACAGGATGAAGAACTTATATCTGGGTTAGGACCTAAGTCAGGAGCACTGGATAAAGAGCCATTCTTTTGGCTTGTGAACAGTGGAATCTGTGAAAGGAGGCTGTATATAACTTGAATGTTATTGAGAGACTTTTACATATGAGAATTTCCCATCAGTCTTACATGGTTTTGATTGGGAAAGTGCAATCAAGACACATTGGAAGAGCCTACAGATGGGATAAATTTGATCAAGGTATGCATGTATGCAATTACCACAATAAAATGGCATTATACAACTACTTTAAACTAATAACTTTTTAAAGACATAGACACTGGAGAATAATTTTGAAGGGTCAGGCTATGTATTTTAGTAGGATGGGTATGGAGACTTCAGTTTTATCTATTTCCTGGGTAAAATCCTTTTTTTTTTTTTTTTTTTGGTGGGGGAGACAGTTGTGGGACTTGAAGTCTGGTCCGGTGTGCTGTCCCTGAGCTTTTGTGCTCAAGGCTAGTGCTCTGCCACTTTGTGCCATAGCGCCACTTCCGGTTTTCTGGTGGTTAGTTGGAGATAAGAGTCTCATGGACTTTTGAACCTCCATCATCAAATCTCAGCCCCCTGAGTAGCTAGGATTACAGGCATGAGCCACCAGTGCCCAGCATAAAATACTTTTTGATCACAACAGTAGAAATTCTAGATCTTATTAGAAAAGTATTTGTTTGGAGATGTTCATTGCGATTAATGTAAATATAATAATAGATAACATTTATTGACAAGTTAACCTATCTTTCTATCTATAGATAGGATATTTATTGATAATTGACAGACAACTCGTAAGGCTATGTCAATAAACACCACAGACTTAATACAACCTATGAAATCTAATGTCTTTATGCTTTATGCTATGATTTGTATGAGTAAATAATTCTGTTGAAGTTAAATATGTCAAATAAAATTTGATAACACCAATAATTAATAATAATATACACATGAAATGACCGGTAAACTGAGGCAGTAAGTAAGATAACGAGAGCCCAATGCATGCGAGTTTGGGAGATAAAAGACTGTAGGTCATACCATATCACAGCCTTTGGGTTTCCTAGAAGACTATAGGTTCTTAAGTCTTAAGGTCTGGGCTTGAATCTCATTCTCCTACTTTGTAAATATATTGTTTGAGCTATTCGTGTGCCTCAGTTGCCTTGTCTATGATATTAACAGCATAGTTTTAGAGAAGTGTTACAAAGATGAAAGCAAGTATTCTAGAACTACTTAGAAGAGTACTTGGTACATTCTATGTGCTCAGTACTAGCTATTATCATTGTTATGCTAATCAGATAAAGCTATTGCCACAGAAGCAATGACATTTTGGTAGAGAACATGGACTTTGGTATTAGACAGAGCTAAGTTCACATCTAGACTCCATCATTTACTAGTACAAGACTAAGCAAGTTACTTAACCCATCTAAGATTCCATGTTTCCATCTGTTTAGGAATACAATAAATCCAAGAGGTAACCACAGATAGAGGAGAAAGTTAACCACAGATAGAGGAGACTGACTGGTATGTATTTGACACACAGAAATATCAATTTCTTTTTTTTGTCTACTTTGAGCATAAAGTTCTTTTTTCCTCTGGATCACTAACAAAATGAGGGGGAGGGAGAAGTGGAACCAAAAAATTAATGAAACAAAGCCAAATTGAGAATAGCCTTCATCTCCTCCTTCAAAAAAGACCCTTGACAAAATCTTAACACTTCCTAACTCTTAAGATAAGGCACACAAAAAAATCCCAAGCTTAAATTTTTTTTTTTAACTTATGAGAATCAAATCTAGTTTTTCTTGAGGAAAAAAATACTGTGGGAAAAATACATTTTCTATCCTGCATAATAACCTAAAATTAAGGGTGACATTACAAAATGGAAGCAGATCATTTCCCCTCAGAGAAAGGGGAGAACCAAGACAGGAATAAGACCTTTCATTACCAGAAGATGTTAATGATCAACAAATGTCAAGAACAACACAGCCTACCCCAACTGAGATGAGGCATTTTTACGGAAGTGACATTTTAAAGACAAGGGTGTGAGGGACAGTTGTTTCTATTCCTAGTTCCAAAGGGGTCAGTTCTACCATCTGTGTATGACACCAAGTGAAAGAAGTTAAAGAAAACGATTATGAACAGTACATTCTAAACCTATGTAATCTACAAAATATGAGCTGGAGAAAATGAATTTTAAGGTTGCGTGTCTGGGGAGTGAAATGCAGTAATGCAGACTTTATCTAATCTCTCTGAGCCAGAAAACAAAACAGTCAATCCTTTGTACATCCGCTAGAACAAAGGAACAATGAGACTGGGAAGTGCCTGGGCTGCGAGAACCTGCCCTGGAAACAAACACTTAAAACCCATTTATACTGTGATAAAGCCCTTTGCTGGCACTGCTCCACTATTGCTGTGCATGCTGCAGAATCGAAAGGGCTTTCAGACTTCTTTTTGAAATCTAAGTACAGTGAAAACTAGCTGTATTAAAAAGGTTGCCATTTTAAAATTAAGGGTGGAAATTTCACACGTGTGTGTGTGTGTGTGTGTGTGTGTGTGTGTGTTCCATATGTGTACTCTGTATGGGTGTGCATGTGACAGAGACAGATTGCTTTTTTGTTTTGTTTTGCTTCTTTTCTTTTCCTTCCTTTCTTCCTTTCCTTCCTTTCTTCCTTTCCTTCCTTTCTTCCTTTCCTTCCTTCCTTCCTTCCTTCCTTCCTTCCTTCCTTCCTTCCTTCCTTCCTTCCTTCCTTCCTTTCTTGTTCTTGAACTCTAGACTTGTGCTCTACCACTTAAGCCACACCTCTACTTCTGGGTTTTTACTGGTCAATTGAAGATAAGAGTCTCACAGAGTTTTTTTCTGCCCAGACTGGCACTAAACCAAACCACTATACTCAGATCTGAATAGCTAGGATTACAGGTATGAGGCATTGGTGCCCAGCTCAGAGATTGATTTTTACTGTTACTTGCCAATTCATTTATGTACCTGTAATTTTCTACTCACAGTAAACTCTTCTTAATTTACAAAATTTATACAAAATTTTTAGTGGTTTAATGTACATATGTGTGTATTTATAGTTTCTTTGGTTTTCTCACTCTTACCCTATCCATAGTAGCCAATAAAATATTACAGACTGTAAGAACTGTCAAAAATCACAAATGAATTTTTTACTTTTTTTTTGTCTATGGGGGGTAGGCTTGAACTCTGGACCCGAGGGGCTGTCCCTCAGCTCTTCAGCTCAAGACTAGCATTCGACCACTTGATCCATAGCACCACTTCTGGTTTTCTGAGTGATTTATTGGAGATAAGAGTCTCATGGAGGACTTTCCTGCCTGGGCTGGCTTTGAACTGCCATCCTCAGATCTCAGCCTCCTGAGGATTCCAGGCATGAGCCACCGGCACTTGGCTAATTTTTTATTCTTGATATACATATCAAAGTTTGTCACTAACAATAAATTTCAAAATTCATTGTATTTCTTGGATCCAGACAGACCTGAAAATAAAATGCCAAATGCCAGGTTCTACACTATTTACCAGAAACACTTACATGAATCTGCCAGGATGAATTTCATAGACAGGCTTAATATCAACATACTGTTTCTTTTCTCAAAGGAAAAGAAAAAGCTTAGAAAAATTCCTTTAAAAATGAGCATATCCTATGAAATTCAGAAAATGAGGGGAGGAGTTGGTTTTGGAGGGACAGGGAGAATGATAAAAGAGGTGACATTGATCAAGATGCATTACACTTATAAACTGATTTGTTAAATGGTAACTTCTTTGTACAACTACTTAAAGATAATAATATAATTAAAATGTGACTTAGAGAAAATCATCATTTTTTCATGCAAGTATTTACTGTGGAATTTTTCACCATTAAAATTTTAAATTAAAATATTAATATTAACTGATTAAATAGTAATATTAACTGATATGGGAATTTCTAGACTTTTAGAACTTGACTGAATTTTATTTTATTTTTTAAAATTTATTTTTAAATTTGTAAGAGTCAATCTTTGTAATTTGCAAGTCAATCTATGGGTTGGTAGCAGAAGTTTTCCTTGAAGGCATTATCGATTCTGTAATGCATCTATGTTGACTGTCAGAGGTTACTGGGTACTTCCTTAGCTAGAGCAGGGACTCAGGGAGAATGAATGACTCACTTGTGTTGGGTAGATACCAGACAGTACAACCAAACTTCTGATACATGGTGGCAAATTGTGGGTTCTTCCTACTATACTTCAGCTATGCTGCCATGGAAATGCTGTTATGAATTGCATAATAACAATAGCAAAAAATCAAAATAGTTTATGTAAAGTAGATATTTATGCAGCATACATATATGCATATATATACATATATGTATACATATTATATGCTGTGCTCTACCATTTGAGCCATGTCACCAGTCTAGCTTTTTACTAATTGTTTTGGAAATGGAATCTAGTGAACTTTTCTGCCTGGGCTGGCCATCAAACAATCATCATCCTAATTTCAGTCTCCTGAGTAGGAAGGATTACAGATATGACCCACCAACACCCTACTTAGAATTTAAATGTGGTAGTTTGGGTATTATAGCATAGTCAAAATTAATAACAACACTAATGACTGCTAACTAGAATTCTATGGTCATGAAAGTTCCCTTGAATTTTTAAACTACTTTTCTTGTCTATTTTTCTTTTACTGGCTAATTTTATTACTTTTTCTTGTGGTCCTGTCAACTTGTGTTGGATCATGTTAAGAGTCTTCTGGATGTCTTCCTCATTCTATGTTAATTTTCTATGCTATTGCCAAACCTCTGTACAAATAACTTCTGCCATCCTCATTCTCCTTGATGCATCCAGAACTTTGCATGAGCTCCAATTTTAAGAGAAAGTCTAAGTTTCTTCACAGGCATTCCAGAGCTCCTCAAAGTGGACATTAGCTTCCTTTTCAACTTTACTCTTCACAGCTGCTCACTCAGCTCAAGAGGTCATTATAGTACTTACTGCCTCCAGGTCATTAAATACATTTCTAGGGAGGTAATTTCCCTTCCTAAATTTCTAGTGAAGTTTTTTTTTTTATTACTGCATAACTAAGTTTTCTTGCTTCCTTCAAAATGATTGATACAGCATACATCAGGCTGCGACTCATTAGATTTAGCATCTTTATACACTTGTTACAAAATGCAGCCACAAAGAAACTTGAAAAATTTTGACCATTTGGAGAAAGAAAACTAAAGCAGTTTGGACAATCATTTTTGTTCTTATGAACAATAGATGCTACTTCACAGACTATTGTATTAAGCACTGTGTATGTAAAATACTGGTAGGGATGAGTAATCAGTGCTCCACACAACTCTGGGTTAGGATATATGAGAAAAGGGCAAACACAAAGATGAACTGTCAGAGAGGCAAACTCGGATGTCCAACTTAGACCTACATCCCAACACTGTCTCTCACCATCAGGAAGTATTAGGTAAGTCTTTTCTCCAAGATTCTCAGTTCCTCATCTGTAAAATAGGATGAAGGATACCTACTGGCAGGGATATAAGTGTGAGGATATAACAGGGAGAAAGTGTTGAGTTTAGTCCTGACACATGATGGACACTCAGAAAAAGATAACTGATGCAAGTGTTGGTACCAACCTTCCAATTAGTACAGGTCAAATGTCCCTTATCCAAAATGCTTGCGAAGTAGAGGAAGTACTCAAGTTGGTAAAGTGCCAAGCTTGAGTGAATAAAGCCAAGAAAAGATGGTGAGGCCCTGAGTTCAAGACCCAGGACTGGCACAAAAATGTTTGAGATTTTAGGTTTAAAACACTTTTGGAATATTTACATATACATAATGTGGTATCTTGAGGTTGGAATACAAGCCTAAACACAAAATCCTCTTGTTTCATTATACATCACATATATGCACAAAAGGTAATTTTATATACTATTTACATACTTTATGCATGAAATAAAGTTTCATGGTATGGCATTTTCCACTTATGTTGTCATCTTAGTGTTCTTCTTTTATTAAGTTTTGGAGGATTTCAGCTTTATCAGTTAGGGACACTCCAGCTATAATAATCTAGGAAAATAGCAATGCTAAATTTGCATAGTGGAGAACGGTATTCATGGTCTGAGGTTGGAGATGAACCTGGGCCAATTAGAGCAAGGGGACATAAAAGTCAGAGCCCAAAAGACAATGGCAAAGTGAGAAATCCGTTGGAGCTGAAGCACTGACAAGCTCACCTCTATCAGAACCTTGGCAGCGCGGAGGGCACCCAGACCATTGTACAGATTATTGTACTCTCATTTACATGGGATCCCTTGGTAGTCCCACCGAATTCTGAAAACAACTAAGGACACACTCTCTCTCTCCCTCTCTCTCCCTCTCCCTCCCTCTCTCTCTCTCTCCCTCTCCCGCTCCCCCCCCACCTGTCTCTCTCTTCAAGGAATTGAACCCAAGGCCCCTTGCTTCTTAGGCCAATGCTCTACCCCTAGTCTACTTTCAGTCTTTTTTCTTTTTGGTGATACTCAGGCCCGAACTCAAGGCCTCATGTTTGCTAGGCACATGTTCCTCCACTTGAGCCACACTTCCAGCATCCAATATTATCCTAGGTCTTGCATGAACTCAGTATAAAGGGAAGGTGTCTGGCTCCTCTTCAAATCAGATTGTTGCTCAAAGCCCTCTTTTGTAGAAATTTATAAGTTGTCATTTGATGTGCACTGCTATATCTGGGCAGCAAAGGATTCCTTGCTCATGAAGTCAGATAATGTGTTGTGGTATTGTCACAAAAATCTTTGCAGAGAAATAAATTTAAAAATTTTCAAATGAAATTAGATGATGGAGACAGATTGTTCAAGGTGATACGCCATCTGGGAGTATGTGGGTATATAAAGGAAGCATGGTAGCCAAAACACATGATAGTTCATTATACTATTCTTTGTATATTTTTCTGTGTTTGAGTTTTATAAAACGTAGAAAAATAAGACAACATAAAGAACTCCTGAAGTCACTACAATGTTATTGTAATATTCCTACAATGTACATTTTAGTTACATATACTATGTTTGGGGTATATATGAACCTATATATATATTCATATGTATAGAATAGGCTTGATTTATTTTTTTAAGATCAGAAAGCTATCAGTATTTTCCTTTATTGCTCAAGATGACTCAGGAAAATTAGTCTCTGGGAGTAGAGGGCAATTGAGTTTTTATTTGTCCTTCATTTTGCCTGAACAGATGAAACTGATTTGCTTCATTACATTTAGGTAGATAACCTAGAAACGCTCTAAAGTACTCATTACCTTACTCATGTAACTGTAATCCCTGTGTGCAGTATCTTCACAATAATATATATATATATATATATATATATATATATATATATTGTTTTTGTCGGTCATGGGGCTTGAACTCTAGACCTGGGTGTTGTCCCTGAGCTATTCAGCTCAAGGCTAGCACTCTACCACTTGAGCCACAGTGCCAATTCTGGCCTTTTCTGTTTATGTGGTGCTGAGGAATTGAACCCAGGGCCTCATGCATGGGAGGCAAGCACTCTACCACTAAGCCACCTTCCCAGCCCCGATAGAAAATATTTTTTAAAAACCCTTTTAAAAAAACATACTGCAAATGGCTGATTGCTAAATCCTGAAATTGTGACTAAAAGTTTAACCCAACTGAAAATCAATAGTTCTTCCTAATTTACATGAAATATTAATATTAAAATAGCATATCTAATCACCCTGCCCCTCTGTAGATTTAGAATATATTGCAATTTTTTCATTTTTAAAAGTTGATTTTCAAAAATCATTACCAGTTTAAAAATACTAATTTTTTTTCTGCAGAACAGTGGGAAAATTATTACAGTTGGACTTAATAAATCAAGGACCAAGTTCTGGCTCTATTGTCTATCAGCTATGCAGATTTGTGACAATAATTAGGTCTTTTAAAGACCAAACATATCCAATGTAAAAGAATAATAGACAATTGATGACACTCTTAGAAAGTAACAAAATTATACCAGGTCTTATGAATAACATAACTAAAATCTCCTAATAACCTGAAGCAAGCATTATTTTTTTTCTTTCCTCCTCCTCCTCCTCCTCCTCCTCCTCCTCCTCCTCCTCCTCCTCCTCCTCTTCTTCTTCTCCTTCGTCTTCTCCTTCTTCTTCTGGTTGTTGGTTGTGGGGCTTGAACTCAGAGTGTGGCACTGTCCATGAGCTTTTGAGCTTTTTTGATCAAAGCGCTCTATTACTTTGAACTCCAGTGTCACTTCCTGGCATAAATTATTCTTTAACACCCAATTTAGATGATAGACAAAGCCCTTGGGGGTGAGAGGAAGAGTAAATAACTTGCCTCAAATGGAGCCACAAGGACAAATTAATAATATATGGTCTGTATAACACATACCTTATACTTTTCTTAAATTTTTAAATTTTTTTTTTTGTTGGTCGTGGGGCTTGAACTCTGGGCTTGGGCACTGTCCCTGCGCTCTTAAGCTCAAGGCGAGCACTCTACCTCTTGAGCCACAGTGCCATTTCTGGTTTTCTAGTGGTTAATTGGAGATAAGAGTCTCATGAACTTTCCTGCCCAGGCTGGCCTTGAACTGAGATCCTCAGCTCTCAGCCTCCTGAGTAGCTAGGATTACAGGTGTGAGCCACCAGCACCCTGAACCTTATACTTTTATGTACCAAATATAGAAGGTAAAAATGTTTTATATGCTATAAAAGCACAAAAATATTAAAGAAATTTTCTGTTCCTGGAAAAGGCAGTAAATATCCCCAAGTATTATAGATTTAACTATTCCTAAAAAGGTATGGCCCCAAAAATCTCAATGCTTTTTAAGAATAGAAAAATTATGTCACTAGCTCCTGAAATTCAGTGTGTGTTAATTCATTTTGTACTTAAAATGCTGATTTCTCTAGCTCCACTCCTTCTAAATTCTGATTCATGTGGAGTAGAAATCAAAAATGCTTTCCTAACAACTTCTACAAGAAAGTTTGATACAACTAATTTAAAGATTGTATTAATGAAGAACGGCTATATTTAAGGCTAAATTTTATGGGCTGAATTGTGTCTTCCTTAAACCTAGATATACTTCAGTACTTTACAGTACTTCGGATTGTATTGATTGAGATTGTTTTTGGAGATAGGGACTTTACAGAGGTGACTAAGTTAAAATGGGTGGGTCCTAATTCAGTTTCAGATCTTTTTTTTTTTTTTGGTCGGTTGTGGGGCTTGAACTCTGGGCTTGGGTACTGTCCCTCAGCTCTTCAGATCAAGGCGAGCGCTCTACTACTTGAGCCACAGTGCCACTTCCGGTTTTCTAGTGGTTTTATTGGAGATAAGAGTCTCACAGACTTTCCTACCCAGGCTGGCTTTGAATCATGATTCTCAGATCTCGGCCTCCTGAGTAGCTAGGATTACAAGCGTGAGCCACTGGCGCCGGGCTTCAGTTTGAGATCTTGAGCCTAGATTTCTAGCTTTTAGGATGGTGAGTATAGACATTTCTGTGTTTTTTTTTTTAAATTTTTGTTAAATTTTATTTTATTGTAAAGATTTCTGACTTGAAGCCACCCAGCTTGTGGTATTTTGTTATGGCAGCCTTAGCCAATCAATGCAATAAATAGCATTTTGAAATAGAAATAATAGCTGATGTGATCATTTGACATTGCTTCTAAATGCTTTTTAAAATTTATTATAGGCAAGGAAATTAGCTATATAAAGTAATTTGAGGAATTCTTTTGGGGGCCTTTTTCTAGGCTGATTAATAAAATATACTAAGAAGGTGATAAATATTTTTAGTCTAGTCTACACATGTTCTCCACCTAAAATACACATTTTGTTAATTACTTCTCTCTCTCTCTCTCTCTCTCTCTCTCTCTCTCTCTCTCTCTCATACACACATACAGTTTCTGTCTCAATAAATAAAATCTACCCACCTATTCATTCATGGTTCTAACTATCATCTATCTATCATCTATCTATCTATCTATCTATCTATCTATCTATCTATCTATCTATCTATCTATCTATCCAATATTTTTGTGTGCCAGTACCCGGGGTTGCCTTAGGACCTTGTGCATTCACTTGGCTTTTCTGCTTTGGTGCTCTACCATTTGAGCCCTATCCCCGCTTCTTATCCATGCATTTAATCAGTATTTATGGAACATTTACCATGTGCTAAATTAAAAACCCATGTTTTCTTCTGGACAAAAATGCCCCAAAAGTTTTAAATAAAAACTTTGAGAAAGCAATGATTTCAAATGTCCTCAGATTGCCTTCAGGAAATAAATTAAATAAAATGATATTCCAGTGAATTGAGATGTCACAATTTAGCTCCAACCAAACAGTTTTTCCAAATATCTAGCAGTTTAAGAAAATGCATACCTTTAGATTTTCATGAGAGCTTATCATTTTTAATGCTAGTGAAATAATTCAGATTATTTCAGAAACATTATATAAACAGAACATAATTATTATTTAGACACCTAAACATCCAAAGAGACAATCAAGTCACAACCTCTGCTTAGGAGGATGAAGTATTTGAGAAGCATTCAATGTTTGATATGTACATTGTGTTGTTTCTCAAAGAAGTCACAATTGAACAATTGTCTTTCTAAAATATTCTTCTTATAAATAAATCTGAGAATTGGCAAGCCATGGCCAGCACATCATACATGAGATGGATTTCAGTTTTTTTTTTTTTGTCGGTCATGGGGCTTGAACTCTGGGCCTGGGCGCTGTCCCTCAGCTCTTCAGCTCAAGGCGAGCGCTCTACCACTTGAGCTACAGCGCCACTTCCATCATACATGAGATGGGGCAGAATTTTCATCCAAGAAAGTCTTGGGAAGCTCTGTGGTCATTATCATCTTAACCTTGCCTCAAGTCTGCTCAAGACTACTAGGTCAGAGACCACCTGTGCCCAGCATCTTTATAAGCTCCCCAGTTGCTACCTGGCATTGTCCCCTTTGCTACCATCATGATGAATGTTTGCTGAACTGAATTTGAATTTGAACCCACATTTTTTAATCCTGATTTAAATTTCTAGAATAGGCTGTTGCTAGAATACTACTCATTTAATTATTTTTTAAATTTAATGTCAAATTTACATATCAACAAAATAACTTGGTATTTTAGGCAATTCATGAGTAAAAAAATCAACAAAAATATATTTTGGAAATGCACAGACCATATAAACTACTGCTGTATCCATTATCTTGTCTTAAGTTTTATTCGCGACCAAAAACACAGGTGAAATGTAATTCTTAAGAAAAAAGAACAAAAATAAAAAATAAAGTACACACATTGACTTTTCTTTGTGGTTTTGTTTAACAGCTCACATTATACTAGATGATATAATTTAATAACAGTAAAGTCTGATTTATGGGACTCATCTTTCTTGCCTAACAGACTTTAGAAATACTAGTACTTATTTATAACTAAATGAACAATGTCCAAAAAGCACTACTGACAAATAAATAAAAACTTAAAAATCCCTCCCTGAAACAATTTTTTCCTCCTTGAAACAATTTTTTAAAAGTTATATTTAAATTAAACTTTGTTTTAAAAATATAGGGCATACTAGGAAGGTTACACCATTGTACAAATGAGCATGGAATAATGACTATTTTCCAAAGACCACCTGCAATGTTCATCCTTCCCACTTCCTCACGCTCATGAAATTTACAGTGACAAGTACCTGTAGAAAGTACTTCCTTAAGGAAAATGACAATATCTCTGAATTCTAACACATCGTAGATGTCAGAGCTACTCTTCTATGCAACATAGTCAATACTAAATATTTCCCAGTGTTTTCAGCATGCTTCTGGATTTGAAAGGTCTACCTGAATAACAATGGAGGCTATTCTATAACTAGTAACACCCCTTTTTCCAAATCCTTTTTCCAAAAAGTTAACCCCAGGGGTTAAACTCCTGCCTTCTGATGTCTTAAGGTCTTTAGCTTTTCTCCAATAGCCTTCTGAAAACTAACTTAGACACACACACACACACACACACACACACACACACACACACACACACACACACACACACACACACACACGCACGCACACACACACAAATTGCTCTGAGACACTGAACACACATCTAGTTGGCTAGTCACTTTTCCCCATGTATTCAACACATCTGGAAGTTCTATGTTATAAATGTCATGATATTAGGTACACAAATGCCCACAGAACTGTTGTCAAATACCAAGACAGCAACAATGTTATGACTGAAAATCCAGATGTCTAAACTTTAAAATGTTCTAATTATGCAGTTGAATTTAGTTCCTCTTTGATTCCATATTGGAAAAAAAAAGATGTGTGTTGTTAACAAGTGGTTTTCCTTTGGACTTAAGTCTTTCCAGTTCTCAGAAATTGAAAGTTTCATCTGAAGTAAGTCAAATGATGTAACTGAGAATTCAGAAGCTTTTCTTTGAAAAAAAAAAACAAAAACCCAAAGAAATTAATAGATGGTTACTTGAGTCCCATGAGATTTCCCAATCTGCCATGGCTACCTTTCAAATAGGAGATTCTTGCACGTCTTCAAAAAACTACAGTGAAAGAAATGATCTTTTCAGGTAAACACTAAACACCTGAAGAAATGATTGGGATAATACATTTCTAAATTTAACTGTCAGAATTTTTTGCTTAGATTTGAGTTTCTAGGTGAAAGGAAAGCTCTCTACTTCCAACAAATAGAAGTAATGTTGAATGGACTAATGAAGCAACAAAAAAGCCAATACCATTAAAGAGTTTGGAGTGCATTTTCAGCTAGTGCTGAGGAGTCAGTGAGATTGCATACACCTGAACTTGGTAAGAACTTAAACGTGAATAATGACCTAGTCGAATGCTCTCATGTTACAGATAAGAAATTGAGGCAAGAAAGACAAACTTTAATCATGCATACATGAAAAGATTTACCACAAGCAGAAGGAAAAATAATTCACTAGAGGTTCAGAGTAATCAAAGACCATTCTTTGACACTATGTCATTTTAGTTACTAAACAAAAACAAACAAATTTTGCACCCTCAATTTAAAGGACTTTCATCCATCCCCCACCCCCCTCCATGAATAGCTCTGTTTATACCTGAAGATTTTATGCTGTGGTTCCAAAAAATAAAAGTAAGATTAGGAAAAGCATACCTGTAATCAATACCCTTCCATTGCTTATTCTAAAAACATTTGCTTAAAATTATTCCAGGGTTTGACAATTTAATGTGATGGATGCTCAAAGCATATCTTTTTCTTTCTTTCTTTCTTTCTTTCTTTCTTTCTTTCTTTCTTTCTTTCTTTCTTTCTTTCTTTCTTCTTTCCTTTCTTTCTTCCTTCCTTCCTTTCTTTCTTTCTTTCTTTCTTTCTTTCTTTCTTTCTTTCTTTCTTTCTTTCTTTCTTTCTTTCTTTCTTTCTTTCTTTCTTTCTTTCTTTCTTTCTTTTCTTTCTTTCTTCAAATTCCCTCTGTCTCTGTCTCTCCTCTCCTCTCACCTACCACTACCCCCTTTCAGGAGCCTGTCAGTTAGCTGCTGTTTCCAGTTCTTAGGGAGCAGCTAACAATCAAACTGCTTCTGGCCAGATGTCCAGATGTGAGGAGATCAGAAGTCCTTGTTAATATTTATCTGCCCAACACACCTTTTCATCTTTTGCATGCCTGGCACTCAAATGGAACCCCAGGTTGAAAAGGCCGGGCCCAGTTCCGAGTGGTTTGGGCTATCCAACTGTACCTGTCACCCTTACCTGTTTGTAAGACCACAGTGCTCTCTTCTCCATCCAGAGAAACAATCTTGAAGTTGTAGAAGGTTCCCGCGTGTAAATCCCTGAGGTTACATCCATAGGTGGTGTTGTCCATCTGAAATGGGTAGCACCAAGCCGCTCTGGAGGTATCACTGCTGTAGAAGACGCTGAAGTTACAGGATGACCCTAAAGTAGTTTTCCACTGGAGAGACACCGCCTGGCTGGAGATCCTGGATTCCATCACGGTGAAGTTACATCTCACTGACTCTGCCAGTCCAGTCTACAAAGAGATCAGAGGGACCACCGTTTTAACAGGCTCACTAAATGCCTCTATCCACCCCTTCTGCCTAGCCTCAGATGGCCCCTTGTCTTTCTAAGCAGGGACGAGAAGCCCACAAGGGGGGGTGGATGGCAGCTTTCTCCCTGGTTGCTGTTTCTCTGGAGCAGCTGGAGCCAGAAGATGGCTTTTGCCTTTGACATCAGGACAAGCTGGCCAGTGTGCTTACAAGAGGCGGACAGGTCATCTCAAGAGATTTCCCCTACAAAGCACAGAGAGGTTGCCGAGTGGAGTGAATTTGGTTTGGGCCCCCGAGAGGGCTGCGTCCGCTTGAGCCACTCACCTGTAGTAGGTGTAGTGTAATCCACAAGGCCAGTCCCGCTCCATGGTTCAGCATTGCGGTCAGGGGTTACAACCCCGGTGAATCCAAGGCGGGGAGATGGGGAGGGGGGTTGGAGGGATGGCTGGACGCTGGATGAAGGACCCACTTGTTGCTGCGCGCGCGCTCAGCGCGCCCTGTGGGCGCAGCGCACTTCCCTGGGGGCTGGCGACGCGCGGGGGCCACAGACGCTGCTGCTCCTGCTGCCGCCCCGGGCGGGCTGCGGACGCGACAGGAGGCGGCGGCGGGGACAGGCGGCCAGCAGCCCTTCCCACGCTGCCATTCTGACCCGCGCTGCCTCTCCCCAAGCCCCATCCGCGGACTTCCGCAATCAAAAGGCAATTTCCTCGTCTCCCGGCAAAGGAACAATGCGCCTGGGAGGGAGGGAGCCCCCCAGGAGCCAACGCCTGAAGCTGCCAAAGGGGACAGAGCCAGCCAAGTTGTCCCCAATGCCCTGGGCCACCGCCTCCCCGGCCAAGGGTCCCATCCGGGTCCGCGGGGCGCTCTGCCTTCTCCTCCTCCCGGACTTTCACTTTCCCCTACTCCGTGGTCCTTTCGCTACAATGAGTGCCGCTGGTTCTCACTTTTCTGACCCCCCCACCTTACACCTCCTCCCATCCACCATCCTCTCCCTCCCTCCTCACCCTAGGCCCTCCTCCCTCCTATCTTCCTTCCTATCCTTCTCATCTGCTTTCTTCGGGATCTTTTTTCCCAGGATTACACTTGACCTTAACACAATTTCCCTAGGTCGTCCACATTCTTTCCTGAAGCCTTTTATTAGAGAGCGTTTGCCCTTCTCACCCCAAAGCATTCATTTGTCACAAGGCTCACCGCCCTGACCCAGCAGGGGAAGAAGACCCCCCCCCTTGCAAAGAGCCAGCCCAGGGTCAAGTTGACCTTCATCCTTTCTGAAGTCATTTCCCCCTTTAATCTTGTAAAGGTCTGTGTATACATATGTGGTATGCAAATAGAGCTAAGCAACAACAGAAAGGTCTCCATCAATGGTGCAACCTATAGCAAAGCAGTTCCCTCACTGACCATCGGGTGGTGACAGCCCTGTCATTCCTAAATCCTCTGACCAAGGCGTTTGCATTTTTGCTGGGAAATACTTTTGATGGCTTAGCGGCACACAGATTTACAAAGAAATGGCACTGACAGTTTTCAGCGCTAATTATATGCCTGTTAGTAATTGCCTCCGTACCTAAGTGACTATGTACGTCTAAAAATAGACTCCAAAAAGGTGCTATCTCCCGCTGTATAATTTTACAAAGGCAACGAAAGCAACATACTGCCACAACTTCAATAATTTTGGGTTTTGAGATGCCATATTAACCAGAGAGTCCACGTTTCAGTTCCCAGATCAGAAAGAGAGATGGTGTTTCCTTCTTTTTCCAGTACACAGATTGTATTACATGTGAGGGTATGTTCTTGGCTACTGTAACGACTGTGTACTTTGAAGAAAAGTAGAAAGATGAAAAGAAGTAAAAAAAGTCTCAATTCTTAGAAACTTGTTTTCCAAAAATCTCCTAATGAAAAATGAAATTCCCTTAAGTTTTGCCACTGAACTACATTCCCAGTGAAAAATGAAGATTTTTCTCCACCTCAGAGATTTGATAAACCTTAAGCTAAAGCCAAAGCAAAGATCCCAAGTCCTCTGTCAAGTTAGCAAACATCCAATGAACATCAAGCCTAAAATATATGTATTATTTCTAGGAAAACAGAACTTCTCTTATTTCTCTATTCAAACCATTTGTCTTATTAAACAACTTTTGATTCTATGTCTTTTGCTCCCAGGTTCAATGTTTTGCAGAGCTTGATTTTCCAGGCTTACCAGTGACACTTTCTTTTCTTCTTCATCAGATATTTTGGACCTTTTTCAAAACTCCAGCTGTTTTCAGCCTTTAGAGGAGTCCCTTTTTTCAATTATATTTCTTTTCAACATTACCTTTGTATTTTTTTTGTTTTTGTCTTACAATGAGAGTACCTCAACTGCAAATCAAGAATAATATTCTAAGTACTATATAGAGCTAGGAAGAATAACACTGTTTCAGCTAAAGCAAGCTCCAATGTGTTGAACAAGTATCAATATATCTAGCAATAGATGACACTCAAATCACACATTTTCTGTCTTTTAAACTCACTCATGACATAGGTCCCACTTGCTAACTTTTACTGCTCATCTTTCTCATTTGTCTTTTCCACAGGGACTTCATACTTATCACAGATCAGTTCTATGGTTTATAAGACTAATATATATATATATATATATATATACACAAACATACATATAAAT
Organism: Dipodomys merriami; assembly: GCF_024711535.1. Classification (NCBI taxonomy): domain Eukaryota; kingdom Metazoa; phylum Chordata; class Mammalia; order Rodentia; family Heteromyidae; genus Dipodomys; species Dipodomys merriami. Next base: position 30,577,756 of record NW_027202271.1, read on the forward strand.
GTACACATATATACATGTATACACACATATATATGTATGTATCTGTGTGTGCATGTCTATAAACACATGCATATAGATATACATATATCTATGTGTTTATATCTATATGCATGTGTTTATGTATAGATATGCAGACATATTAGCTAGAGTTAAATTTTAGAGCTAAATTTCCAATACACTATCTAACAATTCTTTCTGATAGCTCAGGTAAGTGTATGAAAAGACAAAATTTGAAGAAAACTAAAGAAAATAACAAAATATCCTCATAATTACAAAGTTCAAGTGCTTCTAAATTAACAGTGCTAATTAACTTGCTAATAATGCCCTTGAGGAAAATAAGAAATACTTTCTTTAAATATAGTTAATTTTTGACTGAAAATTAAGAGACATCTAAAATCATTTTTAAACAACTTTAACATCCTCAGTATATATTTAGAAAGGGCTAATAGTTATAAACACTTCCTTTCCATCTGTGGATAACTACTAGGTTTAAATTTAATTTTATCATTATTAAATATTGTTATCTTAAGCTAGACAGTGGAGCTTCCAAATGATTAGCAGATTGTAAACAATTTATAGAATTGCATAAAATGAGACAAGAGGGCAAATTCAAGTTCAGCCTTTTAGTGATTACATTTTTCCTTTTGAAATCATACTTGCAGTATGTGAAAACAGAGAGAATAATAATAGATTCACAAAAGTAGGGAACTGGGAAAAGTTACCAGATAACATCTTTTCTATGAAGAGTTTATTTGAAACTACAAAGTCTAAAGAAACTAATTTATTTTGCTCTTTGTTCTCATCCTTGTTTAGAATTCCTCAAAACTCTTTTCAGCCTATTTATCCTGTATGCCACTACATTTTCTTTAGATATTTCTGCATTCTAGGAATTTAGGATCAATTACAGGGTACCATTTCAGGGCATAACTTTTTCTTCTTGTTTTTAGGAACCTTTTTCCAGACTATATGGGAAAGGTGAGGCTGCTTTTGATTAGCTGTACAGTGAATGTTTTCCATTCATATCAATGATAAGCTATCTTAAATAAAAATAGTGATAGCTATTAGTAGCCATGTGAACACCATCATTATGTGTTCATGGTTGAAGGCATGGATCTTGTTAGATTCCCAAAATACATGCTGAGTGATAGCTCCCATCATTAAAGGCCTAGAGCCACTACTTGAGAGCTGCTACTTTATTTTTGATGTATTTTTATATTTGCTGGTTTATTATAAAAATGTTTTAAAGGTCCATGTTAAACAACCAGAAATGGTGATGGGAATCTGCTTTGTTCTTATAACTCAATAGTGTTTCCATGGCTTGGCCCGCTGAGTGCCCTTCCACCAGGGGATCTTCTCAAAATTCTCCAGCCCAGACTCTAAATATGAAAGCCTACTCCCTAACCCTCTCAGGCGATAGACAAAAGATGGGACTTGCTCAAACAATAGGCTCTGGGAGCCAGATTTGTGCCATAAACTCTCAAAAATCTTTGAATCCTCCAACTTCCTGGGAGCCTGCCCCCTATTTATTACCCCTACTTAAGTTCCTCCACCCTGCCTCCATTACACCACACCTTGTCTCCTGACTCCTTAAATCACCAAGGCATCCCTTTTCAACTTTCCATTAAAGCTGATCTGTGGTCTGTTGAGGTTGTTTTTTTTCTTCTCCTCTTTCTTTATTCTAATGCCCTCATGACTCAGTTTCCTAACATATGGCAAAATCTGAAAAGGTCTTGAGCATAGGATCTTCTGTCGCATGGAGTTTGGGCAGTTAACCTTCCTGGCACATTCTTAGAATGTGCTCACCTTCTTGGAAACTCCTAGAATGTCTCTGAATTTGTATGAAGGCAAAACAAAGAGGGAATGATTGACTCATTGGCTATTGGTAATCCTCTCAGCCTTCAGCACCCTTCTATTTCCCCTCCAACCCTCCCAATACTAATTGGTTGCCTTGGCAACCCAACTTTGACTCCATGCTGTGGTTATCTATGGAATCACAAAAAATCACCTCATTATTTATTATAAGCTTAGGTATGGTTGGAGAACACTATCTTTCATTTTAACCACTCTGGTACTATTCTGGAGCATTATTTCAAATCACAAGAACAAAAGGTCAAAGATTTTAACACAAGATATTGTTATTGCTTAGTCACTTAGGTAATTATAAAAATTCTGAAGCTATGAGTCAGGAATTATAGATGAATCCCCAAATACTGGTAGATGATTCTCATCTACTCTGGGGTTATATGACAATGAATCCATCATAAATTAAATATATTGTAAACTGAAAATATGTTTGATGCACTTACCCCACTGAACATTGTAGCTTAGGAACACAGTGTACTGTAAAGAATAGTTTGTTTACCCACACAGTCATGGAGCTGTGATTGTTTGCTGCATTGCAAGAGAATATTGCTGTTTTATGTGGGGCAATAAAGAATTCTAAGTATAGTTTCTACTGATAGGTAGTACTTGTATACTATTATGTAGTTGGAAAATCCTAAGTGGAGGGTCATCTATGCACACACTGCAATTTTTAGAGCTTCCACTTGGGTTTCAAATATGGCCCTCATACATGCAAACAATCCCATCTGTTGAAACTTTCACATGTTCTACAGCTTTTCAAAAATTAACGAATTAACTTTGTGTTTTTTCATAACCCAAGCTGGCTTCAAACCCATTATATAGCCCTGGATGGCCTGTAAACTTGAAAGCCTCCTATCTCAGCCTTTACTGTTGTAACACTGGCAGAGCAGATACAGCAATGGTACTAATATGTATATCTAAAATTTGGAGAAGCCGATGTAGGAGTAGGGATAGAGCAAAAAAAATTTTTTTTGCCATATGAAGCCATTACAAACATTTAAAAATTCTTAGGTTTACTATTCTATTTTGATTTACTACTATTTTTACTATATAAAAAATTAGGTAAATCTCTCCAGCACAGAAAGCAGATGGCTGTCAACTAGATCCAGTTTCTTGAAGCAGTCATTTTCCATGGGTATTTACCATGATCAGCTACATTGTTATTATCACATGACTTATTTACACAAGAAAATTGTATCTTAACCACCAACACTGGTATTACATGATATAATTCTGTTTAATTACAGAATAGATTAGCAAGAATACAGAGGTATTTGCTTTGGTCTTCTCAGCAGAATCTGCTCTTGCCATTGTACTAGTTAGTGTTAAGGATAGGTGTCCTTACAATGGGCTGTGTCTCTATTATTTCTGTATTCTAAGTAAATTGGTGATAAAACCAATCACTTGTTCACTTCCATAGACTGGGTTTTCACCTGGTTCTGTTGTATAGAAAGGCATGTATCGCTATAGGGAAGGTACTGGTAGTATTTTAAGTACTTCCTATTCTTTCCAACAATAGTGCAGTATATATTTTATTTCTCTTTAGTCTGGGATAAGGACAATTATTGTATATTCATGTAAATGACAAGCACTTCCGGAGAACTTCCTTGAGCTTAGAGAGACCTAAGATTCCAATAGGTAGGCTACTTGAGCCCCAGTGGGCCAGGACAAGAGAGTTATCACTCCCTGGCCACTCAGCCTACATTCTTATTAAAAACAGTTGAGAGGTCCTGTTGCATTTTTTTTTTTTGCCAGTCCTGGGGCTTGAACTCAGGGCCTAGGCACTGTCCCTGAGCTTCTTTTGCTCATGGCTAGCACTTCTACCACTTGAGCCACAGCACCACTTCTGGCTTTTCCTGTTTGTGTGGTACTGAGGAATCGAACCCAGGGCTTCATGCATGCTAGGCAAGCACTCTATCACTAAGCCATATTCCCAGCCCTCCTGTGGCATTTTGGTATAGACCATTTGTCAAAGCTGTTTCTAACTTAATGCAGCATCATTTGTTGTGTCTACCTGACCTACTTTGCTAACACATTCTGTGTTTAGGCTGATGCCCACCTGCTGTCTTCCTTTTAGAAGAGAACTCCTCTAATCTGCTTAAGTTCATAAATCTTTTTCCTATAAATGTGACTCCTTAGTAAAAGGAAATTCAGTTTCTACTTGACAGCTCTTACTTATGGAGTGGGCTAGTATTTATCTACCATGCTATTGCCATCATGTTCTCATGGCCAAAGTATAGGTAGGAACATGTTTTTTAGGTACTTCCTACTGGAGATAGATGATGGGGAATATACCCAGATGTGGCACAAGTCTGAGAGTGGCCCAAGGCCTCTTACATCCTTGTCTCAGGGTTGGACCATCCCCTAAAAGAGTATGGGTCCATTAGATACGCTTACTGCTCAAATCCCAACAGGAATCCATTGTTTTCTCTTATTCTGCAAAGTAGTTTTTCTATCTGATTAAGCAACGGTTGTCCAAATAGGCAGAGTTTTATCACATATGCTGTCATTATTAATATATCTTTTTTAAAATAATCTATCTTTTATAACCTTTCTAAGCATTGGATCACGAGCCTAGGCAGTTACATAGTAATCTGCCTCCTAGCAATTTTACACCACACCGTTTGACATCTCAGTAAGAAGTAGATGAACTGCTAAGGTTTTGAATTAGATCTGAATTAGGTGTGGAGACCTAATGGGGGCTGAAGAGCTAGAGGCTGGCTAGCAGAGATGAGGCAGAGTGCATTGATCAAGTTAATCCAAGTGCTTCATGCATGACCCAAAATGTCATTGTCCTCACTCAGGCCCTTGATTACCTTGCCTCTGACCATTCCTTTGATTTCTCTTGCTGACTTCTTATTCTCCAGTTGCCTAGTCTGACAATTCATTTACTCATTCATCCAGTAAATATTGACTGAACATCTACTGTATACCAGGCTACAGGATACAGGTTTTGTAGATGCCCATGGAATTTATTTTTCCTGCCCCCAAACCATAGTGCCATTTTGTCTTCTTGGATAGCTCCTCCCCATACTGCCTTCCTGTTCCTCCCTGCAGTCTTTAAGTTTCAGCAAAAGCACACCTACCTCTATGTGACCAGATCCTATCTACACAACTGGAAAGGCCCTTTTAAGGAAAAAGTTATCCTTAATATTCCTTATCTCAGTAACACATTTGCTTATTGCAGGGCATTTATATATCTTCACATATTTTTACACTTGCCTCACCTAGTCCTAATTCCTTTAAGAATTTAGGGTGGAGATTGTCTTGTTCGTCTTGCACAGGGCTTGGAATACAATAGAGGAGAGGCTCAGCAATTAGTTTTTGAACTCATCAATGTATCTTTCTAGTTTCTCAGTAAATATTGTTATGTGAATAAGTACTCTAACAAGTCCTTCTAAATAAGGCTGTGATGGATACTGAAGTATCATTCTGGAAGGAAAGGGAAAGGAAAAAAGAGAATAAAAAGAGGGAAGGACAAAGAGATAAAACAGAGGGGAAAAAGATTGATCCTATAGGAAGGGAAAAGGAATGAAAAGATTAGAAGGAGGGAATGTGAAAGGGAGGGAAGGAGAAGGAGGAAGAGGCAGATAATACTGTATTCTGTAGGCAGTGGTTCTGAAAGTGTAGCATTAGCAAAAACCTGAGAACTTGTTAGAAATACAAATGGTAGCTCCTACCACAGACCTAAGGAATCCGAAAAGCTGGGGGTGGAGCCTAATAATCTGTGGTTTAACAAGTCCTCCATTACGAGTTGGAAAAGCCATTAGAATTCCCAAGGACAGCCTCAGAGGGTACACTATACCCTAAACCAAATATTTCATTATCAGGAGAATTAATGTTATCTTGTGCTTTTTCTCTTAAATTTCTCTGAGCTGGTTGCAAGAAGTGATAAGGAAAATTTAGAGGGTCTTGAACAATTTTAGCATGAGTAAATCAGTGACCTTTAGAATATATAATGTGTGTGCTTTGATATTTATAGTACCTCATGAAAGATACAGTGTGGATCTGAAAGGAAAAAGTATGCCAAATGGCATAAAGTTTAATATTAAATGTGAGTTATAAGGCCAATCTTATATGTTTTTCTTCTAGGAAGTGCTTTTGTTATGCAAATCTCACTCAAAGATTTTCTCCAGATATATTTAAAAAGATTCCATCAGGGAAATGTGTCCACTAAAAACTATTACAGTATACCAAATCCTTAAGTTTTAATTTGAATGGCCTCAGTGGTAAACTGGCAAGAGTGAATATAATTTTATCTTGCAGCAAATGTCATGCACTTAGGAAGAATATACTCTAAAATGTTAGGGAACATAAATTTTGATAAGTAGGTTTTAAAAGACCATCCTGCTGTATATTTGGAAATACTGTTTGAGGTACTGTTTGTGGTCCTAGACCAGTTTTCCAGGAAGTAAAACATTTAGAGAGAAAGTTGCAAGGATGAAATCAGAAGGTGTATATTGTATGCACCATATAATTCCTAGCTAAGGGCCTTGTTAAATGATTGGATTTCTGATTATTAGGAGTAACAATAATTTGAGGAGAACATTAAAATAAGTCATAGGACTAGAACAGGTGTACAATATTCTTAACAGGGAATCCCAATAAACCAATTGCTTTGGGCATAGGACCATATATAATGAAGTATATCAACATGTACACCAATATATGGAAATAAAAGGTTATCACTATATCCTGTATGTAGTTTTTTTTCTTTTTGTTTTTTTCTAGCTTCTCTTAATTTTCTGTACCATGTGTTTTGTATGTAAGATTGTTTGATATGTAGAACTGAAAGGGAATCACAGAAACAGCAGGACAAAGGATGAACCAGTGCAACATTGATACTCACTTGATACTATGTGGGATAAGAACCTTACAACTTGGGGGGTGGGGGAATAGGGAGGGGTAAGTGGGAGATAATGAGGGATTGGGTAACAATGATTAAAAACACATGTACTCATTACCTTACTTATGTAACTGTAACTTCCCCATCACCTTTTCAATAAAAAAGAATATATATATATATATATATAAATCATAGATATTGAACATTGTTATACTAAAGAATGATTAAGTCCTCGGATAAGAATGTCTTTCTGTGAACATTTACATGACAATAAATTGATATTGCTTTCAATGTTACATCCAAGAGAGCTTTCTAGGAGATCAGCACCAAAGACATTTAACAGCTGCTCAGTCTGTTGATCATGTCAAGATTTGTTTTTCAATCTTGGAAAGGAGGAGTTGGGGGGGGGGGGGAGAGTTTCAGCAGTGCCCGCCATTTCTCTCAGCTATATCTCTAAACTTTTCTGATATGTTTTTCCACTCCATAGCAATTTCTCACCTTTCCTTCCCCCACTTTTTTTTAAGTCTTGGGAAATAGGCTTTACATAGAACAGCCAATTGGCTGGCACCCAGATGTGACTGTTAAAGAATCATTTTCTCAACCTCCAGGCTTCTGCTGTCTTCATCCAAACCACAGTGGGTTTGGGACACAAGTTTCACACAAGAGCCTCAGCCATAGGGCTGTGATGGGGCTGTGGATATGGGAGGGGCTCTCAGTATGTGGTGTCAGGAGGTAGATCATGATTTCACTAAATCCTGGGATAGTAGAGAAATAAAACCAAGCTTAGATAACACTAACTTAAAAAAAAAAACCCAACACTGGCTTTATAACAACAACAACAACAACAACAACAATGATCTTTCTTAGCTTCTTCAGAAAAGAATGATGGGAAAGTAGACTGTAAAAAATTTCTGTGGGTCACATTATTTCCCATGAATTCTGTGGAGGTTACAAACTAGGGGTGGGGTTTTTTGTTTTTTTGTTTTGGCTTGTCTAGTGAGATCTTGACACTGCTTTGAAAAGTCTGGATAAGAAGGTGATACTGAGAAAATTAGATTTTTGTCTGTAAAAACAACAAGATTTTGAGTGTAAAAAAATCACAGCAATCAAAAGATAGAACCATGCTGGGTGTACATTCTGTTAGCCCCTTGGTTAGGTCTAATTTAACACACCCTTCTCTGCTAGTTAAGGCAGACAGACACAGGACATCTTAGGGTGCTGGGCTGTCAGTGATCAAAGCAGAAGATCAAAGGATCTTATCATGCCTTCTTTAAAAAATGTAAAGTTAAAACCATCCGCTAGCTTATAGGCCCCTTGGAAGAAGGAGTCATTTCATCATTATCTTCTTGACACCCCCCACAGTGTCATGGAACTCAGGGTTTGCCATATGGCTGCAGAATAACCATTTACATTCCACCATTAAACAAGGGTATGGCTAAGTATGTTATCGCAAAATGCAACAGTTGCTGTAATGCAGAACTGGAACTTGTATACCTAACATCCAGTCTTAGCAGAAACTAATGTCCATGCAGCCAGCCCCAGTCCTACATGGACAGACCTCAACTCCATGAACTCTTTTCCATTATCAGCAGGTTGTTCCTGTCTTTGTTGGCTAATCCACCAAGATCCAAACTCTTAGCAGCTGGTGAGCTGGTAGCCCACGTGTGTAATCATAGCTCCTCATAGAGGGTTGAGATTTGAGGAACAAGGTTCAAAGTCAGCCCAGGCAGGAAAATCTATGAGACTCTTCTAATTAACCAACAAAAACCTGGAAGTGGTAGGGTGCCAGGGTGAAAAAGCATAGGGATAGCACCCAGGCCCTGAGTTCAAATCTCAGGACTGGCACACATGCATGTGGAGACTGACTCTCTCTCTCTCTCTCTCTCTCTCTCTCTCTCTCTCTCTCTCTCTCTCTCTCTCTCTCTCTCTCTCTCTCTCTCTCTCTCTCTCTCTCTGTCTCTCAGCAAAGCAAGTGCTTGCAATATCCTCTCATGTCTTATGTTCTGGGCTAGAAGCCCAGCCCTGCAAAGAAAGGAAGCAAGTGAGAATGTGTGTAGACACAGGTGAATTGTCTTACTCATTGACCTAGATCCACCAGGGATCCCATACAAGAAGAGGGCTAATAGAAACCTAGGTGGCTTCAACTCCCAAATAAATGAATCTCATATGGACTTAGCTATGGTAGTGCTTAGGTGTCTGGCTGCCAGCTGCTTCTGTGTGGAAGGTTGGAAGAAACTTTTGCTTTTAAAATAGCTCTTGGAATCCTAGTATTTCTCTTTCTGGCTGCTATTCACCATATTCCACAATACCTGGGTGTCAAAGCAGATTTTTTTTGGGGGTGGGTAGAATATGAGGGGCAACCAATAGCTGGGGTAAATGACAGATTAAAAGTACTTAGCAATTCCTTCAGAGCATCTTTATCCTCGTGATTATCCACTGGCTCAGCCCCAGTTCTGACTCTTGGCTTCATTGCTGTTTCCTGTAAATTCATCATCATTTCTCTCTCAGTGTCTCCTGTTCCCACCCCAGCCTTTCTATACCCCACATGCTTTCACTCTGTCCCTGAATCAGACTTATCTTGGTATGTCACATCTTGGTCTATCACTAACTTAGAAGCTTTACTTGGATGTCTCTTTCTGAAATTCCTCAAGATTTGCCGATAAACTAAAAGATTTATACAAAGTACTTCTGCACACTCTTCCCAGACCTGCCAGATTAAAAAAGAAATCCCACTCTCTCTTCATTTCTCTTTCATTCTCTTGCCTTCTCTTCCTCTATTTCTTCTCTCTACATTTCTCTCTCTCTCTCTCTCTCTCTCTTTCTCATTCTCTCTCATTTTCTTTCTTTTCCTCCCTCCCTCCCTCCCTCCCTCCCTCCCTCCCTCCCTCCCTCCCTCCCTCCCTCCCTTCCTTCCTTCCTTCCTTCCTTCCTTCCTTCCTTCCTTCCTTCCTTCCTTCCTTCCTTCCTTCCTTCTTTCTTTTCTTCCTGCAATACTGGGATTTTAACTCAGGTCCACATAGGATAGGCAAGTATTCTACCAATTGAACCATGCCCCAGCCCTTTTTTGATTTAGTAATTTTCTGCATTTGTATGTATGTGTGTGTGTGTGTGTGTGTGTGTGTGTGTGTGTGTGTGTGTGTCTGTCTGTCTGTCTGTCTGTCTGTCTGTGGCTGGTGTGAGATTGTACCTATTCAATCCCATGTAGCAGAGATGAGAGACATGAACTATCATGTCCAGCCTGTTTGTTGAGATGGAAGTTTGCTGGTTTATTTTTTTTATCCTGGCCTCAATCTTTGACCCTTCTGATTTCTAGATCCTGATTAGTTAAGATTATAAGTATGTACCACTATACCAAGTCTTTCTCTCTTTCTCTCTGCTTGTATAACTATTTTTTACCTAAGCCATTTCAAAATAGGGTGGACTATATCCTTAATTATTTTTTTAATCTTATGAACTTACCAAATTCAGGAAATTCAAAATTGATGCAAAACTTAAATCTATAGTCCATATTTCAGTTTGGCCAATGGTCCTGGTAGTATCACTTTTTTTTTGTTCTCTCTAGCACAGGATCCAGAGCAGGATCCCGGTTGTATTTAACTATCAGTCTCTTTAGTTCTTCAATCTGGAATAATTCCTCCATTTTTTAAAATGATCTCATCTCTTTTAATAGCCACAGATTGTTTATTTCTGTAGCTTCTTCCTCCACCCAAATTTGTTTGAGATTAGGTTCAGGTTATACTTCGCCAGCAGGCCTTTCTCTGTTCTCTTGCTTTCAGTGTTTTTTCCAATAGACCAGTCAGCCAGCCACCATTTTACCAGGGTTTCAAAACCTACATGCATGTTGGAAACACTCTGGGAGATTTTTTCACACACTAGGCGCTGACGTTTGACCTCAGCAAATTCAGACTCAGCAGTTGTGAGCAGAATCTTAGGCGCTGCATCTTACATAGCCTTGCAGCTGATTTGTTGGTCTATGTAGCCAGGGTTGAGGGCATAGGCGTCCTCTCTGTCGGCTTCCTTTGAACTCAATTTCCTTTTCCTTGGCCATTTCCCCTCCCCACTGCACTGCATGAGCCCTGGCCTTGGGCGGACCTCATCTGGCCAGGGAGATGAGTGTGACACAGAAACAGTGGCATAGTAACCAGCCCATGATGGTACCTGTGTTTTGTTTCCAGGATGCATTCTATGTGCATGCAATTTCTCTTGGAATGAAATATCAACACAGTCCTCTGTGTACAAAATAGAAGGCAGTGCAAATTGCCTATATGTAACTAAATGATAATACAAGAAATGGGAAATCCCAGGGAGGTTAAAGCCAAGGGGTCAAGTGAACTAGAAACAATTCCATCTGGAGTTCTGGCTATAGGACAATGGTGACAAAAGGGTATCTCCTTTGCATACATTAAGTGACCCCATCAAAGAAGGTAGCAGCAGATTTGTAGGAGGTGGGAGAAAGTGGGAGTATTTTCTGCATTTGTCTCCACATTTACTTGGAAACTCACACTGGGCTGTGATCTCTTTGAAGGCCAAATGGAAGGAAATCCAGAATTGTGACAGGCCAGGCCAGCACCACAATGGCTATTCATGAACTGAGGAAATGCAGTTCCTCCTCCAGGCCAAGGCAAGGGTGGGGTGAGGAGGGGAAGAGGGGGTGCACCAGCAAACAAGATTTATAGATATCTAGGAGTATCAGAACTAGTCAGTAATATTCTTAATGCATGTTCAGCATTTTGTCCCTTTCAAAGCATTCTCACAGAATATGCTAGCTCATGGGGTTTCCACAAGCAGGGTAGGAAGGATGAAGCCAGGGCTAGAAGCTTGTGTTATGAAATGTGTACTTATCACATGACCAAAGAAGTGAATACTTCACTCTATCAGATTTTAATCCTCACAGGTATCTTATGAGCAGATGAGTACCCAGATCCATCATCCTTATTTTAAAGAAGGTGCTGGGTGCCTCTGGCTCATGCCTGTAATACTAGCTACTTAAGAGGCTGAGATTTGAGGATCACAATTTGAAGCCAGTCTGAGCAGACAAATCCAAGAGATTCTTATCTCCTAACTAACCAGTCAAAAGCCAGAAATAGAGGTCTATCTTGAGCAGAAAAGGCAGAGAAAGAGACAGAGAGAGACAGAGATACAGAGAGAGAGAGAGAGAGAGAGAGAGAGAGAGAGAGAGAGAGAGAGAGAGAGAGAGAGAGAGAGAGAGAACCTTCACTCAACACATGCACACACACATGAAGACAGTATGACTTAACTATGATAGAATACTACCAGGATTTAAACTAAGTGCCTAATACAAGCGCTCACAAGAGTTCAGAGTTCACATGGTATAGAAATAATGTAGATAGGACCTCTCTTGAAAGCATACTGCTCAAATAATAGAAAGAAACTGATCAAGTTTGGATCCAAACTGTTCTCCTTTTGGATGCCATGTCTCCACCTGTGACTCTTCCACTCTGTCCTACTTCTCAGCTCTCTATAGGGTGAATCAATGACTGGTACATACAGTGCATATTTCTAATACTGACGTTTGACTCATGTATAAACCAGGTCTGTGCACAAGGGCATGGTGTATCTTTGTGTAGGTAGTGTGTATGGATATACGTGTAGATGCATGTACATGCACGTGTGCTTCAAACCCAGCCAATATTCCACTGACAAAGGTTGTACACTTATGGTGGAAGTGTATGGCTAGGAACATCATTACCTAATTCACTCAAATCTCTTGGGGGAAGGCGAGGGTAGCTGTAAGTAAACTAGACTCCACTAGGTCCTATATTTCAAAGTGACAACAAGAGGTTGTAATTAGATAAGTTGATTTCAAGTATTTTCCTTGATTAGCACCATGTTCCCCTTCCATTCCCCGTTAACACAATGTGTACAAACGCATCCAATGGTGAGACACAGACATTTGAAGTCTGTGGGGGAAGACATGTGGGTCAGGGGCCCATTTTATCTTTATCTTAGATTTGTGATTCTCAAAATTACTAGTATATCAGTGAGACGTGGGCATCTTGTAAAAATACAGGTTGCTGGTCTGGGAAATTGGCTCAGTGGTAGAGTACTTGCCTCGCATGCATGAAGCCTTGGGTTAGATTCCTCAGCACCACGTAAGCCGGAAAAAAAGCCAGAAGTGGTGCTGTGGCTCAAGTGGTAGAGCGCTAGCCTTGAGCTGACGAGCTGAGGGACAGTGCCCAGGCCCAGAGTTCAGCCCCCAGGACCCATAACACAACAAAACAAAACAAAACAAAACAAACCAGGTTGCTGGGGATGGTGTGTTGAGAGGTGAGGCCCTACATCCAGAGTTCCTGACTCAGTAGGTTTAGAGTAGATAGAGTGCTTGGTGGTGGTATTTATAATAATTTCTGAGACTGGGGTCCACGCTAGAAGAGCCAGAGATCTAGAAATTTCCTTACTTATACTAGAGGCAAGCTTTCTGTTTTACTGGCTTTGTCTTTGTGAACACACAGCCACATAATACTATTTATGCTAATGATAGTAAATAAAATTTATTAAAGTAAAATAATAGTAAACAAAATCAGCAGTAGCAAATTTTAATTAAAACTGTCCCACTATTTTCCAGGTCCAGTTGAAGTGTATGAAATGTGTTATTTCATTTAATATTGAGGATTGAAGAAGGCTAAGTGCTATCCCTAGTTATACAATCTTTCAAAGTTAGACTCTTTACACTACAAGTAAGGATGTGAAAAAAGAGGGAAAGGCCAGGCAGTGGTGGCTCACACCTGTAATCTACATACTCAGTAGGGCTGAGATCTGAGGGTCATGGTATGAATCCAGCCCAGGCAATGAGGTCCCTAAGACTCATCTCCAATAAACTACCAGAAAAAAAGCCAAAGTTGAGCTATGGCTCAAGTGGTAGAACACTAGTCTTAAGCAAAATAGCCCAGGGAGAAAGAGGGTAAAGGAGAGAGAGGAAGGGAGGGAGAGAGAAAGAGAGGGAGAAGGAGAAGGAAGGAAGAAGAGAGGGAGTATATTCTGCTTGGAACAATTTTACAGAAGCATTCATGAGAATTGATGGATTTCACATCATGTCTTTGTTGGCATTTGACTTTATGGATAGGTGCTGAAGGAAGCTGGGGGCCAAGGGCTCATGCCTGTAATCCTACCTACTAAGGATGAGATTTGAGGATTATGGTTTGAAGCCAGCTTGGGCAGGAAAGTCTCTATCTCAGAAAAAAACTGGAAGGAGCTGTGGCTCAAAGTGGCAGAGTGCTAGCCTTGAGCAAAGGAAGCTCAAGGATAGTGCCCAAACTCTGAATTCAAGCTCTGGCACCAAAAACAAATGAACAAACAAAACAGGTGCTGAAGGTCAGAGAATAGAGTGACTATGAATTCAGGTATGTGTTTGTGTATCTGTATGTATTTATGTATGTATGTATGTATGTATGTATGTATGTATGTATGTATGTATGTATGTATGCATGTATGTATGTACACTTCTTACTCTGTAACTTCCTAGTCATTTGAGTAAGTTCTTTGGGCAAGTTTTAAAATATTACATATGATACAAATTAACTAGTGTCTAAGGTTAAGAGTAGGGGAAGGGACAAGGATCCATAAAGTGTTGAAGTCAAACGCTGGCCCACGCACAGGCACACACTTGTTCTTGATGATCATTTAGAATACGACAGTCACTGCACAAATGTTAATTAGTGGTAATGCCACAGAATTTACAAACTTTAAATCCTAACATTTCGGTTGTCATTTTTTCCTTTTCAATTTTTTGCCTTAACCCATTTTCTCTTACTATAATGAAATACCAAAGGCCTGGCAGCTTATAAAAACATGTTTATTTAGCTTATAGTTCTGGAAGTTCAAGAAGACCTTGCACATTTCCAGCCTTTTTTTTTTTTTTTTTGCACTGATTACTTTTGAGATAGGGCTTAAACTTCTTACCCAGGCATGTGGATAGACCACAATCCTCTATTTTATGCTTCTTATGATAGCTGGAGTAACAGTATAAAGGCCAGCTTCTTCTGATGAGACTGTTCTGCCTTGGCTGGCTTTAGATTAATCTTATTAGCATCCCACAAAGCTAGGATAATGGGAGATAGGTGCATGTCATTGTGCTCAGACATGGGTTAAGAAGTAGTATTGAGAGCTTTTCTGACTAGACTCATGTGAAACTGATTCTCGTGTTTCCAGCATCCCAAGTAGCTATGATTATAGGCACAATCAATCTGTATCCAGTTTATAACATTACTCTTGTAAGACCTAACCAGAGATCTCATGAGAAGTACCTTAGTCCCCTCTGAGTATAGTAATATAAAAGATATCCCAACAGACGCTACCTCTTAAAGAGCAACCTCTTCCAAATACCAGCATGCTAAGGACCTGGCTTCAAACATGTGAACCTCTCAGAGACATACTTAAACAATAACCAAATCATAGCACTTCCTATCTTAGATTCAGTGCCTAAATTCTATCTGATGCTAATATTTATGGCAATTTAATAATGATAATTTCATAATGTTACTGATCAAATAGCAAGTAGGAAATGACTATTCCTGAATGAAGAATGCATTTACAAACACCTATCTGGGATCTCTTTCCATTTCCATTGCTTAGTACATTCCAAGCAGAATTTGGATCCTATAGTCAATAACTGATTGTATTGTGTTGCTCAGGTGATTCAACAATATCATCTTTACTTTGTTTATTCCTTTTTTAACAAAAATTTATTAAATACTACATGACATTTTGGAGATACAAAGCCAAATAAATACAGATCTTAAGCTCCAAAAACTCATATTCAGATTTTTTTCTCTGTCTTTACTCAATAGTGGAACACTCTCTGCTAGAATAAGCCAATCCCAAATCCTCATGAACCAGGCTCAATGTACTAAAGAAAACAAGGAAACACAAAGATATTCTTAATGTAGTTTTAAGCAATTAAGTTAAATGATCTTACCTATTCTTTCTAGATGACTTCTGTCAAGATAGATACTACTTTCAAAGGATTACTTTTGTTTTATTTCCTGATCATTTTGACATTTTACAAGTCTAAGTACAGCAGTTTACACTGTAAACACTTCTGCTAGATCAAGTAATGGTTTAATAGGAATGCCTGGAGTAAGCTTCAAGGGTCAAGGAAATCTGTAATGTCCCAAGAAAAAGCATAGCTTTAACATACTAGCTTCCCAAGGCATAGTCAAGATTTTACTTGAGCTTCAAGAAAAAAAGAAGTGTGTGTGTGTGTGTGTGTGTGTGTGTGTGTGTGTGTGTGTGTGTGTGTGTGTGTGTGTGTGTGAAGATATGAGAGGGAGTTGGTTGTACAATCATTTGACTGTCACATGGAGAGCTTATAGAAACACCATGGTGGATTCCATTCTTAAAAAGTATCTTTTAATAATCACCAATGTGTTTACTATGATACAAAGCTGTACTTCGAGCTTGGAGGCTGGATCATTACATAACAGTGAGCCTTACATTACAGTGCTCAATCAACACAGCTTGTGGTATGCCCATGACAACCTAGCTGGTTGGTTGTGATGAACACATCTCAGCAAAGCCTGGTCAACCCGTGGGCTTCTCTTTTTGTTTCACAATGGTAAAACACAGGCAAAAAAATGGAGCATATTCTTCTCTGTTCAAACATACATTTTTGTAGAGGCAGATGTATTTCTAAGGAAATTTTTATTCCATATACTTCTCATTTTAATTATTTAATTTTTAAAGGACTCATGTATAACTTAGCTCAGGTTTAAATGAAGAGTCTTTCAATGAATGTTAATATGGAAGATTTGGTCTAGGTACATGCAGCCTGAATAAGGAGGCACTCCACCAAGAAGCATTCATTTTCAAAACTAAGATGTGGATCTCTCTCTCAGTAGTTGGAAAGGCTCAGGAGTTGGAGAATTAGGGAGAGCACAGTGCCAGTTTATGGTGGGATCCTTAAGTCATGACTTTCCTGCTCCCAAGCCCTGTCTTCCTTTCCTAATTGCTCCAAACAGTCAACTTTGAAACCAAATTATTGAGCTGAGAAGTGGGTAAAAATCCAGGTGGGAAGTGAGAGACTGACCATGTCTCCCTTTTCCCCTTGAAGCCTAAATTAGGTAGATCAATGGAAGAAGAGAAGCTAAACTTTTAAGTCAAATTTAGTTTGTGTTCCTGAAGTGGATTCTTTTGCTGATGGGTAGAGATTGAGTGCTCTGTTTTAAAGGTGATATAAAGAGTTTCCAGAAAAGTAATGGGGCCTTCTTAACTTGTATTCAGAGGCAAGGGAAAAACTAGGTCAGAGAGAAGATTTATGGTAAATGCAAAGTTGAAATAAAAATAAAGCCCTATGAGTTGTTCAATATACTCACTGTATTTGCTTTGTGATAAGTAATGATGTATACACTCATTCACTGGCAACTATGCAAAATATTAGGTTCTACAAGGTGCAAAATAAACTAGAACGTTAAATGAACGTTAGGTCATTTGAATAGCTCCAATATGAGTTGTCTATTAGGATACAGCTAAGCACTGCTAAATGAAATCTGAACTTAAAAAACAATTGTTTTGCTTCTTGTTTTCATTCTGTGACTTGAATTCAGGTCCCAGAACATGATTAAGACTTGATCTACTACTAACATATACTCCTAACCCCCAAACTTGAGTTTTTTGATTTGCTGTGATTATGCTATTGTTGCCTATATTGTGGCACACAACTCCAAGAAACAAGCAAAACCAAAGAGAAGAAGGAAGAGTAGACCCTGACCATTCTCTCACTGCTTGTCAGTCACCTGACCCATCTGATTCCCTCTGTACTCAAGATCACAGGCCATACACGGAGAATTATAATATGGAAATGACTGTGGCTTCTTTTTATGTTCCCTTACAACTCTAGCAATTTCTGAGTCTGTCACTGTTTTGTACATCTTTCCTTTCCTTTACAGCATCAACGATCACAACATAGGCAGGGGTCCCTGCAAAGTACTGACTTTAATTCCAATGCCTGACTTCAGACCATATATATAAACACCAATAATGAAGCCCACTGCCTTGAACCCTCTACTCACATAGTAACTTACTTTGTCGTCCCTAAAAGACGCAGAAAGTTCAATTTGGACTTTTCTCATTGTTCAAAATGCATTTCCATACAATTTGCAATTGGGATGTGACCAATTGCCTACTATAAGCAGTGGTACTTTTAAAAAGCCAAGTCTTTTCAGCCAAGCGTTCCCTGGGACCAATCACAACCCTACTCCATCTACTCTCTCCCTCCCTTCACCTACCTCTTCAGTGGTGGTGGAAAAAGGCTGCGTAGTGGGTGGAATCCATGATGTGTCTGCAATGCCAGTCATGGGTAGGCTGTGGCCGTGTGACATGCTGCTGTTTGGGGTGTAGGCCTCTGTGGCATTCTCAATGAAGGCCTCCGTGGTGTTCCTAACAAGGTATTCTGGGCTATATGGAACTGTATTGGAAGCATTGAGGATCTGGGGAGGAATTGTGTTCCTTGTGCTCCTCACCAAAACTTCTGCTCCCAGGCCAGCTGAGGTAAAGAAAGAACAATGGACAAATAATTCTCGTGTCTTGTGGATACATAAAACATTTTTTTTACTTAAGAAAAGAAGACCCCTTTGAATTCAGATATATGAGAAAGCAAAGATCCTGAGTGTTTGATCGAGTTCATTTGCCATATCCAACCCACCCACCTGTTATCCAACCATCCATTTAGAGAGAGAGAGCTATGAAAACACTATTATCAGAAAAACTAATGACATCTGTGTATAGAAGACAGACTTAAACTTGTTCTACAAGTATCTAGAGCTTAGGGCTGGTTCACAGATCTCTAAAACTTGATGCACAATTCTGAATACAGGGCAAGTGTATATTTTCCTCCATGATAAACTGTCAATCTTCATCAACTTCGCAAAGGAGGCGGGAAGCAAAATGCCAGATTGAGAATTAGTGGTAAGGACTTTCCTAACTTTATCATGAAGGTTAACAACTCATTTATTATGACATTTATTTATTTAACCACAGTGTAAACAGTTTTTTTAAAAAAAATACTCCTCTTAAAAATATTTCTTTATTTTTAATTGATCTATAAAAATAAAAATTATACCTATTAATGGCTATCAGTAATGTTTCAACATGTGAATTCATTACATAATGAACATGTTTATCTCTTTAAACATGTATCATTTGACAATGAAAACATTTAGACTCCTTTCTTCTAGCCTTTTAAGATATATGGTACATTTTGTTATCTATGGTAACCCTACTGTCATCCATATAGACATGTAGAGATCTTTGAACTGCTACTTAGAACATATCAATACAAGTTTTTAATTCAAATAATGTGAGTTTCAAATTGCGAGACTGTTGTTTGTATTTTCTGAATACAATTTTTCCAGTCATCTGGGGAAAAAAGTGACTTGACTTAATGCGCATAAACTGGTGGGATTAGTTTATAATATTGCAAGGTGTAAGCATATTGAAAAAAATACTGGATTCTGAACTAGTTCCACTAAGCCACAACTTACAAATATGCTTTGCATCTCTTAGAGACCTAGCAAACATGCCAATTCTGAGATGGTAGAGATATCCAAACTCAGCATTTCTAATGAACTCTCACTTGATGGACATGGTGCTAGTCTTTGTGTAATTTTTTGTATTGCAAGACTAGGACACAGGCATGCAACATAAAGGACCAGAAAGCTCTGTAACTATGGGCAGATGTAATATTTTTAGATATTCCTATTAACTCTATAGAGGATGCATTTTCAGGAATATAAATTTCCTCAGTATCATCAAATTGGATAACCATAACGTAGGGAAGTTTTGATTTAAAGACTGGCAGAAGAAAGATTTGATTCTTCACGACTTCTTTCCTGGTTTCTTCATTTTAACAACCGGTCAGTAAGCAACTAGTATATGCTAGGTAGAGGGTTCCTAAAAAGTAAGGCATCTTCACATTTTCCCTGTTGTCATCTGCTTTACTGTTTTTTGGGTTTTTTTTTTGAGTCTCATTTATTTCCATTCTAGTTTCAACTAAAATATTTCACTTGATAATGTGATTAAAAAGAGGGGGAGTAGGCACTAAGAGGATCACAATGGAAAAAGGACTTTCACAATTTGGCAAGCTATAAATAGAAATTTGCATAAATGTTATTGAAATAGTCATGGCAATTAAGCATTTTTACTTGAGATATACAGAGTTTTGTATGTTATTATGTATATTATTTAGCAGCTTGACTTTACCTCTACCAAATCTGATTGATTTCTGGACATTGAATTTGGTTTCTGTTTTTCTTTCTATACTGTGTGTCATTTCACATAGCCTCTGGGACTCTATTAGCCACTCTGTAGACTAGGAGAGTTATCCTCTAGGCATTTTCTGTCTGCAAGCTCAATCATGTAATCAGTGAGATCCATTTACAACAAACTACAGGAGATAATCTTAATTTTGTAACCTTAATTGCGCTAGATATTCCATATTTCCTTAAATTGACATTTGTCTATGGTAGGGATGTAAAACTTCCTATATACAGAGGCAAACACTTATCTTAACCCTTGGCCAATGCTCATCTTGTGAGTTGACTACTACCTATAATAATATGATAACAGAATTCAATGATGAGATTAAGATAAAAAAACAAGCTCCCCATTATTTTTCTAAAGAAAGAAACTACAGAATACTCAGGCCCAGTAATTCTTCATTCTATCTCTTTACAAAAAATTTGTTGTGCTATTTAAGAAGCAAAAAAGAAGTTTGAACCTTAAGATTCAATATCCATGGTTTGTGAATTTTAAAGCAGTGGTTTGCAAAGCTTGGTAGACATCAGAAGCATCTCACTTTTCTCTAGAAATTGTGATTCCATAGATTTGGGTCCTGAACCTTGTATTTCTAACAAATAAAACACATGACTTCACCCATATACATAATATAATCTAAATAGAATTCCATTACTGTCTTATATGGGTATCAAAGGATTATAAAATACATAGGCATAAAGAAAATCCATTAGAAATAAACAAGGCTAATATGCTAAGTTTGTTTTTCTGGCTCCTGATCTGTTTGGTATAAAATGGACCCATAAAATCAAACTAAAAATAGTAGATTTGGGGGAGTTTGGGGAGCTAGAAGTCTCACGTTCTTTAAAAATGTATATACATTTTACAGTTCATGAAAGAGCAAAATGTTTTGGCAAATACAAGGCGATTTTACACAATAGAACAATATGTTAAAGCTATTTTTAAAAGTTTTATTGTGTCATTGCCACCACATTGTTTCCATTATAACAAAATGCCTCCTAGAACACAATTCAAGGCAATGGGGAGCATCCTAGGTTCAGTCTAAAAGTTTCAGCAATAAAATTGCAACCAGCTCTGAGTATAGGTCAATATCCCTTATATAATGATTTGGATTGACTATCATATCAAGACCATATTTTGAATACATTTTATTATTATTATTATTATTATTTTGAGTCCGGTCATGGGACCTGAACTCTGGGCCTGGGCACTATCCCTCAGCTCTTCAGCTCAAGGCTAGCACTCTACCACTTGAGCCACAGTGCCACTTCCGGCTTTTCTTTTTGCTTATGTGGTGCTGGGGAATCGAACCCAGGGCCTCATGCATGCAAGGCAAGCACTCTACCACTGAGCCACCTTCCCAGCCCCTGAATAAATTTTTAATAAGCAATATGTATTTTAGTTTATGACCTATGACTGACTTAGAAATAACCATGGCTAGAAATGAGGTTTTTGTGTGCTGATACACAAATGATTAGTTTCTCTTCTTTAAATAAGCATGTTAAAAACACAATAACTTGAATTTAACTCATTTTTGAGAAGGAAAATTTTAACTATTTTATTCTAGTACTTTGTGTTATTTTGGAAGATGCCAAATATAATCTGCCTTTCCAGATGAGCAACTCATCTGGAAAAGTTTACAAATAAAATAAGAAGTATATTAGAAAAAAGGATAATACATACATATACCTTCATACAATAGTCAACTCCAATAGAAAGAAAGAGAAATGGATAGGAATTATAGTAGTTAAATGATTATTGGACATGATAAAATTAGTTAACATTTCAGAAAATATAATCAATGAAGTATATTTAAATATGTATTATATATCATTTTTAATCTAAATTGGAACTAAAGTAAAATTAATAGATGGAAATGCAAACCAACACATAGCTTAAGAAAACACCAAAGCATAGTATAGTAATAAATTTAGATTTAAAAAGTAGACTAATGACATTAAAGAAATACTTCTCAGGAGTTAACTATTCCTTAAGCATTGTAAGTATGAACATGTACTAGTTCATTCCAATACCCATTTTTTTTTTGACTTGAGAAAAAAAAAACCATGAGATTGTAGGGTAGAAGAAGGAAAGCACACTAGATGAAGGAGAAAGAAAAACATGTAAGTTCAGATCTATCAGATCATATGTAAGGTCATATGGGGGCAAGGGGGAAGGGCAGGACTTGCCTGTTCATTAGGTACAATAATCACAGTGTCTAGTATCATCTCTAGGGCCAAAGAATTATTTAATTGAAAATAAAAGAAACTTAAAGTCAACGAAATTTCTTTTTACATATCAGGAATAATGAGAATTTTAGAGCCCATGAAAATCTACCAAATTATTTTGCTAGTTATTTCAAATGGAGAAAGAAGTTCACATTGACAGAACAACAACAAAAACAAACAAACAAACATAAAACCAGCCAGAGCCACATTGACATGTCACAGACTGAAGATGGTTAGGGAAATTTGGATGCTGTGCCAATGGTTGTAGAAGTCCCATAAGTTATCACCATTCATTATGAAAGAATATGACCCATTACAAGAACCATGTTGATGTTGCAAAGAGAAGAATGCCAAAAATAATTGTGTTAGCCAACTCTATCACAGGAAAATTTGTATATACAAGGGATACTTTGTTTTCATTTTCCCCCACAAACTCTTCTGCTGGAAACTAAAACAAATACTTTCTAGTAAGTCCTTTTCCTCTGATAAGAGTATACAATTGCTTACCTTTTGCAATACTTATGCATTTTATACCCTCACCCACATTACCTTAGACAATTATTTTAATCAGCAGTTACATTAAGACTGATGACAATGTGGCTAACTACATCAGCAAAAAGAAAAAAAAATCCCTACATGAGATCATCAGCTCAGCCAAATCAAGGGCACTTGAAAAATTGTCTGCCTGAAGTACATGGGATATTTGAATGAATGAATATGTAGTAAGCGTGGAGTAAATGTGGAGCTGTAAGGTGAAATATTTGATGTCATCTCATATATATGAAGCATCTGAACATAGGTAATAACTTTATACCACTACCAACCATTTCTACAAATAAAAGTAGATTTGGTAAATCTTGGAAAAGGTATCTAAACTCTTTTCACCCTTGACCTGTATTGGTAAAGCACACTGGACACTTAGGTTCTTATCATAGCTCTGTTCTCAGTTTATCTGAGGTTGTTCATTGGTTCTTACCTTTTTGAAAATGTATATTATCTCCTAAATATCAATGCAAAGGATTGCAAAAGCATGAAGTATTACCTTTACAGTCCAATTAGCACCTGTCAGTGTACTAATAGTCCCTATCATCAGGGGACAGAAGCATCTGTCAGCAAAACCTAATAATATCCAGGTCATTAGTCATTACTTATGTATGTGTGTGTGCATGTGTGCCTGTGTACATGCATATATGCACATATATGTTGTGTATTATGCCAAGATCTGCATCCAACATCTGATAGAACCTAATCACAGGATCTAGCACAAAAGAGAAGTTAAAGAAATATTTGTTGAATTAGTAAAATAAAAGGAAGAATAAGTGCTAGAGGTAAGTTGGGCATTTTAAAATGAGGATAATGATTTCCATCATGGGGCACTACATAGTTGACTTCTACTAGATGATGAATCTTCCATAGGGAATATATCAAGGCATACTGATCTCCCTTAGATGTATCAAACCAAGCCACCGAGCAGAAAGACTTTCACATAGATTCTGACACGAATAGCTCACCTTTCTTTGAGCAGAGGCTTTCATTCACCAGGTTTCCTTCCTTGTTGACCTCTATTTTCATCCAGCTATGGAGGTATTTCCTGCCCTTCTTGACTACTACCTTGGGACCTTGTTTCTTGAGAAAGAAAGAGGTATTTTCCACCTCAAGGAACCCGTCCTGCTCATAGCAGGTCCATCGGGGTGCCTGGGAACAGCGGATGAAGATGGCTGCCCGGGAAGGACCACCAGAGGAATTGGAGATACCCAGGCACGATGCAGATTTAACATGGAGGAGCTTCTCATCTTTAGTCCACAGCCACTGCTGATTCTGGCTGGTCCAATTGCATGCGCCCATGATCACTCTCTGATTTATGGAAAGGCACTGTTGTTTCTGGACATGGATAATCTGAAACCCCTCTGGAAGATGAAAAGTTTACAAAATACTGTAACAAACTTCAATGGCTATTAAACATAAAACCATATACCCACAAATCACTTGAGTGAAAGTATGAGATTTACTTATATTTTGCTGTTTCTGCCCCTTCAAGTGAATATTCTCAGATTCAACACATGTGATTTGAAGAAGAGAAAAGATAAAATCCTAAGACTGACAATGGAAAATGCCATAATGTCACCCTTAGACATTCTCCCATCTCCTCCTCATACCCCCTCCCACTGGCCCTTTAAAACTTTTGCATAGTTTAGGAAAGAAAACACGCCCTCATTGGAACAAATGAAAGGAAGCTGGGAAAAGAAACTAACCCATCCAGCAAATATGGTTTTCTTTTGGTTGAGAAGAGATATGTCCAAATATGCTACAGTTATATATATGTTAGTCAAATATGCTACAGTTATATAAAGTTAAGCCTCTTTTAACTATTTAATTTTCTCCACACTATCATGCTTAAAATTTCTCCTTTCAAATACTTAAATTCACATTGTAATAAATGTTTCTATATGAGTTGCATAGCTTGAATACAATGTGTTTTTTTTAAGTTGGGCCTATTTATTTAAAGACAAAAAAAACCCAAATTCCTCCCTTTTCAGGCACAGCCTTTTAGCTAATTGAAAACAAGTAAAATATCACCACAACCCAAATTTCCTGTAGTCCTGGAAAGAAGTATGTATTTTGTGACAATGTATAAGTTTTCTCTCAAATACTGACAGCATTTCTTGTTGTATGAAAATTAAACATCTTATTCTTAAGCATCTATATTTAAAAAATGAAGGACATTAAGCCTGAGAAATCATCTTCAATGGGTTTCTTTTAAATTCTCCAGAGCTTTCCCAAGAAAACATCCAGTCCTTCCAAATGACAACATCCAAATAAAGCTCTGTTCTTCATTCCTTTAGTCAGATTCTCTGTATTTTCTGTTTTTAACACAAAAGAAAGCAAAACTACAACTCGATTGGAGGGGGGGGGGGAGCACGATTAGGCTATAGACTGTCACATAATAATCAGAGTTCTCCACAGGAGTCTTCACTCTCTGCTATACAACTGTCCTTCCTTTTAGGAGGTGAGCTGCCTGAAACACTTGGATGAAAGGAGGAGAGCTTTGAATTTTCTGTTGGAGAAATCTCAGCAGTGTGGCCACAGCTGGCTGCGCTTATTCTCCCTTCCTCATCGCCTTTGGCTTCCCTGCCATGAAGACCTTACCATTCCAGCCTTATTTCAGACACCTTTCAAAGGCTCCAAACCTCTTTGGCTAGCTAGCATTAGGAGAGATGCCTCAGACACAGAGGCAGATCCACTCACCCATGTTCCTGAAGATCAAGCAGGTAAGAATCGCCACGTAAAATTCAGCCTCCATTTTCCACTTAACAACCATTCCAGCTTCACTTAGGGGGGAAAATTTTCTCCCAGATAAGAGAAGCAAAGACTAGGAAGGAAATGTGCCTTCATGGTGAGGGGAAAAGTCAGTGACGAGCACTTCCTCCAATTGAATTGTTTGGGGAAGTTTTACACCAGTGTCCTTTTGTCTGTTTCCTTAGAAAGAAGGGAATAAGTTTACTTCTTTTTTTGTATGTAGATCTAGCCTCCAGGAGCAGAATAAACATCTTTAAGTCTTCACCTATCCTCCTTTTGGCTCATGAGTACTTCTAACCTTGAGAGGGAAGAAAGGAATTGTAATCTTGGATAATTGAATACTTCTGCAAACTTACATCTTGTCAGGTGATGTGATTCTGCAGAATAGATGTAAAGCATATAATTTATGAGGGTCTGTGACAAGTGCTAAAAGCCATAAACATTTACTGTTTATATAATGATATGCTAGGTGTCTATAAGGAAAGCCACATAATGATGGCACTATGAGATCTCTCAAGGGATGATAATATCGCTTTTCAAGACAGTCATCTCTGCTGGGGTGATACAGACTAATATTAAACCCATCAAGTTATCTACTTTAGGCTTCCCCAAACAGACAATGGCTTCTCTCTAAATAGGAAAAGAAGAAAGAAAATGACAATAATAAATAAAAGAATACTCAGGAGTTAGTATTAAGGGTAGTTTATTGGCAGTATGAAACAAAGTTAGCATTGCTGCATTAAAAATTCATATTTGAGCAGAACGTTGTGTTTTCTGAGTGTAGTTATTTTAACTTTGTCTCGTGCAGATGAAAACCTCTTAGAAGTGTAAGAACAGTCATAGCAGCGTCCATCTGAAGAACTCTGGACATGAGACACGTCACAGCAAAGTCCTGCCTCTTTGGAAGAGGGATTCCAAGTAGACAGCATATACAAAGGTCCCTTCTTAGTAAAAGAGAGACAAGTATTTGAAATTCTTGATACTTCATAGTTGCTACAAATTCCCCACTCCCCCTTTAAAGTAAAACAATTTACAATGTAGAAATATAGTGGATAGAGGGTGGGTCTGGGGAGCCACCTCTATGCCTAATAATAGAGAATACGTACATATATATCCAGTGACAATCATTGTGCTCTGTAATTGATAGGAGGTACTATAAATACACATTTAGTAGATAATGTTATCAAGACACATTTCCATATAAAATAGTTACTGTGTTAGATTGCTTTTTTTTTTTTTAAAGAAAAACGTATTTGTTAAAAATTCATTATCAATCACTTGCAACATCAGCAGCAAGATTCTGGTAACTGAGATACATAATAGCACTTAAAATGGGAACAGTCCATTCACGAGACAGACTACAGACATTAGAGCATCTAAACACACAATAATGATGTCTTCAGCAGTGCCTCCAATCATCATTTGATGACAGAGACCACTTTATAATACATACATACATACATTCTATGTGGTTGGTACCCAATACAGACAAAACAAAAGCCACCTTAGGCTTTGTGAGAAATCTAGTATACCTCCATCAGCATAGGACCTTCAAAATAACTTGGGGATGCTTACAAATGCACTAATATACACAAGAGATTGCAATCTTGAGTAGGTTGCCAGGCCTCCCACAATCCATGCCACACGTTGGTTTCAGAGCTCCTCCATCCCTCATTCCCAGGAAGCTTCTTCTTGAAGCTTCAAGTGGGGGTGCTTTGATTCATCACCCAATAGACTGATGATCTAGTTATCTTCAGTATATCACTGCACAGTTTCTTCTGAAAGTCTGCTCTCATACAGGCACAGAGCATGGTGCACAAATTCATACTGCTCACTGGTTTGGACCATTCCGCCCCTGCAAGGAAGAGATCATGAAATAACTTTATTTGCTAACATCCCACAGTCTCATACTACAGACACCGTATTCAAGCTAGCTAGGATATGATCCCAAAGACAGAGAGGAGTTGGCCTAATGATTCTTTCATTATCCTGCTCACCTGCATCTAAATGTCTCAACTTACAACATTAGCATGTTCATATAGTCAGGTGCTGTATAACACTGCTGTAGCATACATACACCATAGTATCTAGGTGTGTAGTGGGCTATGCCATCCAGGTTTGTGTGGGATGGTCACACAACCACAAAATTACTGATTGACACATTTCTTAGATCAGATTCCAATCATTAAACAATACCTGCACTAATCATGAAGCCACACTTGATTGCATATTTAAAGTGCCTGGTCCACTAGGCATGTGATTATTTTTCAAGTTTACATTCATACCATTACTAGTGATATGGTATTATAGGCCAGACTATTGAAACAAATTCTTAGTTGCAAAATGTAATGAAACTTCCTCCTCTGTTAAGACAGTACAGTAACAGTAACTACTTTGTAAGGTTGTTTGTTTATGAATGTTAAATGGATGTATTGTAGTTGATGGTTTGTATTACTTTACCATTCCGCTTTTGTTAAAATGCTTTATATATTTGGATTAAACTTGATAGAAATAAGTTTACCAAATATGACTCAGCTGTGAAATGCTCTTCTGAGAACTAAAAGCCCTACTCCACTTAATTATTTTCAGGGTGATGGGAAAATACATCTATTAGCTATAGGCTTGCAAAATTCTTGTGAATCTGAAGGCTTCAGGGAAGTATATGTTTTGTTACTTCCCACTTCATTGTGTAAACGAAGACGAAAGAATCAAAGGGATTCTTAAAGATCATTTGCCCCAATGATTGACAAAGTCTGGCTTCTTTCCAGAAAGAAGCAGTTTACAGGACAGATGGACAGACAGTTTCATCTAGGTACCTTTAGTAGCAGGCTTGCTTAGGTGGGCAGAAAAATTTATGAAGTCACCAAAAATGAATGTGCCTCTCTCTAAATAACATCTCATTGGACCAAATGGAATAACCCACAAAGGTCTTAAGACTCTCCTTATTGTCACACAATAGCTCTCCAAATGCTTGAAAACAACCATCAAAGCCTCATAATCTTTTCTTCTCTAGACTAAACATCCTGTGGTTACTCAACATTTCTGTAAAGCCTGGTTTCCCTGTCACTTAACAATGTAGTCTCCTTATTTTATCAAATATGCCCTTCTATGAGTGTTGTGTCTATTGCTGATGGGCTCAAGTCAGTGAGCATATTTTCTTTCTTCAACTGTGCATTCTAGGTCAGCAAGTGTGTTCGTCCAGGTGCATCAAGGGGCGAGGTTCACAGATGAGATTATAGACTTCCCAACCCTCATCATGCCCCTTAGGATTTTGGATGCAAGTTGAGGGTAATTAAAAAGTCAGTAAGATTTTTTAAAATGTGAAAATTACATCTTTTCTCCCATCCTATAGATAGGCTATTGTATTTTTTTTGAAACTAAATGTCTGGCCTTCTGTTTGTTGCTGCTAATTTCAACTTGTTAGTCCTTGTTCTGAGCACAGTGTTCTTGTCTACAGAATCATTATTTCTAGCACTCAATATATCAATCTTCCATTTCTCATTTCCAGATTTGTGTCTTTCAGACATTTAACAAGCATGCTTTACATGTTGTCTAAGTCATTTATTGAAAGAAAAGGAAAAACACAGAGACAACATAGGTGTTTATTGTAAGTAATATAATACCCTATTATATACTGTTTAATCCTGTTTTAAACTGTTTCCAATGAAGTGTTAGGTCTTTCAAGGAAAAATATAATGTGATCATTTCTCTATACCTGCAACAATGGAAGGCATTGTCTAATCACAGGTCAAGTGGGTTACCTGCAAAGTAGGTTATCCAGGTCATGCAGTTTTTATATCATGTGAAAATAGATAAACTCTGGCTAGAGGAAAGCCAAGAGTATGCCAGGAATCATACATTAAGGGCTGGTTTAAATTCAGAACATGTCACAGTCATCTTGGATATTATTAATAAATATTCTACTGTATGTAGTGATACATACTGGTATATAGAATACATCATTGGCCTTTGTAAGAACTTAAAACTTAGTATTACTGGTCAGGCTACAGTCTGTTATAGGGCAAATAAGGTCCTTTTATTGGCTGCCCATCGTGTAAAGTGACATCTGGCATGCCTAAAAGCAGTGTCGATATACAAAATGTTTTTTAAATTAGCATTTATTAGTTATACAAAAAGGGAATTTCCTTGTGATATTTCCATACATACATACATTAAATGTACTCAAATCAAACTCATTTCTTCCATCTCTCCCTCATCTCTCTTCCTCCCTTCAATTTCAATAGGTTTCAATATTATATTTTCATATGTGCATATAAATTACTTTGATGATCTTCACCTTAATTCACATTTTCATTGGCCTTCCTCCATCCCTTTGATATCCATCCCCCAACATAATCTATTTTACTTTCTTGTGATTCATTATGTTATAGAAAATACTATTATGAATTAAGCAACTTAAGCTACATAATCTTCAAGAGAGCTCCATAGTAATTCACACACACACATGCACGCACACACATTTAGATGTTATTTAGATCTTATTTTCTCCCAGGTACTCTCTTTGGTAAGATGCCTAATGGGTTTGAGACATCTCCATGGAAACCTGATATATAAGTTCCTGATGTAAACTGGCTTTGGAAGATATAAATCAGGTACAACCTTTTAAAATTATTATTACTTTAGAGTATCATCCAACTACCATTTAAAGAGCCAGCATTAAAATAATCCGTTACCTCCAATAGGTTATAATTTAAATTCAACCAATCCTAAGATATGAAAAGATTTCTATGATGGCCAAGGTGAGGGTTTAGTAGGGAAGACTTCATTGGGCTCAAAATAGCTAGACCATCATTAGACAATCAGCTTAGAATTTGGACAGTCCTCTTTAGGTACAAATCTGGTTTTCCAAGGAGTGAATATATAATGCATTCAGTTACAATATCTACTTGACAAGCTGTCAAGTGTGTTGAAATAAAAAGACACTATATATAAGATCTGTCTCTGTTTCTTACTAGCTGCTTTGTCTTACTTGTAGCCTTTGTAGTGCTGTTTTCTCATGTACCAATCAATGAAGCAATAATATAATAGGACCCTCTCAGCCTTGTTATGAGTAATAAATGGCACAATCATTTCAAATATTTAGTTCACAGCCAAGATCATATAAGTATCATTAGTGATTATGGTTGTTATTGCTAGTTGGTTCTGTAGGGTAAAACAAGACTGGTTAGAAAGCTCTGGAGTAAGACCTTAAAGCCTAAGATAACTAAGAGCAGACAGAGGATGCTGGATTGCTCAGCTTGGGCTAGTCTAGCTGGAAAAGAGCCCAATATGTTTCTAAACGGTCACCAACCAGAAGATGACAGCTGATGTAGAAGAAAGTGGTAGGCTTGAAGAGGGGCAAACAGAGGTTGAAATCTTTGCTTTTGAACCTACTCACTAAGTGGTTTTAGAAAAGTTGTTCAATCCCTCCCTCCTTCTTTCAGTTATAAAATGACATTCATGACAAAGGTCACCGGATGATCACGTGAGAAGATATTGGTGTCTAACTACAGGTTGTTCATGTGTTTCCAGTAGCCCAGGTTGCACAGTGGGATCAGGGCCACTGGCTGGCGGGAGCAGGAGGAGGTTGGGTGGAGGAGGAGGGTGAGCTCCTGAGCCCAGCTTTGACCAGGGAGGTTATGCCTGCCTTTTATTGGTTTTCCACATTAATGCTCCATGGAAGATTTTTATATGCAAATTTTTTCCCATTGCTTACACTCACACGAAGTTTGGTAACTACTGGCCTGGAAATTAATAAGATTTCAAGTATTATAAGGCTTCAATGGGATAATCTACAAAGTTAGCAAAGTTGCTCTTGGTTATTAAGTATTAAATAAAAACTCCATTATTTTTTCTTATTCTCTTTCTAGGTGTTTGGTTAACAATTATACTGAAATGAGTTCTGGTTTGCTTGAGACATTCATACTTCACTCATGCTAAACTAGCCATGTTTCAGTGCCTTAGTTCAGAGGATAAATGATTTGTTCATCCTAATGATATCCCATTCTATGCTGGGAGAAAAACAAAACAAAACAAAACATAGTCCCCTTCATTGCAAAAGTGGTGTTGGCTATGTGGCTCTAATTTGTGTGTGTGTGGGGCCACTAAACATGAACACTGTGCCTGGCCAGGTCTGAAAAGATTCAGGTAAAGACTCCCCTTCTAGAAATATCAGATAACTCAGTTCAGATTAGCTCTGTCAGACTCCCCAATCTGTGTCATTGTTTCCATGCAAGGAAGCACATAGCTCTGTCAGCTGGGGGATAAACTCAAGTTAAATTTAGGAAAAATGTAGGGTTTTTTTTCCTTTTGCTAATGGGAGAGTGTATTGAATTAAAAAAAAAAAAACACCTCTCCAGATGCCCAGGAGAGAGATTTGGTTTTTAACATGTTAAAAGTGTGACCTTTTCTGACTGTTAACTCACATATACAGAGAGCAACGGCCTTTCCTGCTGCACCACCCAGCCTATATCCGGTCTAATCAGTAGACACAAGAAATTCTGTGGTGGTGACTCACTTCTGGGCTAACAATGGAACTTAAGCTCCTTTGCCTTTTATTATTATTATTATTATTTTCAAATCTGGAATTCTTTTGGTAAAGTTTGGTACAGTAAATTTAGAACAAAAGGTGTGGATGTTAATGGGCCTCATGGGTAAAAATCTGAGAGCCTGGGCATGTGTCAAGTGAGGTTAAGTTGATGTCCCAATTTGGGGACAGCTGTGTGGTGTGTCTGAGCCACCCTTTCTTCCAAGGAGCTTTTTCACATCAAGAAGGAGAACTTAAACATAACGTGATTTTGACCAGGTATTTCAATTCATAGACACTTTTTCCTAAATAGGTGGTAGGCCATAAAAGACAGCCCAGACCAAATGATAATTCATTGACAACTCTAGCATTATTAAATCCATTTTTCCCCTTCTGAAAATTAGCCCTTTTAGTTTGAATAACCAGGTTCACACTCAATTAACTCCTAGCTAGGAACGTTGTCGTGGCAACTCCCTTGAAAGGTTCAATCAGTGTAACTTTTTTTTTTTTTTAAATACAGAAGCTTTAATACCAAGAAAATCCACACTGATTCCTAAGACTTTATCTATAAGTGCCTTTAAACTATGGGTCCCAAAATGCTGAATTCATGATCTCCAAAGACCTTTCCCTATATAGGAACAGCGTTGAGATTCGTTGGACATGCAGAGAGACATAAATATAAGACTATTGTTCAAAATGTGATCCAGCAAATAAAAGCTTGATTAGAAATTGTTTAAGTAGATTTTGGGAATAAAGAATATTACAGGACACGGATAGCATATATGTTCCCTCTCTAAGATTGCTGTAGTTAAGAAAAAAATATAGAAAAGAAAATCATCAAACTCAAGTGAGTAATCAAAACATTTAAACAATGATATGACGCACACTGGAAACCTTTTTCTATCCTGTCTGGGGAGCTACAAGTGAGGACCTTGGATGTCATTCCAACTTAAGTCATCCAAAGAAAGGATGTACAAAGACTACTACAGATTTCACCATTAGCTCTCAAAAAAAAAAAAAAAAGAGTATCAGACAGATTGTTTCCTGTTTCTGTGGGGAAAGGGGAGGAAAAGAAAAGATAAAAGGCCTTGGAACCTGATATTCTTTTCTATGTTTCATTTCCCAAATTCACCTTTTGAATTCTGCCAATGCCAAGAAGTGCCAATGGAATGAAAATAAATACAAGGAAAAAGTTGCTGGAGGTCACCCTGCAGTGGAATGTGCTCTTCCCCCACTTCTGAGACATCTTCTGATGTTTCAGTCTTGTTCCTTAGTCATTCTCCTGTAATGTGTAGGAAGTATTTTCTGAGTGCCCTTGACTGCTTATTACCATGGGCATTAATATTTTTAAAGACACATTATTTCTCTTATACTCACTGAATAAATGACCTCTTACTATCACACATGGTGTAACCTTTATGCCTATGTTATCTCTTGTAGCCTAGAAGCTACACATAGCAAAGTCTGGTTTAACTGTATAGCAATTAAAATTTCTTTTTACTTATTTAATTTTTTGATGCTAGTAGGCCAGGGGTTGAACTCAGGGCCACACATTCTTGCTTAGCTTTTTTGCTCAAAGCTGGTACCCTACCCAGGAGCCATAGCTTCATTCTCACAGTTAGAATTCTGTTTGGGTGTGTGGTGTCGTCCTAGGGCTTGAACTCAGGGTCTGAGTGCTGTTCTTGAATTTTTGTGTTCAAACTAGTGCTCTGCCACTTGAGCTACAGCTCCATTTTTGGCTTTTCTGGTATTTAATTGGAGATAAGAGTCTCATGGATTTTCCAGCCTGGAATGGCATTGAACCACAATCCTTAAATCTTAGCCTGCTGAGTAGCTAGGTTTACAGGCATGAGCCACTGGTGCTTGGCTTTACAATTAGAATTGTTAATTAAATAGTATAGTCTCGACACTTAAGTGATATTTGAGATTAAAAGGTATAAAGAAGATATGGAAGGTCTTTCTGTAATAAAAAATGTTTACACTGTGTTCAGTTTAGTACTAATGTTATAGATCCTTTTTGCACTTACATTTTGGAAATTATCATTGGCCTATGTACATCTAATAGTCATCTGTCAATAAGGAATGTGATTAAAGAAAGATCTTTTTCTACAACAGAAAATTTGTTATAATTATTACATCTGGATGTTAGTAAGAAACAATCTAGACTGAAACAATCAGAGATAAGCAAATTTTCTTGATTTATATAGCAACTAGTTCTGGGTCATTGCCAAAATATTATTCTTTGAACTATATGCTTAACCAATTAAGTCTCACACTTCAGGAAAAAAATAGTCTTTTAGAATCCAAAACAAATCCAAAATTGAGCCATTTGAGAAAAATTGGTAATTCAATTTTGGGTCAAATTTGCTAAGTGAAAATAAGCTATGTGACTTTGGATATTGACTTTCCTCTTTTGGTGTTGGATTTTTCTTTAAGACGTTTTTCCTTTGTTTAATATTCCCAAGGCCTGATTCTTTTTATTTTTATTTTTTGCCAGTCCTGGTACTTGAACGCAGGGCCTAGGCACTGTCCCTGAGCTTCTTTTGCTCAAGGGTAGGACTTCTACTTGAGCCACAGCACTACTTCTGGCATTTTCTGTTTATGTGGTACTGAGGAATTGAACACAGGGTTTGCAAACACTCTTCCACTAAGTCACATTCTTAGCCCACAAGGCCTGATTCTTTTAAACCATCCTTTCCCTAATAGATGCTGGGAAAATGTTATGAGTATTCTTGGTATTTCTTGAAATGGGTGAAAGGTACTTAGACAGTCAATCACCAAAGCTGAAAGGAAGTTCAGAAAACCAATCCATTATTCCCTATCAGGAAAATCTAAGGACTGAGAAGGTATCTTATTGCAAGGTTTCTTAAACCTACTTGTGATCCCAGTATTACTGGTGTACCAAATAAATATGCATAGACTGTATGAGCATCACTAATTTTGAAAAGCATGTAGATTCTGTTGTGAGTCAGAACATGGAAATCAAATTCTAAACATTATGAAATGCTTACAGGTTGAAATCCATGAAGTATTTTACTCCTAAAAAAGATTCTGATAACCAGGAGAAGTGGAGGACTTACTGTTATGCCTTTTCTCTCTTTTTGTTACAGAGACCCCTAGAATAGATAAATGGTCACAAAGGAAATTGAGAGCAGAGCCTGTGTTAGCACAAAGCTTCAGGAGGTCTGACCCACTGATACCTGGCCACTACCCGTGGTTTGTGGCTGCTGGCTTGCCTTCCTACCAGAATGTCCCCATCCCGATTGTCAAAGGACCCCTTCTTCTCTTGATTAAAACTAACTCCATGGGGCTGAGGAGATGATCCATTAATACTTTTCTAAATAAAACACTCGTGGGTGCCTTGTACTGAATTTGAACTACTTAGAAAAAAAAGAATCTTATTTTAGCTCAAAATATGCTCAGAAGTATCATTAAAAGGAGAATCACAGACTCATGAATCTGCCATGAGAACTGTGGCATCTATTAATAGAAGTGGCCCTAAAGCCAATAATAATAATGTCTTGCCAGAGAAATGAGGAGTCTACCAAATGGCTTTGTCATTGTTAGACTGGAAACATCTATTCAGCACAGCACACTCATTTCTAAACCAGAACTATTTGGGTTTATTGCTAACATGCAGATTTACAGTTTGAGTACAAATGGCTTGTTTTCCCCTGTTGAATAACAACCATTATTATAAATTTTTCTTTTGAAATTAGCATTTTCAGTGTTCAAACTCTGTTTGTTTGTAACTGTTGGGCCTTACTACATAGCCAAGGTTGGCCTTGAACTCAAGATCTACCTATTGCTGCTTCCCATGTGTTGGGATTATAGTTGTACACCACTATGCCCAGATGGTGCTCTTGACTTAACCAGTCATGAAACAAGCCTCATTTCACAAATCAAAATCACTCTCTTGTCTTTCTGTCTGCTGAATCTGTGCCTGGACTTGTCAGAGTGCCTCCTTCAATGAGTCTAAGTAATGAACAGTAGATTATAAAAGTCAGATGTACTGTGTGCCACCTTGGGTTACCAATGGGTGGAGGCCATTATTAGTAAGAGTGGAATAGCTAGGAAAAGGCTTGTGCAGTTCATACTCTGCAAAGTATAAACTAAATCTTTTGCTCTTTTATATTTCTTATTATTCTCAGTTGGATTCTTTGGATTAGCCAGCTACACACTCCTTTTCTGTATTCAATGGTTCCTGTTCAAACTCAAATTATTATCCCATCTCAAGTCTTCTTTCACTGTATACATCTTGAAGAAATAGTTCATGCTTCTTGTTATACCTCTCCATCCTGCTTAGATAGTCATGGAGGAAAGTTTTGTGACCTTGAGCAAGTCACTTAACATCTTCAGATTATTGCTTTCTCATTACAAAAAGTGAGGACCAGGAATACATCTTTTCCTACTTTTGATTTTGAAAGTTCTATGAGTTATATGCTTTCAAGGCCACAGTGGCTACTCTGTGACTAGACTGGCTTCTTTGTGTTAAAGAATAGATTCTGGAATGTCTGGAGACAGATCTAGAGCAGAAGGCAAGGATGGCTAGAGATCAGAGTGTAGCAAAGGTTTGAAGAGTGAAGAAAGATAGATATTATGAAAGAACAAATGTGGCTGTTCAGATTTTCTGAGACTAGCTTTCATATTAGTGGTGTGAGTCAGAGATGCAATCCATGGCATCAGTCAGCTATCACTTGGAATCTAAAAAATGAGCTATGTCAGCACAAGGTTAAATTACTGAAGCGAAATCCAAGAATGATGGGGAAGCAAAATAAGTAAGATGAGGGAACAGAGGAAAGTTTTTCTCTTAGTTTTTTTTAAATAAATTCTACAGGTGTATACAACAGAAGGAAGAGATTCTATAAGGAAAATCTGCATTGATCCCATGAAGGAAGGAAAGAGAAGGAAAGGCTTTTCTGGGAGAACATGGGGAAGAGGGTTTGTTTCAAAAACAACAGAAGCAGCTGCTCAGCAAGCATGCACATGGATGGAGGAGGGGGTTAATAAATCAGAATGATTATGACACACATTTTGGCTGGAATTCAAATCCAAGGGGTAGGAATCCTATAGGCTTCACATCTGTAGAGAAGTTGGATGTGATAAAAGATCCTATCAAGACTAAGAGGCCATGCAGTGGGAAGACCTTGGTGGGGATAGAAGGCCAAGGCTAAATTTTCTGACCATTTGCTTTAGGAAGGAAGGCATAGATAGGAGAGGTATTGTGATTCCATTCAGAGCCAGAGGATAATTAGGCATACTCCACAGAGGAATGTGGCGGGGAAGTCGAGTCCAAAGTGGAGGTCAGCTGCACAAGTGGGTGGGAGAGGTCTGAGGGGGAGTAGGAGACAATCAACAGTCACAGGAGCCAACAGAATGAAAAGACATCAAACCCATGTTTCAGCAGCACATTGTTCCAAATAGCATCAGGGCAGGTATTGTTGGAGGCCAACTTGGTTCAGAGTCAGTTTGGATCCATGCACTTTATCTGGTATTCATGGAATTCTGGCATCACTCAGAAGGGAAGTGGGACCGGGTGTGTGAACTAGAGTACATCAGGGATTTAAGGTTCCATGCTGGAGCCTTGCTTATAAAATCACAAAGTAGGAGAGACTGGGGTTGATGTAGCATCGGCTCCTTGCTGGCTAACTGGGTGCTATCCTTTATCTTTTTCCTTAGGAACTCAAGTCTGAGTGAAACAACTACATCACAATTTTGCTGGTGTACAACAGGAGACAAGCAAATCTTACAAAACTATGTCAGCATTTATGAGAAGGAGAGAAGGGATGATTGCCATGGACTTTCTAATGTGCATTAAAGACATATGTGTATATTTTCTTATGTACATTTTCATTCATTTCAAATACCTTTGAAAGCAGTTACATGTAGAGTGTATAAAGGAGAAAGTAAAATATGTCAAATGAGGATAAGAAATAGTCAAAGATTTACTAACTACGTCATAGGTTTAATGTCATTTAAATGTTACTGCTCTCAGCTGTGGTTTGCATTACCATCTCCAGTTTACAGGTATATGTTTAGTTTGTTTGCTACAGATGGTGATCATCATCTAATCCTTGCAACATAAGAGTATGTACACTAATAACTCCATTTTCTAGATGGAAATTTCCAGTTCGTGGAAAAGGTCAGTAACTCGACTCAATGCTACCCAATCAGAAAGGGATAGACCCAGAATATATAAATTCAGTCAATATTTCTAACCGAGAATATGTAGATTTTTTTGACTGAGTATTTGACTTAAGGGCTTCATATTTGCTAGGCAGGTACTCTACTGCTGAGCCACATTTCCAGGCTTGTTTTGGGCTAATTATTGTTGTTTCTTTCATAGACTTGTGCCTGGGTCATGATCTGCCTAGTGTTAGGCTTCCTATCTTGCTGGAGTGAAAGGCAAGCGTCACCTCGTCAGCTTCCCTTATGGATTTTATGGATTGGTTGCTGTGACTGGTCCTCTCAATTGCAGCCTTTTATGTAGCTAAGATGCCAGGTATGTGGCTCTCAGCTGTGGTTGAGAAGGGATCTCATGAGCTTTTCTACCTGGGCTGCCATTCTCTCACTCTAAGCCGTCAACTAGCCATAATGAAAGACATGAGCCACCAGTTCCTGGTCAGAGCCCAGAATCTCAACTCCAATGACAAATGTAGTTTAATTAGTCAGACAAAATTAAAAGAAAAAGGAGAGGAAAGATAAACTTGAAAAGCCTCCGAGTAATGAAGATGATAATAGCATAGTAAACATTTATGGATGGCTTATTGTGTGCCAGCTCCTATTCTGAGTGCCTTGCCTATACTGAGATTTCAGAATCATCATTTTGCTTCTTTCATTGGATTCTCAGAATGTAGCATATCATAGGTGCTTAATAAATATTTGTTAAGCAAATCGTAAAAGATAATGTGACCCAGCAATATAGAGAATATACAGCAATATATAGTAATATACAGAATGTAAAATGAGGTTTCAAATAGGTATGTGTGAACCCATATTCACAACATTATTCACAACATCCAACAGGTGGAAAGAATCTAAATTTCCATTGACAAATGAATGGATAAACCAATATGGTTATATGCATTCAATAGATACCTGCTACAACCAGAATCTTGCAGATATCATACAAAGGGAAATAGGTCAGACACAAAAAAAACAAGTGCAAGAATGATTTTTGCTGATGAAAGATACTTAGAATAGGCAACTTCACAGGACAGAAAATAGAATGGTTGTTTTTAAATGTTGGGCTGAAGGAAGATTTGGGAGCTGTTTAATGGTACAGAGTTTTTCCTGCATGTATAAGCATTATTACATGCATTTCACTACAACCAAAATTAAAAAAGAAAAGAAAAGAAAGACTCTTGGCTCTGTGAGTGATGCCTGTCTGCAATCCCACGAATTGGAAACCAAAGGATGGCAAATTGTAAGGCCAGACTTAGCTATATAGTGTTTGTCTAGTCTGACCTACGTAGTGAGACTGCAACTAATAGCATCAAGAACAAGAACAAATCAAGACTCTTGGTAGTAGAGTCCTCGTATACTTCACTTTAAAAGAATAAGATGGTGACAAGAAATATACTTACTACCTTACTTATGTAACTGTAGCCCCTCTGTATATCACCTTGACAATAACATTTAATTAGGGAAAAAAAGATGCTTACCAGGAGCTGCTGTAATACTACTCAGCTACTCAGCTGGAAGATGAGCTGTGGTGCAAATGATAAAGCATTAGCCTTGAGCACAGAAGCTCAGGGATAGCACCTTGACCCTGAGTTCAAGCCCCAGGACTGGCACCAACCACAGACCAAACAAAAAACAAAAACAAAAGAACCTGAGGCTAAAAAGGAGTAATCAATTTAAGTCAAAGAAAAATGCAGATTATAAAGGAAAAAAGGATGCAAGATACCACAAATAATCTAGGCATGGCAGCACATGCCTATAATCCTTGCAAGGCAAAGGAAGAAGGATTTTAAGTTCAAAGCAAGCTCTGGAAAAGTTAGCAAGATCTTATCTCAGAAACCAATAAAAGGTCTAGGGTCATCTAAGAGGTTTAGTAAAACGCTGAGTGTTTGCCTACCATACATGAGACCTTGAATTGCCTTCAGTCTTGAGGGGGGGGAGTAGAGAGAGACAGACAGAGAGAGACAGAGATGGAGAGAGGGAAAGAGAGAGAGGAAGAGAAAGAGGAAAAGAAAGGAAAAGAGAGAGAACATAAATACCCTGTATAACCTGTATTAGAATGAGGAGGAATCATGCATAAGTCTTGGTTCCTGTTACAAATAACATTTTCTTCAATGTCTTTCAAATATACTATGTATTCTCTAGCATGTTACAGTAATCTCTATAGAGATTGAGGAACCTAGGGCCTGTGATGCTTTTGAAGCAAACGGATCAGCTGCTCTGAAGTAAGTTCTCCGTGTCATGGACCTCTGAACACTCACCTGTCCACACGGAGCTGGCAGACAATGCTTAATGTATCAACCACTCCTTCTTCTTTCAACTGCTGACAACCAATGGATGTAGCAATAAAACACCCAGTTCTACCGATCCCTGCGCTGAAAGGAAAAGAAAAGGAATTAAAAAATGGGGAAAGATAACAAAGTTATCTAAAGTCTTCTAAAAGGATACTTTTCAATATGAAACAAAGGTGAGAGTCATAATAAAAAAATATCACGTGTTGAGTATTACGCACCAGGCCCTATGCTGTGGTGTGTGTGTGTGTGTGTGTGTGTGTGTGTGTGTGTGTGTGTGTGTGTGTGTGTGTGTGTGTGTGTGTGTGTGTGTGTGTGTGTGTGTGATTTGAATGCAAGGCAAGTCCTCTACCAATTGAACCATGCCCCAGTCCTTAAATATAGCATTTCACTTAGTTTTAAGTGATAGGATAAGAAATAGTAGGATAGTGGGGTGGAAGGAGGAGATGGGCAGGGTGGGGAGGAGGGGGGCACTGTATATGGTTCTGGAATGAATAACAAGAGTTTGAGCTCAGGTAAAACATAAGCAGTAGAAAGAAGGGGAGAAGGTTTAGATTTATAACAAATATGAGTCTAAAGGACTGGAGTTGAAGTTGACAAGAACAAAGGTGATGAGATCTGGAGACTAGAAAGGATGAGGGAACACAGAGGCATAGGTGAATTCTGGAATAAGGGATAGTTGGAGGACGCTGGTATGAGGAGTTCAGATGTTGAGAAGTCGTGAATAAGCAACGGTTCAGTTCTATTGAGGAGAGAAGATGGGGCTGGAGCCACATACTTCCAGGCTATTTATATAGAGATAATATTTGACTATAAACGCTGCCTTAGAAGACATATCCATGGATGGGGAACCTACTAATCTCCCTCCCAATTTATCCTGCAAAGTCTTCATGTAAATTCCTCTCAAATCTTTATCTAAACTCCCTACTTTTCTCCCAGCTGGAATTCTGGTGGGTGCTATTTTACACTTGCTCAGGGTAACTAAATTGGATGTCTTAAAGATGGACTTAATTATCTTTTCCCTCAATGACATTGCCCGTCGGCCAAGTTTTTCCAGCCTAGAAATCTTGGAGCCATCTTCACTATCTCCCCCTCTGTCACCTCCCACATCCCATCTGTTACCCATTCCTCCATTTCCCCCCATCTCTGCTGAGACTTTGTGGTTCTGTACTTTCCTTTCTGTAGACTTACTCATGTCTTCAACAGCTCTTGATTTCATGATCAGCAGTGATGTCATGGTTTTCCATGTCTCCAGTGTTTCCCTGAACTTAAAATTCATGATACATACAACGAAAAGCTAGGCTCCTCTATCTAAACTAAGGACTTCATTATATCATTCCCTACTAAAAACCTATAGGTAGTCCCATGCAGCAGTGTCAAACCTACCATGGTACTCATGACCTAGCAAAATATGAATGTAACTAACTTTGATATGTTTTTGCTGTCTATGTCTTTGATGTATTTTTGCTACTCTATGTGCTATTGTTCTCGTTTTCATGAACTCTTGCAAACAAAGCCTTTTATTCTTCAATTTTTCTTTCTGTGTTAATGATGTCTTCTCAAGCAGGAAAAAAAATGCCCTTGCCCACCTTTGCAAAACCACAAAAATTTCCTTCTTCCTTCCTTCCCTTCTTCCTTCCTTCCTTCCTTCCTTCCTTCCTTCCTTCCTTCCTTCCTTCCTTCCTTCCTACCCCAGCCTAACATTATTCCATTGGTTAGAAGCTATCTTCAATTCTCATGGTTAGAATTTATTGCTCTTCTCTTGGTCCTCAGATAGCAAATATTTCTTCTATTTGGCTTTTGTATCTTGTTGAATATGAGGACAGAAAAATTCAAAAGAAATGAATCCTTATATTTGAAGTATCTACAAAGAGTTTGTTTTGAGGAAGAGATAGGATTTGAGAGCATGTTGTCTTCAATGAATGAGAAAGTACATTCCATGTATGACATCGATATAAATAAGAATTAATGCAGGACAAAATATGTGACTTGTAACAGTAAGCAGCCTAGCCTGGCTGGAAGAGAAAAGCATTTTGGTGGAAGAGAGGGGAAGTAATATTGAGAAGGTAATCTTTATATGAAAGGCTAAAAACTTTGGACTGTGTCCTTTACACTTCTTTTTTTTTTGAAATCGATGGAAACTGAAATTTGGCTTTTTCTTTTTATAAATTTTTA
The DNA here is from genome assembly GCF_024711535.1 of Dipodomys merriami. NCBI lineage: Eukaryota > Metazoa > Chordata > Mammalia > Rodentia > Heteromyidae > Dipodomys > Dipodomys merriami. The sequence goes on from NW_027202271.1 coordinate 30,620,434, forward strand.
TTGTTATTATAAAGATAATATATGAGGGGTTACATTATATTAGTCATATAATGAATACATTTCTTTTTTGGACATCACCCCTTTCCTAGTTCTCTTCCAGTTTTTCCCTCCTGTCCCCATCCACAAGTTGTATAGTTCATTTTCAACATAGTATCTAGTGAATACCACTGTTGCATCTATTCAGTTTTTTCATACTTTTTTATTGTTAAAAATGCTGTACAGAGGGGTTACAGTTACATGAGCAAGGTAATGAGTACATTTCCTATTATGTATTGTTGCCTCCTCCTTTGTTTTCCCCCTACCATCCCTTCCCTCCCACCTCCACAACTACACCACCACCGCCACCACCCACCCCTGCCCGCTGAAGTTGTAAAGTTCATTTTCAACACAGTGTTTTGTGCATCTCATTGTTACACTGGGTCAGCCTGCATCCTTATTTAAGCATTTTGTCTTTTTCTTTTTCCCTCCCCGAATTAGAGAAGTGTATATACAAGATGCAGGGCACCAACATCAAATACAGTGTCTATTCAGTTTTTATTCCTCCATTTCTCCTTACCCCTCCCAAGGACAGAAAAATAAATAAGGTAAAAAGAAAGGGAAAAAAACCCAACAATAACAAAGAAAAAAATGAACTTTTGTTTCCATTTCCTGGAGTTCATTTCAATAAATATTATTTTGTATGATCAGAGGGAAACTGAATTTTTGCTCCCTGGGGGAAAAATCCACAAAAGCTTATACACAAGTGATTTTTATATGCGAGTAATTTTACAGAGACCACCGATCTCTGTAGTTTATACATAGACTCAAGGTTAGGAACTCTTAGGCAATGTGAGGACACTGACAAGTTTCAAACCCATGGACTCAAAATGATGAGTAATTTTTGGCCTATTATTCCAGAGACATGCATAGGCTAGGCCACCATGGCCTAGGGAATAAGGGTACGTGTATTCAATTAGTCAAGTATAGTTGAACAACATGGGTGAGGTCATAAGGGTCTGAACTGGGGTGGTTGGCCAGGAAATGGTGATTATGGGAGAAGCTTTGAAGGAAAGCCAATCTAGTGACTGATTAGATACTGAGGCTGAAGTTGAAAGAAGAGCCAAAGATAACTGTCATCTCTGGTCACTCAGTGACTGGAAAAAAGTAGGCCTCATTCTTAGAAATAGTAATCAGAGAGGGGACCTGGTTTTACAGGGAAAGTACCTAGTTTAGTTTAGATATTCCGAGCACTTAATGATCCAGTCTTAAACCATTGCCATGCTGGAAGCCAGATAATGATACCTTTGGATAAATAGACATATAATAATTTTACTTTAATTCACATAATCTCAAAAAGGAGCCTAAAACTGTTACCTAAAATAATACCATATTTATTATACACAATATCTAACGCTCTCTAAATGGAACTTATAAGGTTAAACATAGTAATATCAATTATCTTGAAAAAAGTATGAGAATAAATGGTTAGTCATGTAAATAACTTTAAAATACTTTCTTAGCCAGTTATGGGAGGTGAGCTTTAACCCGAGGCTATGGGCCACCACAGACAATTGATGTTGCTAATTGCCTGGTTTCCATGACCCCCTTCCAGTAAGAGTGTTTTGCTTTACTTTTAATAAGCAATCACTTGTCTACTTCCCACTTCATCAATTCATCAATTCTTCTTTACATGTGATAACTCTAAGACTAGTTGACTGGTTCCACCAGGTGTAACATAATGATAAATATTATCAAGAACATAGTTCATCAGGTGTAGTGGTGCATGCCTATAATTCCAGCACTTGTGAGGCTGAGGCAGGAGGATTGGAAGTTTGAGGCCTGCCTAGGTTACATGGCGTGCTGCTGTTTCAGAAAGAAAATGACACAATCTAGGTTCCATCTTAAAACAATAACAAAAAGTTATCAGTGATTTTGGAAAGGATACCTGTAACTCCTAGTGTGCATGAGACGGAAGAGACGAAAATGAATCAATGAAAGTTTCAAGTTTAAAGAGAAGTTTCAAGTTAGATGACTGAATAAGATCTCCCGTTCACTGAGCCACTTATTAAGAACTAGTATTTTGTCCATTGTGGAACTGTTTATTGAAAAATGCTCCCTAAGTGTGAATGCATGTCTGTAAGCATCATCTTGAATAAGATTCAAATACCTGGAAATAAACAACTTTGATAAATGCTTAATTTAACAAGTAAGTTATATCAGGGAATCAGAACTCTATTTCCTATGAATCTATGAATCTATAGAGAATGGAGAGTTATTTCAGTAGAAAGATCAGTTAGTGTCTTACCTGCAGTGGACCACGACAGGCCCTCGGCCCCCAGAAGCCAGTCTGTCTTCCTCCACATCCAGCATTAGCTGTAGGAGGGGCTGGGCGCTGTCTGGAGTCTTGTGATCTGGCCATGAGGTGTACCAGTAATGCTTCACATGCTGGGTGTGACTTCCTTGCTGAAAATAGCAAGAGCCACCAAATGCCTTATTCACTTGGGCAAAGAAAAGTGTCTAAAACACAAGATTGAATGCTTCCTTTCTCTCCCATCTCCCTGGTCATTTACTTCGATGTGGAAAACATATCTAAATTCTTTTCTTTTTAATTCTTTCACCTTGAGAAAACCTGACCTTAAAGTTGGACAGATTACCTCCAGATCTCTATCTGATTGGATAATATAGATAATGTATGTGCCATAGGCTAAATATATGCTTATATACTTTGTTACAATAAAGAAAGTGTCAGGTAAGAATATCACCAAGAAAGAAAGATATATTGTGTTTTCCCAGGACAGGTTATTCTAAAAATACCAATCGATATAAGAACTTTTGTTTTATATTCAGTTGTATTAATAACTCTACATCCTATCTCACACTTCAGTATTTAGTAGCAGCAAGGAATCAAAGTAGGGATTCCTGGACTGGAAACACCTGGAAGGCTCATGTGCATCATGTCAAGACAGCACCAGAAGGGGGTGTGATATGGATCAGGCTTGTGCTGGAAAACAGGTTTTGGAGCTGAGTATGCTGGTACACTCCTGTAATCTCAGCACTCAGGAGGGCTAGGAATGCACTTCAGTAATAGAGCACCTTGCCTACTTATATGCAAGGGCCTGGGTTTGATCCCTAGCTGACAACAAACAAAACAAAATAGGTTTGGGTAAATGCTTTCTTATACTACACTTTAAATAAAAACCAGCAGCTCTGCCTCCACTCTGCCTCTTCGTGATGATTTTATCCCTGCACAGAGACTGCAGATAATATTGAAATCCTTGGGAAGATTATTCTTTACAGGCCAAAATAATACCATGGCAACATTCCTCAGCATCTGTTGCCTATGAGCTAAATAAGTTAATTTTTCTATGACATAAGCTGGTCTGGGGAAAGTCCCTATAAATGACTGGAATGCCAGGATTTTGAAGATATCATCAACACTTCAGGCTCATGTTGCTTCCCACAACCACCCACCCCTGCAGATTTTATCCTTCAAACTTTGCAGGCCTTAAAGCTGCTGAGACCAACATGATATTTTAAAAAATCCTGATAAAGCCTCTAGCAGGAGCCTTGCTGGGTACAAGTGGCTCACACTTGTAATCCTCTCTACTCAGGAGGTTGAGATCTGAGGATGGTAGTTTGAAGCCAGCCCAGGCAGGAAAGTCTGTGAGGCACTTATTTCTAATTAACTGCCAAAAAAGCTGGATGTGGAGCTGAGACTCAAGTAGAACTCTAGCCTTGAGCAAAAAACAAAACAAAACAAAACAAAACTAAGGGACAGTTCCCAGATCACAAGTTCAAGCCCCAGCACATGTGCACATATACATCGCCCCCCCCCACATACTCACACACACACACGTTAAATGTAAGATGCTCTATTATCCAACAAAAAAAGTCCTTAATGTCCTCCTTTCATTAATTTAATTATTCCACATAATAACAGTAGCTGACAATAAAAGAATACACAAAAGAACCATTGGAGTTTCTCTTTAATCTTAATTATATTTTAGTATGAATCATTTCAAGTTAGAAGTGAAATCTTCTCACTTCATCTACTTTGAAGATAGCAAGAGCTATCTAAACTTACCTTTAAGATGAGGTTTCTCACTGTGTAGTTATCACATTCATTAACACTGATAACCAGCACCTCTACCTTCCCATAGATACCCCTCTTTTCTGGCCAGTAGAGCACACATTTCTGGTGGGGGAGGGGATGGGGAGAAAAAGAACACAGCAATTATTAATGGATGTTGTTAATGTTGGAATTCTTTTCACTAAAGCACCTCAAAAGATTTTTTTTTAACTTTCTTCATTAAAAATCAGTTACCATAACCCCTGTTCTCACTGTATTAATTCGGGTGCCCTGCATTTTGTATATACATTTGTCTAATTTGGGGAGGGGAAGGGAAATAACAAAATGCTGAAACAAGGATACAGGTCGACCCATAACAATGAGATGTACAAAACGCTATGTTGAAAATGAACTGTACAACTTCGGGGGTGGAGGGGAGGGAGGAGCTGGGGAGATGGGGAGGGAAGGGATGGTAGGGAAATACAAAGGAGGAGGCAACAATGCTCAATAGGAAATGGACTCATTACCTTACGTAACTGTAACCCCTCTGTATAGTATTTTTACAATAAAAACATATTAAAATCAATTACCAAAATTTAACATTCTCTTGACTAATTACCTAGCAACTGTTCTGCATGCTAAAGTCATGCAGGAAATTCATCTGTACTCAGCATGCACAGTTTCCTTAATCTATTATAATAAAAAGTACACCCCCACATTATAATAAAAATATCTTCACACTCTGACCCTTCTTCAAATAAAGTGGATCCTTTTATCTTTCTTTACACAGGCAAACCAGACTGATGGCTTAGTGTTAAGACTGACTTAATGTCAAGCCTCCAAGAAATCTTTTAAAAATACAGTTTCATAATCCACATCCCCCCATGTTCACGTATTTACATGTGAATATTCTGATGGCATTTACCCACCCTAGTTCCATTTTCACATATATACCTTGACTAAAATTATGAAAGGGGGACATGAGTTAAGATGTGTGGTACTGCCAGGCGCCGGTGGCTCACACCTAGCTATTCAGGAGGCTGAGATCTGAGGATCACGGTTCAAAGCCAGCCTAGGCAGCAAAGTCCGTGGGACTCTTATCTCCAATAAACCATCAGAAAACCAAGTGATAGAGTGTTAGCCTTAAGCTGAAGAGCTGAGGGACAGCGCCCGACCAAAGTTCAGGCCCTGTGACTGACCAAAAACCAAACCAAAACAACAACAAAAAATATGTATTGTCCTCCTAAACTGACATGCTGAATTGAAACCTTTCTGTATAACTACTTAAAGATAGTAATGATAAAAAGAAGAAAATAGACTGGAAAAAAAACAGAGTAACATTTCCCTCTGCAAATCTATGAGTTGCCAAATCTCTAAAATTGTCAACATTTGTTAAAGGTACTCATACTGAGCAATTTTTGCCTGAATTCTTTCAGTGGAGCATCAGTTATTCCTAAGTGCTTATCTGTCTGGGCACTGTATCTCCTGGATGAGACAGAGAAGAGTGAGTGACACATGCTCTCTTGTCCATTCCAGGCTTCTGGGAAGGTGGCTCTCAGAACCTATAGACTGCTCATTTGCACCCTGACTCTAAGCAAGAGTTGGACAGATGTCTGCACGTTTGTGATGAATAGATGTGCTGCTGCTGCTGTCCAAGCTCCTGCATCCTCTTGAATGTCCTCCTTGACTCCTTTTCCCAAAAGCAATTGGCAGCCAGCTCCCAGCAGACAATGCAGTGTGACTTGTTCATTCAAACAACCCTTAATTAGCATCCCATCTCCTTTCTGAGATACAATAGCTTATTTTTATATACAGAATACACTTCCTGCCTCGTAGAAGTAGAATAAGAGACCCAATAAAAATGGGTGCTTTTGAACATAAGATTGGAGAGAGTTGATAATGTCATTATTTCAAGGGGTTCAAGTCCATGTTCAACTTATTATTCTTGAACACTTTTTTTAGGTATTATGTGTTGTAGTGCTAACAGTGATACAAAAGATGAGAAAAAATGGAATTCTTGGTAATTTGAAAGAGTACTCTATATAGAATATAACCTTAATTTATCACTATTGTTCTGAGACCTGTCTTTATTCTTCCAGTAAAATTATCTATTTGATTGAATCAATAGAATGGAGGAATTAATAATATGGAAGAAAGAGGGCTCTTTTTGAGAAAATGATGCCTATCTTGTGCAAAATTATCATATTGAATGGAAAGATTGTGGACTATAACTAATTTTTCATAATACATGATTTATAGCAAAAGTAGAATGCAATACAGAGCAAATGCAAATGTATTTTTATGAATTTTCTTTTCTTTGACTAGCCTCTGTTATTCCTACTAAGTTAGGGGTCTTATATTTAAAAAGAACATACAGTTAAGTTTGTTGCTTGAAATAAAACACCCAATTTTTTTTGGCCAACCTGGGTCATGAACTCTGGGCCTGGGCTCTGTTCCTGAGCTTCTTTTGCTCAAGGCTAGTGCTCTACCACTTGAGCCACAGCTCCACTTCCAGATTTTTCTGAGTAGTTTGTTGTATATAAGAGTCTCATAGACTTTCCTGCCCAGGTTGGCCTTGAACTGCAATCCTCAGATCTCAGCCTCCTGTGTAGCTAGGATTACAGAGGCATGAGATAATGGTGCCCAGCTTTAAAATATCCACTTTAAAAAAGTTATTTGCTTTTTAGATTCTATACATTTAACATCAGAGATGCTTGCTCTGTGAGCTAAGATATGTATCATTATGTTGAAAATAGCTTGAGTAGATAAAAAAGATAATTTTTAAATGATTATGTAAGAGGGATAGATTGTGGGATATTGTTTAAAATTGCTATTACTATAGTAAATTTTTCCTATTGTTCCGACTCAACATTAATCATATTGATACAGATTTAGTATTAAAAGTAATTTCACCCTTTGCCCTTTGGTCCTTCCATACCTCTTTGATAGGCAGAGAAGATTGTAAATAATATTATTTTATCATTTTTATTTTACAGTACCAGGATTTGAACTCAGGGCCTAACACTTGCTGGGCAGGTACTCTACCATTTAAACCGTGTTTCTAGCCCCCCCCCTTTTTTTTAAAAACAAACAAACATTTCAAGTAGTGTCTTGAGTTTTGCTGGGGGCAACCTGGATCAGAATCCTTCTATTTATGCCTCTCAAGTAGCTGGGATGAAAGGCTCTCTTTTATTCTTGGTATAAAGCACAGATCCTCTTGAATACCTCATGCTGACCCCTGACTTGAATGTGACTTTTCCAGTCCCAGCTCTAATCCACCCTTCCAAATTGCCTACAACTTTGAACAAACTAATACAACATTTGCTTTTTCTCTAAATCAGAACAAAATATTCTATCTATCCCCTTTCCTTCCTAAAGTCAATGACTAGAGATTTTAACCTTGGCTGTATACAGTCATGAACACACCTCTGGCCATACTCACTTCTTGCACAGTAACCTACTTTTTCCCACCATCAACAAAAGATTTGAGGAGGTGATCCAGGGCAGGGGTGAAGAGGAAGAGGAGAAACCTGAGAGCTCTTTGGCCTTGGGTAAGTTGCTTAGCCTCCCTGGGCTCTGGGGCTTTTAGTCTAGCAGGTGATCTGTATTACAAGGACTGATATCCAGGCACAGTATTAGTACTCAGAAAGTATTAGTCATTTGCAAGGTCATACAGCCCAGTTTCTAGACTTTCTATGTATTTTGAGAAACTTCTTGAATTACCTATCTTGATCTGTTTTAATTACAAGTAATAGCAAATATAACTTTTCCTTTGGTGCAGTTAGAATTCGACAGCAAATTTGATTTTTGTTACTAATTTTATTAGAAAAATGCATGTTCTCTTTCAATGTCCAATTTAAAGAGCTTAATTTTGTTTTTGTCGTTGCAGTGTTGGGGTTTAAATTGAGGACCTTGTACTCTGACTACAGAACCACACCTTCAGCTCTGACTTTTGCTCATTATCTTTGAGACAGGTGTACTCCCAGGTGAGGTCCACCTGTATTAGGCATATTGATAGCTAGGATAATAGGCGACCCCAAGGCGCAGCACTTGAGAAGGGGATATCATGAACGTTTGTCTATCTCAGCTAGCCTTGAAGCTTGATCCCAATAATCTCTGCCTCAAAATATTAAGATTACTGGCATGAGAAAGTGCACGTTTGAGTCTTCATTGACACATAGTAATTATACATATTCATGGGGTATAGTGTGATACTTCAATACATGTGTACAATGTATATGGATCAGTGTTGGGATAACTGGCATATCCATCACCACAAGTATCATTTCTAAAAAAGATATACTTTATTTTAAAACATACTTTACTTGTTATTGAATAGCTATTTCCCATCTGAATGCATGTCAGATTTCATAATGAAATCTAAGGCAAACATGACATACACTTAGTAAATATTGCAAAAAAAAGTCTTAGAATGTGTTTAATTAAGCAATGACATCTATAAGAGCTGTCATTTGCCTTAATGAGATAATTATTATCTTTAATTGCACTCATAAGATTCTTTTAGTTTGCCACTTGTAAGTTTAAAATATTTATATTAGGCTAATAATAATAATACTAGCATAGTGCTTTCTGTTGTAGAATATGTTACCCATATTAAAATATTACTTAATTCCTTCCAGTATCTTTGCAAGGTAATAAGCCATATTTTTAGTCACACAAGATTCTTTTCTTTATTGTCAAGTGATGTACAGAGAGATTACAATTGCGTAAGTTAATGAGTGCATTTCTTGTCAAACTTATTACCCCTTCCCTCATTTTTCTCCGACTTTCCCTCTCTCCCAACCCCTGCCCCCAAGTTGTATACATCATTTCTAACATATTGTTTTGTGTATATTGCTGTTTCATTGGTCTCTTTGTTTTTCCTTAAACACACCAGGAAAGAGATTCAGGAGATTTTTACTAGCTGATTTTTCTGCCTCATTCCCTTGCATGCTTTGATCATAGATGCCCACAGCCAACACTTGATTTATATTGCAGACTTACTTAACACATCTCTCAAACCTATCTCTCTAACCTTGCTCTGTTTTATTCTGATAGCATATACCACTGATACTGATATACTGCATTTAATAGTCACATAGATATATATATTATATACAGTATATACACAGCTATCACTGTATATAACTATATCTGATGTTTATTCTGTGCAATTTGTTGTGTCTCCTCTCATTAGATTTGTAGAGTGCATGAAGAAAGGGGTTGTGTTAGTTTTGTTAATAAAGATGTGATCCATGTGTTTGCATTACTGCTGGGCAGTAGAACATTGGTAATTGTTAAGTGAGTGAACGAATGCACACAAATGCACACAGCATTGTATGCTTTTCTTTTTTAAAAAAGGACAATGCCATGCAGATTAGCTAGAGTACTTTAGCTATTGAAGATGATGGTATAATTGAGATGAGGCTGGAAAGCACTTTGGACAAACATTATTTCAAAACCTCACATCTTCTAGTCAAGTAAATTCACATCTATGAATATATCTTAATGAAATAATCAGAGGCATGAATAAAAATGGTAGCAATCTAAGCATCTACTATTAAGGAAATGATTATACATGTATAGCACATTTACATAATGAAATTGTGGCTGTTTTGTTTTTAAATAATGCTTTGATCACTCAGAGAATACTTAGAACATGTTAGGAGCAGAATACACAATACAGTACAAATCACAATTTATTTCCTTTGTGTCAGTCCTATGCCTTTCCATGTCTCCCTCTACCACCTGCCTCCTCCCTGTCTCTAGATTCTTTAACCACTTAATAGAAGTCACCATCCAAAAGTCTCTGGGATTTCTCAAACTTCAAACTTGAAAAGAAAATCTCATTTTCTTCTCTACTGGATCTTCCTGTAACTGCCCCCTGTCTCTGCAAAAAAAAAAAAAAAAAAAAAAAAAAGACAAAACAAAACAAAACAAAACACACACACACACACACACACACACAAAACCAGGTTCATGACATCACAATCACTCACTCCAAAACTAAAAATCTGGAAGCAAACCCTCATTTAAACCCTCATTTACCTTTTTCTCATTTAGTCAGAACAAAGTGTCGTGGCATACTTTCTAAGTCTATTCTATTTATCAATATACTCTGCTATAGCTTTAATTCAGTACTTCCTTTCTTTTCTGGCCTGTTCTATCACTGCTGAAAATATGTCTCCTTGCTTTTCTCAAACCTAAACCCTCTATCTTGCCATCAACATACACACGTTACAACTTACTGATATATAAGGTACAATTTCATGGCATACAAATTACATCATGCCACTCTACATCGAAAAGATTGTTAGAGGCTATCTGTTGCCTGTCATTGAAACCATAGTTTCATAGTTCTCTTCTTTTCAATGTTACCTTTTCTAGCTTATGTGTGGAGCTTAATTGACATGAAAGATGTAAACACAGAGGAAGAATATGGTTGTGTTACATCTTAAGAAGAATCGTCAGGTAATTCCTGCACATTATGAAAGATAAATCTAGTATTTGATTTTTCTAAGCTCATTAGTGAGTCTCTTGCTTGCCTTGGAACATCTTGCTTCTTTGTTTAGCCCGTTGTTCTGCTAGGTCAATGCATGCATGTGTGGTCTTGGTAGTTAAAAAACATGAATGAAAATATGGATTCTATCAGTCACTAACTTGGAAGACTTAAATGAAATGGCTCGAACTCTGAGTTTCAATTTTCTCATTTGTAATATAGAAGTACTAAAACCTACTTTATAGCATGAGACTGAGAATGATCTGAATTTATGTACAGCTGGATTTAGTGCATTTAGCTAATAAATAGCTGTGGCTAGATGTATCTTTCACAGTCTGTAATAGACTCAACATTTCCATCTACTTCCTTTCTTTCCAAGAGGAATAAAGATGCAACACAAAACACACAGAGGTGGTCTGAAGACTAACTCCTTAGAAGAATACAAATCCTATTTGCCATTTTTAGGTGGATTTTATTCCAGCTTGATAGGTTGTAGACATCATATCTTCTCTAGTGATAAAATAATTCATGTTAAAAGACCATGATGAATTGGAACATTGTGCTCAATATTACTTTATTTTTGAAAGTCTTTTTTTTTTTTAGTTTTTTTTCCCTCAGTGTTAGCCTGGCACTATCTCTTAGCATTTTTGCTCAAGGCTGGCACTCTACCACTTGAGGCACAGCTCTACTTCTGGGTTTTTGGTGGCTAATGGGAGATAAGAGTCTCATGGGCTTTTCTGTTTGGGTTGGCTTTGAACTGTAATCCTCAGATCTCAGCCTCCCAAGTAGCTAGGATTATAAGCATGAGCCATCAGTTACTGGATCTTGTTGAGGTTTATTTAGATGAAGGTACTCAATTTTTCCAGCAATGAAATCTCTGATCATAATATAAGAATAAATATTTTCAGGCCTATTTCTTCATGTTTTTGCTTATTCTCACTTTATAAAAAGTGGCTGGGAATACTGGGATTATTAAGTTAAAGATGGCAATTTTCTTATTAGAAAGTAGAAAGGGGCCTAAAATAAGTATGTAGTGTGGGAACTTCTCAAGATAACTTCATATTTTTTGAGGAAATGATTTTTGTCTATTTCAAACAATGAAGCTTAGCACAATTGAAAGTTGGCATGTGTTCAGTAAACAGCATTTTCCTGGTAGTGTGAAGACTACTGTGAATTCCCTTTCAGCTATGTTTCTCACTATCATTTTGATCTGTAAAACATCAAAGTTCTCTCTAAAGTATTACATTAATATCTTTAGAAAGTCTTGGCAGAAAAAAATTTAGTTCTCTTAAAGGCCAATGAGTACTTTTTAGTCAAATATTTCTTGTGTAAGTTTTAGATTCTTTTTGTAGGAAAAAATAAGTAGCAGATAACATGTAAAAGATGCATAGCCTAACATATTTGACTTAGATGCTCCTAGAAGAATTCTGGCTCAGTGGTCAGAGTACCTTCCTCACATGTCTGAAGACCCAGGTTCGAGTCCCAGCACAGAACAGCCAGAAACAAAAAGGAAGGAAGAAATAAAGATAAGAAGTACTAACTGGTATAAAAAACAAACACAAAAAACCAATCAAGTTTCCTTCTTAAATGAATCCTCTATAACACATGGTGCTTTTACATGCACAACTTCTCTTCCATAATAGTAAAGAATATATAATATTTAGAACTTGCCTAGAGATCATACCTCATTTTTTTCTTTGAGTTTTGTGATCATAACAATCACAGGGCTGTCTTCCTGCCAAACCATCTGCCAGAAGTCATTCACGGTGTTGATCATAGGACCCTGAGTGGCAATGAATGCTTTCTCCTTGCCACTGTAGCCCTAGTTGGAGTAAAGAGACAAAAAGAATGGGGTTTTAAGTTCGAGGTTCACAGTGCAAGTTTAAGTGAAAGGTCTTCAGACTAAAAATAATCATGTGAGTCCAAAAACAACACAGATTTCAGCAACTTTGTGGAGTCTAGTACCACCACATATATGATATTTTTCCACCAAGTCTAGTGTGGTATTTGGAGACCATAATAAAGAGATTCACAGGTAGAGAGGGTTTATTGTAAAGGACCTACTACCCATATTGATATGACTACAACAAATACACAGAATACTTGCTAATAAGTAAATTAAACTTTACTCTGAGGTGTTAAAATTCCCATTTTAAACAATAAGTCAACATGTTTAGTGGAAAGAATTTTTTATCTTACCCTAATATAATTTGCATTAATGTAGGTGCTCAGTGAGTCAGTTATGTTTTTTGGTCTCAAACACACTCTGCTGAGGGGATCTAATAAAGAAAGGAAGAAAGAGTATATTAAACAGATGTGCTCTTTAAAAATTCCCTAGGATGACAATAATAACAAGTAATATACTTGTAAAATTTCATATAGTACTCTGAGTGGGAATAAGAGATAACTAAAAATGTAAGATGTCCTGACACAGCCAATATGTATTATAAAATTGGCTTTAAATAAAATTACTATTAAAGATGGTAAGAGCTCTAATTAATTTCAGAAGATTAAGCAGTTCAATGGAATAAGATGATATAAAAATATAGCCTTTAATTCTTTGACATTCCTATAGACTAAAGATGGAGTGTAGATCACTCCTGCTTAGAGATGGGCAGAAATGATAGACTCACGTCTAACTCACTTCTATAGTTCACTTCTAACTTAGGACAATGTGCTAAAGTGACAGAATGTGACATGTTTAAATGGTAGATTTCTTCTTGCTCTCTTTTTTAAAAAATAGTTTCATTCTTTTATTATTTTTTTGTGAAAATACCATACAGAGGGGTTACAATTACATGGGCAAGGTAATGAGTATATTTCTTATCAAGCATTGTTGCCTCTTCCTTTGTTTCCCCTTCCCATCCCTTCCCATCTCCCACCCCTCCTTCCCCCCCACCCCCCGCCAGCCTCTGCCAAAGTTGTAAAGTTCATTTTTTGACATAATGACTTGTACATCTCATTGTTGCAATGGGTCCACTAGTATCCCTATTTAAATAATTTGTTTTTACCCTTCCCCTCCACAAATTATACCAGCATCAAATACAGTGAAAGCAGGGGTTATACCATGGGGGAGGGACATACAAGGCAACAAAGAAATCATCTTATAAATATGTTAGAAACAATCGCATGAAAGAAAAAAACATTTGAATCCTTATCTTGGGGTTCATTTCACCTAACATCAACTTATCTCACCTTTTCTGCTCGACTCAGACATATACTAGTTATTGCAAATAAGGGAAACCATGGGACCTATGTTTCTTTGGGCCTGGCTTAATTCACTTAATATAAATCTTTTCCAAGTTTTTCCATTTCCTAACAAATGGGGCAATGTTATTCTTTCTGATGGAGGCACAGAATTCCATTGTGTATATATAACACATTTTCTTGATCCATTCATCTACTGAGGGGCATCTGGGTTGGTTCCATATCTTAGCTATAGTAAATAATGCTGCAATAAACATAGTTGTGCTGGTAGCTTTAGTATGGTCTTGTTTGTGATCATTTGGGTAAATGCCCAAAAGTGGGATTGCTGGGTCATAGGGGAGCTCTATGTGGAGTCTTTTGAGAAACTTCCATACTGCTTTCCAAAGTGGTTGAACAAGTTTACACTCCCACCAGCAATGTAGTAAGGTTCCCTTCTGTCCACATCCCCTCCAGCATCTGTTGTTATTAGAATTCTTGATTATAGTCATTCTAACTGGGGTGAGGTGGTATCTCAATGTTGTTTTGATTTGCATTTCTTTTATGCCCGGAGAGGTTGAGCATTTCTTCATGTGTCTATTGGCCATCCTTCTTTCCTCTGGAGACATTTCTCTTTAAGTCTTTAGCCCACTTATTTATTGGGCAGTTGTTTCTTTGTTTATGGGGGATTTAATTTTTTGAGTTCCAGGTATATTTTAGATATGAGACCCTTGTCTGTTGTATAGTTAGTGAAGATCTTCTCCCAATCCGGGGGCTTTCTATTGATCTTGCTAGCCATGTCCTTTGCTGTGCAGAAGTTCTGCAATTTCATGCAATCCCATTTGTCCAACCTTTCTTTGATTTGTTGTGTTTCTGGGTCTCAATTAAAAAAATTTCGGCCTGTGCCAAGGTTGCTCCACCTCTTGGCTGGATTTTTTTCATAGGAAATGATCATGGCTTGAGGCTTCTGGCGTAGCTCATGAGGCACACATGGCAGAACTGAGGGGGCCTATAGCTCAAAGCCACGTGGTCAGGAGACTCTTCTGTCGATCACATCTTCAGCTGATGATGTCACCAGTCAACATCTCAACTAAAATTTTACAAATGACTCTAAGCCAGAACTACCCAACTAAACCCCTCCTTAATTGCTCTGAGATAAACCATTACATTAATGTAAGCCCATTACATCTTGGGGTAACTTGTTATACGTGAATGAACAGGTAGTGTGAAGACCAGCCAAGAGGCAGTTACAAAACACGAGTGAAATTATTATTGTCACTGCATTCATGTAGCCTTTATGATTTCTATTTGGCATGTCATTCACTGGAAAATTTTAAAACTAGAATTAATTTCTAGTACAATAGTTAACCATCACTTTTCATTTTCTAGATTTATTTCCCTTAGTAGAGAAAAAAGTTTATGTCTTTTAGAATCTACTGATCATCAGAAATTTCCACAAATGTTTTAAACCACTCAGGTTTGAACAGAGGCCTACTTCCTTCAATTTGTACAATGCCTCTGATGTGTATGACTTACTGGGAACTCTATTTGATAAACTGCTTAGAAGTGGTTCCCTGCTAAGCTAAATAACATTTATGTTGGAAGTTTGTCATTTCTAGTAAGTTCCAACTATTTATGACTTTCAAAGTGCTTTTTTACTTTGAAAGCAAGAATACAACATGCAGTTGAGTAGAGGAAAGTGTAATTTCTAATTTTATAACTCATTAACTTGGACTAACAAAAAGTGGAGAATAAAAAATCTGTAATATCCTCAACATTTTCATCATAACTGTTAGGATTTTATTATTGTTATGCATTTAAGTTTATCTATTACTTTAATTTGCCATGATAATTCTTTTCTGAACAAATATGCATGAATGATAGGTAACATTTCATATAGCATTTATGATATGTTTGGGTAATATCAATAACAATCATAAATATTATTTGAACACTTTTTTTCTTTGTCTTTTTCTTTTCTCCTTCCTTTATTTTTTTCTTATCTCCTTCCTTTCTTTTCCTGTCCTTCTTCATTTCTATTAATTCCTTTCTTTGTATCTACTTTTTTCCTTCTTCTTTTTTCTTTTTTTTAAAAATATTTTTATTAGCATGCATCTATACTTTTTTCTTTTTTTCCTCTCAACATTATTGCACACAACTATAGATCTGTTTTGCCAAATGTGTGTGTATATATATGTTCCACCAAATTTACATTTATGAAATGTCTATATCCTGATCATCTCAAAGTACCTGTTACAATCAGTTTTCTGTTTAAAAGACAAAATGATACCCTATTCTGATATTTTGATTGATGTCATATCACATTTTGTCCAAAAGCTATTTTGTGCTTAAGATTTCCCCCTCCAGGAAGATTTTAAAGTTTGCAGTCGAGATAAGCAATGGATTAGAAAACCCTTGCTGTACTAATGAAAGGAAAAGCCGATGTTGTAAAGAGGGTGGGTTTCATAGTTTCTAGATAAATGGAAAATGGGAGGAAAGGAAGAGATTGACTACGCTTTAAAGCAATCAGGGGTCAAATTCATTGCACACAAGAGAGACAACTCCAGGCTTGCATATGTTCCAGTTAACTAAATTATAAACAAGAGTTCCTTGGTTTCATTGAATGTACTCGGAATATGCAATTGCCATGTGTGTCTCGTGCCTATCATATTGGAAATGTATACTATTCCATTGATGTCAGGGGCTGAGCCAAGCAAAGCAAGATGATACACTTTAAGAACCACATGGACAACAGAAAGAAAGTAAGGCTCATGAGCATTCTGCTCTTGCAACAGTGATTTCTTCTCCATAAAATGTGTCCTTATTTTCTCAGATTTATTTGAGATGAAAAGATGGGTTCACCTGCATGTAGGTAGGGAAGCACATTACATACTGACACTTGCTTACTATCAGAAGTTTGCTAGTCATTTTGCATATGTGATCATTGCATAGCTATGTGTGGGAATCCCTTAATATTTTAAATGTTATAGTATAATATAATAATTTAAAGGGGAATTATTACTACCCTCTATATTTTAAAATAATGTCAGTAGCATTTGGTATTTCTATGACTCAGTTAACTGCTCAGAGAAAATGTGCTTGGCATTCATGATCATAATACATTGTATGCTTCTAATAATTTCATATTGATATATTATAGGGGTGGTTTTTACATTTGCCTTTGCGATTGCAGGTGTAGAGAGATATGAAGTAGTCCTGAGGTTTGAACTCAGATCTTAGGCTTGGTAGGCAAGCACTCTACCACTTCAGCCAAGTCCCCAGCCTTTTTTTTTTCAGAGAGGAGCTTGTATTTTTCCCTGGGCTGGCTGGGCTACTGAGACCATGATCTTCCTCCCTGTGCTTTGCTTCTAGCCTAGCTGTGATCACAGGTATGAACCACCATGCCCAGCTTATTTGGTTGAGATGTATCTTGGTAACATATTTTGCTAAGGATAACCTCAAATGGCAAGCCTCCCAGCTTTGCTTCCTGAGTAGTTTGGATTATAGGTATGAGCTAATATGACCAGCCTGGATAGATATATATTTTTAATCACAAATAGTTACGTTATTTTGAAATAACCTAATACAAACTTTATTACTTCTTTGCCAGTCTGACATTATCTTGAGAGAAATATTTATAAATTATTGCTTCTTAGTTATCCATGTATCTGCAGCCAGATGGCCCCAAAATTTTACAGCTCTACTATTGTCTACAGACTGTCAAACCTTAAAAAAATTGAGATTATGTGTGGCTATATATAGGCCAGGTTGGCCTTGAACCTGTAATCCTGCCTCCACATCCCAGGAACTGGGATTACAGGTATGTGCCACAGTGTCAGGCTGGCAGGTATAGTCAAACCTAAAAGGGAGTTTATTCATGCTGTTTGAATTTTGATCGTGTGGTATTTATCTATTTGTATTATATAAAGTCATCTCATCTTAGGTTCTAAAATAAACCATAGAATATAGTTTTGCTTATCATTTCCATCTTTTCTATTAATTTTTCAAGCAATAATGTGGCTCATCCAAACTATCTCCTAAGTTATATTGTGTGGAACAGGCCTGGGTGGAGGTGTTCAGGCACAGACATTTTCAACAGAAAATCCATCATTAGCAACATGAGTTGTCAGCACAGGTGATCGGTTCCAGGAGTCCACCCAGTTCTGGGAATGGAACAGCTGACACAGGACTGTGAGCAGTTGACTGATAACATTTGGGCAGGAAGTAGAGAAGGCTGAACTTTGAAATAATCCTAATAAATGTCAAATCCCTCTGAAATGAGAAGATGTATAATAATTACAATGGATGCACATTCCTGGGTTATTTAATAGTTAGTATATGTTATATGAAGATATTGAAGTGGAAGAAGAAGAGGAAGAGGAGGAAGAGTAGGAAAAGGTGGAGGAGAAAGAGAAGATCAGTTTAATCTGTGAAGCTCTTTTACTCTCTTCAGTCAGTTGTGGTTCTAAAATACATTCAATGGTGACTATGTCTTTAAAAATTGTGTGTGTGTGTGTGTGTGTGTGTGTGTGTGTGTGTGTGTACTGGGGCAACATGCTCTCACTTGGCTTTCTGGCTCAAGGCTAGTGCTCTATCACTTGCAATTTTTTGCTGGTTAATTGGAGATAAGAGTCACAAAGACTTTTCTCCCTAGGCTGGCTTGGAATCTTGCTCCTCATCTCTTAGAGTCCTGAATAGCTAGAATTACAGGCCTGGGCCGCCAGCACCTGATTTTCATCGGTGTCTATTTCCTAAGAAAACAGATTTAATTAAAGTTACAGACTAATGTGAAATGTTTTACAGTAGAGTGACCTGAGACATATGTTTCTAGTTCCACCAGATTGAAAAGCTGGCAAACAAGATTAACAGTAATTCTTTAAGTTCTTTGATTTCAGGGCACTGCTATTAGCACAAATATGGAGAATGTATTAGGTATCTTATGAGTGAGTGAATGAATGAATACTGTTTCAATGTCAGTACTTTAAAAAGCCTTTTTGGCTTCATCTTTCCAGAGCTACTACTATGGATTTTGTCAAAACCCCATCTATCTCTGGATGTTTGGTGATAGAAAATGAACTCTCTCTTCCAAAATACTTCTACCTGCTTAAGGCAGAATTCATCACTCAATTCTCTCTGGTCCTGTAGCATGTAGACCACATCTGTGTTTCAGCTCTTATGACAGTGAACAGACTTTCTCACTGACATGGTGCTTCTCTCCTGTTCTTGACCACACAGTCTGGGTGCTCCATGTCCTGGCATCCAGCTCATTGCTTGACAATGATGAATTGCACAGCGCTAATTTTTTTTTTTTTACCATGAACAAAGTTTATAGTAGTAATTCTCAATGTGTCCTGATACCAGCTGCATTTGTTTGCTAGAAGAAACTTAAAAGTCCTTGGGGCTGGGCACAGAGTATGTGATGCTTATGCACTTGTGCTAACATCCCCTACAAAGCTGTGCAAATATCATTATATTCAGTTGGATAATATCTTCATTATCTCTTAAATCAACTCTTGACCACTTAGCAGTCATTCTCTATTTCTCTTAATTCTTGACAATCACTGATGCCATTCAAATTGAGTTGTCTTTTTTTTGGGGGGGGGAGGGGGTGTCCGGTTGTGGGCCTGAACTCTGGGCCTGGGCGCTGGCCCTCAGTTCTTCAGCTCAAGGCTAGTGCTCTACCATTTGAGCCACAGAGCCACTTCTGGCTTTTTCTGCTTATGTGGTGCTGAGGAATCAAAGCCAGGGCCTCATGCATGCAAGGCAAGCGCTCTACCACTGAGCCACCTTCCCAGCCCATGAGTTGTCTTTTTCATATTGAGCTGTAAAAGTTCTTTTCAAGGTACATGGTTTGCAAATAGTTTCTTCGTTTTCTTGGGCTGGCTTTGCAGTTTCTTGATGGTTGCATTTGAAGCACAAAACTTTTGAAGTCTGATGAAGCTTAATTTATCTTTTTGTTGTTGTTGCTTTTATTTTTGTGCTAGGCTGTGTAAATTTCTCCCTCCCTCCCTCCCCCCTCCCTTCCTTCCTTCCTTCCTCCCTTCCTTCCTTCCTTCCTTCCTTCCTTCCTTCCTTCCTTCCTCCCTTCCTCCCTCCCTTCCTTCCTTCCTCCCTCCCTCCCTCCCTCCCTCCCTTCCTTCCTCCCTCCCTCCCTCCCTTCCTTCCTTCCTTCCTTCCTTCCTTCCTTCCTTCCTTCCTTCCTTCCTTCCTTCCTTCCTTCCTTCCTTCCTTCCTTCCTTCCTTCTCCTTCTATGCACTGAAACTAGAGCTTACACTCACAGCTTTTTCATTAAAGGTATATATGCTCCACTACTTGAACCACACCTCCACTTTTGGCTTTTTGCTGCTTAATTAGAGATAAGAGTCTTCTCATTTTACTTGCTGGTACTAGCTTCCATTTTTGATTCTCAGATCTCAGTTTCCTAAGTAGCTAGGATTATAGACACAAAACACTAGAGTCCAGCTACACCTGCTTTCTTTTAAGATTTGTATAGTTTTAGCTTTCAGCTACATGTAGGTATCTGATCTACTTTGACTTAGCATTTGGAGGTAAGGTGTAAACAGGATTCAACTGTTTTTTCTTTTTCTTTTCTTTCCTCTTTTGTTTTTTGCTTTTTGATATCAAGCTGTCTCAATATAATTTGTTACAAGTAGTCTTCTGCACCCATTGAATTCTTTGACACTTGTGGTGAAAACCAGCTGCCCATGATGTGTGACCAAAGTTTCTTAGGAATTTGTATCTACTGGAATTGTGTGTTCATATTATGGTTATGTGGTGATATTATGATAAAAATAATATAAGATAAAATTGTTAATTTCAGGTGATTTTAACATAAGTGGCGGTAACTCCAAATGTGGTGTGCATATATGAGTGTTCCATGGTTTAGAAATGGTTTTTGGTAGAGGTAAATGGAAAAAAGCTTGTTCTGTACTTTATAATGAAAATTATTAAATCAAGAAACTTACTTGGCAAAATGGTCTTATAACGGTTTTTAGTTCCATGACGTGGAATGTCAATTTCTTTGGGATCCACAAAGTTCATTGGTATTTCCTGTAAAAACAAATGACTATCAAATTGGTATATCTAATTCTGACACAAAGAAAATCCTCATAGGGGGCCATTTGATCCACATTGCGTTTGACTTCAAAGCAGTTTATAAAACAGACAAACACTCCTGGCTGATGGACACCCTTCCTTTTATAAACACGTTGACTGCACCCTGTCAGGCTCACTTCTAAGAGACAGCACTTTATATTAGAAAGTATTATATGCAGTTATTAAAGAACTTAAAATGCTTTTCATATTTTTTAAATTATGCTCAGCTGAGCAACTTCCTTTTAACAATCATTTCATTAAGCTAGGTGCTATGGTTTCACACTTGTACTCCTAGATAGTCAGGAGGCTGAGACCTGAGGATTGTAATTTGAAGATAGCCTGGGCACAGAATCCCAGGAGGCTTTTACCTCTAATTAAGCAGCAAAGAAGACAGAATGGGAAGTGTGAGTCAAGCGGTACAGTGCCAAAATGCACCGCCAGGTGAGAAGGAGAGGCTTTGAATTCAAGTTCCAGTACTGAACCCACAATTTTTTTCCCATTAACTTTTCAGGCAGGTATAACATTCCCTGTGACTCCTAAAGTTTTTCTCAGTTCTGAGTTACCAAAATAACCAAAAATCATTGTGTTCAGTAAAACAAAAATGTTCATGTTTGATGATTTGACAATGGTAAATCATTTCTGGCAAAGCCTCAAGTTGGCAATATCTTTATTCTTTCCTTCTCTTTCATTTCACCTTCAGTTGAAATAAGAAAATCATCCTGGCACACCCATGGGTACACGCATAGATAGTCAGCTATGTCCCTGCGTTACTTCTAGATCTTCCTTGTTGTTCCTGTGGGTCCTTTTAGTGCTCTAATTTACAATAAAGTTTATTTCATAATTGAAGATCTATTGTCAGTTTTAAAAAAGAATCCTAGTTATGCCTCTGGTTAACTGAATGAACACTGACTGTTTTTTTTCTTCTCTCAGGTTCCATTTTTTTTCACCTATAAAAAAAAACAACACATTACAAAAGCCAACTTTATAAACTCCACATTTGTCTTTTAATTCAGACAGGTAATAATAGTTTGTGGAGCCAAGAGTAGATCTGAACCGTTTAGGATCTCTTGCCATTTCCTTGGCTGCAAATGTCTGTACTCACCATATAAAGTCTAATTTACTATATTCAACCAGCATGGCTTAAGATGTACAGATGACTGAAAATGTGTAGAGTATCTAGCATATAAATATTCTCTGTGGACAACCATTAGACCTAAGAAGGTTTAATCTGATTATGTGTTCTCTGGTGTCTATATCTTATTGTGCTTTAAACTAGCACCAGCAATATTGAGTCTAAAATGGTCCTCACCATCATTTTGAACCCACTTTTGGGCTTTCTTCTTTTATTCAAAAGTACCAGGCAAATTCTGTTGCTCAAATTAAAAAATAGGTATCATTCTTGACTTCTTTATC
This sequence comes from Dipodomys merriami, assembly GCF_024711535.1. Taxonomy (NCBI): domain Eukaryota; kingdom Metazoa; phylum Chordata; class Mammalia; order Rodentia; family Heteromyidae; genus Dipodomys; species Dipodomys merriami. Next base: position 30,642,673 of record NW_027202271.1, read on the forward strand.
TTTCACTGTCTCTTTTTATCTTACTGTCTCTTTCACCCAAAGAAACCTACTTTTTGTAAAGTCTTATAGATTCTTTTCTTAGTTCCACAGCATTATCGCTAGAGCCTCCAAACTGCTTCTGTCTAGGACCATCTTTCTAAACCATAGGTTAAGTCTAGATGCCTAAATACATATTAAGACTTGTGGGATTTAGACTGGTGTCATCTGATAGTTCCGAGGCTTCACTTTCTCTATATCCTATGGTGACTTCAGTGCTTCCAGTTACAACAAACAATTTTAAATTCTCTGAACAGCAGCAGCAAGGGACAATGACGTTTCTTTATTCTAAAACTACCTGATCAAATATTACAAACTCAGTCTCAACTTAGACATGGTATTGTAATACTTAATCAATCATTGTCATGACAGAGGGTGGATCCGAAATCATTAAATTCTACCTTTTGAAGTGTAACTAATTTGTTTCCTGTAATCTGATTGTGTATAGGGCAGTATCATTTCCACATGATATGGAAGAATAAATAATCAATAGCAGGCTCACCATGAATTCACTTTGGAGTAAATGTGAACTTGCTACGACGTCCCTCAGCTGTGACCTTGTGAGAATTCGACTGGCTGATTGCAGGTACTCCATAGCTACTTTCTCTCGTGGTGTTGGTACAGCCACAAATGGTTCCACATTCCCCAAGCTACTCATGTCCAATGTAAGCGATACATTGGATCCTCGTCTACATAAAAAAGTATGCTGTTAGATTTAAATATCACATGAATTATTTTGATCACACAAATTGGTCTTTTTGTACATGCATGCAACATGGAAAGATTTTTACAGAAACAAGTATCAAATATATTTCTCTTTTGGCATGGTATGACTGCAGACAGTAGTTTTGTGTCTTTATAGAAAATTGTGCAGATAACCCTGAATGGAAAATATTTACTATAATTTATTAATGGATATATTTGTTTCAGAAATAATAGGAAGACTATTAATACCAAGTAAAGAATTTAGGGAAAGTGAACATATTTGAACTGAGAAATCACATGGAGTTCAGTATAAAACAGTATAGTTTTCTAATGTTTTAAACATTCTATAATGTATCTATATATATTTCAAAATATGATATGCCATAAATAAATACAATTTTTTAAAAATTTGTCAATTAAAACTCTATTGTAGCTCAAATTATTGCTATTAAAACAGAAATTAAGCTGAGTGCTGATGGCTCATGCTTATCACCCTAGTTACTTAGGAGGCTGTGATCTGAGGATGGAGGTTCAAAGCCAGCCTGGGCACACAAGCCCACAAGATTCTTATCTTTGATTAATCAACAAAAAGCCAGAACTGAAGCATGGCTCAAGTGGTAGAATGCCAGCCATGAGAAAAAAAATCCAAGTGAGAGAATGAGACCCTGAGTTCAAGCTCTAAAGTATAAGGAATATAATGAACAAGGAAAAATGTAGAAGAAATAATGCAAGCAAATTGCTCATTAAAAATTAATCCTTGCTGATTAAATTTTGGTAACAATAAACAAAGGCCTAGTTAACTCTCACCTTTTGCTTCTCTGTAAGAGATTTATTTTAAGGAGATCTTAAACCTCTAAAATTGCTTTTCACTGAGATTAACACTTTGCAATCAATGGATACAATCTAGGCATTTGCCACTAATGGAAAATACATCCTCGAAGATAATCTATTTATCTTAAACTTTCCCTTTACTATTGAAATCCATTTCTCCTGACGTTGAAACAATTCCAGAACACTTCACCTCAATGCCTTTGACAATGTCTCAGAGTTAATTATAGAGTTAAATTTGTACACAAATGTTGACCTTACAGACAGCATTTTCCACAAAACAGCTTTATTATATGCTAAGTACTCTCCTGACTTGGACCTGAAATATGGTGGTATGATGTCATTAACTTAGGGGAAAAAATCTTTGCTTTTATTAATTCTTATTTTCAAGCAACAAACAATACTTAGATTAATTGAAATAAGACAAATTTAGGAACACTAATCAGAAGAATCAATTTAAAATATTTGGAGACTAAGTCATATCTTATACTTGAGAAAGCTTGAGATTAAATATACACATATTTTAATTATAATATTTTAATGTCATAAAACCATAAATGTTTATTAATTTGTAAAATTAAGAAGTTTTAAAACTAGAATTAAAATTTTTCCTACATATGTATATGTACACACATATATATGTATAAACACACACACATAATTTGTCAGTCGTGAGGCTTGAACTCAGGACCTGAGCACTGTCCCTGAGCTTTTTTGCTCAAGACTAGCACTCTACCACTTTGAAGCACAGCACCACTTCTGGTTTTCTGGTGGTTAATTAGAGATAAGAGTCTCATGAACACTCCTGCCTGGGCTGGCTTTAAACTGTGATCCTCAAATCTCAGCCTCCTGAGTAACCAAGTAACTAGGATTAGAGGTGTGAGCCACCAGCACCTGGCGCTCTCTCTCTCTCTCTCTCTCTCTCTCTCTCTCTCTCTCTCTCTCTCTCTATATATATATATATATATATATATATATATACACACACACACACACACACACACACACATATTACTAGCATTTAAACTAAATGATCAATGGCAATGGCTTGTTTTAATTTTTATATTTTTGATTAGAAATAAAGATACTTTCTTTTCAGTATTGGATTGGGAACTCAGGACTTTGTGCTTGTTAGGCAAGTACTCTACCACTGAGTCATATTTCTTGTCTTTAAAAAAACTATTTATTTTTAGGATAAGATCTTGTTTCCTGCCTAATGCACCTGAGCCACTATCTGGCTACTTTCAGCTTCTGTCTTTGTTGGGATCACAGGTGTGAACCACTGTACCTAGCTTCCATCTGTGAAGATGGAGTCTCATGGACTTTTTCTGCCCCGATGGCCTTCCAGAGAGCTGGGATAGATGACGGGTGCATACTACTGCAACCAGCTATGGGTTGAAAAAGGGTCTTGGAAACTTTCTGCATGAGCTGGATCCCCATCTCAGACTCCCAAATAGAAAGATAAATATATTTTCATTAGTTATTCATAAATCCTTACCTTTGAGAATTTCCTGTTCATTTTCTTTTCCGATTTTTGTACTGTGGTGTTACTACATTTATTATTGATTACTAGGGTGTCTATATGTGATAGTAATCGTTTCTCATGTATGTCTAGGTAAACATACGGTTTGTGGTTCCTTTAAAACATGAAGAGTTGTTTACATTTTATACTTTCATTCAGTTAACATACTAATCATTTATTAGTTTGTGGCACTGCTTTAATGCATAAGAATTCTCCTTGAAACTGTGATTTATTTATTTATGGATTTATTTATTCATGTATTTATTTGCTTTTATGAGACAGAGTCTTACTCTGTAGCCTCGGCTGGTCTTCAGCTTAAATCCTCTTGCCTCAGCCTCACAAATGCTGAGATTATAGGCCTGCACAGGCTGACATGGTCTGACTAGTTTTTATAAAATTTAATCTTTAAATCTATTTGTAATTCATTTTGAAATATGGTAAAAAAATTCTTAAGGTCTATTTTCTCCCAAATAGGTTGTCTATATTTCTAACCCATTTTACCAAAAAATCTAGGGGAGGAATATTTTCACAGATATGGGAATGTTAGGCCTCTACTAGCTATTATTGACTAACAGTCTGAGCAAGAGTGTGCACTTGTTCTAACGAGTCCATAAACAAAAACACTATGAAAGTAGGAAACAATTAGAAAAGCATTTCAGAAACAAAATAAACATAAATTTAGGAGAGATTCAAATGAAAAAAGAATTTAGAGAAAAAATCCACAGAACTAATAAAACATTTAGGCCTTTAGTAAAAGCAGAGTATGGGAAAATAAGAACACAATCTCCTGTTGAAAGCATGCCTTCTATTTTGTCCCGTAATTGTGGACAAACTGTTTGGCCTTTTTCTGCCTCACGATAGCAGTTGGACGAAAGGAACATAATAAAAAGCTTTATCAAAAACCTGCCACAGCACCAATTATTATTTATGCCAAAAAGTAAATAGGAGGGAGGAAATTCAAAAGATACCAACGCAAACAATTGAAGGAAAAAGCAAATTCTTGCGGAAAGGTAAAAGGAATGCAATGTACAGCAGTGTTAATTACAATTAAGTGAAAAGGAAAAACATGTATAAATATTATGGGCCAGGGCCACACAGCAGAATATAAACAGCTCTGGTATGAAGCTCTTCAGCTCTGCCTCACAGCCCCTAATGGCCAAGAGGTGGGAAGAAAACACAGCTAAGAATACAGGCACATTGCGACTGAGTATTGGAGTTACTCAAAAACAGGCATTCACTTTATTGGCCCATGAGGGCTGTATCACTGGAGGGGAGAAGCTGGCTTTGGGAAGAAGGGGTACAGATTCCAATGCTTGGTGTAGGGCCCCTCGTTTTAGACAATCTCTTCCTTTTCATATGAACTTGGCCACCAAGGATAGTAACACTTCAAACATGGTGTGTCATTTAGCAGCCAATAAAGTATGGAAATGGGAATTTTAAAAAATGGCTCGTGTGATCATTTGGCCTATAACTAAGAAAAATGTACTTCTCAGATGACTGTGTGATGAAATGTTTTCCAATGGGGGAAATAGTGGCAACAGATTATCTTGAAGTACATGAGGAGAGGATAGAAAAGAACGTAAATTTAAAAGATTGTAAGAAGAATTTAGTACAGAATGAAAACCAGCATATTTAATCTTTTGAGAGTACTTTGTGTTTTGGTAGAAATGTGTATTATTTATTCAGCACTGTTTTTTGTTGTTGTTGTTGAGCTTGAACTCAGGGCCTCAGGCTCTTGCTTGGCTTTTTCGACTTAAAACTGGTGCTGTACCACTTGAGCTCTACTTCTGGGTTGTTGCTGGTTAAATGGAGATTAAGAAATTCATGGGCTTTTCTGCTTTGGCTGGCTTTATAATTTCTTGATTAGCTGGAATTACAGGTCTGAGCCACCAGTGTCTGGCTCAGCACGGTCTGTTAATATACCCAAGATTACCTGATAAGAAGAGTTTAGCATTGACAGTCTCTATAGATCTGAAAATGTGACCAAGAAAGTCAGTCCAGCCTGCATATCTATCATAATAACCTGGACTTGATTATAAAAGATAGCTTTGAAATTTCCCACTTCGCTTCTTAATTAATTCTATTCTTTCAATATGTTCACATACTTAGTTTTCTAAGAAAAGCTCAATTAAGAAGGAAAAATAAAAAAAAGAAGCCTGTGTTCATTTACGTAACAAAGAAGAAAAAAAGACAAAAGGCAGAGATGGAATTCCTTTACTGTGTGTGAACTGGCTTGTTTCTAGGGTTCTTTGCAGCTCTCAGTCCTATAGTAGTCAATTAATAGTATACAATTTCCACCTCCCCACCTTCAATAATATAAATTATATATAGTACCTAAGTTTGGCCTACTAGAGAGGGTATAATTTAAAAAAGATACAGAGCACTAAGTGAAACTGTGATATAAATGCAGTATTCCTTATTTTTAGAAGCTGAAGTACATGAATAGATATTGTGACCACTCATAATAAAATATTCCAAAGGAAATCCTGTAAGGGAGAAATGCTAATAAGCATAAAAGATTCCAGGCACGAGATCATGAGGATGATACATAAATTTCATTCTAAAATATTAAGAAAAACTTACAACATAGAAGATGCTTTCAGTGGGGAATGATTCATTTCTTTTCTTGAAAGCACCTGCTCCATCAGGTGAAATGTTGCTATTCCTTTTAAGTGGTTAAATCAAAGCTTTTGAATTTTTACAAGAATACCTGGCTTTTCTATGTACATAGAATGGGGTAAAATTTACCATCCTTTTCTCTTTCCTTCTTTCTTTCCTTCCTTCCTTTCTCTCCCTCTCTTTCTTTTTTCTTTTCTTTTCTTTCTTTCCCTCCTTCATTATTTGGCTAGTAATAAAGCATGAATTCAAGGCCTCATACTCCCATTTGGCATTTTTGTTCATACCTGGTACTCTACTACTTGAGCCACACCTCAATTTCTTGGTTTACTTATTACTGTATTTAAAAATAAAAATGAAAACAACCATTAAAAATATAAACAAACTGAACTTGTTACATTGTAAGTTAAGCATTGATCTTAGAATCTCAGCATAAATCAGTGCTCTGCCATTTTTACTTGCACTTGATAATCAGCTTTATCAAGGATAATAAAATTCACAGAAGGGATTTATATTAGATAAATAAAGCAAAGAGGCAAAAATATGAGGCTTTGGCTCACACATGTGAATGGGTATAATAATGATAATAATAAAAACAAGAATGTAGTGGCTCTTTCTTCATTGTCTATACATGGCAATGTGAGTGTACTTGGCATACACTGATATATATTGGAAGAAAGCAAGGTTGGGGAAATTGGTTAGAGATTAAGACTGTAGCATGTAAAAAGTCAGTGATCACTGACTTGGGACCCTTCTTTTAATATTTCATGCAATTAAGTTGTATATCTCATGGCCTTCTAGTGTTTTTCCTGGTTTGAAAAACAAGACATAGTTACTGGATATAAAAAAATAGATAAAAAGAAAGAAAAATTATAATAGTATTACTTGAATTAATTGCTAATAACAGTTTCTATGTGTGCTCTTTAAATTTTTATGATAATTACTCAACATATTGTTTTTATGATTTTCTATCTAAAGAAATAAAATATATTGTGAACATGTTTTCATGTTTCCAGTTTGTCTAATTCTACTTTTAAATATCATAGCACTCCATTGTGCAAAATGTATCCTTGCTTACTAACCAACGCCTTATTTCTGAACAGAAAAGTGTTCAGTGTTTCACCATTAAAAAGCAAAATTGCAATGAACATCCTTGTACCTGAATATTTGTGAGTTTTCAATTATTATTAAAAAAAATAAATTCCGGTTCTTTGGTTTGGACACATGAAGAATGGGGCAGTACGAAGACAGTTTCCTATGGACTATTGACAGAGCACAGACTCTCCTCATCTTCTCCAGATTCTTCTAGTAGCTTGCTAGTGAGTCTTTCTTTTTATCTCTGCGTCTCCTGGTATTAACAGCCTAAAGACTGATGGTGACTTTGTCACCCTAAAGAAAAAAGAAAGTAGGGTTTTGTTTTGTAATGAAGTATGTGTAATTGTTATTCTCTTTCTGGCATTTCTATTGTTTTGACTGTCACTCCTGGTGAGAAGGCTGTTTCCCTCATTAAAAATAAAAAGAAAAGAGACTAAAATGATGGTAACACTAACTTGAGTTTCCACATGTATATTTTCCTACTTCATACCATTTGTTAAGAGAAAGATAGTGCTGAAGAATAATTAAGTCTCAATGAATAAGTCTATCTTCCTGAAATGAGAAATCTTTCTTTGAATTTTCAACTGATTTATGTGCAAACATGGATGGGAGTATACACATGAACACACACACACATGCAGTATTTTGAAGTAGAATAATAAAATTAATTCCATGTCTGCTTATCCAACAAACTGTACAAGGTATCTTTACTATTGCCTCCATTACTACTAAATTAAATATACTCATTATTCATTTCCTTTTTTTTCCTTTTGTGGTGGCATTTGAGTTTGAACTCAGAGCCTTGGCCTTGCTGGGTTGACACTACTCCATCACTTATATCTCCATTCCTTCATTTACTCTCAAGACCTGAAATAATATAGAGATTATAATCATCCATAGAATCCAGCTAAAATTTAAATAATCAGAAAATACACAATATTTTTTATGATAAAACCACTGGGGATAAACAATAAAGAACTTGTCTAATCTGGCACATGAAGCAGGGGATGAACAAAATAAAACAAAGTATAGTTTGGTAAAATAAGTCATAATAGCTCAAAGTACATACAATGCAAACGTCTATCATCTGATAAATAGATACACATAATGGAATATTACGTGCCATGAAAAGGAAAAGATCTCTGACAGATGCTAAACCATCCAGCCACAAAATATTGCATATTATAAGATTGTATTTATACAAAATACACAGAGTAAGTATCTCTACAAAGATAGGCTCTAGAAGTTGACAGGGGTCAAGTAGCAAGGACCTGGAAAGTGAATCCTTGAATCCTAGCACATAGATGGTTTCTTTCTGAGGTACTCTGGAATTTATAAGTGATAAGAAATTTAGTAAGGTCTTATATTTAGTCTGTATTCAGTTATAAATTTATCATAGCACTGTCTTAATGATAAAACATGTATTTTAAACACACTGGATGGTAAAAACAAGAAATACACAGGGACATTATAACTTATACAGGACTCTAGACATTCACAGAGTGAGACCAAGGGAGGATATTCTTAGGAGAGGATCACAAAGCTGCAATAGCTATGTACATCTGATCATATAAAATCATATTTATAGAAATGAACTCCAAGAAATGAAAACAAGGTTTTTATTTCCTTTGTTGCTGTTTTTGTTTTCTTTTCCTTTTGCCTCATTTGTTCATTTATTTGGAAGGGTAAGAGGAGGGCACAGAAATGGAGGGACAAAGGGTGAACAAATGCAGCAATGATACTGGACACTATGTTGAAAATGAACTATATACCTCGTGGGTGGGAAGGGAGGGAAAAACTGGGAGAGAGTAAAGGAAGGGGTGACATTGTCCAACAATAAATGTACTCTTTACCTGACTTATGTAACTGTAACCCTTCTGTACATCACCTCTATAATAGCAATAAGAAATTTAAAAAAGAGCTAGCCTCTCTGCACCTCTTCATGTCTGGTCATTAATTATACTGTATTTACAAGCTGCAGACCCCAGGTTCCATGTTTATTCAAACCCCCATGAAACTCTACACCTGTAATACTCCCAGGCATAACCTAGTTAAGAGATGTAGAAATAACAGAGCATTTTTATCTCTTTCTGACATAAATCTCAGGGAAATATTTTTTTTGGCTGGTCCCAGGGCTTCAACTAAGGGCATGGGCACTGTCTCTGAGCTTATTTTTGCTCAAGGCTAGCACTTGAGCCACCGTGCCACTTCCAGCTTTTACTGTTTATGTGGTACTGAGGAATTTAACTAAGGGGTTCATGCATGCTAGGCAAGCATTCTACCACTGAGCCACATTCTTGGCCTGGGGAAAATAATTTTTTACCTACAACTTTTCAATAGCACTTTGAATTTTCTATTTTGTAGAAACCTCCAGCATAAATGATTAAGAATGATTTTCAATTCACAATTTTCCCTTCAGTTAGTAATTGTAACAAATGGAAATCATGACCTTTCTGTGTGGCCTGTCTCAAGGTCTCTCCCAAAAGAAACTGGTAAGTTTTGATTAAATGACTGTATCTTAGAGATGTTTCAACATCTGGATCTACCTTATAAAATAATTAGTTCAGTTATGTACTCATTATCTTGCCCATGTAATTGTAACCCCTCTGTACAGTATGTTCACAAAAAATAAAAATTAAAAATTAAAAAGTAACTACAGGGCTGGGAATGTGGTCTAATAGTAAAGTACTTGCCTAGCGTGCATGAAGCCCTGGGTTTGATTCCTTAATACCAAACAAACAGAAAAAGCCAAAGTGGCAATGTGGCTCAAGTGGTAGAGTGCTAGCCTTGGGCAAAAGAAGCTCAGGGACAGTGCCCAGGCCCTGAGTTCCAGCCTCAGGACTGGAAAAAAAAGTAGTTAAGCAGGTATATCAGCACACATCTATAAAAACAGCTGTGGCAGGAAGATCTTGAACATGAGGCCAGTCTGTGCTACACAAGTTAGGGGCCAACCTGAGCTATAGAGAAAGAGCCTGTCTCTAAAACAGACAAAAGAGAGTAATTCCACAAGTGTACAATGTAAGTCCTTTTCTTTTCTTTGATACAAAGAAACAAAGCTCTTAAGTTCATTAAGAACATTAAGATCTACCTTTACCTAAAATGAACTCTCTTAGTCAAAATTATGAAAATCTACAGTTCTCAGACTCGCCCCAAATGTTCAGCCAAAAACAATAATTTATTTAAATATACATTCCTGTGTTCGTGTTCATTTAAAAGTGGGCCACCTGCCAATGCAATTGTGAGCTTTGGTTAGTGAGATCCTTTGCCAATAAATCAGAATGGCTGTTGCCTAACAGGTCATTGGCCTTTCACCTTGGAATTTTGAAGTAGGGAGTTGCTTCCTTCTGGCCAATAAAGAATTGGTGGCTTTCCTAGGCTACTCTGTAGCCAGAGATTGTATTGAAGGTATCATCATTCCTTAGGTGGAAGGAAGGAAGGCACCAATTACCTGGAATGGTTGCTTTCGTGATAAACAAGGAGGCAACATTGATCTTAACATTGTGGTGGCGTTCTTGCGTGTAAACACTCAATTGCATTATCTGTGATATCAAGGACAGGATAGATGTTTAAATATAAATATTGAACATAGATGGCAATAGTTAAAATAGGCCTTTCCTTAAGGAATTTGAGATTTGTTGATTTGGTGCTATTAATAATAATTAATTTTTATTTCTGGGTTTGTTTTTTTCCCTTTACTCACTGACAGATGGGATAATTGCAAGATAACACTGAAAATTAAGTAGCTATTCATCTTTTCCCTGCCCAGACAAATGAAAGAATTCTGAGTTTTTTGGGTTTTTTCCCCAAGTCCTGGGGCTTAAACTCTGGGCCTAGGTGCTATCCCTAGGCCTCTTTTGCTCAAGGCTAGCACTCTACCACTTGAGCCACAGTGCCACTTCCAACTTTTTCTGGGTAGTTCATTGGAGATATGAGTCTTGCAGATTTTTCTGCCTGAGCTGGCTTTGAACCATGATCCTCAGATCTCAGCCTCCTGAGTAGGTAAGGTTACAGTTGTGAACCACTGGCACTTGGCTAAATTCTGAGTTTTGACACTGTGTTTTATTACCTATATTAAAGGTAATATAGGTGCTGATGGACTGATAAAAATTAAATAGTTCTGTAATACATAATATTACATACATCTTAAAGAGTGAACTAAGGGGCTGGGAAGGTAGCTCAGTGGTAGAGCACTTGCCTTGGATATGTGAGGCCCTGGGTTCGATTCCTCAGCACCCATAAGCAAAAAGAAAAAAGCTGGAAGTGGTGCTGTGGCTCAAGTGGTAGAGTGCTAGCCTTGAGCTGAAGAGCTGAGGGACAGTGCCCAGGCCCAGAGTTCAGGCCCCACGACTGGACCCCCCCCACCAAAAATAAAGAGTGAACTAAAGTTTGTCATGTAAAGGATACTATCATGCTTGCCATAGGCCAAGCTTTTCTAAAAATTAAACAAAAAGGTTCTCAGTTGGCATGCTTCAATCAAGTCAAGTGAGATGAAACTAATGGCCAAATGCCCAGAGATCATGTTCAACTATTTTTCTACAAACAGATAACATTTTGGCATAAGATTAAAATTACACATTCGTCTCCCTTTTATTAAGGTATCATTTAGATAATACAAAGTTCATGTTCTTATGTTCTATAGCATAGTCTTAGAGTCATATAACCATTGCGATAAAGTTTAAAATATTTTACTATACACTGTCCTCCTCCCACTGCCAAAAAGAAGACTGCCTACCCTTACTCTTCTTCTTCTCCAGTTCCTTGAAAGTACTAGTCTACTTTCTGCATCTTGGGAATTTACTTACTTTGGACTTTGAACTTGAGTCATATTATATGTAGTCATTGTGTCCAAGTTCTTTCAGTTGGCATAATGTATTCAAAGTTCATGCAAGGTACAGCATCCATGAGTCCTCCATTTTTTTCCATCTATCCGTTACATTCTATTATCTGCCACATTTAGTTTATACATTTATAAGGAGATGGATGTTTCAGATGTTTTCACTTTTGACTATAATGAACTATTTGGTTCTATGTGTGTACAAGTTTATGTGTAGACATGTTTTCATTTCTCTTGGGTAAAACCTTGGCAATGGAACTGATGCATCATATGATAATCTTATTTATTTCCCCCTTGTGATGCTAGGGATCCAACCCAAGGTCTTGTGCACACTAGGTGAGCACTCTACTAATGAACTACAACCCTAGTCCTAAGATTTAACTTGTGAAACAGCCAAGTGTTTTCCCAAGTGGCTGGCACATTTTACATTTCTGGTAGCAAAGTATGAGGGTTCCAATTTCTCCATGTTTTTGCCAATGCTTTTAATTGCCAAAATTGTGTGTGTGTGTGTGTGTGTGTGTGTGTGTGTGTGTGTGTGTGTGTGCATTAGTCATCTTAATGAATGTATAGGGATAACTGAGTGTAACGTGTGGCTTTGTAGATGTTCAGAATTGTTTAGTAGACTTTCTGCCATTTGCACATTTTCTATGGAGAGATGCCTACTGAAATACTTAGACTGTATAGAAGCAGGAGTGTTCATTATATTATTCTGTACATGTATGAGTGAAAACATATCATGATGAAAAGAACTGGCACTATATTAAGAATCACACAGGGAAGCAGGGCACCAGCAGCTCACGCCTGTAATCATAGCTACTCAGGAGGCTGAGATCTGAGATGGCAGCTCAAAGCCATCCATGACAGCAAAGCAAAAATCCAGGGGCAAAGTGTGCCTAAACTGGTAGAGCGTGAGCCTTCAGTGGAAAAAACTAAGGGATAGTGCTCAGGTCCTAAGTTCAAGCCTTAGTACTGGCACAAACAAACAAAAGATGAATATAAATTGGATCATAAACATATATCTAGTTGTTTTGAATCTTTCTGCTTTATATATTGTAAAATTTGAGGAAGAATGTGAATTTTAGTAATTAATGTTGGCAAATATCTATTTGTAGATATTCTAATTCTTTTTGCTATTATAAGGTTTATAATCAACATTCTTACTCATTAAAATATATCTATAAGACTTATAAGTTTTTCTTACATGTCCAGTATTGAAAAAGTAAATTTTCTTTGTTATTTAAGATATTAAAACAAAAAAATGACAATAAAAACTAGCTGGGCACTGGTTTCTCAGGTCTACAATCCTAGCTACTCAGGAGGCTAAGATCTGAGGATCATGGTTCAAGCAAGCCAGGATAGGAAAGTCCTTGAGACTATTACCTTCAAATAACTACCCCAAAGCAGGGCTGTATCTCCCATTTTAGGTAGATTTATTGGTAATTTTCACTTTTTTTCTATCATCCACCTTTATAAGATAAAAATAAATTAGCTACACCATCACTTAGGTGTATTCATTCCTAAGTGTCATGCATAGACTATTCTTATTTATTATGGAAGTTAGAAAAACATTTACCAAAGTTGGAAGTAGGAAAAGGCAAGAAAAAATAAATAGGAAGAAATGTCATAAACTTTGATTCTTTGCTCCAACAGATCATTTATTCTATATTTTACCGGGGTGCAAATGCTCTGCCACAAGACTACAGCCTCAATGAGACAGACAGACAGAAAAGGTCATCGTGAAAATGGTGATTCTGTTCCAACTGCTTGGACTATGTAAGATAGTTAACACCAGTGTCCTGGTGTATCAGCCCTTGTCACTGGTCGTGAAAGATTATTTCAAATACCATTTGCATCTACCATGGAGGATACCTCAGCTTGTCTCTGGATATGCAATGGGCAATCACCAAGTTCTCACTACAATAGCTTGTCATCCAGATGACTTCTAAAACCATAAAGCCCCAGATTAAAATGTTCTAAAATAATGTATTTATTGACAGTGACTCTAGGGCAGATGGCAGTGGAGGATATGTGAAAATAGGCTTTTAAACAAGAGCTCTGAGAATATTCCTTGCTTCTAATAAACTGTTCTTCCGCAGATATTGTTTTATGAGTTCATTCATTATTTCCTTTCACCAGATTTTTTTTTAATATGGAAATCTCACTACCTAAACAACTCTTCATCTCTGCAATATTCGGCAATGACATTTTTGCTGCACCTCTGGGGCATATTCTTTTTGGAATGGTATAATAATAAAGGAGAAAGAAAATCTTTAAAAAGTATTTATTGCCTTTCATCAACAGGAACATCTTAGGCTAGAGATAATTTTAATACTAACTAAATCTGACATGCAGGCACATTAAATAGTCCTAAGCTATATCATTTTTGTTTTGAACGTGGTCAATTCTATGGAAAGAGGAGCTTTATGAGTTATCTAGGCCAGGTTAACAAGATGTTAGATTCTGACTAGAGCTGATGAGGGTAAGCACTGGATTTAGCAAGTAAAAAACACTGGATGTTCACTTAGAGTTTAAAAAATAGTGTTTATTGCCATGTGTGTGAATGTTGTTTTGTTTTGGATATAATGAGAGAAGGCAAAAAGGGCCAAAGCATCCTAAAAAGTAACCATGCTATAAAGATACATCCCCTCCTCCCTCCCTCAGAATGCCTGGCTACCCTACCAAAGCAGAAGATAATTGACCCATTTTCTTCCCTTCTACTCATCTTTGCATTTCTTCTGCTATGGATTTGAAGGGTGGAAAGCAAAGTGAGAACTGAATACACAGAGACGTTCAAGCCTGGCTGGATCTCTATTGTTTCTGCTGTTTGACATATGTTTTTCACTGATTTCCAAATAATATTTTTGAAAGTAGTATTTGCTTTTATGATTAGACATTAGACTGTAAAACTCAATAAGCAAGTCAGTGATTTTTCCCTTGTAATGGTGCTTACTGATTGCTGTTACAAATAGAGACCCAGGGTAAGAAATTAAAAATAAAATATTGTTTTAAAGAAATCCCACATAGTCCCATTTAAATTGCTTCCAACTATTTGGTCCAGATAAAAGTGAGTCTCATGTCATATGTGAATAAAAAGTTTAACACATATTGTAAATGCTCAGCACATGTTCATCTGTGGGCTTTGTATCCTAACAGTAGACTTTCTTTTCGTATGCTTATAAAAATGTTCCGTACTGTTTTAAGATTAAAGTAATTAATTTGAAAACAAAGGTGGGTTGTAAAAAGAAAATCAAACAGATTACTTTGCTTTCTTTTGGAGCTACTTACTGGCAGCTAGATGTGTGAGCCAACTCAATACTATCAGGCCTTAATGAGAGATGCTATACGGCTAAAGAGTTTAAGAAATCCTTCATCTTCCAGGCTTTCTCCACACACTCTTCTCTATCTGACTGTTCTGGCTTGACTCCGGTAAAGGATTTTGAAAAGTTGGATGTTCCATTAATCCTTTGTTTCACATGAAGCAAATGATATACTCACTTTGAACACAGTCTTCGACAATTTAAATGCTTTGAATTTGCCTGTATTG
Source organism: Dipodomys merriami (assembly GCF_024711535.1). NCBI lineage: Eukaryota > Metazoa > Chordata > Mammalia > Rodentia > Heteromyidae > Dipodomys > Dipodomys merriami. The sequence continues at coordinate 30,657,853 of NW_027202271.1, forward strand.
TAAATGAGGTGAAATGCTTCCAAACTATAAGAATGTGAACATACTAGGGCAAAAAAAAAATGTGTAGATTGGAATATATTTATACCCATTTGCATATGTTTGAGACTTGGCAACAAATAACCTTAAGAATAAGGGCTCTGCACTTTCTTTGCTTTGAATTGTCTGACCTGGCCATGCATGCATTTTCTACCAATAATTCTCTGTGTCAGATGAGGAGAGTCAGAAAAACATGAAAGAGATTTTTTAAAAAATGAAAAAAAAAACAACAAACCCGAGGCTCTTGAGACAGTCTGTTCAAACGGATAGAGCTCCTTAACTGAACACCACAGACAGGTTCCTGGAGTTCAAGTCCACACCTAACAAATTCCAGAAGTTCTTCAGACCTCAGCAAGTCAAAATACACTACGGAAATCGTTTTTGACAAGAACTCTTGGGCTAAGCTTTAAGTAATCAGTATCTGGTTAGGACAGGAATCACCCAGTATCCTGTGGAGGAAAACAGCTGACATGTTGGGCTATTGAAGCCTTCCCCTCCTAATCACGCTTTCTCATGTCCTGCCAATTCACTCCTGGGCTGCCCTCGATAAGGCGAGGGGCGTTATGGGAACTCGGGGTTCACACAAATGCAAACTTCACAGGATTGCATGGTGCCGTCTTTCCCCGCCCCCCCCCCCCCCAAGATCATTTCTACGGCACAACGGAGCTTTATCAAGAAATTTCTCTTCAAATCGGAGTCCTAATGGAACTTACTAAACTTCCTTTACTGCATGATTGTTTTGTGAGGAGAGGAAAGAAAAAGGTGCAAAGACCTAAGCACCTAGATTCAATTGCTTGTCTCATCGCTAACAAGAGGAGAGGGGAGCCTTTATGAAGGTTGTGACGTGAGATTCTTCTAAAGGCCCTTGAGCATTCTAGCTGGGAAGCTCTGATGAGGAGCTGGTCGGGGCAGAATCAGCACAGTCCCTGCTGGAAGTGGCAGAAGTGATTCTGGACAGGGGAAATTTGGCAACTCCTTATTGGCTTTAGAATCATGACATGGCTTTTCCATAATTTTTTTGATTTGGCTCCAAATCTTAAGGACACCTAAATGTCCCAAGTAGGATTTTTTTTTCTGAGCACAGAGAGTTCTTTAATGTCCTTTGGACAAAAGCCAAAGCTTGACCTGCTGAACTCCCTAGGTCTGGTCTTTCTGTGAGTGGTGCACAGATGCCATCTGGAGGGAGGAAGGTGGCACCAATGGCTCTGCTCCAATGGAATCCAGGCAGAATGCACTATTTTATTTGAGGATGCTTCTGCTTCCACTGAAAGCAGACTGAATACAGGAAAGTCCAATATGAACATAGAAGAAGTGAAAGCAGAATTATGGGTGCCTTGGGCACTAGGGAAGTAGGAAAAAGGAAAGAGCATGAGCTTTGGTGGCCCACAGAACTGGACTCAAATGCCATGTCTGCAATTGAAGGACACTGCACCCAGGGACATGAATTCAGATGTTTGGGTCTCACTTTCCTCATTGTGAATGTTGGATGATAGCGTCTACCTACTTGAGATGGAGCTGAGGAAGAAATGATTTCACCTATCTTTCAATAAATCTTGTACAGAACCTGGCAACAAGTCCCTACCTAATTGAGGATGAGGTACACTGAGGACTTTCCTCCTCTCCAAATAGAGATAGCATTGTTCTATTTTGTTATTCTCATACTAATTTAAAAAATGGTGCCCACACTAGACCTAGGAATATTCTCCTTTATTTGAAAATGCTCAGTAAATGATCTTAGCTCCCCATCCCTGGACAACTTTCTCCATCTCAGAACAGGTAAAAGTTCAGATTGGAGACCTTACTGGGTAGTGTCTTCTTCTACAGAGATGCCCCCACAATAACAATGCTTTCTAGTCTAAACATGTAAGAGAAGCTTAACTTTTCACAAAAAATTTTAATAGACTATCCAGAAAAGCATGTCCCTGAAAGAAATGCACTGCAGATATTTTACTCACTGTTAACCTCTATTATTTAGATAGTCTACACGTTCTCTTTCTCATGCATAATAACATTTTGTCAAATCTATCAACATTCTCAGCTTTGATACAAAGGACACTGAGGAGCAGTTATGGCTCGCGTTGGATTCCTTTAACGTTCAAGAATAAGCAACGTCTCTCTTGGCATAGCATTTCCTAAGGAGCTCTGCTACTGTGAATGACCATTGGTAGCCACTTCCCTTGGGGATGTGTCCCTATGTGACTGAGGAGATAACAAAGGAAAGAAGAGTAAGCTTATTGTGGGTTGTTCCAGTGCAAACAGATTTTTTTTAATGCAAATCCAAAGGTTGTCTAACACGAATGTGGAGTAAAGGAAAGATTACAGAACATATTTCACATTTTCAGCAGGAGTCGATTCAGAGTCACTTCCAGCTTTCTTCCAGGACCTGGGAAAAATGGCCTATTTCCCTGATTGTTTACGTATCTTATTTAGGTGGTAGGCTTCTGTTCTTCTTGGCTATTGGTAAAACTGAAAGGTGCTTAAGACTCAAACATTGACACCTTTTCCCAGACTCTTAAGCTTCATTTCACAATCCTAGCTTATCAATGGAATATCCTTTCATACAGTGAACAAGTAAATAAAATGACTCAAATTCCACCCCTCACCCTCCCCAAGCAAGGAAGCTGAGGGAGGGAAAGTTGGGTGTCTGTTAAAAGTGGCAGAATCCCCAGGATAATAGAGCCTAGAGCATGAGCTTGGGTACCTGCTCTTCCATGACTCAGTGACTCCTGTCAACCCCAGTTGTACATGGAACCACATGTTGGTGTGGAAAGCAAAAAGAAACAAGTGCAAATTAGCAGAGTTTGTTCTCAACGTAAAGGCGGCATGGGTCAATAAAAAACTAAACCCTCTGAGCTTTGGGGAAATGGGCCTTACAAAGTCCTCCATGACTTCTTCCTCCCCTACCCACTTTCCTCCCTCCTACTTCCACAACCCAGGGTATTTTGCAGCCTTGTGCCTAGAACTTGAGAAGGTCTCCAATGAATAAGAATGCTTTTCCTGTGTAAGAGCACAAGACATTTTAGGAACAGGAAAAGCTTATCCGGTCCAACATACCTGCCCTTTTTAGGTTTATCTTAATCTTACCTTCCTGTATCTTCCTAGAGAAGAACATTTCTGGTACATTTTTCATGATCTCTATTTGCCATCAAACCTCATAAAGGTAATCATAACATTTAGATACTATATATTTAAGGCTAATGATGTTTTTGAAAATCATTGACAAGGCTGGTAGGTAGTTTGCAGTTTCTCTAGAGTCATAATTTCTAAATTTGAAAGAAGAGGCTCCAAAGAAGCTTGGCTTCAGAGCTGGGAAGATCACCTGACTTGAGTTTGCACATAGTTTTTAATTATGAATTATCTTATTTGTCATGTTTTGGGTACCAACATTTTTCTCTGAGTGCTCAGTGCTAAGAAATATGTTTATAGGGGCTGGGAATGTGGCTTAGTGGTAGGGTACTTGTCCAGCATGCATGAAGCCATGGGTTTGATTTCTCAGTACTACATAAAAAGAAAAAGCTAGAAGAGGCACTATGGCTCAAGTGGTAGAGTGCTTGCCTTTAATAAAAGCAGCTCAGGGACGGTGCCCAGGCCCTGAGTTCAAGCCCCAGGACTAGCAAAATCAAAACAAAACAGAAATATGTTGTCGAACAGGATTCATTATGAAAAAAATAGGCAGCTGGCTAAAGATTAATCACAAACAGTCAAGACCTGTTAGAGAGCTTAACATTCTCTGAGCTCTTCCATAACCCTCGTGTCACAATTTATATTTGGAATTTAGGAAAGGGTGAGGTAAGCCACTATCATTTAAAAAACTGAACTAATTATTCCACAGATGTTTCAATATTTAAGAATATATATATTTTTGAGTAAAAAAGCCAAAAGATGAGTCTTCTGTCTCTAAGAGAGATCTTTGGCAGCATTTATATTTAGTGTCTACAAATTTTATGCACTGATTTTTTTTCTTAAACTTTTTAACTCTGCAAGTCAACAAATCAGTGAGAAGACACCAAAACTGTCTGCCAGATGTCGACTACTGATTAATTTGTCTTAAGTTCAGCCAAAAGGGAAGAAAAGATGACGGGGTGGAGCATGAACAGGGAACACAATCAACAGCTGACCATCCAAGGTTTCCTGTCACCTTGGGAACAAAATTGATTGGCACCTACTTCCTGTGTACAAGTTAAAAACCAGTAGCAACTGCAGTAACAAGAATAAACTACAGATAAGAGACTTGGAAATTAAATCAAATCATATCACCAAAAATTCAGCTTCAAAATTCCTCAGCAGTAAAGTCCTGATAAAATTTTGAAAGCATTTTTCAAACATTATTTTGTATTTAAAGTAGATTTATGTCTTCTTTTATTTTTTCCCATCTCTGACAGTCTGAAGTCCTTAAAAAAGAGCACAGCAACTTAAATTCATATCAGGGTCATACACGTTGCCTGAAGTGATAGTTTCTTGTCTTTCAAAAGATAAAATTCTATGGAGGCATGAGAGTGAATTGTTGCTTTTGCAGTTTACCTCATTATGCTTTCTGCATGCAGAGGGGCTTTTTTCTATAAGAGCAGTCTCATGTTACACACAGAGAAAATAATTCAAATAAATCTTGTAAGATAAATTTTGAAAACATGTGATTAAGGCTGAGGATGTAGCTGATGATAGAGTGCACAAGGCCCTGGGTTTGAGCCGTAGTCCTACAAGGAAACAAATCAGTATGTGATTATTAGAGGCAAAGAACAACCTAAATTGAGCCAGGGCATCAGCATTTATCTTTTGTTTGTCTGTTTAAAAACTTTTCCAACTGTGGCTCACATCTGTAATCCTAGCTAGCTACTCAGGAGACTAGATCTGTGGATCACAGTTCAAAGCTAGTCTGGGCAGGAAAGTTTGTGAGATTCTTATCTCCAATTAACCACCAGAAAATCAGAAGCAGAGCTGTGGTTCAAAGTGGTAGAGTTTTGAGTGGGACAGTGGGAAGGTCCTGAGTTCAAGCTCCATCACAGACTTTTTTTTTTAAAGCGTTTTCTTATCTCTTTGCTTCTCTTTCCATTCACATTAGAACATATTCTCACTGATGGGGTACTGGCTGGCCCAACCTGATTTGAATTGCTTTCAGTGTAGAGTCTCCAGTTTTATTTCTTATTTGCTTTATTCATTTACAAATAGCTACTGATCACCTAATATGTGGAGTCCCATCAGTAACAGGATTCTCACACATGAAGTCATCAGCTTAATTTATACTCCATTCAGAAAAAACAGACTTGCCCCCAAAAGTTAGGTAATGACATGAAGAGACAGGGGCAGACTGGAGTAATGATAGGATAGAAAACAAAGGTGTTTGAAAAAAAAATACACTTTCTCTGATAGTTAAAGCCAAGAGTGTGCAAAAGGACCATTTGGGAGAGAAAGGTGTTCATTCAAAGTTGCCTCAGATCCTTTCAGAATCACTCTCAAGCATTCTTGAGTGCATAAGTGTCCACAAACAAAGCATTCCTTCTGCTGTATCCACATTCATATGACTTCAGTTATTGATGTCAGCACAGAGGTTAAGAGTAGATTTATAAGAAATGTACTCATTACCTTACCATGACCCCTCTGTATATCACCTTTACAACGAAATTAAATTAAGTTAAGTTTAAAAAAGAGTAGATGAAAGCCAGGTGCCAATGACTCACACCTGTAATCCTAGCTACTCAGGAGGCTGAGATCTGAGGATCATGGTCCAAAGCCAGCTTGGACACAAAAGTCTGAGACTCTTAATTTCACTGAACTACTCACAAGAAGCTGGAGGTGGCACTGTAGCCCAAGTGGTAGAGGGCTAGGCTTGAGCCAATGAGCTCAAAGATAGTGTTCAGGCTGTGAGTTCAAGCCCTAAGACTGATTAAAACAACAACAACAACAACAACCACCACCACAACAACAGCTATATTAAGAGCCTGGCCACCTGAAGTTCAAGTTAAGATTCTTTAGCTTCAGAGTGTGACTTGGGGCAAATGACTTTTCTCTTCTGAAGAATAAAAGTAAAGGTGTTGCCACCCATATTCTTTGCAGCATCTTTAGACTACTTACAATGTAAAGAATGTAAGGTCTGTAGGTACTTGCTGTAATGTATTGCTTAGGGAATGAAGACGGAAAAATATCTGTTCAGATTCCATGAAGATACAGTTAAAAGATTTGCTTTGATCTACATTTGGGTGAATCTGAGGACGTGGATGGAATCCTCAGATGTGGAGGGCCAACTGAAATTCTTTAGACAGTTTGGGGGCTTCATTGATAGAATAAATGTAAAGTACTTAGAACAGCACTTGGTACACAGTAAGTGCCATCCAAGTCTTAGCTGTTTTCTCACCATTTGTCACTGCCGCTGATTTATCAGGGGTAGTTACTCTGCTCTTGCATGTTTGAAGGACTAATGGTATTCTTCTACTGCCTAAACCGCCATTGCACCCATCAGCCATGACTGCAGGTTCTGTGTATGTGTGTGTGTGTGTGTGTGTGTGTGTGTGTGTGTGTGTGTGTGTGTGTGAGAGAGAGAGAGAGAGAGAGAGAGAGAGAGAGAGAGAGAGAGAGAGAGAGAGAGAGAGAGAGAGAGAGAGAGAGAGTCTGAAGAGCTATATACCATGTGCTAATGTCAGTTATCTCTGCTGTGAAACAATTTCCATTAAAAGAACTTTGTGATGAGATCTCATGCTACCCCTCAGACTGCCTCCAGAGATACTCTTGCCTACACTTCCTGAGTAGCTGGGACTACAGGGATGAGCTACTGCATCTGATTTTATTTTTAGTTTTACTTAAATGTCTGTGTTGAGAATGCATTACTTGTACAGTCCTTTACAATTTTTTTTTTAGAAATGAGTAGAGACTGGGAACACATTGATGATATCTCCTATCTACCAATAGTTTACATTATCTCATGACAAGGACGGCCTTCCTGAGAAAGGAAGCATGCACCTCATATTGTATGCCATTCCATTTACAAGCAAGTGTAAAGAGCCAGAAGACAGGATTAATTTATGATCTAACTATGTCCTAAAAGCACATATGACATTTAGCCACTGACTTATTTTGCTGTTATTTTTATCTTGTGCCAAAGTTTTCCTTATTTATCTTTATGTTGAAGAAGTATTTTTGATAAGACAAGAAAGCTTTTGTACATTTCAGCTCAACTGTTCCCAGGAGAATGCTCTTGGGCGGGCTCCCGGCTCAGGTTTGAACAATTACTCTGACATTAAACTGCAAACAATCCCCCACAAGTCCTACTAAGAATAAATAAAGCACAATGGAGTAAAATTATCCCCCCAAATCTAGGAAAAGCAGCAATATTTTTTTCATCAGGAAATCTATTTAGTACTTATGTTTTGGTTGCCATAGAATTGAGAGTTAGGGAAAGTCAGATTCCCAAGTAATAGATCTGGGAGCTGAACAGTAAGAGAAAAAAGTAGGTACCCAGTCAGGGAAGTGTCTATGTACCGACAGTTACCTTGTGTGACAAGAATGGCTTTCTGATTCCAGCTGAAAAGATCTATTCCCAGCACCCTTGCTGCTAAAACAATAACACCAATGGGCTTCAACCTTTTTTTTTTCAAAGTTTGGGCTTTTTGGTTTATGTGGCAGGCTAATAAACAGAGCAAAGGTATGTGAACTGGGCTCCCAGAGGCCACAGAGAAGGTCCTACCTTTCCTCTCTGACCCCAGACAGCATAACTAGAAAGCACTGATTTACAGCAAACTGCAGAAGAATCTACAGCCAGCCATGAATCCATCTATGAACTGGCTGTTGAACAACCAGGACTGATGGATGGTTCCCATAGGAGTCCTGCAGTTCCTCTGTAAACAAGTTAGTTAACTTCTTTGTCTCTGTTCCTCGCCTGTAAACAGGGTTGACATCCAGTCTTAATAATTTCAGTAATAAATCCAGCTATAGGAACACAGTGTAATGGAACAGATAAGAATTGTTGAGGTCTTGTGGGGTCAAGAGTGAAATTGTTTAAGAAGTTTCCTAACTGGCAACAGTTCTGGAGCTGTGCTTCTGATAAAGGTCCAGCCACAGCCTTTAGACCAGGATTCAGTGACTAGCCATTCACTGATAGAGGCCTCCCAGGACATGGACCAGGACATTCAGATCACAGTTCCCAAATTTAATTTATTTAAATATAGAATAATATAGAAATGCAGTTAGTATACTACCAAATAATATGAATACCAAATAGAAAAATAGTAATAGACTACCAGATACTAGTAATTTAATTCAAATATTTTTATAGATAGGCATTTACACATACCTATAGTTAAAAACATGTTTGAAGGGATAAATGTATGAATATATTATAGTGTGTGTATATGTATGAATGGATGAGTATACACAGTAATTCCTGTCTCTATAAGGGATTAGATATGGGTAAATAGATGCACAAGTGCTCTACATGAAATGTAGCATTTGCATATAACCATTTGTACCACACCTGCCTATTTCAAATCATTCTAGATTACTTACAATGCTTACCACAATATAAGTGCTATGTAAATAGTTGTTATATGCTATTGGTTAGGGAACAATGACAAGCAAAAGGTCTACCTATGTTCAGTACAGACACAATTATGTGTTTCAAATATATTTTGTTATTTGGAAACCAACCGATCTGCAGTTGGTTGAAGAGGCAGCTACAGGACTCATGAATTCAGGGCACGCTGTATATACACATCTCTTCCTAACACAATGAAGATCTGCTTATACTGAATTCCTTGGTTAGTTGTAGAATATTTTTTTTTTTTGGGTCTGGTCATGGGGCCTGAACTCTGGGCCTGGGCGCTGTCCCTCAGCTCTTCAGCTCAAGGCTAGTGCTCTACCACTTGAGCCACAGCGCCACTTCCAGCTTTTTTCTTTTTGCTTATGTGGTGCTGAGGAATCGAACCCAGGGCCTTAGGCATGCAAAGCAAGCGCTCTACCACTGAGCCACCTTCCCAGCCCCATGTAAAATAATTTTTAATCTCACAATTTTTACTTCCATCAACAATTTTATGTTTTAAGTTTTATTTAGGTAGTAAAAGAAAAAAAAACCTGTTTAGAATATCAAGGAATTTTTACCACGTGTCCCCAAGGCATTATGCTATGGAATTAAGTTGAACCATTGCTCTGAACTCTCTAAGGCTACATTTTCAACTTTTTCAAGCATCTCTCAGTTCTAAAATCTGACCACCTCCTTTCCAGACTGCCATTACACCAGAAGTCACCAGCACTGAGTGAGAACAAGAAAGGGACAACGTATTAAGGTCCAAGGTGTACTAGGCAATAAAAGGTGGGCAAGCAGACACACAGCGCAACCAAATAAATGGTAATAAAACAAATATACCTGGTCCTTACCTCCAAGAACCTTAAGGTGTAGCTTACAGTTTCCAGTAGTAATTCATGAGGAATAAGAGTGATTTAGGGAGAAATAAACACATGGGGGTTAAATGATCACAGTTAAGCTATGTCCGTATTATACTCCTTACCATTACCATTTTGAAGAACTGAACATTTGATACCATTTGGGTTGGTGTACACCCTCTCGCTCTGAAAGCATGGATCTACTGTGTAACTTCTAACAAACACAAAGTACTGATTTCAGAGACTGTTAGGGATACTTTCCTAAGCCCTCCTCCTCCACCTGATCTGTGGCATCACTCTACCTGATGTAAACACAGCCTGGATATTGCTGTGACACAGACGCCTTGCTTGACTTTTCCTGATGGCATAACCTTGTTACAGTGCGCCCCCTATAGGTCATGTATGGAAGAACACATTGAAATTAGAAATGGTAAGGTCACTATTAAGAAAATAATACTTAAGTATGTTTCTTACTCCTTCACTGTTCTCAAGGATCTTACATTAGGCGAAGTAATTACTCTGCTAATAGATCTTACCAATTGTCCATCAAGCTATGAAAAAAAATCTAAGAGACAAAGTACTCAAATCCACCTGCTCGGTCCATATAGAATGCAATATTACTCATATTTTTTTTAGCTCTCATTCATTCATCTGGAAGTAAATTCACTTAACTCCAAATGGCCTAGCATAGAAAACTTTCTCTTATATAGTTTTTTTTTAAAAAACTACAATATAAATTATTTCTATTCGGCTCTGCCATCATGGATTATCATGGATAAGGGTGAGAAAAATACACTGTTAGAACTGAGGTGAAAGGTAATGTTACCTTTTCTATCCAACAGTGGTAGAGCATTTGGTTAGCATGAATAAGACCCTGAAAATATAACCAAACAACACATCAAAAGAAAAAACAGACAAGTGGAATGAAGAAAATTCCCTCACATGTATATTTATGGGCTGAGCAGGCTCATGCCTGTAATCGTAGCTACTCAGAAGGGTGAGTTCTGAGGATCAAGGTTTGAAGCCAGCCCAGGCAGGAAAGTCAGTGAGATTCTTATTTCCAATACACTACCCAGAAAAAGCCAAGAATGGGCACTGTGGTTCAGGCGGGAGAGTGCTAGCCTTGAGCTAAAAGCAGCTCAGGGATAGTGTCCAGGCCCTGAGTTTAAGCCCCAGCACTTGCAAAAAAAAAAAAAAAAGGTTGTAGTTTTTAAAAGCACAGACAAGAAAGTAGAGATAAACATCAAAGCTACAGAACATTTAAAAATGAGATGATCTAATGGCACCCAGTCTGAGAATTTTTTTATATTTCTTGTTTTACAAATACAGAATCAACCATGAAATTTTATTTATCTAAGTTGTCCTGATCCCAGTTTGTGCTGCAAAAACAGACACAGGATAGTCTTTTTAATTTTTCAAGACTTGTTGATGAAGTAGACTTTAGATATTCACTGGTCATAGAAAGTATTTGAAGGATTTAGGCACCCGGGAATGAGGTGACAGTGAGAAATTCCCTTGGCCCTGAATTTCCTAGAATTGGCACTTTAGAGCTGAAATGGATGAATAAAGCTAGCTGTATCACTCGAGATACACAAAAGGCCTGCTATGTATATGAAACTAGGAAAACAAGGAGAATGGGTTCTCAGGAAAAGGTGTAGATGTGGTGTGTGTGTGTGTGTGTGTGTGTGTGTGTGTGTGTGTGTGTGTGTGTGTGTTTTCCTGGCAATGTAATTTTTTTCTATGTATTGAAGGGAAGAGGAAAATTGGAGAGAATGATAAGTTGAAATAATTAGACGTATTGAGCAATGAGAAAGAGAAGTCATTGGAAAAAGTGCTTTTTGAGTATTGTTTTACTGCCAGGAGCCTATTAGAAATAAAAACTACTGCAGATCTTGAGTTACAATTCCTCAGGCAGAGCAGATCTTTGCTATACTTTTCTACATACTCTCTCACACATGTCCTTTGAGGTTTATTCAATATCATCCTTTTTATTGATTGGAATGGGTTTAAAATTCTAACTTGTTAGAATCCTCAGTTTTGAAGGCTTTTCTAATCAGAAACATTTCTCTGAATAGGGACTTAGTAATAATCTAATATAGAAACCAATACTGAAGGGCAAATAAAAGTAACTGAAGAAGTCATCCAGGAGACCATATGTACCCAGGAACTTACAAGCCCCCATAGTTCTGTGGACAATGAGACATCATCCACTACATGGAGCTCCAGAACTCTCCACTCCAGGCGGCCAATGAAGCCAGGCAACTTACCACCACCCCTTCCCCCAGGGATTGCAGTGACACAAAGGGATCCCCTGTTAGATCATTTTTAAAAGCATAATTTCATTGAATAACATTGCTCTTCCTTACAGTGGGATGACATGCAATGTTAGAATGTGTATCCTATCTGTAAGAGTTCAAACCCAGCCATCATTTCTCAGGTTATGCATATTTTGTTACTACACTGAGATATTTGGCCTAAGATACCTTCCAAAAGAGACGATGCTTCACCCATTTGAGAGGATTTTAAATTTATCATTTATCATTATCATCATTAATAATAATAATTTACAATAATAAAATACAGTTTGCTTCCAAGGTGAAATTCAGTCACAAACTGCATCAACATGCAGATTCCACTAGAGGGCACTATTTCCCTGTATTAAGAGTGGGCATGGGCTCCTAGGTGGGGATCAGGACGTGTCTCACCAGGCTCTGTGTTTAGTGTTTACGCTGCATCCAGAAAATCAGGTTACTTACAGAGAAATAACTTAGTTTTGCATTGACTTTGCTGATCGGTGACTTTTCAGCTACACAGATAGGTACTAGTAACTTGGGGAAATCCCAGGAGAGCAAAAAGTGGTTTCTCCCTTGAGAGAAAAACCAGGCAGACCATAAAATGTACACAGTGGAATCCTGAGCTGTAGCTTTGTGTGACATTTTACATCACTCCTCAGGCCAAAGCCTCCTGACACAATATCTGAGATTCAGAACTGGTCTTTCTCAAAATAGGAATGGGAGCACACTCTGGGAATTGTCTGTACCTGCCCTGATTAAAATGCTCCCAACAAAACCGGCTGTTTCACCTAATTTTGTCAACTTGTACTTCAAGATCTGGAACATAGTCCCTCAGCAAAAACAAAACAAACAAAACAAAACAAAAAACCAACCAGAGGAATTCGTTCTACAAAGCACTCCATTTAATATTCTCCAAAGTGAAACTCTCATTCAATCACCTGTAAAGAAACTAAGCATTCAATTACCTGTAAAGAAACTAAGCAAATCCAAAACCTCAACACAATTGCATTACACCCACCCACCTCTGCTTTAGGGTCAGGACAAGAACGATAGAAAAATGCCAGCATCATGTAGGAAGCAAGGCTAAGTCTCTCTAAAAATAGGTCAGGCCCTGGAGACTGGCCAGAGAGTTCCCACGGTGATTGGATTTGCACACACACACACACACACACACACACACACACACACACACACACATTCACCACCTGTCTGCTTGTACCTTGGGACAGGATGAAGCCGGCTGGGGAGGGGTGGGCTGGTGGCAGACACCTCAGGAGCAGTTCACAGTGGAACTTCCTGTTGTCATTCTGCCATGGTGTCATGCTGGGGGAAAGGGAAATTAGGGAGAGGAATGGAGGCAATGGTGGTGGTGGTGATGGCTGTTGGAAGGTTCTGGGTCCACAGTCTTAGGGCTTTTATTCCTACAAAAGCTCAGACATTTCAGGCTCTACTCAGAAGTGAAGTAGGTTGTGCTCATTCCCGAGTAATGTCATTTTCTTCTTTTTGGTAGTATGGGGGTTTGAACTCAGAGTCTTCTGCTTGATAGGCAGGGTTCTAACACTTGAGTCACAACCCTAACACTTTTTGTGCTTTTGCTATTTTTCAGATAGGATCATTTGTTTTGTTTTGCCCAGGCAGGCCTCAACCATTATCTCACAGAAGCTGGGATGACAGGTGTGCCTTATCATACCCAGGTTTTGTTTAGATGAGGTCTTGCTAACTTTTGCCCTGGCTTCCCTTGAACCCTGACCTTCTTGATCTCTATCACCCAAATAGGATTACTGGTGTGTGCTGTTTTCCTCAGCCACAGTTCTGTAAAGATGCGTGTTGGAGCTTGGGCTTTAGCTCAGTGGCAGAGTGCTTACCTAGAATGCCTGAAGGGCTGGGTTTCATCCTTAATTAACTTCAAAAAAACAACAATAACAAACACCACACTACCTACCTACTTACCTAGCTACCTACTTACCTACTTACCTACCTGCCTGCCTGCCTACCTACCTACCACCTACCTATCTTAGCTCCTAATAGTAATGGCTGTCATTTAACATTATTATATGGCTAAAGTACATTATGGGCATGTGTGGAAATATCACAGTGAAACTCCTTTGTGTAAGTAATATAGGCTTATAGAAAGTGTTAATTAAAAAGATTCACATTTTATCTCATGACTTGTTATTGACTCTGACATATTTCAAACGTTTTTGCATCTATTTTCTTAATCCTAGTGGGTTTTCATTTTTATAGTTTTACATTTTTAAAGACAGCTGTTGAACCCCTCAAAAACCCCAAACTCCACCTATACAACAATGCAATTATGTCTATCCTGCAAATAAAGAGGAAGGCAGCTTGGTTTTGTTTATTGGTTGGTTGGTTGATCATAAATGAGGGGTTTGTGTATGTCTCTAATGACTCCCCATCTCTGGAATCCTTATGAAATAATATTATGAGAATATATTTACAAAAAATAGCAAGTTAAAATATATCAGAGCTGGTTGCTGGTGACTCATGCCTATCAGCCTAGCTATTCAGAAGGCTGAGATCTGAGGATTATGATTCAAAGCTAGCCCAGGCAGGAAAGTCCATGAGACTCCTATAGTTTTAATAAACTACTGAGAAAAAGCAGGAAGTGGCACTGTGGTTCAAGTGGTGGAGTGCTAGCCTTGAGACAAAGAAGCTCAGGGACAGTGCCCAGGCTCTGCATTCAAGTGCCAGGACCAATACACACACACACACACACACACACACACACACACACACACACACACACATCAGAGAGAAGTAGAATGACGTGGTCATATGCAGATTTTGAGGTCAGACCTTCTAGCTTTTCTTTGTGAAGCTCAGCATTCTATTTGATCACTCAAGGCCTCTATTGGCTCACCTATAAGAAAGGACAAAAGGTGCCCTTCTGGCTTCATCTCAAGGGATGCTGGGAAGATGGTGTGAGCGGCTGGCAGAGGTAGGCCAGCTGCCATTGTCTGTACTGTCCTGACAGCACGTGCCACAGCTGCGTGGAGGACACGGACATGCATCTGCTCTCCTGCTCCTTTCAACCCACTCTTCACCCCTCGCAGAGTGAAAGGGGACTAGTGACTGTCCAGCCCATTGGGAAATGCAGAGACTTCTCCATCCACATCTTTTGAGAACAGTTTTCTGGATAATTGTTTTATCTTGCCTCGCACTTCAGCCGCTTTACCATTTCACAGCGATTGTCATCTTGGTTTTTCATGTCGGATTAACAATTGGACTTTCTAGGACAGGAATGACCAGGTAAAGAAAGACTGAAGCTGTGGGCTTGTTTGTCTCAAGGGGACAGTGACCCACTTTGGGTGTTCTGAATCTACCTTAGAAATGTAACATTTTGCTTGATTTAAAAATCTGAAAAATAGCCAGGTGCCAGTGGCTCACCCCTGTAATCCTAGCTACTCAGGAGGCTGAAATCTGAGGATCATGGTTCAAAGCCAGCCCAGGCAGGAAAGTCAGTGAGACTCTTTTCTCCAATTAACCACCAGAAAACCGGAAGTGGCTCTGTGGCTCAAAGTGGTAGGAGTAACAGTGTGGCAATCTATAATAATTCTTTTTGCCAAATACATTAATCTGGATTTTAGTTTTTTTCTTTATTTTTCATGAAATTTAGGAATGAGTTCCTTCTCTTCTCTTGAGGAGTGGGAGTTTAACATTGGTCAGTGCAGACTTAGAGCTCTACTGCCTGGGTCAAATTCTGTTTACCACTCTTATACTTCTAGGACTTTATGAATAATGATTTGGTTATGTCCATGTTATTTGGTAATGTCAGTGTTCTCAGAATGAGTTTCCTCTACTTTGTGAGAGTAAAATAAACAGTGCATAAGTCTGATTGAATTATTTTGGTTTTATTGATGTTATTTAGAGTAACAAGGGGACTGACTTCTAAATGTTTTTTTTTTAATTTGTGATGGGTGACAATATATTGTCAGGTGGAGCAAATGAGTCATGTTGACAGACAACACTCAATGGTGCATAGTTTCCAATAGAACAAATGGTGTTTGCTTAAAGGAGACCATGCAGTAGGTGTGTAATGGCCTGGAAAGATCAAACAAAGCAGGACAATCAACTTCACACATTGTAGCTAGTATGGGAACCTTTGGTAAGTGTAGTAACACTGCTGATGCTCCATCCACACCCCCTCTAACAGGCTGCTGTCCCCATTTCTCCCCCACTGTTCTCATCTATTGTTAAAGGTGCCCAGATACCACCTCTCTGGAGAATCATCACCATCAGCTGATGGGAGGTGCTTGGAAAGTTATGCTTCTGTAACCACCGGGTGGCCTCAAGTGGATGGTTGATTGGCATTAGGAAACAGGTGCCTGCCCACTTCTCGTGATGGGGAACCACTGTCCCTGAGCTGCCTCTGGAGTTCCAGAATTCCCTGTGCCATCAGGCTGAGCACAGAGACCATCTGAAACCACACTTTTGCAAGTTCTCTTCTTTGTTCTGCCTCTGCCACTTACTTATCCTGAGAACATCCTCTCAATAAATCATGGGGACAAAAACATCCTCTCAGGCTATGCTTAAAACCAAACCCAAAACCCAAACCCTCACCTGAGATCTCAGAAAAGATGCTGGACCTCCTCCTCGTCTGACAGGAAGTGAGGGAAGTCAGCTCCATATTTATTAATGAGTTCCATATTTATTAGTGGGTTTATTTCAAGAATCCAGATCTTAATTTCCAGAGTATTTCTATATTTTTATATAACTTATGCCAGATACTCATTTATACATGTCCAGCTAGGCTATCTTCCTTCAAAACTTATTAGGAAAAATCAAGGATTTCCAGAGCTAAAATTTTTTGAGTATTGTAACAAGGCACTGGTGGTTCACACAGATAATCCCAGCTACTTAAGAGACTGAGATCTGAGGATCAAGGTTTGAAGTCAGCCAGGGCAGGAAAAGTCATGAGACTCTTATCTCCAATTAACCACCAAAAACCTAAAAGTGGGCTGTGGCTCGAGTGGTAGAGTGCCAGCCTTGAACAGAAAAAGCTAAGAGATAGAACCCAGGCCCTGAGTCCAAGCCCCAGTACTGACAAAAACAAATAAATGATTGATTATAGAAATGTATTTTTACTAGCATGAATGAGGATATTCTAGTGGGCCATCAGAGAACTGCAGTAGATAAAGGTTTTGTGTCTGGGTGAAGAACACTCTACATTTGATTGGCAAGGCCTGTCTTTACATTGCTTTCACCATTGCAGATAAACTTGTAACTCTGATGGGAATCTACTAGGTTTGACCAAGGTACGACACTTAAAATATCCTTTAGACTCATCCTTGGGCATGAAGAAAAGCTCCTTCATTGTGTTTTTCTGCAGGTAACTGATCTGGAAAGAGTAAATGGTAAGTTAGGATGGCTGCTACTGCAGAACATGAGTCCATCCTTATTTTCTATTCTTGCTCAGTTTTTTTTTCTTCTAATAGGAAATCAAGAGAGAATGAGGAAACAATGAAAATATTCCAATGTGCCTGTCCATTTCCTTTTTTAAAAACCAGCCATTCATCACCACATAGCCTAACGGGGAAAGCTGCAGACACATTTCTATTTTGAAAGACCACAGTTGGGCAGCTTTGGGAATTTGAAGGTGGTTCCTTGTGCTTTGAGCATCTTAAAGCAGCTCATTCTTCTTGAGAGAGACAAGGGGAAGACTTGAAGATAAGCCTGGGATAAAAGAAGAACGGGAAAGGGAGCTAACTATAGCCTCAAGCTGCACTAGCCACAGGAAAGGTGTCATCTCTCTTTACCATCGTGAGACTTGTATATGGCACATGCTCTCCTCGTGACTGCAGGTTAACAAACAGATTCTGAGTTATACACAGAGTCATTCCGAAGCATTCAATACCTTTAACCACTGGACTCACTGAGGAAAAGGAAGTCATTTGTTCAATCAGTCTAGATTAATTTGATATTACTAATGGCTAATGTATAAGGTCCATACAAAGGAATATATTTGTAAATGGGACCAAAAACAAGAAATAAATTGACAGGAAGTAATAGGATGTCATAGAGCAGGTTCGACTGTTTCAACTTGGTTAAAAAAATAGTTTCAATTTTCCTTAGTTATAGGGTATGGGAAAGTGGCTCAGAGGTAGAGTGCTTACCTCCCATGCATGAGGCCATAGGTTTGATTTCTCAGCCTTTTCTGATTTCTCAGAAAATGCTGGAAGTGGCACTGTGGCTCAAGTGGTAGAGCACTAGCCTTGAGCTAAAGAGCTCAGGGACAGTGCCCAGGCCTATGACTGACCAAAAACAAAACAAAACAAAACAAAAACAATTTTCCTTAGTTCCAAATTAGAACTGCCCTTGTACATATTATGGACTTGTGAAATGGATTTAGAAAACAAAAGCAAAAGTAATATTAGATTTTCTTTCCGTTCTCAAAGGAACCAAGCCATTTTATATCGGTTGTTAATTTTATAATATCCTTTGAAGTAAGGTGAAACAGATACTGATTTGCAGATTGCAAAAACTATACCACAGAGGTCTTAATCTGTTGAGTCACTTATTTAATAAATGTCAGAGACTCAGTTCTGTTGTTTATCACTGGGCAATGTGTTCTTACAGAAGGTCCTTTAGAAACATGTGAGATCCCCAGATACAAAGGAAAATGAGTTAACTCCATAACGCTTTCTGTGTGTTTACTATGTAGCAGGATTGCAGGAACCAGGGGAGACAGAAGGTCTTTTCAGCCACAGTGGCTCAATTTTAAGTTTCTTGCAGTCGGGTTAAGGTCCAAGACACGTTATGAAGTTCAGTCTTTGGGAACGATTCTTTAAGCAAAATCACTGCTACAGAGGGGTGTGTTTCTGAATGCCCATGGTAAACATCTCTGTATTCATGGATAGAATTTATAGCCAGTGGTAAGAGGGACGTTCTGTGGTAAGCTCTGGAGGCTGGAAATTGGAAACAGGATGGAGGGAGGGATGAAGAAGGGATGATCAATTTGGGCAGGAACACAGGGCAGTGTTGAATGGGAATGGGAACAAACCGGATGAGACAGAGTTTATTTTCAGGCCTTGTGACAAACAGAGTTGAAGAAAACAATCAAGGCCTGAGAGTGTAGCATCTCCCTGCACGAGGCCCAGTAAAGAGGTCCTCATCTTAACCTGTAGTAGACAAAGGGAAGCTAGAGGGGATTTTGGCACAGCAAAGCATTGCGATAGCCAGATAAACCTGGATAGTATTCAGCATGAATTGAAGGAGGAGGAATTATAGGCGAGGGAGGAATTACATATAGACAGATGAAATAGAATAATGTATGTGAAATATGTAACATTATTCTTAGAATCATTTTTATAATAAGAACACATAGCAACTCAATGATAAACTAATGAGAGTTGGGATCAGGATGATGATTGGAGAACAAGTCAATAATGAGCAAATTGGACCCGCCAGAATCAATAAGACTTAGTGACTAATTAGAAGTAAGGAAAAAGAAAAAAGAACCATTATAATGCTAAAATTCTCCAATCTTCATGCTTTTTCTAGGTATATTTTTATATTTATTTAAGCACATGAATTTAGTCTGAATATTTTCTTCTACTTATATTTTAATTTTAAACTATGTTTTATTATTAATAATGTCAAGTTAATAGCTTCTGCTCATCAGAAAGATTTATATAGAATGACCCAAAATCCTTTGGGGAGAATTAATTCTTAGTGCAGCCTTTATTATCTCATGTTTTCATAGCCAGACCGAAGATGATTTCTTCAGCTCTAAAAGATAGAGTTTCAAATGCAAGGAACTATGAAAAGTGCCATTAGAATACACAAGCATAAAATTTTAAGGCTTAAAACTGTCAGAGAACTTTTCTGGCTACACAGCATACTGTATGCCCTTCATATTTTTATCATCTTAAATTTTTTTTACTATGCCACGTTGGCAGGGAATCAAAGATGAAAAATGGGAGTGAGAATCGTAGAGGAAGAGTTGGTGGAGCATGCCAAGTGTTATAGCTACTCATGAGAATCATTCATTTATGTACTTCCAAGAGAGCACCTGGACTATTCTCCATACGTAAAAGGTTAAAGAGACCATTAAATCATATCCTCAAAAACTTCAGAGTCAATTGGCTAAGACAAATGATTACACTGAAACCTGCTATACCTCCCCAAAGTACAAGAGACATAGCATCCACACCAGAGGGAGCAAAGGCCAGTCACTGTGGAGTCAGGGTGGGTTTCTAGGAGAAGCTCAAGTAGGTAGAGAGAACCTGGAATGGCTTCCAACAAGAATTAAGATTGAATATCACTCCTGCGGTGTCCAGTCCCTCCCCCTCACCTTTGGACCTTCCCCTGTCTTCAGGCTGTCAAGTATTTCTGTTTTATAGCCTTCGGGAAGGAATGTGAAAGCAGGAGGCCTAGAAATTCGAGTCCAGTCTGGGTCTGTAAGTTCTAAAGGTCAGGCCTTTAGTGGAAGGACCTGCCTCTAGGTATGGATGCCAGATAAGGTAGAATGTGAACTCAGTAGAGAAAAGCTTCTGTTTATAGAGCTTGAGAGAGAGCGAGAGAGTGAGAGACAGAGTGAGAGACTGAGAGAGAGACAGAGAGAGAGAGTGAGAGAGAGACAGAGACAGAGACAGAGACAGAGTCTATGAATTCCTGGAGTGGAGAAGGGCTGGAGGAATTGCCAGGGGTGTTGAAATAGCAGTGAGCCCCCAGTCCTTCATGGATGAGCCCTGGGAATTGGGTAGCCTTCAGCAAGAAGACTCTGATCCTTGGTAGAACCTCGAGAAAAAGGGGTTGGAAGGAGTCTTAGGGAGCTGGAGTCTTAGACATGGATTGAGTTTCCGGTGTCTTCATTTGCAAAGAGAAGTAAGATTGGATATTGAGAATAGGTTGGTCACAGCTGAGAGAAGGAAAGAGAGGGAAATGGTGGAATTCATTGCTAGAAAAGGAGGGGCTGTATGAATAGCAATAAGGAATGTCTTGGTAGCAGCCATGTCAAATGGACTTCTTAGGATCAAAGACATAATGTATACTTTAGTAAAATGGCAGCTTGATACTATCAAAGCAGATATTGCCTTGGATAAAATCCCTGAGTACCAGAGAGGGGGGGGGGTAAGTCTATCAACAATCTAATCAACTTAGATTAAGTTTTTATCATTTAGGTCCGGTGGGACCTATAACAAATGTTTTTAGTGTGTGTGAGGTACAAGAAAATAAAGCCATTTCTCCTTGGTATGTTGACCCAGACTCATACTGACTGGAGTGGTGGCACTTTTTCAAGGACCTATAGGAATAGGGAAAAGATAGGCTCATACACTTTTAAAGAGAATGCCATGGTGCTTGGGAAAATGACCTGGGTAGCAGGATGAATATGTGTTGGTGTTTAGCAGGAAATGAGGTTGGACAGAGCCTGGCAAAAGCTAGATAAGAAAGGATCTCATGTTCCATACAGAGGAATGGTCAATTTCCTCCAGAAGGTAATGTGAAAACCTTGACAAACTTAAAAAAATATATGCTTTTCATTGCATTGTCTAGAGAGTGAGCTGGAAAAGCACTGACTTGTTACTGACAAGAAACTGCTTAGGAGAAATGGCAGGTCCTGTGTACTTAGTGGTATTGGGGTTGGATGGAGAAGGGAAAAGAAAAAGCAAGAATAGTTGAAGGTATTACCAGATTCATAGGACTCAGAAACAAAATAGAAGAGAAATGATTTGATAAGGAAGGTTTTGAGTTTCATTTCCTGGTGTTTTAAATCAGTTGTGTTTAAGCAAGATCACAGTAGAGATGTTCAGTTGGGACATGGGTCTAGCTCTCCATAGACAGGCAGATGTGAGCTGAGATATGTCCTTAGGGATCTTCCAGCACAGGAAAAAGTAGCTGTGGCTAGATTGCATAGAGATGAAGGGTGACACACTGAGATGAGTAGGAGAAAGGCTATCTGTGTGAGAGGATAAAGGTAGCCACTCAAGGAAAAGAAAAATGGTATCTTGGAGGACAAAGGGGGAGGGGGAGGAGAAGAGGAGAAGGGAGTCAGTGCTATGTGGGAAGAGATCATCATGTGTTTGGTATTGGGTAATTTGATCACCCATCATCAGCTCACTAAAAGAAGATATAAAAGAAAAAGAGAGGACGGAAGGTTGCAGACCAAAGAGACAACAAACATACTCTGTTCCTTTAGGATGCTTATTTGGGAACGAAGGGAAGATAAGAACCAGAAAAAAAACAAACAAACAAGAATGTGGTTAGATTATCCTTCAATGCCAAAAGGAGCTTGTTTCTAGGGAATAACATTAGTCAGGATGGGTCAGTTGAAATCCAGAGGAGAAAAATGAATGAAGTACATTATTAGACCAGGAAGGAATGGACCTGGAGTCCTCTGCAGAGAATATATTGCCCTGAATCTGGGGCTGGAAGGAAGCAGGAGGAAGTGGGTGGAGGACTTAGGGACAAGGATGCAGGACAGGATGTAGATCAGGGAACAGCAAACACATTTAACCATGATTAGCCACTTGCTCAGCCTGAGTCCTACTGTGGATCAAACCTTCACTTCAATAAAATGAATTACATAGCTGTTTAACCTTGTGCCCCCTTGGAATCCCAACACACTCACCAGTGGTCTCCAAAGAGCAAGGTGCTAGGAGCATCCGGTATATCATCTCTTTCATATTGGACTTGCTTAGACTTGGGGGTGCATGGTAGCTTATTATGATCCTTAAATCTTCTCTAGACTGTATACCTTCCTGACTGCCTCTAGGAACACCTTTCCATCTACTCTGCCCCTTGCATTAGTACTGATGTGAGATCTCAGTCTTACAATTTCTCCTTGAAGCAATCATCAGTGCCTTAAGAAGAAGATTTGAAGGAGGTTAAGAAATTAAGGTTGTCCTTTGCTATTTTAGAAGACAAGGGACGCCAGGTGACTGACTGACTTGTGAACCCATTCAATCCATGAAAGACCTGGGTCTGGAACCCACTTTACCATTTTTACCTGTCTTGTCTATCTTTTCAGACTGTATCCATAAGACTAATTTCTTGTGTCCAAATAAGAGAAATGAGACCCTTATGAAGCTGTCAGGAGCCAAAAGTATTTGGGGGTGGGAGGAGGGAGCAAGGTAGGAATACTGACGTGATTATTCTCTATTTCTTGCTGATGTAGCATCAGTGTTTATTCTTTCAAGGCTGTTAGAGATCAGGATAACCAAGAACGCTCATTTCACATTATTAATTGTTCATTAACAATAGTTACAAAGAAGTTCAATGATCATTTTCATCTTCTGTATTTTATAAAGCCCTAGGCCATCTTTTATTTCCCCATGAAGTGTGCGCATGCAAAGCATGACTATTTTTTATAGGGTATGATGACAAATAATTGGAAATAGAATGTACATATGAAATCTCAGAACCTAAGAGCAGGGCTGGGAAGTTGGCTCAGTGGTAGAGCGCTTGCCTCGCATGCATGAGGCCCTGGGTTTGATTCCTCAGTACCACATAAGCAGAAAAAAAGCCATATGTCGAAAAACGAATTTAACAACTTTGGCGGGGGGTGGGGGGCAGACCAGGTGGGGGGAGGGGAGGAGTATGGGAAGGGATGGGAAGGGGAAACAATGAGGAGGCAACAATGCTTGATAAGAAATGTACTCATTATCTTGCCCACGTAATTGTAACTCCTCTGTATGATATTCTCACAATTAAAAAAAAGAGAAATGTACTCATTACCTTGCTCATGTAGTTGTAACCCCTCTGTACGGTATTTTCACAATAAAAAACATTAATAGAAAAAAAAAGAAAAAAAAGCCAGAAGTGGCGCTGTGGCTCAAGTGGTAGGGTGCTAGCCTTGAGCTGAAGAGCTGAGGGACAGTGTCCACGCACAGAGTTCAAGCCCCATGACCAACAAAAACAAACAAACAAACAAACAAAAACCTAAAGGCAGCAACCAGGACAGTGATAGAAAGTAGAGATACTAGAAACCAGGAAGAGAATGTACAGTGAAACCTTCTTAATTCTTCACTATTCTGGTGTACAATGTTAGATGTAAGTAGTGTTTTAAGTATAAAAGTGAATGAATTTCAGTAAACATTACAAAAAAGTATTAATATTTAGGGAAAGCAAATAGCCCTTCACAAATGAGGACTTTGCATTTTCTAGTTTTCTGACATTGGACTTGCTTTAAATGGAGGTGTATTAGTATTGATTATCATATAAATAGCTACATCTCAAAGGCAGGTAAGGTAACAAAATTGTCTTGAATTCTTTTTAATAGTACTGGAATTTGAACTCAGGGCTTTGTACTTGCTTGACTTGCTTGCTTGCTCTGCTGTTGCTCTACCACTTGAGCCATGCCTCAAGCACTGCTCTGGTCTTTTGCTGGTCTTTGGCCACCAGTGCCCAACTTTGGAACTAGATATTTAATGTGTATTGTAGTCAAAGGAGGCAGATTGGAAACATCCTTGAATTTATTCTATCTCTTCACACCAGAGTTTGATAGCCATTCAATCATGTCTGTGTTTCAATAGCACTCGATACCTAGTCACAGTCATCTGTCCTCTAGTTGCAGATAAACTTGACATGGGTCTGTCTATACAAGCTCACAGAATCAGACAGACAAGAAAGGCTTTTTCTCAAGCACAGAGAGACTCATGTAAGAGACAAGCAAGTACTACATGTTCCTGGTGTCTATGGAGGTGAATGACTCTCCCCAGCCCTGCCAGTCATTTCTAGTTCTATCCTTTTATAGTTTATGACTCTTTCCTACATGAAACAGTGTATAGAGGTTGAGCTCTTACCTCTCCTGAAGTCCTATGGGCTTCATTTTGAAAGGAGACGGGCAGACAGAGGTGCAGGTGGTAGCTTTGATCTCAGGAGTGCATCGGCCTTGAGGATCTACCACAACACTGAGTACCTTGGGGGCCTGTTCGGGTTGGACCATGCTGTGGTTTGTCTTTGCCTCAGACTGTGCGGGCTGTAATGCAATGGGTGATAGGTGGATCTCCTGGTTTTTCTCTTTATCTTGTCTCAAGGAAAGCTGAAACCTTTCTTTTAATCTGTAAAGAATCTACAAAAAAAAAAGTGATATAAAGGGCTCTGGTCAGTTTTTCAGTCCCTGGATGACACTGTGATCTTTTCTACCCTGAGAAGACAATTCAAAATAAAGGTTAAAGGAGGAAGGAGGGACAGTCTTCTAGGAAGAATTTTTGTTTGGTGATTCTGAGATTTTTTTTTCTTTTCCTAAGAAGATTATGTTTGGTATTTCTAGTTATGACAAAGATTTGTGTACATGGATCTGTGGCTCAAAGCAAATTTGACTAACTACAAAAAAAATGCCACACAAGAATTTATTAAAAGGGTAGGTAGCAAGACTAGCCATAAAATACAAGCCTAATGTTCTTCATAGAAATAGACCATTGTGCCAAAAGAAGTCTTATAAAATGTTATCATTAAAATACCTTTTCTATAAAACATACTTTCTTCACTTGGTAAATACTGCATTGAACTTAGGATATCTTTCAAGAAATTTTGGACAGCCAGAATTTTCTATCTTATCCCCTTCCCTTTAAAATTTTTAATACATACAGGAAAAAGCAACACAGTCCCTTTTTCTCCATTATCAGAGATCCTTCTGGACTGGCAACTTCAGTTCAGAACTGGTAGGATGACTACTTTTGAACTTTGAAAGAATGAGAGTGATTTCATTGTGACTCTCTGGGCTACCCTGTAGGCTAGAACAAGTCTTTGTCTTCAGGCTTAATTTCTCAAAGGATTTTTCTGCTGCTGCTCTAACTCCTCTGCTCCAATTCCTGTAGAAACTAGATATCCCAAGTGTCGTCACCTATGTTCTTAGAGAGTGACTTCATAAGAGAGTGCACTTGGAGAGGTGACAACCTATTATCAGCAATTATCTGAAGGTGTACATCTGATAGTATCTGTATCTAAAACACCTTCAGCCAACCTAACTCCTCTGGCTAATTTCTAGAACTCATTAGCTGCACAAGTTCTATTTTAGGAGGAAGGCTTTCCTGGTACCTTGCATTCCTGGTACAACAACAGAAAATGTTTAACTCATTGGAAAGTGAATTCTGTTTTCCCTTCTCTCTGAGAGTTCCTTTCAATTATAGTCATGCCCATATATTAAATCTACTGGAAAGATAATGAAGTCCAAATGTATAGGTAGATTATTTTCTTACTGAAGCACAGTAACCAGGAAAGGAAATTAAGGAAGAATTCATTTGAAGTTGAGGAGGAAAGAAATGCTTTTGTATTTCTTCATAGGGTATAAAATACTTTTATTTTCAGGCCAACTTTAGAAAATATTTTTCTGGTTTTCTCATATGATTTTGGGAAAGAAGTGTTTGTTTAACAAAATAAGATTACAGAAAAGGAGTAGGATGAAACCAAAATACAAAAACCCAAAATGAAAAGATAACAAATATAACAGGGATTAATTTTTAAAAGATCTAAGAACTAGACACCTATGGGCAATGTGTAAATTGTCTAGGCAAAAAGAAAAAAGAAAAACAAGAAAAAAATACAACAGAATTGGAGAAAGTATCACCAATGATTCATTTAGCAAACTTAGAGACTGCCTAATAGGTAAAACAAAAGAATTATGAGATGAAGATGAAAACAGAAAAGATGACATAGAACTCAGAGGAATCAATGTACACGAGGAAACATGCTTGTTTTATGCTATGTATTGTGAAAGTTACAGGGTGTTTTGCCATTAACGAAACAGATTGTTCTCTGTTTCTAAGGAAGTTAGGAATGTAGAATACTCTCAGGTTAAAAGAACCCCTGAGGCCATGTATGCCAGTAAAGTAATGAGATAGAAATGGAGCAATTGTCACAGCTTTGAGGAAAAACAATGTCTATTACAAAGGAGGCCTAACTTTCACATTAGACAAATTTGTGTTTATGCATGAAGCCTACAGAAAGAATTTTTCAAATATGTAAATTCTTGAAAATATATACTACTCATATTTCTTCCTAAAAAAGAAATGGTCTCAACAATGCTCTACTAGTCACGAGAAAGACATTATTTAACACAAAATGAAAACTTAAGTTTGTCTCAGATCTAATATCCCAATGGTAGTAGCAGGAACGAAGGTTGGAGGGCAGCTATGTTTAAAAAACTATATGCTAAGCGACTTTTAAATTAGGGATACAGAGGAAATCTGAGTTAGGGTGGTCATTAGAGGACTTTCCAGCTCATTACACAGTAAGGAAATGGAGGTGTGGGTGAGCCATTAGCTTGTGTAGTCAGCAATTAGCTGTGACCCAGTCCAGCCTGGGCACAACTCTGACTTGAGACCTATCCAGTTTCTACCTCTGAACATTATTTCAGGTACTGCTTGTCCCAACAGTGCTCTTGGAGAGAGAGGCTGACATTATATTTGTGGTGATCACCATTGAGTTTCAAAACCATTCATTCTAAGAGTAAAAACTCTTACAGATTTGAAAGAGGACCTCCTTAACCTCCATCCCCCCAACTGCAAAAAAATCTGTGTACCTATGAAGGATAACTAGAAATGTGCATTGTACATTGAATCATCAGGAGAAATGAAGCAGAATTCTTATTGTCTTTCGTTCATCCTCATTTCTTCATAACTTGATCTATATGATGGAAATCATGGAATGGTAGGGAAACATAAAAATCTTAGATTTTGAGAAAAAAGTATCTGGACATTTCCACAACAAATGTTATTATATAAAGGGAAAAAAACCCTGATGTTTTTCACTAAGTGATAAAATAGATTATTGACTGGAAAATATGTAACAATTGTTCTTCTTTAAGCTGGTGAGTGGCAGGAAAAGACTTCAAACTAGACTTTGTTTTCCAAAGTCTTATAATTTATCCCCAATTTTCTCTCCCTCCCTCCCTTCCTTCCTCCCTTTCTTTCCTATTTCTCCCTCCCTCCCTCCCTCCCTCCCTCCCTCCCTCTCTCCTTCCTTCCTTCCTTCCTTCCTTCCTTCCTTCCTTCCTTCCTTCCTTCCTTCCTTCCTTCCTTCCTTCCTTCCTTCTGGAGATTGAACCCAGGGCCTTGCACATACTAGAGAAACACTCTGTCATCAAACTACATTTATTTTCATTACTATATTGTGGATTCTGTATATTAAAGAATTTTTTAAAATACTGAAAATGAATGTCTTTATTCTGTGTATAGTACTGAAGGTTTGTAGCTTTTTGATTCCTTTAGTTCCATGACTTTGCCTACAAAACCTATACTAGCAAAATACCAGACAGTTGTCATATATATATGGTAAGCTTACTATGTGAAGTTAAACATTAATTACTGAAAGATGAGTCCATAGAATTTAAAGTGGGATATCCTTTTAACATTACAAATGTGTTAGATTTCCTGAATTACAAAATCATGTTTTCAAAAATGTACTCAGTAGTGCTTACTTTGTTAGCACATGTACTAAAATCAAAATGATACAGAGAAGATTATCCTGGGCCCTGTGCAAGGATCATATGCTAATTTGTGAAGCGTTCTATATTATACATAGATATACATACACTCAGTAGAAAAATAGTGAATAAATGCTATATTTTAGCCTCTTCATATATAAATAGAATATGTATATGAGAATATTTGCTTCCTTGCATTTAGGAAAAATATATTTCCATGCTGAGAATAGAAAAATCAAGAATATATGGACTTTGGTTTTTCCTGACAGGTCACTTTTATTATATTAGTATAGAACAAAGTTGAGTCTAAAGTCTTTCCCTGCCACTCACCTGCTTGAGGAGAAACCTGTGTCATGCATTTTACACTCAGTAATCTATTTAATCTATTTCATGACCTATTAGAGGTCAGCTTTCCAATTGGTCACAGTGTAGCCTATGTTAAAAATGGATTTCTCCAACTTTAATTAGGGAAAGGTAAACATGGAAAATATACAACATGAAAGAGACATGTAAGTAAGTATAAAATTCTCAAGAGATGGTTGTTTGAAAAAATGTAGAAAAAAATGGAAGCGGTTGCTCTGGCAGTGGGGTGGTTATCAGGGAATTAAGCTACAAGATAATAGCTCTCAACTGGCAGGCAACTTGCCTTGCAGGGGACATTTGGCAACAACCAGAGACAGTTTTGGTTGTCAGAGTTGTGGGGAGAAGGCAAATGGAAGGCGTCTGAGTGGTACACACAGGGCAGAGGCTCCCCTATAAAGCACAGGGGGCCCCATGCTCCCTTCGGCAGAACAATCAGTCCAAAATAACAGCATTGAGAAGTGTTGTATAAGGAAATTGCACTAGGGTGCAGCTGAATGATATACAGAGATTGGGTTCTAGTAAAATCTAGACTATAATAGGATCCAGGTTTCCTGACTTCCAGGCATGGGACCATTCAAGACCACACTTTCCCCAAATTCATATGCCTTTCTTCTTAACCTCTTTCCCAACGCTTCTGGAAAACTGAATCTGAGATTTTTCTCTGCACAGACTGAGGGCTGGACTATAGTATATGTCTGTACTCTATGAGAATTTACTTTGTCTAACAACTCATCTTGAATGCTCATCATAGCCGTGGGAAGGTAGGATTTTCCTCTCCTTCTTCTACAGCTTGCTTTTGAACTCTGAGATACTTTAAAATTATTTGGTCTTCTGAAATAAAGAAAAGAACTATTGTATAGAAGGACTTGTAAAAGACAAACTGTAGTAGGAGAAAAAAATTATAACATTAACAAGAACCCAAGGAATATAAAATTGAGAGGAAGCTAAGTAAAGTTCTCACATGAGCTTTTATACTTAATTTTGTATTTGTGGGGGGTGGGTGGGGGGTACTGGGGCTTGAATTTAAGGCCTGGTGCTCTTGCTTGTTTTATTGCTTGAAGTTGGAGCTCTACCACTTGAGTCACACCTCCAGTTTTAGCTTTTTGCTGGTTAATTAGAGGTAAGAGTCTCAAGGACTTTTCTACCCAGTCTGGCTTTGAACATTAGTCCTCAGATCTCAGCCTCCTGAGCAGCTAGGATTATAGGTGTGAGCCACTGGTGCATGATTTCAATTAAATTAAAAAAAAAAATCTCCAGTGGCTCACGCCTGTAATCCTAGTGGTTCAAAGCCAGCCCGGGCAGGAAAGTCTGTGAGACTCTTATCTCCAGTTAACCACCAGAAAACTGGAAGTGGCACTGTGGCTCAAGTGGTAAAGCAATAGCCTTGAGCTGAAAAGCTCAGGGACCCCCAGGCCCAGAGTTCAAGACCACGATTGACCAAAAAAAAAAAATACTCCAAATTAAGTAACAGAAAACCTTCTGTCTGGATTAAGATATGTGCTAACTTTATTCATTCTTTTTCTTTGACTTTGATACACGAGAATAATTTTCTACTACATTCCAGAAACATGACATTGTGAGTGCAAAGGTGGCACACCACGCCATCTCGAGAACTCCCAGGTTTTCAGGAGACAAGATGTGTAAAATATCATGGCCAGTACAAGGTACAAAGTGCAAAATCAGAGGTGTGTCCACAACACACAGTTATGATGTGGCATACATTTATCTGTCCCATCTGTGTGGAATGGCTCTGATAAATGTTGCCATTCCCACCTATTCATGGACCCGTTTGTGGCTAGAAGTAGATGTTCATAGAATGACAGGAATAAAATTCCCACCATTGGACTTCATTATGGAATTACCTGGAACCATGCTAAATAGTCTAGACTTCTAATTCAGATAGACTTGGGTTTTAATTCTGATCCCCTCTCTCATCCTTAATATACACACTCACTCACCCACCTATTATTTGTTCTGGTCAAGTCAATTATTTTATTTTTAAACCTTGGCTTTCCTTGACATTAGGAATAGTGTTTAGTACCACACAATAAATTTTGTATCAGTTTTGTATGAATAAGAGTGTGATATATGGAAGCAACTAATTATCAGTGCTCCTATCATCGTTGCTCTTATTATTTTACTAGCATGATTAAGAGTGTTGTAGTCTTGTTGTGGCATAAAAAGTGAAAATTTGTCTGAGGAATATTAAGATATACATACTGTTTAGAAATTGTTCTGTAATCAACCATTCCAACTCTGGGTGTGTGTGTGTGAGAGAGAGGGGGGAGGGAGAGAGAGAGAGAGAGAGAGAGAGAGAGAGAGAGAGAGAGAGAGAGAGAGAGAGAGAGAGAGAGAGAGAGAGAGAGAGAGAGAGAGAGAGAGAGAGAGAGAGAGATGGTGTCAGAGTCTTGGGCCTTGAATTCCAGGACTGGTTACTGGCCCTTAATGTTTTTGTTCAAAGCTAGTGTTTACCACTTTAGGCAGACCTCCATTTCCAGCTTTTTGCTGGTTAATTGGAGATAAGAGTCTCACAGACTTTACTGCCCATGCTGGGTTTGAAGTATGCTCAATAGACTTCAGGCTCCTGAGTAGCTAAGGTTGCAAGTGGAACCCACTGGTGCTGGGTTCCAAGGAAGAATCTTGTTCTATATCCCACAGTTCCTAAGGATCAAATACAAGACATTAGAAAAGTGTGGCTATTTGTGTCCAGCTTTGACAGGTATGTATTGCAATGTTCTGGCCATTCCTGCTCATCCAGTAGAGGATTTCTGGCCTCAGCTACCAGACCATGACTAAAGAAACGTATCTAGGTGATTAATTAATGGGTCAAACAGCTTGTTATTGAGTCAAACAGCTTGTTTCTACATGATTTCTAAACCTGCTTTCCAGCTACAATCTTGCTTGTAGACATCTCTACCAAAATCTCATAAACACCTTTATAATTTAAAAATCTCTAAGTACATTTGGTCTAATTTAGATGATAAATGGTGTTCTTTCTATTCTTTGTTCAAGTTTCAGAACTAATGCTACTTAGTAATAAACTTCCTTCATCCAAAACAGACTGAATGGATTCGAAGTTGCCCACACAATTTCTTTTTCTTGGAAAATTGTATTTGTCTATTTGTCGCTCCACCCACTCTCCATTCACATTTGAGAAGTGTTAAATAAGTCACACATTCGAAAATGTCATGCCTGTCTAATTTTATGCCTAGCAGCATTGATTCTCTCTCCCTTTTTTTTGTATTTTAAGGAAAGTAAACAATATGCCACATTTCAAAAATTTTGCCAAGTCTCATGTTATTGTTATCTAGTACATGTTATCCTCCATTACAGCAATTTACCTATATACTTTCATATTCAAGTCACATACTTTTCATTTCTGTGTTCTGTAGGAAGACTAGATACAAATAGAAGTTATATCCTAAATATAACTAGTATCATAAGGAAAAATCTGAGTTATAGGTTTTTGGGGGGGGAGTGGAAGAATTAATAAAAGTATAGGAAATAGAATTTATCTCTGTATGTTTGAGGGTCACAAAAGTATAAAATAATCTAGTATACTTCAGTATGAAAAGCATACTACATATAACTATTACTGAGAGATCCAGTAAATAAACCCACTTAAATAAAGATAATTATCAAAAACTTTAGAAAATGTGCCTTTATTTGTGACTGCGGGACTGTTTCAAGGGACTAGAGAAAAGGGAGAGAGGAAAAGAAACTGTTAGAGGGTACAGAATATTAAAAATACAGTGTCTCTGTGCATCAAGATGGTATATGAAAACTTTAAAGTTGAAAAATAGGTAGTAGGGGGAGGTGGAAAGAAAGAGTAATCCAGGGGATAAATATGATTAATACAATAGATACATGTGTGAAGTATCACAGCAAAACCTCTTTGAGCAATAAATATATTACTAAAAAAAGTGAATGACAGGAATGTAAGATGGGTTCTTTTTATTTGTGTGGTGGAGTACTAGTAGGAGGAGAGAGGTTAAAGATAGTGAATATAGTCAAACTATTATATGTATATATACACATATCTATATATATATATGCATAAAAATAGACCAACAACACCTTAAACATATTTAGAGAAGGAAGGGAGGAGAGAGCAACAGAGGGAATACTCTGATGAGGCACACTGTAACCAAATATGAATATGTCAAAGTGAAACTTCATTGTGAAACTGACAGTAATAAAACAAAACAACAAAGGGAAAAATCATTTAAACACAAAGACCAACTTATTTCAGACACTCATATGTGATCGGTCCCTAAATGTGAGCTGCTGACTTGTTTGTGGCAACCTATCAGAGAAACAGCTACTTTTTTTAATCTGTTAGGCAGCATACCTTTTCCTATGAGTATCAGCTCCTTTCTGTTTATTGCTGGTTTCGCTATTACTCTTCTTTCTTTTTATTTCCTCCTCCCCCCTTCCTCCATCCTCTTTCTCCTGTTCTTCCTCTTCCTCCTCCTCCCTTTTCCCTCCTCTCCCCTCCCATTCCCTTCCTTTCTCTGGCCATATTAGGGCTATAAACTCAGGGCCTTGTGTTCCATAGGTAAGGGGTCCCTGTATCTCTTAAGCCACACTTCCAGCTCCAAAATTACCTTTAAACATGCTCTTTTCATATTAAAATTTAAGATAGTGGTTGAAATGAAGCACTCTGATTTACTCAAGAATTATTTAGACAATTCAAAACTGGTTCTTTCTCCTTATTCCCTACTCCTCAATTTGTTTCTTTCCCAGACTGTAAGAGGACCACCACCCAGGTAGTCAAGCCAACTTACCCAAGAGTCATTGCTATTTGTTTCCTCCTTTTCCTAAATGAGGACACTGCAAGGCCTGGTGGGTCAGCCTTCAAGTAGCTCTCAATATTTCCTTTCTCTTCACCCCAGCTCTAAGCCAGCACCATTTTCCTCATCGTCTATGATAATAGCCTTTGGAGCGGTCCTCCTGCTTCTGAAAGCCACCCTCTGTTCCTCTCCACTTCCCATCAGCAGGGAATGAGATCTGCCAGATGCACACATTCACCCCCAAGGCTCTGATTTAGCCTCAGTTTCCATTTTTCCCCTTTAGCCCAAGGGGCTAAGCTTACTTCTCCTCAGCACCATTCCATTCACTGTCCCCTCTGCCTATCCCTGCATTTTCACTTCTCAGATTGTTTTCTTTTCATCACTCACTATTATTTTATCCTCTGGTGGTACTAATTCCTAGTGTGTGTGGTGTGTGTGTGTGTGTGTGTGTGTGTGTGTGTGTGTGTGTGTGTGTGTGTGTGTGTATGTGTGTGTGTGTGTGTGTGCACATGCCAGTTCTGGGGCTTGATCTCAGGGCGTGGGCATGATTCCTGAGTTTCTTTGGCTCAAGGCTAGCACTCTACCATTTGAACCAAAGCCCCACTCAGGCTTTCTGGTAATTTATTGTTGCTATGAGCCTCATGTACTTTCCTGCCTGTGTTGGCTTCAAACCAGCACAGATCTCAGCCTCCTGAGTAGCTAGAATTACAGAGTGGATCTGGGTATGGATCTGCCTCATAAGATAGCTGTGGGGATTAAACTAGTTCACTGTTCACATGGTAAATACGTAGTTTATAACAATAGCAGATTTTTGTTTATTTTTAAAATAAAACAATGTATTGACAGTACCAGAATTTGAACTAAGAGCTTTGTGTGTGCTATGTAGGTGCTCTATCACTTGAGCAGCCTTTTTCTGCTTCAGCTTATTTTTTAGGCATGCCTTGACTGGCTTCATACTACACTTCTATCTTCATCTCTCATGGGATTATTGGTAGATGCCACCATACCACTCACTGTTTTATTTATTTATTTTTTTAAATTGAAGCCAGGAGCTGGTAATTCACATCTGTAAACCTAGCTATGTAGGAGGCTAAGAAAGAGAGGAGTAAGGTTTGAGCCCAACCCAGGCAGAAAAGTTTCCCAGACCCCTTCTAAACCTATAGCTGGGTACAGTGGTGCATGTTTATTGTTTCAAGCTACATGGGAAGCTGAGATTAAGAGTATAAAGTTCCAGGTTAGTCCAGGCATAAAGATCCACGAGACTCTGTCTCCACTGAGGGAAGCTGGACATAGTGGCACATGCCTGCTACTCCAGCTACAACAGGAAGCCTAAGGCAGTCAGATCTTGGCTCAGAGCAGGACGTGAGACTCTATGCTAAACATGATCAGTGGTGGGGGGAAAATGCACAGGTTTGGAAGCATGGCTCGGCAGTATCACACCAGTCTAACAATCATTCTAACCCACCAAACTTTTTTTATATATGGAGAGATTTGTCTTTTTCTTGTGTGCTGGTCCTGAGGCTTGAACTCAGGGCCTAGGTACCAGCCCTGAGCCTTTTTTTTGCTTAAGGCTAGTACTCTACCTCTTGAGCCACACAGCTCTACTTTTGGCTTTTTGGAGATAAGAGTCTCATGTATTTTCCTTCCCAGGCCAGCTTCAAAAAATGATCCTCAGATCTCAGCCTCTTGAGTAGCTAAGATTATAGGTGTGAGTCACTCATGTCTGACTGATAGACTTTATTTTTAGAGCAGTTTTTACATTTATAGCAAAGTTGAGAAAAAAGTACAGAAGTTCCATACACCCTCCTTTCTTCTACCTCACCAAACATCTCCCACTGTTATGGTACATGCCTTATAGTTGATGAACTACTATTGATATCTGTTACTGACTAGAACCTACAGTGCAGATGAGGTCACTCTTTGTGTTGTATGTTTTACATATCTTGAGAATCCACATACATTTGTCATTAAAAAATAAAGAATTACGTTCACTGTCTACAAATCAGCTGTCTTCTACCCGATACTCCTTTAGCCTCTACTTGTATAACCATGCAAGTGTCTCTGTGGTTTTGGCCTTTCCCAGAGTGTCATATAGTTAAAGTCATATTAGTATATTCATTCTATATGATTAAATAAAAATATCTATCGATTGTCATCTAGATTTCCTGATGAAGTGTTTGCTCATTTCGTCAGTGGCATTTCTTCTGGTAGTATGTGGTGAAAGGATGAATGAATGAAAGTGAAAATATCTATACTTTTCCAAACATGCCTTTGCTGATTTGCTCTAGTAACTTTGGAGCAGATCTACTTATCTTTCTGGCTTTCACATTAGTATTTAGCAAAAATTAGTAAAGAAAGAGTTGTCCTCAGCTCCAAGTAGGTAAAGATGTGGCTTTTATAGGTCCTTTTACTTGAGACCATAGAGATGTCTGGTTGTGTTAGATAGATGGGCACTGAGTCACTATTGCTAAATCCAAAATATACCGGTTGTTCATTGCAAGCTCTGCCCTCTGCCTCTCTCTATCCCTTAGCACTCAAAGCCTGTAGAGGAAGGCTTCTTACCTTACTCCTTCCATCCTTGCCTTTGTTTTTCTGAATCTTATCCATTTACTACTAGAACATTGTCCATTTCTATCACTTTGTGATTGAAGATAAGGCCTTGTGTAGTCTAGTTATATACTATACCATTGGGCCACACCCCCAGCTTCTCCAATCCATTTTTGATCTGTAAAGCAAATACACCTCTATTGTGACTGACAAGGTAGAAAGCACTTGAGATTTCCCATGTGAAGAAAAAAGAATCATATGTTTTGAAGTGTAATTAACCATAACAAGAAAGTACATCCTTTAAAACACTGAGACATGAGTGTCTCTGCCGCAGTTTCTGTAACACCTTCAACTCTCTTTTTATTAAAATTTGCTTTCATTTTTTTTGTTTTTGTTTTTGGGTCCGGTTGTGGGGCCTGAACTCTGGGCCTGGGCGCTGTCCTTCAGCTCTTCAGCTCAAGGCGAGCGCTCTACCACTTGAGCCACAGCACCACTTCTGGCTTTTTTCTTTTTGCTTATGTGGTGCTGAGGAATCAAACCCAGGGCCTCAGGCATGCAAGACAAGCGCTCTACCACTGAGCCACCTTCCCAGCCCATAAAAAAAATTGCTTTCTTAATCATTACCACTTAAGGTATAAGAATCTATTTTTACTCAAATTTAAAACTATTCTCTTGTGTATGAGGTTATGATTTTTTTTGAAATCTTCATTTCTGACCCAGAGACAACACATTTGAATTCATAATGGTGGATGTTTCAGGAACTTCTAGTTACTTTTTACATTTGTGGGGGGGGGTCTAGGAAATACACTTGTCTTCACCCAGTTAGAGGTTTCATTGATTTTATAACCTTCCAGCTTTTGATGAACTCAGCCTTTGTCTTCCCAAACTGAGCCTGAACCTTCTCACACAAACTCCCTCCCAGTAGGAGAGCACACATGAAGAAAATCAAATAAAAAACTTGGCAATGCTGTTTGTTGATGGTGGAGAGAATGAGGGGTATGATATCTTGGGAGGACACTTAAAAACTTAAAAAAATACGTACTTTAAAAAATGTGCAAAATTAAAAAGAATATAGCACACAAAGAAAAAAATTAAAACTCATTTGTAAGCTGCCAGTACTACATTACATCACATTTTTAAAAGAATATATATATATATATATATATATATATCTCATTCTACTTGAAAGATACTTAACTCATTCAATACCAAATAGCACTGCTTAACTTGTGGATTAGGTTTTTTTTTTTTTTTCAAATGAGAATCATGCTTTTAAAGCATCTATACTGTGAGTTTAGAATGATTACTGTATATTCTTTCATACTTATAAAGTATTCATGCAGTTAAAAGTTAGGAAGTAGTGGGTGGTTTAGTCTTTATGTTTGGTATTTCATAAAATGTCCAAGGCCCTTTAAAAGTACAGAAATCAGCCCTTCCTTTGGGAAAAAGCTTACCCTAAAGACATATTTCCTTTTTTACAAAAATTTCCCGGGTTCCATAAAGATGATATAAGAGAAGAAATAAAGTGAGCGCAGAGTGTGCCCAAGAGACCATAACGACTTGGAGGTCTTCCATAACCTCAGTCAATCATGCTCTAAAGCTTCCTGCTAGGGTTGATCAAGTCACTGAAAACTTTCAGGCAATTACAGCTTCATTACCCAGCTCACATTCACACCTCCATAGGCTTTCCTGTAACAATCACAGTGCTGTGCTCAAATCCCTAAACTAACAGGACTATAATCTTATTTCTGCTTCGCCCTCCCTTTCCATTCAGTTGAATGGCATCATAGCCAGTAATATTCAATAGAGGGCTCAGCAAAGAATAAAATAGACAAAGAAGCAAACTTACCATCAAACACGTTACTATAATAACAAAGATGCTGACAAAAATGACAACAGCATAGAATCCTTCTTTGCTCCAGATTTTGTCCGCTTCATGCTGCCCTTGTAAAACATTTTTCTTGAAAAGCAAAACAGAAAGTCCGCCGTTAAATGACAGCTTGAGGAAACTGGCTTTGTTCTTATCAGACACTACACATATTTTGAGCTTTATTCCAGTCTGTGTATTGGAGCACCCTTACACCCTCTTCCCGCAGCTAGAGCTGTTTCTCAAACTGATCTAGACAGCAGACAGCCGTCTACAGCTAGAGATTACTTAGCCTCTGGTGTGGGAGCTGGCATGCCCTACAGGCATGCTCAGGTCCTCCTCATGTCTCCTGTAGTCTGTCTTGGAAACTACCTGGTTCATAGGTGAGAGAGTTCTGTTCTGCTCGCTTCTGTGCTGAGGAAATGTTTCTGAAGCTCTCTTCCTCTGAGTCCCCTCCCACATCAACACGCTGGCTTCTGAGCTGTAACACTGCTCTGTACCTTTAAACAACAGCCTGACAGGTGCAAACAAAAGCTTAGGATGCTTTTATAAACACAGCAACAATGTCAGGATCTTTTTTTCTTTCTTCTTCCCTCTGATGGTAGCACACAGGATTTTTCTCCCCTTAAATGGTTTTTACTTTGTCAAAACTTGGCCAAGTATCATCCCACATAGAGATTGTTATTTTTTCTTTTATATATTTCTTGTAAGTATCAGGGCGCACCAAAAAGTTCATAATTATCTGGTAATACAAGGCAAAAGAAACAGGTTTATTTTTTTACTATTTTTGCTTCCTGGGGGGTGGGTGTGGGAAAGTGGAGAAAAATCATGAACAAAAGTTTTATTTTACCTATTCTTTAAAAAAAAAAAAGGCACAGCAACTAAAGTCAAGTCTTAGAATGAAAATGTTTTATAATTGAATGATGTATGGTTAAAGAAACTGAATTGAAACCAAGTGACTCATGATTAGGGAAAACATAAAGACTAAGTCAGGTTAAATGCTTGCACTCATTTAAAAAAAATGGGGGGGGGGCAGATGCTGGTGGCTCATGCCTATAATCCTTGCTACTGAGGAAGCTGAGATCTGAGGATTGATGTTCAAAGTCAGCCTGAACAGGAAAGTTTATGAGACTCTTATTTTTAATCAACCAGCCAAAAACTGTAAGTGAAGCTCTGGCTCAAATGGCAGAACACCATCCTTGAGTAGCCAGGCCCTGAGTTCAAGACCCAGTAGCAGCACACACAAAAAATTCAATTTGTTGAGCCCTGCTTCTCTTAGTTTTGTGGTAAGGGGATGATGTCTTCGTGATCAGGGAAGCCATGAGTTAAACTCATCTTCTAAGTGCTGGGAGTTTTGAAATCATTTTAAGTCATTTCTTTTAAACTTAGAAAACATCCTTAACAGTTTCAAATTTGATATAAATATTTGCCTTGAAAAATATTCCATGGAAATTTTTAAAACTTTTATTGTCAAAGTGATGTACAGGGGGAGGTTAGAGTTAAATAAGTAAGGTAGTGAGTATATTTCTTGTCAAACTTGTTATCTCCACCCTCATTTTTCTCCTACTTTCCCTCCCTCCAACCCCCCGCCATGTGGACCCCCCTCCTTCCCTGCAACCATTTCATGGAAATTTTTATCTCAGAACTCAATCATGTCCTGGTAGAGAGATGAATAAGCAGGCCACAAGAGATCTTTGAGTTTAAGTGTGATTCCAAAAATCATTTGGAGGGAGATTTATTGCTGAAAAGAATCAAATTTCTGAGCTAGGAAAGTGGCTCAGTGGTAGAGCGCTTGCCTTGTATGCATGAGGCCCTGGGTTCGATCCCTCAGCACCACATAAGCAGAAAAAGCTGGAAGTGGTGCTATGGCTCAAGTGGTAAAGTGCTAGCCTTGAGCTGAAGAGCTGAAGGATAATGCCCAGGCCCAGAGTTCAGGTCCCATGACCAACAAAAAAAAAAAAAAAGAATCAAATATTTATTTTCTTTGCTCAAAAACAAATGATGTACTCACTGTAATGTATTTCACACTTTCTAGACAGAAGCACAGGTTAAAGTTGTTTTAAAGATATGTAAATGGTAGCTTAATAGAGGATCTGGGAACAATTGATGATAAAATGATTAGTAACTAAGTATGCTGCTAAAAATGTTGGGTTTAAGTGACAGTTTTGTTTTCCTCTGCTTTCAGCTAGGTTTTTAAAAAAAATTCCTATGTCTCTATAAATATAACTGTGAATAGAAAACTCTAGTAGGAATCAAATATAAAGATGGAAACAATTTTTTTGTAGGCAACTAAATAACATCCATTTTTCACTATAAAACTAGTTAGACCCTCAAGTAAGCAGCATAAAGTGCTCACATTTAAATAGAAGGTAGTGCATTTTAACTAAACTATAAGGAAGTGCATTTTAACTAAAGAATTTTGGGCAGGAAGGGTGGTTAAGTGGGTGGGAAGAGAGTCAGTGTACCTCGTTTGGTTCATTTTTCTTTTTCTTCCTGTATAATTCTATAACTCATAGAATATCAACATGTTCTTTTCTGCTTAAGAAAAATCTGTTTTGTTTTCTGTTTTTAACTGAAGCAATGATGATGGAAGAAATGTGCTCCACTGTCCCTTCCCCCACCTGCAGTTAGAAAGACACGTGTTTTGAACCAGAACTTAGTCACTGCGTTTTCTTGGTAAATAGATTTCCTTCTGAGTCATGCTACTCCTGCTGAGCACTACTATATTTGTACAGAGATCTAAAAAACTTGATAAGGACAGGGTAATAAATGAAAAAGTTTGTGGTTGAGATCCCACACAAAAGATTATAATTCACAGTAATTGTGAATCTAACCTTTACCTAGGGTTTACCCAATGCATTTTATATTTTGTCAGGGGACCGAGAGTTCAATAATTCACAGACTCCAGGACCTGGTAAAGTTAATGCCAGTATATTATCTTTATGTCTTGTTTCATAGCTATACTGCTTTTTCCTTTAACTTAGTTTGAGTGAACAAAGCTGAGGAGTTTTACTTTATTACTAAAGTTTGTTTTATCTACATTATGTAACAATGGCTTCTGTATATTTAAAAAGTTGATATTCTGTGGTTTCCTTCTTTCTTTCCTTCCTTTCCTATCTTTCTCCTTCTTTTTTTCCTTTCCAGTTTGCAAGGGTTAGAAAAGATGATATAGAGATATAGAGACATCTCTCTTTGGGAGAAATGAAGCACAGAGAATAAAAGTGAGATGTTATGAATTATCCAGTTAATTTGTTTGACAGACAGATAAATGAAATGTATCCTACAACAATATGGCTTTGTTGGATAAATGCCAAACTTATTATGCCCAAGTGAACAGTTGATTTGGATGATCTAATTTATTTTAACATTGATTGTGGATGGTAAGGGGAAACAAAGGAGGAGGCAACAATACTTGATAAGAAATGTACTCAATACCTTGTCCATGTAATTGTAACCCCTCCTCTGTACAGTATTCTCAGAATACAAAAAAGAGAAGAAAAAAAAACATTGATTGTATACTTCCTCAGCATTGTATAGCTAAGTCTACATTGTGTGTGTGTGTGTGTGTGTGTGTGTGTGTGTGTGTGTGTGTGTGTGTGTGTGCTGGGACTGAGAATTGAACTTAGGGCCTGAGTACAGTTGGTTTTTTTGTTTTTTGCTCAAAGCTAGTGCTTCACTTGAGCCACACTTTCATGTCTAGCTTTTTGTGGATTAATTGGAGATAAGAGTCTCATGAACTTTCTTTCCCAGGCTGACTTCAAACCTTGATTCTCAGATTTCAGCCTCCTGAATAGCTAGGATTACAGGTATGAGCCACAGACATCTGGTAAAATCTACAATTCTTTAGACTGGATTGCAATTGAACATCAAAAACATTTCAGTACTTTCTAACTATCAATGTAGTACTAATGACATCAAACTCATTTTCTAAAAAAATGTTTGTAAATAGAAACTAAAATAATGAGTTTAATTTCAGTTCTCTTGTATGGGACTTATTAGGCAAGAGGGTGTCTAGTTTTATCTTTATGAGCATCTTATAATAAGATAGAATTTGAGTGCCTACAATGTTCTAGATACCACATTAAAATATATGAAAGAAATAATACCAATTCTCTCAAGAAACTCAGATTGGAAACACAAAACAAGTAATTCTCCATTTGGTTTTTGGTTCTCAAGAGCCATTTCTAATTTAAATATCAAGCATATAAAGAAACAGCCAAAACAATAACACATCTTTCCGTAAAAGACTAAATCTAAGTTTAGGAATAGAAATTTTGAGGCACTATTCATGATATTCTTTTTTTTATTTATTTATTTATTTATTTATTTATTTATTTATTTATTTATTTATTTATTTATTTATTTTTGGGTCCGGTCGTGGGGCCTGAACTCTGGGCCTGGGCACTGTCCCTCAGCTCTTCAGCTCAAGGCTAGTGCTCTACCACTTGAGCCACAGCACCACTTCCGGCTTTTTTCTTTTTGCTTATGTGGTGCTGAGGAATCGAACCCAGGGCTTCATGCATGCAAGGCAAGCGCTCTACCACTGAGCCACCTTCCCAGCCCTCATGATATTTTTTAATCCATACAAAGGATAAAAAGCCAAATGAGCAAAGCACTTTTGTTTTCTCCCATTAATGGCCATGTTACCATAGTAGCTACACTTTGAGGATCAAAATGTGAACCAAGCCGGGCAAGTGGTTGATGCTTGTAATCCTTGCTACTCAGGAAATTGAGAGCTGAGGATCATGGTTTGAAGCTAGCCTGGGCAGAAAAGTCTGTCAGAGAGTCTTATCTCTAATTAATCACCCAAATACTGCATGTGGAGCTGTGACTCAAACGGTAGAGTTCCAGCCTTGAGTGAAAAAGTTCAAGAACAGCACCTATGCTCCAAGTGAGGTCAAGCTCCAGGAATGGAAAAAAAAAAAAGAAAAGAAAATGGAACAGTGGGTGGGGGCATAAATGGTTGTAAAGTATTAACTAGAGAAAGATGAAGATTTGAAGAAACCCACAGAATGCCATAAGTGGCTTTAAACAACACTCCACTCCAGTGTCTGCAGTGCTCCTTTGGGCAAATGTACCAGGCAGTGGTCTAGCAGAATTCCTACCCACTGGGAACACTGTTCGCCTCAGCTCTCTGCTGCTTCTGCCCTGACATATTCAACTTCAGGTCAGTCCAAAGTTTCAAACAACCTGTCCCTCCTCAACAAAATACTCTTCATAGCCAATTCATACACATGCTGACCTCTCAAGATGTAACTCACTCACTGTTTCTAAACGTATTTTGAGATATATTTCTAAATGTTTTTTAGGCTGCTACCACTTTGTGAAGAAATACCGTATTATGCTTGCCTGATGCGCTTTCATTAATCCAGTACAGGACAGGCCTTGTGGTTGACTATAGATGAGCAGCTCTGATGGTCAAGGGAAGCCTTCCCTCCATTTTTCACTAGGCTGGAGTATGTTGGAAGACCCCCAAATACTTGACTTGAATTAGTTCATTTTGTATAGTGATCTTCATGAATCTGGTGACTTAATAAACTGCTAAATTCCTCAAGCCTCCAGGAAAGCCTTTAAATTAGAATAAAGCAATGGGGGGAAATGTGTATAATGTTCTTTAAAAGCTTACAGGAAGCAGAATAAATTGTTTCAACGATCTTTTTATATTTTTTAAGAGGAATTATCCTCGGTAAGATTTATACCAGCTGGCTACACAGGGCCTCGGCTGTGGGGAAAGAATGGGGTCTTGTTTGTCATACAAAGTAAGGCACTTTGGATTTGGATGCATTTCAGGCTGGAGAAGGGTAAGGCTGATTAAACTCGTGTCCATCTCTTCTCTGGCCTCTGAAAGCACAGGTGGCCTCTCCAAACTCCATGGCACAGAGTGAAAACTTTATCCTAGTCCTGTATTCTATCCTCTTCTTATTTGCACTGCAAAAGTAGATGTTCATTGAAAACAAGAACTATATTATCTGTTTGTTTGCTTATTTATTGTTTACTTGTTTTCTGATTTTGGATACTACTTTGCATATGGTTTTTTTGTGGATATAATTTTCCATTTTTTGCCTATTATAGTATGTCTCATCTAGATCAACAGAACAACATGAGGCACATACATTGAAGACCATATCCTTAAAGACATCCAGAAAGCCACTGAGTAACAAACTGATGTTGAA
Source organism: Dipodomys merriami (assembly GCF_024711535.1). Lineage (NCBI taxonomy): Eukaryota > Metazoa > Chordata > Mammalia > Rodentia > Heteromyidae > Dipodomys > Dipodomys merriami. Next base: position 30,701,679 of record NW_027202271.1, read on the forward strand.
AAGTGAAACGTGCCTAGAAGGCCCAACATACACCACAAGCATGGGAGAGAAGGACTATGGTTGGGGACATGACATCTATTAAGTTCAGAATTGATTATACATAAACAAAGAGAGCATTGCTCAACAATAATGAAGCCCAATTACATAAAAGACGGCATGTCATCACTAAGAAATCCAGACTTGATTCTACAGTACTCTGGGAGCCAAAGAAGAATCATGGAATTCAGACGGCAAGCCAGATTTACTTTCAGCAAGCCTAGTCTGGTGGCAAGAACAGAAACAAGTTGTGTGTCAGGGGAAAGTAGTAGGGAAGTAAGCAGAACCCAAAGCCGGAAGATCAGTGGGGTTGTTGTGACAGTCATGGTTGAGTGGTGACAGAGAGTTGACACTCCTGTCTCTGGTGTCTGTATCTGCAAATGCAGCCAGCCATGGATGGAAAATTTCAGGGACAAAGAATCTCACCTGTTCTTAATGCCACAGAAGCATGGTTTTTTTCCTTGTCATGATTCCCTAACAATAGAACATAGCAACTATTTACATAGCACTTACATTGCATGAGATATTACAAGAAACTTAGAGCGAGGTAAAGTAGATGGGAATGTGAGTGTGTGTATGTATGGGGGTCATATGTAGACACACATCATTTCATATAAGGTGCTTGGATATCTGGGGTTTTGTTTATTATAGGAGGGGAAGTATCCTGGAAGCAGTCTTTTAAGGAAAACTGAATTTCCCCATTCTGCCAGGCTTTCCTGTATTCAAATCGTATACCAATTGTATGTGAAGACTTCCACATATAAGTAAAACTATTAATCCATATATCCAGTCTGTAAGGTAAAGACTGGATATGAAGAAACCAAGGTACTGAAAGGTTGACACTGTATACAGGCAAATAGTCTCACAGTGACAACGTGACTGGCCAAAGGTCATATACATTGTAAACATTAGCCCTGGGGTTCAAACACACTCATAGAAATGATTTTCATTAAATATGGTATTTGACCTGTATTAATTGGAGATAAGAATCTCAGCCTAGGCTGGCTTGGAGTGTCAATCTTTAAATCTCAGCCTCCTGAATAGCTAGGATTACAGGGGTGAGCCACTGTGCCCAGCAATATGTTTGTTTCTTAATAATCAATCAAATGTCACAGACATCTAATGTATCATTTTTTCCCCAACCATTTTATTGGATACATCTAAATAAGTTACAGGATCACAAGGTTATTGAAGAATGCCAGAAAGTGAAACTTGAATGTCAAAAGGCACTTACTTAAACAGATAAACATAAAGGAGGAAGAACAGAGAAATCTGACCCTTAGGGAGATTTTTTTTAAGTGAAAAATCAAATCACAAACAATAAAATAGCTTTCATCTTAAAGCCTCATGAGGTTGCATTAGCATCTCATCCTAGCTGTACAGACTTTTAAATGAAATTATCTGAGCAGTGATGTACATACCTCGGGAAAGATATCTGTAATTCCAAATTGGGATAAACTTTGCTGTAAAACATTGATATTAAGTGAACGCAACACTTCTTCAGATGGCAGGGCTTCAGGCCTTCCTGCTTTTCGGTTGATAGGAGACACAAATAATTCCACACTGTTCTTCTTTTCCTAGTAAAGGCAGAAATTTCAAGACATTTTAAGCAATTTGGGTAACTTTTTTTGTTTTACCTTTTGTCTTAGGACCTAAAGAAAATCAGAATCCTAGGAACCTAAAAGTTACTTTGGAGATCATATTTATTGGTTATTCTTTGTTAGAGTTAATATTAGACAGTTCCAGATCTAACCATCTTCAAATGGCTTTCTTTCAATTAGTTGGTAGTCTTTGTTTGAAATTTTATATTTTACTGCCTATTGTTTATTTGCCATTTTATATTCTCCCCCCTCCCCCCCCCACCCCCCGTGGGTCAAGAACTCACTATGTAGCCCAGGCTTGCATAAGACTCTTGATCCTCCTTTCTCTACCTCCCAGGTGCTGGGATTAGGCATGTACTACCATGCCTGGCCATAGGTTAGTATTTTTGAAATGTTGCTCAGAAGTTTCTGGAATGATTATGCTTAAAAAGTTATTCTAGCTGGGTGTTGGTGGGGTAGTTCTAGCTACTCAGGAGGCTGAGATCTAAGGATCACAGTTCAAAGCCAGCTTGGGCAGGAAACTCCATGAGACTCTTATCTCCAATTCACCACCAGAAAACCAGAAGTGGCACTGTGGTTTAAGTGGTAGGGTGCTCGCTTTGAGCTAAAGAGCTGAGGGACAGCTCGCAGTCCCAGAGTTCAAGCCCCATGACTGACAAAAAAAAAAAAAAAAAGAAGTATTTTAAGAAAAAAATAAAACATGATTCGACACCACATTCTTTTTTTTTTAAGTTATTTTTATTTTTTTATTTTTGTTGGTTGTGGGTCTTGAACTCTGGGCCTGGGCACTGTCCAGCAGCTCTTCAGCTCAAGGCAAATGCTCTGCCTTTTGTGCTACTGTGCCACTTCTGGTTTTCTGGTGATTAATTGGAGATAAGAGTCTCATGGGACTTTCCTGTCTGGGCTGGCTTTGAATCATGATCCACAAATCTCAGCCTCCTGACTAGTTATGATTACAGGCATGAGCCACCGGTTTCGGGCCAACAGCACATTCTTAAGACATCACCACTCTCTCTCTATATTTTTAATCACTTGTATGAATGTGGATACACCAAACAGGTGCTGTCTTGTAGCCCTTTTCCTGATGCTGTTCACCTCAAATATATCACACTTTAAAAATCTACCCTTTGGTAGGAAAACATTTGTTGTGTGTGGATATCATGATTCTTTTCTTATTAATACTGAAAGGAAGATTTCTTATCATAATGACTGTTACACACACACACACACACACACACACACACACACACACACACACACACACACACACACACAAAAATCCCAAACACCAGAAAAATGTGGCACTGACATTGAAAACATTATCTTTTACAACTTAATACACTTGCATAAGGGAATTGTGAGTTTTTTCTTTTTGACACATAGTTTTCTTACAGCACCAAATTTTCTTTGAATACAATTTTTCAGGAGTTCATCCAGGTATAAAATGAAGGATCATTACTGTATGGGCAGGAAGGACAATGATAATTGGCATTTCTATTAATGTGAAATATGTTGGTCATCAGTAGGTGGCTCATGAACTAGTAAGAATTGCAGTAGGATAGAACATTTGTCTTGTGCCTGTTAGGTGCCAATGTATTTTAATTCTGTTGTTTCATTTAATACTCAAAAACATTCCTAGGAGATGAGTATCTTGGTTTTCCCCACTTTACAAATGAAGAAATGTAAATGGCTTGCTGTGGTCGCCCGGCTAGCCTGTGGCACTGCTGACCGTTCGGCATGGTTCTGCTTGTCTCTCACCAGACACATGCTCTTAATCACCAGCCTCTGTCCCTTTGGGTATTATAACTCTGTCTACTATAACAGCTACTTTTAACAATGATTCTAATGTTCTCTGAAGATATGTAAACCCTTTCTTGGGTGTGGAAAATTCTTTCATCTTTGCAAACAGTTATTATGCTTATTACATCTCTATGTATGAACATTCATCTAAGATATGTGTGTATAAAAAATAGGTAGATTTAGACCCAATACATGTATTGTACCCAAATCTTTTCACTTAAATAGGGTATGTCTTGGATGTGATAGCCTATGAAAGTTTGAAGTCTTTTTCTTTTCTCTCTTTGTTTTTCATTCCTCCTCTTCCTCCTCCTCCTCCTCCTCCTGCTCCTCCTCTTCCTCACTTTCCTCCTCTTCCTCCTTCTCCTCTTCCTCTTCCTCTTTGTTCTCCTCCTTGACCTCTTCTTCCTCTTTCTCCCCTTCCCTTGTCTCTTCTTGAGTCATGTTTTCTCTAGGTGGCCCAGGCTGGCCTAAAGCTCACAATCCTCTGGTCTCAGCTTCCTGAGTGCTGGGATTGCATCATGCCTGGCATAACCGCCTTCACTCTTTAATAATGATATTAGAAAATGCTATATTTTCTTTTTTATGATACTGAGTTAAATTTTTTTCTCAAAGCTCATTTTAGTGCCTAAAAATTGTTGATACAAAATGAAAGTTTCTTTTTAAAAAATGAGGATTTAAATAATTCCCTTTCCACCTGCAGAAAACCAACAAGAAATATAATTCCTAAATTAAAATGTAAAGCCAATTCTGTCCTTAGCTGGCAATGCAGATGCAGATGGCTTGGAAAGCTGAGCTCCAGCAGGGCAGAACAATTTAAGACAAAGGGAACATGCCAACCCTGCTTGGGCTTCCAATGCCATGGAAATTAAGATCAGTCAATTCCCTTTCCATGTGAGCCTTAGGTGGCTAGTGTTTCACAAGGAAAAATTAGTCTCGTTTAAGTGATCCCCTTTTCCTCCTTTGCTCACACCCATCTAAAAAGAGATGAAAGCTATTGTTGATGATATCAGGTTCCCAAATACTGAGGAAAGAGGCTAAGAATCATGTGTGTGATGGACAGATCCCTTGGGTTTTCCTCATCCTCATGTTTTGTTTTAATAGCATGTTTGGGCTGCAGACAGCAAGGTCAGTTTTTTATCTTCAATTCTATCTTGTGCATTCAGGGCCCACCCTTCTGAATCCTCATACACATGAAGGGCCTTGAATAGATACTGTTTGCAGACAATAGCTTCACTCATAGAGAAAGTTCTGCTTCTCCTGGACAATAATTTTGCATTAATTTCAGGCCTTTTATTCATAGTTAACAGTGTGGCTAGTCTTGAACTATGACAGAGTGGACAAACTTCTCTTTCTCCCCTCCCTCCCTCCCTCCCTCCCTTCCATCCCTCTCCCTCCCTCCTTTCCTTTCCTTTCCTTTCCTTTCCTTTCCTTTCCTTTCCTTTCATTTCATTTCCGTTCTTCCCTTCTTCCCTCACCCCTCCCTCTTTCCCTACTTCCCTCTCCTTCCTTCCTTCCTTCCTTCCTTCCTTCCTTCCTTCCTTCCTTCCTTCCTTCCTTCCTTCCTTCCTTCCTTCCTTCTTTCTTTTGTTGGTTGTAGGGCTTGAACTCAGAGCCTCTGTGTCTTCCCTGAGCTTTTTGCTCAAAGCTAGCACTCTACCACTTTGAGCCATAGCTCCACTTCTGGTTTCCTGGTACTTGATTGGAGATTGAGTCTCATGGACTTTCCTGCCTGGGCTGGCTTTGAATATGATCCTCATATCTCAGCCTCCTGAGTAGTCCTGTGTAGCTAAGATTATAGGCGTTGTTGTTTTTGTAGAGGAATATTTGGTAAATAGTTTAGGCTTCATGAGTCAAACAACTTTTACAATTACTCAACTCAGCCATTGTAAGCATGCAAATAGCCACGGGAGTTATGTGAATGAGTGGATGTGGCTTGCTTCATTAAAGTTTTATTTTAACAGGTAGTAGTACCAGATTTACCTCATGAGTCACAGGATTTTAACATGAGCCTTTTAACGATGGTGATGATGATTATTTGAAAAAAAAAACAGCTTGGATTTGGGGAAGGAGAATATGGAGTGTGGAACATAATCTTACAATGAGGCGATTGATGTGCACTTGCTGGGGTAAGAGTCCTAAAGCTGCGGCCACTCCTTGGCGGAAGATCCGAAGCAAGGTTATGTTGAACTTGTTTACATCCATTTGTAGAATCTGGAAAATAAAAACAAAAAGAAATCTCAATTCAGGTAAGTATTTCCTTTAGGACAGTCAGCTCTTGACTAATGATAAACTACACCAACTTGGTTGACTCTGGGAAGTTCCTAGGGGGCCTGGTTAATTTTGATGTAAATTGAAATCAAAGGATGTGAAGTTTTACATAACATGTTACTGGTGTTAGTTCAAAATGGCATATAATAATGCAGTTTGTCCAGTCATGTAAGAAACACAAGTAAGCGATCAACTCATAAAGAATTTCTGTGTCATGTGCCTTGATCTTTTCCTTTCCTTCAGGTGCAGATGACAGAGTGGTCATCTGTGGCCAAGTGTGTTTCAGTTACATGAGCAGAAGGACACTTTTAATTTGTGTTCACACACAATCACAGAGAAAGATATGGTGTGATTTCCACACAGCTTGAGGTGGCACTTTCTCTACGTGATGATTTGCTGCCAGCATCAATGAAGTACAATAATGCATTTTCAAAGTCTAGTTAAGAAGCCAATAGTACTCATGATTTGGTCTAAGGTACACAATTCTTAATGTTCAGAAAACATTTACTATTCAGATTTTCACTAGAAAAAAATCAAACCATTTTAAGAAAATCCTAAAATACAAATCAACCTGTGATATATTAGTAATACTGAATTTAAGTCCTGAGGGCTATCTCTATGTTTAAATCATGAAGTAGTCTACTCTGTATTTTCAAAAATGCATCATAATGCTTTAGGATAGATGCTTGCAAGATAAGGAAACCAAATCTTTATGCATTACACACACACACACACACACACACACACACACACATGCACACGCACACACGCACGCACACGCACACACATATATTCTGGTACTAGGGTACTCAGCTTGATTTCTCAGCTGGTTCTCTACCACTTGAAAATGTAGCCAGACTAGTTTTTTGCTTGTTATTTTAGAGAGGGAGTCTCATGAACTTTTGTACCTGGGCTGCCTTTGACCCTTGATCCTACATATCTCAGTCTCCTAAATTGCTGAGATTATAGGCAGGAACCATGGATACCGGCTCATTTTTTATATTCTTATAATGCTGAATTCACGGCTTTGGTAATAGTAGTTTGTCAGTAACTGCTGGAAGACTACAACATTGCCTCTTCTACAAAGTGAGGTACACTTTTAAGTACATACTTGTCTTACAAGTGATTGGTTTACAATGGGTATGCAATAGAATAGGAACTCAAACAGCCTTTCTCTAAAAGAAGGATACTGCTTTGAGAATTTTTAATCTTTTAGGAAATAATATATTAACTATACATAATGTTGGTACAAAATAAGTAACTGGAAAGATGACTAAATGTTCAATGCTATGGAAATGCAGAGTGGAGGAGCAAAACAAATATAATGGTTTCTGGTCAGGTTGGTGGGCTGAGCTACATTTCCAACTTAAAGACTTTTAATGCTTGCTTTGGGAGAAGGGCCCTGAGGCTTGAGCTAGGCTAACTGAAATCCAAAAATGGGCAGAACTATTGAAAAACTCTACTTAACAACTAACTCAAGGACAGGCACTAAAACTTGTCAGAAGTTTAGTCAAACTTGACTAAAACTAGTCAGAGGGGAAAGGATAATTTTATGGGATGGATTGTAAAGCTTCATCAACCACCACTATCAATTCTAAAATGTTTATTTACTTATCTTTATTTTGCTTAGTGCCAAACAACAGAAACATATGTCTTAGAGTTATAGAGGCTATGTGTCACCAGGATCATGTCCCCTTGTTAATCTGTCAGGGAGAATTCTAGCTTCTGTTGATTGTCAGCAATTACTTGACCTGCAGTCTTTGCCTCTGTCATCACACACTTGCTCTCTCTCTCTCTCTCTCTGTGTCTCACGCTGTCTTCTCTCTCTGACCATCTGTGCCCATGCTTTCTCTTTCATAAAGGTGCTAACCATAGTGGATCAGAAGTTTACACTGCTCCAGTATGACCTCCTTTTAATATACATGTGACAAACCAATTTCCAAATAAGTTTACAAATTTTCGATACTAGGGAGTTGGAATGCCAATATGGGAATTTTTACTTTGATTTAAATTTTATTGTAAAGGTGATGCCCAGAGGGGTTACAGTTACATGAGTAGGTAATGAGCACATTCCTTTTCATTTGGGCCAGTCCTGGGGCTTGAACTCAGGGCCTGGGCACTGTCCCTGAGCTGCTTTTATTCAAGGCTAGCACTCTACCACTTGAGCTGCAGCGCCACTTCCAGCTTTTTCTTTTATGTGGTACTGAGGAATCCAACCTAGGGCTTCAAGCATGCTAGGTGAGCACTCTATCACTAAGCCACATTCCCAGCCCCACATTCCTTTTTGAACAGTGTTACCCCCTCCTTCATTTTCTCCCCTCCCCACTCCCTTCCCCCCAAGTTGTAAAGTTCATTTCCAATATATGTCTAGTTGCATTGGCTCACCCTATGTACCACTGTTTCTCTGATTCCCCTTCCCTTCTCCAAATCCTATAAACTTATCTACAAGACAAAGGATACAGAAACCAAAAACAGTGACAACAAGGAATAAAACAAAGGTGGGGTGGGGGAGAAATAACTGCAAACAGTACAATAATAATAAAAATACCCTCTTGTTTCCATTTCTTGGAGTTCATTTCAATAAGCACCATTTTATATGGTTATATGTACATATATGAATTTTAAGGGAACACAATTCAACCTTAAACAAGGAATGGGAGGAAAATGTCTTTCTTCAGAATTCTGAGGAAACAAATTTGTATCAGAGTTTTTCTGAACCAATAGAAATCACTGGATCAGTTGCGTGTGTGGGTGCTCACCCCCAGCTGGGTCTTCATCCTATCAGGAGGTCAGATGTGCCCATTAGAAAGTCATTTTATTTCACAGGTGGGTTTGCTCTGGAGTTTACCATAGATAAAGACAGTGGCAATGTCTGGGTGGGTCAAAAGAAGTGGCAGAGGCTTCTAGACACAAGATGAAAGGGAGCTTAGGTTTCTAATTTGCTTCCCCACCTGTGTCACAGTCATTTCTATGTCACTTGAGGAAGTTGACTTGAGTTTCTGTAAAAGATGACCTTCTTGGGCTGGGAATGTGGCTTAGTGGTTGAGTGCTTGTCTAGCATTAATGAAGTCCTGGGTTTGATTCCTCAGTACCACATAAACAGAAAAAGCTGAAGTGGCTCTGTGGCTCAAGTGGTAGACTGCTAGTCTTGAGAAAAGAAAGCTCAGAGACAGTGCCCAGGCCCTGAGTTTCACCCTCATGACCACCACCACCAACAAAAAGATGACCTTCTTCTCCCAGAAAGTAATGATTGAAAACAAATAACTAAAACTAGTCATGTAATGGTACACAAGGGCTTGTTGCATTATTTATATACTTTCTATAGCCTGAAAATGTTTCCAGTATATAATTACATAATTTAATACAGAAATTAAAACTTGAGTTAACTCTGGAAAGACTGGGAGGATTTTAGAAATGAAGTGATGAGGAAAAATAGAGGTATAGTTTTAAACATGAGTTTTATATCTATGTGCTGCTAGTCCCAGGAGATTAGTAAAACCCAGTCTACCTGGTGGCTGGGAGATACAGAGACTTTCTTTCCCCTCATTGGCCTGCCTGCTGCTTTCCCAGACAGCAGAAGCTGCCATTAGAGAGAAGTCACTGTGTTGGAGTCTGTCTAGGGCTTTCCTCTACAAGATCAAAGATGCCTTCTTCAGATGGGTTTCCTAAACACAGACGAGAAACTACTCATTTCTGGCTCACGAATCGTGTTTGTCAGGTAGGGCAAGCAGGCTGGCAGTGCCCTTGGACCCCCAGGGGAAGGATTTGGTACCATGATGTACTCTGGGAATGGAGAGCCAAGGGGGTGGTGTACACACTGGAGATCGCAATTCCCAGGGCTACGATTAAGTAAGGCTTGTAACTGTGGAAACAGAATTAAAGCTTCAGATTGAAATGGGAAGTGAGATAGGAACTGCAGATTAAAAAAAATCACTCACAAAGGCATTCTTGCAAGGAGATAAAAGCTGCGCTTTGGAAACAAAAACTTAAAGACAACCTAACTCAAGTGAAGAAGTGAGTGGAAGTAATTAGGAGCAATGGAAAGCATCTGGCTGGCTACAGCAAAACATTTTGAATAATTTTCTTCAGTTCTCTGCTTGCCTGTGAAAAGTCTCATTGATCCCAGAGTACAGGCATGCATTTCTAACTTCCCCCTAAAATAGTATGCTAAAATATAGTCTTAAAAATCCCACATATATGTAGCTGAGAGCTGGCAGTTCACGCCTGTTATCCTAGCTCAGCAGGCTAAGATCTGACGATCACGGTTCAAAGCCAGCCTGGACAGAAAAGTCTGTGAGAGTCTTATCTCCAATTAACCACCAGAAAACCAGAAGTGGTATTTGAAGATCTAATATGTTCCAGATATTGAATATGAGGTTAATTTGGGCAAACAAAGGATTCTTGATAAAAACGAGAAGTTATTTCAGACAAAATGAAAGTATGTAGCTTCTTGTAGTTACATGGATATGGCTGCCTCCTTTTCTGTGAATGTCTCATAGTCACCTCCAAGTTTTTGTAATCTTGTATGTATGTATGTATGTATGTATGTATGTATGTATGTATGTATGTATGTATGTATGTATATTTATTTATGTGGTTAGCTGTCCTGAGGTTTTCACTTAAAGCTTTTTGCTTCAAGTGGTCTACCATTGAATCGCCCCTTCAACTTTTCATTGTAGTTGTTGTTTTTTCTATAGGGTCTTGAGCTTTTTGCCCAGAGTTGGTCTCAGACCACAGTCTTCCCACCTATGTCTCATAAGTAAGATAATCCCCCATAGCTGGGATTATAGGCATAAACTATTATGTCAGTTTCCAGAATCATTCTTAAATCGTTAGGTTTTAATGATATTTATATATATATTTTTAAATTTTATTTTATTTTATTTGTGAACATACTGTACAGAGGGGTTACAATTACATGGGCAGGATAATGCGTACATTTCTTACCAAGCATTGCAGCCTCCTCCTTTGTTTACCCTTCACACCCTTCCCAGCCTCCCCCCTCCCCCCCAATCCCAATCCCAATCCTTCTCCTTCCCCCCCCCCCGTCCCCCCCCCCCCCCGCACTGACGTTGTAAAGCTCGTTTTGGACATGATAACTTGTACTTCTCATTGTTGCAACAGGTCCACCTGTATCCTTAAACAACTGGTTTTTCCCCATCTCCTCCACAAGTTATACTGACATCAAATATAGTGAAAGCAAGGATTATACTGTTGCAGAGGGACATACAAAGCAACAAAGAGATAATCTTATAAATGCGTTAGAAACACATGCATAAAAGAAAAAAACATTAAAATACAGATCTAAGGGTTCATTTTCCTGACATCACATTATCTGACCTTTTCCACTTGACTCATACATCTACTAGATAATGATATTTATATTTTATATAATGAAGAGTTCACAGACTTCTGAATAATTGGTGTACATGAGCGTATGCTTGTGAAAGTAAAGTGTTTTCACACTGAAGTGGTCAAGAATAAAGGGGTCTTCTATACTCTCTTCCTCTCTTCCCATGTCTACTTGCTGGATGGGCCTAATGTGACCCTCATGCTGCATTGATGGAGCTTGAAAAGGATGATACCTGATCTTCAAACCAGCACATCAAGCATAAACCATCATCTGACAGCCCTTGGTAAACAGTGGCATGAGTTAAAAATAAACTTTCATCATATTAATAGATGGAAATAGTATGATAGCATTTACCTTGCTGAATATTCAATCATCCTATCCACAGGTGACTTTCCAAATAGGGAAACCCACATGGGTCTCAAAATAGGCAGATATTGTATCTATCTATGCTCAACTTCCTTAGATAAATAGTCCAGTATTTTTATATAACCTCCACACATCCATCTATTTCAAATCATCCCTAATTACTTGCAATATCTAATATACTGTAAACACTGGGATACTATATTGTTTAGGAAATAATGACCAGAAAATAAGTCTGTTTATGTTCAATATAGACAAGTTTTTTTTCAAGTATTTTCCATCCACAGTTGGCCCAAAGGAAGATATGGAAACTTTGCATATGGATGCCACTATATTCTGTAATTCCTATAATTCTATAGTTTGTTATATACTCAAATGGATTTCAGTGCCTATGATCATTTTTATTAAAAAAGATGTCACCCTTCATGAATTCTTTATTTTGATGTATCTCCTATTTAGCTGAATTTCATGACCACTTTCAAGTAAGACTCATGAGTGCTGTATTTCCTGAAGCATTATACGTTTGAGATTGCATTTATGGTGCCTTTAACAATAAGTAGCAGCTTGGCTGGTATTAAATTCTTTACTCATTCTCTATTTTTACTTTGTGCCTTTGAACTCTGCTGCTATTATTCTAATACCTTCCGGCACTGGAAGTTGCTGTGAAAAATATTCTGGCCTGAGGCTGCAAGTCTTGCAGATAACTCACTTTTTCTGCCTGTAATCTCATAGCACTCTTCATCTTTAAAGTTAAGAAAATTTCCTGTGCTATTGCAACAACCTTGTAATCTGTAGATTCTGAATTGATTTCAGAAACATTTTCTTCTATTAATACACTTGAATAATCTTCTCTCTAAATATGTTGGTCTTATTTATAAGCATGCCAGTTATATAATTATATATTCTTTGCTTTTCACCCTAACCACATTATTTTATTTACATTTTTCTCTAGCTGCTTATATGCCTTTATTTAATTGAAATTTCCTTCATTATGTGTTCTATTGTTCTTACGTGTAGAATATATTGTTTGTTTTGTTTCTAGAGAGGTTTTGGTTTCTCATATGTTTTTACTGTTATTTTGGTTTATCTTCTGAGTTCTGCTAGCTTAGTTTTTGTTTGTTTGTTTTTGTTTTGTTTTTGAGGGGGGCAATGCTGAGGCTTGAACTCAGTTGAGGCTTGAACTCAATTGAGACTTAACACAGCCCGGCAAGTGCTCTACCACTTAACTACACACTCATTTCCTTCTAGCTTGGCCTTTAAATGGCTTCCTAGATAGGTGAACTATTCAACTGAATACAACTTTCTCAAAGCAGAGTCCTGAACTCTAGCCAGGTATTGACTTTCTTATTTTAAATAGGAAATGATTCTAAAATATTTGTTTACAATTTTTTGTATGTTTTAATTTTTTTTCACTTTTTCTTTGCTTTTAAAATCAATGATTTTCTGTCATATTTAAATTCATCATGTAGGCATACAGGGCACTGCTTTCTCTGGCTTCTGTTAGTCTAAACCTCATATAACATGGCTCTGAGACCCCTCCTTCCTCCTTCCTTCCTTCCTTCCCTCCTTCCTTCCTTCCTTCCTTCCTTCTTTCCTTCCTTCTTCCTTCCTTCCTGTCTATTCTGGGACTTAAACTCAAGACCTATATTTGTTAGACAGGAATTTTATCTTGGAGCCATGCCTTCAGTACAAGCTTTTTAGCTGTTTGAAGCCCATTTTGAATTAGTTGAAGTCAATGAGCTGTGAACATATTGGTTGTAAATCAAATTCATGCTTAGACTGTGTTGTTGTCCATTATCTGTGACTAACTTATAAACATATACATTTATATTTCTAATTATAAAAATTTGTAATGCTTATGATATAAAACCAAGAAAATACAGTAACTTAGGAAAAATATTATTCATAATTGTTTATCCTATTATCTTGAGATAAAAATTGGGGTGACTTTTAGTATTCTTTTTTCTGATTCATAGGTTATGACATACAATCAAATATACATATCTATATAAATACATTACTTATATCCATGCTAATATACATATATTAATATAAGAACTATCAAATTCTACTGCTTTCTTCTTCCCATGAGTTTCCCAGAGGAAACTCTTACCCATTAATCTGGATGTTTTATTTTTGTGTGGCAGCAGCTCCAATTTAGTAATACTCCTGAATTCTTTCCTTTTTTGGCTTCCCCAGTGGAGCAGAAGTGACCTGTATATTTGTGCATTTGCAATAAGATCCTGGGGGTGTTGAGCTCTCTGCTTTTCTTTTGGGGTCTGCTTGCCTGTACTGATTATAATCTGGTCTGCTCCTTACAAGTGGCAAAGTAAGTTATAAAGGCTGTTTCTGTGTCTAGTGGGTACAACTGTCTAAGAAAAAGATGCAGCTATGGAAGAATATCATTGTCAGATGCCTAAGGCACTTCTCCTGTAGCTCTGAAAACAAGAAAACTTGCCTTCCCATCTCCACAGACCTGTTTCCTTGGTCTTCTGTAGCCTGTAAAGCGATGTGCTATTTTGTAGTCCACTCAGACACAAACACATGGTAGCACCATAAACCCAGACATTACCCTTCTTCCTTAAGAAAATAAACAAGGAAAAAAAGGCTCTTTCTCTTCATTTATTTCTTGGTTGGCCTTGGTTGCAGCATGAAAATCTACTGAGACAGAAGGGTCTGAAGAAAATCAAAATGTATGGTATTATAGAAGTCAGGAGTAGAGGATTTCCACAAAGGTTTGTTGGTGAAGCCAAATGCATTTGGTTAAAGAAGAAATAGAGTTGGAAAAAGAATATGAGATTAGTTCATAAGGAAGTAAATGGTGGCCTTGGTCTGTGATTTTCAGTGTGTTTCCTTGTATGATTAGAGGCTCCCTGCAAGTCCTGGGAAAGTAGCAGGGTGTAGCTGTCTGGGCACAACATGCTCAACTGCAGACTTCCTTCTATCCCAGAGTCACATAATGATTTTAAATTGCTGCTACAACAGGATACTTAATAAACTAACATTGACATGCTATTAGTATATGATGACCCTTCTAAGAAGGAGTAGAATGAGGTAAAATGAACCCAAACCAATTCTTTGCTCAGGGCAAATGGGTGAAACAATAGGATGATGTGCAGAGAGAAATCTTTTTGTTCTCAAATTATAAGAACTTTGACATTTGTACTACTCCAATAACATGTCAGTTTTCTATCTGAAGAAACCACACCAATGACAAGCCATTTCTTTTAACACATTAACATAAAACTATGATAGAGTACTATTGCCTTACCCACTTGAGTTTCTCATACTTGCTGTTGTAGACACAAAATCCCGGTAGTTGTGGGCTACAAAAATAATTGATCAGCTAATTAAAACATTTCATGGAGGAGCTAAATGCATATTGGTAATGAATGAGAAAAAAATATGAATTTCTTGCTTAAGAAGGATAAGATATGGTGGACAAAGACAATATTTAGAAGCTTTTTGGATTTTTTTGTTTGTTTTTTGGTGCCAGTACTGGAGCTTGAACTTAGGGCCTGGGTGCTTACTGTCCTTTCGATTTTCTTGCTCAATTCTTGGTACTCTACCACTGAGCCACATCTCCACTTAGGAGCTTCTTGAATTTTGTGCTCACATCTTTACAGGCTTTTGGCTATTTTGTTTTCCAAATTAGTAGGGAAACAGGACAACTTAAATAATTGTATTTGTGTTTTTGTATTTTAAAATTAGATGAGACAATGCCAAAGGAGACTGTGTTATACTATCAAAGAATCATTAAGAGCACAGGGGTTAGAAAGATGAACTTGGGCTCAAACTTGGACTATGCAGACTTGTTCTAATTATTAACTTTTAGTTTCTCCATCTGTCCAGTGGGGATAACTACAGTTTTTTTTTTATCATGATAATAACTTATGTATATAGAGCTACATAAATAGTTAGATATGAAATAGGTAGATATAGTTAGAAATAGATATGAAATAGGCAATAGTACTGTATCAGTTTTAAGTTAATGTGTTAAAAGAAATGGCTTGTTACTAGTGCGGTTTCTTCAGATGGAAAACTGACATGTTATTGGGGTAGTACAAGACATACTCAGTAAAATTTGCTTGAAGATACAAATTTACTATTTATTGATGTTGAAAACAATTTCTGCTTCCCTGGATATTCTCTGGATATTTAGAACAAAGGAAGATGGAGCAGCAAATTCCTTGATTAAATGAAGGACTGGAGCTTTTTGCTTGAACAGTAAATAGTATGAGTCAGGGAAAAGTGGCTTGATTGGATTTGCAGTGTTTACATTTACTGATGTTTACATCTATCCAGGAGCTGTAGTCAAAAGTCAATCTAGCAATCTAGGCCAGAGGACAAGGCAACAGTCCAAACAAGTTAGATGCAATAAACTGATCAGATTGTGGAGAGAATACATATGGAAGACTACTGATAGAAGTAGCAAGCTTTAAGAAGGGTTTTGTTTTGTTTTTTACTTCTGAATTTTTGTTTTTCTCAGGGCTTCATCCTGCCCCTTTGAACCATGTCTGCTACGAACACTCCAAGTTCCAAAGTGTACAGAAGATTCTTTATAGATGTTGAATTAAATCTATATTTTCCTTTCCTTTTTCCTACCATTACAAATTAAATATCAACAACAGAGTCAACTTAGTCATTTAGGTTAGAATCCCTTAGCTTATTCATTTGAAAGGCTTTTTGCCCCTTCATTTTATTAATATTTTTCCTCTATTTCAATATTATCTCTTAATTAGTGTCCCCTTTCACATCTCATAATAATATTCTTGTGAGAAAAAAACAACAACTTTAACTTTTGCTTTCAAGGAGTCCTAAAATTGAGCAGTTCAAAGAAGACCTTCATATGCATTGTTCCGAAAACTGTAAATTCTATGTAATTTGGAATATGGTTGCATTATTATAATTAACTATTTTTAAAGATCACTAAATAGTAATGGTCTTGACTTTCTAGATCACACATTTCCTGGAGGAGATAAAGCTCTCATGAATCATCAAATAATACTCTCTCTATTTTTTTAAATACTACCATTATCATGTTTTGTGATTTTTGCATTCATTTATACTTGTGAAATACTTTTATAAAAGTTACAAACACATGCATACATAATATAGACAGAGGTCTAATACAAAATGCTTCAGAGACAAGAAAAATAATCACGATTTAACCACGACTAGATATTATCCTGGGTACAGTAAACAAGTATAATAGCAAATTACTTGCTTTTAACAGAGTTTTCAAAGCTTATTGTTGTATGTTCCACCTTCATCTCCTTTGATTTTGTTTCCTATTTTGTACTCGATGTTATTTATTTCTCAGTTATTCTGATTCTTGTGTTCTTTTTCAATTTCCCATAAATGGTTCCCCTCTCCTCCCTTCAGTATTTCTCATCTTGGAGGTAGAACACAGCAGCCAGGACCTGAGCAATAGAGGCTGGAATTGGGGCTAAGCCAAAAGCTAGCATGGATAGAAACCCAGCAATTTGGCAAAGCTTTGAAAAATAGAGGTCAAAAGATGTCTGTTTCTACATACAGTCCCAACAAGATGACCAAACTCTGACCATCACTGCCACAACTATCCGCAGTCATGGAGCTTTCCTGAAGGGACAGAGGGGACATCCATTATATCTAATTAACATTGAGACCAAACTCACTTCTAAGGGCTGTTTCAGGCTGCTTATAAATAGATGGCCAATGACCAAACCACAATCTTTCAACTTCCCCCAACTTTGCTTCCTTAGTCATAAGTTGGTGTTTTTCCCAAGCCATCATATATAGAAACACCAAATCAAAAAAAAAAGATAAATGATCTATCCATACTGGTCATTGGTACTTGATCCCAGATTATATGGAGAGAGAAAGAAAGAGAGAGAGAGAGGGAAAGAGATAGCGAGAGGTCTCCCTTTTATTTATTTTTATTTATTTATTTTTATTTGTTATTTTTTTGGTGGGTCATGGGGCCTGAACTCTGGGCCTAGACACTGTGCCTCAGCTCTTCAGCTCTTCAGGCTAGTGCTCTACTACTTGAGCCACAGCACCACTTCCTCCCTTTTATTTTAATATGCTTCCATTCCATCAACAGAAGTATATTATTTCAGGACATGAAAGTTGATCCCATGTAAGAGCCGAGCCCTGATGAGCTGGGAGGCCACACAGTCTGATCTGGAACAGTCTGATCACAAGGGTGGTTTGGAGTCTTACACTCCATGGAAGGATGTGATCAATGCACTTTTATTTTGATTCTCTCCATGAAGGAGTTTATGTTTCACTTCAGTGACTGTAATAGGATTCTGTTTTTACTCTTCTGGTGAACTACACAATCCTCTGAGAAAATGAGCTGAAGTTTACTGACATGTGTTTTTTTTTTCTTGAGATGTAAATAAAAATGCTATGATTTAAAGTCCTTTCAACTTTTCTTCTTGGTAATCTTGATGTTTCTGTCACGGTGGGAACTAACAATTTTCTGCATAACTAAAAGTGAATAAAGATGAGGCGGAATAAGTGTTAGTCAGTGTTTTTGTGGTCCTTTCATCAGCAGAAGGATATGGCAAAATAATACTAAGCGTATAATTTTCTGTCATGTGTTATTTTAGTGATTAGCACCTCTAGAGCCTTCTCATTGCTAGAAAAGCAAGATGCTGAGGGATGTGGTGTGAAGTTTAACTTTAATGCACAGACAACTTCAGCCTATCATTACTTCTCAGTCCTTATGGAAACAACTTTTTTTTCCCTTTTAGTATGATTTGGGGGCCATGGTATTTATGATGATTGTTCTATGGCTAACTTAATTATTAATTACTAAATACTCAATAGGTACATGCATTGATCAGGAAAACAAAGGAGACTATATATAGCTTTGTCTTCCTTGTTACTGCTAAATATAGAAATGACTAATTTTATATCACTGAATAGAGCATTAACCATTAACTGAGAAACTTGTTATAGTAATTTAAAAACTAAAGTTAAGGCTTTAAGATGTAGGGAAAGGTATTTGGAGTATATAAAATTATGAAGCCATATCTTCTTAAAAATCTTCCATTTCTATTAAGCACAACATTTCAGGAATTGAAGCTTCTTCATTAAAAAGCATACATGTAGAAGATATTCAAATAGAATGACTGAAATCTTTTTTTTCTCTGTAGTCCAATATCTTAAATCCTGTTTTGAATTTTTTTTCCAGTTCTTCATTTGGCATTATTATCTATTCATGTCCCACATCAGAGATGTGCTCAACAAAGAAAATCTGGCAGCTCTATGTTTTGTGTGAAATAGAGCTTGACTTTTTGAATCCAGTGATTTATCTGGGCCATCTAGATGACTGCTTTTTGCAATATTGAATCAGATGGGAAGTTAATTTAATTTTATTATTAAGATGGATGGAAATGCCAGATGCATCATTTTTGACATTGTTATTCAACCAAGGACCACAGATAAAATTCAAAATTATATATAACTTTGTATCAAATGCTAGAACCACTATATTATTTTCAAACACTCGCACTAAATTCTCATTTTTTAAAATCTCTGTATGCCTGGAACTTCATATAATACCAAATGCACAGTAGGAACCAAATATACATTTTTAAAATTAATTTTTATTTTATTTTATTTTTTATTGTGAAAATACTGTACAGAGGGGTTACAATTACATGAGCAAGATAATGAGTACATTTCTTATCAAGCATTATAGCCTCCTCCTCAAATATACATTTTTTAAACTGAACTTCTGTTGAACTGAATGTTTCGTGAGTTTTTTCACCTGAACATTTCATCTTCCATAGAGATGGACTAATGAATTCATATGTAATTTTTAATGAGAGCCATAATTCTTATGAGGACAGCTAAGATGAAATAAGAAGGTTCTCGATTTACCAAAGGAAAAACAACAAAGCTGCCATTCCCAGCTGGGAATAATTCATATCAGCAACTTTCATTCACTGGCCCTCACATCAGATTATAATAGGAGATACTGACTAATCTTTTAGGAATAATCTGGATGTAAAGACCTGGTCAAAATCTAAACTTGGTAACTTAACCCCACTCAACCCTTCTCTGACTTTATTTTCTTATTTTTCCAAATCTACTTTAAATAAATAAAAAATATATGCTCTCCTTAATGTCTTTTCTAAATAAAAAGTAAGTTTACATTTTATAGGAGCTGTAGGGGTAGGTTTTGGTGGGGTTAATTGTGACATTTGCACACATGCTTACGATATAGCCTAGTCAATCTCAGCCCTGTATCAAGTCTCCCTTCCCCTCTTTTCCAAATACTCAATACTTTTTTTTAAATAGAAACTCTAAGTCCTGTTCAAGTGGATGCATTTGTAATTCTGCTCTTTGAGATGGATACACATTGTTTAAGAGACTCCTTATGATATGTCTTCACTATTAAGATACATTGAATAAGTGCGTAGTATTGCCCTTTAATTTCAGACTTTGAGGCTTAAGCTATTTCCCTAGGTATCCCAAAGATTCTCTGCTGACTCACTTAAACATGCAGCCAGTAGCAAATACAGACATTAATCGCAATGTTTACCCTCCCAACCTCACAGTATCACGCAGACCACCCTACACCTTACCTATAGTGAAGGATTCTCTTACCTGCTTGGAAATTGACTGGCTGTTGTGACGCATTCGACTTCCATTTGTACTCTCCTTTGTGTTATTTCCTCACTACAGCAAGTCACACTGAGGATAAAGCTTTCTAAGCTCTCGAGCAGATAGAAAGCCTCATTTAGTCACCTGGAGGTAACTGCCTGCTACTATTTCTAGAGACATTGCTGATCCCAGGTCTACAGTAGCCGCCTGTGCTTTCCCAGGAGGCCCCTCAGGTGCTGGCTGTTTCAATAGTTTACTAGCATTGAAATTCACGCTGTTATTTTTTTTCATGGTAATTAGCAAAGCTGTAAGATGAGAACTTTATGGGTTTCAGTCAAGGTAGGTTACTGTTGCATGAGGGACTTCCCCGCGGGGGGGGGGGGGCACCTTTTTTTTTTGACTGGAAAAGAAAACTGGATATTCATAAGGTATTTGCATAATAAATGTGAAGTTCCTTGAAAAGGTCTAGGATTTCCATCACAAGTTTCCTATGAGGTGCTAGGGGATATACAGATGTCTCATCTTAGTGCACCTCACCACAACTTAGAAGCAGAGATTGTTATTCATCTTTTTACTGATGGAGAAATTTCAGGGATTTGTGTAGAGCTCAAGTAAGGAATCTGGGCTGGACTGATTTTGAAATACATTATTCCCCACTCCCTATCATGCTATGTACATACTATTCTGATTTAACACAGATAGATTTTAGATAGATGATTGTTGGAATTAGTAGTAGTAGGAAAACCTTTGAAGATAGAATGGAACAAAACCTTAATTATGTGTACTCTACAGGAGGCAAAGTAAATAGACTTTAAAAAAATACAAGTGCAATAGTACACTCTTTAGAGTCTAAAAAATGTTTGTGGCCTTGATCCTACCTAATGGCCTAATTCCCTACCTGTAAATTTATCTTAATGAAATGACTTCAATAAATGAAAAGTAAGTAGGCAAAAAGATTTTCTTTACAACATTAGAGTAGGAAAAAATCAGAAGCAACTTAAACACACATCAATAACCCAAAGGATAAGTAAATTATGGCACATCAGTGGGAGCTAATTGTCTAATTTTCCCTCTTCCTGAAACATTTATTTACCTTCTTATTGGGTCTTCTTAATCTGCCTTTAAATGTGCCATGATATTTCTCATATTAAACTGAAAGCCAAACAAATAAAAAAGTCCTCCTCCTCCAGCTACCATTCCTTTTTGTTACTTTAGTCTCAAACAAAACATCACATTATCCATATCTGGTTCTTTTTTTCCTTCCTTTTCCTATGAACTCATATTGTAGACAGTCTTAGAACAGCGGGAAGATCCCTGTGTGTCAGGTCTAGCCTCTCATTCTAATAAACACAAATAAAAATAACTAAAATGTAGGAAAGGAGTTTAATCAAAATGGCCGTTTGGGGAAGAAGGAAATTAAACATTTAAGCTTAGCTTTCTAGCTATTGACTTGAACTTCTGGCTTAAACAGAGTCAGAATTGGGGGATAGGGATAATTAAACAGCCTCTGTTCAACTGTGGTCTGGTTGATCATGATCACCATTCTGGTCCTGCAAAATGGCCCTAGAGGCATCCTTATCACTCAAGAAACAATCCGGTTTCTAGGAGAGGATTGCCCTTGCTTAAAGTGGGTAATGTCATCATGGAGTGATCACCTGTGAGGCTATGCTCTTCCTGGAATGCAAGGTGACTGCAATGTTAGGGCAATGACTACAGACTTTCAGGGGTCTGAGAAAGGATGTAGTCAAAGCTAAGGCAACATACTTCAGTGACCTTTCCTCTGTTTTTAGATACACACGCCTTGAATGATTACTATGTCTATGTGCAGAGTTAAGGAGGAGACACGGGAGCATGAAGGCAGATATGTCAGCTTCCATCCTGGCATTCTTGTGCCCACAAATGAAGAGCCAATGAGAGCCTAATGAGAAGTCAGTGGTTTGTAGCACTAACTCCTTCTAAGTAACCATTACAGTACTGGCTAAATGAGCACTGTACTGTACACAGTACAATATCTAGTGGTCAGTCCTCTATTCTCATCTTAGTCTGTCAGCAGACTTGGACACAGAGCTTTCCTTCTTCTCCTTGATTCTCTCCCCTTAGTAGGTCTTCCGGATACCTGATTTTCTTCAGGTTGGCTGTTCCTTTTCAAGTCTACTTTATTTGTCTTTACCTTTGGGATAGCCCATGGTTCAAGGCTTGGTTTATTCTGTTTCTCTAAACTACAGCCTCAAATTAACCAGGGACCCTCCCTTCTTCAGAATTCAAGCTTGCCCATACAATTGCATACTTGACATACTTGACTAACTTCATCTTTTCCACATTCAACCCCTGACTCCTGCCCTGCCCACTTCTTCACCAAATCTGTTCCTCTTCATTTCTCATCCTCAGCCTAAACTGGCAACCCTTTATCTATGTGTTCAGGTTAAAACCAACCAACCAGTCTGCGCTCACTTGCTCAGTACATATACTAAAAAAAAAAACAAAAAAACAAAACCAAAAAACACAAAACCAAAAATGAACGACAACAAAAACTCCAAACATCATTCTAATCATCTTTCCTTCTTTCAAATCCGACAGTTGGTAATTAAATCAGCTCCTCCTTTGAACAATATTCCAAATAAGGTCACTTCTGCTCATGTCTACCACTGTACCCTAATTTCCACACTAATTGACATCCTATTCTCTTTCTCTCTCTGCCCTGCACAGATGATTTTCCTCACAGAGCTAGAACAAATTATCATTATATAACTTAGGCAGATTTGAACTCATAATCTTCCCACAGCCTCCCTAGTGTCTGGCTCAGAATGACTTTGTTTTTCTAGCCATACATCATATCATGGCAGTACTTTCCTAAATCTTCTGGGTGATTTTTTATTCTTATTTACAAAGCAACTTTACCATCTGACAGGGCCTACTTGGTCTCCTAACAGCAGCTCTTTGCCTCCCATCTTCCATTACCCTACCTTTTATTCTTTAAATACATCCAGGTCCCTGTGGCCTCAGGTGTTGGTCTGGACTATCTCACTGTTAGAAATGCTCTTCCTCAGACACCTGCAGGGCTCAGTCATTTGCTCTATTTGAGTTTCGGCTCTAGCACTGCCTTGGCAGAAATGCTTTCACCTAACCAGATTATTTTAAATATCATCTTGCATGTCACTGTCTCCTTCTTTACCCCGTGTGATGACTTTTCTCACTGCACATTTCATCTGTGACATGTTACAGAGTACCTACTAGAAGGAATGATTTGGGAACTTTTGCTTCCTGATGATCCACAGTATCTAGACAACACTTGGCTCATGGCAAAGGCTCAAGAAATAGCTTTTGAATGAATGAACAAAGCAGATCTGCAATTGATTAGTGGGGAAAATAAGCATAATTCAAAGTAAAGTATATACTTGTGTAACTGCATAAGTATGTTAAGGTATATGATGATAGAAAACATTAAAAATAGTTGTAGTTGATGGAATGTGAGTAAAATGTTATATTGTTGGGTGACTTTCAAAGACTTTTATACTATAAAATTACCATGTATATCTGAGAAATTATAGCAGTTGACAGTTATACTGAATATAGCTGGTCTTTTAGAGGAATGAGTAGCTTCAACTACATGTATGGGAGGAAAATAACCACCGTGATTCCAGAGTTAATACCATCCTTGTTACACTTGAACATTATGTTCCATTCTGTATCATCCACCAGTTAAGTTCAACAACTCAGAGTCAGCTAATCTAGTCCGCAGCATAGCTCTTCTACTTAATAGGTACATGAACTTGACCTCTCAAGGTCAAGTCCTTATCTGAGGGGACATGGTAATTGACCTACGGTAGAGTGTTAAGGAGAGTGTTAATTGATATAATACTTTAAAGTGTATAGTTTGTTGTCTGGAACCTAATACATACTTAATAAATGTTATTCATTATTTGAGTTACTACTAACCTAGAAAGATATAATTGCTCCCATTTTACAGATAAGGACATTAAAATTCAAGGAGTTTCTTACCCCAATCCAATTGTGCAGAAACCAGCAAAGATTATTGCTTAGTCTGGAAAAGCATGCTTGGTTTCTTATCTAGATCATAATTAACCAATAGTGGCATCTCAGAAGTGATGTAAATTTCAAAATTTTGCTTTGCTGTTAGTTTATTTAAAATGTAGACAATAAAGGATAGTGACTTTCAAAATAATTTCAAACTTTTAAGTTTTAAGTAACTTTAAAGTGGTCACATAATATATGTTAAGAAAACACTACATTCTGTATATGTACTGACTTCTATTATGGGTCACAAGTGAATTTTATTTTCTCACTAGTGAATGACCTAACAATGTTTGAAGAAATGTGGGAGAAGCAGGTAATGAGTTTAGCCAGGTACATTGTCCTTAGACGACCTCACAGGTACCACAGGGAGATTCTGACGTTTCTGTGGAAGCTTTTTAATTCAGATGGAATCACATTTTTGAGACATATTGTGTAAAAGATGTTTATTGAGAAATCTAGTTGCAAACAATATAGAACTAATGTCAAAGTGACTACTTCACATGACCATGTAACCACCTAAATATTGAGAAAGGTCTGGCATAACCAGAATTTCCCCAATCTGGAAAATAGTTGTGTGTCTATTTCTATGAGTAACAAAGGAAGGAGCACCTTGACAAAGAATCTCTCCTGAGAGAAGTGAGGGCTGTGTCTCCAAAAAGGGGCTTCCGGATAATGGACTGGAGTCCGCTAAGTGGATATAAGGAGTGAAATGAAAGGGAAGTGAAGAGTAAAGCAAGTTCAGACTTGCCCCAGGACTCTGGAGAAATGAAGCTGAAACAAAGACAAACCACACTCCTAACGCACACACACACACACACACACACACACACACACACACACACACACACACACACACACACACACACACACACACACACACACACACACCACTGTATTTGGGTACTTAATGTAACCAAGGGTGTCAGACGGGAGAGGAATGCCTTCCATTGATGCACATGGTGAAGAGCTTCTCCCAGTGGAGTTGAAGCCAGTGTATCAGCACACACATCCTCAGTGCTGGAGCCTCAGTAGCAGCCAGAGAAGAATGTCCTCAGTGCAGGGAGCAAAGGTGTCAGCATCAGACCTAGAAGTTTTGACACAGCCACCGGCAGATATTACCACTGCCAACAGTGATTGCAATTTCATAAACATAGGAGACTCCAGAGCAAGTGACTCAGTATGAGCAGATGAACCTTTGTCTTGCATCTGTCATGCAAAACTAAAAGAACTGTGCTCCTTGAGAAAAAGCTGGGGTCTTTTAGTGATTCCTGACAAATAGCAGATTGAAGAAGTGAAGGGGGCTAGAGTTGTGGTGACAGTCAATGTGCAGTGGGTGAGGAAGTGGGTGGCAAGGGACAATCTCTCTTAGAAGGCCAGATTTATGGCCATACTGGAATGGGTAGGGTTATAAGAGGAGTTTTGTTTGTTTACATTTGAAATGTCATATACTCCAACATGCTATTCTCACTGTTACCTTTGAATTCATTCACTTTCATTTAGATTTGTTTACTTATGTATTGGTTGTTTGATTGACTGATAATACTGGAATTGAATTCATACCTTTGCCCAGGCAGACTCTATGTATTGAGCCATATTCCAATCTCCTTGCATCTCAGTTTAAGTGACTCTTATCCTAGCTTCTTTTGTTATACCCTCAATTTAAAAGCAATTAAGTTTCCTATTCCCTAACCAGAAATTCTTTCCAAATAAAACTATTACAAAATATTTCTTAACATCTCAAGAAAGGTCATGTAAGTAGTTAGGATGTTAGAATAGTTTTAGAACACAATAAGAGATGAAATCTATCTTTGATGATTTTTCTAGCAGGCCATGAATGAACATTTCACAGTAGTTCTGGAATAAAAGCCATTTCTCATCCATTGAATATAGAAGAGCAACTTTGTGCTTATGATTATTAACTCAACAGAATTCTCTTGAGTACATTATTTTTTCAAGAATCATGTGATAAAAATGTAGCTGGTCATTCATTATTCATAAATGATCAGAATGTATATAAAATTATTTCTGTTTGTATTGTATGTATACTAGAGAAATACATGAGTACTTCAGAATTTATTATTCCATTTATTCTGAAGGCCAATGACAATATCAGTGTTTATTACCAACCATACAATTATCCTTAATGTAAAAAAGAAACAAATCTCAAACATTTTGGTTATCAAATGTATCCTACTTGATCTACATTCTTTCCAGTGTTTCATTTTTGAGCCTTGCTGGTTGTTATGCATTTTCCAGGAATTGTTAAATAACAATTTAAAAAAAATTAGTGAGTCTAATGTGTTCAAAATGTGTTTTGTAAATTTTGGTAGCAGTTAATGTGTTTTCCTTTCTATCTGATGAGCCTGACAAGTGCAATGAAAGTGATTTTATATAAACTGAATCAGGGTATGCATTTTTTCCATATTATAGTTTTCTCAGCCATGTAAACAAATATTGGCTCTGTGACAGTGAATTAGAGTGCCAATTAGTATGCTTACCTTTAAGGCAAAATAGATACTGGTAAGACAAAATAGATATTTGATCTGTAAATGTGTTTTGGTTTAACATAATCAGGAAATTTATCAGTGCTAAAAATAATCATGGGAACTAAGGAAAATTACATGCATTAGCAAATTTCTTTAACCTGTTCCATGCATCTGGCAATGTATCACAAAGATAGAAAACATGTTCTTCCCATTTGAGCATCTATATCACCAAAGGTTTACAATATATGTTAAATGCACCAGAAACTAAATAAACTGAATGCTACATAGGTTATGCAATCTTATAAAAGTAAAAGTCTAGTTTGATTTTTAAATTTAAGTTGGCTAATTAGAATAATAAAAAACACATAAAATGAGCAATAACTTCCAGGCACTGGTGGCTCATACTTGTCTGTAATCCTAATCAGGAGGCTGAGATCTGAGGATAGAAATTTGATACCAGTTTAGGGAGGATAGTTTATGAGACCCTTATCTCGAATTAACCACTAAAAAGTTAGAGGTGGTTCAAGTAGTAGCTCTTGCTATGTCCTAGTCACCATATATGCTTAAAATGAACACACCAATAGATCAACTCATCTCTGTAATAATCTCTTGCTGGATGTAAAAGGCACACACTGGTAGTTTCAGTGGTCAGGAGGTCGAGGCAGAAAGATTGTGAATTTGATTGTCAACCTAAGCTAACTAGGAGACATTCTCAAAACAACCAACCAAACTAACTCAAACCAAACCAACGAAAACAACAAATGAAAAGAAAAGAAACAACTTCACAGTGTGGGCACAATCAGTACCATTTACCAGTGAGGAAACTGAGGTTTGAGAGCATTAATAATTTCTAAAAGTCATGTGTCCATTAAGCTATGCACATTTATCTCCCTTCATGGACATTAATGATATTTATCAGCATAGAGATCATATATAAATTACTTTTTTGGGGGGGTCCAGTTGTGGGGCTTGAACTCTGGGCCTGGGCGCTGTCCCTCAGCTCTTCAGCTCAACACTAGTGCTCTACTACTTGAGCCACAGCGCCATTTCCGGCTTTTTTCTTTTTGCTTATGTGGTGCTGAGGAATCGAACCCAGGGCCTCAGCCATGCAAGGCAAGAGCTCTACCACTGAGCCACCTTCCCAGCCCCTATAAATTACTTTTAATCACTACTGTGACTTAGTAAAATGAGAGTTGTATGAAAACATTATATAACATCTATGTAAGGAGTTGTGAAGATTTAGGTTATAATTCTTGACCTTCTATTACCTGTAGAAGCTGAGCAGTACTTTATATCACTGGAGTTCAGCTTTCTTAATTTGACATGTCTGGAGTGAAACTCTATATTATTCTTTTTTGTTGTTGTTGTTGTTGGTGGTGGTTATGGGGTTTAACCTCAGAGCTTGGGTGTCATCACTGAGCTTTTTTATTCAAGACTAGCACTCTACCACTTTGAGCCACAGCTCTACTTCTGGTTTTCTGGTAGTTAATTGGAGATAAGAGTCACATGGACTTTCATGTGTGGGCTGGCTTTGAACCATGATCCTCAGAGGTTAGCCTCCTGAGTAGCTAGGATTACAGGCATGGGATTCTATAATCTCAAAGCCTATTGTGGTGATTAACGTTGTCAACTTGGCTGGGCCACAGGGTTCCCAGATATTTAGTCAAACATTATTCTTGTGTGTCTATGAAGACATTTCTGATTGAAATTACATTTGAATCAGGAGACTGGGTCGATTATATTCTCCAGTTTGCACAGGCTTTTTCCAGTTTATGGATGTAGAATAACTCTTGTCTGCTTCACTCTTTTGAGTGAAGTCCATCAGATTTGAACTCAGACTGGAATTTACACCATTGCCTGTCATGGTTATCAGAACTTTGGAGGCAGATTGAAATTATGTTTTAGATGCTTCTGATTAAAGACATAATTTCGGAGCCTTTATAAGCATGGGAGTCAATTTTGGATAATAAATCTCTCTATAACACCCCCCCCCCATTTCTATCTTCTCATGTTGTTTTTCACTCCAGAGAACCCAGACTACTGCAACCATCAAATAATACTGAAGATCATGATACATAGCTTTTCCAAAGATGTTAAGGATGAACTACTTCCCCTGTACCCTCCATGCACTTGGAGAGAGTTTTGGCTTCCTTTCTGAGGAGAGGAAGGGAAAGCAGATGGTACGGGGGTGTAGTAGAGTGCATGGTGACTACCAAATACAATATTTCTTAGAAATGTAAGCGTTGTCATTAACCAACATTGCGGACAGAATTATTGTACAACCTAAATACTTGTCACCTATGGCCTCAGCTCCCTCATCTAACAGCAACAACACACAAAAAAAATGGTCGTTTACATGAAGTTCACATTGAAAGAAAGCATAATGAATCCACATAATGACTTAATGACTCATAAGAAAAGACAGAATCAGCTATTTTAACAGCTGTCTTCACAAATATAATTTGTGAAATTGAAAAACTTTATTAGAATAATGTTTTTACAGATGCTCTTTCCTGATTCATTAAATACTATCCCAGCTACTCCATTGCCATTCTCCCAATCAGCCCCCAAAGTAACTAGAATTATAACATCAGGAAGACAACCTCCAGCGCTTGGCTCATGGTGGCTTTTTATACCGTTCCTGTGGGGGTCTACTTTGGGGATTCTAGGAAGATAAAAATGTCCATATGGAAACAGAATGAGGTCATACACATAAACTAAGGAAAGATAGTGTGGGAAGAAAAAGATTCTTCACCACACCCCATCACCTTTCAGAAGGCAAAGCAATTTCTTTTTTTCTAAAGTCCATTAAGAAATGTCTACATACTTGATGAGGAAATAGAAAACCACTGATCATTCTGGAGGTCTCTGCTCATTCATCTTCCTGACCACAGTTAGGATGGAAATTTGTGTGCATTCATGTATATGTGTGCATGCATAAGTTAAATTACATGGCAGAAACTAGTAAGAAAATTAAGGAAAAATTATCTCTTTGGGAAAAGGCAAGCATTTAGTGACTTGGGGATTCGAAATAGGGTCAGAGGGCTGGGCCATGGCTCAATGGTGGAGTGTTTGCATAGCACATGCAAAGCCCTGGGTTATATCTCCAGCACCATAGGAAGAATGAAAAGAAAGAAGAGAGGGTAGGAGATTAGGAAGAGGAGGAATATAGGACTAAAATCAATCTGTCACATGACACTGAGGGTATCTTCTTATATTTTATGATCTTGACGCCTCTATAATTTCATCTATCCTAGCATGTATGTGTGTATTTGTGTGTGTATATTTGTATATTTGTGTGTGTGTGTGTGTGTGTTTATTTGTACAACTCTAAATATGGGTCTTTAAATCTCATATGCTCTTTACTGGGAAGTTGCTTGCTTGGCTACTTCATTTTAGATTTTGAAGACCCCCTGTTGCAAAGCTATTAAGTAAGAAGTAAACTTACCCACCCTTTCATAGTCAAGCAATCCTGATATCCATATGGTTCAATGCAATTTAAGAAACTTTGCTCAAGGCCACACAAGAAGTTAATGACAGAAATGGGATTAGAGTATGTCTGTTTCTCTTCCTGGCTTCTACCATACCACCCACTGCCTTCACATCTAAAGACTGTCTGCTGACAGCCTGAACGACCTGAGAGCATGTTGCACTTCATGGCTGCTTGCAGTGCTGTTTGTAAGAACTCAAGTTTCAAGATGATTGTTGTTACAGGAGGAAAGCTTTATATTTTCAGATCATCCATTGTAAAAATTTGAAAACATAGTGCAATGGAAAAAACCAAAGATCTATTTCTATCCTATTTATATTTCTATTCACTACAAGATAGTGACTAGTATTTTATGTATCTTTCCCCAAGTATATTTTATCACACATAAATAAGATATTATATACACTTGACATGATTAAAGGCTTTTTCTTACAGAAACAGTCTTCTATTTATGATATAATCTTTTTCATTTAACAAATGACACCACTTTCCAGTTTTCAAAAGTATGGGCTTATTTTATTGTGTAAATATTTTAAAATTCATTTAATCAATACTGATTGGTGGCTATTTATGCTATTTCCAGGTTATCCTTTAGCCATTCTTTGGACAAACTTGTATTACCCTCTTATAACTTACAGAACTAAAATGATGGTCAAAGACTGTATTTTTTGAGGGATCTTTGGTGATTTTGACCCATTATCCTTCAGGGAGATTGTAAAGTATTCATTTTCACCAACAGTTTATTAGTGCATGCTAAGCACAGGTTCGACCACTGAGCTATATATCCTAACCCTGCTTGTCTCTTAATAGTACTTTTGTATGTTAAAGATCAGATGATTTATTTCAATTTCTACTGTCATTCTATGGTGGTGATTGTTCTTTCTCGATACATAAAATACCCAAATCAAGCAACTTAAGCATTCACTCATTTTTCAGAGAGCAAGTATGAACGATGATATGGGGATGGAACAAATATGGATGATAGAGACTTCTCCCTCAAAATGATGATCTGAAAAACCACATCAACTAATCTGAGACACAGGTCTATAGAGTTTATATGCATCATCTCTAATCTCTATAAGCAGATGGGGAGGCCATTATTATTGTTCTGATTGTATAGATTAGGCAACTGAGGTACATGTTGCATAGTAACAAACCACACATATATAGTATAGTTTAAGAGTAAACTGTGGTAATTTGACTAAAGAGCCTATGCTCTTAACCACTAGGCTAAAATTTATGTAGAATGTAATTGTATCAAAGTGTTAAGTTCTTTCTATGGTAACAGATAGGCCCTGAAGAATGGATGTGATCTCTCCTCTGACCAAGTGGTGTGAAAGCACTGAATTGATTCCTATGGCCTTCTTAGATCTGGTAGACTTCTTACTACTTTAGATCTGAGTTGACCAGCCAATTACAGATATGTCTTTAGGACGAGAGAAAAGCTGGAGAGTGATATCTACTCATTTGTCCTCTCATGCTGTTCATGCTGGCTGTCTAATGGGAGCCACCTGAAAGGGAAGCAATCTTGAACTGGATCTGAGCATCATTCTTTGCATTAGTAGTTTTGAGTATGGATGAATTCTCTCTCTACTTTTTCAATACAGTGTCACAACAAGTCTTTAAAATTCAGTGTCAGTACAAAATAGAATGACTGAATGTGATTAAGTCATCACAATGACATCATACAAAGGTGACACTTGTGATGGGTCTTCAATAATATGGAAAACTTCAGTCTAAAAGGAGAATCTTCCAGTGGAATTCACAGCACCATACATTGTGTGGATATCAAGAAAAGAATATTGTTTTGGAGATGGTGATCAGGAAATTAAGTCTGGTCAAAGAAATTACAGCAGATATGTCAGGAAAGAATAGCTAAGCAACAAAGATCAGGTCTCAATTGCCAAGAGTCTCAATTTCCAGGCCCAGAAATTTGAGCTTGACTTTGTAAGCTCTAGGAAACCACTGAAAGTGTATTCTTTATAAATGAATCCCCACATTTCTTTGTAGGTTCTGAGTAGAAAACTTCATTATCAGGGAGCTGGGAAGGTGGCTCAGTGGTAGAGCGCTTGCCTGGCATGCCTGAGGCCCTGGGTTCGATTCCTCAGCACTACATAAGCAAAAAGAAAAAACCCGGAAGTGGCGCTGTGACTCAAGTGGTAGAGCACTAGCCTTGAGCTGAAGAGCTGAGGGACAGTGTCCAGGCCCAGAGTTCAGGTCCCACGACCGGACCCCCCCCCCCCCAAAAAAAAAGAAAGAAAGAAAGAAAGAAAGAAAACTTCATTATCAGGTGGGTGCTGGTGGCTCATGCCTGTAATCCTAGCTACTCAGGAGGCTGAGATCTGAGGCTTATGTTTGAAGCCAGTTTAGGCAGGGAAATCTATGAGACTGTTATCTCCAGTGAATGACCAGAAAACCAGAAGGGGTGCTGTGGCTCAAAGAGTACTAGCCTTGAGCAAAAAAGCTAAAGGACAGTACTGAGACCTGAGTTCAAGATCTATGACAAACAACAAAAGAGAGAAAAAGAGAGGAGAGACAGGAGAGAGAGAGAGAGAGAGAGAGAGAGAGAGAGAGAGAGAGAGAGAGAGAGAGAGAGAGAGAGAGATGTAATTATCAACACATTTATATATCCTCTTAAATCTCAACATACCATGCTACTATCTGCTCCTTCTATAAACATACTGTATCATTTTATGCCCCTATATCTTTGTTTTGCTTATTCAGCTGAATTGTAACTGACAGCAACAATTTCTACTATCCAAAATTTCTACAGTTTATTTCTTTTTGCCTTACTTAATTGATATTAGGGTTTGAATATACACTATTTCTTCATGTGTTGAATGTCAGGTATTTTGTGATAGCAATGGAAAACCTGGTTCCTACAGCTGGTCTATGCCAGGATATAATTGAGACAGAACATAGTGTTTTGCACAAGGAAGATTTGGAAAATTACTGGTTTTTGTATCCCTTTATTAGGTGTGACTACATAGCATAATTATGACATAATCAGGGAAAGTTTATGCTTCCTTATAAAAGAGTCACTCAAGGAGAACTCTGCCTCTTTTTCTTTCATTGAATTCAGATGTGATGCTCAGAGATGTGACAGCCATTTAGCAACCATGAGGTAGAAGACATCAGGCTAGAAGATGCATGATAATGATAGCAAAACAAAGGAATGGGGTGTTATTAAATATGGCATCTAGCCATGATTGTTGCATAGGAAGAATTAAAAGTATTTGTCACCTAAGCCTCTATTTGAATTTTCCATTTCCTGTGTTTGAATGCTTTCCTAATGAACACAATCTCCCTGTTTGTTTTTTGGGGGTATTACTTTCATTTTTTAAATACAATTGATATGAACTGTGATCTTTTTGCTATAATAGATATGTTGAACTTGTTTCTCCAATCTAATTGAAATTTGTGTACATTACCAGTGTCTTCCCACTTTCCACACAATCTACTTGCCAATCTTTACCTTGGGCTTCAAATTTTGTTTTAATATATATGAAGTTCCTGGATGAAATGTTTCAGATATCTTCATCTTTATGCTTACTTTATTACAGATTCAGAATAAATGCTCAATTGATTAAATATAATTTCATGTATCAATATGAACAATTAATCTGAAAGTGAGAAAGAGAAAGTGATCATAAGAGTTAAATAAATACTGCTTAATATCTAACTTTCTTCAAAGGCATTCTATAATTTGGTTTTTAGATCTTAATAATAATTTTGTTGATTTTTTTTTTTTTTTTTTGTCGGTCGTGGGGCTTGAACTCTGGGCCTGGGCGTTGTCCCTCAGCTCTTCAGCTCAAGGTGAGCGCTCTACCACTTGAGCTACAGCGCCACTTCCAGTTTTCTGGTGGTTTATTGGAGATAGGAGTCTCACGGTCTTTCTTGCCCGGGCTGGCTTTGAACCGTGATCCTCAGATCTCAGCCTCCTGAGTAGCTAGGATTACAGGCGTGAGCCACCAGCGCCTGGCAATTTTGTTGATATTTTATCTAACTTGAATGAGACAGAATTTGGAATGCTACTGGGCTAATTTTCATCCTTTTTAGATAAACTTTGGACTAGAAGGCACACTAATAATCTGTTTTTTAGGACATTACACAAGAAAAGGATAAACAGCCACCAGCAGTAAGATAATACAACTGGACTCTTCAGTGATGCACGCTATCATGTTTCACTATTCACCAATTTCCACTTAGATTATTCCTCTGTAAATGTATCCAGGTAAGCATGTGCTAGGCTTAGCAAACCCTGAAGATCCACCCTGAAGTTATTTTTGGTAATTCAATCTCAATAAAAAAAAGTCATCTAAAATTAGTTGCTATTGTTGGATGAGATCACTCAAAACATAGAACTCCTACAATTTGCTTTGCAGAAGACATTTACAAAATATCAAGTGGTGAAACTGCCTAGTATATTTTCTAATACTGAGTAGTAATATTAAGAATATAGATACAGCTGGGCAATGGTAGCTCACGCCTGTGAATTCTAGCTACTCAAGAGGCTGAGATCTGAGAATCATGGTTCAAAGCCAACTTGGGCAGAAAAGTCCCTATGAGACTCATCTCCAATTAACTGCTCAAAAACCAGAAGTGGTGTTGTGGCTTAAAGTGGTACAGCACTAGCCTTGAGCAAAAAAGCTCAGTGACAGTGCTCAGGCCCTGAGTTCAAGCCCCACAACTGGCAAAAAGAAAAATAAAAAGAATATAGACACAATATAATTACTTCCACAGAGGTATTTCTATTACTTTATCAGGTCATGTGAGTTAATGGTAAAAGATTAGTGTGCATTCATTTCTTTTAGACTGACCAGTTAACTTTCTAAATTACTTGAGAACTAATATAAAAAACACAACTTTTTTTTAATCTCAAACTACCAGCAACAATATTGTTCTTATGTACAATTATGTGAACTTAAATTTTTTTTTGTTGGTTGGGGCTTGAACTCAGGGCCTGAGTGCTGTCCCTAAGCTCTTTCATTCAAGGATGGCACTCTACCACTTTGAACCATAGTGCTTCTTCCAGTTTTCTAGTGGTTAGTTGGAGAGAGGACTTTGCTGCTAGGCTCACCTTGACCCATCCTCAGATCTCAGCCTTTTGAATAAGTAGGATTACAGGCCTGAGCCACTGGTGTCCGGCAATGATGTGAAATTTATCTTTATTGCTTTTGTTTTCTTTTGGTAGTACTGGGGTTTGAGCTTAGGGTCTCACACTTGCTATTTTGATGTTGTACTATGGAGCCATGCCCCTGGCCCATAAGTCTGAAATTTGTATCAAAAACTTAAGTTGCCTAGAAATGACTACTAAAGAACATTTCTGTGACAAATGTGTTGAGAATTGAAGTAGTTTCTCCACCAGAATGTGAATGCCATGGTGAGAAATGTACCTCTCATTTTAAATGATAATGGAAATCTCAGAGCCATGCATATTTTCTCCTCTCAAAAGAGCAGCACAATTATGTGTCTGCCTTTCACAGAAAGACAAAAGCTCTCTGAATCAAACAGCTTTCAGATCTTGTAGGTAAGAAAACCAAACCTAATTGAAATGCACTATGGCAAATCGACTGCACAGCTTGTCAATGTTAACTAAGACTTGACTTAACTGATTATTCTGCTAAAGTGTAACACGTGTAAATGGATGTGCAGTGGAGCATCTAACCAAAAGTCAGTTTGCCCTCAGGTGTCATTGTGATTTCTCAGTGTGTCAAGGCAGACAGTGAAAGCTACAGTCACTGTGATAGGACATCACATAGATTAAAAACACAACGAGATCAATCTCTTCCATGAAAAGGTTAAATGTTTGAATTTGATGGGCACAGTTATGGCTGTTTTTGGAACCAATATAAAATTGACAGAGAGAGGTGCTGTTCTGAAGTATGAATATCAGGGGACATTATTATGAATGGACAGGTGCCTATAGAATGTGGCACGATCATCTCCTTTCTGTGTGGATTTTATGTCAGATGTTCAGTAAACATTTTTGCAAATACAGAAATGTGCAGGCAGTTTGGAAAGCCAAAGTAAGGCAGAGATCATCGTTATCCATAGTTTGATTGATGAAATAGGTTGAAGTGTGCATTTTCTAATACGTTTCATTGTTTTGAGAAACAACAAAAAGCAGCCCCACAGTGCTATAGCTGTTTGTAAGTGTTTCTGATAAACAACACCTTTAGAAGCTAGTTTTGGCTTCTACTCAGGACATGACAGGAATCTTAGAGAGGTCATTCTGGATTCAAAGTTTCTTCCATTGTATTTTTTCCAGATTCTTAAAGCCAATTAAGGTTGTTCTAGATATTTATGGTTATTAGTAACAGCATAATAAGTTATTAGGCCAAATTTTGTATGCCCTACTTCACTGAATTCTTCTAAAAATCTACCTGTAGTGAGTTTCAGCACCACGTCCATTCTTTCCAGGGAGGAAACTACAGATAAATGGTAGAAAGCACACTGGTAAGCCTGAGGTCTGACAGGTATAAGCAGTGGACATAAGACCCAACTCTTCTGCTAGAGACTTGGCCGTTATGTTTTCCCATACAGATTCTTTCTTGACTCAAAAACAGCAAAGAAAGCATAATTTTAGTGATTTCTGTTGAACATTGATATTTATGACTTTTCTTTTACTTCATTTTTCCATTGACTTCACTCATTCAACAACTCTTTCTATGGAGTAGGGCTGTGGCTCAAGGGTTAGAACACTTGCCTACCAAGCAAGAGGCTCTGAATCCAAACCCCAATACCACTAAGAAAGAAAGAAATGGGCTGGGTGTCAGTGGCTCACACCAATAATCTTGGCTGTTCAGGAAGCTGAGATCTGAGGATCATGATTAGAAGCCAGCCTGGGCAGGAAAGTCTGTGAGACTGTTAGCTCCAACTATTCACAGAAAAAGGTGTAAGTGGTGGCATGGCTCAAGTGGTAGAGCTCCAGCCTTGAGCAAAATGGAGCTTGGAGACAGCTTCTACAGCCAGAGTTCAAGCCCCAGGATTGGCAACAAACAAACAAACAAACAAACACCAAACAAACAAACAAAACAGGGTGGGGGGGATGGAAAAAAACTCTTAGAAATTATATTGTTCAACATGTTGGGATTATTAAACTGATCTCTGTCTTCTTCATAGGGATTTTATTCTTATTTTATTTTTTTGTGCAAGTCCCAGAGCTTGAACTCAGGGCTTGGACACTGTCCCTGGGCTTTTGTACTTGAGGATAGTTCTCTACCACTTAAACCATAGCTCCACATCTGACTTTTTGGTAGTTAACTGTAGGTAAGAGTCTCACAAACTTTGCTGGCCAGTCTGGCTTCAGTGACCCTCAGATCGAAGCCTCTTGGGTAGCTAGG
The DNA here is from genome assembly GCF_024711535.1 of Dipodomys merriami. Lineage (NCBI taxonomy): Eukaryota > Metazoa > Chordata > Mammalia > Rodentia > Heteromyidae > Dipodomys > Dipodomys merriami. Next base: position 30,739,058 of record NW_027202271.1, read on the forward strand.
ATTGCAGGTATGAGCCTCTGGTGCTGGCTCCTGCTATGCTTTTTAAAGGACTGTTTTAGCATTCAACTTTTCACCAGTTGATCTACACAGGTCATATATCTTCTATTCTCCCCACTTAATGAAGACCCCAGCGGTGTTAGATTAAAAAGGATAGAACAGAGTATTGTAAGATGCTATGGAACCACACACAGACCTTGGTGGCAGAGAGGGTGAAAGAATGCATAATGCATGAAGCAGTCTCACGGCCCTCGGGTCACACCCAAAAGGGCCAGCTTCAGAGATGCTGCAACTGCAGTTCCTTCCAGAACACGATCACTTTCATGAAACATTAACACTGATTTACTATCCCACATGGGCTCCTGTGAAAATGTTTTTGAGAAGAGGGAAAGGAAAAATCTACATGCCCACTCCATTTCATTCCCCAAGGAATGGGCTTATTTTCTGCCATGTGATCACCTCTAATAATATTATTGCACTTTTCGAAAGGATGGCTATGATTTCTCTAACCCACATTTCCCATTTGAGAAAACTGCAATAACAATTAACTATTAATGACATGAAGAAAATAAGCTTCCTTTTCCCTTGGCAGTCTGTCACACAACTCAGCTGGTAGCTGGAGGAGGTTATCAGACGAAAAGAACGCTCTTCATAAAAGTGCCCTGCTTAAGGGCGAAATTAGCAAAATAAATGCTTTCTGTATTATTATTGCAGATGTTTTGCATTTACATGAATCCCAGAAAGATTAAAATTGTTATTGAATAGAGTCAGCAATAGGAAACTTGCAGCCCCTGGATTTTTGAGTTGTCAAATTAATTTTTTTTTTTTTTGGCCAGGGGCTGATGGCTCACATATGTAATCCTAGCTACTCAGGCTGAGATGTGAGGATTGCAGTTTGAAGCCAGCCCAGGCAGGAAAGTCCATGAGACTTTTCTCTCCAATCAGGCCCCCCCCCCAGCCACCGCAAAAAAAAAAAAAAAAAAGCCAGAAGTTGAGTTCAAGTGGTAGAGTATTATCCTTGAGCACAAAAAGATCAGACTGGTTATTGCAAATAAGGGAAACCATGGGACCTATGTTTTTTTGGGCCTGGTTTGTTTAGGACAGCAGAAAAGGCCAAAAACTATGTATATATGACCATATAAGGGGACATGAAGTGAAATGAACCCCAAGATAGGGACACAAATATCTTTTTTCTTTCTTACTATTGTTTCTAACATATTTATAATGTACCATGTGATTTTTTTTTGTTTCTTTGTATGTTCCTCCCCCATGGTATAACCCCTGTTTTCACTGTATTTGATGTAGATGCCCTGCATCTTGTATATACATTTCTCTAATTGGGGGAGGGGAAGGGAAAAAACAAAATGCTTAAATAAGGATACAAGTTTACCTACTGTAACAATGAGATGTACAAAAGACTGTTGAAAACGAACTTTATAACTTCGGGGGGTGGGGTGGGGGAGTATAGTTGTGGAGGAGGGAGGGAAGGGATGGTAGGGGGAAAACAAAGGAGGAGGCAACAACGCTCAATAGGAAATGTACTTGTTACCTTGCTCATGTAACTGTAACCCCTCTGGACAGCATTTTACCAATAAAAAATGTAAAAAAAAACAAAACTGAATGCGTTTAACCCAGGAATGGTACAAGAACAAAGAACAAAATTATCTTCTCTCTTCAGTTTGATTGTTTGGTAAGGTAGATATTTTTGTTTCATCAGTATTTCGATGTCAGATTTATTTTGTTTTTGAGTCTGAGAGGGAAAAATAAAATCAGTATATTCATTGATATAATGTGCTGAAACTTGGAGATTATCTCAAAACCAGGTTTGGAAACCATTGCTGTCTCCAGGATCAGTTTATTTTTTGTTATTTGTTTGTTTGTTTTTTGAGCCACAGTGGCACTTCCGGTTTTCTGAGTGGTTTATTGGAGATAAGATTCTCACAGCCTTTCCTGCCCAGATCTCAGCCCCTTGGGTAACTAGGATTACAGGCGTGAGTCACCAGCACCCAGGTCCAGGATCTCTTGCTGTGGGTATTATGCCTTAGCATTTCAAATACAAGCAGGAAGAATTAAACTTTCCATTCTTCTGCTTCAATCCCTGAATCCATTATTGTGTTCATGGACATTGGCTAATGCTACAGTTTTGATAGGATTTCTTTCTAAATGTTGATACTGGGCTGAGCTCCTGTCGCTCATCCTTGAAATCCTAGTCACTACTATTTTAATCCTACCACAGTTTGAAGCTAGCCAGTCCTGGTAGAAAAGTCCTTGAGAATAACCAACAAAACCAGCAAAAACCTCATCTGGAAGTGTGGCTCAAGTGGAAGAGTATTAGCTAAACAGGAAAGCTCAACAAGTAACAGGCGCTGAACTCAAATCCTGGCATCAGGAAAAATAAAATGTTGCTATTCAATGCACAAAATGTTTCAGAAGGAAGTGAAGATCATGTTCTCTTGACAAAGCCTCCGGGAAGACAAAGGATAGGCCTTTGGGAAATGTGAAAAATGCTGTTTATGAAGATAGATATTTTGAACTTAAATCTGCTCGACAATTCTTTAAACGGTCCCATCTCTTTTGCACAATGCATTGTCTTTTAAATCTCATGAGTAGTGTGTTCCTTCAAATGTGAAAAGTTAGGGTTTTCAATTTTTAGGCATCATAGAGCAGCAGAGACTGATTTACTCTTCTGCCTTAAAGAAACATTAAAAACTAGACAAAATCCAGGCAGCATGGGTGTTCAGACACCAGGACGCAGACAGCACAGGATGATGATCCTCCAGAGACTCAGTGGGGTAAGGCAACATTCGGCATTCACCACCCAGTACCTGTGTACAATGTGTTTTTGATGCTCTGGCTAGTTAAATTAGCAATTATTTCCAGCCCTGTATAGGTCTGAAGAATGTTCACTGTTCCTCTCTTACTCCCCTCTACCACCCCTATCAGAAGGATTCCTTCTACCCTTGTACTTCTCTGGACTCAGTTGAAGACTCCAGAAGAACCATCTGAAGCAATCTCTTCCTTCTCTCTCTCTTCTCCCCTCCCCACCCTCTCTTTGTGTCAACTTTTCTTACGCTCTTGATGTTTAGTACTCTGCCCTGAGAATTCTGGCTTCCTGGAGTTTCTGAATATTGAACTTAGTGGATGTCTGGGTTCTGGGCAGATTCTTCTTGTCTTCAGTCAGTGAGCTGAGGGGAGGTGATTTGCTAAGGTACTAATTCGTACACTTGGTTTTCCATGACTTAATGTTTGGGAGTTGCCAACAGTGAGTTCACAAACTTGTATGTAGGAATGCTAACTGGGTCTCAACTTTGTGAAATATGTCTGCCAGCAGCGTGGCAGGCTGTTGGAGTGGAGGGAGATGGCCAAGATTTTCTCTGGTTCCATTGTCTGCATTGTGCTCTTAAAGCACATAAAAACAAACAATGGGCTGGATTTACCCTGTGGGTTGTAGGTTGACAACCCCTGCTCTAGCTTAAACTTTGCTCTGTTCTTACCAACAAAGTGCAGTGTAAATCTGGAAAGAATTAAATTGGTTTAAAATAACCAAACTACTTGCAAACTTAAAAACAGCACAAAAATTCTAAATATTTAAAGAATAAAAGTACCCAACACTCTACAAGGTAAAATTTGTACTGCTTAGAATTCAATAAAAAAATTGTAGGGTATGCAAAGCATCAGGAAAATACTATTTATGTTATAGGGAAAATAGACAAAAAAAACAAGAAATGATAGATGGTAGAATCTGTAGACAGTGTCAAAACAGTTATTATATCTGCACTCAATATTCTCAGGTAGAGAAAGGCATGAGTAATGTAAGGAGAGATTTGGAAGACATCAAAAGACTCAAGAATCATATCCACAGATAAGAAAATCAGTGTCCAGAATAAAAGACACAGTGAATGAGATTAACAACATATTAAAAATATAGAAAAATGGATGACTGCGATTGAGACAGATAGGAATTATCCAAAATGAAATACAGAGGGAAAAAGGACTGGAAAAAAATACCCAACCCCAGACCTTCAGCTATCAGGTCGCCTAATAAATTGGGGTGCCTGAAGAAATAATTGATGAAAAATTCCAGTTTAGTGAAAATCCTATAAGCTATGCCAGAAGTTCAAGAATCTAATGTAGAAGAAACACGAAGAAACACTGTCCCGTAGCATATTTTGTAGAAAATGGGTTTAAAATGTGGGCAGTCAGATAAGTCATGATTGAATTTACCATTAAAGAAGATGTTTAAGGAAATGCAAACACTTGAAATTATTTGTCTAGGGCTAAATGTATTATCATCCAATTGGAAACTTCAAAGAGAATATAGAGTTTCTAAGTAGTTTATATGTAATAAGCAATTTGCGTTGCTACTTCTGATTAAACTGATTTTTTTTTTGTTGGAAAAACTCATTTGTTCATGAATCTACTAATATTCATTCAACAAATGCTTGAGCTTTTATTTTGTAAAAGTACATTGGGACACATAAAAAATGAACTCAAGGCCAGCCTTTAGATACTTAAGAATCTAGTTCCTTCCAAGTACTCAGGCTGGAACAATTTTATAATTCTTTGGCAGATACACACATAGATTTTAGCTTCTCCTTGCCTGCTCCTTTATCACATTGCTCTGCACATGATATTACAACTAATTTAGAAGAATGCTCTTTCCTGAGTTATGTATGTCTTCATAAGTGTGAATTCATTCTCCAGGAAGGGTGGGTGGGTGGGTGGCATTGCTTGTGATAAAAATAGCTTTCTGTTTAGTCACCTTTTTAATTCATCCTTTGTTATCTCTAGCACAAATGTTTCCTGAAGCTTATCTAGAATTTTATGACAAATAATAAAAGTGACAGTCACACAGCAGTGGACAAATATTTATAAACAAATATGAAATGAGTGAACACAATCTAGAAGAATGACCTTTATAGAGGTATATATGCAAACAGGAAAATTAAATGAGCATTCTTCAAGAAAATGACCTTTAAACGTGCCCATTTACTATAGTAGTAGTCACTATCATAAAACAATGGAATCCATTAAATAATAAAGCATAAGATAACTCAGCTCAAGGACAGTATGCTACAGAAATCCAAAGGACTATACAGAAAATCCTTTTGGGTGAAGGAAGAAATTATTAGAAATTGTATTGTTTAATTATATTCTTATTTGATTCTTTAGAATTTTCTAAAGATGTCATATTTATAACATTCTCAAATGTTTCAAAATTTCACAATCTGTATTTCAGTTGTTGTCTATAACTTGTGCCACAATGAACTATCTGCATTAGAAATAATCATTTGAATGCTCTTTGTGCTATTATATATAGTATTGTATACAATGATGCTTCTGGGGCTGGGAAGGTGGCTCAGTGGTAGAGTGCTTGCCTTACATGCCTGAGACCCTGGGTTCGATTCTTCAGCACCACATAAGCAAAAAAAAAGAAAAAAAAAGCTGGAAGTGGCACTGTGGCACAAGTGGTAGAGCGCTAGCCTTGAGCTGAAGAGCTGAGGGACAGCGCCCAGGCCCAGATTTCAGGCCCCACTACTGGACTCAAAAAAAGAATCATTAAAGTCGTTACTTAAAAAAAAAAATGATGCTTCTTAGACTGAAAAAGATCAAGAGTGACTCTAAAGGGGATACCAGCTCCAAATGAATGTTTCAAGGAACTTCAGGATATTGCTTATTCAGTGCTATACTCCTTATGAAAGAAGAGATACATATTTTAAAAGATATTTTTTTATCAAAACAAGAGAGATAATGGATAAGACACACACACAAACATACCTTACTGCACCATTCAATTCATTTTCTCTGAGCCATGTCTCATTCTCTGGAACTGTTTTAGTTGTTTATGTCTTTATTACCCTTCTGCCCTCCAGGGAATGTGAAATTGTGAGTCAGGACACACACATAGAAACACACATATTCCTACCTGGCTCTATCCAGTGAATTAATTAATGCTGGCACTGGGGCTTGAACTCAGACTCTGAGTTCTCATTCCACGTTTTTATCTTATGGCTAGCACTCTTACCAACTGAGTCTACCTCCACCTCTAGCTTTTTGTTTGTTAATTGGAGATAAATGTCTCTTGGATTTGTCTACCTAGGCTGGTTGTAAACCTCAGTCTTCAGATCTCAGCCTCCTGATTAGCTTGAATTACAGGCATGGGCCACTGATGGGTATCTTGGTACAATCTATTATCCAGAAAGAAGGAAGGAATGGGAGAGGCAGGAGAGGAAGAAAATGTAGACAGGCAAGACAATGATAAAGCAAATATAAAATATTAACAATAGGCAAAGTTGGTGAAGGATTTATGGGAGTACTATTCTTATACTTTTCAGAAAGTCTGAAGTGACTTGAAAATAATAGTTGCAGAAGAATTCTAACATTACTAATCCAGTTAAATCAGTTCTGCGATCCTCCCACACCTACTCCTGATGTGCCCTCTTTAATCATTTCCTATTCAGTGACTCTCTTACCTTGCTTATTGGCTTTACGGTCCCAGATATGTATGTATTCAGAGTTGAGTCTGATCTCTCTCTTCTATTACAATAGTCCTGATATTTGTTGCAGTAGCCCTGAATAAAGTCTCTCTTCCTATTCTAGCAGGTATCAGGATAATTTTTTCTTTAACCATCCAAAGTAAATACCAGTTCAAAAGGACTGATGAGGCTGAGTTCTAATGGATTTTGCCTGTAATCTTGGATACTTAGAAGATGTAGAATAGGAAGATCTTAGTTCCAGACCAGTCCATATGCCCACCCCTCCCCCAAAAAATTCTCAAGACTTCATCTCAACAGAAAAAGCTGGTTACGGTGGTCCCTAACTGTTCTCCCAGATATGGACAAAATATAAATATAATATGAATAGAAGGATTGTGGTCCAGGTTTGGATGCTGGTCAAAAAGCAAGACCTTAAGGTAAAAATAACCAGAGCATAAAAGGCTGGAGGTGTGGCTCAAACAGTAGAATACCCACCATGCAATTGCAAGGCCTTGAACTCAAACCTCAGCACTGTAAGTATAATTAATAATGATGATGATGATGATAATAATAATCATAAATGAAAACAACAGTGAGTATTGTCCAAGAAAAGAAAAGCAATGTGTACCTTTCAAGAGAAAGAGATGTGTGAATATCTTTTTTCTTTTTGCTGGTCATGGGGCTTGAATGTAGGGCCTGGATGCTGCCCCTGAGTTTTTTTTTTTTTGTTTTGTTTTGTTTTTTTGTTTTGCTCAACACTAGTGCTCTACCACTTTGAGCCACAGTGCCACTTCTGGTTTTCTGCTAGTTAATTAGAGTTAAGAGTCTCACGGACTCTGAGTAGCTAGGATGACAGGCCTGAGCCACTGGCTACATCTCTCTTTTACATAAATGCAAACTGTGTTGAAATGATGATTCCTTTAATGCCTTGGCTGGATGCAGGAATAATTCTGACATGCTTGAGAATTGATGGCAGACTTGGTGAGGCTGGAGCACGCTGAGTGACAGGGAGAATGGGAGGGGCAAACAATCGCTGCTGAGTGCGGAAAACAGGTGTCCCCAGGCCTGGTTTCTTTAGTAATGTAGAGGGTTTCAAATTCTGATAGCGAAATCAGCCTTTGCATTCCAGGGAAGTTACTTATTTCATAAGGATTTATAGAACATCCCTTAAAGGGAAGGCAATACTGAACAGGTGGCACTTCAACCTGAACTGAAAACAGGCAGCTCAGAAAGTCACTTCAAACTTGAGCCAACTGCAATTATCAACTGGAATCAATCCGAGTGAATGGATTTCCAGAAAGACAGAAAGGTTTTTCCCTAGCTTACAGAGTGGGTCAGGTTTGCAAAACATACAAAGAAAAGAATGATGCTTTTCTGCATCATGGAAATAATTAGTTCATGCTGCCAGCAGGAAGATGAGTGGACATTAAGTGAAACCTGGGTTTTATTTTCTCTCAAATTAAAAAAGTGGGGGGGGGTAATGTTCATGAGAAACATGTGCATGCTCAGTACAAGATGGGCCAATTATTCATTTATTCATAATTTTGTGCCTCTGGTGTTGGACACATGGTGAGGAAGAAGCCAAAGCCGAACAAGAAGTGCCAGGATTCTCTTTGCAATTACTGAGCAAGCTGTGGAGCTGCCTCATTTCCAGTTCACCTTTATTTAAAAATGTCTGCCCACCTTGCAGACATGGCCTGAATAAATGCAGAGGAAGGAAATTAAATGAATCTATCCATCAATATGAAGATACGATTGTCAACAAAGACCTCCAAAGAATGAATTAATGTTTTTTTTTTTTGTACTAGGATTTGAATTCAGGGCCTTAAGTTTACTAGGCTGGCTTCAAATCCCTATCCTCCTAATCTCTGGGTATCTCAGATTATAAACATGTGCCATCATTCCAAAGTATTTGATTTTTTTTTTGAGATAATATCTCATTAATTAGGCTCCTGAATTTAAAACCTTCTTTCCCTTCCCTTCTATGTGGTGGGATGATAGATATGTGTCACCATGCCTGGCTAAAATTTTCTTTAACCTTTAGAAAATTATCTCTATGGAAAAAGATACTGACTTTTTATAATGATAATGGATTGAAATGTCCTCTCAGCCTTAACTAAGTAATTATTTAGAGTATCATCCTAATAAAACTAAAGTCATGGAGTTTGATAGCTTTGTAGACCAATTTTGTGTGTAGGGTTTTTTTTATCCTTGGATAGTACCAGTTGTCCCTTAATCCTAATAAAACAAAAACAAGTAAGAGCAAACAATTTTAGACTTATCTTCCTTTCCCCTAATTTTCTCCGTAGCCTTTTCCCCTGGCAACACAAAGTATACACATATGCAACACACACACACACACACACACACACACACACACACACACACACACACAATGTTATCTCTTCATGCAATAACATGGCCAGTATTTTAACTCAGAGGCTTAAGACCATCTTTTACTAAGATAGAAAGATTGCAACCGAAGAGGTGGTGTTGTAATAACACATTATTATTAAACTCAATTGTTATTATTTATGCAGTTATAACAATAAAAGAACTGATAATGGGTTGTTGTAGCACTTTCTGAAATTGACCGTCAGGCAAGCTGCGTGATGAGGGATACATCAGCCATTTGAAAACTTGGCACACTGCTGCCAGTTTTGCTCAACTTAAATTGAACCAGCCAGCCCAATTGACCCCCAAATCTCACAGAAAGCGTGGAAAGCAATTAGCAGGAAACTTGACTGGGATCTAATGCTGAGCCAGAGGCAGAATCACCAGCTTCTTTCTCTACATTCTCACATTGATCAGTAGCTATTTTATTATTATCTTTATACCATGCATTTACTACGTTGTGCTCTTTAGTCTCTTCTTAGCTTGGATCTATCTCATCTCCCTCCTCTCCATGTCCACTATACAGGACACAGAGTGAAGGGCTAGGCTTCCTGAAAGAACAAAGGAAGGGCTGACTATCCCTAAGGGAGGTGGTGGCTGCCCACCAGGGCTGGGTCTTCACCCAGGGGAGGGGAGGGCACCAGAGGTCTGACCAGAAGGCAATACCACAGCAACTAAGAGAGGGGCAGTGAGGCAGGACTAGCCAGAAAGGGGCTGCTCTTGATGTCTGACTGATGTCTGGCTATGACTGAGATGTTCCCTTCACATCTGCATATCACAAGAGCCTGGGGACTCTTGTTATATAAGCGGCCATGTCAAGGGAGGGCTAGGTTCTGTGGCAGGGCAGGAAGTGGCATCAACTTCACAGTGAAAGAAAGACCAGGGGAAGATCTCCAATGGGATTCCTTCTACCTGTGTGGACAAATGCCTTCCTCCCCAGTTCTTTCACTCACAGGACCCCTGGTGGTGATATCCTGCTGTCTACAAGAGGTTATAACCTAAGACAGCACTTCCTCTGGGAAGCAATCCCTGAGTTAGGTGTCTTTCGTGCGATGTCCTCCTTACATCCCTTTTTTTAGTCCTGCCCAGCACTTAGCATCTGAGTTGTAATTGCTTATGAGCCTCTTGAGGCAGAGGATGTACTTCATTCACTATTATGTCCTTAAGTCTCAGTGAGATGCCTGGAATACAGTACATGATATTTTTATTCTGCAATTAAAAATCCATACTTTTGAGCATGATGACTTTTTTAAGTGCAAGAACAATCATACAGTAAACTTTAGTGTCTCCATTAAGAAACTGAAGGGCAGAAGATACTATCACTTTTGTAAGATTACTAAATAAAAGTATACGTATTTTTTTCCTCAACAGAATAGAACAATATCATTCACGTGAAAATCTGAGCTTGAGTGTGGGCTCTCAAGTGTTGTTTCCCAAATGGATCCAGTTTCCCTGAGCAACACTGACCTAAGGTAGTTTGCTGGTGCCAACAGAAGCCAGTGTGGCTTGATATTACCTGCTGGGAGACCAGGATTCAATTGCAAATACTTGCCCCTTCCACAAGGGGGCATTTATGTACAAGTAAAGATGAAGAAACAGCATTCTAGGCATACTGTTTGGACAGGGGTGGCTGGAAGTGGCAACCATTAATGTCATCTGATGCCATGAATCTTTCTTGCACTATTCTAAGTGCTTTACTGCATTAACTTCTCCTAATAACTCTACCAGGAAGCCAAGAATTTTACTCAGGTTAACAGTCAAGAAAACTTGGATAGAAAGGATGAAGCTACTTGCCCCAAGAGGAGCAGACAGGATGTGAATCCAGACAGCTTATTTTGAGAGCACACGTTCACAGTCTGTACTATTTTGCAGCAGATTACACCTGCTTTTAAATGCACCTCTCATAACTTTATAGAGCATGGCTCTCTAAAGGCTGGGTGACAGTATCTCTGGCACTGTGCTTCCTTGTGGGGGCCTAGTAACCCTGTTGGATGCTTGCTTCCAATGGTGAGGAGTATGTATTTACCTACTCATGTGTCCCTGGGTATCTTCCACTGTGTCTGGCACAGAGAAAGTCCTCAGTAAATAGGAGAAAAAAAAACAATTGCTATAAAATAATCAACTAAGATAGCAGGGCTTCTGTGCTATTTTAGCAATGTCGGTGTCTTCAGCTTAAAAAATACCTCCACTTCCCTTTGACTGACTGTCTATATGCATATGTCTCTTGATTTAGATATATTATTAGTCTTCTTTTACAGGAATTATGTTTCTCTAGCACAATGGATTTTAAATGTTTTTTTTTTTAGGTCTGGCTTTTTCTGAAGCCTTTCGTGAATCTCTGCTAGAAAAGGAGAAATTGGGAGAAAGAGAAAAGAAGGGAGAAGGCAAGAAGGGTGTGGTAGGAGTAAGGAATCTTAGACTGTTACTGAGAAGAGAGCTGAAACTAAGTAACACCTTCCCTCCAATTAATCCGGAAATGGAATAGTGCTAATAGGGTGTGTGAGAGGAGTGAGGTGCAAACAGAAAGGTGATAATGGAGAAGGTGAGAAGAGGGTTGAGCTGGAGCATTCACACCATCTCCTCACGTCCCACTGAAGGGGGAGGGTGGCATGGACAACCAAGTGTGCTAATGAACCCATCTTGCTGTCATCCCTTCCCCACCCCTTTGCCTGCGAGCTCCTTGATATTTCTGTATAAGCACACTCAAGAAAAGCTTTCTTTCTATAAGGCATACTGAGCTAAGAATCTAGCCTTTTTATTCTTCACAAGAGATACGTAATTAGAGGCAAAGTGGACATGTATCTTGATGTCTCCACCTCCCCCCAAAAAATTCTGCTTGGAAATGCTCTGCTCAGTTAACCCATAAGTACCCCTGAACTTGTCAATCCCTGTGCCTCAAGGTTGGTTTGAAAATACAGATAGCATAAATGGATGCCGTGAATGACAGGAGCAGTTGCAAAGCTCTCTTGCTAGATCCATTTGTTCCAGAATTACAGCAACCCCTTACCTAGTACTCGTCAGGGACTTTCCTTAGGTCTGGAAGAGACCAAAAATCCTTTCGACCCTCCTCAAGACCTTACAGGATCTGATCCCTACTTTCCTTCCCCATTGTCAGTCACTACCTTCCCCAATGCTAGTATCCTGCTTTCTCTTCTAAGGTCACGCCAAGCTTCTTTCTGCCTCAGGGTCTTCATCCTTCTTCTCTTCCTTTCCTAGTGTTCTTCTGCTAGAAGCTTTTCATTGTATGTCCATTTAAATATACGCTCCTGGCTGAGAATGGTGGTATACAACTCTATTCCCAGCTACTCAGGAGGAGTAAGTAGGAGGATCACAGTCCCAAGCAAAAATATGAGACACTATCCAAATAATAACTGAAACAAAAAAAGTCTGGGGGTCTGGCTCAAGTGTGACAGGCTTGAATTCAAACCCCAGTGTGGTCAAACTAAAAACAAAAGCAAATGTTGACTCTCTAGAATAGGATGTTAGGTACAAGAGGACAGAGACCATGTTTTTCCAGTTCCTAGAATGTTGCAATGTACTTAGGTGCCTAGTAATAAAGAATAAGTATCTGTCTTAGTCTACTTGGGCTAAGAGAAACAACTATAAACTTGGTAGCTTATAAGCAACAACAAATTATTTCTCACAATTTTGGAGGCTTGAAGACCTAGATAAAGCGTTGGCAGATATAGTGTCTAATTAGGACCAGCTTTGTGATTCATAGACATCATCTTCACATGTCACATGTCTTCACAGGCCAGAAGGGCAAGAGAGCACTTCAGAATCAACCCCCCCTTTCTCTTTCTCTCTCTCTTTCCCTCTCTCTCTCGGCCTGGGCACTGTCTTTGAGCTGCTTCTGCTCAAGGCTAGCATTCTACCACTTGAGCCACAGCGCTGTTTCTGTTTATGTGGTATGGAGGAATTGAACCCAGGGCTTCGTGCATGCTAGGCAAGCACTCCACTATTAAGCCAACTTCCCAGCCCCCCAGAATGTCTTGTTTTTATAAAATCACTAGCCTTGTTCACAAAAATTTTGGCCTCATGACCTGCCAGAGTTCTTACATTCAGACACCAACACATGGCAGACTGGGTTTCATTATGTGAATTTGGGGTGTTAGGTAGTATTCATTCCTCTAACACCTATTAGTAGGATTATAATAGATAAGACAAATGACTACATAGAGGTATGCCTTGTTACCTTTGGTAGTTGAACACAGTGAACAGTATATAATATGCCTTAGAAATGAGGAGAGGAAATACCAGCCTAATATATGAATATCATTGTCAAGCATACCCTTGTCTGCACAGCCATTTTACTGCCCCCTTGATCTTCTTTCTCTTTTGCCCATATCTCTTCTTGTTTGTTTAGTTTCTCAATCCCTCAATGAATATTACTATATGTACTCCTAGGTCCACATGTAGATTGTTATACAGATTTCTGCAACTGAAAAAGTAGGTCTAAGAAGTTCTCTGTTGAGGATAAGTGGTTGGTTTCATTTATTTACTTTTTTTTTTGTCAGTCATGGGGATTGAACTTGGGGCCTGGGTACAGTCCCTGAGCTCTTTTTGCTCAAGGCTAGCACTCACACTGGTTTTCTGGTGATTAATTGGGGATAAGAGTCTCACAGACTTTTCCTGCCTTGGCTGGCTTTGAACTGCAATCCTCAGATCTCAAGCCTCCTGAGTAGGTAAGATTATAGATGTCATTTATTTTTTAATCTGTAAATTTCTACAATTCAAACCACAGGTTGTATAAAGGCAGAGACATGGCTCACAGGGCCACATTTCCAGGCTAACTCTTGGCCAAGTCAGGATTCTTTCTCCGTGTGTACTACTTTCTTACACATACTGGTTACAAAACTCTTCTTGCCAAGTTTTATTAGCTAGAAGAATGTGGTTACTTTCTATATTTACTCCAACTCTCATCTCCCCTAAATCTATCAGTAAGTGGTAGCTGAATCCAAAGTAGTTTGTCACAAAATGAATTCTCACAAAACAAATCAACTAACGATAGTGCCATCTGATGAAATTCTCTATTTCTCAACATTGAGGGAGGATGAATTGACCATGAAAGGCTAACCTGAACATGTAAGTCCGTTCTTCCAGTTTGTAATACTTATTCATCTGAACATAAACATTTGTTGAACATCTTCTGTGTTCTAGGCACCAGGCAAGGTGATGGAAACACAAAGTTGTATCTGATACATTTCCTTTACATCTTTAAGGATTTTGTAGTTTAAACCTATGAATGTGTAAGCCGAGTCTGTGATGAAGATAACACACAGAGAGACACAGACGGAGACACACCAGCTCCTCCCACACGATCAAGCTTTGTGTGGAAACAATGAATTCCATATCGCCATGACTGTGACTGGCACACAGTAGGTACTTAATACATGTTTGACAAATGAGTAAATGAATGAATGTACACCAGATGGTGCTCCTTGGGACATTTCCTGGAAGGGAGGTTGCCAGGGGTCTATTTGAGAATGATAGTGAAGGATGCATTTTGGACAATTCCCTCATGCCCACTCTCATCGGCCACTTTGTCATGAGTTACCCAGGGCTAAGGAAATGCTTGGGCTGTTAATAACCACTGATGAAATGTTTGTGAATGCATTTATTTATGTACTATGAAGGTATTTGTGATCACCTCTAAGCTTTCTCCCTGAGATATAGTTCAGACACTATAGTACTCGCCATAAGCAAGTACTGAGGCAAGTTGTCAAATCTCTTCTGAATGACTCTTTTGCACTGAGAAGGGCTTTGTGAATCATGATGCTCTGGCAAAAAGACCTTTAGCTCCAATTCATAAGACAGTCATCTCAGAAGCCTTGGCATTTGTAGTTGTCAATCAGCTGGTAGTGATGGCTGAATGCGGCACATGGTGAGGAAAGCCAGTCTCTTCCATGAGGACTTAAGAACTAAAACTGTTTTTCTACATTAGTATAAAGATTTTTGTGTGAGTCTGTACAAGTATTGAGGCTTGAACTTAGGACCTTATGTTCTCACTCAAGCTTTGCTCTACCACTTCAGCCATGTTTCTAGTCCTAGTATTTGTAAATGATTTTTTTGTATTGGTCCTGGGGCTTGAATTCAGGGCCTAAGTGCTATCCCAGAGTTTTTTCCCCCCTTTTTTGCTCAAGGCTAGCTAGCACTCTACCACTTGAGCTACAGCTCTACTTTCAGCTTTTTGTTAGGGGGAATAGTTTATTGGAGAGAAGAGACTCATGGACTTCCCTGCCCAGACTTTCTGCAAATCCTTTCAAAGAACAAATTAGGCTTGGTCCAGAAGTTCATTGGATATTGTTACTCCTATTTTAGCAAACAGAACTGAAGCTCAGATTGGTTAGGTGAATTACTCAAAAATCATAGTCTAAGAGTAAAGGAGTAGATCATAGTCTCAGAGTTTGTCTCTAGGTTCAGGAATCATTCTCCTACTCTATTCAAGACAGGAACAACAAGACAGGATCCATCCATGGAACCAGCAAGTACATAAAACATACAAAACTACCCCCTTGGGGAAGCATCAGGGACTAAGATTTTTGGCCATCACAGCAATCAGACATATTCATACATGATGTGTGAGTTAGAACAAGGTAGGTTATGCTATATAATAAAGGACCCCAGACTTTCAGAAGCTTTATCAATAAATAATCATTTCTCACTCATGCATTCCATGTACAAAGAAGTTCTGCTTAGTATGGGAGATTGTACCTTGACACATTTCCATAATCTTAAAATGTGTGCTTCGTTATATACTGGCTCTTAAAGATTCGGCCTGGATGTGATAAATGTCATTCCACATCTATTTTAGTGGTCAAAACAGTTCAGTGTCAAAGTCTGTTGTCAGTATGCTCCAAGAAAAGGGTGATGAATATCTGTGAACAATAGCCGCAGTCTCCCACAGTTACCCAAGCAACTCTCACTATCTTTCAAGTTATAAAGCTGGAGACAGCACCATTGGCAAGCTAGCACTTTTGAGCCTTAAAGTCAGTCACTGATTTCTCACCCAATTAGGCTATCAGCACTTTGTATTTCTGCCAGAGGATAGCTTTGGGCAGAATAGAATCACTTTGCCAGAGACAAAAAGAGAAAAGTTGTCCATCATTCTGAGTTTGCTGTGCATTTAAATGGCCTTCCTGAAATAGTTGAATTAAAGTAGCTATGAAAAACTTCAGAATTCTCATAGTTAGCACCTAGTTCCAAGCTCCATGAAGGCAAAGACTTTTCTTTTTCTTTCTTTCTTTCTTTCTTTCTTTCTTTCTTTCTTTCTTTCTTTCTTTCTTTCTTTCTTTCTTTCTTTCTTTCTTTCTTTCTTTCTTTCTTCCTTTCTTTCTTTTTCTTTCTTTATGTTGTTCGTGGGGCCTGAACTCAGGGCCTGGGCACTGTCCCTCAGCTCTTCAGCTCAAGGCTAGTGCTCTACCACTTAAGCCACAGCACCACTCTGGCTTTTTCTGCTTATGTGGGGCTGAGGAATCGAACCCACGGCCTCATGCATGTAAGGCAAGCACTCTACCACTGAGCCACCTTCCCAGCCCTCTTTTTAAATATATCTATTGTAAAGATATTGTACAGAGCGATTACAGTTACATAAGTAAGGTAATAACTACATTTCTTATCGAGTATTATTACTCCTCCTTTATTTTTCCCCTACCATCCCTTCCCTCCCCACCTCCCCAACTCCATCCTCCTCCCCACCCCCCTGCCAAAGTTATAAAGTTTATTTTCAACATAGTGTCTTGAACATCTCTTTGTTACAATGGGTCAACTGTATCCTTATTTCAGCATTTTGTTATTTCCCTTCCCCTCCCCAACTTAGAAAAATGTATATGAGAGATACAGGGCATGGGCTGGGAAGGTGGCTCAGTGGTAGAGCACTTGCCTTGCATGCTCAAGGCCCTGGGTTCGATTCCTCAGCACCACATAAGCAAAAAGAAAAAAGCCGGAAGTGGTGCTGTGGTTCAAGAGTGCTAGCCTTAAGCTGAAGAGCTGAGGGACAGCGCCCAGGCCCCACGACCGGACCCCCCCCCAAAAAAAAAGAGAGATGCAGGGCACCAGAATCAAATACAATGAAAGCAGGGGTTATACCATGGGGAAAGAACATACTAGAGAAACAAAAATCACATAGTATATTATAAGTACATTAAAAACAAAGATAAAATCTCTTGTGTCCCTATCTTGGGGTTCATTTCGCTTAGCATTATCCTATATGGTTATATGTACATAGCTTTTGACATTTTCTGCTTGTTCTAGACATATATTAGTTATTGCAGATAAGGGAAACCATGGGACCTGTGTTTCTTTGGGTCTGACTTACTTCCTTTAATAATAATTTTTTCCAAGTCTTTCCATTACTAACAAATGGGGCGATGTAATTATTTCTGATGGAGGCATATATATATCACATTTTCTTGATCCATTCATCTACGGAGGGGCATCTGGTTTGGTTCCATATCTTAGCTATGGTGAATAATACTGCGATAAACATAGTTGTACTGCTAGCTTTAGTATAGCCTTGTTTGTGATTGTTTGGGTAAATGCCCAAAAGTGGGATTGCTGGGTCATAGGGGAGCTCTATGT
This sequence comes from Dipodomys merriami, assembly GCF_024711535.1. Lineage (NCBI taxonomy): Eukaryota > Metazoa > Chordata > Mammalia > Rodentia > Heteromyidae > Dipodomys > Dipodomys merriami. The sequence continues at coordinate 30,756,505 of NW_027202271.1, forward strand.
ATTGTCCACTCTCTCCACTTCTCTTCAGTTTACTATTAGAATGCCTAGCTAGAGCAATAAGACAAGATGCAAACATAAAGAGGATCCAAATAAGGAAAGATGAAGTAAAACTCTCCTTTGCAGATGACATGACCTTGTATTTAAAGAAGCCCAGGGACTCTACTCCCAAGTTACTCCAGCTGATCTGAAACTTGGGCAAAGTATCAGGGTATAAAATTAACCCTCAAAAAAAAATCAATGGCTTTCCTGTATGTCAATAATGAGAAGAGCATGGTTGAAATCAGGAAAACAACTCCTTTGTAACAGCCCCACAAAAAATAAAATACCTAGGAGTTTACTTAAGAAGTGAAGGACCTCTATGATGAAAACTTTAAAGACCTGAAAATGGAAATTACAGCAGAACTAAGGAAGTGGAAAAACCTCCCATGCTCCTGGATTAGGAGGATTAACATCGTGAAAATGGCAATACTGCCAAAGACTATCTACAAATTCAATGTGATGCCTATCAATATCCCAATTTCATTCTTCAATGAAATAAAAGAAGCAACCCAAAAGTTTATATCAATAAAAGACCCTCAAATAGAAAATACAATGCTTAGCAGAAAGAATAGTGCTGGAGGAATATCAATACCAAATTTCAAACTCTACTATTAAGCCATAGTAATCAAAACAGCTTGGTACTGGCACATAAACAGACCTGAGGACCAATGGAATAGAACTGAAGACCCAAAAATTAACACTATAGACACCTAATCTTCAATAAGGGAGTCAAAAAAATAGAATGGAAGAAGGACAACCTATTCACTAAGGTGAAGCAAAATTGGTGCTGGCAAAATTGGTTAAACACCTACAGAAAACTAAAGCTAGATCCTTATCTATCTACCCTGTACCAGAATCAACTCCAAATGGATCAAAGACCTTAGAGTCAAAGCAGACCCCTGAAAACATTACAGGAAGGAATAGGAGACACTCTAGGGCTCCTTGGTACAGGCCAAAATTTTCTTAATAAAGACCCAGAAACACAACAAATTAAAGAAAGATTGGACAAATGGGATTTCATGAAACTGCAGAGCTTCTGCATGGCAAAGGATATAGCTAGCAAGATCAATAGAAAAGCCCACGGCTTGGGAGAAGACTGTCACTAGCCATACAAAGGACCAGGGTCTCATAGCTAAAACACACTTAGACTCAAATGTTTTTTTCTTTCTTGCTAGTGTTTCTAACATATTTATAAGGTAATTTCTTTGTTGCTTTGTATGTCCCTTCCCCATGGTATAACCCTGTTTTTACTGTATTTGATGTTGGTATAATTTGTGGAAGGGAAGGGAAAAAACAAATCGTTTAAATAGGGATACAGGTGGACCCATTGCAACAATGAGATGGACAAGATGTTATGTCGAAAACGAACTTTATACAACTTTGGCTCATGAGGTGGGGGCGGTGGGGGGTGACAGGAGAGGGGTGATGGGAAGGGATGGGAAGGGGAAACAAAGGAGAAAGCAACAATACTTGATAAGAAAAGTATTGATTACCTTGCTCATGTAATTGTAACCCCTCCGTATGGTATTTTCACAATAAAAAAGTAAAAACAAAAAATAACAAAAACAAACACACTGAGAACTCAAAAAATTAAATCTCCCAACAACAAATCCTCAAAGAAACAACTGCCTGATTAATAACTGGGCTAAAGACTTAAAGAGAGACTTCTCTGAAGAGGAAGTAAGAATGGCCAATGGACACATGAAGAAATAAATGTGCAACTTCTCTGGCCATAAAAGAAATGCAAATCAAAACAACATTGAGATACCACCTCACGCCAATTAGAATGGCTATAATCAAGAAATCTAATAACAACAGATGCTGTAGAGGATGTGACCAAAAGGGAACTCTACTCCATTGTTGGGGGGGTATTATTTTGTTTACCAGTGGATATGTTGTTCTTAGCACAGTATCTGACATACATAATGTTGATAAAAGCTAATACATGTGATAGCCATTTGTAAAAGACTTCACTAGTGTTATCTTTAAGCTCTTCCACCAATCTAACACAACATGTAGGCGCTGCCATCATCCTCATTTTACAGATGAAGAAACAGATGCAACTCAACTTACTTGAGTTCTCTAGAACCTTAGTGAGTAGGAGTTGGAACAAAAGAAGACAACACTCCAACCCCATTATGTTCTGTTCTAAGTTGTGAATATTAAATATATTAAGTAGTCGTTTCATTTGTGAGTATGGTGGTAGAAGTGAGGTTAAAATCATTTCATTGGTAATGAAATGACCTCACTATTTTAGACAAATATACTATTACTCAAAAATCATCAGTGAATAACCTAGGCAAAGGTCTAATGAAGCTGTTGGCAGTATTTATTTGTCATAAAGAAGAAGCCAGGCTGCAGGTGAAGAAGATACAACCAGGGGGAATCAGGGTTGCAATTCCTCTAATCAGCTGTGGGATGTGCTGCCTTCCTTCCCTGCAAAGTGTTCTTTTGTTACAAATGCTACAACACTGAACAATCCACACAAGTGTCATTTTCTCTTTGGCAGGTATTCTAAAGAGCCAGCTCATGGGGACAGAGGATAGCTGTCATTTCAGGCCTGCCTTTGGCTTACCTGCCTGTAGCCATATGAAGCTTTCTCATTCCCTAAGAAAGCCTTCCCTGTCCTAAGTCATATTTATAGCCTCTGACTCAACCTCGTTGCTCCTTCTAGATATCTTATTCTTTCTTAAGGTCAGGAAGCCTGCCAACGTACAGCCTGCCACTTAAACTGAAGAGTTCTTCTTGGAGTACCCTAATTATGTTCAAGCCTGGGGCAGATTATTCTTGCATACCATCCTGCTTATTTTCCATGTTCACACTCTGAAATGAAATCTCTCTTCCAAGTTTAGCAGTCCACTCTAAGACATAAATGGATGTAAACTTATCCAACCAAATTTGTTACCCCCTGACTTTGGATAGTTCAAAATAATGGGGTAGATTTCCTTATTCATTAAGGCAGAACAGATTCATGCTATTCTGACTCTCCCAACTGTTAGAAGCTGTGTGGTTCATTGATAAATGATCTTCTAAGCTTTCGCACTTTTCTGCAGGTCAGGAGTTGTGAATTCAAATGCTGATAGTGACAAGATGAATAATGTAGGTGAGTAAAACAAGCCAGGTTTGAGATGGTATGAAATGAAGAGTTCTGACTACAGAGCTTGGCTGCCTCGAAAATTGTCATAAAGCTGCTAAATATGGTTTTCTAAGGGAAGTTCAAAATATGTATTCTTAAAGATGTGTTATCTTCTAATTTTAACATATCTCAGATTTAAAAATATTATGGAGAAGGGATATTTTAGACAGAGGAAACTGATACTTCTGGAGAAATGTAAGCCCACTGATTATGTTAGGGTGAATGCTTGGGGAAACCAAACAATGGGATTAAAAAGCCACGTAGCTTTTTAACCTCTGGGTGATGAGATTCCATTTTGGATCTAAGCAGTAATATGACATGGTCAGAATACCATTTACATTAGAGCATTTGAGCAGACAGGTCAAAGGGCAACAGGAGTTAGGAAGACACCACAGAGTCTTGGGGAAATGTGGAGGAATCTAACATGGGGGGATATACAGAAGAAATAGACCTGAGAGTAATTTAGGATGAAGTGGTGGATTCAATGTGATAGTGAGGAGAAGAAGTGTAGAGATTGTTACCTAGCCTTCTAGCTTGGAAAAATGGGTCATCAAAGATTCTGGTCATTCACCATGTCTATAACACAGAAGCAAGAGCAGGCAGGTGGGCAAACAGGTAGGGAAAAGAGGAGCTGATGGATTCAGCTTTTGATTAGTGTTGTGCTGGGTGACATCCAGATGGGATAGAGATAACTTATTGGGGAAGACACCAGAGTAGAAGTTGTGCTTATAATCATGAGACTGAAAAGCAGGAGCTGAAAAGCAACAGTTTAAGGTACAGAAAGAAGGTATAACTTACAGAACTCATGAAAGAAGGCATTTTACTATCAACTTCCACCATTATTCACCATGAGAAACTTAAATCCCACTGCAAGCCTCCGTCTATGGATAAAACAATGTTTCCCCCTGCCTACACATTGCCATGATTTGGATATCTAAGTTGAGTGGCAGGTTCACCTTGCACATAGTAATCCAATGAAAGATCCCTCAAAGGAATTGTAACATCTCTAATAGCTTCCAAAAAGTTCCTAAGGCAGCATATATTGAATACAATAAAGAACTTAATGTTTTCCTGGGGCTGCTTATTTCCTCCCATGTAATTCATCTTCCAAAAGCAACTGCAGTTAAACATTTTATCATACTTGGAGAAGGGCTAACAATGACATTACTTTGACTCTATCAGCCTGTGTTCTAGATTTTCAGGCATTTGTTGTTTTCTGAATCTGCTGCCTGCTACCACAAACAACATTCTCCTGGGGCATGAACTATATACACTGCAAAAATCCACATAACCCTGGCATATCTGAGACCAACTTGCTATTATTCCAGGATGCTGGCATTCCAGAGTCCCTCATGGAATTATAAAATATGGTAACCATCCACCTTTTAAAAATATATTCTTAAAAATAAATTCGCCGATTTTATTTATATAATCCTTCAAGTTTTAAATTTAATTTTTGTTGGGGCTATGGGATTTGTGATAGCTCTATATTCAATGAGATGAATATCTCATTGCACAATGTTGTTATTACTTGTAAAAAATCCTGCTTGGGATTCTAACAGGGTATATTTCTATCAGGTATATTTCCTGGGGTCACTACCTTCTATCTAAAGAACTGGCCATGGACAAGCAGGGAAAGAGGGAGAGCCAGAATGTCTACTAAGTACAGAGAAAAGGGGCAGGTGAGTTTTCAATGTCATTATGATCTATGGTCACACTACTGGTGGAGCTGGTTGTGTATTCAATAAGCACTGATTGAAAGCTGGCTGTAATGCTTGCAAACACCATAGGCACAACAGTAGAATGTGTTTCTTTCACAGAATCTTGTGAGGAACCAAATACAAAGATCAACTTCAAGTTCCTAGTTTTCATGCTAGAAAAGCAAGATCTCAACTTTTGTTTCCCTTCCCTTTGCAGAAATATCATTTGGTGGGAACCCAAAGGGTAGGCTTAGATATCGCCATTTTTAAAATTTTGCTCTCTCTAGAATGCCTATTTTATTACATCATTAACCTCGCAAACTATACTTGGCTAATATTTTTGGAGAAAGGATCATTCTGGTTAATAAAATCATACTTCTACAATGGAGGTCTCCCATATATCTGCCCACTTCTTTCTATCTCTGCTCTCAAAGTGTGGACCAATGTTTTCTCTCTCCTACTGAAGCACTTTTTCCACTGCATTGGTTTCCTTATCCCAGCCTGTGTTCCACATTGCTGAGGAATAACTGAGCAGCTAGAACTTGTTCAGGTGACAATGGTTCTATTGACTACAGGAATCAGTGGTTCCATTTTTGGTTTTCCCAGATGAAAATTCTTTCAGTTCCTAGGATGCAGGTTTAAAGCAGAGCAATGAGGGATGCTGAGCTAGGTAGTCACAAATGTTTCTTATATTTTATGCTGCTGAGGCCATGAGACTGCTTTTGTTAGCAATGATATCAAGTTCTGCAGGAAATAATAAATATCCTTCAATTTGGTGGAGTACTGTGATTTCCCTGCCACAAATTTAGTTTACATATTTATTCTGTTATTATTACATGAAAAGGCACAGACCTGGGAATATCTCTTTTCTTGATCCTGGAGGCTGGGTCTAATTTTTTTCAGCATTCCTTTACAAAGCAAAATGTTCACAATGCCAGCCACATCAAGGATTTGTTACCTATTGAAGGTGACATTCCCTAGGGATGTATACACACACACACACACACACACACACACACACACACACACACACACACACACACACACACACACACACACACCACTACATTAAGATTGATGTATTTCCATGAATGAGGTTGCATATTGACTGCCTGTTGTGGCAGTGGTCTCAAAGCAATTCAATTTGTTTAAGCAGGGCCAGTAGCTATTTAGCATAAGCGTTATTTACTCTAAATAAAGGTCAATAACACTAAAACATAAGACCTGCTGATGCCATGTGATTTATATCACATGCCATTGGTTACAAGTATTTGGAAGAGTGAAAGGGTAGCTTATTTGGTTGGCTGGGAAGGCGACCACTTCAGTGCAGACAGTGGCAGACAGTCAGAAAGCAACATGAATAAAGCTGATATGACCAACATGCAGTGAAGAAAAGACTGTAACTGATAACAAAGCCAAGAGAAGCCATTATGGCCAACAGAGACACAAGGGACTACAAGAATAGGAATCAGGAAACCAGAGATGCATCAAAAAAACCAAGGCATAGTAGAGCAGGATTGAATTGAAGTTATACACACAAAGGTTTGGGTTTAAACTTGTTTGGCTGGTAAAGATTGTTTTAGCTGAGCTTGGTAACTGTGTCCTATACCCAATCTCTGTCTTTCCTTAATGGATCGAATATCCTGCATTTTAGTTGAATGGATGTTCATCTATCTATAGATCATGTTTCCCTGTCTCTTTCTGCAGATTGAAATGGTCATGTAACTAATTTCTGATTAATAGGGTGTTAGCAAAGATACCTGCATACTCTCAAACAAAAATTATTTGCTCTTCCTTCTTTTCCCTACCTGTCAGCTAGAACATGAATTTCTGATGAAGCTCAAAGTATGAGGGAGTAACAAAAAATACAAGATGAGACTGAGTAAACTAATGAATCAGAAGTACATTGATCACCTGCTTGGCCTACTGGGTGAGATTTTTGTAGGAATAGAAATTAGAGTCACTAAAATATTGTCCTACTCCAATCAATTTCCCCTCTATCCTGTGTGTTTTGTGTACTCATCATTGATAATCTGATCAGTGTTACCACAAGTCAGATGACTGAAGGTGCTTAAAATGAAAGGGAGAAATCCTGTAAATAACTGCAATATATTTTTTCTGACATATATGCTTAATTGTGAAGTCAGAGATATGTTAAGACTATTGTTATAATTTGATGCCATTGTGTCAGTTTGGGTTTGAGGAATCAGAAGGTAGATAAAACATTCCACGAGAAATCATCAATGTGATTTCAAATCATTCTTTTAATGATGTAAGAATACTTGCATACAAAGCTAGCAAGTTAAGGAATTATTAGCGTACTACCAATCAATAGAACCAAACTCTCCTATGGTTGTGAGCACATCCTCCTCTTGTCATTGTACTTATATGCAAGTAGAAAGAATGGCTCCTCCTCCCTTGATCTGGGATGGCAGCTACATCTTCACTTGTGTTTAAAGTTCCATTCTTAGAGAAAAATTGTATTCATCTGTTTTGGATACGAAACCAGAATACCCATGTCTGGGTAAATTTGGTAAGGAAAGATTTAATTTGGCTCACTATTCTGGATGCCCCAGAAGAACTTTGGTGGAGGATCAGATCTGGTGATGGTCAATTCTAGATAAGAGTCTCACAGACTTTCCTGCTTGGGGCTGGCTTTGAACCCATGATCCTCAGATCTTAGCCTGCTAAGTAACTAGGATTACAGGCATAAGCCACTGGCACCTGTGATGGTCTTCTAACAGGTAGTCCTGAGGCAGTATAGGTGTGTATCTATGGCCATTTTCTCTGTTTTTGTTTTCTCTTTCTTCTTAAAAAGCAAATAATATCAATCATGGGACCTCCCCTCTGGTGATTTCATTTAATCCCGACCTTAAGGTTGTAGATAATCATAGGAAATCTCTCCTTAAATACAAAATGCATAAGGGTAAGAACATTTATCATGGTTGGAAAAACAACAAAAAAATGAAGAAAGAAGGAAAAAGAAAGAGGAGCTAGAGATAGACAGAAAGAATAAATCCTGAACCATACTAGGAATAGAAGTAGACAGATAGTATCTCTGTCTAATATGGTTAGTCTGATGGATAGCAATATTTCAGACAGGTTTATATATTTTCATCTTAGAATAGGAAATCTTAGGAATGTGATTGTATAACCATACCTTATGTGATTTGCTCAGTGAGGTTAACTTCTTTCCCTCCACTCCTCATCTTCACCAAAATAAAGAAGCCTTCTTTTTCTCCCTCACCAAAATATGAAATGACAGCAAAATTCTTCAGTAAGGAGCTTTGAGTTTAATACTCACCCAGCTGTAAGGCCTAGAGACAAATTTTTTGATGTTGAAACTCTTGTGGCACCAATTAGTACACAGATATTTAAGATCTTCCAGAAAGACTTGGCAGAATTTGAAACGTTGTCTAGATTTTCATTTTAAGAAGTATTTGTTCTAGTTTTTGTAAGAACAGTTTAGAAAGAGTCATAACATATAATTTGTGCTACTTGCTTTGCATAAACAGTGATTTCCAGTGGAAATAATTTATACTCAGTTGATTTTGGAGTATCCAACTTTTTCCCCCCCTTAGATTCTAGAAAGAAAACTATTTCACATGGGCATCATTATCAGCTATTATTACCAAAAACTAAGTGTGTTTTAATGAGCTTATAAGAAATGCCCCTCTACTCATTTTACAAATAATGGGAGAAATGCCTTTAAAATTAACTTAGAGTTCAGATGTTGACTCAGTATAAGACTAAACTAACCATTAAATTCTAAAAATACAATGTAATGACTTGGTGTGTAGACAGCTGTGCTAGAGCTGACTAATCCCTATCTGAAATGATTAGCTAGTTCTATAACCAAATTTCATTCTCCCAGTGTCATTCCCTCTGGATATTTATATGCTTATCTGTGTTCATGAGGTTCATTTGTAGGAATTTATAGTGATCAGATTAGAAATGTATCTGATAATTGAAGGATAGAAATTACTGTAAATGTTATTTGGCTACGTTTTAAAGCTTTTACATAAAGTATAAAAAGAATTATTTTACAATAATTCTTTACAGTTCAGAATGTTTATAGCTACTCCAAAAACATTAGGGCAGAATATTTGATAGATACTTAGAATTGTGATTTAGTCTGAGCAAGACTTGTTGAGTGATTTCTCTGTTATATCCATTCAATAAAATACAACTAATAAACTAAGTAGCCTGTATTGGGAACTACTACTTAGGCAGTTCATAAATAATACAAATTCTGGCTATTTCATCTTGATATAAAGTATAGAGAACTAAGAACTGTTTGCAATTTTGTGTTTATATTCCAATATATCCCTTATGCCAAACAATTGAATAATTTTGGGGTGGACACAACATGTTTAGACTAGAAAGGAGAATATATAGGAAGTTGTTAGTTTGAATTATTTTGATGGCCATTATGTGGAGTGAAGGAATTAAGTATGACTTGCGTAAGTTCCAAAGATAGAAACTTGAATGATGTGTGCTAGGTAAAAGGGAGAAATTTCTAATTAAAGTATAATTTGCAGAGTTGGCCAGAAATAACTGGTTACTCCAGGTATCACCATTTTCTCACTAAGAATGGTTCTTAAGAAAAGGCCAGATAGCCATTCAGAAAGTACACTGTTCAGGGCATTCAATCTTGTGGAGAACATTGACACTCAATTGCTCAGGTTTTGTCATTTTGCAGTTTCCAAAATAAGCGTTGGGACTGAAGGTGGAATTTTTTCCCCCCTCAACTCAACTACAAGTTACTTTAATTTGCATTTGCTTGGCACTCTAGTGCCTAGTAATACCTCACCAAGTTTGAGAAGAGGGACATCTGGTGGATAAAATATGCAAAGGAAAGGGATTTTCATTTCACATGCTAATTTTAAATACTGTTTGGGCATGTCCATTGATTTCCCCAAAAGTAAAAGTATAACTGAAAATGGCCAAAAATATTCATGATCAAATGATCTGTGTAAGGTAATTCTGTCATCTGACCCTTTGGCATATGTAGCGAGTGTCTTTTTTTGTGTCCTAGGATGAATTTGCTTATTTAGTAAGACATAATCATTTGGATTTGTTATTACTTTTGCTAAATCACTCAGAGAGGGAATGACAAAGAGAAAACAATTAGCTAAACTGTAAATACATTTCTTTTTCTTTTTAAAATCAGGGTCTTTTATAAAATATTCATCAGACTTTTTCTGTTCTCATAAATTTAAAGTCAAATTTAAATATGTAAATGCAGTAGCATGTTTCTTTATGGGAAATAAGTAATTGTCCACCCATTTTCTGAAAGCAATATAGAAACTCTTGGATTAATAAGCTGACTCCAACTCTATTGACTCAAATAACTGTAGTTACTAGTGATATTCCCCCATCACAGATATCTATATTTAAATCACAAACGAGCAGCAGAAACATCATTCTTGAGAGTAGAGCTAATATTCTAGTCTTTGTGTATTCAATGTATAGGCATTTAAAAATTTGGCATGAGATTTTCTTCAAATTCACCTAATTTTACACCCTCTCCCCTCCGCCCCCCTTTTTTGTGAATCTATAGCTTTTTGTGTCTTTATTTTTCCTGCCTCCTATATTCACTCTGTGCCAGGCCAGGCCTGATGCAGAGCACAAAGGCAATTCTTTTACATGCCCCTTTCCTTCTTTATACCACGCTAAAAGGAAGTAGATGTTGTACCTATACTGTTTTGCACAAAATATAACCTCCATACTGATGTAGAATTGATGAATAAGTTAATAACTCGTTAACATTTTTTTCTTTTTTGCCAGTCCTGGGGCTTAAAATCAGGGCCTGGGCCCTGCTCTGAGCTTTTGTGCTCAAGGCTAGTGCTCTTCTGTGTTTTATTTCTTGTTGTTGTTGCTTTTGTTGAGTTATTAATTGGAGACAAGAGTTTAATGGACTTTCCCTACCTTGGCTGGTTTTGAACAGCAATCCTTAGATCTCAGCCTCCTGATTAGCTAGGATTACCAAGTGTGAACCCTAGGAACCTGGCAGTTAACTTTTTTGAGTGTGCATGTAAACACTTTCCTCATGTGTTCTACTTCATTATCATCTACTGTGATTTCATAATAGCCAGCATATGTTACACATTCACTTTATTTAGATATTGTGTCCTGTAAATAAGCCAGTTCACTAAATCTCACGTTAATTTTATAAGGCAGAGATTTTGAAAAAAAATATTAGCTGTTCTTTCAAAGGAGGAAACCAAGGTTAGAAAATGTATGCAAGGTTAATGACAAAGACAATATTTGAATTAAGTTAGTTTCTGGTTACAGAATGAGTTCTTTCAACTTTTGTACCAATCTTGATTCCACTAATGACTCTATGATCAAATGCCCAGGTATACACGTAACAGTGAGCATGAACATAAATAATCTAGTGATTTCTAGAAGATAGGAAACATTTTAACAGACAAACCAGGAGATGGAGGCCAGAAAAGCAACCAAAGTCCTAGAACAGCAAAACAGAAAAATGCCTTCTACAGAGATTAAGCGTGATACTTGGGAAATAGCTTGGATTATTTTCCCAGCCCCATTATTTACTGGAGCTGTGGCTTTAGGCAACTGCTTTAACTGCAAATTGTTTTTCCAGTATGAAAAGAGGAAATAAGAAAAGCAACCTACAGGAGTTTTATGAAGATTAAAGAAGTTAATATGTAAAAGCTACACAGGAAAGCTATTGGCACTAACATTGTTATTGCTGTGATTCATTGTAATGAAGGCATACTCCATTGTGAAATAACCCATTATTTTCTCTATTGTTCTGATAAGAAAATAATCTATTACCTATTTTAATAAGATTCACTCGGATGTCAGGTGTGTTGAAATGTAAAAATTTAAAGGAGCACATCTTGGAATGAATGAAATATAGTTTAACAATGCTGTGTGGAAGAGAGAAGAAAGAAGCCAGTGGAGATCAAACTTAACATGTGTGAGCAGATGAACGCTTTTATTCTGAGTATTAGTTTTCAGTATCATTGTTCTGGGGAGACCACCCATGCTTAGGCAGAATTTTGCTGTTGTAGTTTGTCCTTTGGTGAAAGGCGGAATGGGTACAAAGGAAGGCAGCTATGGCTCACAGATGGGTGAATGAGGGGAAGAGACCTAAGAGTGCGCGGGCAGGTAGAATTCATGGGATTTGACCGGACACGGTGAAAGTTCGTCAAGCCCAAATACAAAGCCATTTAAATGGCAACTGGGAGCCTAGGAAGGTAAAATGAGCGAGAAAAACGAAGCCATTTTGAAATGGGCTTGCCAGACTTAAGCCAAACGCATTATTCAAATCGTTCACTCAGTATGTTAAATTAAATGCCCCTATGAACTCAATGGGCTATAAAAGGATCTATGAGGGATGTAAAACACAAAGATGTATGAAAAGAATGACAAATAAAAGATCACGAAAGCAAAACTATTTTTTTAAATGTACAAGACACTACGTTGAAAACAACTTTACAGCTTTGGGGGGGAGGAGGAATTGTGGAGGGGGGAAGGAGGAAGGGGAAAAACAAAGGAGGGGGTAACAATGGTCGATAGGAAATGGACTCATTACCTTACTCATGTAACTGTAGTCCCTCTGTACAGTATCTTTACAATAAAAATATATATATTAAAAGAAGGTTAATAAGCAGCATCATGAACTGCAACACCTGAATTTTTCCCCTTGGTGCATAATATTTCCTGGATTAATACTATAGTATGTCTTTTTTAACACTCTGATTACTACGAGAGCACTTAGCACTTACTTAAATGGCAGTTGGGTCCTTCTCAGGAAATGACAGCTCTGTTCTGAAGTTAATTAAGCTAGTCCCCTCTCAGGAACTTAAATCAGTGCCAGAGGAGACTGTGAAGGCTTAGAAGAAGCAGTACTGGAGTGGTATTACAGAATAGACATTAGACTAGAAGTTTAAGTAATTGAGTTCAAGTTCAGCTGTGCAACAAACCGGCTGTGTGACATTATATGAATTATCTTGTCTATCTCAGCTTCTGTATTCTTGTTCACACAGAAGACAAATTGAGTTTAAGACCTTAAATTTCCTTCCACCTCATGCTATTCCATTTTCTGATATTGTGTCCAGCATAAGAGAGGCAGGCCAGAAGCTGCTGTCAGCAGGATTGATGTATATATTCTGGTATTTACAGGCAGGATCTTGGGGTATCCAAAAGAAGTTCTGTACTGATGAAAAAATAGTTTGGTTTCTCCTTTTGTACCTGATAATAATTTGTTACCACTCAGGAGACAAGGGCCCCACACTTGGTCTTATTTATTCCTTACTACAAGTCTCCGAGGTGAGTGTAAGCACTGTAATTTTAAAGATGAGTTATAGGAACACAACAGAAATTCATTTTCTTGTTGTTGTTGGTTGTGGGGCTTGAACTAAGGGCTTGAGCAGCATGGGACTTGAATTCAGGGTCTGGGCGCTGTCCTTGAGCTTTTTATTGCTCAAGGCTAACACTCTATCATTTAGAACCTCAGCTCCATTTCCAGTTCTTGGGTGGTTAACTGAAATAAGAGTCTCATAAACTTTCCTGCCCAGACTGGCTTTGAGCAGTGATCCTCCCATGTCAGCCTCATGAGTGACTAGGATTATAGATGTGAGCCACTAGCCCCCAGCACAACAGAGTGTGTTGATAATGAGAGTAATAATTACCGATGCCTATTCGCCACAGTTACTATGCTAAGGACTTTTCATCTATTCACTCTCTCCATCCTCACATCCACCCTATGAGGAAGGATCTGCCATAAATGCTAACCTCATAGCTGAGATGGGAATGATTAAATAACCTGCTGTTGTCACATAGATGGAACCTAACCAATCCAATAGTATAAACTACAACATAGCCGCTGAGCATTCTGGTTGGTTAAACATACACAGAAAGTCACATTTGTAAAAAGGAAAAGAAAAGTCGAGGTTTGACTCTAAAGCCTAGACTTTCAAGTACGAATTTTCCTCTTGGTAGTACTGGGGATTGAACTCAGAGCCTGTTTGCTAGGCAGGTGTTTTTACCATTACACTCCCAATTCAACTTTTGTGTGTGTGTGTGTGGGGGGGGGGGGGGGTTGGGAGGTTTGAACTCTGGGCCTGGGCGCTGTCCCTCAGCTCTTCAGCTCAAGGCAAGCACTCTACCACTTGAGCCACAGTGCTATTTCCAGTTTTCTAGCAGTTTATTAGAACTAGAGTTTCACGGACTTTTCTGCCCAGGCTGGCTTTGAACCACAATCCTCAGATCTCAGCCTCCTGAGTAGCTTATAACAGCTAATCCAATGTAAATAACTTATAATATAGATGTGTATTTATAGATATCCATTTATAGATAAATATACATATATATATTATATCTCTATGTGTATATATATATATATACAATAGCTATATCTATAGAGAGAGAATGAGAAAGATGTGTTTTCGTTCTCATATTCTCAAACATATATATCAGATCAGTTCTATGACCATATATAGTTTCCCATTTGATTGCTAAGGGTTCACTGGGAATTCATACTCAACTCTTTTGTAACATGCAGCAAGGAACAAAGCTGCTAAGAAGGAAATTTCACAGCAAAGTCCACTGTTCCTGTCAACATTATCTACTAGTCTATATCTTGACAAAATCAAAGTACCATAAAGAGCCACTATAAATTCACTAGATTTTACAGAGCTATTCTGTGCCATAATCTTTTTTCATTTTCTTTTCTTCTGAAGCAATAGATATATCTGCATTTGGCCCTCAAGTGTGTTCAATGTCCAAGGAGGTGAAGGTTCACTGTGTCATATGCAAACATAGAATTCTGTTCACTTATTCAAAGGCTGTGTAGCTCTCTTTTTATTTTAAAGAGCAATTTTTTTGACCTACTCTGATGCTGACTGACCAAGGATCTATTTTTTGTTTCCTTTTGTGGGTCGCATAAAAGCTGACATTGTGTTCAAGCACTAGAGCATAGAGCTTGGGTCTGGATGGATTCTGTTTGGATCCAAGCTCTAGCTCTGTCACTACTGACTGTGTTACCAAGAAATTTTTTTAATGCTCAGGATCTCTGCTTGTAAGGTGGAGATAAGATAATACCTATCAGCAAGTTAATTACCTGGTCAGAGTCTGTTGTGAGTACTAAGTAAAATAATATTGCTTAAACTTTGAAGACAGTTCTTGATATATAGAAAGTACTTGATAAATGATGATGATGATGATGATGATTTTAGCCAATGCAGTCTGTGAATTACAGGCAGAAATCATAAACTCAAATATCTTCTGGGGCCAGAAATGTAAAAAAAATGATGAAAGCTACAGCAAACTAAGACTGCATATTCTCTGCCTCGTAATGCTTCCAAATTCCAACTGCTCTTAAAAAGCACTTTGAAAGCTATGCAACACATATCTGCTCTTGAATTTAACCTCATGTAGGGAAAGATGGGCCAAGAAAATTCTTCCATGAATGGTACAATAAAAACCTGAACACTTTTTATAAAACAGGATTAAAGAATTTCACTGTATCCATATATATATATATATAATTGCTGGAAGATAGAACCATAAAATCGCTAAATGCAGGACTAAAGCTTAGCTGCAAACTTGAAAACAATCACTGTCACATAAAGGTCAGCGAAAGGAGGCAACAGCTTGAGTAGGCAGCCCTGACATAGCTAGAGCATCTGAGGAGCCCTTGGGAAATGAGGGAATTCCTGCAATGTCCAAGGCCTTGACACTGACTGGTGACCTTGGAACCACAAAAAGCACTGTGGAATGCAAAGGAATCTGAGAAGAAGTGTTCACAGCTCATAGCTCGATTGCCCTGCCAACAGAAACAGGGAAGAAGCAAGGACAGAGAGAAGGTTCTGGGAAGTGCCAAGCCTCACAGCCTTCAGAGCCTATGTCGTATATGAAAATACAATCATTTTTATCCTGACTGCCTCATGCATGTACCTGAATGCTCACTGAAAGTAGGGTGTGAACACTATTTGGAAATGTTTAACTACTATGTGACTATGAGGTGTTCATTTTGGAGAAGGGTTTTCAGATCAACAAAACACTGCATGAAAACTTCCACAGAACAATCCCTGCATCCTACTTACACTAGGAAAGCTTTGGTACAGCTATTACAGGTCATGGGAAAGTGTTCTGAAGTTGCTCATAATAGAATGAAATCTGTGCACTTTAGTAAATAGAGGAAGAATTTCATGCACAGCCTGTAGCACTTTTAACTACCCACTGTTTTATTCTCTTGTATCTCTTCAGGCATTCTTTTTAGAAGAACTTAGGAGAGAACATAGTTTTGTTTTCATTGTTTTTCAGTAAGACTCAGTTCTTTGAATTAATCTATTCGTGTCCAGATATTATCAGAAACTTCAAAGCTAGTCGCTGTACCACACTGTGGAAACATATTGGTTCAAGAAAACACTTACCTGGCATGTAGGTAGTGTCATGGATGGTGGGGAAAGAAACACATTTATCAAAAATTATAGGACCATGGTATACCCATGGAAAAGGTATATGAAAACAACAATGCAGGAAGGGCACTTCATCTAGCTGAATGAAAGGAATGATCATGCAGTTTCCAGATTGGGAAATAAATGCAATAGCATAGACACAAAGAAGGTAAGAGTGAGAATGATGAAATGAAATAGTTAAGGTCAAAAGGAATACAGAAAACAATGTGTGAGGACTGGCATGTTTTCAGGTGGCACAATAAGAAGTATTTGTATGAGAACCATGAAAGAACAGATTTACCTGTGAGAACAGTCACTTTAAAGATAAAAGAATGAATGCAGGTGTGACTCTGTAATGGAGCATTTGCCTAGCAGATACGATGATCTAAATTCAATCCTCAGCATCACACACAGAGACAAACAAAAACAAAAACAAAACATTCAACCAGCCAAACAACCAAGCAAACAAAAAAATGGAGATAGTATCTACAGTTAAGGAAGTCAGTTTGAAGGCCTATTGCTCCAACTAAGCAGGAAGTGATCACTTTTTTTTGTCCTTAATTGCAACTAGCATGGTGAAGAATATATTCATTACTTATTTACAGTGAGTGTGTGCTTTGACTCAGAAATTCATGGAAGAAAGGGAAGGAAGGGGAATTGAAAGAGGAATGGTCAACAAAGTTAAGGCACAACACATCAGACTGAAATCACTTATTAATTATTTAGGACAATAGGTATTGAGTTGCTACTATGATCCATTTGCAAACTAGAGATTAGAGACAAGGAATCCTTCCTCCAAGCTTGTTTCTGTAAACTAGCACTACATGTAATTCCTATTTCTTGCCTTTTTTTGCTTTTATTTTTGCTGTTTCACATTTCTTCCTGAACTTGGTACTTGAAATAGAATCTATCTTCCTTCATTAAAGAAGAGAGCAAAGACTTGCTGTCTGGTATCTCTAGAAATAAGAGCAGTGGTTGGCTTAGAAAAAAATGCCCAATATATGTTGTATAAATACGACTCTTGTATATTAGAGATAGAGTAGGGTAGGACTGTTATAAAACAATGGCGTTTGACACACTACATAAAAGCAGTTTCCTGGTCCTAGCTGGGGATGAGAGGCAAACACACTCACACTCACAGAGAAGAAAATACTAGCTAGGAAGAAAAACTCACAGCACAGTCTCTAAAGGCATATGTCAATATTATGGTAAGCCATGGGTTTCTGTGAAATGAGTTTCACATGTGCTTTCTCCATTCCTAGAACTGGTAAGTATTTAATTTTCAATTTCCCTAATATTCTTGCTATGGTAGCTTTACAGTTGAGCTTGAGAAACTGTCTAGCAGATGGGAAAATCAGCTAAGTTTTTACAGAGGTCATTGGTCAGATTGTGAAATCCGTAAACCCCTAAGAAGCCTCAGATTTTTCTCTTGCAAATATCCTTATGGATATTTGATTCCAGTGGCATCCATGCAAATTTACCAAATCCCTTTTGGAATGACTGGGATTGATCTCAGTCCAGACTGCCTCTTTGCTGTATTTGAGACAGTTGGAGCACCTGGAGACTGACCTTTGTTTAGTTGTGAGGTTTAGTAAGCAGATATAGCTATTCTTTCCACATCAAATTACAACTATCTTCCCATAAGACTTGTGAACTTACCAAAAGTTCATCAAGTTCTTTTTCTGTATGGGGTTTCTTTCAAGTTCAGCCCTGTGGAAACAAACAAGTGGCCCTGATTGGCCACTGCCTTCCTAATCCAGTTCTTAAGGAACAAAATTTGGATTTCATAATCAGACCATAAACATGAGTTTTATATATATGTATATGTATATGTATATATATATAATATATATATATATGTTTTTTTCTTGTGAAAATACCGTACAGAGGGGTTACAATTACATGAGCAAGGTAATGAGTACATTTCTTTTTTTTTTATTGTGAAAATACTGTATAGAGGGGTTACAATTACATGGGCAAGAATGAGTACATTTCTTTTTTTTTGGGGGGGGGGGTCCGGTCGTGGGCCTGAACTCTGGGCCTGGGTGCTGTCCCTGAGCTCTTCAGCTCTAGGTGAGCGCTCTACCACTTGAGCCACAGCGCCACTTCCAGCTTTTTTCTTTTTGCTTATGTGGTGCTGGGGAATCGAACCCAGGGCCTCATGCATGCAAGGCAAGCGCTCTACCACTGAGCCACCTTCCCAGCCCATGAGTACATTTCTTATCAAGCATTGTTGTTTCCTCCTTTGGAGGGGAAGGGAAAAACATGAGCTCTAAATGGAGTGAACCTCAGAATGTCATGTTCTTTTAAGGAGGAATTTTAAACAGAATGACATTCGGCCCAAGGGTATGGGCACAAGGCAAATGCATCCGAATTGCTCATCGATAGACTTTGTTTTCCCACATCCAAACCATGGACAGCTCAACAAAAATCTATGACTAGTGTCATCAACAGTAAGGCAATGCTTCACACTCCTCAGAAATGAAGCAGTGTGCACATAGATATGAGTTTAGGGCAATTCTCTTTGCATATTTAACGCTACAACCCTCCCCACTTTAGATTACAACTTGAGGATCCTGTTGCAGGAATAGATTAGCTACTGGTAACAAACTCAAGCCTCAGTTTTCTCCTCTATATGATAATGATGCCAGCAATAATAATGATGCTTCTTTTACAGGGTTTTATTATAACTAGCAGAGTCATGGTCAATCCACTGTAGACTTTATTTTTATTAAAGAGGGGAATAAAAATAGTTAAAAAGTTGAAAAAAATAGGAATTAAAAATTGAACTTAAAATGTTTACCTTTTTATTTTTAAATTTAATTTTAATATTTACTTTTTACTTTTTTCAGGGCATATTTGATCAGAGCCCAGTATATTTATGTATGAACAAAACACAATGAACCTCCCTTGTACAACTAAAGTATGGTCATGGAAACGTTAAGCAAGTAAAATAATAGTTAAAAAACAAAAATGTACATAGCATATCAGGAAGGAGTATATCACTGGCTGCTTAATTTATTTAAAAAAGAAGAGAAAATGTGCATTTATCCCTCATAATATTCTTCCATCTGGTATCTAGGAATCTTGGGGTTTGCATCATAACTGATGCAAGGAAATTGAAAAAGGATGCTAGAGGATTGGTCCAGTGTAAAGACTGATGTAAAGAATGTATCTTCTGGGGCTGGGAAGGTGGCTCAGTGGTAGAGCGCTTGCCTTGCATGCTCGAGGCCCTGCGTTCGATTCTTCAGCCCTACATAAGCAAAAAGAAAAAAGCAAGAAGTGGCGCTGTGGCTCAAGTGGTAGAGTGCTAGCCTTGAGCTGAAGAGCTGAGGGACAGTGCCCAGGCCCAGAGTTCAGGCCCCACGACCGGACCCCCCCCCAAAAAAAAGAATGTATCTTCTTTTATTATATTTTTTATTTTATTTTTATTGTGAGAATATGGTACAGAGGAGTTACAATTACATGAGCAAGATAATGAGTACATTTCTTAGCAAGCATTGTTGCCTCCTCTTTGTTTTCCCTTCCCATCACTTCCCATCCCCCCCGCCAAAGTTGTAAAGTTCTTTTTTCAACATAATGACTTGTACATCTCATTGTTGCAATGGGTCCATCTGTATCCCTAGGTAAGCGATTTGTTTTTGCCCTTCCCCTCCACAAATTATACCAACATCAAATACAGTGAAAGCAGGGGTTATACCATGGGGGAGGGACATAGAAAGCAACAAAGAAATCATCTTATAAATATGTTAGAAACAATTGCATGAAAGAAAAAATATTTTAATACTTATCTTGGGGTTCATTCCCCTAACATCAACTTATCTGACCTTTTCTGCTTGACTCAGACATATACTAGTTATTGCAAATAAGGGAAACCATGAGACCTATGGTTCTTTGGGCCTGGCTAACTTCACTTAATATAACTTTTTCCAAGTCTTTCCATTTCCTAAGTGGAAAGAATGTATCTTCTTATTAACCAATTGTCCTATCCTCTACCAGCAATCTAACACTACTTTTTGTTTCTATATAAAATTATAGTCTACAATCATTATACCATGCCTAGCACTGATCAAAATGAAAACAAAATATACATAATGTACACTGACTGGAAAAAGACTCTAATTAGATAAAGTCCCATGACTAAACATGACTTGTAAGTATGTCTTATATACTAGGCGCCCAGCCTCATAAAATTAATTAGCTCCCTAATGAGAGTTGTCTGTTATCAGAATAACCAATTTGCTTTTTTTCAACAATTTAGCCATACCAGTTTTCAATTAAGATTCACAAAGCCCAGTCCTGATGAGCAAGGAAGTAATAAATCATTTATGACTGTCCTACTTTTATGTAATGTTACATCTATTATTCTGCTTTAATCCTCTTGCATGCCTGTTAATTCATGAAAAATTAATGCTGAGGTTACTTTATAAAGATTATACTTGCTTTGAAGGTAACTATTCCAGGAAGCATATTCTAAAGCTAACTATGCCATCTTTTCCAATTTAGCAAGCTGATTCCTAAAATGTCTAATCAAATGTTAATAGCATCTTTTTGTTTAAATGACATCTTTTTCAATCCAATGATTATAATAAACCAATAGTTATCATTTCCCCTTTCTTCCTGACTAGATGGAATGTTTATCAGGTATTTTCATTACTGTTTTCCTGTTCAGAACCGAAGGGTTCAGAGATATTCACATTTTGGAAAATGTCCAATGTTTAAAAGTGTTGAGTCCCAGCTCTGTTCAGAACAACATTCTGGGAATTTGTAGTGCTTAAACTTGAACAACTCTGGCTTTCCATTCATCTTCACTTTGGCAAAGCTGTTGTTCTATAATGGATCCTTTGGTAAATTCTACTGCTTTGCTGGGTTCAATCTTCCAAGCAAGTCTTTTAGTATTAAGAGCCAATCATCTCACCAAGTTAAAGGCAGAGGAGAGAAGTTGTTGCTTGGATAGAAAAAGGTAATTTTCCAGCCATCCAAGATAGTTATACCTAGTATAAAATGTACCTGGTAGCCAGAAAAAATCATAGAGTCAAATTGTGCTCTATCTCTTTGGGATGTATTATTTTTTGCATATCCCTACTATGATGAATTTGTTCAAGCATCTACTACCATTTTGATACCTACTGTGTCTCTTTTTTTTTCCTAAAGGAAAAATCTGGAAAAACTTTTCAAAAGGAAAATCCCTAAAGGGGCAAAATTTCTTTCTGTCTATTATTCCTTGCAATAGGCTACATCAGAAGCTCCTGATTAACAAAGGATAAAGTGTTCTTGGCTCAGGAATCTTTTGTGGATCAACTAGTTATGGTCAAGAGCGGAGGGTACATAACTAGTAAGGTTGTTTTTCTAGGACTTCTGTAAAAGCAGGCACCAATGGCGTCATTGTCTCTATCATTACCTTATTCTTATAACTATAGGCAATCGCTAGAAAAAACATTGCAATTATTTAGTCATTCCATCATCAGCTATTTGTTAATCTGCCATTGCTTGATAGCCATTTTTCCTGAGACTGTGGACATATAAGTGAGGAAGGTCTTTATTTGGAATAAGTAGATGCTAAACTTTAAGGAATTAATACAAAACTTTGCTTTCAGGATGATGAAAGGGATACTACAATAATCTGGTGTAGGTGATGGTGGATCAAAGGCTGGGAGTCAGGCTGAAGACAAATATTGGAAGAGAAATTTTAACTAACCTACAAATACTAGGATACTGCTTCAAGACAAGTCTCGTTCATTGCTTTATGTGTATATCAAGGCATTAACACAGAGTTTTAACATATACATACATATCTTATATATATATATATATATATAATTACTATTCCTGACAAAATTATCAGAATAAGTATCTCCTAGTATGTATGTTAATGCTGTGATTTTGAAGTCATTGTAAACTCAGGTAAGCTACAGGGTCTGAGAAGCGAAAATAATTGGGTGAAACAGGCCAGGTAGGTGGCAGGGACTAATGTGAATGAAAGTAAAATACTCTGTCAGTAGCCATTTGAATATAAAGCCAAATCTCACAAGTAAAAATATTTGATGTTACATTTTTTAAAATTACAGCTTCTAGAAACTGGAAAAGGATTCAATTTCTCCTCTTGGGCTGGGCACTAGGGGTTCGCATTTATAATCCTAACTACTCAGGAGGCTGAGATCTGAGGATCACAGTTTGAAGTCAACTCAGGCAGGAAAGTCCCTGAGGTGCTTCTTTCTTCTAGAACTTCCAGAAGCATATAGCCCTGCAAGCACTTAGAAATTAGGCCATGAAAGCCGGGAATGTGGCTTAGTGGTAGAGTGCTTGCCTAGCATGCATGAAGCCCTCAGTACCACATAAACAGAAAAAGCTGGAAGTGGTGTTGTGGCTCAAGTGGTAGAGTGCTAGCCTTGAGCAAAAGAAGCTTAGGGATAGTGCCCAGGCTCTGAGTTCAAGTCTCAATTCTGGCAAAAACCAGTCAAAGGCCGATTTAGGACTTCTGACTTCCCACTTGGCAAGGTAACACGTTTTCTTTGATTTAAGTTACTGTGTCTTTGGTCATTTGTTACAGTTGTCACTAGAAACCAACACAGTGACAAAGAACTTCTTAAAGAGGAGTTGTACATCTTCTTTTGGTCTAGAGAAAAGGCTATATAAGAGAGCAAGGGAAGGAATTTTACCACCAGACTAAGTCATAAAATTAAGAGCTCCTTGGCCCTAAGGGAAATTACTATCTCTTAGAAGGCATTTGATATTCTCTGTGTGAAAAATTCATCTCACTAGCAGCTCAGGAAGGTAGCTGGAGTTCTCTTCCAACTTGATGAGTTCTTTCTTGAAACCTAAATGTGAATGTGGGTACTGCATCATATAGAGGAGAAAATACCATCTTCAAAATCCAGAGGTAGACTTCCTGCATGAAAAGGAACCTGAAGCTTGAGAACTTTAACATGCAATGAGAATATATCAGCCCTAACTTTATCTGAAATTTAATTTTGCCATTTCTGTTATCCATGGTCAACTGGCAAATGGAAAATTTAACAGTGCTTAAAATGAAACTATTCAATGGAAAATTTCAGAAATAAACAATTCATAAGTTTTAAGCCATGTGTTATTCTGATTAGTGTGATGGACACCTTGCTCCATCCTGCCTGAGATATAAATCATCCACTTGCTTACCATATTTAGACTATATACTGTATGCATCCATTAGTCATTTAGTAATTGTCTTGGTTTTAAGAGAAACTGTTACAGAAAAACAGTGCTTGTGTTAAGTAGCCCTTACATGGCAGTATAATACTGCCCTGAAGTGCCAACTTTATTTATCTCCTCATGAAGGAATTACATCACTTATCACTATCACCAAAAGGTTAAGTACAGTGTGATGAGATATTTGACATCACTCTTATTAATCTCTTTTTTATCATTCTTTTAGTTTATCAATAGTTATTTAATCTTATAGTTCCTAATTTATAGTTTGTCAGAGGCATATGTGTATAAGAAAAATATATTCAAGCATCAGTATCACCTAAGGTTTCAGGCATCTACTGGAGCTCTTAAATTTCATCTCTGGCAGATAAGGGGGATACATGCAGGCTATCACGTAGAGTTCTGAGATGAGGAATGAAAACCTCTATGTTAGAACCTTATGAGTGGTAGCCCAATAAATAAAATTGATTTTTGTTCTTCACTGATTGTTACCCTTCATTTTCTAGATTCCCTGTTATCTTAAGATTGTTTCCTACATCTCCCCAGCAAATCAGTAGTTCAATAGGAACAACAACAAAAACCTTCAGGTCTGAACTCTATGCTCTATTTCCTCAAAGACAGCAAGAGAACAGCTGTTTCCAAGGCTGTTAGAATGTAAGGTTTACAATACAACCTTCAGTCGCTGGAAAGTCAGAATGAGACTCTGCTAACATTACTAGCATCCTGTCAGTGAGCATGCTCCATACATACATTGTGTGAATGCTGTGGAATGTGTGCTTCTGACATTCAGCCACCTGCAGTCTTTGCAAAGATGCGCAGGAATCTTTTCATCGAGTTTTCCACATTGTTCTTAACATTAGTTGAGCCAAGACTATGTAAAGAGGCATAGATGCCTAGATTTGAGCCTTTAAAAACAAAGGGCATGAACACACCTTAGGGATTAAAAATGTAACCACCACTTCAGACAAAGATATTTAGTTGACTCAAATTCAAAATTGATGCTACAGTCTCAGAAGATTTTAGGATCCAGCCAGGAAACCCATGGTATAAAGAAGGATCTGCTAGCAGTAAGGGCTGCAGCAAACTGGTGTGTATTTCCCTTCAGTCCTTTTAACAAGTCAGTCCATAGACTCACCTGTGACTGACAGATCACCCAGCCGGCCTGTGATTCCCTGGATAATGAGGACCCTGAAAAAAAATCCAATAGCAGCAAACTCTCCTTGAGAGAAAACCAGGACACGCTTGATTCCATAGCCATCTGTTCAACAAGTAGCCTTCAATCTCATGGACAGCTTTTAGCTATCCATCTTTGTGTTCTGGCTGCTCAGGTCTCCCATAGACTAACTTGGTTCATCTTTAAATTTCTTTTTTCAGGACTATATCACTTTTTCTGTTCATGAGAAAAATTAGTCATAGGTTCATTCATTTTCCTAGAACAAGACTAGGAAACTAGAGTCTCTGAGTCTCTCTAAGCTATCAATATATAGTATAATGACAGCATCAGTAAAGCATACTGGATATTATCACTTAGAACATCATTAGTGTGCTGGCTGCTAAGTTCCACCATGCACATGTATACATAGCATCATACCACACTCCATAAATATGTGTAATTATCTGGGGGCAACTAAAAATTTGAAAAAGACCCTTCATCCACTCAGAGATTTAGTGCCATTAGTCGAGAAAAACCATAACTTAAAGGGGAAATCTCATGCTGGGACAAGTCACTGGAGTGTTTATGTTTTAGCAAAGGATGTTGTACTACTTTGGCTTCATTTGCAGAAGGTTTATCATAGTCTGTGGAGAAAAATGGAAGAGGTTGGAGAGGAAGCAATACAAAATTTTAGAGTTACTTCTTTGAACCTAACTTCGAAAACATAGTCTTCTAGTTTTCACAAAACAAATGAAATACATTTAATGAACTTATTTTTAACTTTTCACTATTTTTGTAAAATAGAAATGAATTTTCTATGAAGAGGGTGCATAGAATTGATTAGAATAATACCTAGTATTTAAAATGTCATTTAATTTTTAGTGGTCATCCACAATAAGGAAGTATAATAGGACTTAGGTTCAGATCTATCTATCTATCTATCTATCTATATATTTATATATACACACATATATATTCATGCTTGTAAATTACTCTTATTTCTATAAGTAATAAATAGTGTAAATAGTCTTTATAGAGATAAGGCTGTTCAGCACAAAAACATTAGAAATGGTTTGAGTTCACAGTCAAGACCATGACATTTTGCTCATTTTAAATGTCTTTCAAAGAAAGGATGGCAAAAGCATCCTCATGTTTGTTCATAGAATTTACTCAGGCAACCACTATACTCTAGAGCAAAGGAAATGTGTGACAATCAAACTCTCTAAATTAGACAGAGGATTTCTATGGATTTTGATTAAATATCAATCCACCCAGAAATGTCTAATGGCCCTGTTAGAAGGAACAGAACAGTCAACTTTAAAACAGTCTGTGATAGCTGTCTTTATCATAACATAATGTGCTTCCATATATGTGTATTCATTTGATCCTCACTAAAAACTCATGAGAGCCACAGAGAAGTTGTAATAACACAGTTTTCCATGAAGAAAAAGAAGGTTTGGAATGTTTGATTTAATGTTCTTTGGTTCTTGATGAGTTTCCAGGCTCAAGCTAACTCTCCAACTATTTATATAAATAAAAAACTTGGAGATCAAGTGGTTGGAATGTTTGCATGGTGTGGTGAAATGATCAAGTTGTCAACTTTCCATGATTGGAAAAGTACCTAGATATTCAGTTTCTCTTGTCAGTGCCCAGAGATCTTCAAACCCTTGAGAAAGCAACCTGTACCAAACAAAATGCCTGAAAATCAAAGGGCCTAGTGATGTTATTTACAATAAAAAAAAAGGACTCAGAGTTTTTGGCACTCTTTTCATTGGAGTTGTCAAGCTGGAGAGGAAGCCCAGGCCTGAACATAAAACAGCTACTTTGAGTTTAAATGAAAGAAGAGAAAGAACAATTTCTCAGAACTGATAGGTTTTTCTACTGTGAATGATCTATGGAACCAAAATATTTGGAATTCTTGCACCAATGCGAGCTTCCCTGGGACAGTACTGGGTATACAAAGCTACATTTACCATGTTATACCTGTTTCTGTAAGCCATTTGTCTACTGGCACCATTTGACTAGTCTATAATTTTTCCAGGAGAATATGTAGCAGGGTGGGCAGATAACAGTAAAAAAATAAATGTTTCCAGACACCAGCATCTGGAACACTCTAAAAACCAGAATGTTTGTAAGCTTTCGTGATAAGGTGATCTGATAAAGGGAGAGTGAGCATGAACATGTGACACTGAGGATTTTTGGTTAGTATATCAGTTTTTAGTAGAATGTGTTAGTATATCAATTGTTAGTAGAATTTGTATGTCAATCATTAGTAGAATTGTAGTTAATACGTCAAGAATTTGTTAGTATGGAAATGAGCAGCCTTTTCTAAGCTGGTAATTTTAGGTTGAAAGGTTTCTTTTCTACATAATACATGGGTTCTGAGAACTCATTTATCTGAAAACTATTAATTAATACTGAAAACTATTCATACCTTAGTAGATTGACAATAGTATCCAACAGCTTTCAGTAACAATCTGAGTCTTAATTAGAGACAAATTTGGAAAGGAGATTGAAGGGAACGGGAATAACAAATGGTGAAACAAAGGACAAAGGGGGAACCAATGCAACAGCAACACTTACAAGACAATATGTTCGAAATGATCTGAGAACTTGGGGGACTGGGGGAGGGAAAGTCAGAGAAAAATGAGGGAGGGGTAACAAGTTCAACAAGAAATGTACTTACTAGCTTTCTTATGTAACTATAACCCCTCTGTACATCACCTTGACAATAAAATTCTTAAAAGGAATTGAATGATTGCTAAAATATCAAGCTAATATCATAAATGGCACACTTTGGGCCTTCCTTATGAGTCTTGTTGACTGATGTTTAAGTATCTTGAACTAATATAATCCTCTGGGCTCTAAGTCCAACCTCTTCAAATATATCAGAAAACAGCCAAGGAAGTAGAGTTGAGATATGAATAAGACATGATCTTTGTTAAGAAACTGAGTTATACTCAATAGTATGAACTGTTTGTGTGCCACTATGGAAGGCTTGAACTCAGGGCATCAAGCTTTGCTTGGCCTTTTTGCTCAAGGTTGGAACTCTACCACTTGAGCCAAAACTCCACTTCTAGCTTTTGGGTGGTTAATTAGAGACAAGAGTTACATGGACTTTCCTTCCCAGGATGGCTTCAAACCTCAATCCTCAGATCTCAGCCTCCTGAGCAGTTAGGATTACAAGTGTGATCCCCTGGCAACTGGCTTGACATATTATTATTTTTTAACAGGAGCTGCTGAGCCTGGTGCTGGTGGGTCATACCCGCAATCCTAGCTACTGAGATCCAACAACTACAGTTCGAAACCAGCTTGGACAGGAAAATTTGCAAGTCTCCAATTCCAATTAATCAACAAAAAGCTGACTGTAGGCATGGCTCAAGTGGTAGACTGCCAGATCTAAGTAAGAAAGCCAAGTAAGCATGAAGTTTTAAGTTCAAAGATGTGAACTGATCATTGATTTGGCCATAATCTCTCAGGTAGTCTCTGGATAAACAGACATGAGGGCTCAGAACTCTTTTAAAATCATTATTTCTACTGTACAAGCTGCTCACATTAGAAATGAAAATTTCTTCTGAAATTGGGATTGGGGTAAGGTTGAGGCCTGCAGACCAATAAGCCACACACATATATTGTAATTACTTCTGATAAGCTATTCTTATTTTTTTCATATTCAATAGGTAAAGAGAGTATCCTCAAAAAGGTCTTCTTGCTGTTTAACACTCACACTCAACCTTTCCCTATGGATAGCTATTTTGTTGCTGCTACTATTTATTTAGACAGAACGTATTTGAGAAAGGATTTATAGCAGTGTATGAAAACACATATAATACAACAGTAAATTGAATCAAAAAATAAGGAAACAAGGAAATTGAATTAGAAGGAGGGTGACTGAAGAAAAAAGAAAACCTCCAGCCAAGAATGAGGTTAGTTCACAAAATAAATAAGACATTCAGTAAGGTTTTCACCATTTGTTAGAGGTAGATCACAAATTTGCCTCTCAGCTTCTCAGCAGTCAAGAGAAAGAAAGAAACACAATTCTCAGCATTTGAAAGGTATAATTATAAGCCTACTAGTGGTTCATAAGAAATACAAGTATTTTTGATTTTGAGATCAGAAAGATAGATTTTTCCATTGTTCTATACAAAATTGATAATAGCAACCAGTTTCAATAAGGATCTTACTATGTGTTAGGCATGGTGCTAAGGGCTTTGAATGTATTATCTCAGTCACGAATATTCTTAGTATCACTTTTTTTTTTTTACAAATGAGGAAACTGGAATAAGAAATGTTAAGTAACTTTACTGAAGGAAATGCAATTCATAAATACCTGATTTGGCATTCTAACAGAGTTGTGCTCCAAAATGATACTTTTCTCACATAGCTTCCATTTAATAAAGGCACCTTGATTAAATTGTGGATGCCCTTAAATCTCCAACAGAACCCCTCATTAGCCACTAAATATAATACCTACTCTTTTCTCCTGTAATATAACTTTGTTTTCTTTCTTATTCTATCTGAAATTGTTGTGTTTACTTATTTGCTTATTTTTTTGCCTTTTTCTCAGCCATTTTTCACACTGTTAAATGGCTGCAAGGATCATGTTTATCTTGTACAGAATTGTATCTCTATAATTTGTCTTACTACCAGAGACATACTTAACTGTTTTTGAATGGATGGATGTTTTAGGGTGTAAGAATTAGGTATCTACTTAAAACGTTTGCACATCTTCCTCTACTTTCTTATTCCTTACAGGTATGAATAATTATCCGGTATCCATGATGCACTTAGACTAGCTATTCACCAGAAATGTATTTTTTCTATTTTCATAAATGAGATTGATGTAACATTGAGTTTATTACTTTCTTTTTGTAAGTAAAAATAACATACAAAAAACCGAGCTGACTGAATTAAAAGAGAATTTCAACAAAAATATGAAGGAAAACTATGCAGAATATGAAAAGTGAGTTCAATAAAAATATAGAAACCCTGAAAAAAACCAAAACATTAGGAAGTGAAATACTCAATAACCCAAATAAAAAGCCCAATTGTAAGTTTTTCCTAATAAGATAGTTTAAAAAAACAAACGAGTATTAATCATTGATAAAGTAAAGGAGCTAGATCCATCAGACAAAGATGAAGGTAAAATGCTAAGTCAATATATCAGCATTATTTACCACAGTCAAGGTATGGAATCAACCCAGATGTCCCTCAGTGAACCAATAGATCAAGAAAATGTGGTATATGTATGCATTGGAATTCTGTACTTCCATCAGAGAGAATGACATTGCCCCATTTGTTAGGAAATGGAAAGACTTGGAAAAATTATGTTAAGTGAAGTAAGACAGACCCAAAGAAACATAGGTTGCATGGTTCCCCTCATTTGTGGTAACTGGAAAGTACTTATAAATCTATCAGTGTGCACAATGGATGATTTAAAAAAACAAAAATTACACTTGGATATGATAACTCCACAAATTGGAAACAATGGTTTAATATTGTATTGGTTGCAGTTCTTTTTATTTTCCTTCTATTTTTCTCTTTTGTCACTGTTCTTTATTTCTGTACCCTTTGTATTGTATATAAGTTTATTTGATGGGGAGAGAGTAAGAAGCTCAGAAACAGTGGGACAAAGGGTGAACAAATACAGCAGAGTCATTCACTAGACACGGTTAGAAAATGAACCATGCAACTTGAGGGGACGAAAGGGTCTGGGAAGGGAAAAACAGGGAAAAAATGAGGGGGGGGGTAACGCTGCTCAAAAGGACATGTACTTGTTACCTGACTTATGTAACTCTAACCCCTCTGTAGATCACTTTTACAATAAAAAATAAAATAAAATAAAACCTCTGGGATACCATCAAAAGACCAAGTATATAAACTACAGAAATTTTAGTAGTAGAAGAAGAGGAACAAACTAAAGATATACATAACATATTAAAAATATAAATAAAAAAATAATGGCAGAAAATTTTCCTAACTTTCATATAAAGTAGCAAGAATGTTTCTTTGTGGTTATTATCTATTGGGTGCTTATTATATGCTACACACTGATATTTTCACTGTTTTAAAATTTAATCTTCATTACTCTACAAGGTTCTTCTACTCTCATTTTAAAGGAAACAAAATATAGACAAAAGTAAGTCACAAAAGCTACATCAAACATGAAGGAAGTATAAGAAGAATTGGAACTTACACACTGATACATTATGGCCATTTTTAGCAACTCCCAATGTTTTCCCCACCTTGTTAATTTTTTTTCACTATACTCACTAAATCCCTTAGTGTAAGTAATACATTTGTAACAACAATGAATCCACACAACTAAAGCAAAGTTCTTGGCTCATTAGGCCAATTCTTCTGTATTCTTTCCAATTCCCTGTTTGCATCTAGATTTTCTTATTTGGTTCAAGTATCTAAGAATTGTTTAAGACTACACTAAGTTTACTAGAAGGCCCAGAGCTTTCTCTCAAAAAGGTTACAGCCAGATCTATGGTTTATACCCTCTTGAATAGAAAATGAAGAGTTAGGAAGCAGACTTTGATTGGCATAATAACCTAATATTAGATGCACTGCTGGTTGTGATTACCAAAAGAATTTATGCAGTGTAGCATCTGCATTTCCATGTGTTCCTTTTCTGGTATTCTTTCCCTGAACAGTGACAGTGACACCTCTTCTTTTCTGTGTCCATTCTCATATGCCCCTGAAGTATTATCTGCCATATCTAGGTCTGTGGGTACTTCTGAGACCTGGAGTTTTGGTGTTGACTTTATCTGGATTAAATGCTTACATTCCAATGGCTGATTAGCATCTTGTTTTTCAACATGGCTCAGGAAAAACAAAAAACTCCCAGAGACTTATAGCTTTTATGTTTTAATGAAATAAAAAAGGAACAAATTGCTGGGTGTTGGTGGCTCATGATAATAATCTTAGCTACTTAGGAGGCTGAGATCTGAGGGTTGTAGTTTAAAGCCAGCCCCAGCAGGCATGTCTGTGGGACTCAATTAACCATGAGAAAACTGGAAGTGGAGCTGTGGCTCAAAGTGGTACTAGCCTTGAGCTAGCTCAGGGATTGTGCCTAGGCCTTGAGTTCAAGCCCTACAACCAACAGCATGAACAAAATCATCTCTATAATCCATATGGATTGTATTGAAAGAACTAAAGCATTTGCTTAATAAAGACAATCACATCATACGAGGCTAGTGCCTAATGTCTACAAAGCCCAATAAAATTATCTATTAACAGGGAAAGTTTACAATCATATATTGTATAGTAGCAAAATAGTACACACAATTTAGAGGGATATATGATTAGAGAGAAATAAAGAAAGAGGTAAGGAAAAAAGGGATAAAGTTACTGATGGAGGGAAAAACCACAGGATAAATATAGAGAATTACCAGCTCCAAGTAAATATTTGCTCCAAAGGAAACACACATACTTTGTTTATCTGTATTCTATTTTTGACATTATTGTAGATATCTTTGGATTAAGAAAAGATTTTTAGGCTCCAGTATAAAGAAGAAAAGTGCTTTTCATCTTCTTCAAAGAAATTTACCCAAATAGAACATTTCATATTTTCTGAACTTAATATTCTTTCCTTTTTTTCTCCTTACTTCTTTGGCTACTTTAAATGTTTCCCTTGCTGAAGAATTATCTATGGAATATATCTATATCTATATATAGTTTTCTAAAGGGGAAAATAGTATCTTACATATAGAGAGCAGAGTTCATAGAGAAAATACTTTCCCCTATAATAAGCTCAACAAATTCTCTTGACAATGTTACCTGACAGTTGATATAAAAGGAATCTTGGAGCCAGGCACTAGAGGCTCACATCTGTAATCCTAGATGCTCAGCAGGCTGAGATCTGAGTATCACACTTCAAAGTCAGCCAGGCAGGAATATGAGACTCTCATCTCCAATTAACTGCACAAAGCCAGAAGTAGAGCAGTGGCTCAAGTGGTAGAGTGCTAGCCTTGAGCACAAAAGTTTAGATAAGTTGATGTTAGGCAAAATGAACCCCAAGATAAGGATTCAAATGTTTTTTTTTTCTTTCTTGTGATTGTTTCTAACATATTTATAAGATGATTTCTTTGTTGCTTTGTATGTCCCTCCCCAAAGGTATAACCCCTATTTTCACTGTATTTGATGTTGGTATAATTTGTGGAGGGGGAGGGAAAAACAAATTGTTGAAATAAGGATACAGGTAGACCGATTGAAAGATTGGATTACAAGACGTTATGTAGAAAAACGGACTTTACAACTTTGGCAGAGGGGAGGGGGTGGATGGGAAGGGGAAACAAAGAAGAAGGCAACAATGCTTGATAAGAAATGTACTCATTACCTTGCCCATGTAATTGTAACCCCTCTGTACAGTATTTTCACAATAAAAATAAAAAATAAATAAAAATAAAAAAGTTTAGGGACAGGGCCCAGGCCTGAGTTCAAGCCCCAGGACTGACAAAAAAAAAAGACTGTATTTGATATAGTCAATATTTATTTTCTTTTTCAAAATTACCTGCCCTAACTCAAAGTACATATGGGAATGAAAAATATACAAAACTAGACTCTACTATACAAATACTTTTAATAGCCATTAAAAGTGATGTTGTATACAGATTTTTAATAACTTGAAAGGTGTCCCTGGTTTCCCTTATTTGCAATAACTAGTATATGTCTGAGACAAGCAGAAACGGTCAGATAAGTTGATATTACGCGAAATGAACCCCAAAATAAGGACTCAAATGTTTTCTTTCTTGTGATTGTTTCTAACATATTTATTTATTTATTTATTTTGGGGAGGTCCGGTTGTGGGCTCCGAACTCTGGGCCTGGGCGCTGTCCCTCAGCTCTTCAGCTCAAGGCTAGCGCTCTACCACTTGAGCCACAGCGCCACTTCCGGATTTTTTCTTTTTGCTTATGTGGTGTTGAGGAATCGAACCCAGGGCCTCATGCATGCAAGGCAAGAGCTCTACCAATGAGCCACCTTCCCAGCCCTTCTAACATATTTATAAGATTATTTATTTGTTGCTTTGTATATCCTTCCCCCACGGTATAACCCCTGTTTTCACTGTATTTGATGTTGGTATAATTTGTGGAGGGGAAGAGAAAAAACAAATTGTTTAAATAGGGATACAGGTAGACCCATTGCAACAATGAGATGTACAAGATGTATGTCAAAAACTGAATTTTACAACATTGGGGAGGCAGGGATGGTAAGGGAAAACAAAAGAGGAGGAAACAATGCTTGATAAGAAATGTACTCATTACCTTGCTCATGTAATTGTAACCCCTCTGAACGGTATTTTCACCATAAAAAACTTATTAATAGAAAAAAGAAAGGTGTCCATAATATAAAGTTTAAAAAACATAATTTGTGTATGCATATTTCATACTATTGTTAAAAAAGCATATAGGCACATACGTATAAAAGTATATATATACATGTATATACATATATACGTATATATATGTATATATGCATATATATGTATGTATATATGCATATATACATATATATATACGTATATATGTATCTCAAGGTGACATTGATTATCTGAGTTAAGAGCTTTTTGTTTCCCTTTTTCTTCTTTATAGTTTCCAAAAATTCTGTAACTTTGTGAAGATACATAATTTATATTCTAAAACTTGTGAAGATAGATAATTAAATTATTCTCTCTCCACAAGGAATTTTAGTAGACCTAGAGAATAGGTTTATCTTTAGTATGATAATCAATTAAGTGACCTCTTTTGGGAGGTCAGTTATCCTAATATTAAGCTTGTATGATCCAAAACAAGCAGATGTACTGAGTTCTCCAATGTGGTGATATCATCATGACATTGCCAAAGCATAGCCTCTAGCATTTCCAGAATTTGTTCTTGATCCTCCTCAGTGCTTTAATAGCAAGAAATGGAGAAAGGCAACAGATGGTGATGGTTACAACTGTCAAGATGCCAAGCTCAAGTTGGAATTTCTACTTCAAGATTATTTTGCAAGGAGATAGTGATATCTGAGAAAATGTAAGCACAAAGCCTTTTTCTTTATGCAGAAAGTTTAAGATTGAAAGGAAGATGATTGTATAAAAATATTGTAATTTAATAGAAAGCATTTAAACTTGGTTAACAAAAGAGCAAAAGTTAAACCTGAGTTTTGGATTCTAGAATTTCTAAAATTTCTAGCCCCTTTGAAAGCAAATTTAACTCTATTGTTCATTTATTATCTGTGTCATGGTTACTGTGCATCTTTTAAGTCAAGTCCAATGATTTTGAATACTAGAAGTAAACTAAACAATTTATATTGCTTGAATACTTTGTTTACCCTTGAAAGATTATAGATTAAAAAATATCAATCATTATCCTACTGTCTAGAAACAGCTGCATTTTGCTAGAAAGTTCTGATCCAGGAACA
Organism: Dipodomys merriami; assembly: GCF_024711535.1. NCBI lineage: Eukaryota > Metazoa > Chordata > Mammalia > Rodentia > Heteromyidae > Dipodomys > Dipodomys merriami. Next base: position 30,791,563 of record NW_027202271.1, read on the forward strand.
AGTTAGCAACCAGAGACAGAGGGATGACCAGAATAGTTTTTGTGGAGTCAGGATGTAGTAGTTTGGTGGGATATGAGGTCAGAAATGGGAACAAGGCCCAGATCAGGGCAATGCTCTTTAAACTTTGTAAAATCCAAGAATTACTAATAAATGCAGGTTGTTGGGACCTTATGACATTTCTAGGTAAGGGTTCTGAGACCTCAGTTGATACAAGATATAAACCTAGGCACGATATTATAATTTTATTTCTCTGGCAATGGGAAAGAAGTGGTATTGGTAGTAGTGGTGGTGGAGGTGGTGTGTGTGCATGCATGTATTACAATCTTATTAAAATTTTCTGTGGCATCATTCTGACACAAAAAAAGTGGAAATTCTGAGGATGGAGTGATAAGTTATCAGGGTTTCAAGTTTGTAAAGAAAGGTAGGCTAAAGGCCGAAATAGACAAAGGAAATGATGAGTGCTTTTGTCATGGAACTTGCTATACCCAAATAAGCTACTGTGTCAATGCCATGTGATGAATAACCATTTACGATTTTCCTGAGGCCTCTCTTGTCAGACTCTTTAATGCCTTACTTGGCCTCATTTCTCTGCATGACTTCTTCATTTCTGTTTGTAAATTTGTATGCACAACTTCAATATCTGAACAATCCTTGTGCACTGTAACTTTCTTTTTTTAATAAGTTTTTTATTGCAAAAATACTGTACAGAGGGGTTACAGTTACATGAGCAAGGTAATGAGTACATTTCTTATCAACCATTGTTGCCTCCTCCTTTGATTTTCCCCTAATGTCCCTTCCTTCCCACCTCCATCCACAACTACATTCCCCCCTCGCCCGCCCCCCACCCCCCCCCACCCTGCCTAAATTGTAAAGTTCATTTTTCAACATAGGGTCTTGTACATCTCATTGTTACATTGGGTCCACCTGTATCCCTATTTAAACATTTTGTTTTTTCCCTTTGAAAGCAGGGTTTATACTGTGGGGGAGGAACATACAAAGCAACAAAAAATTCACATGGTACCTTATGCTTTGGAACTTTGTTTTAGATTTGTTCTCTCAGGCTTTTATGCCCACTCCACCAAAGAACCTGAGATGTGTTCCAGGGCTTTACCAATAGACATCTTGCTACAGATGTCACCCCACACATTACATTAGACTTGTGTCTTTCCTTGGTTTAGCTTGTTGAGTCTAGTAGTTACTATTTTTACTCCTAACTCCTTTGATACATGATACTTCAGTTTCCCCAGGACTACAGTTGAACAATACTTTACAAGCATGTTTTGTGTCAAAATAACAATATAAAAATCTGTCTGGGTACTAGTCTCTGAGTAGTGAGTAAGATATAAAGCTACAGGATTCCAAGAATCTCAGAGACTATCTCATCCTCCTGAAAACTCACCACCATTTCCTTATGTGATTCTAGGAGAACTAGCTTCATATCATTGCCTCCGTGCTACTCAGCTTTCTCTTTTCTTCCCTTCCTTATCTTTCCTTCCCTTGCCAAACTCTTTTTCTTCTTCTACTTCCACTTCCCTCCCCTTTCTCTTCTTTTCCCTTCCCTATGATCTATGGAGTAGACCTTAATCTCCCTATCTCTATGCTTTCTTTACTAACCCCTCAAAAATCTCTTTTATATTACTAGTCTACAGTTTTCTCACATTTTGACCAAGCTCAAACAGTCATCATTCATTTACCTATACTGAGCTAGAAAGAGGTTTAGCTGCTTCTATTGCAATAATTTTTCCAGCCATCCCTGGGTTCCCTATATCCTAGTGTGTGCTCTGTGGCCTGACAAATATCACATCTTGGAGATAATGTGATAAATGGGATTTCCAATGTATATTTGGTTAAAAGCCATTTACCCTTTTATCTCAGCACTAACCTCCCAGGCCATTCATTCTCCTTCTACATTGTACTTGCACAGAAAGCCTAGTAACAGCTTCTTAATTGAATTTCTGGAAACTAATCAACATTCTTTGGTATAACCATACTCATTGTGCTACCCTTCCTATGGAAAAAATGTCAACTATACCTGATTACAAAAGATAGAAGAACAATGAAAAAATTAATTTGTAGGTATTTTTTTAAAGAAATGATTTATGCAACAGTTAGGATTCTGTAAGGGAGGGGAAATGCGTGCCCTTTTAAAATTTCTCATTTTAAACTTTATTGAAATGATGTCAGAAATGAGAGAGGAAAATAGTGGAGAAAAAGATGTATTTCTTTCTGAGATGAGAAGTTTGATATAAGTGTTACAGGTTAAGAGGAAGATTTCTATACTCTCTGGAAAAAATTCTAATAACAAAAAGCTGATCTTCATCAGCACTATCCATTTTACTATAACTTAATCTTTAAAATAAATCTGTAGTATCACTGCAGCATTCTCTAAATAATAAATTATTTACATATGTCTTCAATACCTGTATAGCTTTATGCATAGGCATATATCAATTATTACATCATAGTCATTAAGCTACCTAGAAAATGTAGCAAGCATCTTCTATATCCCATTTCTAAATTGATTTTCTGGAAAAAATGGTCCTTCAAGCCAGCTGATATTTAATTGTATGTCACTCCATTGCTCTTTGAAGAGGCTGAGCATTATTGACTTATTTAAAACATCATTTCTCTGGTTTACCTAATAAATCACCATGTGCATAAGTAATGTAAGTGGATTATAAGAAACAGTACTAGCAATTATGGTTGCAAGCTAGATCCTGAGAGGTTAGATAACACTAATGTAGCAAAATCATTTATTGCTTCTGCATGACCGTTGTTCAAAAGAAAAAGAACATCTTCATTAATCTCCAAACCACAAATAGGTTAGAAGTAAAATAGCCAAGAGATCCTCATTTATACCTTTTACATTCATTATTAAATTAACTAAACAGTACATGATATTACAAGATAGAAGGAACCTCTTCAGCTGTAATTCCCAGTGACTTTAGGAGTTGATGAATATGAATATGGGTATATGATGATCACTAGAGAAAATATCTCCCGCGAGTCTTAGCATTAACACTGGCCTATACAGATATAGAAATATCATTAATATCATCCGTCTTCACTGAATAGACAAAGTACATGGCTTTTACCTTCAGAATATCTGCTACTCATGAAATGAAAAAAATCAATACTAAAACCAAAACCAAAGAAATAAAATACGCTCATGTTTTTCAAGAAACCAAACAACCTACATATTCTCTTTTAACAAAAAATTCATATTATGTTCTCAATTTTTGATTTTTATGATTTGTTATTTTATTTTATTTTATTTTATTTTATTTTTTTGTCGGTCGTGGGGCTTGAACTCTGGGCCTGGGCGCTGTCCCTCAGCTCTTCAGCTCAAAGCGAGCGCTCTACCACTTGAGCTACAGCACCACTTCCAGATTTGTTATTTTAATTATCGGCATACCTCCAGATATTGCTTAAGTAAAACCAGAGACTGTATTCCATTTGTTTCTATTCTCACATATTCCAAGCAAAAACTGAATCAAATAAATGTTAGTTGAAAACATCAATGAATGGATCTTTGGTTTTCAATACTGAATGAAGGATAGTATATATAGTAAAAGGGGTACATTTAATTGAATTACATGTGATACATAGAGAAACTCTCCAAAATGCAAACCTAGCTTCATTAACATATATTGGCCTCAAAAGTAAGCTCATCTAATTGTATTTTGGACAAAAAAAATCAGTATCATTTTGATATTGCTTTATAGGGGTTTTAGTTATGGATCTCTATTCCTTCCTTCCTTCCTTCCTTCCTTCTTTCCTTCCTTCCTTCCTTTCTTCCTTCCTTCCTTCCTTCCTTCCTTCCTTCCTTCCTTCCTTCCTTCCTTCCTTCCTCTCTCTCTCTCTCTCTCTCTCTCTCTCTCTCTCTCTCTCTCTCTCTCTCTCTCTCTCTCTCTCTCTCTCTCTCTCTTTCATGCTGGGGGTTGAAATCAGGGGCTAGTACTTGCTAGGCAGGCACTCTACCTCTTGAACCAAACCACCAACTCTCTTTGATTTACGTTTTTTAAATAGGGTTCCACCTTTGTACCTGGGCAGGTGTAGACTATAATCCTCCTATACATACCTCTACAGCTAACTGAATACCACCACACCCAGCTTATTAGTTGAGATAATATTTTGCTAATTTTGCTTGCCCAGGCTGGCTTCCGACCAAAATGTCTAGATTTCTCCACTTGGGCACCTAGAATTACAGCTGTGAGCCACTGGCTTTATATTTAAAAAATTAACTGATACATGAAAATTCCACATATGGGTTAAAATGTAATGTTTCAATTCATATATATGTTGTGTACTGATCAACTGATTTGTAGTTTTTGTGGTTTATACCATTATGAGAGGAACCATAGTACAAACAGGGTGTCAACTATGGCACCCCTGCTGAATTACCACTCTAAGAACATAAACAGCAGGGTACTAGTGTCTGATGCCTGTAATCCTAGATACTCAGAAAGCTGAGATTTGAAGATTGTGGTTTGAAGCCAGCCTGAGCAAGGAAGTCAGTATGAGTCTTATCTCCAATTAATTAGAAGTAGAGTTGTGTCTCAAGTGGTAGACTGCTGGTCTTGAGCAATAATAATAATAATAATAATAATAATAATAATAATAATAATAATAATAATAATAATATCTGGTGCTGGGAATGTGACTTAGTGGTAGAGTGCTTGTCTGGCATGCATGAAGCCCTGGGTTCCATTCCTCAGTAACACATAGCAGAAAAAGCCAGAAGTGGCACTGTGGCTCAAGTAATAGAATACTAGCCTCAAGCAAAAGAAGCTCAGAAGACAATGCCCAGGCCCTGAGTTCAAGCCCTGGGACTGGAAAAAAAATAATAGTAATATCAGGGCTAGCATCCAGGCCCTGAATTCAAGCCACAAGACCAGCACACACACACACACACACACACACACACACACACACAGAGAGAGAGAGAGAGAGAGAGAGAGAGAGAGAGAACATAAACAATAGGATCTTTGTACCATCTTGATTAATGTAGCACCTTGTGTTTATCCACTGATGTTAAGAATATTATTTATCAATTATTTTCAAGCCATACTACTCTCCAAACCAAACTACTCTCCACTTCCCACAACTCTCCTTTCAGTGGTTTCTTCATTCACTATGATTTGAGTCAAAGAAGTAGAGAATCCATAGTAAGTACTATTTATCTACACCAGCTGACACGGATGCCTATCTTTTTAAAACACATTGTACAGAAGGTGGGAGGTTCAGTATAACCCAGGACCTGCTACAAGTGTAACAAGTAAATTATAATTCAAATTCTTATTAAGCACCTACCATGCACCATGGATATGGACAAGTTTTCTGAGTTTACTGGAGGAAGGAAACAGACAACCATTAAGTAACAAAGAAGAAATATCAGAGAGTGAGAGGTGTTATGATAAATAGCCATGGAGATCCAATAGTAAATATGTAGAGTTAGTTACTTTTTTCTTTCTAACGTCAACTACATTAATGTTAGCATCAGCACCTATTAAAAGTGACACTTACCACCACAATCACATTTGCTGCTGGGATTGGAAGATTTTCCACTTCAAGTTCTTGCCCTGTCATAGCCAACAGATTAAGAGATGGGTCACCGGCAGATCTGGGAAATGCTGAGTTGGCAATCTGGTGACGTTTGCTTATGTCAGCTTCAGAAGAGAAATGGTACCTATGCTTATTTATCTTTTGTGGATGGATATCCAGACTCTTCTTAATATCTTGTGAACGGTGATAAATGAATAGTGGCTTGCCACTCTGCTTCTGAGGAATTGCCAAAAAGTGATCATTATTTCCTGAAAAGCACCCTGAAAGACATAAGACATGAAGAAAAATCAAAGATCCAATTCAGTAATGCCTGTGGAAAATCTGATAAGCAAATTATTCTCTCTTGGGAGGATTGAAGACTTGAAGGATTGAGGGCATTTACTGTTCATTCTCCTCTTTCCTGCTTTGTCATCCCCAGTAAAGAGAGAACACGAAGGCATTTCAGGTTTTTTAGGTGTCAGTATAGTTTGGAAAACTATTTATCAGTCATTCTAATACCTATTTTATTTTTTAAATTTTTATTTACTTATTTTGTCAGTCATGGGGCCTGAACTCTGGGCCTGGGCGCTGTTCCTCAGCTCTTCAGCTCAAGGCTAGTGCTCTACCACTTGAGCCACAGTACCACTTCCAGCATATTCTGCTTATGTGGTGCTGAGGAATCGAACCTAGGGCCTCATGCATGCAAGGCAAGCGCTCTACCACTGAGCCACCTTCCCAGCCCTAATACCTGTTTTTTGAAGGAATTTCCTTTTTTTTTTTTTTCAAATCTAAACCAACAGTTCTTTACTTGGTTGAATTTCTGCTCCAGGATGCCTTCTTTCCTTCACAAATGATTAAGATTTCTCTTATGTTTAAGCTTTTTGTGCTTAAATGAAACATTTTACACAATTCTCATTTCATGTTTATTTGATACTGTTTGTTTTGTAGTTGGCTATGTATAATTTTAATGCTTACAGAACTTTTGGAAGTTACTAAGGACAGAAATTGTGTTTAATGATTGTGTGGAAACAATCATTGTTTCCTTCTCAGTCTAGTTCAAGACTGTTTTCTTTGTAACTGATCACTGACATCTGATCAAGATAGTAGTGATTAAACAATGATATAAACAGATGTGATATGGTCTTGCTTTGCACTTTTCCTCCTTTGTACCAGCTTAAACATAAATAGTATGAAGGAACTAGATAGAAGGAGCAAACAGAGCAATAGTATACAAAGATATTGGTTTTTGACACAACTAGAACTATCATACCATTTCAAGGAGCCACTCAGACTATTTTGTCTTGTTTTAGCTGTTCCTATTTTAGGTTTAATGACTGCAATTAAACTTAAATACTTATAAATTCATGTTCGTGTCTCTGTTAGATAAAAATATCCATTGAACTGAACAGTATTTTTCTTGTTAGTCATTGGCCTTGGGAAGAAATAGATAATATATATGAATCACAGAGAGTATCATTATGGCAAAAACAATTAAAACACAAATAGAAGGTCTATGTAACATAATAAGCAATGAGTACATCACAAACAGTAGTTTCATTCATATAGCACCTTGCAAACTGTGTACTCAGATTTTCCCTTGGGATGCCTATGGCAAAGTAACCTGCACAAATAATTGTCATAAGATAATCACTTAACCTTCTTTCATAAGATTTATTTCTTGATCCCTTAACATTATATCTTTTGTTTCCAAAATCCTGCAAACCTCACCTAATAATAAACTGAATTTCAATAGTGCTATCATGGCAGACAAAGTTGGTTTTTTTGTTGTTATTTGTTTGTTTCTTGTGGTCAGTTGTGGGACTTGAATTCAGGACCTGGGAGCTATCCCAGAGCTTCTTTGTGTTCAAAGTTAGCACTCCACCACTTGAATCACAGCACCACTTCCGGTTTTTGAGTGGTTATTTGGACATAAGAGTCTTACAGGAACTTTTCTGCCCTGGCTGGCTTTGAAAAAAATCTCAGCCTCCAGAGTAGCTAGGATTACAGGCCGGAGCCACCAGTGCCTGGCTCCAAGTTTTTATGAAGTTCTCTATTTGGTAGAAGAGTCTTGAATAAACGCTTTTATTCAAGCACACATATGCCTTCCCCATAACAAGCAGCCATCTGTAAATGTGTCTTAGAACTAAGTTAAACTAGGATAAAAATGGGATGCCATTCTATTTCACAACTCCAAGGCAACCACTTTGTTATAGCTTTCTATGGCAGTAACAGGCTGCTTCTCAGAGAAAAGAGGAAACTGCTCACTATTCTGAATTTTGAAGCCCATCTAGGGCATCAAACTATCACTTAGCAAATTATTTAATAAACGTATGAATGAAAACCTTGTAGTCCGGAAGTTAATAAGTATCTAGTACATTTTAGCATCATTTTCTATTAATAAAATTGTGGTAAGGATAATAACATTCAAGTACCTGTTCTGAATTCTATAATAATTTATATGTTTCTAATGATGGATGGATTTCTAAATCTGAGCAACTCATTTCATTCAAGGCAACAAATCTTTGTCATTGCAAAGTCAACACCCTGCAATGGTCATTGTTGCAAACTAGGATAGTCTGATGGCTAAAAAGAAGTTCCAGTCTATTTCATATGTTCAGAATTAAAGACAGATGATTAGTTTCTATTGCTTTATCAAAAACGACACGAAATGTAATTGTGATTTGAATGATTTAAAAAGCTATTCATGGGGCTGGGAAGGTGGCTCAGTGGTAGAGCGCTTGCCTTGCATGCCTGAGGCCCTGGGTTCGATTCCTCAGCACCACATAAGCACAAAGAAAAAAGCCGGAAGTGGCGCTGTGGCTCAAGTGGTAAAGCACTAGCTTTGAGCTGAAGAGCTGAGGGACAGTGCCCAGGCCCAGAGTTCAGGCCCCACGACCGGACACCCTCCCCCTCAAAAAAGCTATTCATACCAGAAGATGATTCTCGAACTGTCTATTACATTGTGGAAAAAAGTCCTTGTGCTAAGAAAATAGCCTGTCTTAATCTCTCTAAGTGAAAGTTCAGGTACAATGGTGAGTCAGCATTGCTTAAAAACAAGGATGAAAATACATGTTGGTAACAAGACTACATGGAGAGTATAAGCTACAGAAACTAGCAATTCTTACACCTTGGTTTCACAGCAAATCTTAAGAAAAAAGAAAGAAGTAAATTAGTTGATCAGATAAAGTAGACATTTGAACAACAGAGAAATGACAGAAGTGTGTTTAATTTTCTTTTATATATCAATCACACCACGCTTTTTAGAGCTACTGAAATTTAAAAAGAATAGTTTAGTCCTCTAACAAATGTGCCTGTGCTAAATTAGCCTACTAGACAAGAGAAATAAATGTAAATTAAAAGGCAAGTTAAACATAGTTAAAATCTTCCAACCTCATCTATGTAAAAAGACTTAGTTCTTCCTTGTCTTTGAGTAATGAGTAACTAGTGGGCAGTATAAAATTAGATCTCTGACCACAATCATTAAGGAAGAACAGTTTTTAAAGTGTGGTACTTAGACCTCCTGCACATAGTTACCTGGGAGAGGTGCAAAAGTACCCTCTCTGTAAATACAACCTAGAAATCTAGATTTGTGTAGAATCCCTAATCTAGAGTTAGTACTTCATTCTTTATGATCAAATTCTGCCTCTCTTTCTTCTCCTTTACCCCAATATTATGAATCTAAACATTTTGGAAATATTAATAAGGAAATACCTATTAGCGATCAATGTGGAGATATTAAGCTAACAAACATTTAGGTAACAGTGAGTTCACTGGGTGCTTCCTTGTGTATGTATGTGAAAGGAGGGGAGAAGAAAGAGTTGTGAGTCATGCATTATAGATACGATTACTTAAAGCCAATTGCTTGACTAATAATAGAGAATAAGGTACAGGAAAGAATACTATCGAATTTTAACATTTAGAGTCAAGTTAGTGATGAAAACGTAGCTGAGTAAGAATGGTAAAAGAGTAGGAATAGTTTATTGAAGCTTTAGAATATTTATGGACTAATCGTCCATATGGAAAATTATTTTCATTGTGATATCTCCAGAAACCAAGATAAGAAATGATACTTCTGTGTGTTTCTATGAAAGATACTTTCTGATAAGGCACATTAACAGATTAAAAATAATTACAACACTGAGACTATTGAGAAGCAGAACGATGGAAGAGGTCAGAAGATTACCACTCAAGAAATAATAATAATAATAATAATAATAATAATAATAATAATAATAATACACAGCATCTTTACAATAAAATTTTAAAAAATAAAATATTTAAAATAAATTAATTTCAAATGCCTAAAACAATAACAGAGGGACTTAGGGAGAAGAAAATAAGCATATTTTAATCCAAGTGCAAAATAGGAAAATATAGTCATTTGGGTATTTTAGTGTATGGGTTAAATAGTAGACTAGGTAACACTAAATAGAGAATTCATAATTGGACATTTTTAGATCATTATTCAGAAAGCAGATAAATTAAGAGATGGGGGAAGACAAAAAGCAGGCAACAGATTACAGTAGACTGAGATTGGCACTTTGACCCCCACATCTGCAAACAAGAAAAGAAACCTTTGTCTAAGCATTACACTTCACGTTTCATATAAAAAATAATTTTAGAAGATAATAGATATGAAATGCCACCATAAAATTTTTAGAAGGAAACATAGAAAACCTTGATTATCGAAGATTTAAAAAGTAGTTATAGATACTACATTAGATAACAATATACACAAAAAATAGTTGATATACTAGACATCACGCAAAAAAAGTCTCCATAGAGGGTACTTACAAGAGAAGGAAAAGACTTGTACAAAATGACTAAAAAATAATTGCAAATCTCATATCCAAAAAAAGAGAAAAAGGACTAGTAACCAGAATAGATAAAGAACTCTCAAAACCCAACAGTTAACAAAAACAAACCAGTGTAAAAATGGACTACAAATGTGTGGATACTTCAGTAAAGAAGATATATGTGTGGAAAATACATCCAATTTTAGTAGTTAGTAGGGAAATATCTGTTAAAATTGTGATATGAATTTCCTCTTACATCTAAAACAGAGTCATAATAATACTCAGTACTGGAAAGGATTTGGGAATAATTCAAATCTTAGACCTTACTGATGGGAATGCAAATGACAAAGGCATCCTAAAAGACAGTCTGACAATTTCTTACAAAGTTAAACACATATTTACCATCTGACCCAGCAATCCCATTTCTGTATACTTACTCTAGATGAATTAAAAAAATAGATTCACATAAAATATAGAATTTTTGCAGCAACTTAACTCTATTCAAAATTACTCTGAAATGGAAACAATTCAAATGATCTCCAAATGATTAATGGAGAAATAAACCACAAAACTCTGATACAATGGAGTATTTTTAATGAAAAGAAATGTACTGTTGATCCTCATAACCTGGCTGAATCTGTAAGGCATTAAGCTGAACCGCAGACAGTCTCAAAACTTCACTACATTTTACATTTATTTAACAATCTCCAAAAGACAAAAAACTATAGTGGTGAAAGAAAAATCAATAGTTATCAGAGTTAGGATCAAGGAAAAGTGAATAAAGGAATTTTTTTAGACTGATTGAACTATTCTGCATCAGACTGTGGTAGGGGTTATATGAGTCCATAGAACTTCACACCTAAAAGTCAATATATCATAGATTATACTACATTATATTATATCATTTTAAAAGCTGTTTTTAATCTAAAATTATGCAATAGGTATCTTTCCTCATAATACAATGTCAATATTTATTACTGAAAACCAACATGGATAAACTTATAGAAATTAGTTTCATTTTGGGAGGGAGGAGTTAGATTTAATAATTAGATTTAATGAGGACTGAGTGGGAGATACAGTAGAAACAACAAAGTGAACAAATCTTTCAATAAGTTTGGTGTTAAATAAGAGTGACAGTGTGTTATCAGGATAGGAAAGTAGGGTTTGGGGAGTGTCATTGTTTTGTGTTTGTTCGTTTGTTTTTCTTTTTCTAAATGGGAAAGATTTTAGCACATTCAATTGTCAAGTGAAAGGAGCTAGTTGAGACATACTGATGGAAGACATAGAAGAAAGCAGCTAGAATAATCAATCAGTAATCTGAGACTTGCAGGAGTTGGGTTATGACTCAAAACACAGGCAGTACAAGCTTTGGACTGGAATACTCTTTCATTATAACGTGTGCTGGTGGCTGTTATTTGGTGGTAAGATGCGGAGGGTGTTGTCTTCTGATGTTTCTATTTTCTCTGTAGTAGATGAGATGATGTCATTTCGTAAGAAAGAGGAGAGGAATGGAAAGGCTACAGGTTTTAGGAGTGTAATGAAGGGTTGAAACAGTCCTTGTACAAAATGAGAAAGTGTTTACAAGACGAAGGGAAGTGGAATAACAAAATGGAGCACCAAGGACAAAGGGCAAACAAATGCAAACAAAACAATATGTTGGAAATGAACTGTACAACTTGGCAGGGGACTGGCAGGAGGGGTAATAAGGTCTGTAAATCCTCTGTACATCACCTTGAAAATAAAATTTAGGACAGAGCTTCTCTTACAGAACTGTTAGTAAGTGGCTTGTCCAAAATACTCAGCCACATTTAAAATACAAGTACCTTTTCTTTTGTATCATAGAGAAACAATTACATGAGAATAACAAGTGAATTTTGATGCTCATAAAATTGCACAACTGCAATTGTATTCTGGATGTGACATTAATAGGTCTCTGAAGAGATCCTTAACAGAGGAAAGAAGAATGCATGAAATGACACTGCTAAGCTAGAGTACATTATGACTCATTATTTCCAGTTCAATATTGGTTATTCCTAGATACACAAGGTAGCCTGGTCTTTTGTACAGCCTCTCAGAATAAGTCCTTGCACTGCAAGTTTTAAATCAATGCCAGGAACTTACAAAAGGAACAAAAGCATAAAAGTGGTCTCTAAAGAGACCTGAAAAAAGTGAACAATCAAACGAAGTTAACTTTGTGGTCTGATCATTTTGTGAAGAAAAAAAGCATTTTTTAAAAGTATGGTTAACTCATTCTTCTCTTGTAAAAGAAAATAAATGCAGATGATCAGGGGCTTCTCTTGGGAATTTCTACGTGAAAAATAAATCCTAAAAGCTACAATGGAATTGCTCTTCAGTAAAAGAGAAGCTATAGTACAGTTACAAGGATTTTGCATAATCCTGATTTTTTAAAAAATAAGGTCTTTCTATAAGCACAATAAAGAGACTCTGAGACCTTACAGGAGCAGTGATTTCCAGAAGTGATATCTTTGGATGTATGAATGCTAACATTATAACCATTTTCCAATATTCAATAATTACATTGGTAATAATAACCCCAAATAGCACTACAATATCAATCTCAAGTTAAAAATGAAAAGTAAAATGGAGGTCACTGGACACTGATGAAAGTGGGTGGAGATGGGAGGGAGAGACTGAGAGAGAGTGAGGGAAGAGAAGAAGACACTGTGCAAAAGCAAATGTACTCATTACCTGACTCATGTAATTGTGATTCCTCTGTACATCACCTCTGTAATAACAATTAAGCAAAGTTTTTTAAAGTGAAAAATAACCACGGAGCAACAGTAAACCTGATAAATACAACATCCTTCCTAGGATGACATTTGAGGTCTGTTAGAATAATCTCCCAAAGCATAGCATTTTCACTCCTTACCAATCTGAATAGAAATCCCCTCAGTGCTCTGAATGAGTCAATTGCAGCTATGTGTAAATGTAAATTAGTTTTATAGAATTCAGTTTGCAGGTTTTCATTCTATTCTAACAATGTATGTGTGTACATGTATGTACTTGTGTGCACACACATTAGTTTTGTATTGTGACATGAGATAACCAGTTTTTAAAAAATGTTCATCTTTTTTATGACCTGCTATTTTGTTATATAAACTAATAAAAGAGGACTTCTGTAGATGACGAAGATTGTATTTACTTGGGGAAAAGAAGGGGGATAACAGAATGGTGAGACAAAGGACAAAGGGTGAATTAATACAAAGCAATACTCACAAGACACTACATTGGAAATGAACCTTACAACCTGGGAGAGGGAGTGGGGGGAGGGAAAATGGGAGGGGATAACAGTATTCAACAAGAAATGTACTCATTACCTTACTTATGTAACTGTAACCCCTCTATACATCAACTTTACAATAAAAGAAAAAATATTAGAATATGAAGCAAATAAATATGGTGAGCCAGCAAGCCCACGCACAAAGGCTTGACTATGATGACATAAAAAAGATCTTACATCAGGACTGCTTTTTCTAAGATCCCACAGTGTTCATCGGTCACTAAAAGGTGAAAAATGTAATCTTAACATGAAGTGTTGTGTCACTCCTTAATGCTAACCATTTCACATATTTGACCAGTCCAATGCATCTACAATAGAAATAAAGAAATTAATATTTATAAGCTAGTTCCTTTCTTCTTTAGAGGAAAACTTCAAGCCTTTAAGAATGAGTTGAGCTGGGCGCCCATAGCTCACACCTGTAATCCTAGCTACTCAGGAGGCTGAGATCTGAGGATTGAGGTTCAAAGCCAGCCCGGCCAGGAAAGTCCATGAGACTCTTATCTCCAATAAACCACTAGAAAACCAGAAGAGGTGCTGAGGCTCAAGTGGTAGAGCACTAGCCTTGAGCTGAAAAGCTGAGGGACAGTGCCCAGGCCCAGAGTTCAAGCCCCACGACCAACCAAAAAAAAAAAAAAAAAAGAATGAGTTGAGAAGGAATGAGAAGGGGAAAAAAAGGAGGAGGCAACAATGCTTGATAAGAAATGTACTCATTATCTTGCCCGTGTAATTGGAACCCCTCGGTACAGTATTTTCGCAATAAAAAAATGAGTTGATTGTGATTCCCACCTTAAACTTCCTGCACATTCTGTTTCCTGTTTTCAAGCCAGTGTAAATACAGAAGGAAGCCCTTTCTTCCCCTGCTAATATCATCCATTGAAAGTTGAGCTTCACAGTGGAAAACTCTGGGAGTAACAGACTGACAGTCCTTTCAGGAAATATCCATCCAGTGTTATATGGTAGCTATAAAATTGCAGTGAAAGGGCTTTGTGTTTCTTGATTTTCTCCAGCTGTAATAGAGTTATTTTTCATTTGATAAATATCTGTTACAGAGTGGAACACAACACAATTAAAATAGTATCCTTTGAGATAATATGACTAGACATGAGCATGAAAAAGGAATAGTCTATAGAAGTGGGATTTATATCAGACAGAGGCAGGCAAATGTCCCTGAGTTCCAAAAAAGAGAGAAAGAAAAGAAAGAAAGAAAGAAAGAAAGAAAGAAAGAAAGAAAGAAAGAAAGAAAGAAAGAAAGAAAGAAAGGAAGGAAGGAAGGAAGGAAGGAAGGAAGGAAGGAAGGAAGGAAGAAAGAAAGGAAAGAAAGAAAGAAAGAAAGGAAAGAAAGAAAGAAAGGAAGGAAAGAAAGAAAGAAGAAAGAGAGAGAGGAGAGAGAGAAAGAGAAAGAAAGAGAGAAAGAGAAAGAAAGAAAGAAAGAAAGAAAGAAAGAAAGAAACAAACAAACAAACAAACAAACAAACAAACAAACTAAAGGTGGTTGGAGTTCAAGTTGACAGAAACGAATCCTCTTCTACATAGTCATTAAGAGAGAACCTTTATCATCATCTATCCTCTCGGGGACATGCAGAAGTACAGAGCAGAGAATTGCTCAGATGGCCAGAAAAGCTGAAAAATAAAAACCACTGCAGAATTCATGGGAATGTCTGGTCATGGGGCCTGAACTCTGGGCCTGGGAACTGTCCCTCAGCTCTTCAGCTCAAGGCTAGCGTTCTACCACTTGAGCCACAGCACAAATTCCGGCTTTTTTCTTTTTGCTTATGTGGTACTGAGGAATCGAACCCAGGGCATCAGGCATCCAAGGCAAGCGCTCTACCACTGAGCCACCTTCCCAGCCCCGGGAATGGAGTTTCATATGTAGTTGCTAGGTAATGAAGTAGTATATTCAGAAAATCCAGTTTTTTATATATAATGTATTGTTATGCAAGAAGTTCAAATATAATTAAATTACTTATAAATAGGTAAAAGATTTGAAACTATTTCCCTTTTTGGGAGAACCTGGGCTCTAATTTCAAGACAAAATATATCTGTTTTAGGGCTGGGAAGGTGGCTCAGTAGTAGAGTGCTTGCTTTGCATGCCTGAGGCCCTGGGTTCGATTCCCCAGCACTACATAAGCAAAAAGAAAAAAGCCGGAAGTGGCGCTATGGCTCAAGTGGTAGAGCGCTAGCCTTGAGCTGAAGAGCTGAGGGACAGCGCCCAGGCCCAGAGTTCAGGCCCCATGACCGGACTCCCCCCCAAAATATATATATATATATATATATATATATATATATATATATATATATATATATATATATATATATATATATCTGTTTTAACAATATTTCTTGTGGCAGATCAGGAATTATATTACAATGTAGCAAAGTGAACATCAGAATACAGAGCAAATGAAAATATTGCCATATTTATGATAGTACAGGGAAATAAATGTCATATTCTAGAAGAGGAAGGGTGAGGAGGGAGATCTATGGTAGACCATGGAAGTACAGAGATAACGAGGCAGACAGAAATTGGCTTTCCAGAACCTCAACTTTCATGTGTACTTTCCCCTAAAACAGAAAAATGGAAAAATGGGCCCGTCATAGGAATATCATGTAGTTCTCTTGATTTCAGTAAAGCTTCTTCTCTAACTTTACGGGACAAAGGTACACCTTTCCCTGAAACTGAACAGAAGTTCTCTACTGGGTATAAAATCGCCTTCAAGTCTCCAAAGGGGCAAAGGGAAATATACTTATCATGACCCCTTCACACAAGTCTGCTTCTTGTGGGACTTCAACTTTGGCCTCTCTTATGTGTATTTCTCTGAGTTAAGATAAGCAGTAGAGCTGGGGTGTTTTGTCCCTTGGAATTTGTGACTATGTGAGTTCAGAAGAGCCTGTGGAATGGGAGGCAGGAATGGCTTGTTCTCATGCCCATCCTCAGCTCTGAGACTAAGAGATACCTCACTAGAGAAGGTTTGAACATCATAGCCACACCTCTAATGCTTTTCTTTATATACTTTAGATTTTTGAAAAAGCCATCTTTATTAGGATACAATTCACATATCACATAATTTTCCAATTTGGGGTCTACAATGCGATGATTTTTAGTTTATTTGTGGCATGGTACACTCATCCTGATCATCAATTTTAGCTTGATTACTCCAAAAAGAAGATCTATAACCATCGCAGTCATTCTCCATTCTTCCGTCTCACCCTCCACTCCATCCTCCCCACCTTACCTGGCCCCAAACAATCACTTACCCACTTTCTGTCTCCAATGTCTCTCTTTGCCTATTCTAGACTTAAACTATTTCTGTCTAATTGTAGTTTTGTATAATTTTATCATCATCATCATCATCTCCCCTGTTCTCCCCTGTAATTCAGCTTCTAGTAACTACTATCCTATTCCCTACTTTTATGGGTTCAATCTTTTCAAATTCCACATATGAAAGAGATCTTGCATGTGTGTGTGTGGGGGGGGGAGTGGCATTTAGTCCTTCAACATAAATTTTCAAATTTATAACACAAAAGTTCTATCAGTAATTTTTAATGGAGATATTCCAGTTTGATTTTCATGGCATTCATTCTTCATAAAAGAAAGATGAGACATTTTTTAAACAGAATAGTTCAAAATTGTTTACGTTTTGTGATGTGAGTGACACATCTTTTTTCTTTTTCATTTAGGAGAGTTGAAATCTAGCACCAATGAAACTTTTTCCCATGCTAATATGATAACTCTTCCAGCTATTAGATTTTTGTTTCAGATTTTTTAGCATTTTTATTAATATTATCTTTAAGTAGTTGTACAAAGAAGTTCCTATTCTACAAAACAGTATATGAAGACAAGGTGTCTGACAACATTGTCATCTAACATATCCTAACCCATCCCTTCACTCACTTTTCTTATCTTTTTTTAAAAATTGAGATTAGTTGATTATATAAATTTCACGTTTCACAGTATTGTCGAATAGTGATACTTAAAGTCACAAACACATTTAACCCTCACAAGGCACATTGTCATTATCATGGTCTATAAAGTTTGTGAATTCTATGAGCTTTGACAATACAATTATTTCTTCCACATCAGGTGATGTTTACATTTCTTTCCTTTTGCTTAGTGTAACCAGATACTAGGTTTTGAACATATTCTGTGTTCTAGGATTCATGCTGTGGGGAATTATGAACCTTTTTTAAATCTCCAAACAACTTGGCAAGGTAGTTACCATGAGGTTAAACCTACTTTACCGGTTAGAGGAGGGAATCACAGAGAATTTAAACAAACAATAATTGTAGAAGGAGAGATTCAAACCCATGTTCATATTTTAGAGCCTAAGATGTTTTGTTGTCCCTTTGTGTTACATAAGTTAAGGCCTACTTTTATTTTTTAAGTATAATTATGTCATTAAAAAGCATTCTCCCTGAAAAAAACCCTAAAAATAGAATTACTATATGATCCATCTATACCACTCCTTGGTATGTATAAGTATTTGACTCCATCTATCTATCTATCTATCCATCCATCTATCCTCTATCTATCTGTTCACTCTTAGAGTTTCACAGCCGTAAAGAAGAATAGAATCATACTATTTGCAGGATAATGGATAGAACTGGAGATCATCCTGTTTAAGCAAAATATGCTAGACGTAGACAAGCTCCATATGTTTTCTTCCTATACGCAGCACCTAGATTTAACAATCAAAGATATGAATGTGAAAAACAAAAGAAAGGCTATTTGGGATGAGGAAGAAAGCCAGCAAGAACAGGGCCAAACCAGCAAGAGAGGGCCAAGGGGGTGTGAATAATTTCTGTCCTAAGGATGACTTGGCCCTGAATGCACAAATATGGCTTATCCTTTAAGCAAGGCAATGCAATAGGAACTAGATACTTCAGAATTTTGGTATTAATATACATGCTATATATTTTCATGTATATGTCACTTACCACCAGTAAACTCAGGAGAAATTTGTATTTCACATTTACTTAAATAGAAGTTTGGTATAGACATGGTGCTAAGACCAATATTTACATGGAACTTGAAGTAAGGCATTGGGAAGAAGACTCTAGGGACAGGCAGGTGTTTTAGAGCTTCGTAGTCTACTAAAATCCTGAACATATGGCTAGGTTCATGCTTAGGAAGATGAAATCTATGCAGATAAGACCCAACTGACAAAATGGTTGGACTCATGTCTGCTTCTTCAGCATTGGCTCAAACACAAAAAGAATGAGAAATTGCTTCAAGATACATTTGATTATTTATTATCCAACCTGTCCCAGTTTTTAAACAATGACAATATTTATATGGTACCTAATGACTCAGTGAAGGTGTATTTACAAAATCCCAATTAATTCTTAACTACATAATGTTTTGCTAAAATCCTTATCACATTTACCTTCCATTTCAATTGTTTCATTCTTTGTTTAAGCTATTTAATTTTCATCTAGGTCTAAGTGAGGGGGGTGGGAAGAAAACATATTGAACCAAAATAGCAAAATAAGTTGCTTATAATTTAAAGCCACACTTTTATACTAATGATCTTTTAACCTAACTCACCATGATGTTATAGTTGACATGTTCCCTACTGATCATCTTTCTCAGGTAAGTATGTCACCAGTGATGGGTGCTGACTCAGTGTACTTATGAACATTGCTTCAAAATATTGCTTCATTTTCTCTCCAGTCGTGATCAAGAATTGATTATTATGACTGTGAATAGCCATGGATTCTTACTCTGTACATATTCTTGTTTAGGATGATAAATCTTTAAGAGCTGCTTATATTCTTTTAAGTGCTCTTTCCTAAGGAACCAGCAGTTTAGAGTTATCTTCGACCATTCTTCTCATTTAAACTAGAAAATGGACAT
Source organism: Dipodomys merriami (assembly GCF_024711535.1). Lineage (NCBI taxonomy): Eukaryota > Metazoa > Chordata > Mammalia > Rodentia > Heteromyidae > Dipodomys > Dipodomys merriami. Next base: position 30,811,058 of record NW_027202271.1, read on the forward strand.
TGCTTTAGATCTGAACTAGGAGAGAAATTTATTTATGTCACAACTGAATTTAGCACTTGTTTCAGTGAAACTGCATGTATATGTATATGTATATATATATATATATATATATATATATATATATATATTGATCTGGACTGTTGCTTATTGTGAACAATTAGTTGGGCTTTGCTGTTGGCCCATGCAGCTGCATTTTAATTGCCACATCATCTTAATGTATTGAAATCAAATGGGATTTGATTACAAGGAAAGTCTGGATAGTCATTATGAGTAAAAATGATTTAGATGAAAAATGCTAATGTTCATAATATAAATTTACTAATTGTCTTTCTAAGGCAAATATCATTATAATAATAGATACTTATAACTGAAGCATATGGTACATAAGCATTAGTACATTTGATCTTAAAACAATAATTTACCATTAAATCTTTCTTTTTGAAAATTGCTATTATCCTTTATGCTGGAAGACTTCAATGATACTCTAAGTGTGTCAGCATTTATAAATGCTTTGAAGATCTTTAAATAATCTCCCTTTAAAGGGAAAACAGCTTCCTCTCTTTGAATTTCCCTTCACAAAGTAGCTTTGAAAAGATTTAACAATAAACTTATCATAAAATATACCATCTATGTTATAATTAATACTAATAGCAGTGAGTGGGATTTTGATATATCTTATCAAAAGGGACTTAAAAATAACTCACAACACAATCTCCACTCTTTATGCCAAGCATATTTCCATAAGAAAGAAAACACTTAGACTCAAAGAAACTTAATACTTTTATCCAGATTATCTATCATAAAGAGAGAAGTAAGAAGTATACAACCACCCAAATTCTTAAACATTTTTGTCATGGTTTAATTTTTGTTGGGGAGAGTAAGGGAAGTTGGATTATTTTACATCTTGATTTATTCCCAATTAATTTTGAATGTGTAAATGGCCTATATTTGGTATTACATAGTAGTCAGTAATCAGGATGAGATGGTCTAAATCTGTTCCTGAGTGTACCATTCTCATGCTACATTGCTTATCTAATTTATGTCTTTAAAGTAAGAAAATTAATTCCTATCCTAAAGTAGTACTGGAAAATCATAGAATAATATTTATTCATCTAGGAAAAAACATCATATTACTACATTACTACAAGTAACACCATGCTCATGGAATACAAACTTCTTTTGTAATCTACTTTAAAATAAAATCTGTCCCAAATCCATTCCTTTGCAACCAATAAATATAAATTGCATTTAGAGAACAGTAGCAAGTCAATTCTTCTCTCTATTGCCATGAAGAAAAGATATAATCTATTTGTCACTACAATGTGATTTATAATGGCTTAATTCATAAAACATGCCCAGAATATATTTATTCATTCAATATTTATTGATGGCATTCTAGATAACAAGGCTAGTTCTAGGGCACAGGTATACAGAAGTTGGAGTAAGAGTTATCTAGAAAAAGAAGCACAGTATGGGTCTTTAAGATGAAGGAAGCATGTACAAAGAACTGAAGATATGGCAAAACAAAAGAAATTTGTTCTTCATATTACAGTGGTAGTGCGTAATGAAGGGCACCACAGGAGATTAGGATAGAATTGGAAAATACTAGATTATGAGGGTTTTTGACAGATATATGCCTTTGAATTTTATTTTAAAGGAAAGTTGATAGGTAACATGGCTAGGTGCTTGATTTTAGAAGAGTCTTACTGAAGACATTATGAAGGATGGGACTTGATTACTATAGTGTACTATAAGAGAAATAAATACCTGTGTCCAGTGATCTAGACACAGAGAGTGAGGAAGAGTTAGTGGGAAGAGTTGGGGACCTTTGAGATGTAAGTAGGACTGCAAAGAAATGATCTTGGATGATTAACTCATGTCTTGCTCGGGTGATTGTGAGAGATCCTGGTGTCATTCATAATAATACAGAAGATAACAATAAGAGCAGTAGGGATGTGGGGGGGGACGGGGGTATGATTGGGTGGGGGGGAAGGGGGGAGGCTGGGAAGGGAGGTGAAGGGTAAACAAAGGAGGAGGCTGCAATGCTTGGTAAGAAATGTATGCATTATCCTGCCAATGTAATTGTAACCCCTCTGTACAGAATGTTCTCAAATAAAATAAAATAAAATTTAAAAAAAAGAGTAGTAGGGATAGGAAGTGTTACACATGAACATTTTTGTTTGTAGGATTCTTCTGGAATGTCTGATGACTCCTAGATAACTGTGAATATAGTACAGGAATTCAGAAGAAAGATCAAAGATAGAAATATGGATTTTGGAATCTTTGATGTGTGATAATATCCAGAAAGATTGTATAGAGAGAAAAATAACAGAAAAAAAGTCTCTAAACAGCAGCAACTATGAAGCAATACCCAGAGGAAGACCTTAAAGTATAAACTGAGGAATAACTGGAGAGGAAAGAGGGAAGTAATAACTGCCCATCAAAATTAAGTGAAGAGGGCTGGGAAGGTGGCTCAGTGGTAGAGCGCTTGCCTCACATGCATGAGGCCCTGGGTTTGATTCCTCAGCACCACATAAGCAGAAAAAGTCAGAAGTTGTGCTGTGGCTGAAGTGGTAGGTTGTTAGCCTTGAGCCTTGAGAGCTGAGGGACAGCACCCAGGCCCAGAGTTCAGGCCCCATGACGGACGAAAAAAAAAAAAAAAGAAGTGAAGAGATCTTTAAAAATCTAAAAAGAAGTATTACATAAATGCTGTATCTTATGATAGTCTCTTTAATTATGTTCAACAACAGGATGACACAATGAAGATTAAACGGCTGAGAAGTAGAAGAAGGAATGTCAGGAATGCATCCCAGAATTTTTACAAGCTATTAGGTAGGATGTGATCCCCAATAGAATATTCTGTTTTTATGGTACTAGAAATATGTGATAACAACCTGGCACTGATGGTTCACTGGTAATTCTGGCTACTCAGGAGGCTGAGACTTGGAGGATCACTGTGTGAACCTAGCGAGTCCCAGGGAGAAAAGTTTGAGACTCCATCTTCAATTAATCAGCAAAAAATGCTAGACTGTAGGTTTGATTCAAGTAGTAGAGCACCAGCTGTGAATAAGCAAGTGAAATGAGACCTTGAGGACCTGAGTTCAAGCTTTTGTACCAGAAGAAAAGCAAAAACAAAAGAGAGAGAAAAGGAAGGAAGGAAGGAAGGAAGGAAAAAAAGAAAAGAAAAAGAAAGAGAAAGAAATTACAATATCCTCTTGAATGACAAAATAGCAGTTTTTTCTAGTGATTTAAACCTCTTTATATTACTCTCTAAAATCCTTTAATATCACATTCTTGTTTATTCAAGATATAATTGTTATTTTTATGTTTATATCAACGTATCACAGAAGTTCTCTGTTTTAACTCAGTCAGACAGAACTCCCTTTTCTTTCCCTTCAGAGTCATATGAAAGTATAGCCAAATTAGTGGAGATGGCACTAAATTTGAAAATAATTTGCTGCCTTATTATTTGAGGCATGGTTGGCTATATCAAAGGCAACAGTTCATCACATAGCTAAGAAGAGCTCTTACATCTTGTTAGCCAATTTCTTCCATTTGTAAGTCATCCTGAGATGTCATTATCTTAGCATAAAGTAGTTACTGGTACCTAGGCATAGCCAAAATGGATCAATTACCTTTCCAGTTGAGAAGCTTGAATATATTGAATTTATCTCTGTACTATGTCTGCTTTTGTCCTGAAGAAGAGAAGCAATAAACTCAGATATTCAACAAGTGAAAACCTTTTATCTTTGTTCTACTACCCACTCATTTTCTTATTATCTAAAAGTACAGGAGCTTAAATCAAGAAATCTGTGTTTGTTTGAGTTCTAAGGAAAAGCCCTAACAATGTTATTAGATAACTGTGATGAATTTTAATCCGATAACAGCTTGTGACCTACAAATTACTGCTCAAAATTAAAATGCATCCAAAATGAAACTGGCAAGACAACTACAATGTTAAACTGGCAATCTGCTGTGATAAAACACCTTTCTAAAGCAGTGTATTAAATATGAGTACAATTAAATTCTACACAGTATCTTGCAATTAAAATCTGAGAAATACATGCCTTCTTAAATTCAAATTGGTTGCTAATCTTATTTTTACCTTTTGTTTTTTAGCAAACTAAGAAATCAAAATAGAGATGAATTTGCTTGGCTTGTTGGCTGTGGTAGAATACCCATTGGCAGAATTCCAGATATAATCTAGGGTTACAGGCTTTCAGGTTTCTTATTTGATGAACAATAGTCTGTTTTCTTCATCCCAAATATTCATCTACAATAAATAAAAATGTTTTCTATGTACATAATCTTGGGTTTATTTATAACTTTTAAGTTATAATTACTCAAGATTTATTAACTGGGATCTTCTTTAAAAAAAACTTGTACATTGGCTTCAGAAAAACACTGATATGTTTTCTCAGCTAATTCATTACTAAGCTTGAAAGAAATTTAGGCTTTTTTGGTAATAGATATTTTGTATCAGTACTACTATGAAATGATGATGGAACTCAGACTAACCCAATGTGTATGTTTTCATCCCATATTTTTCATATTAAAGGACTGTCTGTGGTAAAACAAAAGAGAATTCCCTATAGCTGTTTGCAAATAACTTAATGACCAAGTTACAGCTCTTTTCCTAATTTTTCAAAAGATACCAAGAATCACTGCAAACCTCACAATATAACATTATAATTATAATAATTAGCAGTGTACTTAATTATAGTTTCAATGCTCCTATACATTACTTAAGAAATTCACAGTACATTGAAATAGCAATAGCTAGAATAAGGGAAGTTCACTCGCATTATTACATATGGAAAAAAAAACCCTTACCCACTCTTTTTAAGAGGTATCACAAAGATTGTGGTTTCACAACCACTATTTTGGCTTCTTACCCCTAGCCCATAGTATACCCTCAGTAAACATGAGTTGGAAGAATAAATCAATTCATGTGATTGTCTGAGAAACAAACTCAAGGAAAATAAATGCCTTGTCTTTGCTTGCTACAGGACTACAGCATGGACAACGGTTGTCGCAGTTCCAAAAACCTCTCTGCCATGTTTTAGTTTGGTGTGTGTGTGTGTGTGTGTGTGTGTGTGTGTGTGTGTGTGTGTGTGTGTGTGTGTGTGTGTGTGTGTGTAAAACTCATAAAGGCTGCAGCCTCTATACTGCACAGAGGTTCTGTATTTAAAGAAAAAGCAGTCTGTTGTCACAATAAATATGGAATTCCAAGGACTTCCAAAGCTTTGTTTGTGTTAGAGACTTGATATGAATTCTGGTATCAGGTCTATTTATATTTGGGCATAATGTCTCTGTCACTATTGGTTAGACTTCATCAAAACTGCCCCTGGAAGAGTGAGTTCCCCCAGGCTGGCTGTTAGCTTTCAAACTGTAGTTGGGGTTCTGTTTGGGGCTGGAGGACGCTGGCCATGGTGCTGAAAGAGAAAAGAAGCTCCTGTTCTAAACCTTTCCTTTCCTCTTATTGGTTAAGAAAATTCGAGTGACAAGAGCAGGGGCCAAAGGAGCCTGGAGCAGCATCATTCATGTGAACCGTGTCTATTTCGACCTTTGGAGCGACGCTGTGGTCCATCAGATTACAGCCCAGGCACCTCTGTGAGCGCTCGCTAAACCCACAGATCATCTGAATGTAGCAGCTGCAGTAGAAAACCTACCATCCAGCAGGATGCCTTGTCTCTCTCCTGCCAAAAAAAAATGGGCAATCAAGTGCACAAGCCTACGAACAGAAGCAGGAAGTCAGGAAGGAAAGAGAAGGCGAAGCAAACCTGGATTCAGATAGAAAAATATTCACGTTGATGCATGCAAGGTTTAAAAAATGCATACGAGAATAATAGCTAATTTTAGCTTAAGTTTTCCAGTCTCAGTCTTCCAACAGGTGTATTCCCTCACCCTCCTCCCCCACCCCTTCGCCTGACAGCTCCCGTCCTGCTGTCTTGCTCAGCGAGGCAAGCTCTTCCTGGAGTCCTGAAGCATGTGCAGTTTCCCCTCTCATCCACAGCTCCAGCTCTGCGCCCCGCAACCCCTTACCTGCAGCGTGAAGATGAAGCAGCAGGCACAGCCCAGGCAAGCTGACTGCCCTCCGCATAGTGCTTGCATGGAGAGGTGGAGCAGAAACTCCGCCGCGACCCCACTTCAAGCAAAGTGCTTTTCGAGTCCTCGATCCCCGGGATTCCTTCGCAGGGTCTCTCCTCTTTTGGGGTTTGCAGAGTCTTCTCTTCCGTGGCGCCGACAGAAACCAGCACCAGCTTCACCTCCCTAGGAGATGGGGTAGAAGGAAGGAGAGTAGGAGGCGGCGGCGGTGGAGGGGGGTGAGGCGCTCAGAGATCTCGAGGCGAGTGCTCTGGCCTTCTGCAGAGCCCGCAGTCCTGGCAGTGACGGTGGAAGTGCACTCCCGCGCCAGCCCAGGATCCCAACAGCGCGGCCCCCAGTGCAGAGCCAGCAGCCAGCTCAGACGCGCTGCGGCTACTGAGCATGCCCAGCACCGGCTCTTGCTTTGCACAGGAGTTTCAAATTCCACGTCTCCGGGTCTTAGCTGCAGCTGTCAAGGGAGCAGGCTCCCCGACGGGGGTTCGCTTGGGGCAGAAATTAAGGTCCCACAGTCCTTATATTTAAAAAAAAATCCCTGGTGTGGTGGAGTAGAGAGGGATGAGATGGGGCATGCCCAGAGGTGGGAGAGGAAGGAAGTGTTGAGACGTGACCCGCCCCGTCCCCCCCCCGTCCCCAATCTTGGCTTACATGTGGATTTAGCCCACTGATGAGGATAGGTGTTTGGAGATTGGCCAGCATATCCCAGATCTGGGGCTGAGTTCTCACCTACAGCCTCCACGGTGTGGGCTGTGTGTCCTTCCCTCCCTCCCCATCTCTCTCCCTCTCTCTCTCCTTCCCCCATCTCTCTCTCTCTCTCTCTCTCTCTCTCTCTCTCTCTCTCTCTCTCTCTCTCTCTCTCTCTCTCTCTCTCTCTCTCTCTCTCTCTCTCTCTCTCTCTCTCTCTCTCTCTCTCTCTCTCTCTCTCTCTCTCTCTCCTCTTGTGTGTGTGCTGGTCCCAGGGCTTGAACTCAGGACTAGGGCACGGTCCCTCAGCTCTTTTACCTCAAGGCTAGCACAGTTCTACTTCTGGCTTTCTGGGTGCTGAATTGGAGATAAGAGGTCTCGTAGGCTTTCCTGCCTGGGCCGGCTTCGAAGAAGGCTCCTCAGATCTCTGAGTAGCTAGGGTTATAGGCATGAGCCACCATTACCCGGCCGTGTGCATCCTCTCTAAAGGTTTCCCTCTCTATCTTTGCTCTCCATGCCATTCCTTGAGTTTTCACTTTATCTAGGTTCAATTCCAAAGTCTTTGACTATGGAGACAGAAAGCAGGAGGTCATATTTAGAGGCTAGTGGAATCTGTCCTTGTGATCCAAGCAACAAAAGACAACGTTTAGTTTTAAGGGAATAGTTAGCCTTAGTTGCCATTTTACTTTTCAAAAGAATGGAATCATTTCCTGTGCTAGGCTGCTTCTGTGTCTTTAGGAAGGCAACTTGCCATACATAGTCCATATAATATGGATGCAGTCTCCACTCCTAAGTCACTGAGGCAGGGAGATTCTTCTCTCCCTTACCTACCCCCCAACCTTCCACCTGTTGACTTCTGTATCTTTTCTAATTTCCTTCTCTTGCATCCCCAACATACAAGTCTAACCTTAGTTAGACATTAGATTCCTGTTTCCAGGAAGCCTCAGGCTAGCTTGAGATTGTTCTGATCTTTCCCCTGCACATTTGTTTTGTATCACATGAATTTTTCTTTAAGGTACTTCATTTATCTGTGGTATGTGGTACAACTATGGCAGGCTCCCTAAGAACTTCTGCCTTTTGCATTAACTTAAGTGGAATCAAGTTGCTATCTAGACAAATAAGAGGGACTTATAAGTGCTTTGGGAATCGGGCTTCATTCTTTATTCACTGCTTTTTCTTCTTTCATGTTCTGAGAATGGAGTGGGAAACAGGGTGCCCACCAGAGCTTAAATTAGTATCTCCTAGACCTTCAAGCTTAAACAGTACCATTTATCTCTTTTGTAATTCTTTTCCTCTCCAGTTCTCAGGACAAGGCCAGGAAATCCATCCTAACTGATGAGAGAAGGGGAGAATGAGAAGCATGTTTTTAATACTTTGATGCTTGTTGATTCCCCAAAATAGAGCACTGTGCAGCCTTAGTCTTACCCATGGCTGCACTCCTCACCCTGATGAGAATGGCAGGCTCCATTTCAGTGGCACAACTGTTTCATCCAACCTACCTTAAGGTATAAACCTTTCCCTTACTCCAGATCCACTTTTCTCTATTTACCTTTTCCAACTTCACCTTTTTTTTTTTTTTTTTGTGGGTAGTGGGGCTTGAACTCTGGGCCTGGGCGTTGTCCCTCAGCTCTTCAGCTCAAGGCAAGCGCTCTACCACTTGAGCTACAGCGCCACTTCCAACTTCACCTTTTAAAGAATTAATTGTTCAACACATTTATTGTCTGTTTTCCTAAAATGTACAATATAATCTGACCTTCACAGTGAGACAATTTTATTTTTGTTCTTGGCAGTACTAAAGTTTGAACTCAGGATTTTGCATTTGTTTGGCTTATGGACAAAGGTTTCAAATGAATTCAAACCCTTGCATTTGTTTAGCTGGCCCTCTACAACTTGAACCATACCACTACCTGGCTTTTTGCTGGTAGTTTTGGAACATGGGATTCCTGCCAATGCTGGCTTTGAATCATGATCCTCTGCCTCTCAACCTCTGAGTAGCTAGGATTCTAGGCATGAGCCACAGGTGCCTGGCTGTACAATGGCAGGCACTTTTGACCACTTTATTCACTAATGTATCCCAAATGTTTAGAATAGATAAGGCCTCACAGACCAATCTGCTTAAACATGAGACAATGGAGAGCAACTGGTTGATAAACTTTAGTTGTGGCAATTAACCTGGCTTTTTGGAATTCTCACTAACTAGTATTTGAGATAAGTTATTTAGCTGCCACTTAGAGGTGTAACCTCTTTTTAAAAAAATTTAACATTTGGTGCATTCCAGTAATAAAGTGGGTTTCTCTGATATTCTTCCTCACTAAATAATTAATTTCCAAACTTAACATAGTCTCCAAGAAGAAAGTGCACTTATGGTAATGAAACAAAGTTGTAGCAATGCTCACAGCCCTTTGCCTTCCCACAGAAAATTCTAACATGTATTCTGAGGGATTTAAAATTTCAATTAATGTAACTGGTTATGACTTTGCCAACAAGTAGCCTGCTAACTATGTATTTTGCCTGCAGTTACAGGTAGCTGAATTATTAAACTGTGCATGAAAATCTCTTTAACAGCACAAATTTCCAATCTGATTATATATACATACTACTAGACTAGTTCAGAATGGTAAAAATAACCTTAAACCAACTATCATATTGGTGCCAGGACATTCCTTATTCATTTTCTTGACAAAGATGAAGGAGCAGGAAGACATTTATATTCCCAGATGCACTGATCTAATGTCATACTGATGGACTTGATCATGTAAATGTCAAGGCAAAGAGCAACAAGAGGGGGAAGGGGAGTCGTGGGGGGAGGGAAAGTGGGAGAAAACAAGGGAGGGGTAACAATGTTGGACAAGAAATTACCTTACTTATGTAACTATAACCCCTCTGACATCACCCTTAGAATAAAATAAAATTAACTTAAATTAAAAGAGCAGTAAGATAAACTGGCGAGGTGGCAAAAAGTCAACTCCTTATCTCAGAAATATTCCATAGGTCCAGAGGAGCTGCCTTTTCTTGCTTAGGCTTTAATGCTGTTGCAAGTGATTTGGTGTTTTAAAGAAGGGGCCAGGTTAAAACATTGCACCGATATTTTAGATAACTAGTTCCAATTTCGAGAATCACAGAAATTAGTGTGCAGAACCATGCAAATTAGTACTGTCCTACACAACTATGCCCTAAAGGAAATCATTTACAATTTAAAGATAAGTAGAAAATTAATATCATCTGGTCTTTTTCTTTCCAAAGGATGAATAATGTCTTCCTTATAAGAATTTACATTGGAGAAAAAGTTCTTGGAGTCTGTCATTAGAACAAATTTAACCATTATCTCCATATTAGCCTGTCTAGAAATGGTTGAAAATCATTCATTTAGACTATCCTTCCTTAGGATACTTTAAATCAATGAACCAAAGGTGTTTATAGAATTTCCTATTAAGTTACTTTGCTTTTGGGGAATTTAAATATAATGGTGGTGACACCATTGAGTATTTCTTCCATCCAGACTCTGTTGTAAGCAAACAGCTGTCTTCTTTACACGTTATAGATTTCTTTTTGCCAGAAAGCACTGCTCTAGCCTCTTGTTAGAGATGAGACAATTCAATCAAATAGGAAATTGATCATGTTAGAATGCAAATCCTGATACTGAGATACTGCTGTGACAAATGACCTCTCGTGTAATAAACACATACCCAGGCACATGCGTAGGGTTAGTTGTAGGCAGCTAACTAGACTCTGTGTGTGTGTGTGTGTGTGTGTGTGTGTGTGTGTGTGTGTGTGTGTGTGTGTGTGTGCGTGTGTATCAAGGTCAGGGAGAGGGGAGATGCTGATCTTGGGATTTTTTTGGGGGGGGGTCCAGTCATGTGGCCTGAACTCTGGGCCTGGGCACTGTCCCTCAGCTCTTCAGCTCAAGGCTAGCACTCTACCACTTGAGCCACAGCGCCACTTCCAGCTTTTTTCTTTTTGCTTATGTTGTGCTGAGGAATCGAACCCAGGGCTTCAGGCATGCAAGGCAAGCGCTCTACCACTGAGCCACCTTCCCAGCCCCACCTTGGGCTTATAGTAAAACTCTGATTTAAGAACCATCCATAGGAGATTGTCTCCAGGGAAGAGGGCAGCATTACTGAGACAGTGGACTTGTGTATCTAATGGATAGAAGCCACTCATAGAAGAACATATTAGCAGGATATTGAAGGTAGAACAGAGGAAATGATTTCTTCTATGGAAAGTGGGAGCAAAGGTAGGGGTGGATAGCAGGCAAGCAACTGTGAGTGAAGAACAGGAAATGAATTGAGTCTAGCTAGATCAGGAGATATTAGCTGCTCTGCATGAAGAGAAAGCAAGTGGAGGAGACATGAGTTAGTGACAGGCATTTAAGGAAGTTCTGAGCATGTATAGTAACATGTAGCTGTGGCTGGCACCTCATTTGTAGATACTAATTGCTTACAGTGGCCAGCACCTTACTGAGATTTGTAATGGGATTGTCCTGCTCCACTATTCATAGGGCTTATTCAAGAATCCCAGTGTCTATTTTCTTTTAGAATTGACAAAAACTAATATTTTTCAATGTAAAGAATTAACATAAATTAGCCATGTATGGTGATACATGCCTGTAGTCCCAGCTAGGTGGGAGACAGAGATAGGAGAATCTTAGGCTTGAGGTCAGCCCAGGCAAAGTTCATGAAATTCTATCTCAAAAGCAAAATAAAAACAGAAGATCTAGGTGCATGGCTCACACAAGAGGTCCTGGGTTCAATCCCCAGCACTGAAAAAGTATAGTTTAAATTGTATTCGGAGTGAAATGGCTCAGAATAAAGAGGACTATGATATAAAGACATTAAGTTCAAATGAATGAATTCACATACACATATATATATGTCTATGTATATGTCTATGTGTATGTATATGTATATGAGACTGAAATAGCAAGGAACACAAAATAGGGGAGAGAAGCACTAAAATTTACAAACTACATGCAATCACACTGAACTCTGACAAGGGTTCTGGTTTTTCTTTTATGCTGGAGGAGATAACTTGAAGCTCCATGAAGATAATAATGTGAACATAGTCATCCAGCATTAAATGGGGAAATTGGTATTGGAGCTCAGGTCTGATGAACCACAGTTGTATATTGCTACCTACTGTGTGCAGTGGCTCCTGCACACTGACAGAATTTCTATTGTTTAGCATAAAGACAAAATCTTACCAGGGATGGAACTGGAGGGCATTAAGTGAATTAAGCCAGACACAAAAGACAAGTCCTTCACGTGCATCCCCGCCTCCCCTGGTGGAAACTAAGAAGACTTAAAGAGAAACTTCTCTGAAGAGGAAAGAAGGATGGCCAATAAACACATGAAGAAATGCTCAACCTCTCTAGCCATAAAAGAAATGCAAATCAAAACAACATTGAGATGCCACCTCACCCCAGTTAGAATGGCTATAATCAAGAACTCTAATAACAACAGATACTGGAGAGGAGGTGGACAGAAGGGAACCTTACTGCATTGTTGATGGGAGTGTAAACTTGTTCCGCCACTTTGGAAAGTAGTATGGAGGTTCCTCAAAAGACTCCACATAGAGCTCCCCTATGACCCAGCAATCCCACTTTTTACTAAAGCTACCAGCACAACTATGTTTATTGCAGCATTATTTACATAGCTAAGATATGGAACCAACCCAGATGCCCCTCAGTAGATGAATGGATCAAGAAAATGTGGTATATATACACAATGGAATTCTATGCCTCCATCAGAAAGAATGACATTTCCCCATTTGTTAGGAAATGGAAAGGCTTGGAAAAAATTATATTAAGTGAAGTAAGCCAGGCCCAAAGAAACATAGGTCCCATGGTTTCCCTTATTTGCAATTACTAGTACATGTCTGAGACAAGCAGAAATGGTCAGATGTTAGGCTAAATGAACCCCAAGATAAGGACTCAAATGTTTTTTTCTTTCTTGTGATTGTTTCTAACATATTTATAATATGATTTCTTTGTTGCTTTGTATGTCCCTCCCCCATGGTATAACCCCTGTTTTCACTGTATTTGATGTTGGTATAATTTGTGGAGGGGAAGGGAAAAACAAAACTGTTTAAATTGGGATACAGGTGGACCCATTGCAACAATGAGATGTACAAGACGTTAAGTCGAAAAACGAACTTTATAATTTTGGCGGGGGGAGGGGGAATGGAGAAGAGGTGGAGGGGTAGGGAGAGTGGGGGAGGAGGGGGGAGGGGGGAGATGGGAAGGGATGGGAAGGGTAAACAAAGGAGGAGTCAACAATGCTTGATAAGAAATGTACTCATTACCTTGCCCATGTAATTATTACTCCTCTGTATTTTCACAATAAAAGAAAAGAAAAGAAAAGAAAAGAAAAGAGAAGAAAAGAAAAACTACCTAAATATGGAATAGTGATTACAGAGATTGGGAATGTGTGGTGGTGGGGAATGTAGTTAAAAGGGACCTGGACTGACCTATAATGTTGTGTTCATATGTCAAACTATCACACAGAACCTCATAAGCATGTAGAATTAATGTAAGATAATGTAGAATTAATTAATTAATTAATTAATTAATTAATGTAGAATTAATCTAAGATAAAATGTAAAACAGTGAAAACATCATTGCAGAAAACAGTGGATCAGAAAGGATATTGATAGAATTCCAAAGTAAGAAATCAAAAAGGGTCAAATGGAAATGTAGCTTGTTATCTCCATCAAAGCTCAAGATGGATGCTAGCAATTATTGCCAATAACAACCTAGTTCTTGTTTGGACTTACTTATTTGATACATACCTAATGATACACACTCACAGTGACAGCAATACGTATTCTAAGAAACAGTTTTTTCTACACAAAACAAGACAAATAGATTGTGTTTTTCTTTACATAATGTGTGTGCTGTTGAAGTAAAATTAAAAATAGCAAAGGCAGAATAGGCTAGAAGTACTTGTAGATTTTGCTATTCTTCATTAAATTTTTATTTCAAGATGAAGTACAAACTTTCCTTGGAGCTAGTACTTGGTACCATTTATTGTGTTGTGATCTGCTCTGGCACTGCAGAAGTCAGATTCATCCAAGGTGTTGCTAATAGCTGTATTTACAAACCACTAGCTCTTGTGTAGCTTTCTGTCCATCCTGAGACATTAATCAGGTTGCACTTCCACCATCCATCATCCTGAGCAGCATGGCAGCATGCAGATGTGAGCAGCCTCTATTATGGCTTACACTAGCTACATCAGGCCATTCTAAGGCTTAGCTGTTGATCTGGATTTCTTTAGATGAGACCACATTGAAACAACTTGTTCACCCAATAGCCTGGGCCTTTAAGAATATCCAGAGGATAAAACTACTGTTGACTAAATCATTCAATCCATTTCTGTTATATTATTTTCTTCAGACAGCTACAAGAACAGCTCCAAATTACAGGCCTCTCTGTCCCTCTTATGGACTCTTCTCCCTTTGAAGTGAAAAGTCATAGTTTGATGCTATCTTCTTTGTACTTGCTTCTTACCCTTCTTGCAGCTGTATATGTATAGCAGAGAAGGCAGCAGTTTATTACTCGATAGTTTTGTATGAAGAGGCATGCTTAGAAAAACATATTCCATTAACCATGTGTATTGCTCTAACTTGGCAAGGAAAATTAGAAGGAATCTTAATAAAAATGTTCTTCAACTATAATGCGACCCCCTACATACCTAAACAATTAAGCAGACATCACTCTGTGGCCATAATTTTGATTCATTCATCAGAAAGTATGTCTTCTGTCTAGTGGCTTGTGCCTATAGGCCTGGCCAACTGGAGACTGATAGCAGAAGGATTGCTTTTCATGGCCAGACTAAGCAGAAAAACTAAAGACACTCTCAAAAATAATCAGCCAAAAGCAGGATTGAAGGTGTGACTCAAGTGGTAGAGCACTAGCCTAGCAAGTGTAAGGCACTGAGTTCAAACTCTAGTACCACCAAAAATAAAAAGTAAATAAATAAATAAAAGAAGAAGAAAGAAAATGATTTTTTAAAGTATGTATTCTGGAGCTACCTCCTGATTTTTACCTCTTGAGTAGCTGGAATACGGTTTATGAGCAACTGTGCCCAGTTGATAGCTAATAAAACTTGCTTTCTAAATAAAGTAAATACATATTTAATGGTGAATTTAAAAAAAATTACCTTCTTGAAAAGGTTGAGCCAGTCCATAGGCCACTAGGGGTGCTATAAATCATACTTCATCCTGGAATGATGGAGGAGTAGGAGCATTTGTTCTCAACTGTGGCCTCCACAGTCATGCTGGGAAGGCGGAGGGCAGGTTTGTGGAGGTATACTTACCAAAGGGGCCATGCTGCCTGAGTGTTAATGGAAAGCCACAGATGGTGAGCTGTGTGGTGGGTGTAATTTCTATGGGACACCTTTTAAGAAAATCAATGCTCTTGCTATGGCCATTTGGCCATTTAGACTATTCTTGTTAGTACTTTGATAGGGGTTTTTATGTGTATTTGATGTAGGTTTTTAATGTATCTTAGAGCAACCGCTCTGCACAACTGTATTACTCTCTGTACTCCCGAAGGGATGTTATTTGTGAGTCTTATTAAAAATTAACATGAACCTATTTCTCATACTCTGTCTCAGATGAAGAATGGATCATGCTGATAAGCATGATCCATTCATTGATTTCTGGACTCAGATGTGCTAGAAAGCATCTCAAATCATGTGATGGAGCTCAACAAAACCTAATGTCTTGTCTAAATGATTTTCAGAATTTCATGTGTCAATAAAGCTCCCTGGTGGTTACAAAGACAGAGAACTCTATTTCTCTGTGTAAGGTATATGTGAATATAATATTCCATAACTAGGTTCCTATCTTCACCTGTTTTTCTTCTTTTTCCCCAGTGGTTGTTTAAATTTATTTATTTATATTGTATAGTTGGTGTACAGAGGGGTCATAGTTACATAGGCCAGGTACATTTGAGTACATTTCTTTTTGAACAGTGTTATTGTTTGGTTTTTAAAAAGAGGTGCCGAGTAAGAACAGCAGCATGCACGTGGTATTCAGGTAAGGAGTAGGTTTATTCGGCATTCCGGCTGGCACCAGTCTATCTTGGTCCTCCACGCGGTGGGGAAAGGCCTGGGAAAGAGAGCTGGGAGAGCTGGGAAAGAGAGAGAGAGCTGGGAAAGAGAGGAGAGCTGGGAAAGAGAGAGAGCTGGGAAAGTGAAGAGAAGGAAAGAGCTGAGAAAGAGCTGGAAAAGAGCAGAGAGAGCGTCTGGGCCTGGGCTAGGCCTTATCTAGGGTAAGGGCCGAGAAAGGTGTGGCCACATCAAATTCAGATGTGACCTCAGCGGATGCAGATGTGACCTCTTCCAGGTGTCCCAGTTGCCTAGGTAACACAGGTAACTGGGCAGAGACTTTGCTGGAAGGAGGGTGGAGTCTTCTGGCCATCCAGGAGTGAACCTTACAGTCACGTCTTCTCTTGTTTTCTCCTGTTTTTTTTTTTCCCCCTTCCAACCCCTTTCCCCCACAAGTTGTATAGTTCATTTTTAGCATAGTGTCTAGTGAGTATCATTGCTGCATTTCTTCACCCTTTGCCTCACTATTCCTGTGCTCTCCTTTACCCTCTCAAACAGAAAACTTACACATACAACAAAAGGTACAGAAATAAAAAAAAAAACAGTGACAAGGGAGAAAAATAAGAAAAACAAAACAAAAACAAAAAGCAAAATAATAAAGCTCTTGATAAAAAACTCCCCTTCTTGCAGTTCATTCTGATGAACATCATTTTATTCGATTATGTGCACATAGCTATTGAGCCTCTGTGATCTTTTCTTATGAATATCATCCTTTGGTCTTACATTCCAAGAGTAATTTTTCTTTTTGATCCATCCATAATGTATGCTTGTAGATTTATAGGCACATTCTAGTTACCATAAATGAGGGAAAATATGCAACCTATGTTTCTTTGTGTCTGGCTTACTTTACTTAAAGTAATTTTTTCCAAGTCTTTCAATTTCCTTCCAAATGGAGTAATGCCAGTCTTTCTGATGGAAGTAAAGAATTCTGTTTTGTGTATATACACATTTTCTTGATCCATTCATCCATTGAGGGGCATCTGGGTTGATTCCATATCTTGGCTGTGGTAAACAATGCTGTTAAGAAAATAGTTGTGTTGGTGGCTTTAGTTTGGCCTTGTTTGTGGTCATTTGGGTAAATACCCAGAAGTGTGATTGCTGGGCCACAGGGAAGGTCTATGGTAGTCTTTTGAGGAACCTTCATATTGCTTTCCAGAGTGGTTGAAAAAGTTTACATTCCCACCAACAATGTAGTAGCATTCTCTTTCGGCCACATCCCTGCTAGCATCTGTTGTTTTTAGTTTTCATGATAATGGCCATTCTAACCGGGGTGAGATGGAATCTCAATGTTGTTTTCTTTTGCATTTCTTTTATGGCCAGAGAAGTTGAGCATTTCTTCATGTGTCAATTGGCCATATGACCCAGAAATCCCACTTCTGAGCCTTTAACCAAATGATCACAAACAAGACCATACTAAAACTACCAGCACAAATATGTTTATCGCAGCATTATTAACCACAGCTAAGCTATGGAACCAATCCAGCTGTCCCTCAGTAGATGAATGAATCAAGAAAATGTGGTATATATACACAATGGAATTCTATGCTTCCATCAGAAAGAATGACATGGCCCCATTTTTAGGACATAGAAAGCCTTGGGAAAAATCATATTAAGGGAAGTAAGCCAGACCCAAAGAAATATAGGTCCCATTGTTTTCCTTATTTGCAATAACTAGTATATGTCTAGGATAATCTTATCAGATGAGCAGAATTGCTCAATAGTTCTGTACATATGACTATATAAGATGATGCTAAGTGAAATGAACTCCAAGACATGGACACAAGAGGTTTTTCTTTGTTGTTGTTTGTCGCTACCGCCTCGGCCGGTAATGACGACGCGACACCGGACTCTTCTCTCCGCAGTTTATTCAGGACCTTTTAGTAATCTTCTGACCCCAACCCCGGGGAGAATTCCCCACAGCCTTAAATACCTGCTGGGTAGCCAACCCTGATACGCCACGTGGGAACCGCCAATAGGTTCAGGTGCACAGAAGCAAGCCAGATTCTTTGCCTTAGCCATATCAGGAGTTGTTTACCACGAGAGCACTCGCCATCGGGAAGGCGGAGGGCGGAAGCCGGCGCCATCTTCCAGGTGCGGCCTCTCGCAGCTCTCTACAGTTCCCCCTTTTTTGTTTAAAGAACACAGATGAGAACAGAGGTCTGATCCCTGTTGTGCAATTGCAAGGACTGCATACAAGCCTTCTCCCAGAGGGTACCTTCTCTAGGGATGACTCAGCCTGTCCATTGATTCGTTTTTCACAATCAAACATGCTCTCCTCGAGGGCAAAACTCATGCCTCTCGACTGCAGTACTTTGGCTTTGCAATCTGTGCTCATTGTTTTAGGGTGGCAAGCCACGCTTAGGGGGACTGACCTGCTCCAATGACTGTAAAGGCTTGGATAACCATGGCTGCACTGCGACGCTGAGAACCTCTAATTTGGCAAATGCACCACAGACATACCAAGGAGGCTAACACCAGGAGGCCTGTCAGGGCTCCTAAACCCGCCCATTCCTTAAGATGATTCATAGCAGCGGAGATCCATGAAGATAACCCCTCCGCCAATCCGGCATCCACTTGGGTTGAGTTCACCATGACGATGGCAACCCTGAGCTGTTCCATCAGGCTGTCGAACTCCCCAGTTCAATTACCTAAAAGATAACTAGACAACTGTTTAGACAAATTTGCAGCGTTTTTTGAATAGGTTTTTTTCCTGGGCCTGAACTCTGGGTCTGGGCACTGTCCGTCAGCTCTTCAGCTCAAGGCCAGCGCTCTACCACTTGAGTCACAGCGTCACTTCCGGCTTTTTTCATTTCTTTTTGCTTATGTGGTGCTGAGGAATCGAACCCAGGGTCTCAGGCATGCAAGGCAAATGCTCTACCACTGAGCCACCTTCCCAGCCCTCATTCTTCTGGGTTAATTGCACCACAGCAGCAGCTAATCCAGCATTAGTTAGTGGTCCGCCCAGCTCTCTGCAAACTTTCATCCATGCTTCTAGTCCCCTATTCTTATATGGGGTTATGGCGGCTCTGCATTCCTTAGTGCACTGCTCGTAAACAAGCCATTTAATTAATGGCATGGCTGTGTCTGGTTCACCAAAAATTCTGCCAGCGGCCTCAACCATACGAGCAACAAAGTCCGAAAACGGCTCCATAGAGCCCTGCAGGATTTTGGTGAGATTGCCACTCACCTCGCCTTTATTTGGTAAGGCCTTCCATGCCTTTATGCCAATTTTATTGATTTGTTCATAAACTTGGACCGGGTAGCCTATCTGCTGATTGGCGAATCTCCCCTGTCCAAGCAGCATATCTCTATCCCAAGCTGGGTTTCCCCCAGCCTGATTGGCCGCAGCCTCTTCACTAGCAAATTCAATCAAAAAGGCCTTCCAATCTAAATACTGACCTGGGCTCAAACAAGCTCGTGCGAGCCCACTCCAATCACCGGGTGTCATGCAATGTCTGTTTAGGGCCTCCACCTGGGCTACAGTAAAGAAGGCTGTGATTCCATATGTCCGCACAGACTCAGCTAAAGATTTTATAACCTTAAAATCTAAGGGTTCATGATACCGCTGTCCCTGTGGATACTGAAATATTGGACAGGCTAGATGTAACTCGGTTCTGACCGCTTTCCACACTCCTGGGCTGAAAGAACAGCCGGGGCTGCCACTTCCAGGGTCCTCCGCATAGAGCGGAGGGGCCGAAGGTGTGGCGCGGTGCACGGAGGGCATGCATTCGTCTTTATCTGGGTCCTCTCTCTCCTTCCCTTTCCTCCTCTTTCTTATCTTTGTTTTTTCTATTTGTTCTATGAGTGATTGTAGTTCCTCTGAGTCTGTAGACTCAGAGGTCTCTAGTTCGGCAAAATCAGGGCATGACCCCCCCCTGCTCTCCTCCTTTTCGCTGTCTGCCCTTTCTGATCTTTCTTCCTGCAGCATTTCTAAGGCGGCCTGACCATTCTCTACCGCCTCACTGCAACGCTGGTCCTCGAGACAGCCTCTTATCAGTTTCCATATTGGTCTCACTCCGCTCTTAAGTGTTCCTTGTTCAGAGGCAAAATCTAGGTCCCTCCCTAGTTTCTCCCAAGAGGCCACCGTGAGGCTTCCAGAGACAGCGAACCATGGGGCAACGGTGTCACATTCATTCAAAAATCTCTCTAAAGTACTCTTTTTTATTTTTAACTTTTTTGAGTGCAGTAGCTCATTGAGAGCCAAAAAAATTGGGTGCGAAAAAGAAGCGCCCATGTTTCAAACATTTAAAGCTGGTAAACAAGCTTTTACTTTCACTTTTGGCTACTCTACTGACTAGCCCCGGGTTCTCACTCTCTCTTTATCTACCGAGAAGAGCAAAAATCCCCCCGCTCTTGTGGCGGATTCCCCTTTTACTTGGGAACTTACTCCCCGCTCTTGTGGCGGATTCCCCTTTTACCTGGGGACTTATCCCCGCTCTTGTGGCGGATTCCCCTTTTACCTGGGAACTTACCGGTGCACCACCCTGACCACAGAGAGTTCTGAGTCCTCGTTGGGGTTGTGGCTGAGTCCCCGTATGGGCCACCACGTGTCGCTACCGCCTCGGCCGGTAATGACGACGCGACACCGGACTCTTCTCTCCGCAGTTTATTCAGGACCTTTTAGTAATCTTCTGACCCCAACCCCGGGGAGAATTCCCCACAGCCTTAAATACCCGCTGGGTAGCCAACCCTGATACGCCACGTGGGAACCGCCAATAGGTTCAGGTGCACAGAAGCAAGCCAGATTCTTTGCCTTAGCCATATCAGGAGTTGTTTACCACGAGAGCACTCGCCATCGGGAAGGCGGAGGGCGGAAGCCGGCGCCATCTTCCAGGTGCGGCCTCTCGCAGCTCTCTACAGTTGTTGTTGTTGTTTTTAATGTACCATGTGATTTTTTTGTTTCTTTTGTATGTTCTTCCCCCTATGGTATGTCCCCTGTTGTCACTGTATTTGACTCTGATACTCTGATATTGTTTACATGTTTATTTGAATTAGGGAAGAGAAGGGGGACAACAGAATGGTGAGACAAAGGACAAGGGGAAAACAATGCAACAGTGATATACACAAGACAATATGTTGGAAATTATCTTACAACTTGGGGGATTGGGGATTGGGAGGGAGAGAAGGAGAAAAATGAGGGAAAGGTTAACAAGTTTGACAAGAAATGTACTTATTACCTTACTTATATAACTGTATCCCCTCTGTACATTACTTTGACAATAAAAAATATGAGAATGAGTCACTCCTTATCAAAATTAGAAACACAAAAGCTCTATATGGAATGTAATCCATAATGAAGAGTCACTGAAGACTGAAGTAGAAAGAAATGTTTTTTTGTTTTGTTTTGTTTGTTTCTTGTAGGGATGTTGGAGCTTGAACTCAAGGCCTAGTACTGCTCCTTAGCTTCTTTGCCTGAAATTGGTGCACTGCTACTTGAATCATGCCTTTCTTCTGGTTCATTTCTTGTTAATCGGAAATAAGAGTTTCATAGACTTTTCTGCCAGAATTGGCTTTACATCATGATCCTCAGATCTCAGGCTCCTGAGTAGCTAGAATTACAGGAGTGAGCCACCAGCAGAAACTTTAAGAGGCACTTAACAGGCAAAACTTTATCCTCTGTAGATTTAGTTTTGTCCTCAATTTGTAAAATAGAAATCATCTCCTCTAGCATCATGGGGAAAAATGATTGCATGAGGTAAATAAAGTTCTTCCACAGAATTGGAAATATTAAAGCTGCTGGTTAATGTGACTAGCCTAAGTGACCTGATTAGAAAGGTTGAATCAAAACTCAGTCACTACTTGTGAATTACTCTGTCATCTACCTACACATGAGATGATATTAAGAGTGAAAGAAAATAATGACAGAAAAACACAAGATAGTCTAAATGATTAATTTTCATGATTAATTTTAATAGCAGGGAAATATTTCTGCTATTCAGTTTGTTGGACAATACATGAGTTTCATGGAAACAGTTTGCAAGTCACTTCACATAACATAATTGCACACTCTGAAATATACCAGGTGCATTTTATCAGGAAGAAATTTGATTCAATAATAGAATTAAGTCTTTATAACAGTTTTTTCAGGACTATTAAATTTCATAATTTTTCTTTTTGCTTTTGCTATTGTTCAGAGGTTTTCAATTTTGAAATCAGTCTCTGACAGTGATCCTCCTGCATATTTATCATGTATAACTGGATTACAGATATACCCCACCATACCTAGCTTGTTTGTTGAGATGAAGTTTTGTTAACTTGTGGCTTGGAACCATAATCCTCTCAATCTCTATCTCAGGAATAGGTGGAATTACAGTCATTCACCATCATACCCAGTCATCTCTCTTTTTCTTCTTGTATGTTGTTTCTATTCCAATTGTCTGCAACAGATAGAATAAGCAGTACATAATTTTAATAGTTACGTTTAGTGTATCTACTTCTTTTCCTAAGGATATCCACAGTTAGTATTGTGTTTTTTATGTTGTATTTTATGTTGTATAATTTAGTCATCTTGTCTGTAGGCAAAATTATTTTTCTTCCCACCGATTGGGATAAGATCTTCATTAGCCATTCAACAGATAAGGGTCTCATATCTAAAATATGTTTATCACAGCATTATTCACCATAGCTAAGATATGGAACCAACCCAGATGCCCCTCAGTAGATGAATGGATCAAGAAAGTGTGGTATATATACACAATGGAATTCTATGCCTCCATCAGAAAGAATGACATGGCCCCATTTGTGAGGAAATGGAAAGACTTGGAAAAAATTATATTAAGTGAAGTTAACCAGACCCAAAGAAACGTAGGTCTCATGGTTTCCCTTATTTGCAACAACTAGTATATGTCTAGGACAAGTAGACAAGGTCAAAAGCTATGTACATATGACCAAATAAGATAATGTTATGCAAAATGAACCCCAAGATAGGGACACAAGTGTTTTTTTCTTGCTATTGTTTCTAATGTATTTATAATGTACCATGTGATTATTTTTTGTTTCTTTTGTATGTTCTCCCCCCATGGTATAACCCCTGTTTTCACTGTATTTGATGTCAGTGCCCTGCATCTTGTATATACACTTCTCTAATTTAGGGAGGGGAAGGGAAAAAGCAAAATGCATAAATAGGGGTACAGGTTGACCCATTGTAACAATGAGATGTACAAGGACACTATGTTGAAAACAAACTTTACAATTTACGCAGGAGGGGGGGAGTGTAGTTGTGAATGTGGGAGGGGAGGGATGGTAGGGGAAAAACAAAGGAGGAGGTAACAATGCTTGATAGGAAATGTACTCATTACCTTGCTCATGTAACTGTAACCCC
The DNA here is from genome assembly GCF_024711535.1 of Dipodomys merriami. Classification (NCBI taxonomy): domain Eukaryota; kingdom Metazoa; phylum Chordata; class Mammalia; order Rodentia; family Heteromyidae; genus Dipodomys; species Dipodomys merriami. The sequence continues at coordinate 30,834,275 of NW_027202271.1, forward strand.
TCTGTACCATATTTTTACAATAAAAAGTATAAAAAAGAAAAAAAGAAAAGTTCAATTATATCCATGTACATTATTTTTTCAGGAGATCTGCCATTTGAACAAACTGGAGAAACCTCAGTAAATTTGAAGATGGCCAATTTCAAGGGTAAGCTACAAATCTTCAGCAAGGATGCATTATGATGAATTTAAAGAATTCTAATGAAAATGTGAGACGGAAAAATGATTTTACAAAGATATTTTCACAATAAGCAGGAAGTTAACCAATTAAGATGCAGTGCTGGAGAACTTTGTAGGTAGTTGTTACATCTAAAAATGGATTAATTCTGGTATGTCTACAAAGAGATCAATCCAAAGACACATATTTATACCAACAGAACATCCCCCAAGTACCACAGAAAAAAAAAATTCAATTGAAATCTATTCCCAGTTAAAACCCAAGAAAAGCAGGTAACAGCAGGTGAAGAAACTGATGTCATTATAAATGGAAAAAATGACACTATTTCTGATCCTGACTTTGACCCATGAACTGTTCTACAAATGTGACATTTAATAGTCAGACAGCCATTGTTGTACATGCATTCACACACACACACACACACACACACACACACACACACACACACACACACACACACACACACACACTTCACCAAACAAAGTTTGTACTTTATCTCATATTCCATCCTGGATATACAGGATTCACAGATGAATGAGGTGTTGTCTCAGGTTCTATGAAATCATTTATAGATTGGGAAAACAGAAAAATGATGAGGATTAAAAAATAGTAATAGGAAAAATTTAAAGACAGTTATTAATATGTATTTGTGCACAAGTAGAAAATTTTTTGTGACACTGCACATACAATGTATTCTGATATGACTCATTCTTCCGTCTCTCTTCCTCATCTCTTCTTCCTCTTTCTTCTTCTTTATTGAACTACTTCAACAGCTTTCATTATCCTATTCTGCATAAATGCAAATGAAGTACATTAACTATAGTCAATTTCATTTACTCTCCCTTTTGAGTGAACTTGGTTAAGGTATCTTTTACATATGGATAGAAGAAAATATCACAAGGAGACACCTTTAGGCAATTAATTTATGCTAATAAAATATGTAAAATTTACCAGCACTTACTTACATTTGGATTTTCTTCAGGAGAAGATTCTTTTTAATTAACTGAAGCTTTGATGCATATAACAAACATACACAAAAATGAGTGACTTAACTAATAAGTGATGGTGTCTCATTGTGATGAGGTGCCCAAATGCTTCCAAGAGGAAATGACACTGAACTGACATGAGGGTTACAGAACTCATAGAGAAAAATCTCTATATAGAGATGTAGAGAACCTTGTCTGTTGTATGGCTAATGAAGATCTTCTCCCAATCCATAGGCTTTCTATTGATCTTGCTAGCTATGTTCTTTGCCATGCAGAAGCTCTGCTGCCTCATGCAATCCCATTTGTCCAACCTTTCTTTGATTTGTTGTGTTTCTGGGTCTCTATTAACAAATTTTTGGCCTGTGCCAAGGAGACCTAGGGTTTCTCCTATTCTATCCTGTAATGTTCTCAGAGTGTCTGCTTTGACTCTGAGGTCTTTGATCCATTTGGAGTTGATTCTGGTGCAGGGTGATATATAAGGATCTAGCTTTAGTTTTCTACAAGTAGTTAGCCAATTTTGCCAGCACCATTTACTGAAGAGGCTGTCTTTTTTCCATTCTATTTTTTTAGCTCCCTTATCGAAGATTAGATGGCTATAGGTCTGTGGGTTCATTTTTGTGTTTTCAATTCTATGCCATTGGTCTTGAGGTCTGTTCTTGTGCCAGTACCAAGCTGTTTTGATTACTATGGCTATATAGTAGAGTTTGAAATTTGGTGTTGATATTCCTCCAGCAGTGTTCTTTCTGTTGAGGATCGTTTTTTGCTTTTCGGGGTCTTTTATTGTTCCATATGAATTTTTGGATTTCCTCTTCTATTTCCTTGAAGAATGAGGTTGGAATATTGATAGGTATCACATTGAATTTGTAGATAGCATTGGGAAGTATTGCCATTTTCATGACGTTGATTCTTCCAATCCAGGAGCATGGGAGTTTTGCCACTTTCTAAGTTCTTTTTGGTTTTCTAAAATATACCTGGAACTCAAAAAATTAAATCTCCCAACAACAAATCCTCAAAGAAACAACTGCCCAATATATAAGTGGGCTAAAGACTTAAAGAGAAACTTCTCTGAAGAGAAAGGAAGGATGGCCAATAGACACATGAAGAAATGCTCAACCTCTCTAGCCATAAAAGAAATGTAAATCAAAACAACATTGAGATACCACCTCACCCTAGTTAGAATGTCTATAATCAAGAAGTCTAATAACAACAGGTGCTGGAGGGGATGTGGATGGAAGGGAACCCTACTGCATTGTTGGTGGGAGTGTAAACTTGTTCAACCACTCTGGAAAGTAGTATGGAGGTTCCTCAAAAGACTCCACATAGAGCTCCCCTATGACCCAGCAATCCCACTTTTTACTAAAGCTATCAGCACAACTATGTTTATTGCAGCATTATTTACCATAGCTAAGATATGGAACCAACCCAGATGCCCCTCAGTAGATGAATGGATCAAGAAAATGTGGTATATATACACAATGGAATTCTATGCCTAAATCAGAAAGAATGACATTGTCCCATTTGGAAAAAATTATATTAAGTGAAGTAAGCCAGGCCCAAAGAAACGTAGGTCCCATGGTTTCCCTTATTTGCAATAACTAGTATATGTCTGAGACAAGCAGAAAAGGTCAGATAAGATGATGTTTGGTGAAATGAACCCCAAGATAAGTATTCAAATGTTTTTTCTTTCTTGTGATTGTTTTTAACATATTTATAAGATGATTTCTTTGTTGCTTTGTATGTCCCTCCCCCACGGTATAACCCATGCTTTCACTGTATTTGATGTTGGTATAATTTGTGGAGGGAAAGGGAAAAAACAAATCATTTAACTAGGGATACAGGTGGAACCATTGTAACAATGAGATGTATAAGTTGTTATGTCAAAAAATGAACTTTATAACTTTGGGGGGAGCGTTGGGAAGGGTAAAGAAAGGAGGCAACAATGCTTGATAAGAAATGTACTCATTACCTTTCCCAAGTAATTGTAACCCCTCTGTATGGTATTTTCTCTCTCTCTCTCTCTCTCTCTCTCTCTCTCTCTATATATATATATATATATATATATATATACATATATAATAAAAATTAAAAAAAAGAAGTTGGCTTTCAGCCAGATGCCAGTGGTTCATGCCTGTAATTCTAGCTACTCAGGAGGCTGAGATCTGAGGATCACGGTTCAAAGCCAGCCTGGGCAGGAAAGTCTGTGAGACTCTGATCTCCAATTAAAAACACACGCACACACACTAGAAAACTGGAAGTGGCGCAGTGGCTCAAGCAGTAGAGTTCTCGCCTTGAGCCCAGGGACAGTGCCCAAGCCCAGAGTTCAAGCCCCACGACCTACCAAAAAAAAAAAAAAAAAAAGGAAGTAAAAGAAGAAGAAGTTGGCTTTCTTATGTATGAGTATGGGAGAAATTAGAAAGTCTCTGAAGTCTCCTGGAAATTGGATACAATGTTGCTAATTTCATTCCAGCAAGGATAGGCTATCATTCTATTACCACTAACTTGACTTGGGAGAGGTCAAGCCGAAGCTGCAAGAGAGGGTGACAGTGACTTCAATACAGGTTGTCAGTTTGTTTGAGGAGGCAGACATGCACTATGTGATTTTTTTGTTTCTTTTGTATGTTCTTCCCCCATGTATAAACCCCATTTTCACTGTATTTGATTCCGGTGCCCTGTATCTTGTATATATATTTTTATAATTTGGGGAGGGGAGGGGAAATAACAAAATGCTGAAACAAGGATATAGACTGACCCATTTTAACAATGAGATGTGCAAGACACTATGTTGAAAATGAACTTTACAACTTGGGGGGGAGGGGAGGGAGGATTTGGGGGGTAGGGAGGGAAGGGAAGGTAGGGGAAAAACAAAGGAAGGGGTAACAATGCTCATTACATTACTTATGTATACAGATCCATCTAATCTGTCTTTGTATAGACGCGTTAAAAAAAAAAAAAACCATAAACTGGTGCCAGAGGCTCACATCTGTAAATTCTTGCTCTTCAGGAGGCTGAGATCTGAGGGTTGCAGTTTAAAGATACTCTGGGTAGGAAAGTTCATGAGAGTCTCATCTCCAATTAACCACCAAAAGGTCCGAAGTGGAGCTGCAGTGGTAGAGTACTAGCCTTGAGCAATAAAGCTCAGGAACATTGTCTAAGCCCTGAGTTCAAGCCTTAGGAACAGCACAAAACACAAACAACTATTAGCCTGATGTGTATGTGGTTTATGCCTATAATCCCAGCAAGTCCTGAGGCTGATGTAGGTAGATTGCAAGTTACAAGCTAGCCTTGGATACACAGCGACATAGAAAGCACCATAGACTTTTGTTTTGTAGATGAGTCATGGAATCAGGAAGAGACTAACATTGGTCATGCATGGAAGGACTCAGAGAACAGACCGGGGAATGAACTAGTCCTAACAATCACATGTCAATATACACTGGCCTAGCAATATGTTTAAGAATCTTTCTCTTCTGTCTTTAAAAAATATTATTCTCTTGACCATTCTGTTAGCACAGTCATTCCTCTCTTCATTAGCAGACAGCACAGTAATCTCTTTCTTTATTATTGAAGTGACAAAATCAGGCAAAGAAAGTTTACTCTGATAACCTAATCAACAAGAAAATGATATTCAATCAGCTAGGATCCAAGCATACTCCAGTGTTTAGCAAGCTTTCCTAAAGATGAGAGAATTTTAATTCCCTGAGGGTCATGTGTTCAGCAACTGCACCACAAACTGTCTCAAAGTTCTTCCAAATATGTTCAGAGTTCCCTGTTTTTCTTTCCTTTCTGAGACATTTTACTTAGAATGGGAATAATAAACTTCCAAAAGTAGCTGTATGATAGAAAATGGTTTCATTGATCATTAAATATAATGTGGGACATTTAGGAGGAAGATTTGGGTACCAATGTTTATACTTTTCTTTCATCTTTTGTATTTCTTTTTTCCTTCATGGTTTGCTCATATGTATTATTAACTTCTCTAGAAAATAAATGATAGTATATACTGTGTGTTTAGTTATTTATACTTAAACGTGGTGGTCACTAAAAATAAATGTTTGTTAATGATGCTTATGGAGAAAATGATTTAATATATGCATATAACAGGGAGTCAATGCTTTTCAAATGAAAACAAATACTGAAAGCATAGTTTCTTTCAGGCTATTAAATGTACCGTGCAACCTAGTTATGGCTCACCATCTGCTATATTTGTGCTTTTTATATTATATCATGTTTCATACAGGAAATGTCACTGTAATTGTAACTTTATGATTTTTTTTCCTCTAGTCCTGTGTAGTGCATTTTGATCTATATGAAGTTCATTCATCCAGTAAACAGTAACCTCCTTTTATATGCCAGACACTGGATACGAGTTCAGCATGTAGAGATATGCATGAAATTGGCCCAAACTTTAAGAAACTACATTTGATAGTTAATTGAAAACATGTGAATTGAAAACATTTCTTTACCTCTTCTCACTTGTCATTTCTCTTCAACTTTCCTTATAGTTGTTTGTTTAGTCCAGAAACAAATGGTGAATAACATGACAGCTCCCACTTCTTGAGTACTCACTGAGATGCCAGTCAAATTTTCATCACAAAAGGCCTTGTTGAATTTCATTAAGTCTTGGAGCAAAGCTAGTAGGTAGTTACTATTGTCTGGTTCATTTTGGAACAGAGAAAATAATGATACAGAGTGGTTGAATGATCTGACATAAGAAACATGGCTAAGGCCAGGGAGCCAGAGAGCTAGGGTAGAACCCAGATTTACCTCTTCCTGTTCTTGACTCTTCCTCCATTACATTGTTGCTGCCATTCAACTGAGGACAAAGTAAATGAGGTATGTAACTATCACTCCCCAGGCATACAAATCAGAGAAGCACATAGAGAGAATAGAGAGGTCACGGAGAGGGTCTTGAAGTAATAATCAGGCAGGTTGAATCTTGTTCAAGCATATTATATTACATTGTATTATATATTCAAATGAGGCTGTGTAGTTGGAGAAAGTCATGAGAAGGAATATAACATCTTTCTGTCTCTAGTGCTGTCATGAAGAACAGGAACTTAACTTGTCTGTGATTATAAGAGCAGAGCTAAAAGAAAGTCAAAAGTTGGAAAGAAACATGCCCAAGCTCAGTATGAAGGAGAAATTTTCTCATATTGTGGTAGAAGAAATAAAGTAATTCTGAAAGAACCCACTTTGTGGAAGATTTCAAACATGACAGTGTATGGATAGACTACATCAGGACAGAGAGATGAATGACATAGAATTATAGTTCACAACCAAAGTCAACAGCAAGGGGACTTGGCTGCTTTAGAACGGCCCCCAGGATCAGCCCACTGAGCAGTAGATGTCACTGTTTCATAGAGAGCAGACTAAAGAAAGTACCTTTCTGACTGTAGACAGGACACTTTCAGTATTCCTATCAAGTTCCTCTAAAAGCCATCTAAAATTTTTTTTCTTGTCTACATTCTTATTTTTTTTATTGTGAAAAAACTGTACAGAGGGGTTACAGAGGGCAAGATAATGAGTACATTTCTTATCAAGCATTGTAGCCTCCTCCTTTGTTTCCCCTTCCCATCCCTTCCAAGCATCCCCACAAGCCATCTAAATTTAAAGTTGTATCTAAGAAACATGCAACATGTTATATCTAAGAAACATTTATCTCACAGTATTTTGCGGTAAGTAGAACTTCTAGGGCTTATTTTTATTCAGAGGTTTCACTCAGCATTGTAGTAGATCACAATACTAGATTATCCATACAGAAGATCAGATCTAATAAGAAAGCTGCTACAGAGTGGTTGTCTAGGAGCTTTTTACTGCTCTTGAGGGTGAAAATACATACACATGCTTGCATGCATACATGCACTCACACATGCACACACATCACATAGACTTTGAGCCAATGCTCATTTTTTCCTTTTTTGTGGCCTTCTAAAAATTTTTTTCTGAGCTTGGCTTGAGCTCTGTTAACAAAAGGACCATGCCAGGAGTATATATTGGCTGGCATATCTGTATTTCTCATTTTATATAGACGCTTGGTCTGAGGTTACCACATAACAAATTCTGAGCAGAGGAAGCTTTACTTGCCAAAGTTAATGCCTGCTAAACCTGAAGCCTAGGATTGAAATGACTTCTTAGCCCTAGAGAAAGTTACATTGACACTATTTAGCAACAGGAGAAGGCAAAGCCCTGTGGATCACTTTAAAGTGCACCTTCCTCCCTCTCTGCTAGTTCTTTGTGAAAGTTTTAGACAGTTCTGCTGGCGCACACAGGGCCTGATCTCCCTTTGACCTGTCTCCATGAGAAGCTTTTCTCTTGGGAGAGGTTTCTTTCACTTCAAAGATAGTACAAAGCCAGAGAAAGAGAAGAGCACACAGGATCCTCTAAACCTACTCTCCCTATAGCCTATGAACTACTTCAACAATGACTACAAGTCTATAAACATCTGTAACTCCTGGTCATGCTTGCTTATGGAGGTTATAGTCTCTGTGGAAGGACGAAACGGCAGACAAATGACCTAATAAAAAGTGGAATGCTTCCTAAAGTAAAGAGCCATATGGTTAAAAAAAACAAACACCAAAGCAAATGTGCTGGAATAATCATAGAAAGCTTTTTGGAGCATGTGGACTTTTAGTTTGAATGCTGAAGACTGGACAGTGTATTTTTGATGCATAGAATAGGCAGGAGGATGACATTCTATAAAAAAGAGGTCACAATGTAGGTATAGATGTGAAGTATACATTTTCAATTCTCATTCAGATTAGTTGAAATGTAGGATTCCTAAAGGGAAAATAAGATTAAATCAACACCTTGTTCATACTCTGCATCACCTATAAAGAATGATCTTCTGAATGGAAATGAGTATTATCCAATATCATGGTGATCTTTGTAGTAGAAAACCTTATCATCTCTTGAGAGTAGAGAAGGTGAGCCACACATGGGAATACAAGTACAGAAAACTGGCAACAGTGACTATAGGAATTTTAATATAGTAGGAGAGAATGAAACATTGTATCGAGGACAAAGAAGACTGGGGATAGATGGTACAGATCACATTAACAACTGCCAACACAATTCAGCAATTAACCTATTAGAGTACCAGTAAGCAGATGGTGGCAAGCATCAAGGTCAAAAACTGCAAGTGCTGAACAAGGCAGAGAATAAGTAGGCCTGGCATCCTAGGACATGGTGAGGAAAGGATAGAGAATGACTGAACCTTAGCCTCTGTTCACGAAGAAAGCTAAATGATGTCTGTGATGTTTGCCCTTTCTGAGCACCTATGTGTGCTAGGAGATGTACTCGTCAATGTAGGCATGATGATAGGCAGTGGAAGAATGGAAACATGGTCTAGATCTAGACTGGTGCATTCACTTACAAAACATTGAGTAGTTGGCCAATCCCAGACATTTGAGAAGAATTAATGGTGTTCAGGGATAGGCTCTTAGAAAGAGAGGACTGAAGCTTCATCCATTCTTTTTTTTTTTTTGGGGGGGGGGTCTGGTCGTGGGGCCTGGGCTCTGTCCCTCAGATCTTCAGCTCAAGGCTAGTGCTCTACTACTTGAGCCACAGTGCCACTTCTGGTTTTTTTCTTTTTGCTTATGTGGTGCTGAGGAATTGAACCCAGGGCCTCAGGCATGCAAGGCAAGCGCTCTACCACTGAACCACCTTCCCAGCCTGCTTCATCCATTCTTGGCCTTCAAAGTCAGGTTGCCCTGCTGTTAAGTGTTGTGCTGCTTGTAAGAGACATGGATATTGTTGGGTTTTTTAAAAAAATTGCCAGTCCTGGGGCTTGAATTTGGTGCTTGGGCACTGTCCCTGAGATTCTTTTGCACAAGGCTAGCACCCTACCACTGGAGCCACAGCACCACTTCTGGCTTTTTCTGTTTATGTGGTACTGAGGGATGTAGCCCAGAGCTTCATGCATGCTAGGCCACATTCCCAGCCAACACTTGAGTACTGATGGGCAGATAGGTGTCTGCAGTCAGAGAAGCACTTTAGATTCCCAGCCTTGTCTCTTACTACTTGTCTTAGCTATGTAATTTTGAGCAAATTGCTTCAGAGTCTTACCTCTCTCACTTCTATTATTGTGAGACTGGATATCTCTCTTATCAGCTACTTGATATTTGTTGTACGACAAATAGTACAGTAACTGGCACATTATCCTAGTTTGGAAATGAGAGCAGTAACTAGCTGACACTAAGGAAAAGGAAAGAATCTATATGCTGATAGACATTCACTTAATAAAAAAATCTCATTGCTTTGTATTAAGTTACCAAATTGTATTTATAACAGTATCTTTTTTTATAAAAGCAAATAAAAAAGGAAAATTGTAATAAAGTGTGAAACCAGGTAGGGGCTGATTTAATTATGGTTATTTATGCTTGCAGGGCAGGGTGGGAGTGGGGGGTTAACTAATATGGGTTTTAACTCAGGGCCTTGCCATATTGAGCAGGTGCTCTTCCCCTGGAGCCACACCTCCATCCAGTTTTGATGTTATTCTATAGATAGTGTCTCCACTTTTTTCCTGGTCTATCCTGGGGCCACAGTCCTCCTACCTTTATCTCTCCCATAGCTGGATTACAGACATGCATTATCATACTTACTTGTTGAGGCACAGAAGGTCTCACTAGCTCTTTTCATCAGGACAGCCTCAATCCAGAATCCTCCAGATCACTGCCTTATGAGTAGCTGGTATTACAAATGTGTACCACCATGTCTGGTTTTGCTTTTATTACATATATATGCATATATACATATATATATATATATATATCTTTTGCAGTTAACATATGTTGCTTTTGTAATTGAAAATTTAAAAAAGGAAGTTTATTGGGGACATTGGACTGAGGAATAAAAATGTAATTCTTAAGTATTTTTAGGCTTATATCTTACTATTCTACATTGTTCATAGGTTTAGAATGAAATTTTATGAATTTTTATTATCTTATATTAAGCTATTAATACAACTATTAAACTTCATCATCCAACTCTCGAATTGTCAAGCCAGTGATATAACTATTACAATATTAATATATGGTAATAAAAATACATAAAATTCTACAATACCAAGAAGGTTTGTTGTGATAATTCCATAGCTGCATACAATTTACTTTGAACAAGTTCACTTTCTCTATTTTATTCCCTTAACTTGCTCTGTTCTCCAATTTTTTTGTTTTGTTTTGTTTTGTTTTTTGGTCTGGTCATGGGGCCTGAACTCTGGGCCTGGACACTGTCCCTCAGCTCTTCAGCTCAAGACTAGCGCTCTACCACTTGAGCCACAGCACCACTTCTGTTTTTTTTCTTTTTTGCTTATGTGGTGCTGAGGAATCGAACCCATGGCCTCATGAGTGCAAGGCAAGCGCTCTACCACTGAACCACCTTCCCAGCCCTCCCATTTTTTTGAACACTATTTGAAAACAAACAGTATTTTGTTATTTCACACACACACACACACACACACACACACACACACACACACACACACATACACAGATGTATATGTGTAACTGGTGCCAGTGGCTCACACTTGTAATCCTAGCCACTCAGGAGGCTGAGATCTGAGGATTGTGGTTCAAAGCCAGCCCAGGCAAGAAAATCCATGAGACTCCTATCTCCAATAAACCACCAGAAACCTAGAAGTGGCGCTGTGGCTCAAGTGGTAGAGCGCTCGCCTTGAGCTGAAGACCTGAGGGACAGCTCCCAGGCCCAGAGATCAAGCCCCACACAGACAAAAAAATTAAAAATAAAATATAAAGAAAGAATAAAATGTTTTTACTCATTTAATGTTATAACTGCATTTAAATACCACTCATAGTGATTTAAAACTTTGCTATACACATTTATTAATATTTAAATTATTCAGTATTTCCTGATTTTCCCATATATATATATGTATATATATATATGTATGTATATATATATATATATATATATATATATATACAGAGAGAGAGGTTTCTTTACTTTTTTCACATTTTCAGTCCCTATTTTTATGATTTTTGTGGTTCCCTTGTAATATTTTATGAAACATTATGAACTTATTTGTCCATTTTCTTTTTTTAATTTAATGTTATTGACAAGGTGATGTACAGAGGAGTTACAGTTACATAAGTAAGGTAATTAGTACATTTCTTGTTGAACATTGTTACCCCCTCCTTTGTTTTTCTCCCACTTTCCATCTCTCCCAACTCTCCCACAAGTTGTACCATGCTGTTGTATTGGTTCACCTTCTGCTCCTTGTCTCACCATTTTGTTGCTCTCCCTCCTCTTCCCTTTCCCAAATCAGATATATATATATATATATATATATATATATATATATATACACATATATATATATGTGTATATATATATATATATATATATATGAGAAACAGAATACCCAAACCAAATACAGTGACAACAGAGGATAAATCAAAGGGGAAAATATGAAAGAAAAATAATAACTTCACACAGTACATTAAAAACAACAAAAGCAAAGGGAAAAAAAAAAACCTCTTCTTTCCATATCTTGTAGTTCATCAATTAGCATCATTTTTTTTCAGTCGTGGGGCTTGAACTCTGGGCCTAGGCTCTGTCCCTCAGCTCTGCAGCTCAAGGCTAGCACTCTACCACTTGAGCCACAGCGCCACTTCTTGTTTTTTGGTGATTAAATAAGAAGCTCAAGGACTTTCCTGCCCAGGCTGGCTTTGAACCATGATACTCAGATCTCAGCCTCCTGAGTAGCTAGGATTATAGATGTGAGCCAACTGCACCTGGCCTATTTTTTCTAATTTTAAATCTAACAAAAAACATTCCACTTTTGTAGTATCACCTGATACATGTATATGTGTGTATATATACTTATATGTGTATACACACATATACATATATACATACATACACGTGTATGCATACAGGTGTATGTATATATGTATCCTGAGCAAGGATAGATGCATATATGCACATGTATGTATATACATGCATATATGTATATATGTATCCTTGCTCTCTATATATGTATGTATGTATATATGTAAATATATGTATATATGTGTATATATGTATCTATCCTTGCTCTGTTGCTCAATACTCTGAGGCTCACTGACAACAATTCAGCAGTCTCTGGGTCGAATTAGTTGTTGGGACAGTCATAACAGTCATACTTAGGAAACAGATTGGATTACTGATCAGAATCAACCCTTTATGGGCAAGTTACTTCGGTTGTTATAGTAACAAAACTTGATTTGACATTCAGTTATTCAGACAAGGGGTCATCAGTTGACTTGCATAGAGTACATACTGTTAATTGTGATGATTGCCTTTCCCTTGTTGATAAACCCTAAGGCAATGCCCACTTGAAATTTTCAGGGTTTTTTTTTCAAGTTGGAATGTCTCTCCCTATCTCACTTCCTCTGGATATGTGATTTAGATTGAGGAAAAACATTATACCATGAATTCCGTGGCTGAGCAGCAGACAGAACTCTGTATCAGTCATTAGATGTGAAACATGGGAATCTGAGGAGGATTTGATATGTTTTACTCCATTTTATGTAAGAACCAGAAAAAAAAGGCTGTCCTGAAGGGTCAAGCCATTCTCTCCTTTCTGGAACTTCCTGAGTTTTGCCTTGTCCTACATTAATCATTCTGAATGTGACTCTCCCTCATGGCTCATTGAGCTGTGGATCAATCACAACATTTTCAAAGTGCTGTAATTTCATACATATTTCAACACAGAACTAAGAGGTTCCATATACTTTGACCATTGCAGGCAAATACTTCACAGACTGGTAACCTAATATGCTTAGTTAGTCCTTGGGGAAGCAAATGTACTAGTTTACTGCAGCTTTAGGAGTAAAACTATACCTAGGTATCTGTCTGTTCCATTTTGTGAGAAGTCTTACATTCTAAATTCTATACAAAAATGTGTAGAATTTTTCTACCAAGAATCTATTCTGAATTTAAATTAAAATGGAATATGTGTAAGTCTAAGAAGTCTTAAAGTTAACAAAAAATAATATGTAGACATTGCTTGTTTAAATCTAACTTATAAGGCCCCACCACCAATAGAAGAGCTATAAATATTATTTCCTGATGCTCATATTTCAACATTAAAAATGTGTTGAAATGAGTCTAGCATACTTCCTGTGAGTTCTTCTACAAACTGTGATTCATACAATCTGGATGCATATTTCATTTATGATAACAGCAATGTAAATATAACTTTTCATTTCAACTTCTGGGATTTTTTTTTTGATATGGTGCTTTTTTCTTTGCTAATCTTCCTACAAGAGAACAATGTTCTCAACTATTAATCAATGTAGGGTATACATCTTGAAAGCATCCATTTGGTTTTGTAGTAGTAGGGATGATTTGAGTTATCATAAATTATTGTATTATCTCCAACCAAAATATACATGATGGAAATGGTTAGTGAGAATTTAAAGTACAACCACACCAACTGACCCCCAAAATGATGGAACTCCAGAAGGCTGGCTTCCTCAGTTTGCCAGTTCACATTTCTGTTACATGGTAGCTTTGTAAACTGAGAGCATGGTAAGATGAAGTTGATCAGTCAGCCTAATTTCATTACATCAAGGAAGAACAATGTCTGGTAAAGAATGTCTTTTTGTTCTACGTGCTTCAGTATGGGATATAGATCTGAAAATTTTAGCAGGTATTTTTTGTGTTTTGGTAGTGGTGGGCTTGAACTAAAGGCCTTTCACTCATGGCTAGTGCTCTACCATTTTGAACCACAACACCACTTCTGGTTTTTGAGTGGTTAATTGGAGAGAAAAGTCTCATAGGGACTTTTCTGCCCAGGCTGGCTTCAAACCATGATCCTCAGATCTCAGCCTCCTGAGGAACTAGGATTATAGGGATGAGCACTGGCACCTGGCTTTTAGTAGTTTTTTTTTTAAATGCCTTTCTTCTAGTCTGTAATAATATTAAATATCTGAAAATTCAGGTGATAGTTTTAAATTTTGTTTTGATAAAGAGATTATATGATTAAACTCTTAAGGAAGAACTTTGTAGTTTGTTTCAATTTAGAATACCGAGCCATGGGAGATTCTTAGACAAAAAGCTTTGTAGGTCTACATTGCTCTGTTTTTCAAATATACTTTATTTCTATCAAATAATTTCAAAAAGAGGTCACAGATAGAGATCTGACTGAAGGCTTTAATTTTTGAGTTGACAAATCCCAATCCCAGAGAATGATGTTGGTATCAATCTACCTCTTTCTCACCCTCTCCCTTTTTTTTCTTTTCCACTGGGTTTTTGAAGTTGTTTTCAGATCAAATGTTTGCATTTGGCTATCCATGCTGCTTTGGAATGAAGTTTACTCTGAACTGGCCTCAAGACTGCCTTTAGGGATTCACACATAGGCTTGAGAAATCTCCACACCCATGATAATGAAAACTCCCTCAAGCCTACTGCTGGGCAAGGTCTCATGACACCCACTCTTCAAATTCCAATAAAATACAATATATGGTCTCTCAGTCAAATACTTGATTCTTTACTTGAAGTTTCTTATTCTTGTTTTCTGGGGTAGAGGACAAAAATTCTTTCTTTTCTTCCTTCCTTCCTTCCTTCCTTCCCTCCTTCCTTCCTTCCTTTCTTTCTTTCTTTCTTTCTTTCTTTCTTTCTTTCTTTCTTTCTTTCTTTCTTTCTTTCTTTCTTTCTTCCTTTCTTTCTTTCCTTCCTTCTTTCTTTCTTTCCTTCTTTCCTTCTTTCTTTCTTTCTTTCTTTCTTTCTTTCTTTCTTTCTTTCTTTCTTTCTTTCTTTCTTTCTTTCTTTCTTTCTTTCTTTCTTTCTTTCTTTCTCTCTCTCTCTTTCTGCCTGCCTGCCTGCCTGCCTGTCTGCCTGTCTGCCTGCCTGTCTGCCTGCCTACCTACCTTCCTTCCTTCTTTCCTTCCTTCCTTCCTTCCTTCCTTCCTTCCTTCCTTCCTTCCTTCCTTCCTTCCTTCCTTCCTTCCTCCCTCCCTCCCTCCTTCCCTCCCTCCCTTTCTTTTTTCTTTCTTTCCTTTTTGTTAAAACACTGTCTTGACAATTCTTTTAAGTCCAGTGTTTTTTCAAGTATCCCTTCTTAGGGTCAGGATCACTCCAAAGCATTATGGTGTCAGGCAATTGGATATGCACTGTTTAGATCATGACTATTCAACCATGTCATTCAGCTACTTGTTAGCTATTAGACATTTCCGTTTAGATGCCATTAAAACTTTCAAATCTGGTTTAGCTTTAGTTTCAGCTGGCATAAAGAGAAGGTTTGGGCAGATAAGAAAGTCAGTGCTACAGATAAATGGATTTATTTAAGAGCTGAGCCTGGGATGAGTTTCCAGTAAATATAGACATCACTCAAAATAATGAGATGATGTCCTATTATACCTATAAAAAAAGCTATACACATCCAAAGTTTAAAATGTTTTAAATACCCAACCCATTGAGCATCATAGCTTCACTACAGAGCATGGTGAGGTAGTGATGGTCTCCCTGCACAATCCTTTGACTGACTGGGACCTGTGGCTTCCTGCTTCTGCC
Source organism: Dipodomys merriami (assembly GCF_024711535.1). Classification (NCBI taxonomy): domain Eukaryota; kingdom Metazoa; phylum Chordata; class Mammalia; order Rodentia; family Heteromyidae; genus Dipodomys; species Dipodomys merriami. The sequence goes on from NW_027202271.1 coordinate 30,849,950, forward strand.
CAACATACTTGTGAGAACATATCATACATCATACTATATACTGCCAGCTTGGGGAAAGGTTAGACTGAAAAATTGGAAATGTGGTTTCTACTGAATGCATATGGTGTTTGCATCTTCATCCTATCAGGAATTTTAAGTGAACCATTGTCAGTCATGCACCATTTGATCCTATCTATTCTAAACTCATAAAGAATCATACTGTGTTGCTGTAGACTTGCCCACCTTAACATGAATGTTACTCTTTTTAACTAATGGATGGTTCAGGGTCAATAATGAAAACATTCTCCATAGTGATAAAAGGGAAGAATGAATCATCTTGGGAAAAGACTTCTATTTTCTTTCACATTTTATGGATGAAGAAAACCCTTCAATTTTGACACTATTGCTTAGAAAAGAGATCACTAATATGCCTTTGGATACTGATCATTACTCAGTCCCTTGTGTGATCTTGAACATGTCACAGTCTCCCTATATGTTTATCCAACATTGCTTAAGCAAATTAGATTTTTATCTTTTCATCTTTTCAGTTTAAAAAGTTTATAACTAGATACAAAGTAAACTCATCAACTTGGAGGTAATTCAGCTTTAATTTCCCTTGTTCATCTTGGAAGAAGTTACATAATTGATATATATTGAACTAATATTAAGTAGAAGATCTTGTCTGACCAAGGCCAATCAAAACTGAGTTAAATGTACATTCAGCCAGGCTCTGGGGCTCACATATGTAATCCTAGCTACTCTGGAGGCTGAGATCTGAGGATCATGATTCAAAGCCAGCCCATGCAGGAAAGCCCATGAGACTTTTATCTCTAATAAAACCACTCAGAGGACTGGAAGTGGCACTGTGGTTCAAGTGGTAGAGCATGCACCTTGAACTGAAGAGCTGAGGGATAGAGCTCAGGCCCAGAGTTAAAGCCCCACAACTGGAAAAAAAAAAAAGTACATTCAGTTGGCCTCTAAGGGTTCATGGACCAGTTCTTTTTCACCTATACACATCCTTCATCCAACCTAGGATACTGAAAACAATAGCCAAGTAATTTCTATTTTTATAAGTTATCATAAAAGCTATTGCATGTAAGACATTATTTAAGGAGTGTGTGGGTTGCATTTATGGTCCTACATTTTTAAAGATCAAACTTAGTTCTGGGCAATAAAGCATATTACAAAAAATATTGTAAGGAGCAAGGAAAAAAGTATCTTTACAATAGCAGAACATTTTGAATCAGATATTTTTATTAGAATTCAATTCACTATGAAGCCTCCTATGTTTTCTTATCACCTAAAAAAGAACCAGAAAACATTTCTGTTCAAAAAGCACAGAACTAGACACCCATACTTTTTCCAACAATCATAACAGCAACAGTGTAAGATGGGCTAAGAATAAATGATACTCATTTATAGCCTCACCTAGTTGAAGCCAAAATGAAATTGCCAGGAGATTAGGTTTAATGGGAAGAAATGACAGCCTGCAGGATTTCTTCTCAAATTTCTTCCAGTTGTCAGTGAGTCAAAACCACAATGGAGCCCTGACACAACAGTCCAGAAAGAGACAGAGAGCTGAAACACTTCCAATATCTGTCAAAGAAACTTCTAGCCTTTCTTAAATGTTAAATTAAGTTTTACTCATGTCAACCCCATCAGCACAAAGGAATAAACGAATACCGTGTTTATACGACACCACAACAAACAGTAAATTAAATGGAGAGTAGACCCAAATCCTTTGATTGACTCGTTTTTTTTTTTACCTTAAGTTTGCTATTTTAGTCTATCTAATTGGTCACAGTCTTAACATAGCATATTCATTCAATAACATCCATGCAGCATTTGATCACTACTAACGTTCTGCCTAAATCAATCGTGGAGATTCCAAGACTATGTAGTATAAAGTCTTTTAGTCTATATAAGTATATTTTAAATTCGGAAGAGCATTTTTTGCTTTGAGCTGTCACTGAGAAATACTGCAGATGAAACCAATGTAAAGATGGCAATAAATATGGGATCCAGGCAAATGAGATCCAGATTCATTTAAATATTGCCATGGTAAAAAGAACAACTCTTACATATACAAAGCATGTACATGCAAAGCATACAAATGAAACATGGTGATTATATCAATCATATCTTGTCAAAATTGTGTCCTTTTAATTAAGTAACAAAAAAGAGCATATATTTATTTTATGAATATTATGAGATAAAAATCATATTTTGTTTGCAAAAGTACTTCAATGTGCAACTTATACAAATGTGACATTCAACATATTAGTTGTTTGGTTAAAAACTATGAATTAGCATATATGTATTTATTTCAAATAAAATTAGTACTGTTTACTAGGAAGAACTTTTACACATGAATTAAAATATTTGGGGTTCATTCCAGTCTCTTTTTCTTCTGGCTATTTAACTTGGACTTTGTCAAACTTATCAGTACATCTGAACATCAGTTCCTTAATGTAGAGAATGAAAACAGTAATAGGTTTCCGCTTGGGTGAGAATTATAGGATCATTCTACGCAAGCATTTTTATAAGTTATAAGGCACTATAAAAACAAATTCTCATTGTTGTATGTTATATGGAGTTATAAATACTTAATAAAATGTGCATTTGAAATATCTTCCCAGCTAGACAAAACTAAAGAATTGATCTTTACAATTACCTTGTAAGGTAGGCCATGCAAGGGAAGACATTGAGGTATAACCAACTCAGAAATACCAGAAAATAAACACAAAAAGGAGTTAAGTGCACATTTTCTTAATGTAAAGCCATATACCCTAATATGCCATTTGGTTAATAATAGCATTGTTGGAGATGTTAAAGAACTGTAAATCCTTAGTTATCTGTAAATATGAATATTGATCAATAAATACAAGTAATCCAGTAGCTGATCTTTAAGTTTTGATGTATGTTAGAACTTGTGAAAGAATGAGAATGCTTTCTTTTACTCAGACTTGTAAATCCTTAAACAGTGAGGCTATTGATGTTTGACTTGCATTATGTGTTAATCAGCTTTCCATTATTAGGATAAATACCTGAAGTAATACATTTATACAATAAAAAGGTTGTGTTGGCTCATAATTTTGGAAATTTTGGTCTATGATCAGTTAGTCCTGTTGCTTTTGGATCTGGTAGTACATCATGGCAGAAACACATGGCAGAGAAAAGGCACTCACTATCTGGCCAGGGAATCCCTTTAGGAATGCCCTTCCAATGACCACTGAGACTTATCTCTTAAAATGTTTCCATTACCTCTTAATAACACCAATCTAGGGACCAAGCCTTTTACATATGGGACTTTGGGGACTCTCAAGATACAATATATAGCACCCTTGAAGTGAAACTGTAGAGCCATTCATGTGTCAAGACCTTTCTATATAAACAAAACTATATTTAGTCCAGTGCTAAACCATTTTCAGATTTCCTTGATAGGTACAGTATACCTTGAGAGAGCTTGTGTTAGTAACTCATGCATTAACACCTCTGTGGAGTAAGGCACTATTATACAAGCTGAAGAAGTGATGGAACACCATATGGGTCTATAGTCTCCCCTTCAGAGAAGGACATATTCAAGATGAACAAGAAAAGGAAGTAAATGCCTTCTTCTGCAATGGTAAGAGTTTAGGATAGTTCATGCCTTCTTTATACACAGTGAGAGGTCCTGAGGCAGTATATTTCAAACTGTCGCTCATGGTTCAGCTGTCTCAAAAACATTTAATGTGCTTATTAAAAATTAATATTCTTCGGCTTTACCTCAGACATAATGCATTTGTCAGCTTTTTTTATAGTGATAAAGGCTTGAGAGAAACTTATTTTGGCTTATAGTTTCAAAAGCTTCAGTCTATGGTTAGCTGGCTCTGTTGTTTTTAGGAAGACAGCAAGGCAGCAGCATTCTGGAGGAAGAGCATGGTGAGGAGAGATGTTTACCTCATGGTAGCCAGGAAGCAAAGAAGAGATAGGATAGGCATGAGGTAAAGAAGGAGGAGCTAGACCAGAAGGGACAGTAAAGGATACATCCTTCATTGGAATGCTTACATCCTCAAACGGGGTGGTACCTTCCATAGTTGTACCACCTCCCAACAGCCTGCCTATTCACTTTTTAGTTCATCAGTCCTTATGATATAACTATCTCTGGAAATGTCCTCACAGACATACTCAAAGTTGTGTTTTGCCAATTTCCTAGTTATCTCTCAATCTACACTGACAATCAAGATAAGCCATTATATATTAAATAAGAATATTAAGAGAAGGCTGCACACAGATGTAGTAAAGTTTGAGATAAACCAGATTATATCTCACTTCCAAGTTATATTCAAATATTCAGTTATTTGCTTTTCCATTTTATAATGTTAGCTATTGTATTTCTACCCAAATTTCATAGTTAATTCAATCAGGTTTTTAAATTGAATAAGTTATTACCATTATTGTTTTTCCCCATTTGTCTTAAAATATTGGGAAAACTTACTTAATTCTGGTACTACCCCTTTCTCTAGCTTTATCTGATGAGAACTACAACTCTCCTGCAAAAATGTTCAGAGGCTCATAGATGAGCTGTGTGATTCCTCACTTGATTGTGCTATTTTGGGAGGTGGTGATAATTTAGGAGGTGGGGTATAACTGGAGGAAATATCTCAGTTATCTTCATCTTGGTGTTAGCAGTTAGAAGGAGGAGAAAATAAATGGAGTATATTTTGATACATCCATCTTGTGCTGCTAGCTACAGATAGATTAATATGTCTGTGAAGAACTGAGATGAAGCAGTGATGAAATGGTTAAAGCAGTAAAGGAAATAGATGCCCTGTGCTGACACAGATGCTAAGCTTTTGCCCTCAATTTTAGTTACCTATTGGGCAGCTGCATAGACCTAAATGAAGAGTCAGTGTTTTCAACAAAATCAGCCTTTAAGTCTCTGAAAAGTTGTCTAAGTAATGGATTGTCTTCATTACAGCCAAGTCAGTAAACGACTAATAATGTATTGTTCAGCAGTGTGACCTCCAAAGTTAGTAATCTTTTTAATAGAATTTTATTGTTATTATGAAGGTGTTGTACAGAAAGGCTAATATTTCATAAATCAAGTAATAAGTACAATTACTTTTGGACAATGTCACCTCTTCCTTCACTTTTCCCTCTTTCCCAAAGTTAGTGATTTTAAAGTCAACTAAAAGCAAGTAACGAAAAGCAATAAAACTAGAAAGTTTACTTAGGTTTCTTAATTTCTCTATGCTCAGAGGCTGAAAAATAAACAATCCAAGTCTGTAAATTGCTGTAATCAATGAAACCATTTCTAATTAGAGAATTAACCATTGAAAAAAGTTACAGAAATGTCCCCTCTTCAATGATTGTTAATTTTGTGGATGAAGTTAATAATGTGTGAAGTGGGAGAAGGTGATTTGAAATGATCCTCAAACATTTAAAGTACAGTTTTCTCTAATGTTATTAATCTATTTAGTTTGTGATTGCTGTGTGATGAATTCACTGAATTGATAACACAGATTAGGAGACATATTAAATATGTATTGTTAAGGGAAATAAAGTACAATGGCTCATAGTTGCTACTAATACAATTTCAATTTTTATTTTCTAGATTAATATTTTGAGAGCTGACATTTCATCCAGCCTGCCTGAGCTTGATAAGCCCAAGTATCATTTTTTTTGCATTTCTTTTTTTCTTAATGTATTTTTATTGTAAAAATACTGTACAGAAGGGTTACCATTACATGAGCAAGGTAATGAGTCCATTTCCTATCAAGCATTGTTACCCCCCACCTTTCTTTTTCCTCTACCATCCCTTTCCTCCCCACCTCCTCAACTCCAACTCCTCCCTCCCCCCAACCACCCTGCAAAGTTGTAAAGCTTGTTTTCAACATAATGTCTTGTACATCTTGTTGTTACAATGAGTCATCCTGTATCCTTATTTTAGCATTTTGGCCCAAGTATCATTCTATGTGAAGGCAGCTTTTCAAATGATAGACAACCAACATTAGACTTCATAAATCCAACTTCTTTAGGGTCAGTTAACAGTCCAACACTGCCTGGATTTTAAAGCCAAGGATAAAACAGGTGCAATTATTTTTTTTAAAGAAGCATAAAGAAGAATCACCAATAGTTATTTCTGCTGAATAGTTTTTCATCTTATTTCCTTTTCCTTCAGCAATAGCAAAAATTATATAATACTGTACAACATTTAATACAAGTAAAACATATTTGTGGAGCTGATTGTTCTAGAAGCAGCCATGAAGTGATTTAACCTACAGGGAAGCATGTCACCAGTATGAAAAAGTAATATGTTTTCAGCAATGATTTTTTTCTGCTGAAATGAACACAGGCATTAATTATCAGAGCATTGTAATATTATGACAATATGCTTTTAATTGAAGATAAAATATTAGCTTTCTAGTAAAAATATGTATCAATATGTTTGATGACAATGTAAGAGGAAAATGATTGCAGATACTCTCTGAGAAATCACCAAAGCCCATCAGCTAAATACTGATATACAGTAATATTAAATCTACATGTGTATATACTTTTATGTATATTATGAACAGTCACACACACACACACACACAATAACAAGAAAATAAACCAGACTAAATGTCGAAATTTGGGGGAAAGAAACTGATAACTCTCTATAAACAATTTGCTGAAGTAAATCACCAAACTTAATGGTTGAAGTGAAACACACAAGGGAGCAATTAGGTCGAGTAATGCAAAAGCAAATAAATAAGAAGGAACTTCCAGCAAATGTAATGCTTCTCTAAAGTTGCTGATGGATTTCAGAAAAACTTAGCTTGACTAGTTAAATCTCAGGAAGGAGGAGTATTATGATCGGTTTTAGAATCCATATGGAGCTTGAAGCCAATAGTGTTCAAAAAAAAAGCAAATGTAGCTAATAGGAAACGGTATGAAATAGTTGAAAGTAGACCTTCAGAACAAATATTAAGATTTAATATTTTTTCTAGAAGGATTGATAAAATAAGCTGGATGTGGAAATAGCACAATGAAAGTCACTGATTCTGTTAATAAGGAAGAGACAAGAAGGGAGGGAGATTAAGAAAGAATCATACATATGGGATGAATGAAATACCTTTGTACAATTAGCTTAGTATAATAAAAATTTAAAGAATAAGTTAGATACAAGATTCATGCCTGTAATCCTAGCTATACAGGAGGCAGAAATTTTGAGGACTGCAGTTGTAGGCAAGCTTGGGAAAAACAGCAAGATTTTATCCCTAACCAGAAAAAGCTGGGGGATGGTGATTCATGCCTATCATCCCAGCTACATGGGAGGGGTAAATAAGAGGATCACTGGTCAGGCTAGCCAGGCAATGAGTTAGACTCTATTTGAAAATTGGTGAAGGCATGTGGCTCAAATGAGACAGCACTTGTTTATCAAACTCAAGGTCCTGGGTAATTTAGGATTACCAACAAGAAAGTTGATAAAAATAAACAAAATATGACAATGATTATTTAGAAATTAAGTAGAAAACAGTGAATTAATTTTAAAATGCTAATTCTTTTCTCCACCATATATATATATATATATACATATATATACATATATATATATATATATAATTTGTGGTACTTAAGAAAAAATGGGAAGTCTTTAACAAGTTTTACTTTATGTACAATATTTGTTGGTTTCTGACTGTAAAAACAATACTTATGTATAGCAGGGTATTCACATAATAGCAAAAAAATAAAACTTCAATCCTCTGGATAGAAATATTTGAGGAAATAATGAAGTATGTAGTATAGAATAAAAATAATCAAATATGGAGACTGAAACATAACAGATAAAAGCCTTCATCCAGAGCTATTTGAACAAGAGTTCAATAAGATGGCTGAATAGAACATCAGTGCAAGGTAATTGTAATTCTAGCTACTTAGGAGGCTGAGATCTAGGGGATTGCAGTGTGAGGCCAGCACAGTCAGAAAAGTCTACAGAATTTCATCTCCAAAGGAATCAGAAAAATGCTGAATTGAAGCTATCACTAAAGCGGTAGTGTGCCAGCAAGTAAGCAAGCCAAGGAAGTATGAGGTGCTGAGTTCAAACCCTGGGGGAGAAATGAACTGATTCAATGTTTTGAAGAAATAAGAGTACCAGAGTTGAGTCTTCAAATCCTTAAACGAGACAAAATTGTAAATGAACTGACAACCTAAATAAAAACATTAAAGTATCAGTAATGAATATGGTAAAATATGTTTATGATTTTGAAGCTATGGATTGCATTCATTATCAAGACACTAATAAAGAAATGATATAAAATAAAAAGATGGTTTAAATTGAAGTGAAAAGCAAAAGGAAAAAGTGATCATTCCTTTGGGAGCTGATATTTATTTATAATATGTATCAGATAATCAACCAGTAGCTAGTAGAATGTGAGAGAGTCATATGTCTTATATGTATACATCCATCAAAGTCAACAAACCAAAGCTAAACAAGCCAGAAGAAAAATGAGCAGCGAATACACAAAGAGGGATATAACTGATCAATAAATGCAAATCCATGTCCTACTTTACCAACAGTCAGAAAAGTGCAAATTTAAATGATTTACCATTTTTAATTTCACAGAAGCTATATATAAAAGTTTAAGAATGTCAACTGTCAACAGGGTATAGGGCATAATTGCTCTTTGCATAACAAATACATGTGTGGATTGGCTCAGTTATTTTGATGGAGAATTGGGCAGGCTCTCTTGGAAATGTATAAACCCTAGGCTTGTTTATAGAATGAAAATCTGGAATCAAGTCTGATGTCTGTTACTTCAGGGAGTAGAAATGTAGAATGAGGTAAATTTTTATATATTACCATGATAAATGTCTTAAGTCACGGTTAGGTAGAAATAAAAGGAACAAAACAATGATCACAAATTAGTACAACATGGTATTTGGGGAAAATACAATGAAAACCAAAACTGTAATTTTATAAATGTAATTACAGAGATGAAAGTTCTAGATGGAAGTACATGAATTTCATAATAGCATAATTCATATGAATGAAGAAAGGGGGTTGGACATGGAATAGAGCCAGACTGTAGAAAGACTAACTACTTCCTAGGGTGTTTGCATCAGATCATATTCACTGTTTTATTTACTTATTTATCTTTACTGTATTATCTTTAAGTCATTATAGCACAAAGAAGTTGGCATTTAACAAAGCAGTTTATGAGTACAATGCATTTTGATCAATGTCACCTTTTTCAACATTCTCACCCATCCCTCTTCTACTTACTCCTTCTCTCAATTTTCTAAATTTTGTAGGATATACATTGAATTCTTGACTACATTCTCCCCCTACTTCTCCTTTTCATTCACCCACCCCTCTTGCCTTTAGCCCTACCCACCTCTTTCGAGTGCCCATTTCCTGGTGATTTTGTTGAACTTTGACTCACTCATCTATGCCTGAACTGATTTTCCAATCACATGATCACATTGTGAGTTAAATTGTGGGTTTTCTGAAGCAATAATAATTATAATGAACATTTATTAAACTGAGCCAGGTCTTTCCATTTCCTAACAAATGGGGCAATGTCATTCTTTTGATGGAGGCATAGAATTCCATTGTAGTGAATTAAGCCAGGCCCAAAGAAACATAGGTCCCATGGTTTCCCTTATTTGCAATAACTAGTTTATGTCTGGGACAAGGAGAAAAGGTCAAAAGCTATGTACATATGACCAGATAAGATGCTGTTAAGTGAAATGAACCCCAAGATAGGGACACAAGTGGATTTTTCTTCCTTGCTATTGTTTCTAATGTGATTTTTTTTGTTGCTTTGTATGTCCCACCCCCATGGTATAACCCCTGTTTTCACTATATTTGATGTCGGTCTAAGTTGGGGAGGGGGAGGGAAAAAACAAAATGTTTAAATAAGGATACAGGTTGATCCATTGTAATAATGAGATGTACAAGACACTATGTTGAAAAATGAACTTTACAATTTAGGCAGGGGTGGGGGTGAGGGTGGAGGTGGGGGGTGAGTGTAATCGTGGAGGTGGGAGGGAAGGGATGGGAGGAGAAAAACAAAGGAGGAGGCAACAACGCTTGATAGGAAATGTACTCATTACCTTGCTCCTGTAACTGTAACCCTTCTGTACAGTATTTTTACAATAAAAAAATTGTTTAAAAATAAATAAATAAATTGAGCCAGGGTAGTTGTAAGATTTTTCATCACCCAAGTTTTCTTAAATGTGTTTACCCACCTCCATCCCATTGAGAAATGAGATCTATGCTACCTTACTTATGCAATTTATTTTTTCCCTAACTGATTTATTTAAGAAAGCTGTTTCCATTATACACTGATGGGCAGTTTATGGCACATTCAGATGTGCAAAAGTGCCATTTGGTGTAAATTTACTGAAACTGTAAGCATATACTTCCTGGTACCTGATATCTTAACACAGTCCTAAGTATGTTAGCTGTGTGTGTGTGTGTGTGTGTGTGTGTGTGTGTGTGTGTGAGAGAGAGAGAGAGAGAGAGAGAGAGAGAGAGAGAGAGAGAGAGAGAGAGAGAGAGAGTATGTGAGATCAGCACAAGTCATCAGTGAAAATGAGTGTGAAAAGAAAAGTAGATTGTTGCACTAAAACATCTTTCTGTGAGATTTGTACTAATACAATACATGAAGCAAGATTTACTTCAGGGCTTTAAGACCCAGAAATTCAAGACCCCTCTCTTGGGCTATAGATTCACAGTATGAAATCTGAAGATGATTCTCAGTTACCAGGGAAATGGAATGTGAGCTATTTCAAGTAGAACAAATTCCTCTTCTCTGTTAACTATAATTAAGTCACCAAAATGTAGAATTGTCTTGTTCTCCAATTAATTTTATGTATGCATTTTTGTCTGAAATAACTGAAAATAATTTCAAGATTTCTTTTTTCTTTTTTTTTTTTTTGTCAGTCATGGGAGCTGAACTCTGGATCCAGGCGCTGTTCCTCAGCTTTTCAGCTCAAGGCTAGTGCTCTACTGCTTGTACTACAGTGCCATTTCTGGCGTTGTTCTGCTTATGTGGTGCTGAGGAATCAACCCAGGGCCTTATCCATGTGAGGCAAGCGCTCTACCACTGAGCCAATTCCCAGCCCAAGATTCCGTTTTTTGAGCAGACAAGATAAGTACTGATAGAGGGTAAACAGGCTTTGGTTGGAGACCCAGAAGCTTCCAATTCTGAAACCATACTACCAAGGTAGCTTGAATGTGTTACTCATACATTTTCCATCTCCATAGAAGGAAACTGATTTCACAAGCTGAAAATAATTACATTTGTTTTACTGAAAGCGCATTAAAATGACTACATGTAAATGGACAAATGTATGTTTTTAGTCAAGTGTACACAGTTGTTGAACAGTCATCACTCATGATATAAAGCTTTAAAGCCCCCTCCCCCAAGTTCTCTGGTGTCTCTTTGTAACATACTCGCAGCTGTAGCAGTCTAGTTTTGTCAAGATAGTTTCATCTTTACAATGATAAATGAATCAAATCAGCTAGGACGTTGTGTCGTCTGGTTCCTTTCGCTTAATACAATCACTTTGAAATTCTAATTCAGATCCATTTTTAAAAGATGTATTGGTTGCTTGCATTGCATTACAGGCAGCTTTGTAATAAATAAACTGATCATATGTTTGTGAGTCCATTTCCCACTCCCTATTCTGACCCACTTACCTTTACATTTGTGCCCTGGAGCCCATTTTGATAACTATTATTTAGTAAATCTTGATGCCAGATGAAAGTTCTTCAATTTTGTCTTTTGGATTTTTTTCAGGGGCTCTTCATTCCTATCTATATTGCAAAGTTAGCTTGCCATTTAACAAATTCTGTTGAGATTTTCTTTGGGATTACATTGAAAATACAGGAGAGCACCGAAATCCTGAGAGTGTAGAATTCCTAATAATATTGGATACAAGAATATGGTACAAGAATATGGTATTGCTATCCATTTATTTAGTGCACCCATTTCTCTCAGTAATATTTTGTAATTGTTAGAATGCAGAGATGGTACATTTTTGTTGGATTATTTAAATTATAGAAGTACTATTTTTAATTCAGTTTTATACTGTTTAAACTCAAATATTTCTCATGTATCAAACTTGTATCCAGTGATGCCATTCCATTTCTTAATTAGTTGTATTAACTTTTTGTAGCCTCCATTGGTTCTTCTTTTAACAGAGATAATTATAAAATCTACAGAAAGATCTGCTTTTGTATTTTCTGTTTAATCTAAGTGTATTTTATCTAAGTGTATTTTGTTCCTTTTCAACCTGATTAGTACCTCTAGTTACAGGTGTGGCATACAGATCAAGAATTCCACAGCTAGTTGATCTAGTTATATTTATTTTTAAAGCCATTTTCCCCACTTTTGCTACCTTGGTTATAAGCTGTTACCTGTTTATATGTAGTGCTACTCTAGGTCTTCTATTTCATGCCATTTATTCTACCTCTGCAATAATCCCACACTGCCTTATAATTGGTTTTGATATAAGATGAATCTTGTTTTTCCACTTTGCCCTTATTCATGAATAAAATTTGTTGAAATTTTGTTGCAGACTATGTTGATTCTATAGATCAGTTTGGGATGACTTGACATTGCAATTGTATTGAATCTTCCAAGATAAAAAAATTCCTTTATATGTGCTGATAGAGATATAGATAGGTAGGTAGGTAGGTAGGTTGAGAGAGAGAGAGAGAGAGAGAGAGAGAGAGAGAGAGAGAGAGAGAGAGAGAGAGAGAGAGAGAGAGAGAGAGGTAGAAAGATAGGTAGGTAGATACACATATATTTTCTAATATAGTCAATGTGTCAGTAAAAATAGAACTAGGAAAATTGAGGGGAGGAGGATTGGAAGAAATGGGGGGCAATGATGAAAGTACAACATTGATAAAGATCCATTGTGCTCATAAACTGACATGTTTAATGGAACCCTCTTTGTTAAAGATAAAATAATAACAACAACAACAATACTAAACCCTCTGAGATCCAGAGTGGAAAGCAAAATCTTATCCTTTGCAATGCTCAAAATCTCTCTGAAACTTAGTGTTTGAGTTGCAAAATAAAAGGTTAGAATGAAATTTCTCCAAAATTCTTTCTAGTTTAAACTGTCCATAATTTCATTTGAGAAAGAATTTTAATAATCAGAAAATAATCATCATTTATCCATCTGTGTAATAAAATCTCTGTGGACAAAAGGGAAGAATAAAATACATGAGTGTAACAGAACCTGAAATATTAAACGAACTTAATCCGAATTAGCAATTTTAATGGTTGCCAATCCATGCAACATCTGTGCAATGCTTCTCTCTAAATGAAACCATTATGTGAAAGCACTGGAAACTGCACAATACATTAATTAATAGCATCATCTTTTCTATTTTAGTCCATAAACTTGGCATAAGTGGCCAAGATATTTCAGCTATGCCCAAACACTGTGGGTGGGCATAGCAGTGAGGGAAAAATAGGAAAAGAGAAAGAATATTCACTCTTCCTTTCTTCTAATTTTTTTTTGTTTCTTGATCTTGTTCAGTTCCTCCTGCCCCAACAATCATTAAGAGCACTGTAATCTATTACTTCATAATAAACAAATAAGTCTTATTGTTTGTTTTGTAGGTTAAGGAAATCTCATTCTAAAGTTCTCATTTCTTGATTTAGACATTTTTAGAGAGCTGGAGGTAGGGTATATATTTTATGATTGTGTACAATATTTTCTATATTAACTTGTTTTCTTCATTTCTAAAATAAGCTGAAATTTGTATGAAGTCATTGTAGTTGATGTTTTAAAATAAGAATTGCTAGTAATGCATCAGTGCAATTATGCTCAACAGTTTGACTATAAGAGAAGCCATGAGGTTGATACCAAGGTAGAGTTAGAGCTAGATCTTCCAGTCTGCCTACAAATGCCAAGTCTCTGGAAAGGGTAACAGGACAATTACTGTTTGGATGATGCCTGAGGATTAACAGACTTCTTTATATATGCACCTAGAAACCCTTAGGAGACACATATATGGTGTTTTAGTATCATGAACTAGCTTAATGGGTAATTAGAGGTTGTTTATTTAGATTGAAAATTTGCAAAAAAAATCTTTTGGGAAATCATTATGATCAATTAGGAAATAGCTTATTAAGAAGGAGAGCTGGGTCTCCGGCTTACTTAATGTCATATTTTCATAAGATCTCACTTCTCACAAGACAGAATAATTAGGTAAACAGTATATCTTTGCCTGGGAGTCGAGATTGCCTGGGAATAGAAATTGAAGAGAATTTTGCCTTCGTTTTTTACTTCAATAATTTCTAGCAGCAACTGTCACCAGTCAAACTCCCTTATGCTAAGGGAAAAATAACAGTAATGTTAAAATCTCCAAAGCAAATTAATAACATATTAATTTCCCTAAAGGCTTCCTAAAATTAACTGTTCATCTCAGCTCGGAATAGAGGACTTGCCGCTTGAAATACAAATCACTCTTGAACTCAGTGTGAGTATTTCTCATGTACCCTCTGATAATCATAAAAGGAAGTCAACTGGTGCCACTGGAATGCACATGACGTAAGCCGGGTGATTAGAGAGTAATGCTCAGCACTTATGTGGCTTGGAGAGGTTTTTCTTTTTTTTTTTATGGTGTAATGCAGCAAGTGGCCTAGTATTATCTAAATGGGGGAAGGAAGATTAAATTGCTCAGTGGAAAAAGAGCTGTTTTCAGTTTGAACTACAAGTAAGAAAAACCTTCCTACTATAAGAACTTGAGTCCTTCACTAAAGCATGAAAGAGGAGAAAACTAGTTAACTCATAAACAACCAACATTGAGTATTTCATAGTAATTCCTTTGGCAAATAAAAGAAGTCTAAGAAACATCAGTGAACAGGGCTTTGAGCAAGAGAGGGACATTTAAACATGACTTATGTAGGGAGACAGACTCTGCAAAGGTAACCCAAACTAAAATCAATACAGTTAACAGAAAATGCTATGGAAATCCATTATATTTTTAAATTTTTTTTCCTACAGCTTTACATGCACACAGTTAAAATTTTTTAGCCAGGTGCTGGTGGCTCATGCCTATAATCCTAGCTATTTAGTAGACTAAAGTTTGAAGATCCTAGTTTGAAGCCAGCTTGGGCAGAAAAGTCTGTGAGACTCTTACCTCCAGTTAACCACAAAAGGAAAGCTGGAAATCAGCTATGACTAAAGGGAAAGAGCATTAGCTTTGAGTAAAAATGCTAAGAGACAGTGACCAGGCCCAGAGTTCAAGCCTCAGAACCAGCATAATTTTTTTAAAAAATTCTTTTCTTGAAACAGTAAGACCTGAAGTTACTCTTAGGGGAAAAAGAAACTATATTTTTTTTTTAATTCAGTAACTCCCTTTGGGTATATAGAAGGTGAAGACTTAGGAACAACTAGAAAGAGGCAGCAAACAATGGAGTCAAACTATGCTGCACATGAAACTAGACATTTGTGATTCTTGGCATTGGGACTCAGATAAGAAATGGATTTTAAGGCTGGGAAGGTGGCTTAGTGGTAGAGCGCTTGCCTTGCATGCCTGAGGCCCTGGGTTCGATTCCTCAGCACCACATAAGCATAAAAAGCCGGAAGTGGCGCTGTGGCTCAAGTGGTAGAGTGCCCAGACACAGAGTTCAGGCCCCACGACGGGACCAAAAAAAAAAAAAAAAACGAAATGGATTTTGGAGAAAAGAAAGAGAAAGCTACACTACGTGATGGAAAACTGTGGTCTGAGAATTCCTGCAGGAAAAAAAATAGGGATCCCTAAAGACCTTTTAAGAACAAAGATGCTAATAACTAATTTTAATTTGTGGTTATAATTGTTTTTTTAGTTCTTCAGGCTCTGTTATCTGAACCTACCATACTGTCTGCTTGATATATGTTCAGGAAGTGTGGGGAAATAAAGTAGCAGAGCCAAAAGTGACCTGCCAAGCCAGAGGTGCCTGGGAGAGATGCAAATGCTCTTCCTTCCCCATTCCAGAGAATCTTTGAGGTCACCTGGCAGCCCTCCACCTCCAACATTCCAGCTGTCTTTCTCTTCTTTCTCAAGAAATTTAATATTCTGTGACAGCTCTTAATCAGTTGTAGTGGCAGCAATTGCGTGCAAGTAGGTGGTGAAATTTTTGAAGTGTTTTTCAGTTTCTGAAAGAATCTCTGGGGAAGGGAGCCTTATTTACTCCCAGTGGTAACATGCTCATTAATTTATTCTTTGGGTTTTTTTTTTTTTTGCCCTTTCTTAGTTTACTTTCCTCTAAACTTGCACTTCCTGCCATCTTCTCGTAGGAATTATCTATACTTGAGGTAAGAATCTGACTTCTTATCTAAGGTTCTTCCTTTAATAAAAACCAGTTTCCCTATTGACACTTCTGATCAGAGAGGTGGCCACTTCTACAATTTCCGTCTCACAAAAAAGTCCTTTGCATAGTCATTTAACATACTGCATATGTGTATTTACTAGGAATCCAAAATTGAGAAGGAAACCTACATCCTAGTCTAAGACAGCTAGATCATTTTTTAAAAAATAAGGGTATGTCTGAACTTAAAGGAAAATAAATCTTACCCCATTAATCACAATTAAAAATCATGCATAATGCATGCAGATAGACTCAAGTGTATTTTCAAGGACTCACCATTTCTTAGTGGCTTGCATGTACTGTGCTCTTCTTATTTCAATGCTTCCATAATTCCCTGTGTTTCCCACAGGAAATATAAAGCACATAGGACTTTCTATCAAATTACTTATTACATATGAAGTTATGATTTCGAATATTGAAATATTTAGCAAAATAACTAAAATTTTATTTTAAAAATTACCTTAAAACCATAGACATTTAAAGAATTGTCTTAATGGAGGGACAGCCTTGAGTGAAAAAAGCTAAGGGACAGTGCCTAGGGCCCTGTGTTCAAGCCTAGTATTGTCACTATATATATATATATATATATATATATATATATATATATTATTATTATTATTATTGTTATTACAGCGTTTGGAAAAGAACCCTGAGTCTCAGCTGAGTTTGCAGAGCCAACCAACACTTTGAGTGCTGGTTGGGGATTCTGGGGCAGAGCCCAGCTATGCTTTGCCTATGTCTGATCTGAAGAATCTTTGCGCTTTGATTGTTTTAGGCTGCAAAATTCCCAGTGATTTGTTATATTTCAATAGAAAACTAACACAGTTCTAAAACAATGACTCTCCAGGCTAATTGAGGAATATATTTTAAGATGTCTCCTTATACTCTAATGAGAAGTTTTCATCCAAAGGGTCTAAAGTGTTTTTTGTAAGTGATCACTTTCCTAATTATAGCTAAAAATGTCAACCCCCTTTATAATGGCACTGGTCTGACAAGTTGCTGCAGCTGCCTTTTTATTTTTTACAGTACTTCTCCAGTGCATTTGATCATTCTGATGACTTACAGTTTCTCTGCATATGTCAGTCAAAGCGAGTGAATGGGAGATCATTTGTTTTTGAAGCTTGGCAGTTGGGAATAAAAGAATGATGGATATCAGAACTCTCATTTTAAATTTTCCCTCTCCTCTTTCATTCTCTTACTCATATCTGGATGATATTGAAAATACAAAGAGGAGGCAAAAAGAAAAAAAATCAAAAAGACACACTCCACAGTTTTGATTGACAGTTCCCACTGCCAGTGAATTTTGTATGTCTAGATGCATGCTTTTCTATAAAAACAAGACCAAGATACCTGCACTTAGGCTGACCTTTAAGATAATGTTTTTAATGTTTTAACGTGTTAATGATATAAATAGTGTTATTATGTGTCCATTTTTATTGTTTTCTCATGTGCTTTTTTCAAGTTTCTGTGCAACAATTTTTTCTGTGCAACACTTTAATGAAATTGACTTCAGAAGCAATTGAAATGAGCTCTTATGTTTCTCTGTTACTTGCATTATATACCCCTATGTAGATCAACTAGCCTCTGAGAACCACTGCTTTACTGATAACTCACAGCTAGATGCGGTGGCTCAAACCTATAATTCTTGCTACTTGGGAAATGAAGGCCAGCCTAGGCATAAAATAAAAAGCATACAAGAGTCTATCTCAATCAGAATCTTGATGTCACATAGGCCTGTCATCCCAGCTATCCAGAAAGTACAATGGCTGGGGATGTTGGCACATGCCTGTCATTTCAGCAATACAGGAAACACACATAAGAGTATCACTACAGCATGCATATCAAACATAAGCCTGAATTACACTTTAACTAGACTCAAAGATTATGTACCTACCACTGCTTTGTATTTAAAATTGAGTCAGCTTTCAGGCCTGGTTTAACTCATAAGGAAATTCATAAGCTAATGTTGAAGCACTACCATTCAAATCTCGGGTGGCTTTTGTTTTTATTATTTATTTATTTATTTTGTCTGTCGTGGGGCTTGAACTCTGGGCCTGGTCGTTGTCCCTCAGCTCTTCAGCTCAAGGCGAGCGCTCTACCACTTGAGCTACAGCGCCACTTCCTACCATTCAAATCTCAAGATGAGTAAAATTGATAGTGTATTGAAAAATGAACAACAACATACATGGAGAGTTCTTGCTATTTCAGTAGCTTGGACAGTCTGGTATGGTTTAAGTATGTCCTCTATAATTGGTGTGTTAAAAGGTTAAAATTTACTAGTTAATGGTATTTGGAATTGGAATCTTTGGGTAATAACTAGGAGTAGATGAGGCCATTGACAAACAGGCCACATGATGGTATTCATGACTTTAGAAGGAGAGAAGCTTCTTAGTTTACTTACTCATGACATGGTCCCCCATATTATTATACAGCAAGATAGAAGTCACCATTGTCACTATCACATTCTTAGTAAGTAATCTCCTATTTTTTATATGTTATCCAGTCTATGGTATTCAGTTACAGTAGCAGAAAACTGACTAAGAGATGTGCCTATTGAAAAATTACTACTGTCATGTTGACTACAGACAAGAAGAGTTGAGTCCACATTTAGGTTTTCTGTGTGGAGCCATTGAAAGACCATTGAAGAAAGAAAAACAGAGAGAGCAATTGAGAGAGGGGGGAGGGGAACAGAAAGAAAGGAACTGTTTCTAGAAAGCAAGTCTAGAAA
Source organism: Dipodomys merriami (assembly GCF_024711535.1). NCBI lineage: Eukaryota > Metazoa > Chordata > Mammalia > Rodentia > Heteromyidae > Dipodomys > Dipodomys merriami. Next base: position 30,869,003 of record NW_027202271.1, read on the forward strand.
AGAAGATTAAAAGTAAATATTTAGGAAACTCTCTTTTGCCTCCTATCATTTCTAATATTCTGTTCATTGTTGTCCATCGAGGCTTGTGGGCTAGGGGAATGTTATAAAATCTTCAAGATCCAGAAATGCATACTGAGCTTTCCAGTAGGCCAAGTATCTTTGCCAAGTTAAATAGAAGTTTTCTAAAAATACTTTGATACTTTGGGGACCATGAACACCATTGAAGTTCAGGCTTGGCCACTGAGTTCCTAGGGAAGAAATGGTATCAAGTGATTGTGAGTCACCCAATGTCTGTACAGAAGATTGGAAATGCTATTTTTCCTACTTCTTTCCATCTAATCTACAGTGGGACCATGGACACCCAGCTAAAGACTATTTTCCTGCCTTCTTTGCTGTGAGGTTTTATCGTGTGATTAAGTTATGGTTAAAGCAAAACATTTAATTTCTGAGTTATGCTTTTAAGAGGAAGGAGTATCCTTTCTTCTTCATAGGTGCCCCTACTCAGTAGCTATAAAGCAGATATGATACTAAAGCTGAAGATATAATTTTGACCACAAAGTGGAAATTTTCCACAGAGCTTTTTCTTTCTTTGGACCATTTCTACCTTCTCTTTTATGTGAGAGAAATAAATCATCTTATTTAAACTACTGTTATTTTTTAACAATACTTTATTACCTTCAAATAGTTACAATTCAATTAAACGTTTATAAACAATGTGTCTTGGTTATCACTACCCTTTTAATTTTGAACTCTGTAACAACAGTCATATCTGTAACCTAACTAAATTTGAATTGGATGCTAGAATTGCCACAACAGAATCTAATATATTGCCATGGGCTTAATAGAAAGGGGGCAGTATGAAGAAGGGATAAGGATATTAGAAATTGGAAAGATGGTGGCTCTGTTACTATTATGAAAGCATGTTTATGAAAATTGTTACCTCAGATGACTTATAAGTAAAACATATATAAGTGTGACCTGTATCTCTAGGAACTTTTCAAGAAAACTCAAAACATTGATACATATTGGCTATCCTTTGAGGCTTTTACAAGAGACTAGCATAGAGGACTCAAGCTAGAGTTTGACATTTATGAGCATAGATGTGGGAAGCTTTCTCTTTACAAGTAACTGCAATCTAAATAGATAACGAACCTCGAAGTGTAGAAACGTGTAGCATTTAAAAAATATATATATCTTTTTCCAAAACTGAAACAAGGCCAAACTAGGATACAGCTTGTGTCCAAACACAATTAACAATGACAACAAACAGTTATGCCTTTTGAATTTCCAGTTCTTCCTTATTTTTACTTTTTCAGTTGCATATATTGTATCGTTACTCTACCATGTTTCATAAGTTTGGACATGGGAAGGAGACACAAATCTTTTTTTGAAATTGTCATAACCCTAGACTTTAGAAAACCACATCTCACTTAATGAAAGGGAGCATACATCACTATGTCAAGTCCCTGTAAATAAGTTGGAGTTTGTGATCTGCTCATTTTAAGGAGCAGAATGTATTAGACTACTAATAGTTTTCTCCAATACACCTCCCCACCCCCACCTCCATTACTAAAGAAATTTTAGCTGAAAATACGGAATGGGAAGTAAAAAAGTACACATTCAAACACATAGGCCAATGACATTATGAACACAGCAATTTATCCCCTGGATTTTTCTCCTTAAAAGAAGAGCTCTAGGTACTTTTCTTTCTTTTCTTCCTGCTGTCTTAAATACAGATGTGATGGGTGCTGCTGAAGAACTCACTTCGGCCATGAGTCTACCCTGCAGAGCCACTACTGGGTTCCACTAATGTTTGCAAAGGATGAAATTTAGAGTTCAAATAGAAGGTTATAGGCACAATATTTTTAAAAAACTATGCATCAAAAATTTAATAAACAGAACATATCCTATTTTAACAAATATACTGTAAATAACCTTATATGGCAAGTTCAAGTGCAAAGCCTTTGTATTTTTTGAATAACGTTCTAGAATATGATGAGTTAGTAACAACTAACCATTTGGCTTTCCTTCTTGGTCCATACTTTTCTCCATTAAAATGTGGCTCCATGTATACTTCAAGGGACTTTGTGACATGGGTTTATCCTAGCTCATATGCCTGGACTTCCACAAACATACATCACTTTGCCATACCTTGCCTTGAATTTAGAGGATGACAACCACTCTGGGGGGAGATCATTTAAGCCCTGGACAAAGAGTTGGGCCCATTCAAACCATATGCTCTGAATTAAGAGTCCCTAGAACACTGGCTAGGCTATAGGCAAGAGGACAGAGACTTCAAGTGGATACATGTCCTTAATCTGGAAGACTTCTTTCTCTGTAGAGCATATGAACATCTGGAAAGTGAAAGAAGAGCCTCCCAAGATCAGACCAATGGCAGGGTCCAGTCTTTTCCTTGTCTAAAGATGGTAATGACAACAGATAAAGGATGTGTGTGTGTGTGTGTATATATATATATATATATATATATATATATATATATATATATATATATATATGTCTGTGTGTGTGTATGTATATATATGTATATGTATATATATACATATATATATATATATATATATATATATATGACATTGAGGGGTCATCTTGTCTGTTTTAGGGTACTTATTCTTAAAATTCCATGAGTGCTAAATAAGTTCTTGCATTGTTCATATCACTGCTGTTTTAAATCTTTGTTAAATGTATTAAACCTATGTCTGAACTATAATGTTACTGAGCTTTCAGAAAATAGTTAGCCTTCATTGCCATACACCTTTGTTCAGGGAAGGATGTGAATCTTGTCTCCAAAATTCTCATCTCTTTTCAATATCTTTGTAGTATATTTCTGCCATAATTATAGATAACTGCATTCTTCTATCCAGATTCTTACATGTATGATTGATACCAAGTACATGAACTTTCTTCTTAACTTCTGCTTCCAACATCTTTTTCCTAGTGATAAGGCCTGAAAATTGGTATAGAAATGATTCCATTCAGCCGGGTAGCAGGTGGCTCATGCCTGTAATCCTAGCTACTCAGGAGGTTGAGGTCCGAGGATCGTGGTTCAAAGCCAGCCCGGGCAGGAAAGTCTGTGAGACTCTTATCCCAAATCAACCACTAGAAAACCAGAAATGGTGCTGTGGCTCAAGTGGTAGAGCACTCGCCTTGAGCTGAAGAGTTCAGGAACAGCATCCAGGCCCTGAGTTCCCCCATGACTGAAGGGGAAAAAAAAAGAAAGAAAGAAATGATTCCATTCAGGCTAAAAACAACAAGAAAAATGAACATTTTGCAAATACCTCAAAACAGGAACAAAAAACAAAAACATAATCTTGGGTATTTCTTGTGACTAGGATGCTTTTCTCACTTTTAAAATAATTTGAACACTTTGCTCTAAATATATATTTTGGAAATTTTTGTTTAGTCTATTTGTGAATGAATAGACTAGAGTGTATACCTAACTTACCATATGCTCTGATACCCATATGTTTCTAATTTCAAACATTGGTCTTCATAGATGATGTGGATGTTTTAGTCCTTCAGAATATCATATGATTTAATTTATTCATCCTGTAGGGAAATAAATTGCATTTATTTGTTTATGCTTTCAAATCTAATGGCCACTTTGACTACATGCTGAAATCCTGAGATTTCCATCTACAAAGGCTTACCAGTCCTAAAAGACAAAATCTAAGGCCATAGTCTCTCTGGATTTGAACCTATTCCAGAAAGGTAAGGTATTGAGCTCTTTCTAGAGGCCATATATTGTGCCATATTTTTTGCACAAATTAGTCAATTTAATAAGATGAACTACTCTTTAGAGTAAATGCAGCAGTCAAGGTACCCAGACCACAAACTAAAGTTTAAGAAATAGAAATTCCTAATTCATTTAAAGCTAAACTTAATCTGTACATTATGCACTTATTCTATGACATGAAACCAACTTAATCTTATTGGTTTTGGGGATGCTGGCAATAATTTTTTTCTTGAGTTGACATGCAAATATTGGATGACTGTATGAGTGCCAGGGGAAGAGACATAGTGAATCTATCTAATCCTTACTTTCCATCTTCTAATGATCCTATTACCCAAGACAGTAGATTTCTTCACGCTAAAAATTCTTTTAAATTTCTTTGTGTTAAACATTCTTCTAAATTTCTTCAGGATAAATTTCCTCTAAAACTTAAAATGTCAAAACTTACTTTTTCTAAAACCTAAAAGTACAATTTTGGTCTAAAGATCATCTAGAAAGCTTTCTTCTATGGGACTCTGACAGATTCCTGAATACTCATTCATTGGATATTTAGAACTGAAATCTCATGTTTTATCCTTGCCCACAAAGTTTGTTTCACAAATGAATAAGATTCTCATGATATATATATATATATATATATATATATATATATGTATGTATGTATGTATACATATATATGATATCTATATGGATATATATATATATATATATGCAAGTGAGACTTGTTGCTATCTGAGCTCTTCAATTTTCAAGAATAAAAATGATGCAGTCTTCCAAGTAACAGTATGTAGAACTTGATGAGATTTTTTTTTATGTTTTAAATTACTGGGAGTGCTAATCTCACAAGGGGGCCAAAACTATAAGATTACAAAGGCACACTTGAAGGGAGCAAAATACTCCAATGGAACAGAAATCAGAGAAGATGAGGAAATAATATTGAGAGAATAATATAAGATACTACCATACAGGATTCAGTCAGCAAGATATAGAGAATGAGCACATTTTGAAAAGTCGAATTAGAAGTCTTTGTTAGAAAGCCAGTGATTGCAAACTGACTCCTGAATCCAAAAATTTGCAGTGCTGAATGTAGCCAGCACAAAATTTGTAAAGGCCAAAAGCACATCAAGGCAGATGCCACATGATATGATGAAGAGCAAAGCATGTTTTACAGAAGCAAAGCAAGCTAGTTAAAGGTTACCTAGGAGAATAATCAGGGGTGATCAAGGGCCAGTTATCTGGGGGGGGGGAAAGGGGGGACAATCAAGAACAATCAAGGGCAGGCAAGCATTCTCTAGAGTAAGACCTTCCTGGAGCTAAACATGCCATAAAACAGCTTCAGTTCGAAGTATGACCTATATCAACACCAGAGTTTTCAGAATTGTGTGAAAAGTTTCCATCCTTCCTCTTAAAATACAAGATGGTGGTGAGGATAAGATGGTGGGACCTAGATTCAGCTCATGGTATTTCTTGGCCAAATTCTTTGACCCAGTGTATGAAAGAAACCATCTAGAAGACCACATAGCCACAGTCACATACAGTAAAAGGTGTTTATTGTCAGTAGGGGCTGATAGGCTAGCTTTCATGGGACAGAGAGTAACAGCCTTTCTTTGTGCATGAGAGTTAATTATAAAGTGCCAGGGTGGGACAGGGAGGCTGAGGGTGGGAATTTCTGCTGAAGGCAGGAAATACTCCTCAGCTACAGATAGCACATAGCCAGGGTGGGTCAGCAGCTCTGGTCAGACCTGGGTAGACAGCATTCTGCGGATGCAGCTGGAGGCTAGAGAAACATGTAGTTTTGGAAATGGGGTAGGGGCTAACAATTGTGGCCAGGCCTGGTCTGATCACCTGATTTGGGGGAAAGGGCAGAGGACTAAGATGGAGGCAGTCAAACCAAAGTGGGAGTACATGTGAGCCTTAAAAGAAACATCAGCTGGGCAGGAAGTGCCAGGATGAGTTATTTGTCAAAGCAGAGTGCCCAAGTGTGGTGTCAACCATTTAGAACTAAGAAAGAAAATATCCAAAATTAAAAAAAAAAAAAAAAAGGATTCACTGGGTATCTGAGTAAATCTTGTGTATAGGAAAGATAATGAAATGATCAGAAGTCAATGAAACAGGGAAACAATTTGTAACAGTGGTGGAAAGTATGTACTAAACAATGTTTATTTTGCAATTGGCATACTGCATCTACCTGGTGTCATCTTGGCCACGGCGTGGATGATAGGTAATTGAGTCTAACTGGTGTCATCTTGTCTTTGGTTTTGGGGATGCAGGCAGGGAAGTTCTACCCTCAGGTGATGGGTGTGTCTGAATTCCCAGAGGCAGGAATGGGGACTTGGACTATAGGTTACTGGACCTATCTGCCCTGTGCTTTGAATTCATGAGACTTGAGTTTCCTGTGACCCTGTCCCCTGACCCTGACCTTTTTTAGACCTGATGAGTTTAGGCATGGGGATACCATGCCTCATGTCTCCTGGCTCTCCCTCTGGTCACGATGACACCCACTTCAGCTCTCCATTGGAGTTGCTCTGGTTTGTTGGCATTGTTTTTCTTTCCTCTCTTGCTCTCATGGCTCAGTTTCCTAATAGTGGTAGGTGTATTCATGGTGCTGCAGGTCTTTGTGATAAGAGTCTACCTGCAGCCACTAGCTTTCCAATAAAGACTCCAAATTCAACCTCTCAAAAAATTTGTCTTCTCTATATCTTATGACCAAATTCCTGTATAACTATTTGACTAGTAAAAGGTGAATACTTTTCGAGAGACAGAGATCTTCACAGTATATACCAGCTAGATGGCCTAATGGGAATTTTAATTTGTCAGGCAAGATGTTTAGGAAGACCAATGGAATTAGGCTGAGGGTGAGCTTCTTATGCCCAGATAAAGATCCCCAAAGACCGCCAAGGAGCTGATTCCAATGTAAGCACATGAGAGTCATTTATTACAACCTCCAGCCTGGACTCACAACCATCACCAATGCTGCAGGTCAGCTTTGAGAGCCCTGACCCCTCCTCTAGCAGGGTTTTTATAGGGTTTTTAGGGACTTCTATGCTTCATTGGAACACTTAGCAAATCATATCACACCGTGGGAAAATCATAAAAATAATTCTAAAAGATGATTAGCGTAACCAGTGGCCAGAACCGACCAGGTCCTGGGGATTGGCTGGTTCATGGGGTTGATGCTCTTTGAAATGATTGGCTAAAGCAGATGGTCTGAGCTGAGACTGAGTAGTCTTTAACTTGCAGGAACATCTGGAACTTTGGGGTTTTTCTGTTATCTGCTGATTAGATATAGTTATTGGAATTTACCATAGAGGGGTGTTTCTGGAATTTGGGCCCAAGGGCATCAAGGGGAGTTGCTGACACATTTCCCCGACAAAATGGAATCCAAACCTAAAATTGCTATATTTCATTCAGGCTTGGTTTCACAAGCTGTCAAGGGCAAGATCTACCAGATATAGCCTTAAGAAAGAATATAACGAAAATGGAAAATGGAGAAGTTAAAAAACATGGAACATCATGATGAGGAGGTTGGGCTTAGCATAGTGGGAAAATGAAGCATCTGGAGTATGTGTAGCCACATGGAAATGCAGACCTTAGACTTCCTGGAAGTCAGAATGAAGGTCAAGGGAACCAGCCATAGAAAGCTGTGATAATCACATAGATAAGAGGTGGGAGTGACCTTAATTAGGTAGTTGGGCTCTCTCTGCTCTTTTCTAGCTCTTCTCTAGCTCTTCTCTTTTCTAGCTATTTTCTCTCTTTTCTAGGTCTCTCTTAGCTCTTTTCCCCAGCTCTCTCTCTTTCTCTCTTTTTCCCAGCTCTCTCTTTCCCAGGCCTTTCCCCACCTCGTGGAGGACCAAGATGGCCTGGTGCCAGCCTGAACGATGAATAAACCTACCCCTTACCTGAATACCACATGCGTGGTGATGTTCTTACTCAGCTACCTCTTTTTAAAAACCTAACATAAATGGTGCCGTGACTCGAATAAAGGGCTTAAAGTCAGGATAGGTGGGATTCCTCTCTGGTTTTTTTCCTCTTTTTTCTTTTTGGTTTGTTTTTCCCTTTTTGCTCTGAGGAATACCCACTGTTCTGACGGCCTTTTGCCAACCAGTCTGTCTGCTGCGGAATCAGCGCATCGATACCATTGCTGGCCTTCCCATCCACGTCCATACCACTTCTCTACTCTGGTTAGTGAAACTACTCTCTACAGCTCTCTGTCACTCAGTCTCTGTCCACACGTGGCACCACGCCAGAGAGCTCCTATGGCCTTTAGCTGAAAGGCCGGTCACCTCTGAAGCCGAGGACTCTTGTTTTTGGGGGCTTGGCCATTTCTCTCTAGAGGACTCTGGGGGAAGGTCGGGATGCCGCTTCTGCCTGGTCAGCTCTCCATCACTCACCGGACTGACTCTCCTGCACATTTAATGGGGTGCTGCGAATCACGCCGGAGCTGTGAAACCTCTTTGAAATGCCTCCTGCGCTCCCTGGAAAGCCAGAGAGCCTAATTTTTATGCCATTCTGAGATGTAGACAATTTTTTCTATTGCAATGGTAAATGGTCAGAAGTCTGTTTACTTTTTGCTCTCTCTGCCATTCATGTCCAACTTTCCCTATCTCTCCCTTTCTCTTTTCTACATTTTGGCTTGTGCCCTGAAGAGTGCGACGCAGGCTGGGTCCCGGGGACCCCCCTCTAGGTTCCCTCTCAAAGGCTAGCCAATGTAGGCTTGATCTATTTGTTCAGGGTTTCTTTGCATTCTTTCAGAAATTTGCCATCTTGAATTCGCCATCTTGGCCACATGGTGGGTTAAGGGTTTGGCCCCATCTGACCCTTAACCTCCCACCAAGCTTACTACTCCATCCATCTATTCTAAGGTGCCTTGCTAACAAGTTGCTCTTTTCACACGCCCTAGTAACTGATGCCCAACCATTTGATGTGCTTTGTTAGCAAAGATGTCTAAACGTTGTCAAAATTTTAGGTTTTGAGTTTTGCCTTTTGTGTTTTGTGTTGTGTATTCTACTACTGACTACGTGGTTCTAAAATACTGGGCATATCTATGCTAAAATTCTCATCACATCTTTTTGAGTTTTGTCATTGCAGAGTATTTGTTGGTCAGTTCTTGATAAGGAGCAGGTAAGCTCTACTCATTCTACTTGATCTCCTTGTTGCTTTAATTGGAAATAATAAGGGGCTTTTGTGGCAAAAATTGCAGTTCAAAGCCAGCCCGGACTGAAAAATCCCTAAGACTCCATCTCCCAACTAACCTGCAAAGAGCCAGGCCAGAAGCATGGTTCAAAACTCTTATCTCTAATCAGCCAAACTCTGCAAGTGGTACTATAACTCAAAGTGGTTCAGTGCTGGCCTTGAGCAGAAGTGCTCAGGGACAATGCCCAGGCCTTGAGTTCAATCCTCCTTGAATACCAACTGGGACAAGCCATCCCAGCAAAGAGCACCTAGACTCAGCCAGTCTGGGGAACAAGGGAACATGGACAGGAGTAAGAGGAGATGATGTCACATCAGCTACTTTGTGCCTGCCCTTTCAAAATTAACCAGAGCCGGGAGGTCAGTAGAAGTAAGAAGCCTGCCCATCCAATGTCTATACCTGTCTACCTATTAACTGAACAGAAATTTATATTCTTGCCTTTGTCACCTGACTTCTCTACCTAGTCGCCAGATTTCAGAGGTAGCTAGGGACATTCCTACCAACATTTTCAGCCCCAAGTCCTTCCTCTTGCCATTTATTTGCTCTCTAGTATTTTTTTTTCCAGCCCCTCAATGCTCATAAGCCTTCTCCAGACTTCATCTAAGGACTCATGCCACCAAGGGACAGCTGCTGCTCACTGCCTTTTCTGGGAGGGGACCAAATTCCAGCCTTTTACCCCTATTGTCGATGCCCCTTGTCAGCAGGAAGTAGCCAGAGAGAATCCGAGCCCTATTTCATGATTATTAAAAGGCTGGAATGTAAGGTCCGCTCCTGGATGGCTAGCAGACTCCACCCTCCTCCCAGCAAAGTCTCCACCCAGTACCTGCGTTACCTAGGCAACTGGGACACCTGGAAGAGGTCACATCTGCGTCTGCTGAGGTCGCATCTGAATTTGATGTGGCCACACCTTTCTCGGCCCATACCCTAGATAAGGCCGAGCCCAGACCCAGACGCCCTCTCTCTGCTCTTTTCTAGCTCTTCTCTAGCTCTTCTCTTTTCTAGCTATTTTCTCTCTTTTCTAGTTCTCTCTTAGCTCTTTTCCCCAGCTCTCTCTCTTTCTCTCTTTCCCAGCTCTCTCTTTCCCAGGCCTTTCCCCACCGCATGGAGGACCAAGACAGCCTGGTGCCAGCCTGAATGATGAATAAACCTACCCCTTACCTGAAAAAAAAATACATAGTTGGTATTGGAGTGGGGGCAGGGAAATGGGTGGGTTCTGAGATAGAATGTTGAGGATTTATTCAGAACTTGGATGCAAGATTCATGAAACTCTTGGGATTTGGATTTGGGATGGGGTTTCAGCACTTTTTCTGTGAATAGAAACACTTTTTCTGTGTGGGTTAAGTGTGCTGTATAAACACCAAACCCATGTGGTTTCCAAGTTCTTTAAACAAAACTTCCCTAGGCATGGAAGGAACATCAGACAAAGATTGGACTTTTCTGTTCTGATTTATAATAATAACCCTGAGACATGAATGACAAAGGAACAATTACAAATATAGTCCTCTCAAAGGAATCCTGGCACTGCTGGGGGTAGAGGTACAGAGACACTGTGTCCTTTTAAAAGGAATTCTAGGTTGAATCATTGTGTAATATATAAAGACCATTGTTATACTTCAAGTTCTTTCTTTTAAAACAATTAGATTAAACTTCTAAAATCTAATGATGACAGGTAGTATAAAACTGGAACTTAAGGGTCCCATTATGAATAGCACACATAAAGCACCATTGTGGTAGTTTCTAATTTACCAGAAACAGGTTTTCTGTGAAGATTTCCAGTCTGACATTATGAGTTTTCCATTAATTTTATAGGATACAAATTTAAGGGTTTTTTAAAATAATACTTATATTTTATACTCTAATGTATCAATGGATTTTTCCTTATTGATGAAGTTCACATTCAATTAGAGATATTTAACATCACATTCAAAGCTATCGACTTTACATGTGGCACATAAATATAGCTATGGATGTTGGAATGGAATAAATTTACAGATGTTGGAAAATACAAATGGAAAAGAAAAATTGGTTTTAGGAGTTATTTATCACTGCTCAGGAATTTTAATAAGCCACACAAAAATTGAGAAGCTAATACTGTTAGCATTTTTAAATTTAAGAATATTTTGATATTTGATATATTTGAAACAACTGAATTTGTTCTCTCAGAGTACTTTTTTTTTTTTTTTTTTTTTTTTTTTTTTAAATTGTATTTTATTTTATTTGAGAACATACTGTACAGAGGGGCTACAATTACATGGGCAGAATAATGCATACATTTCTTACCAAGCATTGCAGCCTCCTCCTTTGTTTACCCTTCACTTCCCTTCCCTGCCTCCCCCCTCCCCCCACCCAATTTTACCCCCCTCCCCCCACCCAATTATACCCCCCTCCCCCCCCCACACCGAAATTGTAAAGCTGGTTTTGACATGACATTTTGTACTTCTCATTGTTGCAACAGGTCCACCTGAATCCTTAAACGATTTGTTTGTCCCCATCTCCTCCACATGATATACTGATATCAAATATAGTGAAAGCGGGGGTTACACTGTGGGGGAGGGACATACAAAGCAATAAAGGAATAATCTTATAAATGCATTAGAAATACATGCATGAAAGAAACGAAAACATTAAAATACATATTTAAGGGTTCACCACTTTGGAAAGCAGTATGGAGGTTCCTCAAAAGACTTCACATAGATCTCCCCTATGATCCAGCAATCCCACTTTTGGGCATTTACCCAAATGTTTACAAACAAGACCACACTAAAGCTACCAGCACAACTATGTTTATTGCAGCATTATTTACCATAGCTAAGATATGGAACCAACCCAGATGCCCCTCAGTAGATGAATGGATCAAGAAAATGTGGTATATATACACAATGGAATTCTATGCCTCCATCAGAAAGAATGACATTTCCCCATTTGTTAGGAAATGGAAAGGTTTGGAAAAAATTATATTAAGTGAAGTAAGCCAGGCCCAAAGAAGCATAGGTCCCATGGTTTCCCTTATTTGCAATATCTAGTATAGGTATGAGTCAAGCGGAAAAGGCCAGATAATGTGATGTTAGGAAAATGAACTCTCTCAGAGTACTTTTGATATGCATTTCAATCTAGCTTTCTATAAAAAGCTGTTTTCTTCCTCTAGAGTCTAGCTCTTCCAAAGGAAATTTCTAAGTTTTTACTTTCTACAACCTAACAGGGTCTAATCAACACCACACACACACACACACATACACACACATGCATACTTGCACATTAGCTATAAACCTTGATGGATCTTCCAAACCCTAAACTGTTTGGATAAAGTATAATAAGTGAACTATGTTTACATAGTTTCATATGAGGAGTCATCATTTTCTGTTCTTTTTAGACAACTTATAAGGTAGAGCCAATCAAATTTCTAAAGGAAGCCTCCATTTGCTTTATGTGTAGAAAAGTCTTCTCTGAAGCCATGAAATGACACTTGGAACACAAAGCACCTCCAAGAAAGACTCAGAGCAATATTTTCTCCCTCCATTAAGGGCCAATTAGGAGCACTATGAAGGGCCACAAGTCTCTCCCCAGTGGTTTTGCTACCCTGATCAGTGAAAAGTTTGCTGACTCTTGAAACTGATGACAATCAGATACAGAACCAATCAATGACTTTAGGCTTTTTATATGTACAAGAAAATCTTATAGCAGCAAAGCAATATAAACTGGAAGGTATTTAAAAAGTTTACTGCTTTTGAAAGAGTATTTAGTTAATGACTGAATTACTGAATTTAAGGTTAACTGTAGTTCAGGTTAACTACAGAGCAAAAGAGGTAGGGTTGCTCTACAGAGCAAGAGCTAGGGTTGCCTACATATATTGATTCTTCATGTATCTAACTGCTTGAGTTAGAAAGTTCCAAAGATATGAAAAATGGGGGAGAAAAAAATGCCAGCCAAAATTTTGGAAACACAGGTCAGTAGGGAGAAAGCTGAGAATGAGCAAAAACTTCAGTGGAGAAAAATAATTGGCAGGGAGCTGGCTCTGTAGGAGCAGCCAAATTGTTACACGTACAAAGGCCAAAAGTGATAGAGGCAATTTGTAGGATCAAGAAATAGGATTGGGAGACTTTTTGTTTTGCTCTGACTCTTCCGGCTGCAGCTTCACTGTGAGTTAAAATCCTTTAATCTACAAAGAGAAATCTTTTTAGCCTTCATTTCATTACCGTCCCCAAGTTTTAAAGTTTCCTCATCTAAGCTCCCCGGTTGTAAGGCCTAATAAAGTCTCATAAAGATTAAAAAAAAAGAAAGAAATAGGATTGCAATGGGTATGATATGGCAAGTGTTCAAACAACAGCTTCTCTAAGAGAAAATTGGTCAGGGGACCATCAAATCACACTAGGTTCTGAATTGTGATTGGTGAATTCAAGGACAGGATGTAACTTTCCAAGAGAATGGATGACTCATTGGAGTATCGGAAACTAGCCAAACAGATCAGGGTTTTGGAAGAAATTCTAATAATAAAGAAAACTAGAGTCAGGAATTGTACACGTACACACACACATATGTGCATATACACATATGCCTCAGGCAAATCAAATTTTTAAAGTGGAAATGGAGAAATCTGGACATGTATGAGCATGCATGCCTCAACTAACCGTACCACAGTCAATGATGGAGACAAGAGTCCTACCATGTCTCTTGATATTCTCTCATCTATTCCTGTTTACTCTTAATTACTATTGTGTACTTGCCAGTCGAAAGAAAGTCCTTCTCTGAAGTGTCTCTCCAAAGCATCTTCTATTTCCTCTGCCTTACAATTACTCTTCTAGTTGTTTCATAATTTCTCTTTTGCCACAGACCTTTCCCCACACAATTCAGTTTTCCATTCAGATCCTGACCTTCCTTTTCTAAACCTCATAGCTGACCACAGCCCATTCTCCTGATCAAAAACTTTCAATTCTTTCCAATTGGTCATTTACATTATTTCCCAGCCAACCTGACATGACAATGACACAGAATTCTATGAAGATAACCTGAGTGGGAAATTTTCAAAGATATTTTGTAGGAAAGTGAAATTTTTTTCTATTCTCCTTTTTTTGGGGGTAAGTTTGAGGACTCTACACAGCTGTATCTATTGAAGGGGCACTTATAAATATTTACTATCTGCCAAGTATAATTCAGATGATACAATGGAGCAGCAAACAAACTGCTTCACACATATGGAACTTGTAGCCTCATGAGGGAGACACATATTGGGATGAATTGAAAAATAATTAATTATTTAAAAATAATTATTACAAAAATAATTATTACATTATAACTGCTAAAAGTGCTATTAACAAGAAGCAAGCTTGGCATATTAGAATGCCTCATACAAGGAGTGTGTGTGTGTGTGTTCACATGTGCGTGCGTGCATGCATGCATGCATGTGGGGGGGGTGGTTAGAGACAATTGCTTAATGAAGTAATATTTAAACTGAGATTTGAAGGATGTGTAATAATAAAGATGTCCAAGAAGTTTGGAATTTAGTCAGTCATGATTATAACCTCGTGAGTAAGAGAGAGAATACCTTAAAACACAGGCAAGCTAGAGTGAGCAATGGGTGAATTGTGGTGCCTTGTGCTCAGATAAGGGAAGGATCAGGGCTGAGACTCTTTGGAGCTTGCGGAGACATCAGCAACTATGTTCAGTGTAGGGCATGGCCAATTTCAGAAATCACTGAGATAGCTGAGTGCAGTCCTTATGTAGGCCTTAAACTAAGAAGATTTAAAATTCAGCTTGCAGATGGACACTTATTTAAATTTCACAAGAATCTAGACAGTGCTTAAAGTTCTCTTAGATGAATTCACCTTGGAAATGAATGCAAAAAAAAGATGAGGAATAAAAAGTAAGTTTAAGATTCTAACATGAAAAGATAAAGGAAGAGGATCATAGGACTGAAAAGCAAAAGAGACAGGAGGGAAATGGTTTTTTCAAAGCTGAGGCAAATCAGTGATACCAGAAGTGGGGAATAGTTTATGTGGTAAGAAGTAGCTGGAGTTGCATGGGGCTAGTAACGTACCTATTAAACTGATTATCTCCTGCCTGCATTGAGAAGAAAAAAACATGATTACCCAAAACTATACTGAACTACAGAGAAAAGCTAACTTACCTTGTATTCTCAGAGGACTAAAATGAACTATACAATTTTGGGGGGAGAGGGTTTGGGAGATGAAAACTGGGAGAAAATAAAGAAAGAGGGGACATTGTTCAAAAAGAAATTTACCCATTACCTGACCTATATAACGATCACTTCTAAGTATATCACCTTTACGATAACAATTTTTTAAAGGATAACAGTTATGGGCAGAGGAGAGAGGTAGACAATTTTACAAGATCACTTATGAATAATAGTAATAATAAACTGACCCAAAAAAGAGCATTACTTCATTGGCTATAAAAGTTCCATATACTTTGTTACAAAATTATGAAAATCATTTGTAGCCCATCACTAAAGTAAATTCTGCTAGAAAGGGTTTTGCTTGGTTCTGTCCAAGTCCTAGGACAAGGAAATTGTGAAGCAAAATTATTACTTGGGTCCAAAGTGGCTGGAATATTTTACTAATGACTTGCAGACTTTAATGCTAAGACCTGTAACTGGATATCTCTCTCCATGTCATTGAATAATCTAAGATATTAAGAAGCTCTTACAATATTACTTGACATAGGTTGGTTTGATTCAGTGAATTCTGGTGACCTTCTAAAGTTACCATGAAACAAGTTTGGTTCATGTCATAGCCTCAAAGTTCAAAAAAATATTAACAACATAGCTGGGTACCGGTGGCTCCTGCCTATAATCCTAGCTACTCAGGAGGCTGAGATCTGAGGACTGCAGTTCAAAGCCAGCCTGGGCAGGAAAATCTGTGAGACTCTTTTCTCCAATAAAACCACCAGAGAACCAGAAGTGGTGCTGTGGCTCAAGTAGTAGAGCACTTGTCTTGAGCTGAAGAGCTCAGGGACAGCAAGCAGGCCCAGAGTTCAAGCCCCATGACCGACCCAAAAATATTATTAACGAAGCAGAGAGGGGACATAAAATGGAGAATTCAGGACAACCACCATCTTCCTAAAGAGGTGTCATTTACCATTATCAAGAAAACAAGTAATAGTAGGTGCTGGTGGGGATGTGGCCAAAAGAGAATGCTACTACACTATTGGTGGCAATGTAAATTGATTTAACCACTCTGGAAAGTAGTATGGAGGTTCCTCAAAAGACTAACATAGAACTACCCTATGATCCAGCAATCCCACTCTTGGGCATTTATCCAAATGAACACAAAAAAGGCCTCACTAAAGCTATCAGCACAGCTATGTTCATTGCAGCATTATTTATCATAGCTAAGATATGGAACCAACTCAGATGCCTCTCAGATGAATGTATCAAGAAAATGTGGTGGAATTTTTGCTTCCATTGGAAAGAATGACATCACCCCATTTGAAAGGAAAAGGAAAGACTTGAAGTAAGCCAGACTCAAGGAAACATAAGCTCCATGGTTTCCCTCATTTGTAATAATTAGTATATGTCTAGGATAGTCCTAGCAGAGGATTACAATAACTCAATAGCTATGTACTTATGACCATATAAAATGGTGCTAATCAAAATGCACTCCAAGTTATGGAAACAAGAGGGATTTTTCATTGTTGTTGTAGTAGTTAATGGATTATGTGAAGTTACTTCTTTTTTCTTTCATTTTCCCCCTCCAGTTTATCCCCTGTTGTCACTGTTTTTTTATTTTGGTACCCTGTGTCTTGTATATACATTTATCTGATTTGGGGATGGGAAGGGGAATAACAAAATGGTGAGAGAAAGGACAAAGGGTGAACCAACGCAACAGCGATACTCACAAGACACTATGTTGGAAATGAACTCTACAAATTGCATGGTGGGAATCAAGGGGGAGGGAAAGTGGGAGAAAATGAGGGAGGGGTAACAATTTTCGACAAGAAATGTGCTCATTACCTTACATATGTAACTGTAACCCCTCTTGTATAACATCACTTTTACAATAAAATAAATTTTAAAAAGAGGTGCCATTTATATCAGAGGGACCTTTTCTTACCGAGAAAATGAACATCAGGATTCTGAGCAAGAAAGTACTCAGCTCCTTATGGAAACCACTGAAGTCCAGATAAGAAGCTACAGTTCTAAGGGATGAGGCTGGAGAGATTAGCCATGGCCAGAGTCACAGGATTTTACTATTTTTTGTTAATTGCTCTGGTTGCTATGAATTAGACAAGATGACAGTGTCACCAGAGAAAGACAAGAAGAAGATAGAAGCTTGTAGCCACAGTCCAAGAGAGATAACATCATAATATCTTGGATGAGGGTGGTGGCCATGGGGAATGAATGATAGAGTGATAGATTCTAGCTGAACACTGGAATACAGTCCACAGGAGTTATACTACACCAGCACATCTTATAGACCAGTGCTGTTGTCATAGTACTTAATACATTGTATATATATAGAAACATATTGCATATGTTTCTATCTTTCCTGTTAAATGGTACGATTTGTGTGGCAGGAATACGTAGAATTATGTTTTTAATTTCTTATAGTTAGAACAAACATAGTGGTCTTTTGTATTATGTGTGATACATATACATGCATATCTATCCACCATCTATCTGTATGAATATGTATACATACACACATAAATGTGCTTTTTGTGTCAAGTAAGTGCAGTTCACAAAGCCTAGACACAAAATTCAGATGAGCCTATGGCTGATGGCCATTGTCTACTGAAATGACTATGTTCAGGTCTTAAGTAAATGGTCTTGTCCAATTTCAATAGAAAATCTCCTAAATAGGGGCTGGGAAGGTAGCTCAGTGGTAGAGTGCTTGCCTTGCATGCATGTGGCCCTGGGTTCAATTCCTCAGTACCACATAAGCAGAAAAAGCCAGAAGTGGTGCTGTGGCTCAAGTGATAGAGTGCTAGCCTGGAGCTGAAGAGCTGAGGCACAGCACCCAGGCCCTGAGTTCAGGCCACATGACCAGAAAAAAAAAAGAGTAAAAAGAAAATCTTCCTAAATAATACTTTAGTTTGAAGGAAAAAACAAATGTGTGTGGCATTCTGAATGTTTACCTTCACCCAAATACTTTTCATTTCCTATAAAGAATAGTTTGTATTGTGCATGTTTAATTTTATTTTCTTTGTCCCTACTGGAAGAGATCGCTGTTTTATTCTGTTTCACAACCTCCTCATAGAAAGCATAATACATGTTGTGGGACTGATAGAATCTGTAGCAATTCTAGCTAGAGAGCATAAAACCACACTAATGCATGACCACTTCTTTCCTCTTACACAGTGTGCAGATGATTTGTAATGACCAACAGTGACCATCACCAGAATGCTACTATAGATCTCATATACACCTGTCTGTGGCATTGAAAAGTGTATAGATTTTTGCTATGATTTCTAATAAGCCAGAACCATACACAGAGTCTTTAAATGTAGGCTAATGAATTGCCAGTTACAAAGGTGAACTCTTAGATGTACCTTCCTGGGATTAATGATCTCATTTAGGGCAGAAGTTGGAGCAGACAGTTCACAGCCCAGATGCCAACAGTCCGGATAACTGCCCCCTCCTCACCTTAAAAAAAGACAACATATTACCATTAGTTTTCAGAGTGTATTAAAACTATCTACATGTCTTCTGAAAGTTAAAGAAAAATAGTATCTAATATTAGGCTTATATGCATCCTCACTAAGAACTGAGTGGGCCCTCCTCCCCTGTGAACCCTGCAGACCACTTCATTCAGCTAGTGAAGAGTCTGTGTGCTTTTCTATGGGGAACCCCTAGGCTAGGATCGCTGAGACCCCCAGGAGCCACAGAAGCTAATAAGTCACGTAAGATTCCTCCAGGAGATAATAAAGGACAAGGTTTATATTGCACATGCCTCCACCAGAGCACAGAAAGCATCAAGGTTTCCAACTCATTATTTTTGGTTGTTTGAAGCTGACAACCTGGAATCCACTAGCAAGGCTGCCTAAGAAGCCAATTCTGTGCTACTGCCATTCTGCAACTGCTTTTAAATTCACTTGTAGCTTCTGGTGGACAATAAGCTCACAAAGGCAAGAAGATTTCCTTAATACTGCAAATCCAATTCAAAAGCCTGGGGAAAAAAGGGTAAAAGAGATTTTCAAGTTTTAATTATTTGTTTTCTGAATAAACTACTCTTATGTCAACATAAGAATGTTTATAAAACTTTCAGAACCTTCACTGACAAGATATTTCAGTACACAGGATATCTCAGGGGATTCTACAGAAAATTTCATTTAATAGAATAGTATTCCTCAACTGAAATCTCACAAGGAATTAAAATTGCTTTACAAATTACATCTCATTTCTCCAAATTCCAAATGAAATGGACTCTAGTTTAAGTGGTTCTCCATAAGAATTTTAAGAGATGTCATCTCTGCTCTGCGATGGCTTTATTTTTATAGAGCTAGAATTATAAAACTAGAATTTTAAGTCTATATATTTTAACCACAGGGTATTTTGACAGAGAATGGTAGGTGGCTATCTCTTTCCTTTCCTGTCTCTCCTCAGGCTTTTCTAGTATGGAACATAAAGGAGATAGAAAACCTGACTGGTACACGGATGGAGGGAAAGAGTGGAAGGATGGGCAGACAGAGGAACAGATGGATGAATGATGGATGAATGACAGACAAAAATACGACAAGATGGAAGAAAGAGAGATATAGAAGTGGGGAGGGGTGGGAAGCAGGGAGGGCTCTGAGAAGCAAGTCATGGTTAATATTTTCTTTAGGCCTTCCCAAATCTGGAGAAGAAACAATAAGTATTAGCCAACAAACCCCTTTCTTCTTCCATCTTAAGACACCAAGTTCCAAAGACCACTTTCCTAGGTTGCCAAGTCTCAAGTCTACTCTAGAAATTAGAGTGATTGCATAGATAAACCTCATAGAGCATTAAATACCCCTACTCCACCTCCCATATTCCATACCTAGAACTGTTCATGAATTAATTTTGTTTTGTTGGTTCACTAATCTATAATTAGCTAATTTGTTAACTGATTTTAGCTTCATTCCTAATCTGTTAAGTTTCTATCTGGGCCAGATAGTCTTAAAATCAGAGGTAAAAATGATTTTTCCTTCATCACATGGATATAGCAGATGTGACTTTTGCAGTAATTTCATTTAGCCAGATAACATTTCTTTGGTAATATAAAAACACCAGTTTGAGTTAAAGAAAACTCACTCACTATGTTATTTTCTTTCCCTGCCAGAAACTGAAGCACGATTGAGGTCAAACATGACAGTGCTTCTGCAGCAAAATGTGTGAATATGTATATTACATAGAATAAATTAACCATATAAATAGTTGCTATCAGGTTTGGTCAAAATTTACCTTCAATTGAGTTAGGAAAATGACTTTCATTTTGGTAGGGAGGTGATTTCTGGAGTTCAGAAATAAGCATTAAGGGCACCACTATATTCCTAGTTACCCCAGAGGCACAGATCAGGAGAGTTGTTTCAGGGCAGGAGGCTAGCATAGGCAAAAGTTAGTGAGATTCCATCTATACCAAATAAACTGGATGTGTATGTGTCTATAATGTCATCTACACAAGAGGCAGTAGATAGATCACCAACAGAGGCTGGTCCTAGATAAAAATGCGAGAGCCTAGTTATAAAACAATTAAAGCAAAGAAAGGGCCTAGGTTATGGCTCTATTAGTAGAACACTAGCAAGCACAAGGCACTGAAGTCAAACCCCAATACTGGGGAAAAATACAGTGTGGGCCTGCATTCATTTCTTAGGTGATATTGTAGATTTTGTTGTTGGCACTTTTATTGTGCGCTTATTTCCACAATTTGTTCCCAAACTTACTCTGCCACACTTGAAAAGCCTCAATGCCACATATGAAAATACCTTACCCACAGGTTCATTCATCTACTAGACATGGATGACCTATTTTACCTTTGTCTCCCACTATACCCCAACAGGACAGAGACTTGGCTTTTCTATGTATTTTAAAGTCTAGACGTCACAGTTTAGCAAGACTGTTGACACTAAAAGCAGAAATACTTGTATTTCCACCTTCTACCTACAGGACTTTGATGGCCAAATCTATTCTTAAATTTGTGCATGTGAATGATCTCTTAAAATGCCAGTACTGAACAAATTGATGCAAAATGAATACTGTACAGCAAAGACTGCTTTAGAATATGTCTGTTCTTGTATTCATTCAATGTTTTGAGTTGTCTCTCGTTTCTTTTTTCACTAAGAACAAGCTACTAATTACAAAATGACAAAGTATTAACAGAATAATCCAAGAGTTCTCCATCATCAAGCCAATGAAAAATATAGACAATAGGAGTTACTCTATTGAAAATTGGGTATTTCAGTTGAAATTGGGAAAAGTACTCTGAGACACAGATTTAAACTGACTAATTTGGAGCCATGATTCTAAGACGGTTTTGTTTAGTTTGCATTTCAATACAATGCATCTAATAGTCAATCCTTTTTACAGAACAATTGGTATCACACCTTTATGTAGCTAATTGGTTGTCCAAAAGATTCTAACTAGTTATCCAGGTTTGAGATTTTTTTAAAAATAAAGACAAGCCAGAAAACAACTTAGTAGAAAATTTGATAGATGGGACCATAATCCAATCTCATTTCAAAACACACAAAAATAATACTGGTGATATAACTTGGCATTAAAATAAAGGATATTAAACTCATGGCTCTAAACTTATGGAAAATCAATTTGATATTTTGAATCTTGAGCCAGTATCATGTCTGGAGTAAAGCTTTGGGCCATAATAGGATATGATTTACATGTTCATGATTTTCTGGCTCTTTTTTTTTTTTTTTTTACCAGCTGTCCATAGCAGAAATCCAGCTTGTGAGTTGTAGGAAGACTAACTATGTCTCGCATTTGACATGAAAAAAATTTGATGAGTAAAAAAATCTGCTTTTTAATTAATTAATTAATTAATTAATGTTTTGCTATCCTTACATACATTACTGAGCAGACAGGGAACAAAAGATAATATATTTGAGCCTGCAGTGACATCGCCCCTATAATTGTCAAAATCTGACATATTGTACAGTGAGAACTAGGTCAAAATTAGGCATGCTTAACTAGAATCTGGTTACTACATGAAATATTATAACCAAATACAATTAAACTCTACCTGCCAAATAAGGGCCAAATCTAAGCACCATCACATATAAATGAACCCTATTTGAAGGGTAGCTCACCTACAATATTGCAATATTGAATTTGTTAGAAATCTATGTAAGGATGTTAAACTCTGACAAGAAAGAGGAAAACCCACAGTTCTTAAAAAGAGCTTGACCAACTGCTTGATGCTATCATCAACACTTATATACAAAATATTTATGAAAACAACACCTTATTTTAAGAGTGAATCCTGTTGATCAGATTATGCCCTCTTCTCTTAAATTGGAATTCTAGTATGTTTATATAAGTGTTAGAACA
Source organism: Dipodomys merriami (assembly GCF_024711535.1). NCBI lineage: Eukaryota > Metazoa > Chordata > Mammalia > Rodentia > Heteromyidae > Dipodomys > Dipodomys merriami. The sequence continues at coordinate 30,891,422 of NW_027202271.1, forward strand.
TTTTAATGGTTCACTCAAAAATTCATTGGTTTACTCAGTACCTTGAATATTGTTAGTTATTCACTCTGAGTCCATGTTAAACATAAACTTGCCTTTATATCCTGCTGCTAATGGTATATATAAGCTATATAAACTATATGTACAATCCCAGCCACTCAGCGTAGACATTGGTAGGATAAAGCTATCTCAGAGCCCCCTGAAATGCTAATGAGATTCTATCTCAATAAATAAGATTACTTTGCTCTTTGGGCCTTGTTATATTTTGTTGAATTCAGTGATGCCCTATAGCACTGATCAAAATGGCCCAAGGTAATTTTCTTTTTCACCTGCTCATTGCTGAAATGTGTCTGTGTTGGAAAAGTGAACAAAAAAAATGAAGTAATGATTGAACCTCTCAGTGAACCTAATTTAAGAATTCACCAAAGTTTTCTAGCAAAACCATGCTTGCTTGCTTGCTTGCTTTTTTTTTTTTTGCTAAGTTAGGGTAGGAAAAAGAATTCAGTCTTCTGTCGTTGGGGTTCAATAGTGCCAGATATAATATTATTCAATAGAGTGCTGGAACGTGTAGCACTGTGTACCTCTATTTTGTCTGACATAAGTAACATGGTGGAAAGAGAGATATACCTGTTTATACATTTAACTTTCCCTAACCTCCTTCATGGCTTTTCCTGCCTAGCAAGGATGGATTTATGCAGCCTCTGCAATGTCTGAGCTGTTTTCCCTTGAGCAGTATTGACATCCAGTGGAGACTCAGAATAATTACAAGTATGTCAAACTCCCTATGGAATATAGCCCAGCATGGATGGCTGATTGGCACTAGACTGCACAAAATTCATTAATAAAAAAATAAATGTCCTCCATGCTCACAAAACAGAAGACAAAACAGCACAACTTAACATGTAGCAAATGCATAAGAGAAATGCTTCCTCCTTGACTGAGAGTTGGAAGAGAAATCTTGACATGACATTAAATGGAATATCACAATTAGGATCTTTTTCCTCTACAAAGATATTGTTAATGAAAAGAGAGCTTGTGGTCTGGGAGAAAATGTTTGCAAATAACATGCATGATGAAGTACTTATATCAAAACATACAACAAAACTCTCAAAATTCAACCATAAACATCAGTTTTTACCAAAAATAAGGTGACTGGCTATAGGTTTACCTTCATGGCCAAAAAAAAAATGAAAAGAGAAGCAGCCAAGTACATAATGATAGTGACCCTTGAAAGGGAGACTCAGCAAGGGATCACCAATTTTCTGCTCCAACAGAGTTCATGAAACACTGAAAGCATGGAGAGGGAATCAAGACAAGCCAAAGAACTAAGGGACTTCAGGGATAAAATCTTACAGTTCATCAACTCTAACCCTTTTTGTAATGTTCTCCCTAAGCCTAACTCTCACCATAACCCTAAACCAAGACTGCAATCCATACACTAAACCAATCCCTAAAGTCTATTCTAACCCTAAATCGAATGCCTAATTCTAAACCGAATCCTAACCTCTGATCAACCTAACCCTTTTCCTAAAGGTAACCCTAACCCTAATTATAGCCATAAATGTAACCCTAACCCCAATCCTCAGCCTAAACCTAACTTAAACCAACCCCAAACCTAACATCTAATTTTAACCTCAACTCCAACTTTTAATGCTAACCTAACTGTAAGCCTCAATTTAACCCTAAACCTAGATCTAAATCTAATCTACAACCTAAACCTAGCCTCCAATCAAATCTAACTTTAACACTAATCCTAACTACAATGTCAAATTCTAACACTGATCAAGCATAACAATGTTCCTAATGGTAATCCTTACACTATGCCAATTCTAATTCTAACCCTAATGATAATCCTATCCAACATGAAACCTGAATCCTAATTATGCTTAATGTTAGGATAAATAATATTTTAGCTCTAGTGCTTGGGAAAGGGTTAGTTTATGTTTGGGGTTAAACAGATGTAGATTAGGGTTAAGTTAATGGATAGTATTATAATTAGGGTCAGGGTTAGAATTAGGAATAGGCTTGGGGTTCATCAAGAGTTAGGCCTAGGTTTAGAATAGGCATTAGAGATATAGAGGACATTAGGTTTGAGGTTAGATTTAGTGTATGAATTAGGATTAGGTTTAGAATTAGGGTCAGGCTTTGGGCTAGGGTTAGAATTATGAAGAGGTTTAGTTACAGTTACAGAGTTACAGTTAGAATTAGGCCTTAAAGTATGAATTAGGCTTAGGGTTAGCATAGATGTGAGGTTTAGTTTCAGGTGTAGTTTAGATTTAGTGTTAGGGTTAGCATTTGGAACAAGGTTAGGGTTTATCAGGGGTTTAAGTTAGTGTTAGAATTGGCCATCATAATTAGGATTAAGGTTATGTTAAATTAGGTTTTGGGTTATGTTTAGGGTAAGATAAGGGTTAAGTTTAGGTTTAGAATCAGGAACAGAGTTACGATTAGCATTAGAAATAGGTTAGTATTGATCAGGGTTTAGGATTAAAGGTTAGAACTAGATGTTAGGATTATGGTTAAGATTAGGTTTAGAGTTCAAAATAGGATTAAGATTGGGTTAGCATTAGGTATAAGGTTAGTGTTGGTCAGGGGTTAGAGTTAGGTTTAGAATTAGACATTAGATTTGGGGTTAGTGTTAAGTTTGGGGTTAGGTTTAGTGTATGGATTACAAAGGTGGTAATGGGTTACAAAGGTGGTAATTACTGGTCAGGGATTAGGGTTAAGGTTAGAATTTGGTGTTAGAGTTTGTGTTAAGATTAAGATTAGGATTGGTTTGGGGTTTGGTTTCTGCATGGGTTAAGTTTGGTTTAGAATTAGGTTATGGTTAAAGTTAGCATTGGAACTAGGGTTAGGACTCATCATGGTTTATGTTACTGTAATAGGTTTGGGTTTATGTTATGTTTGGGGTTAGGTTTTGGGTAAGAAAGGGTTAGGTTTAGGTTTAGGTTTAAATTAGGTTTGATGTTAGGTTTTAGATGAGGATATGAGCTTAGGGTTAGAATTAGTGTTAGATCTTTTGAGTGCCTTACCATTTTCTTTTTGTAACACCTTTTACTTTATAGTTGAATGAACCAATAAAATCCCATTAAGATTTTAAATCTGTTGGAACTGAAATTCTGTCAGTTGATCCTGAGAATCCTGAATGACACTAGTAAATCTCTAAACCTCCTTGATGTTATCTTTCTGAGAACAGATGACAATCTTTTTGCTTTATTCTCTTCCCAAAATTTTAAATAATATCAGGGTAAAAAGCATGGCTTTGTGTGGTGTGTGTAGGTTTGTGTGTGTGTGTGTGTGTGTGTGTGTGTGTGTGTGTGTGTGTGTGTGTGTGTGTGTGTGTGTGTGTGTGTGTGTGTGTATGTTTGCTTGTGTGTGTATCTTTTCTGGTGCCTTAGCTTAGTGCTTTGTACTTAATAAATTTGAAAAATTGGATGGACAAAAACAGATTCTATGGTACCCAGAGGACTGGCTGAGGAAGGTGAAGACATAGTTCCTTTTTCTTAAGGAGTTTATAAATTACTATTAATTGTTCCCAGGTGGAGGTATAGTCATCATAATTCAGATCCTTGGCTATGAATGTGAGGAGCAATTAATTATGTGCTCCTATTGGATAGTTCTCCTATAAATGATACAAATTCCATCCCACCCTTATATCTTTTTCCAATCACTTATCTTTAGGCGGATGGCTTTCCTGCTTAGCCGAGTGCTCTCCAAATATCTTTCCATCACATGATATTAATCCATCAGTACTAGAGCAAAGCTTTAAGAGAAGGGAGAGTGAAAGGGCTGGGAGGAGAGGAGACAGAGGAAAGTGAAACCACATGAAATGGGCACAGTCCCAAAAACATTTTTGAAGTCTCTGGTGAAACTTTTTCTGGCATCACTACTAACAATAGCACATCATTTTCATTAACTTGAACAAACAAAACCAAACAGAGATTAAAAACCAGTACAGATGTGATATCACTTTCCTCTCCTAGCCTGGACAAGGCTGTTGTATGGAGCCACTTCCCCTAACAAGGCAGGCTATGTTCTTTCAGTCTGTCCCAGGACAAACAGCACCCAACACTAGGATAGAGCCACAGATTCATGAGTCTGGACAGGATCCTCTCCACCAGGCTCTTTCTGTTGACTGATGCGATCCTGGCACTTTCTCCTCTACCTTTTGTTGTGAACCTTCATAACTCACCTTATCCTTGGAACTATCCAGTTCCTTTAGTGCCAAACAACTTTCTCCCCATCCTCTCTTGTCAAACCTTTCCTCCAACTGAGCCCATGCAAAGCTGATCTCATTTTAATCCATGTTTGCACTCACGAGTTGATTTCATTGTTATCTCATGAATCTTGGCCATCTGAATTTGATTTTCATTTCCTTGAAGGAAAGCCCTGTCTAGGGTATGTTCTGTACAGCTCCCCCCATGGAGATGGAACTCGATAAATAATATATTGTAGGGATAACAGTACCATGAGCATGAGCATGTACTCCAGAAATATGTCACAAAGCATAGATCACTATCAAGGCCTTGGTCCAAGATATGAACTTATCTGACTACCACTGGCCTTGATCTGAAGGTGTTCCACTTGGTGCTTATCAATGGTTTCCTAACTGTTGAAAGTAGCACATAGCTCCTCAGGGTCTCGGGAAGAGAACATAGTAACCAAAGAGCTACAAAATATTTTGGAAATATTGTTATATGCCAAAGTCTACAAGGTGCAAAGAGACTGTAATTTTCCATGCTAAAATGCCAGAAGATCTTGGGGATACTTTACTAGAAGATATGGGTTCTGACACTTAGTAGGCAAGGCACATGGAGTTGCGGGAGCATACTCCTTTCTCAGCTATTTCTTTCATATGACAATAGAGAATACCCTGTTCATCCTCATTTATATAGCTGGATGTAATCAAATGAAATACTAGATATGGGAGAGCTGTGTCAGCAAGCACTTGCCCTTGATTACATACTCTTCATATGCCAGTCACTATTGCTAAGGCTTCTATGGATTATCTGATTTGATCCCAACAATAGCCTTATGAAATAGCTACTGTTTTATATTTGCTTTAGAGATGAGCAGTGGAAGCTTAGAGAAGATAAATTTTTTCCAGTTTTTGAAAGCAGTTGAGGGTAGGCCAGTGATTGAAAGCAGGAATTTTTAATCTAGAGGCCACTCTGTGATTTATCATCTAACATGATGAAGGAAATACAAGTTATCAGTATTAGAAAACCAAATAGTATTATAAACAAGTAACAGTTCCTCATAGCTTAAGTATAAATCAACTATTTCATCAACTTGATCTAAAATAAATAGTACCTATATATTATTTTGTCTTAAAAGGACATGGAGTAGTGTTAAATAAGATCTCTGTTTAAATCAAAAGTTTCAGTCTCCCTGACCTGCACTGGAGGCTAAAAACAAAGAAAAATATTTTTGGAAAAGTTTCTAAAATCTGTCCTATAAGTATTAGAATCCGTTAATTTAAAATACTCAGCAAAGACAAGGGGGTCATTATTAACAACATCAGTTTAGGATTGTGGGGTTTTTTTCCCTATGCCAGATGCCAGAATTCTTTCAGATATTTTTTTCTGGATTAATACAATTCAAGAGATAGTCTCATCAGGATGCCTTCCAAAGTAAGAGAAACATGCTCTGTGCAATGGTATCCTCCACCTTCAACCCATCCTCCATTTCCACTACTTGGGGAAGGGTAGTAAGGGAAAACAGAATCTAATGCAGACAGGTTGCTTCTCACTTGGCTTCAGCAACTTCATGTGATGGCAAGACTTTTATTTCTATATGCATAAACTCTAAGTAAAAGCAATTTCTTTTCTCTTGTGCCCATTAAAAGAAATCATAATCTTGCTCCTAACCTGGGAGAAAATGTGATAAATTGCTGAAATACTGAAAATTGTTATCAGTCTTTAGTACAAATCTCTCCTGAGGGAACCTCGAAGCATTTCATCTGTGCACCGTAGTCATATCCTTACTCAGTTGCCAAAAAAAAAAATGGAGAGAGAAGTCAAACAACAAAAAAGAGTATGTGATGTGGTGACAGGGGTACTCTTTATTTTTCTAAGAAGGGATCAATAGCTTTTGACCTTTTCTGCTTGTCCTAGACATATACTAGTTATTGCAAATAAAGGAAACCATGGGACCTATGTTTCTTTAGGAAGAATTCTCTTTTAGGTGATTAATTTAGGAAGACTACTCTTTTATGCGAATGACTTTCAAACATTTAATAAATTCTGTATTTTCATCAGTCCCTTCTTCCACCTCTTGTATAAAAATAGTCAACTATCAAATAATAGTCCCTATCCTACGTGAACTCTCCTAGACAGAGATTATTACAGTTGTGAATAAGGCAACCTGCCTCCTAGATATCTCCCTCTCCATTTCATAATAGGAAAATGGGAGGCCCAGATAATTCTCTGTTTTATTAAGTGAATTCAAATATGCTGGTTTCAGAAGCTTGAGATCATAATTGTTGTGAATGAATTGATTATACATACCCAAGGCATTCATCTGCTCACATAATAACTCATCCATATTTAATTAAATCTTGTCAATTTCCTTGACTCTCTCCTTTTCACCTCAGAAAAGCCCTTGGAATCTGGTCATGCCTCTGAGCATGAATGGTCTTTGGAGTCCTTTGACCTGTCAAAGTTTGAAAAAGTTTGTTGCCTCGAGCAAGGTGAATGCAAAGTTCCTCTGCTAAGAATATTTTCTAGTGAAGTAAGCCAGGTCCAAAGAAACATAGGTCCCATGGTTTCCTTTCTTTGCAATAACTAGTATATGTCTAGGACAAGCAGAAAAGGTCAAAAGTTATGTACATATGTCCATATAAGATAATGTTAAGCAAAATGAACCCCAAGATAGGGACACAAGTGGTTTTTTCTTTCTTGCTATTGTTTTTAACGTATTTATAATGTAATATGTGATTTTTTTTTGTTTCTTTGGTATGTTCTTCCCCCACGGTATAACTCCTGTTTTCACTCTATTTGATTCTAGTGTCCTGCATCTTGTATATGTATTTTTCTAATTTGGGGAGGGGAAGGGAAATAACAAAATGCTGAAATAAGAATAGAGGTTGACCCATTGTAACAATGAGATGTACAAGACACTACGTTGAAAACGAACTTTACAACTTGGGGGGGTGGGGACTTGAGGGGAGGAGGGGAGGGAAGGGATGGCAGGGTAAAAACAAAGGAGGAGGTAACAATGTAACCCCTTTGTACAGTATCTTTACAATAAAACATATATTAAAAAATATTTTCTAACTCTCAGTGACCATGTAGATGACGCTTGGAACACAAGAGATTGAACGCAGGTGCCTTCCACATGTGCCTGTTTCAGGAAGCCTTTTCTCATGTTTTTAAAACTGAATTTGTTAATAAGTAAACACTTGATTTCCTCTCTTTTCTGTCCTCTGTGAATATTTACTGTATGGAGTTTTTTTTTAACTTGTAAATTACCTCATCAGGAGTGTATTTGTTTCCTATTTGTATTTTCAGGTTAAAAGCAATGAGAAAGTGGGGCTGAAAAACCAGTTGAAAGAAATTTGAAAGCTCTTCAGAAATGTCTTTCTTGTCTGAGAAGGGAGTGAGCTAAGGACTGATGCAGAAACAACAGTACAGACCAAATATTCATTAACACAAAAGTCATGGGAAGGAAAATAAAATGTCCTTACATGAGATGAAGGATTTTTCCACGGCTGGAACAAACCTACTGCTAACTAGTCTAAGCATCCTCAGCTTCTGAGCAGCTAAGTATGTGCATGCTTGTTGATTACCACTAGTTGCTTTCTGTTAAGAGATCTGGATCATTATAGACCCATTTGGGAAGATGTTTTATTTTAAACCTTTCCTAAGCTTCCGTCTGGTTTAGATAGTCTAAACAGACGTGTTTACATCTGGGGGGGCCTGATTTTTACCTAACCATCTCTACCATAGACCAGATGTGGCATACGTCTACATAAATTCAAGATCTACATTAACTCATAAATATCTAAACTTAGGCAGTGCTGAGATCTTAAAAATATAATCAAGGAAACACGTTCCTTAAAATTCTGAAAGACTAGTATTTTTAATACCTTAGCTTTGTGGAAAATATTATGCAAAAATCTTCATTTGGCTCCTATCTTGAAAAATTGAGGATTTCACTCATTCTCTTTAACCTTGAACATCTAAGACATTCTGGCTGGAATACAATGTATGGAAGGAGCATCATTTACTTACTAACTTAGCACACATGTTTCTGGACAACACAGTAGGGATGTGTTTGAAATCATTCAAGCCTTGATACCAACCCCACATCAGACAGGGAATTGACATCTCTGTGCTCAGCAACCCAGGCTTTATTTATAGTGAAAGATTTCTTTTTATTTTTTTTTCTATTTTGCTTTTATTATTGCTCTCTTTTACAGGTTAAAACAAAATAAAGCTCAAAGGAAACCACCCAGAGATTTTTCATGGAGAAGGCTGGATCTGAATTGAACCTGAACTAGTAAGTCAATTTAGAAAGATTTGGCAGGAGTGCACATTCTGAGTGAAAATTCAAAGATAAAACTCAAGAGTGTTTGGAACACTAGTCCACCCTACCTGACACAGAGATTTTCATAATTTAATGAATATTAGATTTATTTAGCGAGATGGGTCTCATTTTTAATAAATGCCCAGTTTTAGCTTGATAAATCAGATCTAAGTGACATATTTTTTAAAGAAAATAAATAATAAGAAATAAAAATAGAAATGTAGCTTATGAAGTATCTTGAAGGTCAAGCTAAGGAGTTTGGAATTAATCACAAAGATGAAATGACTCTAACTAGGTATTTCTAGCCAGATAGTGACAAGTGTCAGATGTTCAATTTTAAACACAGTAATACTGGGAGAATACCTCTATGCTTCAGAAGCAATATTGTCTGAAATCTACTAAGCAGAAAGATATGTGAGGTCAGTATTTTTTGAGAATTACAGTTGACTCTAGCTTCTGTAATTGTGTGATGAACTTAAAGCTCATGTCTATGATATTCCATGCCTAACCCTACTTTAAAAATCATCCAAATAAATCTTCAAGCTGTCAACATAGCAGATGAGGGACGTGATTCAAAACGTAACTTTCAAGTAAACAATTCCCTCATAATTTCCAATTCCTTCTTTTCTTTTTTGACCTGCGGAAGAAGGCCTTGATCAAGCATAGATAGTTCAGTATTTTGAATTTATGCCTTAGATAAGCATGGTGTACAATTAGAAGTACTTACATGGTTTCCATAAGCTACTCCTGAATACCAATCAGATAACTTAAAATATCACTTTATAAAAGCTATGAAAAATATATCAGGAAAACATTTCTTTTATAAAGCACTCAGAAGAAGCAAGGGAGGGTCTTTGTTTATAGAACGTAACAATGATGCTGCTTCTGATCTGACAAAAGTACATAAAACATACAATTAACTTACTCATATCGCTTTTAGTTGTTTTAGCCAAGTGAAACCACAAACAGTGTTCACTGATCTCTTTGGTTAATTTTGACCTTTCTCCTCATTTCTTGATTTATTTTCTTTCTATAATAAATCCCAGAACAATGACGCTGGGTCATATGCCTTGATCTTAAATTAATGATCATCATAGGTCAAAAGTCTATGGGAGAAAGAAAAGCAATGTTTGCCAGTGCAGGCACATGATTTGATGAAATCCATAAAGAACAGCTGTTCTAGTCAAACCAACTAATATTTCCTGATGAGCGACTCCCACTTTCTGTAGTATTGATGGTGACTTGAGTTTTGTGCTTGAGGGTATGTTTATAAAGCTTCCTATGTAAACATAAGTAAGACTTTAGAGAAATAAACTTAATAAGGTATTGATGATATGGGTGAAACCTGTACAGTTCTGTCAGGAAATTCTTGACTGAGAAGAAAAACCTTTGGTCCCTCATTAGTCATTTTTATGTCCTTCTATTTGCCTCTTATTATCAAGTTAAAATATCTTTTTTTTCCTTTTTGGACTTCTCATCCATCTGTAAAAACTGCTCTTCTACACAAGAAAGAAAAAGAAACTGGAGTAGAGCCAGATTCACCAAGATTGAGCCCAGACACAAGCACTCTTTAGTCTCATTTCCACCGAACATGCTTTCTAAAATGTTTCAAAGTCTGCATAATGTTTTCCCTCAGACACTGGTCTTCAGTATTCGAAGATGATATTCTTTTGGAAGGAGTAATTGACAGAACTTTCAACAATATTTTTGTCCAGTGCCAAATTGATGAAAGTTGTACAATCTGTAAAGATATTTTGAAAGAATGCCCAACTGGGCTTGGTACAATTTCATCCCACTTAACCTTTCAATTCTTTGTGGCCACAGAATCTAATGCAGGGTTGGTAAAAAAAAAAAAAAATTTGGGGGGGTCCAGTCGTGGGGCCTGAACTCTGGGCCTGGGTGCTGTCCCTCAGCTCTTCAGCTCAAGGCTAGCACTCTACCACTTGAGCCACAGCGCCACTTTCAGCTTTTTTTCTTTTTGCTTATGTGGTGCTGAGGAATCGGACCCAGGGCTTGAGCACGCAAGGCAAGCGCTCTACCACTGAGCCACCTTCCCAGCCCCCCAAAAAAATTTTAAAGGAAAAAAATCACGTTTTTTTTAAAAGAGAGACATTATGACCCTGAAATACATCTAATGTTAGAAATACACACTAATTTAGTCTATAGAATATCTAGAAGAACCCAGTGATAGATTAGATGTTGATTCTTTCTTCTTTTATTTACTTTTTTCATAAAAGCAATTTAAATGTGTGGATCCTTGCACCTGGAAATGCTTTTCTAAGTAATCATCATAAAGAGACTAGAAAGTTGGTGTTACCAATTTACTGGCAGCCTCTGAAGTGAAGTGGCATTTTTGCACATAGTGTAACAGTCTTTCTTCAATTCAAAACCTCCAAGCAGGTTCTGGAAACAGGCCAGCACATCTGCAATATATTCCTGTAAGTATCATCACCATCTAAATAGAGATACATTTTGAAACTTGAACATTTTAGAATATTTTTTTCCTTCACCTCTTTAGAGAATTTAAAATTGTTTCCTTATTATTTTATTTCCGGTTTGCCAGACTGTAGCATTCACACAATTTGTTTTTTTCTGTGTTACTTATAAATAAAATATCAGGATCAACATCCACATATTTTTACACTATTTCATGTATTATGAGACTTTAGGGAGTTTAAAGAAAGCATTGTATTTAAAACTCTATGTCAGAATAGAAATATTCTCTAAAGTCTGAAGTCAATCATCTTGATTCTCTTCATACAGTCAATTTTTTTATGCTATGTGAATTCCAGGGATTGTCTCCTTTCTCCAGGGCTCAATGGATTAAATATTTGTGCATGCCTCTGAAACTTTCAGAGCATCACTTCCTATCCATCAATAAGAAAAAAAAGACAGAGAACTCAGTAAACAAATGGACAACAGATTTGAATATTTCACAAAAGCAAGTGTCCAAATGATTGATAACCATAAATGTGAAAATGAGCTTACTTTAGCAGCTAGAAAAAAAATCTGATTTTAGCTTAGTGCTGGGGCTCAGGTCTGTAATCCTAGATATTCAAGAGGCTGAAATAGGAAGATCATAGTTTCAAGCCAGCACAGGCAGACAAGTCCAAGAGACTCTGATCCCCAATTAGCCAGCTAAAACACCAGAAGAGAAGGCGTGGCTTAGGTGCTAGAGAGTTATTCTTGAACAAAAAAGCTAAGGAAGAGTGTGAGACCATGAGTTCAAGCCCCATTACTGCCATACACACATGTGGTAAAACAATATGATTTAAAACTGTAATGAAATACAATATTTTTTCCATTGTAGTGAAATATAGTATTTTTTCACCAGTATGGATAAAACAGAAAAGGCAGACAACACAGCACTGCAATGATGTTGAACAAGCCATATCTTCAGATTGCTGATGGGAAAGTAAATATAAACAGTTGTAGCAGTTTCTTTAAAATAAATATGTACATAGTGTGTAACTTAATGGTTTTCTACCTTAATGGATGCAAAAATATAGGTACTCTAATGTTTAACACTACACATTGTAATAGTTTGAATTGGAAACTATCCAAACATTTTTCACTGGTAAAAATAGTAAGCTGTGCTTTAGTTCTGTGATGGAATTCTATTGGTAGTGGAGTTCTATTGCTAGTAGAATGAAAAAATGTTCAATTACTTAACAGAATATGGAGAAAACTCACTAACAATGAACACTGTATGATTTCATGTTTATAAAATGAAAACTGTGGCTAAATCATCTATGATAGTATAAGACATACATAAAATAAATTTAATATTTAGACTACCTTTGCCATCATATCTTACCTAAGAATTTTAAAATGAAGAAAATTACAATATGGTATATAAATACATCTATATATAAATGTATGTGTGTGTATATATATATATATATATGGATGTTTACCACTTATTCATTTTAATTTATAAAGTAGGAAAAAGAGAGTAGGGACTTTATTTTAAATTGTAGTGCATTCAAAGAGGAAATACTCTTTATCTATTTAAAATAAATTTGAAATTATTGAATATAAAAATACATCTTTTAAAATATTAATAAATGAAAAATTAGTTTTGAAAAGATGACACAATATGGCCCTATTAGGTTGTGAGTTATGGCTCCTATCTCTTCCAGAGGCTGATTCTCACTTTCATTGTCTGTAACCGGCAATCTGTGGAACTCTGAAATACAAACTCTGATTGCAATTGTACAGGGCCAACCTTCCAAGATCTTATAATTTATTTTTGTTGTTCATTTCTGACTAGTGAGATTATAGTTATTTTTCTTTTTGTAAATGTTCTATAGCAAAAAAAGAGAGTGTTTTAAAGGTAGAAACATACTTCAATTGTTATATGAGGAAGCATTATTAAACTACAGTTTCATTATCACCAACTACATCCATTAAGATAAAAGCTTAGTGCTTGTCAACATGCATGAAAGAAAATTAATTTCATGGTGGCTCACACCTGTAATCCTAGCTACTCAGGAGGCTGAGATCTGAGGATTGCAGTAAAACCAGCCCGAGCAGTCCGAGAGACTCTTATTTCCAATAAACCGGAAAAAAAAAAAACAGGAAGTGGCTCTGTGGCTCAAGTAGTGGACTTGCTTTGAGCTGAAGAGCTGAAGGAGAGTGCCCAGGCCCAGAGTTCAAGCCCCAAGACCGGCAAAAAAAAAGAAAGAAAAAAAAAAAGGAGAGAAAAGAAAAGTAATATCCTGGGACCTTTGACCAATCAATAGAAATCTACACTAATTCAATAGATGAAAGTTGTCTACAATAATTAAGTGGATTTACCAATGTAAAGTGAAAACACAGAGAAATGGACATTGGACCTAGGAAGTCACTCCCAACACTTTTACAAATCTCATTTCCTGTTGGATCTCTCCACATATTTGAATGTTTAATTATAGTTCCAAACTTCTTTATGAAGAACTTCTGGATCATGCAAGTCAAATGAGCTGTCCTTCCCTCTCTAGATTTTGGTCACATTTTTAATCAGTTCAGTATGTACAGTTAGCAAATTCTACCTAAGTTACCTTCCCAATTAGAGCAAAACAACAACACACACAAAAAAACTTTTTGAGACAAGAAAGGACAAAGGCACTGTTTTACATCTGAGTAACTCTTCTACCCTAGCCCAAGTATTTTGTTTAAAAATAAAATTTTTATTAGTACTCAATAAATACAGAATTTACTGGTGAGTCACAGTGAAAGCACCCATTAAGACTGGATAGTTCAGGAGGAGCACTCTAAACTCAATAGGAATGAAGAGATGTAAAGGGATAATCAGAATCCGCCCATGCTTATAATCCTAGCTACTCAGGAGACTGCAATCTGATGATCAAGTTTCAAAGCCAGGCTGGGCAAAAAAACGGTCCAAGACTCTTTATTTCCAATTAATCAGAAAATCCCTGGACATGGAGGAAGTGGCTCATGTGGTAGAATGTTAATCTCTCTCTCTCTCTGTGTTTCTCTCTGTCTCTGCCTCTTTCACACAAACACACACACATACAAGTGAGCATTTGAACCTAGGAGAATTGAAAATAAAGTTCACCAAATTTTTTAATGTATCTTTCAATTCACTCTTTGTTAGTGTATCCTAATTCCATAAAGTAATGGATTCATTATGACATTTTCATGTATGAATATAATGTATTTGAACATATTTACCCACAGCCAGTACTCTTTGTTATCTATCTTTCTCTACCCACTAGTCCCTTCCCAAATAGTTTACTCTTATACTTTCATTTTTTTTAATACTTAGAATCCCTATATAAGGAAAAAAACAATCATTTAGAGACAATTTTAAGGTTAATCAAAAACCAACTTTCAAGTAAAAAATTTTAAATTTAATTAAGCAAAAATTTAATTTCTATATTCAGGAATTAAAGTCTAGAGGAAGTGACTAGTTTGCAAACTCAGAATATTATGATTTCTTCATTCAAACTCATTCTCTGCTGTGTTTGTCCTAGCAATGACAAGTTTGAATAGCCTAAAAGGGGAAAAATGGAGTGGGCAGTTTGGGAAAGGGTACAAGCTGAGACAAGCCAACAGATCAAAGAGTTTCTTGCCCTTAAATATAATGTTCCTTCAGTACCTGTCCATCTGATCTAAGCCCCAGTTACTTGCTCTGCTTCTTTCAAGCTCCCTGCATTTCAAGAACCAGTAATCCACATGTATGGTATACACTCAGCAACTGAGAAGAATGAAAAAACAGAGAGAAAAGGTTTTCTAGTTTTCATGACTAAGGATAAAATGATGCCTTCTTATAATAAAAATGTTGAATTAATTTTAATATGACTTCTCTTCTATTTCCTCAATGAACACGCTGATAAATTTTTTTTCTTTTGTAGATATTTCATTGATCAAAGTTTAGCTCTTCTTCCACTAAAAATTATCCAGCTGTCCCTGTAATCTTTATTATTTGCAGTTGGGCAAGTGACAGAGTAAAGGGGTTACCAAGTACAGATGGAGCTTTGGGAGAGGTTGGGTTTAGACTTTAACCTCAGGCTGCAATAAAATGTCAATAAAAATGTATTAGAAGAAACATTTAAAGACAATAGTAATTAGAGATAGCATTGATTTTTTTTTAAAGTACATAGCATCTATTATAATTGTACCTGCTCAGGGAGAAGAGGTCAGATGGAAAAGATTTTTACACAGCAGGTCCAGTAATAGAAAAACAGTAGGGCAAAGAGTTCCACAGGGCAGGGTAAAATATCTTCTTGGTTTCTGACTGGAGGAGGTTCTAGAATATATCCCATTGGTTCTGGTCTTCAAACCCCTATTTAAATGATTTCTGAATGAGATGGGTTTTGAAGATGGCAAGAGTAATGCCAATATTCTGCAAAATAGCAGAATATTTACTCATTAGTAAGCTTAATCAAATGCATAGAATCCAATTCACTATTATCCTTCCATAAGTATACACTTCCGTGTTCATTGCTTTATTTACCACTAGGATGAATGCAGTTTAGCTTGTCATATTCATTGAGATTTTTGAAATAGTTGCATATGGAGTCAAGGAATGAAAGGACAGATGTTTGCAGTGGCGGCAATAAGAAAAGATGCATTCTCAGTGGTACTCCTTCCCTGATCTGTCACGTTCATGGACCTTGAAATCTTCAGAACTTTTCCTACAACAGAGTGTCATTTGTTTTCCTAACCACAGGAGAAGAAATCATAAAGACGATGAAAAGCTGTCCCTAGGGACGCAAACTACTGGTAAAGCAACATGGCCATGTAGCATGAAAGACAAAAAGCAGGTTAAATTTAGTGATGGATGAACATCAAATGATTTGTACCTCTGTTTCAATTTAGATACTTGTTCAAAGCATGTCAAAATGATATAAACTTCGTGGTCCTACATAATTGGGCTACATTTTTTCTTGAGCATTTTCCTTCACATTCATTCTCTCTGTCTCTGTCTCTGTCTCTGTCTCTCCCTCCCTCCCTCTCTCCCTCCCTCTCCCTCTCTCTTTCTCTCTCTCTCTCTGTCTCTCTCTGTCTCTCTGTCTCTCTCTCTCTGTCTCTCTGTCTCTCTGTCTCTCTTTACTTCTTTGTATAAAACTCAAGAGCTGTAACACAGGGTATAAAGATCCCTGACACTAGCTTAAATTAGGAGCCATAGATCCTGACCCCTAAGGTTAGGAAACTGTATAACAATAGCTTGCAGTGGTTAATCCTGCCACTATCCAGCCCAGGATTACACAGACTGCTAAATTCCAGGCAGGCCACTGGCAATCAAATCCCAGAGCAATAGGCCATTAACCTCCACCTTGATCCATAAGTCTTTACCCTCAAGAGCCATAAGCCCCTCCCTAGTTCTTAAAATGGAGCCTATAAGCCTGTCAGGCCAGCTCATAAGCTTCTGGCACTCAAAGGCCCAAGTCTTGGAATACTAGTGAGAGCTACTACTTCTATATATGCAATTTCTTTCTGAGCAGAACAGGACCACAGCCATCTGATTGGCGACAACACTGGTGTGTCTTTCTCTGTCCTCTCTAGTTTTTTTCTCTCTCTTCCTTTTTTGAGTTTAACACAAGGAGCTTATAACATTTTTAAATTAGCATACATTAATAAAATGAGGGGCTTCATTGTGATGTTTTATGAGCAATTTCACCTCTCCATTTTTTTTTTATCATGTCGTAGTCTCTCCTTTCTGATTTTCCAAACAGTGTTTGTTGGATTTTATTATGATGTCTACATGGTGTGTGTGTGTGTGTGTGTGTGTGTGTGTGTTGTGTGTGCACATGTGTATGTGCATCTGTGTATATGATGAACTTCAGTCCCTTCAATGAGCAGCATGTTCTCTTTAAGGTCTTGGCATTCTGGCTTCCCACCTAGAATGTACCTCTTTTTGGTTCACATGGATTATTCCTCAACTTTCTTTAAGTCTTCCCTAAGGAATCATATTGATAATGAGGATCATTATAACCATGACACTCTAAATTCACACCCCTCACTCTTTCACAACCTGATGTTGTTATCCTACACTGTGTTTTACATATTATTTAACACTTTCTATGATCAATATACTTATATGTATGATTAATTATATAATTTGTATGTATTATTACTTATCAGAGCTATATCATTCTGTGCATGCTGCCACTAAAATTATCGACTAGAATCTTTACTGATATTGCCTCAGATGATAGAAGAATGTTTGGTAAATAGCAGGTATCTATTATGTATTAATTATTATTATAGATAGTCAACAATATCTGTGGAAGAAAGTACAAACCATGAGAATACATAGCAAACCATCTGCATGATAGAGGGATGACAGGAGCTAAGAAGGTTGTGAATGAAAGGTAATGGTCCTCATTTAAGGGAAAAGGCCATGGCCTTGTCACTTGACAAGTAAGGATTTAGCAAATTTGAAGACAAATGGTTACAATGATTTTATTTAAAATCCAGTAACTTGCACAATTCAGGGGATATGTGTGTTATAGGGGCATATAGCCCAATGCCTGTCAACCTGTGACAGATCTGTTGCTATCTCAGACAGTACAACTGGACTCGGTATATTCAAAACTTCATGTAACTATGTACATATTATTTGTTGTCTTTATCTGAAGGCCTGTAATTCGAGGTGAAAATAAGCTTTGTTGTTTTTTAGGGATATAAATTTGCTTCACTGACTCAAAATAGGCAAAATCAAAGTAATCACTCCTTTTCTTCCCCCAGACTTTGACCACTTCATAGGAAAGGAACTTATAGATCCAGTCCAAACAAATCTGTTACATATCAGCCCAAGCTCTACTCAACTCCAGTTCAATTGACACTTTTTGGCCAATTCTTTTATCACTATGATGTTTATACAAATCTTATCTTAATCATCACTCGGAGCTTGGCTTGAGAGATATCAAAAGAATAGTAATGATTTTTTTTTGCCTGTTAATCCGTTACGATTTATTAGCTGTACAGCAGTAAAGTAATGATTTTTAAAGGAATAAATTTATGTAAATCTGACTTTTGCTAGCATGAGTGTGCTAAGTAGAATCTTTAGCATATAACTAGATGGGGCCTTCTGTTTGCGAATTAAGAATAGCATGTTGGAATTCTTCCTACTCTGTTCTATTTCAATGCTTATGTATTCTTGAAAATAACCATAGTTACTGCTACACTTTGGTATGATCCAATTAAAAAAACAGTGTGGCATTGCCAACATGCTAACCCTTAGGAGTGCTTTAATTTATTCAAATTAGCTAATTTGACTAGGCATATTCATCATCTAAGCCAGCTACACTTGGGATTCAAATGTGTCAGATTTTTGGAGAAGTAATAAGGCTTATAATATTGAAAAACACATATTGTCCCCAGTGAAGTCTGGGCAAGTGTTCAATCAGAGATATGATTATGACTCCAGAGAAACCTGAATATTCATACTCAGAGGGATACAGAAAGAGGAAGTGGCGCTGTGGCTCAAGTGGTAGAGCGCTCGCCTTGAGCTGAAGAGCTGAGGGACAGTGCTCAGACTCAGAGTTCAAGCCCCACCACCGACAAAAAAAAATAAAAAGAAGGGATACAGAAAGATTAGTAACAGCCCCTTCCAGTTCAGGATAGGATCTTGCTCCAAATAGAAAAACATTTTCACTAGGCACGGTGGCTCACGCCTGTAATCCTAGCTACTCAGGAAGCTGGGATCTGAGGATCGTGGTTAAAAGCCAGCTTGGGCAAGAAAGTCCATGAGACTCTTATTTCCAATTAGCCATCAAAAAGCCAGAAGTGGCACTGTGGCTCAAGTGCTAGCCTTGAGCTTAAGAGCTCAGGGACAGTGCCCAGGCCAGAGTTCAAGCCTCATGACTGACAAAAAAAAAAAAAAAAAAAAAAAATTCACCATGTGCCAGTGGTTCACTCTTACAATCCTAGCTACTCAGGAGGCTGGGATCTGAGATTGCAGTTTGAAGCCAGCCTGGGCAGAAAAGTCCATGTGAAACTCTTACCTCCAACTGCTCAGAAGAAAACAAAAGCCAGAAGTGGTATTGTGACTTAAGTGATATAGTGCTAGCCTTGAGCAAATAGAAGCTCAAGGGCAGCACCCAGGCCCCAAGTTCAAGCACCAGGACCAGCAAAAACAAAAAACAAAACAACAACAAAAACAAACAAACAGAAACAACTTTCAAGATCTAAGGTTAGTGGGTAGTGGGCCTGAAGAATAATTATATTTGAATGTGACAAAGGAAAAAAGAAAGAAAATATATTTTATTCAAAAGACCTCCTTTTCTCCACTTTCATTGGTTGAAAAAAAAAAACCTTCATCTGAGGATTAATTATTTTCAATTGAGACTTTATAACCCCACCTTCAAAAACAAGCCTGTAGAAGACCAGCATATGTAGGCATATGTAGATTCCATTGTAATTGATTGATTCCACATTGAATCTGGTTTCTTTGGTAATGTTCACAAATTCAGGTGACAGTCTTGCTCCTGTCTCAAAAACAGCCCACCTGGCTCCATTTAGGCCCATTTTATATTAAAGACAATGTAATCCAAAACCTTTATCTTCAAACTTTAAACATTTCACACAGATCCATTTGGGAATTGTATTGCCATCTTAAAGAAACTTGTCTTTTTCATTCATTCCACTACAAAAACCAGCTCAGTACCTGTTGGCCATCTGGTCTCTGCATATACCAAGCCAAAATTTCCAGATTCCCTTCTTGGAGTATTCTTTGTAGAGGATGAATCCCATTAGATGAAAAATAATGCTGGAAGAGTTACAAGTCATTATTCTGAACACAAATGACATTTTCTTTAATAAGTGTTCCCAGTCTAAATAAGCTTTGAACTTCAGATCTGCCTGGGTGCTGGGGTTTGTTTGCAATAGTCATGTAGCCAACATGATGACACCTTTGGCTAAGACCCAGGTAGTTTTAATCAATACAACTGTAGTGTAGGAAACAGATTCAAATGGGCTTTCCTCCCCATGTCAGAAATATGCAGGAACCTAACTTGGTGATTTTGTACAGAGAAACTAAAATTCAATCAGACTTTCTTAACAGCCAGTGTCCATCAATAATTTGAAATCTAACAGGATCTTGTAACACTAAACAGGGAAAGATTTACTTTTGGGAGAATTCATACCATCGTGAGAATTTATAATAGTGACATCACAGCATAGTGAGAGTTTGGGAATCTGAGCAGGAAACTTTAGTGGTTCATTAGCAATTGTCTTTGTCCAAGTCACTATTTCTCAATTCTACCTGTACCACAGAGTAGCCTGAGAAGACTATTTTTTGAATGTCACTGCACAACTTCATCGCAAAAATTAAATGAACAGCTCTAGGAGTGTGTCAGATGCCTGTATTCTATGAGCTCTCTAGGTGATTCAAATGTGCAGCCAGATTCAATAACAGCTAAGCTGTTATTGAAAAATTCAGTCACTTGAAAAATTTTATATTATATAATATTGACCGCTAACTATGTCTTGCAACTTTTCTAAGTACTGGGGATCTAGAAAAAAATCTAGAGTGACTAAAGATAATAGATAATGCTGTACAGAGTGTAGAAGCCAGGTCAAAGATTTTTGAGTTTGTTCCTTTGTTTATTATGGTGCAAGGGATTAAACCAAAATGCTCACACATAGCAAGCAAACACTCCATCACTGAACTACATCTCCAGTCCCACTCTAGATTTTATTCTAAATGAAGTGGAAAGCCATGGTTAGGGGCCAGGGAAAAAAGGGATCAACAAGAAAGGAGACATGATTTGATTTTAAAAGAACATTTTGGCTGTTCTTTGGAGAATTAAATCAATTCCAAGGACATAACGAACCACAAGTTTAGAGCAGGAAAATGGAAACTATTTGGAACTTCTTTTCTTATTGCCTTTGACTTCAACTAACACAGTGGTATGCCTGCTGTTTTACAAAGTCATTATTCCTCTGGGCCATGTTTGGATGACTTACCCTGCTGGCATTGGCTCATTTGGTGAGGCCCCCGCCCCTACCAAACACACACACAATATTTGGAGGACACTGTATATGACTGCCTCTGCTACTAGAGAGAACTCAACTTTCAGAGCATGGTTTACATTTCTCAGCTTAATCGAGCATGAATTGACCACTTCCTAGACTAGACATCCATGAAAGTAATAGGAGAATAAAAAGAATCTAAGCAATGTCACTTCCCAGTTGGGAAACATGTACCGTATCCCAATAGTAACTGTTAAAGAGGCACTAACGTCCATAGATAGAGACAGCTATGGTCTCTATCTAAGGTCCTGGTTGGGTGATAACACAAATAGGATAATCCATGATTGATGAGCTAAGAAACTCAATTTTTGTATTAGTAACAAGACCACAAGTGAGAGTCAGTAGTAGTGCAGAGAATAGGAAAAAGACAAGGACTACAAAATATAACAACACACAAACTGTTTTGTTAGCCTGTTTTATTTACCAGGGCAGCCTTTTGTTTTCAGCTAAGACTGTTCTTCATTGTGCTGTAAGTCAAATATCAAAATCAAAGCCAAGCATGATGGAAGACTCTAAAAAGTTTCAGCACAAATAAGAGAAGAACAGAGTGTACCTTTCATGTCATTTTCTCCATTTTGATCAACCAAGCAATTGAAAAGTGGGCATAGACTCTGTGTGTGTGTGTGTGTGTGTGTGTGTGTGTGTGTGTGTGTGTGTGTGTGTGCGTGCGTGCGCCCGCATGTGCATGCCTTTTCTGGGGCTTGAACTCAGGGGTTAAGTACTGTGCCTTAGGAGAATTATAGTAGTAAAGAAACAGAGGAAGAGGTTTTAGAAAATTAACTCAGCTGGCTCTGAGGAGCAATGTAAGGAAATGGAGGGACCATTATTCAAATGCAATTTAGGATCTAGGTTATAGGAAAATGTTCATATGGACTATGTTTAGACTTGATTTCAAAGTAATAAGGAACCACTCATGGTGTCTGAGCTGAGGGGAGAATCCCATGGAATGCTCAAAGACTAATAATTAGAAAAGTAATGGAGCCAGAATACTAATTAACAACTATCATAATTATGTCTCCTCACTACATATTGTAGCTTTATCATTCCATCATAGATTCTCACAAAGATCACATTTACTTGCCAAAAAGTTCTTTGCTAAGGAACATTAGCCATTGTAAATGTGGCAGTGTTTCACTGGAGTCAGACGAATCTGACTCACTTCAAAATGTAACAAAGAACTGTTTAATTTAAAAGTTAAATTATGCATTAGGGTTTTTTTTCATTTCTGATATTTTTATTTGTTCCTTGTTAAATACATTTATCATAAAGAGTTAGGATTCAGTGAAATGACCTTTATATTCCTTGGAGTATTTCTTTGTGTGTGAAGATTCCTATACATTGGGTTTAGTATCAGATATTCTCATTTTACATTGGAGGGGTAAGAGGTATGGAGTAAAGTCTTTCCTGTATGTAGATAGAAGCCAATCAGCCTGGAGTATTAGACAGACCCAAAGAAATAAACATGTTCTGGAGTAGTGATGCGTGTCACAGCGGGACTGACTGGCTATAAAGAGGCGGTGGCTCTGGTACTAGTGGCCCTGGCTTTCCTGCCCAAGGTGGGGCTGTGGGCTTTGTACCGCCAGTGGCAGACTGACGGCTTCCCCAGGGAGTCAGGAAAGGCACTGGTCCCAGCAGCTGATCAGGTCTTGTTGATTTCTTGGGTAGTGAGTGCAAAGATCCTCTTGGAGCTTCTGCTCTCTTGGATGGAGTGAAAGAAAAGTCTCTTCAACGTCTGGAGGAAGATGGCAGAGGAGAAGCTGGGGACTAAACACGCTCTCACTTAGAAACCAGTTTTAGTGTTCCAGTGGAAAACATAAGGCTAGAGAGTCACACCAAGTGTGCCATCATAGTAGAGAGAGTTTGGCCAGAGAGGAAAACACTCAGGCAGCTTGGTTAAAGGGACAGATTCCAGTACTCCCAGTGTCTGTGGCAGCGGCAGCTGCTGCCACTCGCCATATCGACAGAGCAAGCTCAGGAAAAGGCACCAGAGGCAGTGTGTAAGCAGATTCTACTCACCACCAGCAAGAACTGACAAGGAGTAGAAATCTTCATCCTGCTGACCACAGACATGGTCAGACCATGGATGGCCAGGAAACCAAGGGAAAAGCATGAGTACCACAAAAGACATCCTCACTCCTTCTCTTGAGCAGCAGGGGAGGGGGGAGGGAAGGTGGTGACAATAAGAGCTTTCAACAGGTCAAAGGAAACTGACCTGCTGGGCTCAGCTCTACCCCTGGGGAAAGTTGCCCTTCCCAAGCAGAGGCAGCTCCCCAAGGTCAAGGCAACTGTCCTCAGTATGTAAACAGAACCAAAGGCTGTCCCACTCCACTGCAGCGTGGGTAGCAACCCCAGCTGCTGGAGGGTAAAAGAAAAACATTTTGGAAATGTTACACATAAATCTTGAGAATGGCTCCAGGCTGAGCTGCTTAAGTCTCTCAGGAGTTAGCCCATCAGGGCAAAGCTACCGACTGCTGACAGGCTGCAGCCCTACCTACAACCTAGCTCCCTCACAGCAACTCCAAGCTAGAGTAAATAGCCATCTCCCTCTTTTGTGATACTCAAAGCAGATCACTCTCCCACTGACTTAGCCTAGGAGGAGGAACATAAAGTCCCTGGTAAGGCAAATCTTCATTCTGCCTGCTCAAACAAACTGATTTAAGAAATCAGTCAAGCCATAGGAAAACCAAACACCACAAGCAAACCAGAGACTCCACAAAGAGACTGGTTACAGACACAAGATTTCTCCTCCCTACCCAAATCGAGGTGGCTGGGAAGGTGGCTCAGTAATAAAGCGCTTGCCTTGCATCCATGAAGCCCTGGGTTTGATTCCTCAACACCCCATAGGCAGAAAAAGCTGGAAGTAGTACTGTGGCTCAAGTGGTAGAGTGCTAGCCTTGAGCTGAAGAGCTGAGAGACAGCACCCAGGCCCAGAGTTCAGGCCCCACAACCAACAGCAAGAACAACAACAATAAAAATCGAGAAACTCTTTTTCTACCTAATTTTTAAATTAAAAAACTTGTTTTCTATCTTTTTCATGATTTTGATTTTAGAATTTTTTGGTTTATTTATTTATTTTTTTAATTCTCTTTAGGCTTTTTTCTCTTTTGGTCCTTTTTTGGGGTTTTGGTTTGTTTGTTTGTTTTGCTTCACTTTATTGCTGTTCTGTTCATCCCCAGATATCTACCCATCATCAATGTTTAGACCTTCTCCTTCATTGTGTGCATGATATCAGTTATGCAAGTCACAAACTCTCAGCCTTACTCCTTTAATTGTGGTATTATTTCTTTACACTTACATAATTTTAAAGTGTTTAATTTTTTTAATTTTTAATTTTTCCTTTTTCTTTATCTCTCTTCTTTCCTTCTATCCCTTTCTTCTCTCTAAATTTAGGTCTTGGTCACATTCCCTCTCTCCCTGTCCCTCCCTACATTCCTCTAATCTTACTTTCTCCTCACAATTCTCCCTAAGTATATTAATTTCTGGTCTGTTGACTCTTCTTTGATTTTCTTAGTCCATTGATCCCTAGTTGTTTGTTGTTGAACTAGATTGTATCTGTTGAACTAGATGTATCTGTACTCATTTTGACTATGTCACACAATCTGTGCAACTACAGGGCGCTGGTTGGTGCTTGCCTTAAAATAGTGTTCTAGCATGGAATTGGTTTTGCTTTCATACCCAAATGGGTAGAACAAGCCAGAAAAACACAAGAAAAATGGCAAGTCAAAGTATCTCAACTCCCACTCATGATAATCAGGCAACAAAGCAATTAATGAATAATCCAGAGGAGAGTTTCCAAAATGCTCTACGAACACTACTGGTAAACATGCTGAATGAAAAGATTGAAAGCCTGCAAAGGACGCTTGTGTGAGCATGATAGGGAAATGTATGAGCATGATGAGGCTAACCAAAGATTAATACAGGAATTTCATGAGCATGAGGATCCTAATCAAAGATCAACAGAGGAATTGCATGAGTGAGAAATAACAAAGATTAATAGTGGCATTCAAGAAATCCACAAACAGAAAGGTGGAGGAATCTCTGGAAGTCACAAAGGGAATGCTGAATGAAGCCCAACAGAAGGAAAGGGAGTCCAATGAAACTATAACAAATCAACTAAGGAATTTGAGAATGAACAATGAAAACCAAATAAAGGAGATAAAGAAGTCCATACAAGATCTAAAACAAAGCACTAACAAAGAAGTTGAAGCCATAAATTTGACCAATTAGAAGGAAAAGAAATAAAAATCAAAGTAGAAAGTCTTGCCAGTAGGTTAGACCATGCAGAAGATCGAATCTCTAGGATTGAAGACAGCCAAGACATTATAGAGAAAGAACAGACAAGTATTGAAGACAAATCCAAGAAATATGATAAATCTATTCAACATTTGAAAGACACTATCAGAAGGCCTAATTTAAGGCCAATGGATATAGAGGAGGGCCTAGAGACAGAAGTGAAAGGCTAGGAAATTTATTTAACAGGATTCTAGCAAAGAACTTCCCAAACTTGCAAAAAGATAGGCCCATTCAGATACAAACAGCCTTTAGAACCCCAAACAGACCAGACCAGAACAAGACATCCCACCGTCACATTGTAATCCACACAGCATCAATTGAGACCAAGGAAAAGATCCTTAAAGCTGTCAGGGAGAAAAGATCAATCACCTATAAAGGGATACCAATCAAGATAACTTCAAACTTCTCAGCAGAGACAATGAAAGCAAGAAGAGCCTAGACCCTAAAGACAAACAACTATCAACCAAGAATACTGTACCCGGCTAAACTTATAAAAAAAATAATGGAAGGTCAAATAAAAACCTTCCACAGCAAAGAAAAATTGGAACAATATATCTCCACCAAACCAGCCCTACAAAATATACTTAAAGATGTCCTACACATAGGACAAAAGAACAATAAACTTCCCTAAACAGAGAATCCAAGAATCATAGGAGGAACCCAGTTGGCACAGCCCCCGAGAAGGTGGATAACATGCCAGGAACTACCAAACACTTCTCAGTCCTAACTCTCAATATTAATGGACTTAACTCTCCAATTAAGTGACATAGACTGTCTAGTTGGATCAAAAAGACAGATCCTTCTATCTGCTGCCTTCAAGAGACACGTCTTGCCCACAAAAACAAACATATTCTGAAAGTGAAAGACTGGAATAAAATCTACCAAGCAAACAGTCCCCATAAACAGGAGGATTTGCAATCCTAATATCAGATAAAATTGACTTCAAATTAAAATTATGGAGAAGAGATATAGAAGGTCTGGAAGAAATGGACAAATTTCTAGCAAAGATTGACACTCCAAACTAAACCAAGATGACTTAAACCAACTTAACAGGCCCATATCAAGCATCGAAATAGAAACAGCAATAAAAGACCTCCCACCAACGAAAAGACCAGAACCAGATGGATTTACAGAACCAGATGGATTTTCAAAGCAGAACTTACAATATTCTTCCAACTCTTCAATGAAATTGAAAGTGAAAGTTCACAATCAAACTCTTTCAATGAAGCAATCATAACCCTCATCTCAAAACAAGGCAGGGACTCATCAAAGAAGAGAACTATAGACCCATTTCTTTGATGAACATCGATGTAAAACATCTCAACAAATTTTTGGCCACTCAACTTCAATAACTCATCAAACAGGATCAAATAGGATTCATTTCAGGAATGCAAAGCTAGTTTGATCAATTAATGTAACTCATCACATCAACAAGAGCAAGGAGAAGAACCACATGATTATCTCAATAGATGCAGAAAAAGCATTTGACAAGATATAACACCTCTTTATGATGAAAGCTCTGGAAAAACTAGGAATCCATGGAACATTCCTCCATATAATAAAGGCTGTGTATGACAAACCTATAGCCAGAATTATACTTAATAGTGAAAAGCTAAAGCCATTTCCTCTAAATTCAAGAATGAGACAAGGATGTCCACTCTCTCTACTTCTCTTCAATTTAGTATTAGAATGCCTAGCTAGAGCAATAAGACAAGATACAAACATAAAAGGGATCCAAATAGGGAAAGATGAAGAAAAATTTTCCCTCTTTGAAGATGACATGATCTTGTATTTAAAGAACCCCATCTCCACCCCTGAGTTACTCAAGCTGATCCAAACCTTTGTCAAATTAGCAGGGTATAGAATTAACCCTCAAAAATCAATGTCTCTGGGGCTGGGAAGGTGGCTCAGTGGTAGAGTGCTTGCCTTGCATGCATGAGGCCCTGGGTTCGATTCCTCAGCACCACATAAGCAGAAAAGGCTGGAAGTGGTGCTGTGGCTCAAGTGGTAGAGCACTAGCCTTGAGCTGAAGAGCTGAAGGACAGTGCCCAGGCCCAGGGTTCAGGCACCATGACTGGCAAAAAAAAAATCAATGGCACTTCTGTATGCTAATAATGAGAAGAGCATGGCTGAAATCAGGAAAGCAACTCCTTTTGTAATAGCCCCACAAAAAATAAAATATCTAGGAATTAACTAAAGAAGAGAAGGACCTTTATGATGAAGACTTCACAAACTTCAAAAGGAAATTCATGCAGAACTAAGGAAGTGGAAAAACCTCCTATGCTCCTGGATTGGGAGGATTAACATTATGAAAATGACAATACTGCCAAAGGCTATCTACAAATTCAATGCGATACCCATCAATATCCCAACCTCATTTTTCAAGGAAATAGAAGAAGCAACACAAACATTCATATGGAATGATAAAATACAATAGCAAAAACAATTCTTAACAGGAAGAACAGTGCTGGAGGAATATCAATACCAAACTTTAAACTCTATTACAAAGCTCTAGTAATCAGAACAGCTTGGTACTGGCACATGAACAGACCTAAGGACCAATGGAGTAGAACTGAAGACCCAAAACTTAACCCTATAGCCACCTAATCTTCAATAAGGGAGTTAAAAAAAAATAGAATGGAAGAAAGACAACCTCTTCACTAAATGGTGCTGGCAAAATTGGTTAAACACCTGTAGAAAACTAAACCTAGATCCTTATATATCACCCTGCACCAGAATCAACTCCAAATGGATCAAAGACCTCAAAGTCAAAGCAGACACCCTGAAAACATTATGGGAAGGAATAGGAGAAACTCTAGGGCTCCTTGGTACAGGCCAAATTTTCTTAATAAAGACCCAGAAACACAACAAATTAAAGAAAGGTTGGACAAATAGGATTGCATGAAACTGCAGAACTTCTGCATGGCAAAGGATATAGCTAGCAAGATCAATAGAAAGCCTAGGATTGGGAGAAGATCTTCACTCACTATACAATGGACAAGGGTCTCATGTTGAAAATATACTTAGACTCAAAAAATTAAATCCCCCCAGCCGGGCGCTGGTGGCTCACGCCTGTAATCCTAGCTACTCAGGAGGCTGAGATCTGAGGATCGCGGTTCAAAGCCAGCCCGGGCAGGAGAGACCGTGAGACTCCTATCTCCAATAAACCACCAGAAAACCGGAAGTGGCGCTGTAGCTCAAGTGGTAGAGCGCTCGCCTTGAGCTGAAGAGCTGAGGGACAGCGCCCAGGCCCAGAGTTCAAGCCCCACGGCCGACAAAAAAAAAAAAAAAAAAAAAATTAAATCCCCCAACAACAAATCCTCAAAGAAACAATGGCCCGATTAATAAATGGGCTAAAGACTTAAAGAGAGACTTCTCTGAAGAGGAAATAAGAATGGCCAATGGCCACATGAAGAAATGCTCAACTTCTCTAACCATAAAAGAAATGCAAATCACAACATTTAGATTTTACCTCACCCAAGTTAGAATGGCTATAATCAAGAAATCTAATAACAAAAGATGCTGGAGGGGATGTGGTCAAAAGGGAACCCTGTGTATTGTTGGTGGGAGAGTAAACTTGTTCAACCACTTTGGAAAGTAGTATGGAGGTTCCTCAAAAGACTCCACATAGAGCTCTCCTATGACCCAGCAATCCCAATTTTGGGCATTTACCCGAATGATCACAAACAAGACCATACTAAAGCTACCAGCACAACTATGTTTATTGCAGCATTATTTACCTTAGCTAAGATATGTAACTAACCCAGATGCCCCTTAGTAGATGAATGGATCAAGAAAATGTGAGATATATATATATATATATACATATATATATATATATATAATGGAATTCTATTCCTCCATCAGAAAGAATGGCACTGCCCATTTGTTAGGAAATGGAAAGACTTAGAAAAAATTATATTAAGTGAAGTAAACCAGCATCAAAGAAATATAGATCCCATGGTTTCCTTATCTGCAATAACTAGTATATATCTAGGACAAGCAGAAAATGTCAAAAGCTATGTACATATGATCATATAAGATGATGCTAAGTGAAATGAATCCCAAGATAGGGGCACAAGAGGTTTTATCTGGGGGCTGGGAAGGTGGCTCAGTGGTAGAACACTTGCCTTACATGCATGAGGCCCTGGGTTCAATTCCTGAGCACCACATAAGCAAAAAGAAAAAACCCAGAAGTGGTGCTCTAGCTTAAGTGGTAGAGCGCTAGCCTTGAGCTGAAGAGCTGAGGGACAGCGCCCAGGCCCAGAGTTCAGGCCCCACGACCTGACCCCTTACCCCCCATGTGATTTTTTTTGTTTCTCTTGTATGTTCTCCCCCCATAGTATAACCCATTTTTCAGTGTATTTGATTCCAGTGCCCTGCATCTTATATATATATTTTTCTAATTTGGAGAGGGGAAGGGAAATAACAAAATGCTGAAATAGGGATATAGGTTGACCATTTTAACAATGAGATGTACAAGACACTATGCTGAAAACAAACTTTACATATTTGGTGGGGGGGAGGGAGGAGTTGGGGAGGTGGGGAAGAAAGGGCTGGTAGGGGAAAAACAATGGGGTAGGGTAGCAATGCTTGATAGGAAATGTACTCATTACCTTACTCATGTAACTGTGACCCCTCTGTATAGTATCTTTACAATAAAAATATATTTTAAAAAACTTTTTAAAAGAAATAAACATGTTCTTGATTATATAGACCTTCATGATTATCAGACTGATTAATTAAAATTTATCTGTAGTTTTTTCTTCAATAGCAAATATCCGAAGGAATTTTTTAAGTCAAGTATATTATAAGTCTTCTTTCTACACGTGGTTTTTAAAAGACACATGAAAAAATTAACTTCTGCTTTTTGCCATTTTTTTCAGTTTTGGCAAATTTTTATTATAAAGATATAATATACACATATATACAATTATCACAATGCAACGCTTTTTACAATTAGTCCATTGTAATTAAAATATTAGTTCTTATTAGAAGCAAAAAAGTGCAGCATTGGGTATCTGGGAAATTATGAAACATAATGTTAAGGAGAAACCATGAGAAAAGAGAAAAATGTCCCAAGAGTGGGTCCTTCATTAGAGATTGGCTGGTTAATGAAGGACCAAGAATAGCATGTTCTATAGTTTGAAGTTTATCCTGAAATCAGGATAGTAACAGGATTTAAATTAAATGAGAAGGACAGTCAGATATGCTTCATTAGTAAAATAATTTGCAAATCCAAGTAAACAATGGATTGAAAGAGGAAATATTATATATAGCTTTAATCTATAATAAAAGAGCAATTTCTATGATAATTACTTTTCCCTTTGACTTTCATGTTTTCCAAGGCAGAACCAATTTTGATATTCATCTTTATAACTAGGAAAACTGCTTTTTGCATCATGTGACCAGAAGTTTCTTATGTAAATTAGGTCTAAAGGGAGAAGATGTAATATTGAATTCAATATTTCTGTGGAAAAAGTTATATTAATCTTAGATTCCTTTTGAGCCATTAAAATTATTGAACTGAAGGCTTACACAAACAATTTTTTGTCACATTGGTGACTTGGTCTTTACTCTGGAGTGTTCCAAATATGGTAGTTTACCCTTCAGTTTGTGTCTATAACTAATGCCTTACCCCAGAAGTTGGCACACTGTAAAGAATCAGGATATCATTATTTTAGTCTTTGTAGACCAAATGGTCTCTGTTGCAAACATAGAAATCTGCCATTGTATCCTGCAAAGAGCCTTTGACAATTCATAAATAAATAGAGTGGTGTGTTCTAATACAATTTTACTTGTGGGCATTAAAGTTTAAGTCTCATATGCCTCTATACGTCACAAAATGTTCTCCTTTGTTCTTTTTTTTTTTTTTTGGTCGGTCATAGGGCCTGAGGTCTGCGCCTGGGTGCTATCCCTCAGCTCTTCAGCTCAAGGCTAGTGCTCTACCACTTCAGCCAGAGAGCCACTTCCAGCTTTTTCTGCTTATGTGGTTAAGGAATCGAACCCAGGGCCTCATGCATGCAAGGCAAGCACTCTACCACTGAGCCACCTTCCCAGCCCTCTTCTTTGTTCTTTAACCAACCATTTGGACACAGGAACCACTGTTAGCTCAGTTCATACAAAAATAAGGTGCGAGCAAGCCAGACTGACCATGGGGCTGCAGTTGGCCTAAGCCATTCTTGTCAATATACAGAAACTGGTTTTGCATACAACACATCATTAATAACATGCCATGGGTGTACTTTATGCTTATAACATCTTTTCTCTGCCTAATTTTGTTCAGATTGTAAGTTTATTAAATGATATCACAATATCATCATCATTCTATCTCTGAGAGTGGAATTTAATCTGTACTCCATTATATCCTGTCTAGTGCTCTAAACTTCAATTATGTAAAAATAAGTAAAATGATATTATGATTATAAAAAGAGCAAATTTTCAGTCTATATTCACAATATCTTATCCCAATATGTGCTTATCTATCTATCTATCTATCTATCTATCTATCTATCTATCTATCTATCAACCTATCTAAATTTTGCCAGTACTAGGGCTTGAAATCAGGGCCTGGGTCCTGGGCTCTATCCTTTAGCTTTCTTGCTCAATCATTTAAGCCATGCTCTATCTATTTAAGCTAATGCTCTATCATTTAAGCCATGACTCCATTTCCTCCTCTGTGTGTGTGTGTGTGTGTGTGTGTGTGTGTGTGTGTGTGTGTGTGTGTGTTTAACTGGAGATAAGAGTCTCATAGACATTTCCTGCCTAGACTGATTTTGAACCATAGTCCTCAGATCTCAGCTTCCAGTAGTTAGGGTTATAAGCATGAATCACAGGCACCCAGCTTCCTAATTATATTTGATATAGTTCATTATGACTATGAATAAGATGTTCACAATCTAATTACAGCTATTTGCCCAGTGAGTGTTCATATACTCACATTTATTTGCTATGGTTTCTCTTATGTGTAAGTAACTAGAAACTAACATGTAATCTAAGCAACATGGAAAAGTGTTTCCACTCCCAAATACTATTCTTTACCTTAGCTGTGGTGCTAGAAATGGTAAAAATTAACTAGTTTGGAACTCAGTCGATGAAGCATTCATTCCCTTTTGTAGGGCCCTCAGCTTTATGTCTCAACACACTGAGAGACAAAGAGGCATATTCAACCGAAAGCAGAAAACAGATATAAAGGTGAAACAGTGAATGTATAGCTCTTAACTGTGTGTGTGCAGGGTAGGAAGAAGTAGGAAGAAGCAAAGGGGAGAAGGACATTAGGAAAAGAGTTCTGGAAGGAAGGTAAGGATAAAGCATTTTTGACTTTACAATAGTGTCTAAGATGATTTCCTTGTGTGAGTCAGAGCCATAATGTTTTAATTCTTAAAACTATTAGCCTTCCTTTTCATCTGACGCCATCCACTGATAAGATTACTAAAGGAATAAATGGAAATATTCTTATTTCCTGAGTCTTTTATCCTCTTGCAAAGAGTCAAGTTTCTAGACAATGGTAATAAATGAACCATGATAGAACAGTTTGTAGAAAGTTCTACTTGACCTATTACTTAGTTTTGTAAATAATTCTGGACACTCATGCAATGACTATGGTTGAAAGATAATTATTCATAGAGGTAGTAAATAAACTCTATTTAGGAAATTGAGCATGAATCTATTATCTGTAAAAAAAAAACTTCCTTTAAAAAGTATGACTTCTAGCTATTAAATACCTACCTTTGTATAGGAATTTGCTCATATACTGGGAAAATTGCATTATTATATTTTAGAAAGAATATATTTTGACGCCGGGCGCCGGTGGCTCACGCCTGTAATCCTAGCTACTCAGGAGGCTGAGATCTGAGAATCGCAGTTCAAAGCCAGCCCGGGCAGGAAAGACCATGAGACTCCTATCTCCAATAAACCACTCGAAAACTGGAAGTGGTGCTGTAGCTCAAGTGGTAGAGTGCTCGCCTTGAGCTGAAGAGCTAAGGGACAGTGCCCAAGCCCAGAGTTCAAGCCCCATGACCGACAAAAAAAAAAAAAAAAAGAATATATTTTATATCATTTTAAATAAAAGGAAGATATTTCAGTATTGATGGGGATTGTTTTTCAATTTTATTTTGTTAGGGATGACACAATTAAAATTAATGAAGGAAACAAATTATGAGGGAGAAAGACAAAAATGCAATAATCCATATGTGGCTGTGGCTAAATAATAATTTACTGTACAACAGCCAAAGAAAGGAATAAAAGGCACACACACTATAGCCACAGAGGGACTTATTTTTCTTGTCTTCCATTGTAGTATTTTTTCTAGGTCTGTATTCCATTCATGCATTTCCAAGTGTTTATTGAACTTACTGAATAGTAGCAACATGTTAAATATTATGCTGTGTACTTTCAATACCAGAATTTATAGAAAAGACAAGCTATAAATGGGGCTGAGAAGACTGGTTGCCTACATGTAGAAGATTGAAACTTGAACCTTGCCTTTCACTCTGTACAAAATAAGTAAAAGGTCATTATTTTGTAAAGAAAAACTTCAGTAGTTTTGTAATATTTGTTGACAATACTTGAAATGTGCAAACAGCTTAAGAAACTGAAAATCTTCCTCTATACTGTGACTTTATTAAAGATTTCCAAGTAATTGGTTTGTAGAGGTTTTCTAATGAAGACAACAGTAATCACCTTAAGTCTTCCTTGATGTCTCTCTCTTTCTGTCTGTCTCTCATACTCAAAAGTGTTTTCTTTTATACTACTTCCCTCCATGACACTTTAAGATGGGCACTGGGAGTACGATCTACTCCGAGATGGAACAACTTTCCTGTTGGCAGTGAAATTCATTGATTGTTTTCAGTCTTGAGAGTTGTCTCAGGACTATTGTTTCTAGTTATATCCATCTTTAAACTGAATTTCTATTAATTCTAGTCATATTTCTGCCGCAGAACTGATACTCAGAGTTCTTTTCATTAGAATGCTGCTAGAGTGTAGTATTTTCCCATTCTTACACTCTGATGTAAATGTACTTTGATTCAGTTATACTGGTATTTGATACTTATCAAACTTCAATTGGAGAGCCAGCCTTTGCCCTGAGATATGTTTTGAGTTATACCCAGCCCGTAACTGGATCCTTACAGAAGAATATTGCTGATATGGAGATCTTAGTAATATGTATGAAAGTCATAAAGTAGTTAGTTACTCATTGTGATTATGTTGTTATAATATTCTTTCCCCAGCCCTTAAAGGTTCACGCCCATCTCACAATGCAAAATGCATTTAGTTCATCTCCAAGGTCCCCAAAATCTTTAGGACAGCCATCCTCAAAAGTCTTAAATCTAGTATCATCTCTGAGACCAAAGGCATATTCTTAGCTGTGAGTCTCTGTAAAAATAAAAACCAAAGTTATTCAAGACACAATGATACATGGTAAACATTCCCATTCAAAAAGGGAAGGATGGAAAAACTGCAGGGAGAATTAGAGCAAAGCAGACATTAAATCCTGCAACTCTCTGTCCAGCAACTGGGTTCAAGGTGGTAGGACATAAACTTTTAAAGGCTTGAGTGTCCCTGTCCCTATGGCCTTGCTGGCTGCATCCCACATAGCCATTCTCTTGGCTCTGCACATCATCTACAGTTTTGCAAAGCAGATATTCCATGTCCTCGGAATCGCTAACAACATGAGTCTATATCATAGCTTTGACTTGACTTTCCCCACTCACACACTATCTTCTCAGTGACTGCTTGTTTCTACCATGCCATCCACGGCCTGGCCTCCCACCCTTGCTCTTGAAATCCCTATGAAGCCTTTCACAACCCCACAACTCTTATATACTGCATGCCTGCAAAACCAGCAGTGCATGGATAATGCCAAGGTCTGCCACAAACATGAGTAGTAGATGGTCTCAAGAGGGCCTCTGTTAGAACAACTTCTGTGTATCTGGATAGCAGGACATGGTCAAATGAATTCCAGGAGAACAATTCCTTAGTTGATGCAGTATGAACTTCAACTCTGAGCGTCCTCCCTCACACAGAGGTTAAAGAACTAAAGGAAACAATAATTAACAATTTAAAGGAAAAGATGGCAATACTGAATCAACAAATAAAGACTCTAAACAGACACATAAATGTGATCCAAAGGTTACATGAACATTTATAATTAAAGAATATAATCACTGAAATTGCAATAAAATAATCACTAGAAGAGCTCAAAATTTAATACAGCACAAAAAGATAAGACCATTGAAGTAGTCAATCTGAAGAGCGTAAAGAAAACAGATTGAAAAAAAAAATAGAACAAGATTTGCAGAACAACATCTAACATATCAGTGTGTACATAATGAGTGCCTGAGGACAGAAAAGAGAGAGGGAGCAGAAAAGTGAAGAAATATGGCTATAAATTCTCAAATAAAATTGGCAACTGTGACTCCTTGTGAAAATCTTCCCTTGATAATTATTTTATGGCACTTATTAACTCAGTTAAGCAGCACTTAATGTATATATTCATTTTTTAACATCTGAGTTATACAAGATGACATTTTGCATAGTATGAAATTTATATTCTAGGATCTCCAACATATTTGTTCTGATGTGTTATCTAGGCCTAATCAACACCATCATTCACTTACACTCCTCAAAATCTTATCTTTTAAAATTTGAATCAGGTGTCACCTATATATGGACAGAATAATATGGTATGCACTCTTTCTTAGTTTCTTTCACTCAACCTTCTATTTGTTAGACTCATACTTCTATTTTATGCATAAAGTTTAGTGCGAGTTTGAGACAGGGTCTTCCTATGTAGCTTAGGTAGACTTCAAACTTGTGATTTTCCTGTCTCATCCTCCCAAGTGCTGTGATTCCAAGGCATGTGCCACTACATCCAGCGGTTTGTTCTTTTTTGTTGTTATACAGTATTTCATTGTATGAATATGAAATAGTGTATGTAACCATTTTATTCTTGATGGAGATTGCTGCTGCTTCTATTTTTAACTATGCCAAAGGAAGTTACCCTAGACATTCTTGTAGATTTCTTTTGGTAACTATGAGCATTCTATTAGGCATATTATCAAGAGCAGAATCTCTTTGTAATAGGTATTCTTTTTTCCCCAGTGGTGGGTCTTAAACTCTGGGCCTGGGCACTGTCCTTGAGTCCTTTTGCTCAAGGCTAGCACCCTACTACTTTGAGCCACAGTGCCACTTCCAGTTTCCTGGTGGTTAATCAGAGATAAGAGTCTCCTAGACTTTCCTTCCCAGGCTGGCTTTGAACTAGATCTCAGCCTCCTCAGTGACTAGGTTACAGGTGGGAGCCACCAGTGCCCCACTGTCACAGGGTATTCTTATGCTTAGTTTTGGGGTTTTTTTGTTTTGTTTTGTTTTGTTTTGTTTTTGGTCAGTCGTGGGTCTTGAACTCTGGGCCTGGGCACTGTCCCTCAGCTCTTCAGTTCAAAGCTAGCACTCTACCACTTGAGCCACAACACCACTTCTGGTTTTCCGGTGGTTAATTAGAGGTAGGAGTCTCATGGACTTTCTTGCCCAGGCTGGCTTTGAACCACAATCCTCAGATCTCAGCCTCCTGAGTAGCTAGGATTACAGGCGTGAGCCACCAGAACCCGGCTTATGCTTAATTTTTTTTGGAGGGCTCACCAAAGGTTTTCAAATGATGGTTTTATTTTACACTTTCTACACTTTAAGTATTAGTGACTCTACATACTGACTGGTACTTACTAGTGTAGTCTTTCCAACTACCCCAGTTGGTAAATAGTACCTACTGTGATTTTAATTTGAAGTTTTGTGATAATTGATGCATTTGCTTTCAGATCATTTGGATAGACTCGTGGATAGTTTTCTTCAATTCAATTCTTCGATTCTTGATTATTTTTAAATTACACTATCTCTTCTTATGATTTGTAGATCTTCTTAATGTATACCAAACATGAATGGAGTGATATTGTTCACAATGTATTGTACTCATATGTTGACATGTTGAACTGAGGCCCCTGTTCTACTTGAAAGTTAAAAAAAAGACAATTCTTAGTCAGTCCTAGAGAAAAAGGCCCCAACACTATCTATCTAGTAAAATGCCTATGAACCAGTGACTATTTTTGTGGCTTTCATTCTGTACTTGCCATAATTAAATTGTTTCCTTCTACGTGGTATATAAATTTCAGGCCTTTTCCTAATCTATAGCTGACCTTTTCATCTTTTTTTTTCTTTTTTTATTGTGAAAATACTGTACAGAGGGGTTACAATTACATGGGCAAGATAATGAGTACATTTCTTATCAAACATTGTAGCCTCCTTTGTTTTCCCTTCCCATCCCTTACCATTCTCCCCCCCGCCCCCCCCATCTAATCCTCTCCCCTTCTCCCCCCCCCCCCCCGCCCCGCACCAAACTTTTCATCCTTTATTAACAGAAGTTTGTAATTTTCTCAAGGTATAAATACTTTCAATGTTTCATAGTTTCTTCTACAGTTAGGTTATGGTCTATCTTGAATTAATTTTTATATGTGATTTTTTAAAAGCAGTTAAAGTTCATTTTTATAACTTGAGCATAGAGTTGATTTGACATTTATGACAGATTACATGTGCCATTTATTAGGCTATTGTTTTTCCACTCCAAACTTTCCCATGTGTCTGGGGCTGGAATGCTAGAAACTGCATTTCCATTTTGTGACTGAGTTTTGTCTTAGGTTCAACTAACCAGTTGCTAGAGGGCCTTCAGTGCTGGTGGCTTGTTTCTCCATTTGTTTGATTGTTTTCCCGAGTGTTTCTGTGGATGATAGTTTCTGTGAGGGGCAATCCAGCAGTGTCACATTCATGGAGACCTAGATCCTGTCCTGGAAACCGTCCTTTCCAATGCCATAAGCACAAACACCAGCTTAGCACCTTCCATGGAAGCTCTTTCCTCTCACTTTCAAAGCTTTTCCCTTTGATCATTCAGCCAAATTGGGGGTAACTCCTTTCTGCACTTGTCACATCCTACCATTCTCTGTTTACTCTTTTAGCACCTAATAACATTTTACTTTGTGAACAATATATATTAATTTCTCTTTGTTCATTTTACTGGTGTGGATTCTTTATCCTAACTGATGTATCATCTGTTCACCCACTGAATTGTGGTCAGAGTATTGCTATCAATAAGGTACTTCATATAAAGGGACATATTTCTGGCCCCTATGCTATGTCATGGGTCTACTTGTTTATTCTTATGCCAGTACCACACTGTCTTAATTATTGTGATATTACAGTAAGTTTTAATATCTGCAAGTGTAAATCATACGGCTTTGTTTTCCATCAAACATCCTCTTGGCCATTCTAGATACTGAACTTCTACCAACATTTAGAATCAGTTCACCATTTTTCATTTTAAAAAATGCTAAGAGTTGGACTGGATTGCAGTGACTCTATATGAAGCAATTTGGAGTAAGTGGACATTTTTATAATGTTGTTTTTCATAAGTAAGCATATATATGAACATAATATAGTTTTCTACTTACTTAGAACTTCATAATATACCTTTTAAATGATCCATAGTTTTCATCAGTTTTTTTCACATGTTATTAGATTTAATACAGATATTTGATCACTTTCGATCTTGCTGTAAAATATATTTTTCCCATTTGTTTGTGGTTGATCTGTAGAAAGTTATTTTAAAGGATATTGCATACATTAATTTTACTACTATATTGTTATATATTATATTACTATCAGTACTTTTTATTTTTAATAGTTTGTAGGTTCTTACTACAGAGGTACACCTGAAATGAAGATTCACATCTAAGGCAGGAAATAAATAATTGCTCCTTATTAAACAGAAGACTGAACAATATATGTAGCTTTGAATACAAACTACAGAGTCCTACATGCACTGCAGAACAATGTGGACATCATCACTACACATTGTTAGAGCCAGTGTCTAGAAAATCAACATCCTATCACTTGCCCCAAATTCCACAACGAAGTTAGAACAAGGAGGAACCCATGGAAGGACTAGTGTTGAATATGCAAAGTTTATACATAGGTTCAAACATGGGAAAATACACAGGAATTAGTAAATGTCTTTCAACGTGGATTATTGCAGGTAAGACTAGGTAGGTACTCTACGGGAAGGTCCCTGAGAAAACATGGAACTCAGCAGCCTAAGAAAATAAAATAGAGAGCAAGAGCTGGTTTCTACTGGATTCATCTCAAGTAAGTAGTTCTCACCCTCAGGTCTGCATTATAATCACCAATTCATTCAACATCTCTAGGAATGGGATCCAGGCATTGCTACTGAGATATTCCCTTGGATAAAGTACATAATGTGCCCAGTCTTGAGGCTGACAAATACTTCATCTACTAAGCATATGCTCATTTGTTTCCAAATTTCCTCTCCTACACGTTGTTGTCTTTCATTTCACTATGATGGTTGGATAGGTTACATAACAAAACTTAATGTTCTTACCAACAACTTCCACACAACAACAGGTAAGCCAACATTGCGACTTAATGCATATACTTGAAACAGATATTGGTTGAACAACTATTCTTTGGAGACTGGTAGTCTCATCTATTTTTCCCCTTTCTTGATTGAATACT
This sequence comes from Dipodomys merriami, assembly GCF_024711535.1. Lineage (NCBI taxonomy): Eukaryota > Metazoa > Chordata > Mammalia > Rodentia > Heteromyidae > Dipodomys > Dipodomys merriami. The sequence goes on from NW_027202271.1 coordinate 30,931,298, forward strand.
ATGTTTCCTGATTTCTCAACTAGCTGCATTACTCCAATTTGAATATATATATATATAAGGATAATTTCCTATGAGCATAAGTTGAGTATTGTGGAGAGTAAAAAGTCTTTTGTTCAAATATATGGTGTTTCTAATATATTTTTAGGTATTTTATTGCTGGATCCTTCCCAGGAAAGAAAGTTGGCCCTTCCATCAGAGACTTGTTCCTCCTATCTAAGGATTTTTACATCTGTGGATCTTCTGAAAGTACTTTCCATAGCTGAGAATTTTGAGACACTGGGGGATATTTTAACAAGGATAAAAATGATTTGGATAGTTGGCCAGTATCACAGAGCCAAGCCCACAGCCTGATCTACAAGCCAAGAATCCAACTTCCAACCCCGTGAGACTATCCCATTCCCAGCTCAACAAGCACTGACCCTATTCAAAGTGCTCATTATATACATCTGATATGTCTTTTATTTCTGAGTATTTATTGGCCTTAGAGTACTTGATTTTCCCATTTCTTTATTAAGTATTTTTGTTACTAAGAAAGCTTGATTGCCAGTTGTCATGGCTTTCACTTATGAACATTATTTCTTGCGTGTTTACAAGATTATTGTGATTGATAATTTTCATCTCCCGTGTTTCCATGAACCCTAACCTATTTTCCAAAATCACAATTTCTGCCGAGAACAGCATGTTCTGTTGGAATCACTTGAAATAGTGTCAGAATTACTTTTGGAGATATTGTGAGCCAGGTGCAATGTCATGTTTGCCTCAGTTAGTTATTGCTGTTGGCTTTGCCACCACTGGTGCTTAGATCATATTAAATGGACATGACTTATTTGGGTCTCACCTTGCCAGTAAAGCTGACAAAGCTATCTCTGTCTGTCTCCATGCATGTTGTTTAACATCATGATGATTCCAGATTGCATCCCTTTTCATTTACTGTCTGTCGCTCTCTGCGGCTTACTTTCTGGTCTACTATCCTCTGTTTTTTTAGGTTTCAGTACTTAGTACCATAGAGAGCATCTTTGAAGAGAGATTTGATTCAGATTTATCATGTTGTAGAAGAATTGCTACCAAAATCCATTACAAATCTCAGGGCTTTGACGAAGTTGTTGATGTTCTACATTTTCTTTGAAGTGTAAAGAAGCTTCACAATCCAAAATAAAACTTGATGAATGTTTCTTTAAATATTAGTGCTTGTTGTAATATTTTTCTTTTTGTCAGTTCTGGGGCTTGAATTCATGGCCTGGGCATTTGTCCCTGAGCTGTCCACTTCCAGTTTTCTGGTGTGTAATTGGAGATAAGAGTCTCATGGATTTCCAGCCTGGATTGACTTTGTACTGTGATCCACAGATATCAACCTCCTGAGTAGCCAGGATTACAGACATGAGCAACCAACACTTGGCTTGTAATTATTCTAGCAGTAATATTATAGCTGCTAACATTCACGGAGTACTAAAGTACACTGTAGATTCTAGATAAAATTTGCATGTATTGTCTCATGTTAATCTCGCAACAGATGGTTATTTAGGTGAGACACAGAAAAATTAAAGAATATGTCAAAGATTATTTAGTTACTAGATGTTGAAGCCATGAGCTGAATCTTAATAAATCTAATTTCATCATTTATAGCTCTTGAGTGCCATCCACTATAACATAGATAGATAATGAAACTAATATATCTGGCGGGGGGAGGAATGCACTATACTTTGCTCTCTGTTGCAGCTTGTTGTAGTGTGCCTTATTAAATTTCATTTATGGGTGTGACAATTTTAATTTTTTAAAAAGGTAAGAACAATTTCCTTTTCAGTTAACGTAGGTTGGGCAAACATTTAGCAATTACTAAGTTATTTATGGATAAAACACAAAGGTTTTTAATATATATGTGTGTGTGTGTGTGTGTGTGTGTGTGTGTGTGTGTGTGTGTGTGTGTGTGTGTGTTTATGTTTTCAAATTGTTTCCTTTCCCTAAAGAGGAAACAAATCTTTGTGATTTAGAAACAAATCTTTGTGACAAACTTGGACACATAGTGTGGGGTGGGAAGAGACCATTCCATTTGGATTTATGGCAATATGTCACTGTACCCTGATAATTCTTAATCAAGTCAGTATTTTTATAAGAAAAATATTATTGTGCTGTCATTGGTTAATAATGCCATATGTAGAGCTAGAGAACCTGAGTTAGAATCTCAGTTCTATTAATATTTAACAACTTACTTAACCTCCCTATATTTTACCTTCCTTGTCTGAAAATAAAAATAACTCTGATGATAGAATTGCCGTAAGATTTGATTGAATTAATATATGAATTCTTTAGAATAGTATCTGACATATAATAGTTCTAGATGCTTTCAGTACGGTGATTACAAATGAATATATTGTTATTCAACCAAGCATCTTCAGATGGTAAGAATGGACAGCTTCACAGGTGATGATAATGACAATATATGCTTATTGAGCTGTTAATATATTCTAGATATCATGTTATTGTCTGAGGTACAAATTTAATCCAGGAGCCTAGGAGTACTCATGGTACTTATATTAAAAGAGAAAATAAAAGTCTAGCCAAAACACATTTGGAGAAGTGATATTTAACACAATATGCAATGGGAGAATACGGATAAATTGCAGATTAACTCAGTTCTGACCAAATCCAGTAAAGCCTGCTAGAGGAGGTGACATCTAAGATAGACCTGAGGAATCAAACTAGATGAATATGATGGTCATTAGTGGCACAGGGAGCAGCATGACAAAAGTGGGACTGGATAACATTAGAGTGGAATGTTGAAGGCCCAGAGCTTGAGTATAGAAGGGTAATGGCATGAGCAGGGAAGGGTGGACTTGGTTCTTAGGAAGGGCCTTGTAGTGTACAGAGCATCATTGAAGTCTCTGTAGGCTTGGAAGAATGGTATAACAAGATATCTGTATTTTAAATGGCTTACTGCTAAGGTCCCATGTAAAATAGATTTGAAGATGCAAAAAAAAAATGTAGAAAAGTCCATTAAGAGATTATTGCCATGATCCTATTTGAAGAGAGATTATAAAATGTGAGATAGATTCATAGTGTCAGAAAAATGGAGAAGTAGGCAGCTTTTGAGGAGTATTTGCCAAGCTTTAACATAAACTCTATACTTAAACCAGAACAATTATACAATCTTAAACATCAGGAAGACCATTCTTACAGTTCTCTGAATTTGAAGAATGTTTCTCTCTTTATTGAATTGTCAATTTGAGGAATTTTTTTCTTTTGTTCTTGCTATGGTTCTATAGTCAAACTGAACACTTTCTTTTAACATTCTGGTTTGAGCTTGGAAGCATGAAGGGAAAAGAGTGAACACATTCTAAAGTCTGAATTTAATACCCTTCAGGAATAAAAAACTTCCCTCAAAAATCATTTTCAATAGTAAAAATAAGATTAATATATATAAACTATCATAAGAAAATGAATATGCTTTTTTATGTTTTTTCAATTTATTTTTTATTGTGAGAATAGAGAGGGGTTACAATTACATGGGCAAGATAATGAGTACATTTCTTTCTTTTTTTGGGGGGGTGTCCGGTCATGGGGCCTGAACTCTGGCCTGGGCACTGTCCCTCAGCTCTTCAGCTCAAGGCTAGCGCTCTACCACTTGAGCCACAGCGCCACTTCCGGCTTTTTTCCTTTTTGCTTATGTGGTGCTGAGGAATCGAACCCAGGGTCTCAGGCATGCAAGGCAAGTGTTCTACCACTGAGCCACCTTCCCTGCCCATGAGTACATTTCTTATCAAGCATAATTGCCTCCTCTTTCTTTGTTTCCCCTTCCCACCCAGAAAATGAATATTCTTGTTTTAAAATACCTCCAACCTGAACAGAAACACATTTCAGAAGTATTTTCAAGTGGTGGAGGAAACTTAAATACTTTCACAATACAATTTCTCACTGAAAGATGAGGAAACTCAAAGTAAATGACTTGTGAGGATCATAAGCTCAGCCAGTTGCCAGGACTGGTTGATGACAACTTCTGCCCCTACGCTAGCTCATTTTCCATAGTCATATGTGTGCCACTGTCTCCTGGTAAATTTGTTTTAAAAAATTATTATTTATGTGTGATTCTCTAAACAGAGGCTCTCAACCACAGCACAATTAAATTTGGAAATGGGTAATTCTTGTGTACTGTAGCATGGCTGGATTCCTTAGCCTCTGCCCACCAGATGTTTATAACATCTCTCCTTCACTAGTTGTGATAACCAAAATGCTCTCCAGACATTGACAAATATCCCCTTAAGGGAAAATGGCCTCCAGTTAAGAACAACTGCTTCTGTCTTTCTGAAATGCCATGAGCTTTAGTCAAAAGAGAAAAAAAAATCCAAGCAACTTTATGTAATTCCTTAGGAAAATTCCAAGTCCTCATTATAGTTACACTTTTTTGCCATTTTATGCCCTTTTCCCCAAAAGTTTGGTACCTGTGTGTCTGTTCTTGGTTCTCTAATTACTATGACACTTTTATTCCTGTCTGCTCTGATCCAGTTCTTTTCCTTCCCAGCTCCCCTCTGTATCAGTGGAAACTTTATCCTAGGCTCTATTGTTTTTGGCATCTATGTGGGTTCATCCAATGGAGGTCTGGCAGGAAGGGAGAGGCCAGGGCACTTCTCTCTCTTTTCTCTTCTAATAATAGCTGCTGAGTCATCCTCATTTCATTTCCTAGACAATTCCCTCCACTGCGGTCCATGCCATGTTTCCACTTTCTACCAGGTGGCCCTGCAACTCGGGGTCTGATAACATTATTTCTGCCCTTACAAGGAGGGTAGCAACTTCCCACCATTGTGGGTCTCTGATTTATCTCCCATTCACATTTCGTTTCTTACTTTCTCCATCATCCTCGTAACCAACTGCTAGGTTCTTTCTATAATCCCAATGTTGAAGCTAACTCTCATTATGGAGGAAGTCTAGCAATTAATGTTATGTAATATGGTAGAATGGAACCTTGAGCTGATAGGATTGCTGTCCTCACAGGGGGATGTAACCAGAGGGCATGCTCTCCACTCCTCACCCATACAAGGATACAGGAAAGAGATGTTTAAAGGCCAGAAAGAGACATCTGACTAGGAACTGAATCAGTCATCCCTTTGGTCTTGCAATTATCAGCTTCCAGGAAAGAAATGCCATTTTACCAGGTATGTTTTGTTATGGACGCTCACATTAGCTAATACAGCAGTTCCTTCTGTTATATTTGCACTGCTTGAAATGACTAGATGGTTTCTGTTTTCCTGCTAACCCAGCCTGGACAAGGTTTTTGTATTTGTAATATTTATTGAACTCCTATGTGTAGCTGACATTACACACTTTTGTGTGTGATTATTTTCTTACTATTTTTTTTCAGCTACATTGTAAAGTAAGATGGGCTGATAAGCCATAAGTAAGTACATTAGACTAATCACAACACTTTAATAGCTGTATACTCTGATGATAGTTAATCTTTCTAGGCCTAGGTCTGAAAATAGTACTCACTTAATAGAGTGTTTCTGGATTAAATGAATTATAATCTAAAATGCATATAGCATATTCTGGTGTATAGGAAACCCTTAGTAAATCTATTATTTTTAATCACAAACTACTGAGTACAATTCATGGTGTACTGGGGTTATAAACATAAGAAGAGGCAAGGAGCTTCAGAATACTAGCAAACAAACACATTATCAGTTCATTATAATAAAATAGGACATGTTTACAGATTGGTATATCATGTAGAAGCCAGCACAATGAAGAGTCAAGGGTTGGGGAGGCATTTGTTGAGGTCAGATTCCAAACTCTGCCAATTACTAACCATCTAGTAACTGAGCAAGTTACCTAACTTTCCTAATCCTCTGTGTTCTCACTTGAAATATGAGGATAACAATATTACCTATTTCATAAGAATATGACTGGAAGAAATGAGATGATAATACTGTTTCTCATATAGCTCCTGGAAGACTACATATGATCACAGAAGGATATTTTTTTTATCATTGTTAAGGAAGCACAAAATTGAGGTAACTAACCGTACAGGGAGGGAAAGGGAAAAAACAAATTGTTTAAATAGGGATACATATTGACCCATTGCAACAATGAGATGTACAAGTCGTTATGTTGAAAAACTAACTTTACAATTTAGGTGGGGGGTAGGGGTAAGGGGGGGTGTAGCTGAGGAGGTGGGAAGGAAAGGATGGTAGGGGAACAACAAAGGAGGGGCAACAATGCTGGATAAGAAATGTACTCATTACCTTTCTCATGTAACTGTAACCCCTCTGTACAGTATTTTCACAATAAAAAACTTAATTCAAAAAAATTCTCACTGCTTGGCCATTTCTGATCTAATTGACAGTAATGACCTTCATTGGTATTTTTTCTCTATTTTCAGAAGATGGGATTGAGTTTTTCATACCTTTCCATTATAAACATAAATTCTTACAGCTACGTTATAGAATCTATGAAAATTATATGTACCGTTCCACCTCTGCCTGTGTCCACAAATACATTTAAAGAGAGGGACATGAGGAGATGTTGATAGCAATTTTATTCAAATTAGTGCAATCAAATGCCCATCAACAAAAGAATAGATAAATACATGTGTTCATACACAATGGCTATGAGAATTAACTATACTACATGCAACAAAATAGATGAATCACACAGACCAAATGCTAAGCAAAAAGAATCTAGAGTGCTTATTTTATTACTTCATTTAGAGAAGGTTTAAGAGCAGACAAAATAAATCTATGGCCATAAGAGATAGAAAAGTGCATGATTCAGTGACGAAACTGGTCCTTCCAGTGTATGTGTTTATCAACCAGTATACAAAAATAAAAACAAAACCCCCAAACAACAACAAAAAAAAACCACTTGATTTTATAGTATTTCCCAATTCCTATGGCACAAATACACTCACCATTGTGGATCCCAAGCTAGCAATGTGACATTACTGAACATAGATTTGAGAAGATACACATATACAATCTGATCTGGTAAATTGACATGAGTCAGCAATAGCATATCACTAGGGAATGGCACAAAGGCACATTTTCCTGTAGTTAGGGATAGCTTGAGTCATTATTCAGATAAAACTCACACAGGCCTATGAACATACACAAATTCATTTACTTTTCTACATGTATATGATGCTTCACTAAAAGAAAAATTCAAAAAAATGTTTCTAAGAAATAAAATGACTGAGGGAGTAACAATATTTGACAAGAAATGTATCCATTAACTTACATAACCCCTCTGTACATCACCCAGACACTAAAATTTAAATTAAAAAAAAAGAAATAAAAACAACTGTTTTGTTGGAAGAAAAATATAGAGATACTCAAACTGTGAGGTTGGCAATTCACATAATACAATAATACAAAAGAAAGACTCTATCACAGCCAGGCTATACAAAAGAAGAGAGGAAACTCTTAAAGCTATACTTGTCACAATTGTTTCAACTGAGACAGTTCAATCTCATCACTAATGGTTGCTACACTTCATTAAGAATCATGTTTCTGAAAATCCCATATTCACTGCCTTAACTATCTATGGCTCTGTCATTTGGAGGTGAAAATTGTTCCACTGGGTGGCTCTAGATGAACAATGTAAGCACAGAGCTACCTGAAACACAGTGACCACAGACACACCAATACAGCATGCAAACTGTTATTTTTTTATTTTGAGTAAAAATACAACTTCATTTTATTTTTCTTACACCTTCAAACCTTAAATATGTTCAATATGAGCAGAAAATATCTATGGTCTAGCTAAATGAGATATTTTCACAAGACATCTGCTCTTGATATATACAGCACTTGTATATTTGAAGTTACAAAGACTGAAGCAAAATTTTAAAGAGGTTTGACTGATGATATCTTGACATGTCCACGGGTTCATTTGTTTCCAATCTGGCAATAGAGGACCATAGAAAACACCAAACCAATTATCTAGAGAATAAAATAACAGGATTAGAATGGAATTAACATGACTCCCTTTGGAGAAATTACATTCATTGTGAAAGTTCTGTAATTTCCTGAGAAAGTTCCGTACTTTTTGTCTCCAAATCAAGGTCTCTCAGTTGGCCAATTAGCCATTGCTGGTGCTACCTGAGAATATTAGATGTCACCAGAGGATCTCTCCCTTTTTCTCCAACATTCACATCTTTCTGAGAGTATCTCCCTAGAGATTGGAGGACCTAAGACTTCTGGAGACTAAATATTCTTAATGCTTCTATTTTAAAAATGCTGGAGTCATCTGCTTTCGATCATTGCATAAAAATCACGGAGTCTAGAATTTCTCTCATTGTAGTTTTAGGCATTGCCTAGAGGAGTGAAAAATGAAGTAAGTTTTTGAAAATATACTTCTAAACTAGGAGGGGAATAGCTTAAATCAGGAATTTCCTTTGAAGTAGCAAAGCACAATGGAAAAATCTGGGACATAATTTCCATCTCATTAAGTTCTTCCAAAAGTAAGAGACCCCAAAACTTGCTCTAATTGACTCTGCCGTTGGTGACCTGAATGCTGTGGCTTTGATGTAGAAAAGATAGAAAGGATTTCTGTGACTTAGAGATGGGAAATTCTCTCCCTTTCTGAAGGGAGACAGGATGGATAAGTAAAGTGCTTCCCTTCTAAACTCCTGAGTTATCTCAAACACTGCTCTAGGTTGACCCTCTGCTCATGCCTTCCTGGAATATATAATTCAAATGAGAACTGTGGCCCAATGTTTCTTCTTTCTTAAGAATGCAAAAAAGACATCAATTCTCTAAAGTATGACTTTCATTCAGAATATCCTTAAATTCAGAACTAAACTTACTCTTGCCTTAATCCCAAACCTTTCTTGCCTTAATCCCAAACCTTAAGGTTGAGGGGTAAGTGACAGAAAGGGATAAAAATGGGCAAAGTAATGAAATAAAACAACTATTGCCCTTTATTGCCTCATCCTTGAAACAGAAGCCCACCCAGTCATCAACCAACCAGACAAGCTGAAATACTGAACTAAAGAAGTTTCAAACAGTTCTTTAAACAGTTATTTACTATTAATAACACACTTTCTTGCAACCCTTTGATAAAAAGCCACGTATGGTCCAGAAAAACAGCACAAAAGCTGAGTTTCATCATTTTATAATGTATGCTAAGGCTCATGACAAATTTACTAGTTGCTATGCACAAATTTCTATATTCTGAAGCATTTTTAATGATAAAATTGAAGTAGAGCTGTGGCTCAAAGTGGTAGAGCACTAGCCTTGAGCAAAATTCAAGCCCCCTGACCAGAAAAAAAAGATAAAATTGTCTTTTTTTAAAGGTGGTCCTTATTCTGTGCTAGCAGATTATTTTTTAACATGAAGACATGTTTCTATATTTATTAATGTTGCTACTATCAAATTGTCTGCTCATTTAACAATAAGAATTCCAAAAATGTCTACACATTTATGTTTTTCTTAAAGAGCAACTTAGATTGTATAAGTTTCTTAGCATCCAATATGAAAAAGAACCTGCCAAATATGTATCTTTAATATAAAGCACTGGAATTAACTATCGGTCTACTCCATCAAAGCCTGTATACTAGATATTTAAATGTAGGACAGGTTGAGGTTTTTCTGTGAAGATGAACTGGAAATATTTTCTGAAAAGAGATAATTGTTCCTGTTTCCTTAAAAAATATTCAGGAGACTTTTTCTCTATGTGTCTTTGTATTTTCTTGAATTTGAACTAGGAAAACAGAGAAGAAAGATAGGTCTGTTATGCAATTCATCTTAATGACTTTAAGACTAAAGTACATTTTTGTGTTTATTTTGATAGACTGAATAGCAAAAGACTATTTTCAAATCTCCTGTTTGAATAAAGCATGATGGAATGTAAAATGACTTTCTTTTCCTTTCAACCCTAGAGAGAGGCAGGTTGAAGACTGAGGACCCGAGCACAAAGTTTCAAAGAGTTCTTAGAATCAGCTACTAATCATGTGTACACGTAGTCTAGAAATCACATTTGATTTAACTAGTCTAACTCAAAATGTGGTTACATTTTATGACATTGCGTATAAACTTCATACTGTAGGATGGATTTTTGAAGCATTGCTTTGTATGGTCCATTAGAAGAAGCAATAAGCTATTAAATCATGCAACAACTACACAAAGTATACCCATTTCATAAAATATTGAAATGCACTGCTCCTTTCATAATCTTAGTTTCCACTAGAAGTATTTAGATTTGGGGCAATGCTTTTGGCTATTATGAGAGACATCAATCTCCTCACACAATTATGTCCTTGTTGTTCTGGGCTCTGTTCTCAAGAAGCCTTTTGAAATCATCTAATACTTGCAGCAGTCTTAGTCAACTATCTGAATTTGGGTCACACATAAAATTGAACACTTAACATGGGATTTCTCATTGGAATCCTGCTTTCCCAAACTTGTTTTATTGTTGTTTTGGATGTCGTGATTTTTGTTTGTTTAGATTTTTTTCATGTATGTCAATACTTGGGCTTGACTTCAGAGATTTGCATGTTTGCTTGGCTTTCTCATTCACACCTAGTGCTCTACCACTTAAGCCTTATAACCAATTTTTGTTGGTTAATTGGAGATAAGAGTCTCATAGATCTGTCTGTTCAGTATCTAAATATCTGTCCCAAGTACCTTGGATTATTCTCACAAGCTATAAACACACACCATGTTTCTTTGCTTAAAAAATACCATTTCTTGCTATATAGCTCAGACTAGCCTTGTGTCACCAAACCCAAGTCCTAATAATATTTATTCACTTACTTATTTACTTATGGTGCTGGGGATCAGCACATTACCCATAATAAGCACCTGCTCTATTGCTGACCTATGTCCCCAGATTACATGCGTAATCACTTAACTTCTATGTCACCAAGATATATATGCATGTTATGTGTTTACAAAAATATGAGTGTATGTATGTGATTCTTCACTCATCTCCACGGCTATTAGCTCTTATTTTTAAAGCAGTATAAATCCAGAACACAAAAGAAAGGAAGCAAGCAAAGCAGAGAGAAAGAGAAAGAAAGAAAGAGAGAGAGAGAGAGAGAAAGAGAGAGAGGGATGGAGGGAGGGAGGGAGGAAGGAAGGAAGGAAGGAAAGAAGGAAAGAAGAAAGGAAGGGGGAGGGAGGGAGGAAAGGAGGGAGGAAGAAATAGAAAAGAAAGAAGGAAAGAAGGAAGGAAGAATGAAAGAAAAAAGGATGGAAGGAATAGGAAAGGAAGAAGGAAGAAACATAAAAGGAAAGAAGGAAGGAAGAAATAAAGAAGAAAAGAAAGAATGAATGAAAGACGAAAAGAAAGAAGATAGATAACTACAAAACACAGAATCAAGGAAAGAGACACTTGGGCTACAAAGACACAAGAGCCCAATTTGCAACTAACGCTCCCTTTCCCTAATTATTGGTTGAAAAAAAATTGCCAGCAATCTGCATTTCCATCTGAAACACAAAACGGTTTTAATATCAACTGAAATTCCTATCTGGCAATGATGTGGCTCAAGTAAGAGGCAAAAAACTTCCAGAAAACTCAGGGACACCACACAGCAGTCTCTGAGAATGAAACAAGCATTACTAAGCTGAGCTGGCCATCCTATAGAGGAATTAACCAAGGACAAATCTTACCTCAATCAAAATCTTGCTAATGTACAGAAGTAGGATTGTGAGATAATTTCAACTCACTTGGTGTCTAAATTATCTAAATTCTGAGATAATTTTTAAAGTGCTTCATTTCCTCTTCTTGGCAAATACTTTTAGGCTAAAAGTATCATTCAGGTACTAGAAAATCATGCCAAGAAAGTGTATCAGGTAAAAAAAATCCCATGTAGAATATTTTTAGCAACATCAATAATTAAAATGACAAGAGTAGTGCATAAGCATCATCAGAACTTCTCTGAACCATCAAGTGAGGTTCGAGTACTTATGGAAGGGTATCTAAGACCAAAACCTGGGCCAAAATATACTGATTTTTTTCTCAATAGAGAGGTCATTCAGTCCTGCTTATCTCATTAAACTGTAATACTTTTACTGTCTGATTCATGTTTGATTTAGGGAGATGCTAGGCCTTAAGCTGTTTGTACCGAGTGCTTCTCTAATGCACCTCGGATGCTTTGTTTTAAGTTATTTTACCATAAATATTTGTTAGAAGAATTGCTGGATAAATAGTAGAAATCAATCATGAAAAATTATACTATACCTCAATAACTGCCAGTCCAAATGCTACTCCAATAATGATGATGATATATTTTTCAACTGCATCTTTAATCAAAGAAATACATGTCTGTAAAGAAAAAATATACACAAAAGTGTTATCTTTAGGATGACATGGTCCCAAAAGAATTGTATTTATTACCTGACTTATGAAATGGTAACCTCTCTGTACAACACCTTAATAATGACAATAAAAGTATATTAAAAGTGTTACCTTTACTAAAATTCTGATCTTATATTAAAGCTTTTGTTCAATTTGGTTGATTTCTTGAGTATGACAAAAACAGACTCAACACAAAAGAATAGGCTGAGTCCTTCTACTCCTTGTTTTATCCTTGTTCTAAAAGTTCATCACCACTGTGTCTTCTCTATATAGTAAAAAAGCATCGGAGGAACTCAGCTACTTAACAGCTTAATCTAGAATCTTTAATTATAAATAATAATGTGTTTTTCACCAATATCTTACATTTAAGAAGCAAAATATTGCTTTGGTTACCTAATTACTGAAGCTATGGGTTGATCATTGTAAATACATTTCTCACCAAGATAGCTAAAACTTATCATTTCTATAATTTAAAAATATTTAAACAATAATTTAATTCTAGACCTCATGCGTGGTACATGAGGGCTCTGGATTATACAAATTACACATTTTAGAGTTGATATCACTTTGACTATGGATTTTTTCTCAGGTTTATAATCCATAGGAGAGAGGCCCTAGTTTTAGATAATTACATTCTAAATTTTCATTTTTCAAGGACTTTTCAAAACCTTTTCCTAATATTTATTGGAGTTACCTTTACCTTTAAAAGAAGTAAATCATTGTGTCTGTCATTATGTTATTACTTGGGATAGGAAAAACTATTTAGAAAGATGCTTCTCTACCAGATTTTTAAAAATTTATACAATCTAGCATGCAATTCCAATTTCAAAACATTTCAAACCAATTCAAAAGATTCCAACAATTATAAACTGCAAGGTTAATTTTTAAAATAAAACAAATACTAGCCAATATGATAGTGCTATTGTTTATAATACCACAGACTATATTACCCTGTGAGAGTCATTTATGTGTAAGAGGCTGACAAATGTGTCTACATGCTAGATAAAAATAAAAGGTCTCTGTAAGATCAAGTCTTTTCCTTCATTCCTTGATATAATGAATTTCTCATTCACATCTGAGCCAAAGTAGTAAACATTTAAGATGATCGTGTTATTTATAGTTCACTATGAGATTAATGATTTTATCTACTGTCACATTTGTTATTTTTGAGTGATTTTCTCTCCTGTTACTTTTTATCTTGGCTGAAGAGAGAGGAAAAAATGTGAATTATGACCTCTCCTAATCTTTTATTTTTTCAGACTTCTTGCAAAGAGCACTGTAGATGAAAGCACTTTATGAATTTATGGCCTTTCTTTTAGGTAACATGGCAGCTAGCAGTCTAGATTCAGCTGAATTATGTATGTATTTGCTGGGAGTAGCTTTTCTTAAGAGGTTTTTCAGATTTTATCTTGAGAAAGACACTTTTAAATTGAAACCTTAATAGGAGATTATTTGCAAATGATTTGCCAATTTCCTCATTATCCTAAGTAGAAATTACATGCCTTTGAACTATGTTTATTTCACTTCTATCTTTTGTTTTGATTAAGTTAGATAGGCATAAGGGGAGTAGGGAAGAATATAAAGTGTAAGAATAGAACTTTTCTAGTGATACTGTTTTGACAGTAAAATAACACGTCATCACTGAAGTCTAGAAAATAATTTCTAGCCCATGAGTTATTTTAAATATTAGTGATAGCAATGCTTCAGAACAGTCTTTTCAGTTCTGATAAGATCAATGACAAAGTGATTAGCAGGAAGAAATTTTCCCTCAGATGTTTTATGTATTAAACTTAGTAGCATAGCAGTTTCTAAACCAAAGCAATGCCTGACCTAAACTAATCATTAAGATTATAGAAATCAATTCATTATTGTAATAGCTTTTATGTGTCCCTCTCTAACTAAATTATAATCTCCTGAAGGATCTAGAAGTTTGTCTGATTCAAACAGGGAATGATAGAGTCAGAGTAGGCACTAAAGAATAATAGCAAATAAATGAAACACTAATGGCAGTTGTCATTTTGAGATATTTCTTCCAGGCAGAAGCCCAAATATCCAATCCTCCATAAGGACATATTCTGAGCTTCAAAGACTTCGTTAGATGGGGACTTAAGAAGTGTGTCTACATGAAGAAATGTTCAACATCCCTAGCCATAAAAGAAATGCAAATCAAAACAACATTGAGATATCACCTCACTCCAGTTAGAACAGCAAAAATCAAGAACTCTAACAACAACAGATGCTGGAGGGGATGTGGACAGAAAGGAACCTTACTTCATTGTTGGTGGGAATGTAAACTTGTTCAACCACTTTGGAAAGCAGTATGGAGGTTCCTCAAAAGACTTCACATAGATCTCCCCTATGATCCAGCAATCCCACTTTTGGGCATTTACCCAAATGTTTACAAACAAGACCACACTAAAGCTACCAGCACAACTATGTTTATTGCAGCATTATTTACCATAGCTAAGATATGGAACCAACCCAGATGCCCCTCAGTAGATGAATGGATCAAGAAAATGTGGTATATATACACAATGGAATTCTATGCCTCCATCAGAAAGAATGACATTTCCCCATTTGTTAGGAAATGGAAAGGTTTGGAAAAAATTGTATTAAGTGAAGTAAGCCAGGCCCAAAGAAGCATAGGTCCCATGGTTTCCCTTATTTGCAATATCTAGTATAGGTATGAGTCAAGCGGAAAAGGTCAGATAATGTGATGTTAGGAAAATGAACCCTTAAATATGTATTTTAATGTTTTCGTTTCTTTCATGCATGTGTTTCTAACGCATTCATAAGATTATTTCTTTGTTGCTTTGTATGTCCCTCCCCCACAGTGTAACCCCCACTTTCACTATATTTGATGTCAGTATAACATGTGGAGGAGATGGGGACAAAAAAGTCGTTTAAGGATTCAGGTGGACCTGTTGCAACAATGAGAAGTACAAAATGTCATGTCAAAACCAGCTTTACAATGTCGGTGTGGGGGGGGGAGGGGGGTATAATTGGGTGGGGGGAGGGGGGTAAAATTGGGTGGGGGGAGGGGGGAGGCGGGGAAGGGAAGTGAAGGGTAAACAAAGGAGGAGGCTGCAATGCTTGGTAAGAAATGTATGCATTATCCTGCCCATGTAATTGTAGCCCCTCTGTACAGTATGTTCTCAAATGAAATAAAATACAATTAAAAAAAAAAAAAAAGAAGTGTGTCTACTCCATCAAAACATCACCAGTAATTCACTAGATTGAAGTTGCCTAATTACTTTTCTCCATTCACTATTTTATCATCAGCCCTGTGAGTGCAGACATTGAACTCTATTCAAGGATATATCTCTAGTGGTTGAGAGAGGCCATATAAGAGGTGATCAATAAATATTTGATGAAGTAATCAAAAACAGAAATAAGAGAAGTACACATTGATATCCAGAAGTTACAAAAATGTGACATCTACAACATGTAAAAAGATAAGATTTGTCTTTTATTTATATTAACTTTAAATAGCCAAAGCTCTTTCTCTATTGCAACAAAACTGGGTAAACAGCCATATTTAACATCACCTAGACTCTAGGTCTCTGAATGGCAAGCCCTTTCTTTTCACATATATTTTATGTATTCTTTTATGATATTTTTAGTATCTTTAAGTAGTTGTACAAAGAGATTTATCATTCAACATGTCAGTTTATGAGCACAATGCATCTTGATCAATATAACTGCTTTCTTTTATCATTCTCCATATGCATCCCATCTCCATCCAACTCTCAGTATTCCTAGTTTCATAGGCTAGGCACTGAATACTATGACTACATCTTCCCCTTCGTCATCTCTTTATTTGCATATTTTCTCTCCTTGACCTCCTCCACACACATCTCAAGGACCAGCTTCTCGGTATTAATTTTGTTAGACTGTGAGTTAGTTGGTTGTTCTGAGAAGTGACAACATATTTTTGAAAGGAGAAACTTTATTAAAAAAAAAGTGAATATATTAGCTTCTAGAACTAATGTTAAAATAGAAAAAATATAGAGAAGAACGATCAAAGTCACCAAAGACAGTACAAAATAAACTTCCATGTTAATTTGTACTTGACTTTGTACTTCATATAGAAAATTATTTTCACTTATTAAAAAGGATGAACCAATGGCTCAAAGGGTGAGCAGTGATACTCACAAGATACTATGTTGGAAATGAACTTTATAACTTGAGGGGGAAGGAAGTCAGGGGAGGGGAATTGAAATGAAATGTACTTAGTACCTTTTTTATGTAACTATAACCCCTCTGTACATCATCTTTACAATAAAAAATAAAAAGTTGGGTTCACATGATAGCAAACTCAGAAGAAAGGAAGTACTTTCATTATTTAATATCTATTTATCTTTTTTAGCTGGACTTTTTTCTTCTTGAGTAATGTCTATCATGTTCATATCATGATTCCCATTTTACTTGCTGCATTTTAATTTTTTGTACATCCATTGTGAAAACAACAGAACCACGTGTTATTCTGAGATTTACTTCTCACCTGTTTGTAAACGTATTTTCCTTCATAAATTGTACAAGTATCAGTTGACGTATTTGGACATTCACATGAGGAAGAAATTTGTTGAAAATTATTTCCCCAGTCAGCAGCTCCATTGATCAAACCACAGCATTGAAGCTATTTGGTAGAAATAAGAATGGAAAGAAGGCTTAAAACATTATTAATATACTGAATTACATTCTTCTAAATGTCATTATGAAAATGTTTCATATGCTAAGACATAATGTAAATGACCTCACCCACTTCTTTGAACAGAGTAGCAATAACAAAGGAATTTTGTCACTTTAATGATGAAGAAAAAATTGGGCTCAATTGCAAAAATCTGAGAAAACTGAAAACAACAAACAAAACCTTACATGGAAAATTTAATGGCAAAAGCAAGAGCAGAGTCAGATGTATTTGTTTGGGATTTTAGCAAAGAAGTTGCCAGAGAGTTCATTAGAACTGTTGCTCAGAAGAGATAACAAGTTTTAAAGATAAAATTCCCATCCCACAGTCAGGGGTCACTTTTAGTGGAAAGAAGGAAAAGGGTTGAGAGCCATTTCACAGACCAAAAAGAAAGCTTCTGTGACCTTGCTTGGGATTGAATTTTCCTGGTTATGTTAAAAATAGCAAGTAAAACGAAGGATGGAGCGCTTAGAAAAATGTCAGGAATAAACTGAAACACTGCCAAACACTAAAGAATAGGGGAAGAGGCCTTGTTGCCATTTTTGAGGATGTAAAACAAGGAAGTGATAAGCCAAATGACTCAAGGCATGTGGCACACAATATTATTAGATGGAAGTGAGAAAAGTCATTCTCCCACATCCCACATCTTGCTCCTAAATACTCTTAAGTAGGGAAAAGACTCTTCATGCAGAAATGGTAGGAAATAATTGTGAAGAAAACAAAACCAGTACTTCAGGCCTTGATGCATTAAAATGCCAGAATACTGAAAGAACTTTAGCTTCATGGCTGAATGGTCATGTAAATTATGTTATTCAAACTTCGGGTGCCATGGTTTCTTCATCTCTAAAATACAGATAGTAACAGCTGCTAGTAGTAGAAATGAGAGACTCATGGGAAGGAAGGAAGAGTTTAACTCAGAGTCTGATTTACAGAAAGCTCTTGATAATATGCATTAGCAGCTATAATTTTGTTTTTGTTGTTCACTTGTTGTTATTCTATTATGTTTTCACATGAACATGATCTTTTCATTGTTACCCATGATTTGTGTAAAGCCACAGTTAGTATCTGTTCAACACTAGTTATAAAGTCTAGGCTAGATAACAGAATGTATTTCGAAGTTTGTACAGAATGGATTTAAACTAACAAATTCAGCTTAGGCAAATATAAAGTCTTGAGCTTTGGCCTAAAGACTGAATTTTACAAAAAACTGTTTTTAAAAAAAAACAATAAAATTCAAATAATGATATAAATCTCTCTGTCCCTCTCTCTTTCTTACTTTCTCTCTCACACACATACATAAAAATCAGTTCATTATTGTAATACATAATATACATCTTGATATAATTTACATAAAGATTGCTAAAGAGGCATAGAAACATAAAAGAGAAGTGATAGGAAAACTAAAGTTTATCAACGTATCTGTTCTCTACATTAGCAGTAGGAGAAATTAGGAAATTGCTCAAATCTGTCAAAAGATTATAACAGCTGGATGAAAAAGACTTTACATGGAGAATGTATAAAACACCTCCAAATAAATATTTATCACCAAAAATGCAAAAGGGACACATTCTAACATATGTTAACAGGGAATATGTGTGGAAATTCATTAAAATCTGAAGAGAAAACAAAACCACTCAGTATCTTCAATTTTTGTCCTGTGTCCTTGTGCTCTAGATAACCAGCATTTAGAATAAGATCCTTCCTCAAAAAAAAAAAATATATAATGGAAGGAAGGAAAGAAAGGAGGGAGGGAGAGAGGAAGGGAGGGAAGGAGGCAGGGAGGGAGGAAACAAGGAAAGAAAGGAGGAAAGTTAAGGAGGAAAGTTAAGAAAGGAGGAAAGTTGTTGCTTTGTATGTCCCTCCCCCACAGTGTAACCCCCGCTTTCACTATATTTGATGTCAGTATAACATGTGGAGGAGATGGGGACAAACAAGTCGTTTAAGGATTCAGGTGGACCTGTTGCAACAATGAGAAGTACAAAATGTCATGTCAAAACCAGCTTTACAATGTCGGTGTGGGGGGGGGTGGGAGGGGGGTATAATTGGGTGGGGGGAGGGGGGAGGCTGGGAAGGGAGGTGAAGGGTAAACAAAGGAGGAGGCTGCAATGCTTGGTAAGAAATGTATGCAATATCCTGCCCATTTAATTGTAGCCCCTCTGTACAGTATGTTCTCAAATAAAATAAAATCATATTAAAAAAAAAAAAAGAAAAAAAAGAAAAATAAATGTAAATTTATAAGGAACTTCAGGCATAGAACTAAGAACATATCAAGGGAAGAGGAGGAGGAGGAGGGGAAAGGGGAGGGGGGGGAGGGGGGGAGGAGGGGGAGGGGGAGGAGGAGGAGGGGGGAGGAGGAGGAGGAGGAGGAGGAGGAGGAGGAGGAGGAGGAGGAGGAGGAGGAGGAGGAGGAGGAGGAGGAGGAGGAGGAGGAGGAGGAGGAGGAGGAGGAGGAGGAGGAGGAGGAGGAGGAGGAATCATCATTATTTAGTATAACTCATATTTAGCAGTGAGACTTTAAATCCCAGGAACAATGTGCAGCAAATGTGACTCTGGACCTAACCCAGAACCCCAGTGATTATCTCTATTCCTTTTGTCCTAGGTCAGTTTATTGGAGAAGATAAAGGATGCTTGATACATCCTGTTTATAATCCAGGAGAGGAGGTAATCTAAGGATGCTGCTCCAGGGAAAATAGGAAGAGTTCAAAACACAGAGGAAGTTAAATGGGACTGACCCATATCAGGCTTTGGTTCTTGGAAATAATGCTTTAAGCAGAATTTCCATAAGTTGGAATCTATCCAAATAGAAACTGATGAATGTTCTGGGAAAAAATAAATAAAATGTCATCTGATAAATAGCTGAAGAAACTAAGGATGTTTCCACTTGAAAAACAAACCTTGAGGGGTCAAATGACAGCCATTTTTTAAAAGAACAAGCTGCCACATGTAAATGTATCTATAGACTTTGTGTTTCTTCAAAATCCAAAATAAGTTAGAATTAAATTGCTTAAATTTTGATAGGTTTTATTTCAAATGAGGAAAGAACCTATCAGTCATAAGACTTGTATATAAATGAGATGGGAAAAATTGGTAAACTTTCAAATCTTCAATATTTCAGTGGTGAAAACCATGAATACAACTTTGAAGAATTCCAAGTTAAGCTAGATGACCTATAAAATATAAAATCCAGGCACCTCTAAGAATCTGAGAAAGTCCATGATGTGCCAGAACAAAATAGTGCATGTGGTTTACTATGAAGCAAATTCTGAATAAGAGGTTTGGTGAAGAGGTGCTCCACAATATAATTATTTAAGTCAAGCTTTAGAGTACAGTATTCATTGAGAGTACACTCTAAGGATGGGAAACAATGGCTGCATGACAAAAAGACAACATTGCTCAAAGAACCTTGAATAGACAAACCTGGCTTCCAATAGTATTTCCCTTAGGGAACAGTGCCTAGTAATGTTTAAAAGATTGAGTAGGGGTCTTACTGAAGAATACCTTCACTGTCTCCTCACGCTTTGATTTAACTCTAAAGAAAAAAATATAGTGAAGAAAGAAGGGAAAGGGGGAAGAGAAGGGAGAGGTGAAGGAGGAAGGGGAAGGGGAGGAGGGAAGAGAGGGGAAAGGAGGAAGGTGGAAAGAAAGAGGAGGAGGAGGTTGTTCTCATGAAAAAAAATAATAATCTAGGGACTGGGAAGGTGGCTCAGTGGTAGAGCACTAGCCTTGAGCTGAAGAGCTGAGGGACAGTGCCCAGGCCCAGAGTTCAGGCCCCACGACCGGACCCCCCCAAAAATATATAATAATCTAGTCAGTTAGATCTGTATTCAAATTCCAACCTCATCACTGGTTCATTGTCATACTTCTCAAAATCCCAAGCCTTGTCTTTATAATAAAGTTTCTGAGGTTATTACCATCTATTACGAGTTGAATATGGTTTAGGTATGTTTTCCCCAGTTCCTTGTGCTGGAAATTTTGTTCCCTATGTAGTGGTTGGTATTGAAGAACTTTTAAGAAGTAGGGCATTTTGGAAGATAATTAGGTGAATGAGGTTTCATCTACATGAATAGATTATTATTATGTTAAGTAGTGTTGGTAGTAGGGGAGGAGTTTTACAGAAATGAGTTAGTTTCTGAAAGAATGTATTCCCACCATTGTTCTTACTACCCAGGACCCTCCCTGGTACAGTGCAGCTGCTGACGACATGCTTTTGAATCTTCAGAGCAGTGAACTGAATCAATCTGTTTCCTCATAAAGTACTCAGCCTCAATATTTTATTATAGCAATGCAAAACAAGCTAGAGCATACTGCGTAGGGATGTTGTGAATTTTAAACGAGCCACCCAATGTAAAAACTTGGTGAGAAGGCGAGAGAGAGGGAAAGGTAAAGAGAAAGAAAATGAGACAGCGACTCCTCAACAAACTGCTTTTATATAGTAAATTCTATATTAGAACAATTAGCTCTTTGGCCCAATTAAAATTTAATTTGATCTGATCTAAATATCTTCAGATTATAATTAGGAAATTGAAACACATTAAAATTATTTAGTTTTCCTTATTGCGTTGTGACATCAAAATCTGCAAAAAATGGATAGAGTTGCTCATTCCTTATGGAATTAAACGAAAGAATTAGGTTCAGTTCCCCAATTGACCAATAAATTCTAATTACCTCTTTCTGAAACGAACTCACTGCTTCCCGGAATTCTTTGCCATCCTCCCCTGATTCACTCAAAAGCTTTACATCTCTGTGGAGTGTTTCATTCAGCATTCGAACAGACTGAAAATTGAAAGCAAGGTTAAATCATTCACACCAGAAGGTAGTATTTCCATGTCTTAGGCTGTCCCCAAAAGTATGAAATATCATTTGTGTACATACCTCAGATTTGAAAGCAGCTCCTAGGATACCTGCTGCTATCTGCAGAAGCAGGATCAGGAGCAAGCTTATGAAAAACTAGAAGAAAAAAAAGGAGAGTATGTTATCTTCAATGCAACAGCAGTAGACATTTTGGCATTAACTTCCCTTTATGGTCTGGATTGTCCTATAGTAAAAGCATTAACCACAATTCTTATGCATCCCACCCTGTGTAACAAACTGCAGATTTGAGTTCCATTGTCACTAAGAAGCATTTGCCTCATATACTGATTAAGGAAAATAGTGCCAGTAAAACTTTACTGATTAGGACTAATTTGAATTTATCTAGTATTAAAGGGAGATAAGTTGGAAACATACATGAATGTGATGAATATTATATTATATATTCTAATCTAAACCAAAATAAGACAAATCTAAGTAAGCTGTATTAGCTTCTATAATCAAACCTTTGAACAGAAGTCAATGTCCCTTCAATTTTAGGTGTCTTTTGATTGAAATTGGGGCAGGAAATAGTCCTCCAGAATTGAAATCTGAGTAGGAATAGGTTGGAGGGAAGAGTGATGAATGGGGTGACACTGATCAAGATGGATTACACTACTGAACTGACATGTTGGATTTGGGGGGAATGGAGTTTTGTCTGGAAAACCCACCAGGAGAAGCATACAGCGGCTTTCCTTCACAGCACCACAGCATCCCAGGAAACCCAGAATCATGATGATAGCACCCACAGCAATGAGGATATTCACGGCAACAAAGGGGTCGCCGCTAGAGTCCTCAGGAGTGAAGACCTGGAAATTAAAAAGAGATTAATGATGTAACATTCCTTTTCTTCATATTAAATTTCTTATTCTATAGGTATCTCTTAAGTGCCTACTATGGGACAGGCCCTGTTCTATAACCGTGAAACACTTCCCTGATCTCAGAACAAAGTCACCAATCACATAGCAGGCACACAAGAGAAGGCTTATTACTTCTAGATTACAAATGTGAGTATATCTGAGAACCCATGCTCTAACTTTAAATTCGTGAATTCCAAGAAAAAAGTCAACCTTTATACCTAACGCTTATCTGATAGTACCACATGACAATGAAATTGTCATTGCAAAAGCTTTCTATTCCTGACACAGTACAAAGTAGGAAGCTGGTAGAAATGCAAGATTTTTAAAGTAGTTTTTTTTTTCTTTTTTTTTTTTTTCGGTCGTGGGGCTTGAACTCTGGGCCTGGGCGCTGTCCCTCAGCTCTTCAGCTCAAGGCGAGTGCTCTACCACTTGAGCTACAGCACCACTTCCGGTTTTCTGGTGGTTTATTGGAAATAGGAGTCTCACGGTCTCTCCTGCCCAGGCTGGCTTTGAACCGCGATCCTCAGATCTCAGCCTCCTGAGTAGCTAGGATTACAGGCGTGAGCCACCAGTGCCAGGCTCAGTAGTTTTTTTTTTTAAAATCAAACTTCTGGGTATGGCATTTGATTCCAATTATCCTAAGAAAACGCTTTTCTTGTTTATGACTTGAAGAATAAACTGTATTTAATTAATTGCATGAAGATATATTCACAGTTCAGATTTTTATTGTTTATATATATATATATGTATATGTATATATATTACCTAAATATCCTGAAACCACCCTGGGGTTAGGCACACAGTGAGTAGATAATAATTGTTCCTGCTTGGCTTTGAAGGATGTTTTTTTGTGCTTATTTGTAACTTCTAAATGTTCTAAAATGACCTGGTATAAAATTTGTAAAAGAAATATATGAAGATTATGCTTTTTTGGAAGAGGCTTAATATCTTTTAAAGCTGTTTAGAAAGCCTAAAAGGAAAGTTACTTTCACTTTTCTTGATGTGATTTTACAGTCAAACTGTTTGTATTTGTACCTAATGTAGCACTATAGAACATGTGCTATATGATAATGTAATTATTTTTAACTTGGGGGTAAAATGCCCAAATTCTTCAAATCACTCATAGATATAACATGGATAACCTCATAACCATTATGGTGAGCTAAAAAAGCCATATTTTAAAGGGCAAACACGATGATGTATATAAAGTTCAAGAACAGGCAAATGTTCAGTGATAAAAATCAAAGCAGTGTTTGCCTTTGGGCAAAACAGGAAGGAAGGCAGGACTTGACTGTACAGGGACAGAGGAAGTTTTATCTTAATAATAATGCTTTGCATCTTGGCAAAAAAAAATACAGTTCCTGATATTTCATATCAAGTCTCTTTTCTCATTCCCAGAAGGAGCAGTCCTCAAAAAACTCTTTATTCTGTTTGCCTGTTAAGTAATGGGATATGGAAAAAAACATCCCAAGGTCTTTTATTCAGTGCTTCTCCAAACAACCTAAATACCTTCATAATACTACCTACCCTCATTCTCCCACTCTCCCTCCATACAGGGGCAGGTAAAGAATAAGCACTTGTAAAAAAAATAAATTAAATTAAAGCAAAACATTCCCCCCCCCCAAAAAAAGAATAAGCACGTGTGCCTGCTATACAAGCTCTGTCTATGGAGCTGGCGCTACGCAGGTGCTACTTCCTCTGTTCATTCAGAAACACTATCCAGAACCTTACAGCCTGTAGATCACCTCTTAATTAATTAATTAGTCGAATTAATGCCACTATAAATAATCTTTCTCCTTTAAAGGCATTTTTAAATCCTCTCCTAGCCTAGGAGAAACCTTTATTCAACAATCAATAGGAAGAAATAAGCTGAAATTACTAGTCTTCAAATAAAGATCCATATTCTTCTCAGAGTCCTAGTAGAGTTTGTAACTCTAGGACAGGCAGGTACACTCAGCCCAGTTTCTCATTTATGAAAGGAAAGTGGGTCAGGTCTGTAAATTCTAAAGTTTCCTTTGTCTCCAAGGGTGTGTGCTTACAGATAATGTTTCAATTTGCATGTTTTGAAAGCTTGGTTCTAGTCTATGTATTTTTGTTTGGGGGATTCTTAAAAAAACCATTTGATGAAGATGGAAGGTAGGAAATAATAGTGTCAATAGGCATGACATTAGAGGGTCTGAAGATGTGGCCAAAAAGCACTTGGTTAATTATAGAATTGGTTAATTCTATAGACTCATCGGTAAATATTAAAAAATCCCCTAACACATCACTAGCTGGGTTATAAGAAATTAAAATAGATATCTCAGAGCTGGAAATAATAGAACAAATGCCTCTGAAGACTGAGTAGTCCAGCTAGCACCTGGGCAGGTACTTTTGTGAGACTGTACCAGACAGTGAGTAAGTATGAGTCATTGAGCCAAGTCCCGCTCAACAAATGTCTATTCTTATTGAAGACTAAAATGGACATTTGAGTTCAGATGTTTGTTCCAGCAGAGACAGAGAAGACATTCAAAAGCTGTCTTGGGTAAACACTGAGTCTATGTGTATCTTAAGATGAGGGGAGATGGAGAAACTTAGGTTGCATGGTTTCCTTCATTTGTGGTACCACTAAATCTAGAAGTAAATACACTGGATGGTAAAAGAAAAATAATACACTGGGATATGAAGAATTATACAGAACACTGGGCATTCACCCACAGTGATACAAAAGGAGGATATTCTTAGGAAAGGAATCCAAAGGAGTAACACCTATGTGCCTCTGATAATATAAAATAATATTTATCGAAATGAACTCCAGATAATGGAAACGAAAGGGTTTGTTCTCTGTTGATGCTTTTGTTTTCCTTTCCTTTTGTCTTGTTTGTTCATTTATCTGTTTGGGGGAGTATAAGGGGTTCACAGAAATGGGGAGACAAATGGTGAACAAATGCAACAGTGGTACTCACTAGACACTATGTTGAAAATGAACTATACAACTTTTGAGTAGGGATGGGATGGAAAAACTGGGAGTGAGGGAAGGGGTAACATTGTTCATTATTCAAAAGGAACTGTACTCTTTATCTGACATATATAACTATAACTCCTCTGTACATTACCTTTATAATAATAAAATTTCATGAAGAAAAAAAAGATGGGGGGATTTCTAAAAAGGAGTTCTGGGTTTGAAGGTTGAAGACTCAAAGATCCTCTGTGGATTAGAAAGAATCTCCAGGAAATGATGGTTGCCCTTGTATTTCGCCTCATGGCAGTTTATACTAAGAGAGTCTCACTAAGACACTATTGAAGAAAGAAATGTCACCTCGGCATCATCCTTCTTTTCTGTGTTTAGTCTCATATTTTCCGTGGTAAAGCTGTTACTTAAGTTCTAATAATAAAATTTAGCTCTTTGTTTTTTGCCACCAACTTCAAATAAATATAAATCAAGCCAAATTCATATAAGGCAGCCTGGCTAAGAATATCTGGCATATTCTGACTTTTGTTTTGGATAATCAGCTGACAGCTGATTAAAAAAGATGCTGTCTAGTTCCACTTCCCCCTCCCCCCAGCTATGGAGCCTGCTCAAAAATGACGGTGGGGTCTACACCCTCCGTCCTGTCAGGATGCTTCAAAGCTTTATGAAAAATGTCTGGTCCCCCTGAAACCCTACTACACCCAGGTTTACCAGAAGATCTGGGTAGGGATGGGGTTGATGGCTTCATCGTGTATAGGATCAGGAGTGCTGATAAAAAGAAGTAAGGCTTTAAAAGGTTCCACTCCTGCGCCTTCTCATGGCCATCATTAGCTCCTCTACACCAGGGGAAACGCCAGTCTGCCTGCACATTTGAGCACACTTTGTTAGATGGAACAGGGAACATCGCTGTATAGATACTTGTAGGAGACCACTTCTTATGTGGCATGAATAAAATGTGTCTGTGAGATGCAAAAAAATAAAAACGGTGCTCTTTTAAGCTTATTCATGACAAACACTGAGGAGGAAGAAAAGATTCACCAGAAATAAAATAATGAAATAAAATGCAGGTTAAACCCACATCTTAAAAAGACTGTTAATCTTTGTGCTTAATTATAAGCCATAGTCAGCCATATAGCCGTATGCACATTGTCATATACCATCCTCCTCAGGCTCAAACGTCACATCTCTAGGCCATCAGGCAGCCAATTTCATTTATCAGTTTAAATATCAAATAATATTCTAATGAACTGGAGTTTATTATCTACTATTTGCCACACCTGTCCCCTCCCAGTTTCTCACCATGGTGAGTCAGTCCTAGAATGAGGAAACAACCAATTGTCCCTATGATTCTCTGGCCTCTCCAGGGACACAAAGAAAGTTGAGAGGGGCAAGGGTGGAGAGATACTCATTTTCAGAAAAGCAAACCTCTTCAAGAAAGGAAAGAGAACAGACATTAATTTGTTTATAATCTTTCTTTCCACTAGGTGGTATCAAAATGCAGCTAGCATTATTTACCATAGCTAAGATATGGAACCAACCCAGATGCCCCTCAGTAGATAAATGGATCAAGAAAATGTGGTATATATACACAATGGAATTCTATGCCTCCATCAGAAAGAATGACATTGCCCCATTTGTTAGGAAATGGAAAGGCTTGGAAAAAATTATATTAAGTGAAGTAAGCCAAGCCCAAAGAAACATAGGTCCCATGGTTTCCCTTATTTGCAATAGCTAGTATATGTATGAGTCAAACAGAAAAGGTCAGATAATGTGATGTTAGGAAAATGAACCCTTAGATATGTATTTAAATGTTTTTTTCTTTCATGCATGTGTTTCTAACGCATTTATAAGATTAGTTCTTTGTTGCTTTGTATGTCCCTCCCCCACAGTATAACCCCTGCTTTCACTATATTTAATGTCGGTATAATCTGTGGAGGAGAAGGGAAAAACAAGTCGTTTAAGGATACAGGTGGACCCGTTGCAACAATGAGAAGTACAAGCTGTCATGTCGAAAATGAACTTTACAACTTTGGTGGGGAGGGGAGGACTGGTGGGGAGTGGGGGGAGGCTGGGAAGGTATGTGAAGGGTAAACAAAGGAGGAGGCTGCAATGATTGATAAGAAATGTACTCATTATCTTGCCCATGTAACTATAACCCCTCTGTACAGTATGTTCAAAAAAAATTTAAAAATGCAGCTAGCTATACAATGATGTAGTACAGGTTAATAGAATTGGATTGTCTTCCTCGCTCGCTTAATATTGTCTTTATAATATTTAAATAGCAATCAAGATTCTTCTTGAGAGAGGAAAGGTTATGGCAATACATGTGATCCTGTGGAGAGTTCCATCAACTAAGAGTAAATGGGCTGCTCTGCATAAAGTCAAGAACAATAACATTCTAGTGGAGAGAAAGGTACGAGAGAGAGAGAGAGAGAGAGAGAGAGAGAGAGAGAGAGAGACAGAGAGACAGAGAGACAGAGAGACAGAGTGTCAGAGTCAGAGACAGAGACAGAGACACAGAGCGACAGGGAGAGACATAGACAAAGAAGGAAGGAAGGGAGGGAAGTAAGAAGGAAGGGAAGAAAGGAAAGAAGGAAGGAAGGAAGGAAGGAAAGGATTAGAAGAAGAAAAGAAGCTAGGTGATAGTGTCAGGCTATTACTCAACATGTTGAGCAATTAATCAACCCATTGAGGAACAACCCTCCCCACCCCACACACACACACATCTCTTTCCCTTCCTTCTATATTTGTGAGAGCAAGTTAGCATCATAGAATTAGCATCATGTGGAGTTCCAAGGCTGGGTTCTATTAAGTAAACTTCTTCCAAACCTACTAAGGACTCTGCTTGGACATGTAAAGGTGTTTGGTGATGAGTGGAGGTGAGTGGAGGTTTGTTAATCTGACATAGGCAGTAAGTTGTATATCCCCAGCTCCTTCCTTCAATGCCATTTATTTCAAATAAACACCAACTCTCTTTCCTCTTTGTTGCCATTAGAACCCATATTCATATTCTTTTGTCCAACAGAACTTCCATCTATCTACATTCCTTTTGGACCAATCAAGATAGCACAGGTGATCTATAGTCTCAAGCCAGACATCAGGCTAGCCTGAAATAGTGAAGGAGAGAAATTACTACTTCAGCTCTTTCTGATTTCTGCTTTTATTGAAATATTACTAGTTTTCAAACACTACTTCCTCTTATTCTCCAGGATTATTTCATATCCAGCACAGTGCCAAACACATAATAAGAAATTTGATTCACTGAATTATAAACTCATATACCAGTACAAATCATTTACACTAAGAAGTTAAGAAAATGTTGTAGAAATTATTATAATTTTATTGTCATATTATTATAAGAATTGAACTTATTTTGGCACAGAATAGTTCACATTATTTCTGTATTTACCTCTTTTGTATTTTTGCTTACTCGTAACCATATTGATATTCCCAGGATCAAGCAACCACATATCTGCAGGTAAAAAATAAAGATTGTTTAGAGTACAGCTAAAATTGATTAAAACACTAATTCCACATAATAACGCATTCTATCTGCTTGCAACGTTTTATCAATAACTATGCAATTACATCTGATAGATATATATGATACATGTTCAGTTATAATCACTGAGATGTTCCACACTCACTTGTAAGTTTAGAAAGAACGACTATTTCTCATCCACAATCCCTCTTCAGATCTATAGATAAGCTGTTGTCTCTAGTGGGTAGGAAATGTTCTTTTACATGATCTTATTCCAATCATTTGTTTTTATTAGTGACAACGTATACTTAGCATGTCCTTGCATTTGTCTCTAGGAAGCTATCTTATAAAGAAGGAAACAATAGACTAGTCACCAAATATTTAGTCAAGAGGAAATAGAAGTTAGGCTAGACAATGAACAGTAGGACATTTGAAAAAAATTGGAGTTAAACACAAAGGTACATATTAACCAATACTTTTTGAACCAAAATAAGCTCTTTTAAAAATAAGTTATTTCAGATAGTAAAGCTTATTTGGAGAAAAGGAACAATGGAGAACAGTTCTTTAAGTTTTAAATTCCTTTAATGACTTTACCAGATTATTTAATTTGGACCAAGGCCAACACATAAAACATGAAACACATTTTACTTTAGTGTAAGGAAAACTCTTGCCTTTCAAGATTTTTTAAAAGAAGATATAGATTGTGGCTTCAAAACAAATCAAAGATGCTTTATTATAGAGATATGTTGGGAGAAACTCAGGTAATATAGCAGATACAGAAGGCTATGGAGAACTTTCCAGATGTTTCTGCCCTTTCTGTGCTCTGACAAGGAAATGTCAGAGTCCTCCAAAACCCCAGTGACCTTGTAGTGTCCTTGTCATCATGCATGACTGAGACACAGGCTTGCAACCCCAGAAGCACTTTTCATAGTTTCTTACTAAGTTTGCAGTGGAAATAAAGTCAAAGGCTTTGTTAAGGCATATGGAGCACAATAAGTAGCCAAATGGCCACAGAATATGTGTTCTCTAAGAAAACTCTATGGCCATCTAGGTCTGAACTATCTAAATTCATTTTGAATAAGGAAATTAAATCCTGAGAGGTTATAGTTGCATCATGAAAATCCATGGCAACTTTTAACCAATCCACCCCCACTACATGCTTCAACTTCTACAAAACAATTGAAATCATTCTAAAATAATTGAACCCGAAAGCTTTTACCAGTCATGAAATACCATATGCAATTTAATTATCTTACACACTGGACATGAAGCTAAAACAACTCTGGAGTTGAAAATTCCTCTCCTCTACATTCCCCTCCTCTCAACTAAAACCTAATATCATTTGCAAATGGAGATAAAAGCTCATTTCAGCAGTTCTTTATTGATAAATTGGTGTGGGAGTATTTATGTCAAATAATAATGAGACCTTCTGGGATATTTTTCCCCTTAATTTTATACCAACTGAATATTTTTGTCATTTGATTTTCTTCCTGACATTTTCTCTTCCTTCTCCTTTCACAAATAAATTTAAACTTATTAAAAGCTGCCCTTACTTTTAGTTTTAAGTAAAAATTACATTAATTATCCTGGTAGGTGTAGTGATTATCATTCTTATTTGGTATTTATTAAACTGTCAAAGAGAAAACTTAATACTTAGAGAGTAAGAGTAGGATATTCTGTGAAACTTTAACTATTCGTATGTCACTATTTATTTCAGTTTTCCAGTGTTTTAGAAATTCAATCATACGTAAGTCTTATAAAATCTACCATATTTGCCCCTAAAATGAAAACTTTTAATCTTCCCACTACTGAACATTATCTATAAACATAAACAAAAGCTAGAGTGCTCATTTATTTCAGAAACTGGGAATATCTTTTCCAACTTCAATCTTCACAATGAGGCAAAATTATTTTACAGATCCTTACATGAACTGTCTTTTCCATCCCAATTTCTCTATTTTTTTCAAACATTTTGAAAATGAACAGAAGTGAATGTTTAAAATATATCATTCTTGTCTTACTAAAGAAAATCTTATATAAAGGTCATAGTCTTAACATCGTGAAATCAGTTTAAAAAGTGTTGACCAGTGTTACAAGAACAGTGGTTTTCTCTCAAGAGTGATCTTTCTAGAATCATGATTAGCACTAAATTGTTTTATCCCCATTGTCTGAAGATGGGCTAGCATATTGGTTCTCTGAGCTCTTCTACCAGTTTGGCTTTAAGGGTTGGTCCTCAAACTTTTTACACTAGAAGTGGAAAGTCAGAAGAAATATGATGCTGTTCTACTGCATTATGACAAGATTATGAAAGGAATGAGGTTCATATGTTGGTCCTCCAGGCCTTCAGTGAGTGGACACTGCAGAGCTGACTTCTGTTTTTCCTTTTCATTCTAGAGAATCACTGTGGTTTTCATGCAGCCCTCACAGGCAGTCTTCCTCAGATGGAATTAGTCTGAATTAGGATGCAATTAGTCTGAACCAGCATTCTGAGAAATTAGGTAATATTGGGTATTTATTCATGTGGTATGTGGTAGAATTGGGTCCCTAAAAGTTCTTACATACAAGTCCTAAATTCCAATTTGACTAATTTTGATGATGGGGTTTTTAGGAGATAATAAAATGAGGTCTTCAGGAAATCCAATAGGATTTGTGCCTTTTAAGAGACATAGATCTGTCTCTGCTTTCTTTAACATAACCAAGAAAGGGCCATGTCAGATTTTATAAGATGGCCAGAAGGATGACTTGTACCAGAAACTCAATTGACCAGCTGCCTGCTCTTCAGTTTTTTTCCCCTTCAAAACTGTAGTAGTTAGTAGTAGTAGCAGTAGTAGTAGTAGTAGCAACAATAACAACATCAACAACAATAATACAACAATAATTTTGTAGTTTAAACCACCCACTCTATAGGATTTTCTTCTTCTTTTTTTTTATTGTGAAAATACTGTACAGAGGGGTTATAATTACATGGGCAAGATAATGAGTACATTTCTTAGCAAGCATGGTTGCCTCCTCCTTTGTTTCCCCTCCCCATCCCTTCCCATCTCCTACCCACCCCCCCACCCCCAGGCCAAAGTTATAAAGTTCATTTTTCGACATAACAACTTGTACATCTCATTGTTGCAATGGGTCCACCTGTATTCCTATTTAAACGATTTATTTTCTTATCAAGCATTGTTGCCTCCTCCTTTGTTTCCCCTTCCCATCCCTTCCCATCTCTACCACCTCCCCCCACGATTTTCTTCTTATGGTAGCCCAACCAGATTAATATAGAGCAGAAGATGAAAATAATAAAGTGTGAGAAGAAAATGGAAAGACTATCCAGATTATAGATCAACAATAAAATGCTAATTTGTCCTCATCTCTGTTAATATGTTTTTAATCATCCCTGCTCCTTCCTTCCCAGCTTTGTCTTTTTTGTATGATTGTCAACTATATTGAGAAAGTACTGAAAATGAGAGAAAATTCATAATTCCATGCCAGTAGTAAGAGTGGGTAGTGAGCCATATTATTATTAGTCCAAATGAGCCAAGAGATAGGAAAGTCCTTGACCTGATTTCCATGGCAAACTTAACGAGAAACCATTAAAGTGCTGTTGGGGTTGCAGGCCTGTTTCTCAACTGTATATAACAGCAAGGATACTAAAAGGTCACTGGGGTGTTGGAGGGCTCAAACATTTCTTTGTCAGAGCACAGATCCCAAATGAATGATGGTTATTGCACGAGTGTTAAATATATAATACATGTATCTTTATGGCTGTCTTCATGTGCATTTCCAAATCTACTAAGTAAACAAAACATCCAGAACACTGCTATAAAGTCCAATCTTAAACAATTCTAAATTTTGGTGCAAAAATCTATCCTTTCTTTCTGACACAAATAGGGCCTAAGTAATCACTAAAATTTATGTACTTTTAGAAAATATGAAGAGAGCTACATGATCAGCGCTTTATCTGTTCTCTAATATTCTGTGAATTATAAAATGATGTAAGGTAAGGTATTTTCTTACCAGGTTCTTTTGAAGGCACAATTTTCATATAAGTACAGCATTATATTTGAAGAACCCAGGGCAAGAAAACAAACATTAGCACACAAACCATATGTCTCAAGCTATAACTTAAGATCATAAGCTCAGGGAACAAATGTGTTCTAATGTCCTCCTTTAACAAAGACATATGCTTAATGGCCTGAAGGACAAGTTTTGACTTAAAATTTTCAGGATCCTTGGATTTCCCTACCAGAAAAAGTGGTAAGGGAAGAGTCAATCCCAGGCTCATTTCACACTTCAGTTTAGGAATGAATGTAGATAGTTCAGCCTATAAACCCAAAATGTTTGCAACTCTCTCTCATTCCTAGAATTCAGCTCCCCAAATATATCCCTGGAAACAAGCTCATATAGTCCTTGGAAATAGGTCTGAGGCTATCTGTGGAGAGATTCAGGATCTCAAATGTCCAAAGTAGAGGCCAGCCTTAGGATAGGCATATTGTCTCTATTCCGCAGATTCCTTGTATCGTGAGGAGAGAGGAGGGTCAGAGTAACAGTAAAATTGTATTTAATTTTAGAAATCCATCATGTATAAAATATTACACAAGATTTTGATACTACTAAATCAAAAAACAAGGTAATGATTGGAGTCAAGTAAATAATACTTACTGGATTGTTGTTTTAAGTCCTTGGTTATATAGGCTTTCATAACATGCCTTAGCTTATCTCCATCACTGACCCTTCCTGGTAAAACTGTCATCCTTATTTTGCAAATGCAGAAAGTTAGGCCCAGAAAAGTCAATGGCCATAATCAAGGTCACAAAAAGTAGATTTAGGATTTGGGTCTCAGATGGTGTGAATTAACTTTTTCCCATTCCAACTCATTTATGGTAGTAGAAGAATCTTTTCCTTATCATAACTTTTGCTATCCTATTTATTCCTGTTTCAGAATGTATCACTGATCACTGTATTTACCACTATGTAGAGTAGTGCTATATTTTTATCCCATTAAAATGTGTGTACAATGTCTATTGAAATACTTTTCTTAAGTATGGGATGAAGAAGCAAATGTTTAATCTGAGCTCTCAATCACTGTAATTGTCTTAGTTCAACTAGTGTTAATTATATATGGCAGTCAACATTGTATTTACAAAGTTTACTCATTTCTATCTTTGTCTTGGGCATTTCATCAACTGAGAAAGTGAAATATAACTGTGCCCTATTGTTTTTCCC
Organism: Dipodomys merriami; assembly: GCF_024711535.1. Lineage (NCBI taxonomy): Eukaryota > Metazoa > Chordata > Mammalia > Rodentia > Heteromyidae > Dipodomys > Dipodomys merriami. The sequence goes on from NW_027202271.1 coordinate 30,965,626, forward strand.
ATACCCCATGTCCTATTATCTTTCATGTACCCCTTCCTCTGAATTAGGTCTGCAATCATTTCATTGCAGTCTATCAAAGCTAGAGGCCCAAACGACCACTAAGATGCAATGGTGACCATGAAAACATTGGCTTCTAGATGTACTCCATGTTCTAACTACCTTCTCCTCTCTTCAAGCTTCCTCCTGCATGGATTTCCTTCACTTGCTAATACAGCTGGCTTTCTGAACTACTTGGCTGCGTCTTACCTTGCCTCATGAGAGACTGGTAATACATACTAGCTCACTTTGCTTTTCCTCGTTAACAGCTGGCCTCTCACAGAAATGGAGGGACAAACGTTGAACAAATACATCAATGGTACTCACTGGAAACTATGTTGAAAATGAACTATATAACTTGTGGGTGGGCATGGGAGGGAAAATTTGGGAGTGCAAGGAAAGGAGTAACAATGTCAAACAATAAATGTACTCTTCTTATGTAACGGTAACCCCTCTGTACATCACCTCTATAATAACATTAAAAAACAAATTTTTATAAATAAAAATGGCCATTATTACACTGCATCTACCAGCTGCAGGCCCCAGGTTCCATGTTTATTCAAGCCCCTGTGAAACTCTACACATCTGTAATATTCCCAGGCATAACCTAGCTAAGAGATGCAGAAGTAACAGAGCATGTTTTATCTGTTTTTGACATAAATCTCAGGGAAATAAGGTTTTACCTACAACTTTTCAATAGAACTTTGAATTTTCTAATTTGTAGAAACCTCCAGCATGAATAATTTTCAGTTCACAATTTCCCCTGCAGTTAGTAATTCTAACAAATGGAAATCATGACCTATTTGTGTGGCCTGTCTCAAGGTCTCTCCCAAAGGAAACTGGTAACTTTTGACTAAATGATTGTATCTTAGAGATATTTCAACATCTGGATCTACTTTATAAAAGCTTAGTTTCACAAGTTATACCCAGAAAAAAATGCAATTGAAAACATAGCCACAAGGAAACCACATCAGTGGGACCGTTAAAATTTTACTAAGGTAAACATTAGGAATGTGACAAATTGCTAATTTCCTATGTAGGATCATAAAATTCCAGCTGAGAGCTCTGGGTGAGGGGAGATGGGAGAAGATAAATAAGAGCATTCCCTAGCCAGAAACTCCTATTGCTTAGACTTTTACTTAAAACATAGATGTCATGTATTGCCTTAGAAGTTAGCATTGGCCTTTACAACCACTGCTGTCACTGAAACTTCCTTTCAAGATCTGGTCTACAGAGATCATAATCCCACCATAGTGATGGGAAAACTTAAAGGTGTTTAGCACTATCTAACTGAAATCACCACACCAAAAAGATTTTGTGTTATGAGATAAGCAAAGAGATGATAATAACCATAAAATTCTCAGAGTTTCCCAGGAAAGCAGTGATAATGTCAGGGTGCAGCTTGATAGAGATCTTTCAGCTGACCTTGAACGCTAATATTAAATAGATAATCCTGACTCCGAGTAGGAATGAAGTATGTATGCTAATATGTATTACCTTTTATGAAATATGCTATGTGTGATATATGTACATATGTGTCCCTTTTTATACACACACAAAGTCAATAGTAATGAAACAATGCATCAGTACTTGAGAATTTTCTTCTTATTGAAAGTGTCCCAGATAATAAATGAAGAAAAATTGATAGAACTAAAATATCACTTGTTCAAACTCTAAATAAACTAAAAATGGATTACAATCTCTCAATGGAGTATAATCTCCCAAAGAAGTGATACTTCAAGAAACTCCTAATGGAATAAAATAACTTATGAAGTAGCTGTGCCAAAAAAGATAAAAATCTTAAATCTTATCAAACTTCCCAATGCAACTACTAACATACAGAGAATATAGGAGAACATGTTCTTTTTCAGGGGGATTTTTAAAAATTGTTATATAAAGGTGATGTACTGAGGGGTTGTCGTTTTGTAAGTCAGGCCATGAGTATATTTCCTTTGGACAATGTCACCTCTTCCTTTGTTCTCTCTCAGTTTTTCCCTCTTGTCTCTGCCCACAAGTTCAGTTCATTTTTAACATAGTTTCTACTGAGTTCCACTGCTGCATATGTTCACCCCATATCCCTCCATTGGAACATGTTCATTTATATCTTGGTTGTGTAAATAAAAAATTCAGACCATAGAAAATGTGCACACCACTGTGAAAAATTTCAAGGGGAGGGGAAGATGAAGTTGGAGTGAACATTTATAAATTAAAATTGACGCGAAATGAACCCCAAGATAAGGACTCAAATGTTTTTTCTTGCTTGCGATTGTTTCTAACATATTTATAAGAAGATTTCTTTGTTGCTTTGTATGTCCTTCCCCCATGGTGTAACTCCTGCTTTCACTGAATTTGATGTTGGTATAATTTGTGGAGGGGAAGGGAAAAAACAAATTGTTTAAATAGGGATACAGGTGGACCCATCGCAACAATGAGATGTACAAATCATTATGTCGAAAAATGAACTTTACGAATTTGGCGCGGGGGGTGGGGGGGGAGGAGAAAGGGAAGGGGGGAGGCATGGCGGGGGAGGGGAGGGGAGGAGGAGATGGGAAAGGATGGGAAGGGGAAACAAAGGAGGAGGCAACAATGCTTGATAAGAAATGCACTAATTACCTTGCCCATGTAATTATAACCCCTCTGTATGGTATTTTCACAATTTAAAAAAATCGTGAAAAAATAAATAAATGAAAATAAAAATAAAATAAAATAAAATTGACATATTGACATATTGTTTTATCAATCAGTAACTATGTGGACCATTTTTGGATCTCACTTCAAAGGGGAACATTTACAAGGCACTTTCAAATGGATACTTACACCTTGGATGATTATTTCATAATTAAATAAGGAATCTTTTTTTTTAATGTGATACTAAGGTTTGGAGATTTAGCTCAGTGGAAGAGCACTTATCTAGCAAGTGTAAGACCCTGAGTTCAGTCCTCAGCTCTGAAAAAAATGTGATGCTGATGCTATAATTACAGTTTTGAAAAATATTTTACCTTTCAAAGATATGTACTAAAATGTTTTCAGATTAAATGATATATGTGAGATTTGCTTCAAGATAATATAGGGTTGGGAAATGAATGGAAGTTTTGGTAGAGAAAGATTGACCATGACTGTGAGGGTTGAGTGATCAAGTGAATTGCCTAACTCTGTCTTCTTTTGTGTTTGTGTTTGCTGAAAGTACTGTATAATAATAAAAAATACACATTTCTTTATATTCTGTATCCAATGTCTTAAATATTTCAAAGAAAGAAATGTATCAGGACTGCTTAAAAATAAGTATATATTCTAGAGCTTTATCTACCATTTTCAAAAATGGCCCATTTTTTGGGTAACAGAGCAAGTATAAAGAATAAGCTTTATTATTTATTTATCTTTTTATTTATTTAACTTAGCAATATGTCATTTGTATTTATTATGGCTACTGATTATTCAATGTAAAGTTAATTTGCTACAATAAAACTATATGTGTGTCATTAAGTTTAATTAAGTCCACTATTAGTCTAGTAGGACAAAAATTTACCAACATATAGATACCAGCTATATATCAAGTTTCAAAAATAAAACAAGGATTCTTTTTTCTTTATAGTGCATAAGTTACTTTCCAATCCAGAACACAAAATATTGTTTTTTAATCTAGACATTTTTGAGCTACTTCTACTTTGTTTCCTTCCCCCACCCCCACCCCAATATCTGGCCTTGTGCTTGCTAGGCAAGCACTCATCACTTGAACCACACCCTCAATCCTTGTACAGTCCTGAATTGCACAACATATGCTAAGAAGGATAAGGGTGGTTTTCCAATATCTAATCCTGCACTTCTCACACCTTGTTTTTCCATTTTCAGCATTAGATGCCACTTCCCATTTATTGGCTATGTCTGCATCAATGAGTTTTTAAGAGAAATATAAGGTGCTAAATACAAACCCTCTTGATTACAACCGGGTTAATGACACCTCAAAAGACTGACTAGAAAATGTCAGCACAGACCCTCTAGTTTAATCTTCTAATTAAATAATCAAGTTTGTTGTGACCCCTTGTTTTTAGGTGGATGGTGGTTCTGAAAACAATCCTCTTGTTGCCATCCCACAGACCAGTAGTCCCCTGTTCTAAACTGATATGAAAAGGAATCAGCCAAGGGCCAGACTGCTTTTCCCCCAGATCTCTTAAACAGAGAACCCCCCTGGTTGATACACAACTAAGAATGATTGTCCTTCAATCAAAGGATATGATTTCCTCTCCATGATTGATTTTTGCCACAATATCAAAACATTTAGCAAATGTTTATCCTCACTGATCCTGAAGTACACTTTTTTGAGTCTCTGCCTTATTTTCAATTACTGAAATAACCAGAAAGAACAAACAAATCCAAAAAGGTAAATGGCTAGTACATTTCCTCCACACCTTATTTCTCTAGTAGAGTCTGTTCTTCTTTAGGATATTTATATCAAGATCTCTCTTCTTGCACAAAATTGATCATTAAAAGAAAAAGAAATCACTTACCCAGAACAAGAAGTTGAAGATAAACATAGAATATTTTATACAGCCACTCACACCTGCCATTTCCGAAAAGGGTCAGGAGTCTAGATGCCTTCAATGTAAACTATTCGTTACAGGTTTGTCCTGCAAATAAGCCCCGGGAGTAATTTTCCTGCACAGATTCGGAGCAGAAATAGAAAGTAAAAAGGTAGACAGGAAACTAAAGAAGCAAAGAAAAAAAAACAGTTATTGAAGTAGATAAAAATTTAACCCACACATTTAAATATCATAAAAGCTATCTTCAGGAAAGTACGTTGTTTTGCTTCTCATGGCTCCTAGGGCACTGGGCCAGGATATTTATGATCCGTTCTCAAAACCTGCCTCCTCTAAAGTAAACAGATATCAAGTTAAGGGAGTGGCTGGAGTGGCGCTGGGACCTAGGGGAGAATGGCACAGGGAGATTGGTGGTTGGACTTCAGAAACCACAGCCTGACTTTCCTGCCCTCTGTTTCCACGCAGGAAAATAAGGTTGTTTCACTCTGGGGTACAGGAGCATGGTGTCTATAGTTTTGCATTGCCTTTTATCAGGAATACCAAATTTCTGAATTCAATAAAGTGCACTTAAAAATCCGTAAAACCCTGAGGCTTAGACACAGAATCCTTTTATCATTAACCTCAGAACAGTAAAAGAACAATTACATGTACCTGCCTTCCAAAGCTTTGGGGGTTATTTTTGTTAGACATTTTTTTTTTCTTTCAAAACAATTGCATAAAGCTCCCAGGGTTGTAGAAGGTAGAAGGTTGTGGAAGGGAGAGGCAGCCTTGCCTGTCAAGGTAAGAGCATTTTGTTTTTAATCTTGATTTCTTTATGAGGGGAATTTTTTTTCCCCAGGAAGTCCCTCTGACTATCCCCATTGTCTTCCTTTTATAATGAGTTCCTTTTATGATAGCTTGGTTTGTTTTTAGGGAGGATACTCTATTTCCCTTGTTCTGATAGCTTATGTGTAGCAATAGCTCCAATCCACTAATTGTTTCTGGATTCTGGGTAGTTTTGCAAATAAGAAGGTCATCATGGGTCCATGATCATAGACTGGACAATTTATTTCTTGTGCTAGTGGAAGCCAGCTATCCCCAGGGAAAAGCAAAAATGCTCTGAGCAGGAAGTACGGGCTGCTTTGGGTAAACAACCTGGGTCATTCCTCTTTCCATATTTTGCTTTTCTCAAAAGGAACTCCTCTGCCCTTAAACAAAGAGCCGTATTCTTCAAAGGTTGTTTAGAAAGCAATTTAAAAAAATAATAAAAAAAGCTTTGTTAAATTCTGGATAACAAGCATGGACTTCTCCAAAAGAATATTTTTCTAATTTTTTGTTGATATACTATCCTACTCCCTAACTATGTATTTAATGTGCTATTGGTAATAACATTTGGTGTTAAAGAGCAAGTGTAGAATTATTTCCAAAAATAATGACTTCGTGCTTAAATCATCAGTAACATGAACAGTATTGTATGCTATTTCATCTAGAAAACAAATAATTTCACAACTTTCTTCTAAAGTATTATGGTATACATAATAATTCATGGCTCATTGAGGCTTAGACTGTATGACAAACCAAATAGATTCATGGGTCCCTCAAATGATTATTTGTCCTACAGAAATAAAGTGAAAAGATATGTAGATTTTAATGCTGCTCTCTTGACAAAGATGTAGAGTCTTTATTTCCTTTCTATTTGGAATAGATTTTCTGGTGGATCCTGAATCTCCTTTAAAAAAAAAAGTATAGTCTTCAATTACATCATTGTTTAACTCTGAAACTCAGGCAATGGATATGTTTTTACAGGAAAATGAGTGGATGTCATGGAACTCCTAGTCCAGTCTGAAGTTAAAATGACACAGCTCATCTCTCTAATTTCCTTTCCCACTAAATGTTAAAAAAAAAAATCACAATACATGTCCAAACTAAATACTGTCCTGTCTGTTAGCTTGTATTCTTTCTCTCTCACTTGCTGCACATTGCTCTTTACCCATAGCCTATCCACTCCCGAATTTCCTTCATCATCATTTCGTTCACCTTATCTTTGGCTATAGTTGTTTTTTTTTTTTTTTTTTAATTCAGCTCTTCGCTTTTAGTAGACTCACAGATTCATTTTCCTGCCACTCTCTTCTCCCAGCTGGGGCCCCACTAGAAATGAAGTCACAAGATTATCAGATGAGCAGATGAGTATTCTGCCCACCGGCCTCAACTACCAGTTGAGTTATGAAGTCTGAGTCATTTACCACCTGAGATCTTAAGGACGTGTCATAATTACCAGTGGTGGTGTTGGGCTGGGCTGGAAGTGTCAGTAAGAAATCTTAAGACTCAGTGAAAGACCAGGTCAGCAGGAGAGAGAGTGGAAACAACTACAACTGAGGAAAGAACAGAGAGAACGTCTCAATAAATTTAAAGTTTCCCTGCTGCTGCCTTCGTGCCAAATTGAGTGACGCACAGTGAAAGCATATGACAAAGCAGGACATGGATTCAGATCTGATTAATGGTGAAGGTTCTCCCTGAGGTCATTATCACTGAATTAAGTTTCAAGCAGGGTGGGGATGCTGGCAGGGAGAAAACAAAGAGATTCTTTCTGCTCAGGGACCAGGAATGGCCATGTATAGAATCATGAGATGCCCTAGATGAGATATGGCATTTTCTCTAGATCATCGAGCAATCCAGACCTGAATCTGAGACTTGTTAAGGTCTGACTGTGTACTCTAAAGTTCATATGTTAGAAACTTAACTCCCAATACAGCCATGCTGAGCAGTGAGATCTTCAGGTTAGGCAGACTTGGCAAATCCACAGAAAGTGGATTTGTTGTAAAAGTAAGTACATTTACTTCTCATATGCTCTCTCTCTCTTTCTCTTTCTGTCATGTACACATCTACATACATACAAGCACACATACACACATACATGAAGACTGTCCTGCCCTTCAGTCTTCTGCCATGGGATGATGCAGCCAGAACTCCCTCACCAGATTGAATCCCCATGACCTTGAATTTTCTAGCCTCTAGTACTGTGAGACATAAATCTCTGCTCTTTATACATTGCATAATCTCAGGTATTTCGTTACAACAGTACAAAGCAGATTAAGATAGAACTTGATCCAGAAAGCACAACTAGATGAGTAGTTCATATTTTTATAAGGCATTACCTTCCTCTGTATAAGATATACTCAAAAATCCATTCAATAGACTACGTGCCACATGCCAAGCACTTTACAGGTGTCAAAAACACAATAGCAATGTAAAAAACAAGGAAAAAAACTTCCATGCTGCTTATAATGAAGACGTAATTTTTTCTTTCTCTGTTTGCTTCTAAATCTCACAACATAAACTCAATGGAATAGCAAAATAATAATAATAATAAAGTAAATCTTCTGTTGTACTAGAAAGATTCTTTTCTTTCTCACATACTCTATTTTCATTCCCACTCTATATTACTTATATAGTTTATCATTAGAATACACCCAACAAACCACCTAGAATAAAAAAAAATAACTGTTGAAAACATTGTCTCCCTAAAAAGAATGTACCAGAAATCAAGCTTTCACAAAAGATACCTTTGGGTAATGAATTCAGTAAGTGGCGTAGTGAATGTGTTGCCAAGTTCTGACCAGCAGTTGAGCTAGAATCATCGCAGAGATCCAGTAGCCAAATCCTCCAGAGAAAACAATCAGGGCTTTTAGCATTCTTACCCTAAAGATTGCTGTGACTCGTCACCAGGGTCTTTCTTCTCAAGAGGGCCTTCTCTGTGCTCTACTGAGTCCCTTCTCCCTCTGCCATCAGTCTATCTCCAGATGCAAAATATGATTATTTACGAGGTTTCCATTTCCCAGACAATTGCAATTCAATCCTATTATGATCACAGTTTAATTTCATTTTAGGTACTTTTAAAATTCCTCAGTTGCACATGATTGACCTCTTAGTTTATTCTTATAGATTTACTAGCTGTTCTCTCAAAGGAAATCTTATTTTCTTTCTCTCCAAATTGGGATGCACGCCCATGTAGACTACAGTACTCAGCAAGAGAAGGGAGGATACAAAACAGGGCTTTGTAATCACCAGTCTGGGACCATTGAACAAGTCTTTCTATTAAATATTTGCCTGATTGTTTGCTTTAAAATGTAAAGTTTAAGTGCCAACTTGGCTTCTGTGAGTGTAATGAATTGGTCCTTTGTTTAGTGAGTTCACAGGTACACATTTGCCTCTAAATTAGATTAGGTCTTGAGTTAATAATGATAAAATAAGCCCATGGAGGACACCAATCTAGAATTTTAAAGTATGTAATAACAACAACAATAAGAATAAGAATAATAAATAGAATAGGCTGAGACTTTCAATGCTTGTCTCAAACAGCAGCTTCTCAAACTGAAGGAGCCAACAAAAGGTTACCCTGAATTCAACACAGTCATGTCCCATAATTGGTCAGAAATAATCACGGACATTTTATTCATTATACAAGTAAGGATCTCACAGGTGACTATTTCCAAATTAGAAAGATTAACGCAACACTGAGGGAAATCTCTTGTGTGGATATTTTCATTCCCAGGGAACAATAAAATAACAGGAAGTCATTGTAAAAAGTCATTAATGGGGAAATCCCAAATCTCCATTTTATACCTTTATAGGGAACAAAAAATGTATACCAAAATACACTGAGGCAGAAAATAATTCCTGCTGTGGTTTTACTGGATTTTTTCAAACCACAGAGGGTCTTATTTCAGGTTTTACTTGAGCGGTGAATACTGGATATTGTTTTTTTCTGAATGTAGGAAAAAGAGGGAAGAAATAGGTACCTCAGGAAACCTGTGGATGAGTACCTAAACCAGCCTTCCAAAAACAGGGATGGGCCGGGCGCTGGTGGCTCACGCCTGTAATCCTAGCTACTCAGGAGGCTGAGATCTGAGGATCGCGGTTCAAAGCCAGCCCGGGCAAGAAAGACCGTGAGACTCCTATCTCCAATAAACCACCAGAAAACCGGAAGTGGCGCTGTAGCTCAAGTGGTAGAGCGCTCGCCTTGAGCTGAAGAGCTGAGGGACAACGCCCAGGCCCAGAGTTCAAGCCCCAGGACCGACTAAAAAAATAAAAAAAAAATAAAAAAAAAAACAAAACAGGGATGGCGGCCTGGCTGCATTTTTCCCATCATCATCCTTTCCAAAGAATGGTCCACTCCAATTCAAGTACTCAAATCGAAGTCCATACTTTTAAGGATATAATATCTAACTCTTTAGGAATGGAATGCACCATTTCTTCTAGACCTCTCTTTTCATTCCTCTTTCTCATTTATGATCAAACTATCAATATATCCTTCTATAACTTTCTTGGTAATTCTCTTACTTCTTAACAGTGTGGTTAATTCAGAAAGTGCCTCTCCATAAGACCATCATGTCAGGAACTCAATTTTTTTTTTTTAATAAACTACTCTTGGGAGTCATCCAAGTGCCTGTGGGTAAACAGTGCTGGCGTTGTTTTGCTTTATACAGTCATGTTGATCTCTAATTTTGTCCAAATTAATCATTAAACCTTTAGAAAAACATTTCAAATGAGATGCCTCACTTCTGTGTCTCACATATTCTTTTATTTTATTCCTTACTTGTAGAAGGGACACAAATTGTCTCTACCTATCAATTCACTTATACCACATTCTTTCTTGAGGCTTCAGATAATCCAAACTCCCAGTGATCATTATTCTTCTTTCTCTTCACTTGCTTGAATGTGAAGAGGAATTGCTAAACCAGATGAACTGGCCCAGCCAATGTCCTCCAAAAGGAATCTACAAATATAGGAATATATTCCAGAATTTCTATTTACCAGCACAGAAACTCTTACCTAAGAAATACCAGCCAGAAACATCCAGTGCCTGGAGAATCACTATACTCCCAGCTAATCCCTCAAGGAGGTTTCAGGGAGGGAAATGGTTCAATAAAGCAATACTGTGTGCTGTAAAAGACTGTATCACACCCTAGCTTTTAACCTTCTAATGGATTCCCATCACTATTAGAATAAATCCCAACCCACATAAAATGGGCTCTTGGCTTACCTTGCCAAGCCCCCATCCCCATTTACCCCCTCTCTCTCTTCCCCTTTCCCCACTTTCTTGTTAGATTTGCCACCCAAATCTTCCCTGTCTGTAATCTTCTGCAGTCCTACATATTTCATCTTGATCTGTCATTGTATTGCACAATTGTTAATCTTCCTCTCCTTCTGGAACTTGAACTTCAAGTGGTCTAATGGCATTTTCTCTATTGTTTACTGCCATATCTCCAGGCCTGAAATAAAGGAGGCAGATCAATAACTATATCGCAAGTGAATAATGAAATACAAAATTACCTTAATATTCTTTTTTTATTGTGAAAATACTGTACAGAGGGGTTACAATTACATGGGCAAGATAGAGTACATTTCTTATCAAGCATTGTAGCCTCCTCCTTTGTTTCCCCTTCCCATCCCATCCTCCCCTCCCCCCCATCCAGCCCTCCTCCCCCCCCCACCAAAGATGTAAAGTTCATTTTTCGACATAACGACTTGTACCTCTCATTGTTGCAATGGGTCCACCTGTATTCCTATTTGAATGATTTGTTTTTTCCCTTCCCCTCCACAAATTATAACAACATCAAATACAGTGAAAGCAGGGGTTATACTGTGGGGGAGGGACATACAAAGCAACAAAGAAATAAATGCTACCAGCATGGCTATGTTTATTGCAGCCTTATTTACCATAGCTAAGATATGGAACCAACCCAGATGCCCCTCAGTAGATGAATGGACCAAGAAAATGTGGTATATATACACAATGGAATTCTATGCCTCCATCAGAAAGAATGACATTGCCCCATTTGTTAGGAGATGGAAAGACATGGAAAAAATTACATTAAGTGAAGTAAGCCAGGCCTAAAGAAACATAGGTCCCATGGTTTCTCTTATTTGCAACAACTAGTATAAGTCTGAGTCAAGCAGAAAAGGTCAGATAAGTTGATGTTAGGGAAATGAACCCTAAGATAAGTATTGAAATTTTTTTTTCTTTCATGCGATTGTTTCTAACACATTTATAAGGTTACCTTAATATTCTAATTTACTTTTAATAATAGTAAAGAACACGTTTGTGTTCACTACTGAATTCCGATTGTCTTAACAGAGCAAATGATTGACTATAATTAGCACTATGTGCTGGGATGGAGCATTGTAAGAGAAAACTAAGGCCTTTACTTCTTTCATGGACTATACATTTCATCAGCATGAAACCCGGGGAACTATGGAAGAAGCACCAGGAATCGGGATCCTATGTTACAAAGCACATGAGGGAACCACTTCCTGTTAGAAAGAACTCTGGGTCCGCCCGATGAGAAGGCATGGACCATGTCAAGACATAGGGATAGGAACATTCCTGAAAGTCAGCGATAACAGCATGAAGATCTAAGTTAGCACCATCTTGCTATACTGTAGGAGGACTGTCTAATTAGCATAAAAAAGTTACAAAGAGGCGCTGGGAAAGGGCTCAGTAGTAGAGTGCTTGCCTCGCATGCATGAGACCCTGGGTTCAATTCCTCAGCACCACATAAGCAGAAAAAGCCGGAAGTGGGGCTGAGGCTCAAGTGGTAGAGTGCTGGTCTACAGCTGAAGAGCTGGAGGACAGAGCCCAGGCCCAGAGTTCAGGCCCCACAATTGACACACACAAAAAAAAGTTACAAAGAGAGTAGTGTGAGATGAAGTTAGAAGGTGTTTTATTTTTTGGGGGGTGGGGGATGGGAGGAGCAAACCCTGTAGAGTACTATAAGCCAGGAAAAAGAGAGTGAACTTATGAGTTATTGGGAAGCCAGTTGCAGTGGTTCAAGCATGTAATTTCAGCTCTTGAAGAGATTAGGAAGATCACAGTTTGAGGCCAAGCAAAAAGTTAGCAAGACCCCTTTCAACAAACAAGCTAGGCATGATAATAGTCTTCCTAAATGCATCAACAAGATATGGGCAATATTTTTCATGTGGATGATCGTCAATAACCACTGAACTTCTGTTTTCATATTTCTCACTTTTCCAGAATGTTGTATGGTTGGAATTACAGAATATCAGACCTTCAGATTAGCTTTTTTCATTTAATGTGAGTTTAAGTTTCCACCATGTATCTTTGTGACTCAATAGCTCATTTCTTTTTAATGCTGAAAAATATTGTATCGTATGGATATGTCACAGTTGATCTGAGGCCATATTGATTTTTGAGGCCATCTTGATTTTTTCCAAGTTTTTAAGTATGAATAAAATTATTATGAATATTCATGATAGGATTTTACTATGGACTATGCTCATTTGATAAATATCAAAGAACACAAGAGCTACATTATATGGTAAGTGAATGTTCGACTATCTGCTAAGATGGCTATACTATTTTATATTCCTATCAGCAATAAAAAGTGTCTTGTTGCTCTATTTGATATTGGGTATGTATTTAGATTTTAGGGTTGCTTTACTGTGAAATCTAACATACGGTGTCATGCATCTTTTCCTACACTTAACTTGCCATATCTGTATCTCCTATTGTGAGTGTTTTTTCAATGCTTTAACAAGTTTTCAACTACATTTTTTTTAATTGCTGAGCTTTAAGAGTTCCTGTACATTTAGAAACAAGTCCTTTATCAGATACATGTGTAAGCACAAAGGAATTTCTCCTCCTTCTCTAAAGGCTTAAGTTTGCTGATAATAAGCTAAGAAGTATAAAAAGGTACACAAATTTACTTAGTGTGCATATGTGCATGCTAGTCATACAAAATATGAAACCCAAAGAAGAATCAGATGGCTGAAACTCAAATGTTCTCTTCATAAGAATAAAACAAATGGGGAATGATCAAACATTCTTGAAGAATTAGAATAAAAGCTTATAATGCTTGATTCCAAAATTGTACAGAAATATGAGAGAATTGTAGGGAACTTCTCCCGATAGAAACTTTCATCTCTCTTATTCCTGGTGAACTGCCAGAATAAATATTCCATTTTCATATATCTATTTACTTTTTAGGATGTTTGTAATAGTTCTCTATTACCTAAACAAAATATAAACTCCTTAGAAGTGCATCCAAGCTATTTAATGTCAATTTCCCAATATTCACTTCTAATCCCAGTCCCTAAAAATTTAGTCATATGTTTCATCCATATCAACTAATGCGAAGTGGGTTTTTTTTTTTGCCTTTTTCCTATTTAATGGCTTTGTATTTATATTCTTTCCACTCACACTGCCTCAAACATTCTTCCCATATCAATGACTTCATTGACAGCATCAGATCTATTTGTTAAAATGTTAGGCCAAATTGTACTTCTTGCATGAAGTATTTTTCCAAACAGATCTCTTCCTTGTCCTGAACTCCTACAGCACTTTTCCTTCTATGTTAGTTAACTTCACAATGCTGAGACAAAATGCCTGGAAATAATCCACTTAAACAAATAAAGGGTTCACAGTTTCAAAGATTCACAGTGCATGACCAGAGGGCTCCTTTGCTTGGGGCTATAGCAAGACAGAACACTGTGGCAGGAAACACAGGATAAAGCAGAGCTGCTCACTTCATGGAAACTAGAAGCAGAGAGAAAGACAGGGACAGAGAAGAGACAGAGACAGACAGGGAGAGGAAGGGGCAAGGGTCCTAATATTCTTGTCAAAAGCACATCCCATCTGTCCTAACTTCCTTCAACTAAGTCCCATCTACTTAGTTTCTCTCCCCTCCCAGTAGTACCGCAGGTTAGTGTGCAAGTCCCCAGTATGTGACTTTGGAGAGACATATAGGATCCAAACCATAACACTACCCATAATGTCACTTAAGCACTCTCTGTTGCACTTCATTGCCTGTGTGAATCTCTTTTCTCTGGCACACAATCAGCAAGGCCCTGTATTTCTTCCATATGTGTTTCTCATGACAAAAGCTATGTCTAACAAATACTGAGGAAATTAAAGAAAAAAGAAACGTCATGATTTTTAAGTTTTCCTAAGGAATTTCCAGCAGGTTAAAAAATGACTTTCAAAAAAATCATCTTTTATCAACAAACAGCTCTTTCCTACTCACCCATCTTTTGCATCATTACCATGGTTAGAGACCATTTTTTAGATCTTTAGATACTTCGGCACAAAAACCTACTGCTTTCTTTTATTAAACCTGCTGTGATATTGTAACCTAATGTGAAAGTAGCAAAGTAAAACCAAAGACTGCATTTTGGCTTGTCAACATCCCTCCTTTTTATCCCTTTTATCTGCAGGAAAATCCTTGTCCAACCTCCCCAACCCTTTGACATCCTTTGAATGCTTTCATGTTAGTATTGCTTGTCATGAAGTCACCTTGAACAATGAGCCCTCCCAAGAGGAGAGCAGGTTCTAATTAAGCTAACAGATAGCAGGGTGGAAACATTGACTATGGAGATCAAACTAACACAATATTTTCAAGAAGGAACGCTTCCCAACTGTTTTTCCTGAAACAGTGACATGCAAGGAAGCTCAGCTTGCAAAGGGGACAATTTGGCTCCATCAGAAAAGCTATGAGGTGAAGGGTGAAACAAAGGAGATGATGAGCTGCCCAGAAAGTATAAGCCAAAGGGTCTTGGCAAAAGCAAGAGCTTTGTCTTCCAGAGTCTGGTTGGAAAGTAACACTACTTCTTACCAGCTCAGAGAACTTTTCTCGGTTTAATAAATATTTAATGCCTCATAAAGTGCTTAGTATATAATAATCAATAGAGCAAATGTAATCTCAGCTTGGTGAATCTTACAGTCTAACAGGACATACATTAAAAAAAAAAACCAACGAATAAATTTGTACTTACAAGGTATGATGGGGGCCATAAAGGGAAAATACAATACATCAAGAAAGTCATGAGTTGTAATAACTGTAGTCTATAAAACTTCTTGTCAAAGGCAATGTTTTACTTTGCTTGAGAGCTGTGTCTTACCTAAGAGTTAGTCATACAAGTAGTGTTGGGGAATAATTAACCAGGGAGTGTAAAGGTATTTTACCTCATCCACAAAATGGGTACTGTTAAAGAGAGTTTACATATGAAGTCATTGATAAGACTGATACTTGGTAAAATGCTTAGTAATCCATGACTCATGTAACTACTATGGTTGTTTGACCTTATTCACATTGTAGCTAGCCTATGAAAAGCTCAGCATCATTGAACAATCATTTGACTAGATTCCTGCAAAATAACATCAGCATTTATATATTTACAGAAGGCAGGATATAGGATATTTAACTAAACTCTAAGAAAATTTTCACAATGAAGTCAGCTTCCTTTTCCTCTGTTAGCTTTGATTAATCTCTCATTTTGATTTCTGTATGGCAAAACCTTACTAATTCATGTTGATAATTAGGGATTTTACATTTGTTCTGTGAAACAAAAATGAATAATGTAATCAAAATATAAGAGGCAGAATGTTTAATTTAATTAAGGAAAGCTGTTGTTTCTAAGAGCTTCAACCATAACACTTGCATACATTAATATGTTGATTTAAAATGACTTAAATTTTGTCATGAAAGAAAAGCAAGTAAGATTTCATTTTGTAATATGACCTTGTAAACTTGTATTTCTTTTCAAAGTTTGT
Source organism: Dipodomys merriami (assembly GCF_024711535.1). Lineage (NCBI taxonomy): Eukaryota > Metazoa > Chordata > Mammalia > Rodentia > Heteromyidae > Dipodomys > Dipodomys merriami. Next base: position 30,981,745 of record NW_027202271.1, read on the forward strand.
CCTACATAAGTTTGGCTGCTAATTTAGGCTGATTCATTTCTTCAGTTAGTCCAAATTAGAGTTTTCTGTGTGGCCAGTCCAAAGTTGACCTGTATCCTTTAGAAAGTTTTGATAATTTATACTTTGCCATTTTCTAGAAAGTAGTGGACTTAGTGAAGGTAGACTCTTTCATGATTAAATGATTTTTGTGATATTTGTAATTTGATAAAGATTGAAAGGGTGTTCAAGATGTACTTTTTCCTTCCTTTATTATTCTGCCAAATCTTCCTTTCTATAATCCTCAAGACTAATTCTCACTTATCTGATTCCATATGCCCAGAGCTCCATAAGGGCTCCATATGATTCTCTACATACATACTTAACAAAAAATATGTCTTTGTTCTCTGCCTCATGGGAAGAGAGGAATTGTTAGAAGAGCTGTGCAATTTTACATAGACACTGAAAAACTCAGATCTTCCATTAGACAGGCGCTCCCAAATTTGGCCTCAAATGACCAGTGTGCTTTCTAAATCTTGAATGATTGTAATCTGAGTTTTAGGTTCAGCCATTCACACCAATATGTCAAATAAAGAGATAAATACTGGTAAAAGTTACAGAAAGGAAATTTATTACATAACACAGGCCCACTTCAGAAAGAGGCAAAATCAGCACTTTAGTCCATTTTGGGGGTACAGACATGATCTTTAGGTTTAAAGACAGGGATATTTAGGGCAGAGGGAGAGAAGTATGTGTAAGTATAAAACAGTCTTGGTCACAGAAATCATCATTTCCTGATCAGAAGACAGGTGTTGTTGTTATGAGCCAATTTCAACTGTTGTCACATAATGTTATGGGTCAGTCCTGTCCTTCCTGAATTCCAAAGTGGCTGCCAGGTAACTACAGAGAAAACAGTTCCAAGTGAAAACAAAATGGAGGCAGGAAGGCAAAGCTTGTATTGTGCTTTTAGTTATACATTGGACAATTGCAGGCCTAAATGAAGAATTGGTGCTTTTCAGCAAAAGCAGTTTCTAATTGCCTGTTATGTGATCATCTTATTGTCCTATAGGGAAAAATGTCTACACATTATCTCTAAACCTCGTCCTTTCCAAATGTCTAGGATCATCATTAGACGGGGCTTGGGCAATGTTAAAGGGATAACTTTTTTATTTTATTTTTATTTTTGAAGGTCATAGGGCCTGAACTCTGGGCCTGGGCACTGTCCCTCAGCTCTTCAGCTCAAGGCTAATGCCCTACCACTTGAGCTACAGCGCCACTTCCAGCTTTTTTTCTGCTTATGTGGTGCTGAGGAACTGAACCCAGGGCCTCATGCATGTGAGGCAAGCACTCTACCACTGAGCCAACTTCCCAGCCCAAAGGGATAAGTTTTTAAAGAAAGATAATACTATGATTATAGTGCAGCTCTCAGTTCAGCCTGTGTTAGTGATGTTATTTAATTCATTATTAATAAGATAATTGGGAAGAGGTTACAAAGTAAGTGAAAAGAGAATTCAAGGACAAATGGTAAGGTAAAATATTGGGGGCAGGGGAAGAAGGTGAAGATGTAGACAAAATTTCCCCTAACTCCATAGTAAGGAGAGAAATTAGTAAGGTTTCTATTAATTCAAGTCCATTTGCATGCCCCAAACAGTAATTAATATGCCTTACTATCAGTAATCTATAATTTACAGAGTTACAGAATAGCTTGATAGCCCAAAGCATAAAATGAGAATCAGATGATCTGGAAGGAATGGTTCTAATAATGTTAGGTTTTCTGTTGAAACACATTTTTTTCTGCAACATAAGTGATGCCTCTCCTTTGCACTGTCATTTTTAAACTTTTTCATTCACAGATATGTATTGATATATTTCTGTATCCCAAAGGGTTAATCTCTGGGGAATCAGGAGTGAACCATACATAGTCTCTATCCTCGAAAAGCACAGGGAAAGGTATACATGCAAACAAAGGAGGGCAAAAATGGCCAGTGTGGTTATAATAAAGGCTCCTACAGAGCAATGTAGGGGAAGAAATGTTTAATAACCAAAAATAAGTGCTTTTATACCTATCATTATTCTGAATGCTTTTTATAAAATTCATTTCTTTAAACCTCTTAGCTCCATATATGGGGACTAATTTCTGACCCCATTTTTCAGAAGAGAAAACTCAGGCACAAAGGATTTAAAGAAATGAATCCAAAACTCCCCAGCTCATAAGCAGGAGAGCCAGAATCTAGATAAAAAATGTGCTTCTACAGCCAATACACCTATCTTTGTGCTATAAAATTCTCCCACAGAGGAAGAAGGACTTAATCCTATAGTTGGGGAAAGGAAGAAGTGGGAGTGAGAAACTGCAGAGGACAGCTGAGTTGAATTATGAAACGTGACCCGGGACATCTGAAGGTTTCACAAAGACTATCCGAGACAGAAAGAAATAGAAAAGAGCTATATGGACCAAAAGTCCAACACCTGTATTGCCAGGCAGAAGCCAAGTTAGGAACAACTTCTAGGCCAATTAAAAATACTTATACACATGAAGAAGGGAGAAGTGACAATTTAAAGACAAGTAATGACATTGCTAAGATGCGTTGAACTCATTAACTGTTATGTTGATCAAAACATTAAAAAAGAAAGACAGAAGACACATAATGAGACCAGGAAGAAATAGAATTCAGGAGATCAGAGAATGAGCAAGTTACAAATCCTATGGAACAGAGATGTTTTCTCAGGTGATAGAACTGCTCAATTTCACACCACAGGTAGAAAAAAATACTGCTAAGGACCAAGTCCTAATTTCTCTTGCCAAAGCAGTTTCAGTGTTGTGTTATTACAGTAGGAAACATGTTTAAATGTCGGTGGGAATCTAAACAAGCAATTAACACCCTAGATTCTCCTACTCCTAACTATTCTAGAAGGAGTAGAAATGAATGGTCACACCACTGGAAGTTTGACTGAGGGCAGAATTCTCAAGAGGATTCTCTGAAAGTTGTATCAAAAGCACTCAGATTTCCACGACGGGCTCCTACTTTGACTGACAGGTATTACCTCTTCATGGAGGACTAAAAATATATAGTCTGCTGAAAATGAGTAAGATTGTTATACTAGAAGATACCAACACAGTTATGAACCATGAGAGATCCTGAATTCAGAGGAATTTAAAACCACTTTCCCCAAACTGTCCACAGAAACTGGTAATGAAAGTTCAATCTGGTAAGCAGGAGACTAGAAAACTCTTCACCAAGGACTCTAGCCATCCCAGGGAAAAGGAATGAAAAATACTGACATCAGGATTTCCTACAGAAAGAGCCCTAACAGCCCAAACATCTCTATATTTAGCCTACAGCATACATAGCAGAACCCCCGTCCCCCAGCCCACATTCTTGTAGAGTTTTCTATTGGTGCTTTTGTTACAACCTAAGATGATAAGTGGTAGAGAATCTTTAGACAACTAATGAAATCCCTGAGCATAAAAAGCAGAAAACAGAACAAGCAGCAAATAATGAATTATGCAAAGGGGTGAAAACCTCAAAATAATCATCAATATAGTCAGAGACAAATTTTATTACCCTTGAAATATGAGAGAAAGCTAAAAGTAAATAAAGAATAAGAAAGAGTTTTTGAAAAACTAAAAATATATTTACAGAAATGAAACACTTGGAAACTGTGTTTGAAGATACTAGGGAATTCTCCCACAAAGTAGAGCAAAATTCAGAGACGAGCAGAAAAATAATTAAAAGATTCAATGTCCTGCATTCAAATGGTAGCAGTATTAGAAATAATGAGGAGGGAAAATACAGGAACTAAAATCCTGTGGCATATTCTGATGCATCAGAATATAATAGACAAATATATGGCCTTGAAAAAGAGAGAGAAGGGCTGGGAAGGTGCCTTGCATGCATCAGGTTCTGGGTTCGATTCCTCAGCACCACATAAGCAAAAAGAAAGAAGCTGGAAGTGACGCTATGGCTCAAGTGGTAGAGTGCTAGCCTTGAGCTGAAGAGCTGAGGGACAATGCCCAGGCCCAGAGTTCAGGCCCCACCACCGTACCCAAAAAGAAAGAAAGAAAGAAAGAAAGAAAGAAAGAAAGAAAGAAAGAAAGAAAGAAAGAAAGAAAGAAAGAAAGAAAGAAAGAAAGAAAGAAAGAAAGAAAGAAGGAAAATGAGAGAGAAAATTAAATTAAACTATAAGCAAATTTAAGTCACATTCACAAAGAGAATGGCTTTGGATTTTTTCCAGATTTATTATATTCCAGATTATTATTTATTTTTATTTATTTGTTTGCTTATTAACTTTGGGTAGTTGTACAAAGGAGTTGACATTTAACAAGCAGTTTGTGAATACAATATACCTTGATCAATGTAATTCTCTTCAGCTTTCTTACCCATCTTTCCCCTACGTACCCCTTCCTTAACTCTACTTAATTTTGTATTGGATTCTTCTTTGCATATTCTCTCTATTCTCCACTTTGTTTACCCCTTTCTCCTTGACCCCACCCACCCTTTCCCTTTTGAGTATCCACTTCCTGGTGTTTTATTTTGCTGAACTTTGATTTTGGCTTTCTAAGGAATTACACTTTTTGAGCTCTCCCTTGAATCTGTTGTATTTCAGTTAATACATTTGTAACACTTGCATACCATCCAACTTATTTATTTACTTATGAGTGTTTAAAATAATTTAACAACAATTGAATATATTTGAGATAAGTAAAATTATAATAAGGTGTTAAATCTTTTTAGTTTTCTACACATGTAATCATTTTATCAGCAAAGAACATTTTACCCCTTCATTTCCAGTCTGTATGCTTTTTATGTCTTCTGCTCATATAATTGATCTCTTTGCTGTTTAAACAGAACTGGTGAGATTGACATCCCTGCCTTCTACTAGAACTTTTCTTATCAACTATGGTACTGGCTTTTCATAAATGGAATATGACTAGATCATTTCCTTCACTACTGATAATATGTCACATGATGTTATTGATTGTATATGATGGTGCTAGATAAGCAAGGAGCCAAAATATTATCTTTCTTTCACACACACACTCACACACACATACGCACACACATGCACGTGCACATGCATGTACACACTCACATGCACTCACATGTGCTCATGCATTCCAGGGTCCTTGAGCAACAAGTGTCTCCACTACTGCCATGACCCAGTGGCAAAAGAATGGGCAAGGGTCTTTCAGAAAGATAGACAGGACAGCTGATGTAAGTCCTTAACACTGACATCTCCAACAGACCTATAGACTTTAATCTAAATCCTGCCTCCTTCCTGGATAAACATCCTTCCTGGATTATTTTAAATATAACCATTTACAGTTGGCTAAGTAAATTAACTATGTATGTATATTTGGGTGCCAGAAACTATTTATATGGTATCAAATCTAACAATAACACTCTACGTTCATATTAATATTTTTGTTTTACAAAATAAAAAGGAAAACACAGTTCAGAGTACCTCAGTGGTATGCTTTTTTGAGCATACTGAAAGAACCAGGCCTAAGAGTTTAGAAGAAAGCAGTAACAGAATCATCTTCAGAAGCAAGCTTTGAATTCCATAGCTGGGGGTAATAGTGAGCAGCTGTATTCTCCCTCTCTGTTATTCTTGAATACAAGAGATTCTTTGCTAGGACCTTTTTGGGGATATTATTAATTTCTACATGATATGCATACATGGAATTATTTCTTCTATGATATGATTACATTATAGCTGCATTAGGAAGCCCTACATTTTCAACATTATTTGAAGAAACACAAAAGAGTACATTCTGATTTCTATGTGGTTTATATGCAACCACTGGTAGCATTGAAACCTAGCTCATTATTTTTTATGATTCAAGAACAGACCAAAGATGTTCACTGCACATCAGCATAAAATCATGCAACAACTATTCCTCCATAAGGCTGATGTTGTACAGCTCAAGGTCTAACAAGACCATATGGATGTTACAACCAGATGTGCCCAGGCCTTCTAAAAGACAAAAACATGTCTCTGAATGAGTTCTTTTCTTTTCTGCTAACAGTATATCAATCAGGAGTCTTTACCTTGTAATATTCGAAGGACAACGTTTCTTATGATGAACCGGAAAACAGTATTATTTCCCCTATCAAAAATTGGTGACACAAAAATCATCCTGACTTTGAGATGTGTTTATCTGTCTTCTTTTTTTCAATTTTATTTTAATTTTATTGTCAGGTGATGTACAGAGGGGTTACAGTTACATTAAGTAAGGTAGTGAGTACAGTTCTTGTGAAAACTGCCCTTGGAACCCCCCAAATATTAAACATTTTTTGAAAAATATTTAACACCTGAATGGTTTATTCATGAATTCTACTTTCCTTATGTTAGTATTCGACTAATGGAAGGACCACTGTTTGTTTATATCACTTAGCGCAGGCAGAAGGTCTGGTGGGGTACAACGATATTTTAGTATAAACTGTGTTCTTAGGATTTTAAAAAGAATCATTCAGCCAGTTACTTGTGGCTCATGCCAATAAACCTAACCACTCAGGGGCGTTAGGTCTGAAGATCATAGCTCAAAGCCACTCTAAGCAGATAAACCCAAGAGATTACCCACCAAAAAAAGCTGGACTTGAAGGTGTGGCTCAAATGGTAGTTAGTACACCAACCTTGAGCAAAGAAGTCAAGTGAGAGCATGAGGCCCTTTGTTCCAGCCTCAAACTGGCACCAAAAAAATAATAATCCTTTTTGTTACCAGAAGACCTCATCTTTACAGCCGTTTTAGATACAGACATCCCTCTACTTCCTGCTTCCTCACACACATTGCTCCCAATCAGGATCCCCCAGAGGTGTAGATTTGTAGAGCTAGAAGAGTCTACACAGGCAAAGAGTGACTTGATGGCTATAGCTTTTACTCGGGTTCACTTTCAGTGTTGTGCTTTGGGTGAGTGTGTACTTTGGATGTATAGAACATGTAGAGTCAGAAAATAGAGAATATTTTCACTGTCCTAAAAATCCTCTTCATCCCTACTCATTTCTTTTTTAAAGTTACATAAGGTCATTTTCCCTCTAAGGAACCCAGACATACTAAGGACTTCAAAAATAGCATTGTATCCCATGTGCACCATCTTGAAAGAGCTCCGTTCTTCAGCATGCTATTTTTTTCTATAAGGAAAATTGTAGAGCTTTAGTCTCATTTTGTTGGAAAAGAAAGAACGAATTTGCACACAGATGCCAGCTGTACCCATAGCAGTGTTTAACATATGAAATTGTTCCACACTCAAAATTATGTAAAGCATTCCAACTATGAGGCCATCACACCCAAGGGAAGTATACAAATTTAAAAGTCTCATCACTTGTGTGACTTTCTGGGACTTGTACTTTCCTCCCATTTCATGCTGCATCATGTGTTACTGTACCATCAAAGCCAACGGTTTGTTTCATTTAAAATCACTTCAATGAGCTTAGTGAGAACAGCTGCCCTGCAGGTCTCTCCCTTCACACTGGCACTTCTGAGCACTCTTTTCATTCTGTTTCCACTGCAAACCTGATCAGCTATATTGGAAAAAAAAATCAACCACTGGTCTCTAGTTTCTGTGTCCATAGATAATTATTATTTCCTCCAGGCATTTTTTTCCTCCCTTTTATAGGGAGAAAATTGGCATTGAGAGAGAAAGAGAGAGAGAGAGAGAGAGAGAGAGAGAGAGAGAGAGAGAGAGAGAGAGAGAGAGAGAGAGAGAGAGAGTGTTAAGGAAATGGGGAGGGAGAGAAGGAAGAAAGGGAGGGAGGGATGGAAGGAAGGAAGGAAGGAAAGAAGGAAGGAAGGAAGGAAGGAAGGAAGGAAGGAAGGAAGGAAGGAAGGGAGGGAGGGAGGGAGGGAGAAAGGAAGGGAGGGAAGGAAGGAAAGAAGGAAGGAAAAAGAAAGTAAAGAAGGGATATAGAAAGGGAAGGAGGAAGAAGTGAGGGAGAGAGGGAGGGTAGGAGGAAAGAAGAGTGGGGAATGTTTTATAAGAGCTTGTCCTTAGGGCGCTGGCCTTGAGCTGAAGAGCTGAGGGACAGCGCCCAGGCCCAGAGTTCAGGTCCCACGACCAGCCAAAAAAAAAAAAAAGAGCTTGTCCTTTTGTTTCAATTTTGGCATAATTTGTTGATATAACCGTTGTATTGTAACTGCCAAAAATAAACAATGCTTCTACAGAAGTAAAGGCAAAAGCTGAAGTATCCTTTTGCTCCCTCTGACTTTAGAATATTGTGGTGAATCTTGCATGCTTTCTGTCATGACTTCATTTGGCCAATATCTAAACACTCCCCAAGCTGGAAGGAGTGAATTAATCACCCTCATCTCTGCTGCCATTATATTAATAATCTGACTTCATTTCATTATGCTTAAAACTGGCTACCATTTAGCATGCTTTTTTCTTCAAGAAGCAAAAAAGAATAGACAAAGTCAAAGATCAGCTAAATAAAACATTCAAGCTGCTAAAATGAACACAAATGTATTTTGCAGTTGAATGCTCATCCATATATTGCACATAGAAACACCATTAATAAAGTAGAACTGCCAAGAATGTGTTCTAGAAATCAGTGAAAGGAACTGCTGGCACTAAAACTACATGCATTTTAGATGTATAGCATTCATCTTCTAATTCTCTTTAATTTCACACATCTGGTGTTCTTTTTTCCTATAAATTTCGATATATAAAAATACCAAGGACATAAGTATTGTATGGTTCTCTAACTACAACATGGTTATTTTGGAGTTGCTAAAGATGAGATTTTGCAAATATCTGACCCTTCGTTGGAACAATATACTGAGAAGAATAAAAATTCATCCCTAGGTGGTATAGTTATAAAAAAAACTGGCAATGCACAAACTTCAGTTCCAATAGCTACTATTGCCAACTTACCTTATAAATCATGGACAATAGAGAATACATGCATGCCACCTTGATCACAAATATGCTATCACCCATGCACATCTTACAGTGCCAAAGAGTCTATGAAAAAGGTTTGTAGAAGACATGGTGTTCACATCTGTAATCCACTTGTGTGGATGGGAATCTAAGAACAATAGACACATTGAATGCTCCTTCCAAGCTTCATCTAATAACAGCTGTAGCCTCTTAAACGAAAGAAATGGAAAAAGTCCCCTCCCCAAAGATCTTAATTTCATTATCCACTAATGAAGGAAGTGAATGTATTAGAACTAATTATCTAAATGCCTTTACATGCCTCCTTCAGGAATCTGAGTATAAGAAGAGCCCCAGTCTGGAATCAATAATAGAATTCTTCTTAATATCACATATAGGGCCTTTTCATTATTCTGCAGAATCATGAAATGAAGCAGTAGAATACCTGGTTTTTAGTCCTAAATTTCTCATTCAGTAGCTGGATAATGTTAAAAAGTTGGTTTAGTGTCTCTGGGCCCTTCATTTGTTCCTATTTTGCTAATGGATCAGAACTGTCTTGCTTTATTCTGTCTTGCATTATTCATAATGGTTTTCAAACTTGTTATTGAAATGTATAAAGGATAGAAAAACTAATAATGTCATTAACTCCCAGTTATGTCTCCATTCTTACTTCATTATTTCCATAAGGATACTAGTGACATACAACCATCACTAGGCAGCCCAGACAGCTTGGCAAAAGCACAAGCCAATATGAGCTTGATTGTTCAGTATTAATATCCACTGATGCAATTAATCAAGCTGGTGGAGCTTCCTGACAAAACAAATGCTTACAAGGGGAAAATAGCATGGATCTGTTTAACAATAATTTCCAGGCAGCTCTGCTAGTTGTTGCCAGATGAGTGACTAAACCAGGGTTCTGCAAACATTTTCTGCAAAAGACTAGATAATAAATATTCTTGACTTAGCAGGTCTTTGTTACAGCTCCTCAACTTTCCAATAAAACTTTCCTTATGGTCACTAATATTTGAATTTTCTCACGAGAGTTTTCACATGTTATGAAATAGAATTTTGTTTTGTGTTTTTAAATAAAGTAGCAAAAGGCTACAATTCCGGAAGTCAAATTATGAGTGCCATGCATCTTGATTAGTCCTCCATCTTTCCCTGTCACATCCCCATTGTAAGACCCTCTCCTGGATGGGGAACAGACTCCGCCCTCCTCGCAGCCAAGTCTCCACCCAGTATCTGCTGTTGCCTAGACAACTGGCACATCTGGAAGAGGTCACATCAGCATCCGATGAAGTCACATCTGGATTAGATGTGACCACACCTTTCCCCGCCCCTACCCTAGATAAGGCCTAGCCCAGGGCCAGATACTTTCTTTCCCAGCCGTGCGGAGTGCCAACCTGACCTGGTGCCAGCCATGAATAAACCTACCCCTTACCTGAATACCACGTGCGTGGTGTTGTTCTTACTCGCCATCCTCTTTGAAAACTTAAAACGCATAAGCAAAAATGGTTAAAAATGTAAAAATCATTCTTAGCCGTTGGACATCCAAAAGTAACTGTTGACCAAGATATTGCCTAAGGATGTTAAATGCATGTTAGAGAATTATAGAGGTTATTAATTTCAGCTCTCTTGAGGTTATATTCTGTGTTTATTAGTTGTCTTCAGCACCAATAACATTTTTAACCTTTTCAAATGTATATTGAATATGTTTATGGGTCAAGAACGCTGCACAAAATCTCAATACTTTGAGAGAAAAAGAAAACTCTCCCATATCCCTGTAAAAAAAAAAAAAAAGGCTCACAATACAGTGCTTTGAGTCCTTAAACCACAGGGCAGGTGCTCTGATCTCTGGTCCTGCTCTTGACACAGAACCATCATGAAACTAGAGGGTAGATAAAAGCAGGAGCCCATACATGACAAAGTAATACCACACCACTTGTAAATGCAGTGCAGTGTTCTCCTGTATTAAATGCACCATCAGTTGTCTCCTCCAAACTGTCTTGACAGGCTTGGAGGCCTACTGACTAGCATGGATGGTAATGTTTTAACATGAACCCTGAGTCCTGCCCTTTATCTGTTTTGGAAAATGCTAATATGGCTCTAAAATTAACTCAGTAAGTCACCAGTGTTAATTTTGATCAGGTTATTTTCTCAGTGCTTGGAACAAACAGAAACAGCAGGTGGAATTGAGGCTGATGGAACTTTCAAAGAAGAAAAAAGTCAGTATCAGGAAGGAAGCACCCAACTGGGCCAGTGACATAGCTCCTGCCATAGTATGAATGAATGATTGGCTGCCATTCATTCCACACCATATGGGGCTCCTGCTGAATTCAATATTCTAGAACCAAAGCCTTTACCGTGACAATGCTTATAAACTCAGAAACAAGAGGAGGGAAGCTTTTGTTTCTGGTTTCTACTACTAGTATTAGGTATGAGCAATTGAATGCTATTCTGAAAACCCAAGTTTTAACTGAAAAGTTCCCAAGTGTGCCTTCTCATTCAAAATAACTCATAATGAAGTCTATAATACAATGACATACTAGGCTGCCTTGCAGATTTTTTTCCACATTCGTAATCCAAATGGATTGGTTATTCAATATTAGTGTACTGGTTATAATTATTAATCAACCATAGGCAAGGAAAATAAATACATGAGGAATAATCCTAATTTGAGTTTGGCAAATTTTTCCTTACCATTTGCTTTACTAATATTTTGTGGTAGGAACAAAGCTTAAGAAACTCTCTGCAGAACATTCAGCTCATTAAAATACACATCCATTACCACGATGGCCACTAACAACGTTGAGAAGACAGATCAACCAGAAATGTCTAACACTGTTGAGAGTGTACCAGAGCTGAAATAAACTTGCCTCGGATGGTCCTGGATTTCAGCTGTTAAGTGTAGCCTCAGGTAACCACAGTTCACTCCCAGGCCTCATCTTCCTCACTAGCCTAGAAAGGGCAGGAATTCTTACCATTCTCTCAGGCATTCCAGACATGCCCTTTAAACAGGGCTCCAGACACTCTCAGGCTTTCAGAGAATGTCAGTCTCTTTTAAGAGACCCTGTTGTGATATTTTCTATATAAATGTCTTATGAAAAATAAATAAAACTCAAACATTGGCTTTCTACTTCACCAAGATTGCCACAGTGTCTTTCCCTGGAGCAAACAGAAAGGGAGGAACTGATTGAAGGATTATTATTGTTATTATTGTTATTCTAATGACCTATATTTGAATCCCATCATGTACTAATTATAGGACCCTGCAAGTGTTCTGAGTTTTTTTTGTTTGTTTTGCTTTTATTTTACTTCTTTGTATACTTTAATCCTATCTTTAAAATCAGAATAATAGTAGTACTTTACTCTTACAAATGACTACATATTTAAATTTTGATCAATATAGAACTAACTCAAAGAATATATCTATGGTGGTACCTCACTTAATAAAGAAAGTTCTGACACAGTACATTGCTTTTCTTAACCATCTTTTAGGGGAAAAATGCAAATGGTCATAATGTAACTTTATAACAGATATATATTTAACATTTTAAAATCAAGTAAATAACATTATCCTTTCCTAGAAGAACAAAATAAAACAAAAACAAACAACAATATAAAAAGCAATAAAAGAAACTCCAAACCAACAACCAAAAACAAAGAACAGTATTTACAACTAGAATGGGATTATTACTTAATAAGCTAATATATACTATTGTCTTCTCATAGCCATTGTAATATCCTTATTTAAAAAACTAACACAAAGTTTTTTGCCTATCATATCTTTAAATCAATAGTGTAACTTCATGTCTGTGTTATCCTAGCACTGAGAAAATAAAGTACCTAGTCTTTTCTTGAAATTCTAACAGACACCAGTCTATTGATTCCACTTATACACAAGGACTTCAATCTCAAAGGCAATGAGAGGCTTCACAGGTATTTTACACAAAGGTGAGTGAAATGGATTAATATCACCATAGTAACAAGTCAAAAGTGCTCAGCAAAAACACTAGAGAAAACAGCAGGTGGCAAAGGGCAATTCAGTGATTTATGTACTATCTCTCTCTCTCTCTCTCTCTCTCTCTCTCTCTCTCTCTCTCTCTCTCTCTCTCTCACACACACACACACACACACACACACACACACACACACACATCTGAGCAAATTCAAGAGATTTTACAGAACAGAACCTACAACGCTGTAATAACCAAGACCATTATTGAGAGTAAAAGGACAGGCCTATGAAGAGAACCTCACTGATTCTGTTACTTAATACTACCATGTGTATAATTGACCTACTTGGATATTTTCTCTAAAAGTATCTTACACTCAAGGCTAGATCAACTGTGCTATAATGAGAGAAAACAACTAGTGTGACTAACACATTCCACGATCACATGTTAATTGCTTAACTCCTGTCAACCAATATGTAGACCCCTGACCCAACCTACCACTTTTTCCAAACCAATTTTCACTGTTATCTGAATCCCTTTCACTGATATCTAATCCTCTTTCAAGGCTATATTAACTTACCATAGTATCAACTATTACTCACCAATCATCACAAACTTGCTTTTTGAGGGGAAAATATACAAAGCCTCGATTCAGAGAATAATCCACATGGATAGAAAGGACATTTCAGAAGGGAGAACTCAACAAGAAAGAGCTCCATTGCCATGGATTGTCAACAGGCAGTAAGCAAAAGGATCCACATGTTTTCTTTATTCTGTGAGGCCATGGATTTGGGGCTGCATCATTTTAGTATCATCTTTTCAGAATGATGAGCTGAGCTAGGGAGAGCTACTCAGTTATGAATCTGCATCATTTGTCAAACATTTTTTAATTCAGAAACCATCTTAAATGTACCTCTTTGAATGCAAAAATCAAGTAATCCTATGCACAAAATAAATCCTAGGATGGAATTCATCGGTCCTTTCTCTCATTAATTGGGTCTTTTCATTTGCTAGGAATGCACTGGATACTATCATTACAAAGCTGAACCATACAAAAAATATCTCTGTCTAGAAGTGCAGTTAGAATGTGAACAAGCTTAAGACAGGAATCAAAAGTATTTCAGTGGCTCATAGCCAGACTGGCTACCTTTAGATCCTAGGTGTGCCATTTATAGGACTGGGCTTTAGACATTGCTTAACCTTTCTGTTTTATCATTTATAAAATGAAGTGCTAATGATTATATCTACCCTTATGAGGCAGCTGGAAGAATTAAATTAGTTAATGTAGATTAAGTATTTCTAAAAGATTTTGATGCCTACTAAAGCTTGGCCTAAATACTGCTATACACAGGATGCACTAAGTTTAAAGACAGAAGGGTTGCATGGAAAAAGGCCAGGGAAGGCCTCCCCAAAGAGATGCTAAGCCAAGCACTGAAGGAATAGGAATTAATTAGGTACATGTAGCAGACTTTATGTCCAGAGGCCATAAGAAAACATGTTATATTTTAGAAAGCTAAGTGAGAGGATGAGATCTATCAAACTAGACTTGGAATCATGTGACGCTTTCATATTTAAATTGTTTGGTTGCAGATAACAGGACCATAATTTTTCCAGCTTCATTGAAAGAGAAGAGGTAAAAAAAAGAAGGCTATCTGTGGAAAGTATGCAAACACATATATAGAACCAAAGAAAACATTGAATAAACATGACTTTAAGAGTCCAGGGAAGCAGCAAAAAAAAAATGGAAGTAGATAATCTCGGACCTGAATCGGCGATACGTAACTAACAGAATCTAAAATTTCTGCCTGAAATAAATTACCTCCAGGTACCTATCAATTTTGAGGTATCTGTCAATTTTAAGGTGCCTCAAATTGAAATTTTCAGGAGAAAAATCAGTCAAAGTCAGCCAGGGAAAGGGATGACAACTTGACTAACTGAGCTTGAAGCTTACATGTTTTGTAGTCTGGCTAATTCCATCAAAGTACCATCACTTGTGAGGCTCCAAGAAGAAGGAAGGATGGATATTCCACAGGAAAATGAGACCAAGAGTCTTAGTTGCTCTGCCAAGGAATTTGGGCATCATCCTGAAAGCAGATAGAAGCCAATGGATGATTTTAAGGATGGAGATGAACAACATTTATATTCTCTGTAGGAACATAATATTCTCAGGAAACTATAACAAATAAGATCATAAAGTGAGCATCATATTGTTATGTGTGCATGTTGTGATATATAAATAATACATAAAATTCTCATCATATTTATTGATGAGAAACATCATGAATATTTAAAAAAACTGGAAATTACTCTGTAGATCTAATTCCACTTAATAGTTTATTAGCTTTCCCTTGACTACAAGTCTACTTGTTGACACTTGGAACTTGAGTAATATCTTTGGTCATAGTACAGTACCATCAGTGTATCAGTAAGAGTAAGAGCCTTTGTTACTTTAGTTTGTTTGCTGTTGTAAGACAAGGTCTTACTTTGTAATCAAGCTTCCCTGGAACTTGAAATCCTCCTGCCTCAGCCTCCTTCCATGTGCAGGGATTATAGGTATACATCACCAGGTCCAGCAAACAGTACTGCTATCACACAGATTCTATTAAGACATGGATTATGCTCTTAGTTTATATCTGTAGATCATATCATACCTCTATTACTTGTAAGCTGAAAAGCAGTGATGTTTTTCACTTTCTTTCATTATTCATTTTCATTCAACAAGGATCTAGTAATTTTCAGGCACTAGGTTAACTGAAGGTACAAATAGTAATAATAGTAATAATGTTGAATAACAATAGTATCACAATAATGATAGAAAAAGATATACAGCCCTTGCAAGTTGTCAAGCAATATTTTGAATGTTTTTCACTTATTAGTTTACTTAATCTTCATTTTAAAAACTATGGGCTAAGAAGAGAAAGTGGTTGCTGATGGGTACAAGATGAGTTGGGATTCGGGGATGATAAAAATATTATAGAAGTGACATTCAGGGAGTAGTGGCACAAATCCGTAAAACTTCTAGCAAACAATTGCACATTATAAAGGGAAAAAGTTTCACAATGTAAGTCACATTAAGAAAGATGATGATGAGGGGCTGGGAAGGTAGCTCAGTGGTAGAGCGCTTGCCTTGCATGCATGAGGCCCTGGGTTCGATTCCTCAGCACCACATAAGCAAAAAGAAAAAAAAGCTGAAAGTGGAGCTGTGGCTCAAGTGTTAGAGCACTAGCTTTGAGTTGAAGAGCTGAGGGACAGCGCCCAAGCCCAGACAGAGTTCAGGCCCCACGACCTGACCCCCCCCCAAAAAAAGAAAGATGATGATGAGAGCAATTCACTCATTAATCATTAACATGACAGGTTAAAGTTAGTCGTGTGTATGTGAGTGGGTGGCTGTATGTACATCTTCTGGAAAACTCCTTTCCAGGGTGTGCTGCCTGTTCATTGTATACCCAGGACTTAGCTGGAGACACAGGTGATAAAAGGATAATGATGAATGGATGACTATTCTAGTTAAAGAGTAGCTTAAGTCAAATTCCAACTTCCTGTACTGTACATTGGCTCAAGCCTAGATAATGTAAAAAAAAAAAACAAAAAACAACTAGATCATTAAAGAAGGTCTGAATGCGCGCATAAAATGACCAGTCATTTGGTAAGCACCTGGTGTTAATGGGGCCACAACTCCAAGCCTAAACAAAACTAGTTCTCACATAAAAGCCTTCCCAAGAACACAGGCTTTGCTGTTTCCAAAATATATTTAACTGGCTATTAAAAAGACTAAGAGAAAAGAGGTGGCTGAGCTCAAATTCTTTTCTATTGTAGGAAAATCTCAGTGCCTTTCTTAATAGTAAGCTAAGGACAAAGCATATGTTTAAATGTAGGTTTAACACATATGTTTAGGTTGACACCAAAAGTAGAGGAGAATATACATAAACCAGAAGGTAGTAACCAAATTTTGGTTCTTCAAACTGAAAGAGAGTGCTCTAAAAATCACTCAACCATGTTTATTCACAAAGTACTACTCAGGACAAGTGAGAAATAACCTCTAGGCTGGAGGAGTATGTATACCTCCTCAACATTTTTAGCATTATTGCATTATTAACATTTAATCGAAGAGTCTTTATATTTGGTAGTAAACTGTGAGTGTGTTATTAATCAAATCCCACATAGAACATTTTTCTATGAAAACTTGGTATGTAGACTCTCTTACTAGAATTCAAAACAAATCCACTTATCATGTAAAAGTGATAGAAAAAAATAAATTTTAAATTGGGTGATAAAATCCCCAATGTAGATTTAGCCTTTTTCATACTTCAAAAGTTACATGTACACACACACATACACACACACACACACACACACACACACACACACACACACACACACACATTTTCACTCATTAATCTTCCCTATCTGGGCTCAAGTCTTCCATTTTCCAAAAACGTTATGCATCTTCTTCATAACTTAATTCTTGTGTGTATCAGGGAAAAGATAAAGTGGGTAAAAATTAAACTAGCCAAGAATTGTCTGTACACATGTAGCAAACTGAAGTTAGATCCTTATATAGCACTGTGCACCAGAATTAACTTCAAATGGATCAGTCCTCAAAGTAAGAGCTGATACCCTGAAAATATTATAGGAAGGGATACGGCATATACTAGGGCTCCTTGGCACAGGTCAAAACTTCCTAAATAAAGGTCTAGAAATACAACAAATCAAAGAAAGGCTGGATAAATGGGTTTCATTAAACTGTAGAGCTTCTGCTTGGGCAGAGGACATAACTAACAAGATAAATAAAAAGCCCAGAGACTGGAAGAAGATCTTTACTAGCTATATAACAGACAAGGGCCTCATGTCAAAAATATACCTAAAGCTCAAAAACATAACCCCCCACAATAAAAAAAATCCTCAAAGGAACAACCACCCCATTAATTAGTGGCTAAAGAATTAGAAAGAGACTTCTCTGGAAAGGAAATAAGAATGGCCAATAGACACATGAAGAAATGTTCAACATCTCTGGCCATAAAAGAAATGCAAATCAAAACCATACTGAGATTCCACCTCACCCAAGTTAGAATGCCATTATCGAGAAAACAAATAACAGATGTTGGCAGGGATGTGGCCAAAAGGGAATGCTCTTACACTGTTGATGGGAATGTAAACTAGTTCAACCACTCTGGAAAGCAGTATGGAAGTTCCTCAAAAGACTAAACATAGAACTACCCTATGATCTAGCAATCCCACTCCTTGGTTTTTACCCAAATGACCACAAACAAGGCCACACTAAAGCTACCAGCACAACTTTATTCATTGCAGCATTATTTACCATGGCTAAGAAATGGAACCAACTCAGATACCCCTCAGTAGATGAATGGATCAAGAAAATGTGGTGTACATACAAAATGCCTCCATCAGAAAGAATGGCATCGCCCCATTTGTTAGGAAATGGAAAGATTTGGAAAAAGTCATATTAAGTGAAATAAGCCAGACCCAAAAAAGCATAGGCTCCATGGTGTCTCTCACTGTAATCATTGTATATGTCTAGGATAGTTCTAGCAGATGATCACAATAGCTCTATAGCTATGTACATGTACCATATAAAATGATGCCAATTGAAATGAACTCCAAGATATGGAAGCAAGATTTTTTTTTGTTATTGTTGTTGTTTTAATGTACTGTGTGAAGTTATTTCTTTTTTGTTTGTTTTGCTTTTCATTTGATTTATCCCCTGTTGTCACTGTTTTTTTTTTTTTATTTTAGTTCCCTGTGTCTTGTGTATATGTTTATCTGATTTGGAGAAGGAAGGGGAGTAACAAAATGATGAGACAAAGGACAAGGACAAAGGGTGAACCAATGTAACATCAAAACTCACAAGGCACTATGTTGGAAATGAACTTTATAACTTGTGGGGGGAGGAAAAGTAGGAGAAAAACGAGAGAGGCGGTAACAATGCTTGACAAGAAATGTACTCATTACCTTCCTTATGTAACTGTAACCCCTCTGTATAACACCTTTACAATAAAATTAAAATTAAAAAAATAATTAGGCTAGCCACATAATGTCTATCAAAATCAAGTCACTTTTTTGTCCTTCCATGCATTTGTTATTGTTAAGGTGATGTACACATGATTATAGATGCAGAAACAGCATTTGACAAGATTCAACACCCCTTTATGATAAACAGCTCTGGAGAAGCTAGAAATCCATGGAATATTTCTCAATATAATAAAGGCTGTATATGACAAACCTATAGCCAGCATTATACTTAATAGTGAAAAGTTAAAAACCAATTCCTCTAATATAGAATCAAGACAAGGATGTCTATACTCTCCACTCTTCAATATAGTACTGGAATTCCTAGCGAAAGGAATATAACAAGAGAAAAAAGATAAAGGTGATCCAAATAGGAAAAGAAGTAAAACTCCCTCTTTGCAGATAACATGATCCTGTATTTAAAGAACTCTATAGATTCCTCCCCCAAGTTACTTGAGCTGATCTGAAACTTTGGCAAAGTAGCAGGGCATAGAATTATTCCACAAAAATTAGTACCTTTACTATATGCCAACAATGAGAAGATTGAAACTAAAACTCCATTGGTAATAGGCTCAAAAAAATGAAATAAAATACCTAACTAAACCAAAAATGTGAAGAACTTCTATTTTCAAAACTTTAAAAATCTGAAAAAGGAAATTAAAGAAGATTTAGGAAAATGGAAAAACATTCCATGCTTGTGGAGTTGAAGGATTAACATCATGAAAATGGCAATACTGATTGCCTAAAGCTATCTACAAATTCAATGCAATACCCATCAAAACCCCAACAACATTCTTCAATGATATAGAGAAAGCAATCCAAAACTTCATATGGAATAATAAAAGACCTTGAAGAGCAAAAACAATCCTTAGCAGGAAGAACAGTGCTGCAGGAATATCAATACCAAACTTCAAACTCTATTACAGAGCCAGAGTAATAAAAACAGCAGCTTGATACTGGCACAAGAATAGGCCTGAGGACAAATGGAATCGAATAGAAGACCCAGAAGTGAACCCAAAGACCTATAGTCACCTCCTATTTGATAAGGGAGCCAAAAACAGGATTAATTCAACAAATGCACTTGAAACCTTTTGAGTAGCATTGTTAAATGACTAGAGCTTCAAGAATCTCTGTGAACCATGAGATATGGTTGAAATGTTGCAGGGAGAGACTGAAGCTCTTGAGTGTCTTACAGCACTAGGGAAGAGATGATGGCGGCCTTGGTCAGGATAATGGCAATAGCAATAGGAAATCTAAATAAGAGATCAGATTGTTAAAGCTATAAAAAGTTGTTAAACCTGTCCAGATTATTAGAAATCACTGAACGGATCTCAGAACATAGTAAAGGAAGATCATCCACAATCAGCAGAGCACCTGCTGTCAGGAAAAACCAAGGGGAGAGTTCAAATTCTGGGAGGAAAGCTGTCTACTCCCTACTCATGCTTTCACAGGTCTTGTCCATTGAGTGCCAGGTATACCAACATGTGCTTCAGCCTGGAAAATAACTGTGTAGTCTTCCACATTCTGCTTGTCACCATGGAAGGCAGAGCTAAATCAACAAACTGTGTCAGGTGTAGGGTAATAACATGCCAGCAACAATTGCTCCGGACACCACTTGGTGGCACCAGTACCCTGATATGATTATATATGACCTGTTCTTCCTGGTCTCACTCGGGAAACTCATGTAGATCTTCAGTCAATTTCAAGTCCTTTTCTGCCCATTTGTATCTGATGTCTCCCACAGCTCTCATACCCTAGTTTATTTCTATCCATCGACATCATGAAAACTAGAAAATGAGATTGTTTTGACCATCTTCCCTATGGGATTTGTTTTTTTTCTCTTATACTCTACCATTTCTGCTTAATTTCTTCACCTAACACCATCCTTCCCCCAAACCTTCCAGACAACCTATTTTAGCAACCTAGTAGGGATCCATCCATATTATTTCCATGACATAATTGTATGTAGATAGATAGACAGAAGAAGAGGACGTATTTACAGAGACAATCACTCTTAAAGTTTCTTTATTGAAAAAAAAATGGACGTATAGGTTCTTCCATTTATTTTTTGTCTCTCTCAAAAATACCATGTGTTTATTCTTTCAAGTCAACTGACATTGCCTGAGTTCATTCTTGTGAGGAAGTGCATAATATTCCATAGAGTAGGCATACCTTAATTTATTCAATAGCCCTTTGTGAAGTTCATTTATTTGGTGCCATTTTGTCACAATAAATAACGCTCCTACAAAAATACTGTGGCTGTATACTTAGGCATTGGTGCTTGATGCTGTGTGATAGATTCTCAAGAGGGTGTGAAGAGTGACACTTTATTTTTTATTCTAAGAAATCTTGCCACAATGAGTGGTGTTGGGAGAAATGGGGTGAAATTGGGATGAAAGAGGTGACACTGATCAAGATGCGTTGTATTCATATACTAACATGTTGAATCAAAACCTTTTGCAACACTGTTGAAAGATAATAAAAGAAATATTGCCACAAAACTGTTTAAAATATCCATTTTGTTTTGTTTTGTTTTTTTTTGGTTTTATGCCAGTCCAATAATCATGATCATCACAAAATGATCATTCATCATGATTTTACTTCAGTTTTTCTGATTCTTTAGCATCTTTTCAGGTTGTTTGGATACTTTTATTTCTTTCTTCACAGAGTTTTTCCCAAAGGAAAGATTTCTTTCAGCAAGTTTTGCTCATGATAAAACTTGAATAATATTTCTAAAATTGTTATTAAAAATATAAAAGTGAAAAAATATACAAGTGGGGTTTATCAGAGTCCCAGATTTCTATGTGATAGCAAAACAAACAAAAAAAACACTAAGATACCAAAGGAAATAAGTTTTCAAGTACTGTTCAATTCTGAAATGTCTACTATGAATAACTATGAAATAACTATGGTTATTTTCTCCTCACAGGAATCATTTCGCTCAGTACGTTAGTTCAGATTGAACAATGTGCTTTGCTGTATATGTTTAAGTAGAATTGGGTTTAAATAGAACCAGTCCCACTTATTTGAGTGCCATTCAAAATCCTTGTGTTTCTTTAAAAAAAAATCAGTAGGGGAAGAAATTGTATTTTTAAGCTTCTAAGAAAGTTTTGTAAACAATGGAGCTCAGAGAACAAAAAAACCCTCCATAAAATGACTTGACAGTGCCCTTTTAAGTGAACATACGTGAGCGTTTTGCATCCATCTGTGTTCACATATGTCCTACATATGCCCAGCCAGCTGCTAGCCAACCAGACTGTACAATGTGTATGTTTACTGTAAAACAAGCTGAAAGTGTTTGGTCTCTTTGTTAGAGAAACAGCTCATAATTTCAAGTATACAAATGTCAGTTGTTTCTCATTTCTTTCCCTTGCAAACCAAATGAGCTGTTGATGCTCAATTTGGCAGAATTGTAACTGAGGTTGACTGTTGGCCAGCCACAGAAACTTAGTCTCAAAAGTTTGGGAAATTTTTACAAGAATAAGGAGTTTTTTTTTCTTCCCCGTAATGATTCCCTAAACCATAGGAAGCTTTTTTGAGGTTCTTCCAGTTCTTTCCCACTCAGAATTACAAAGGACCACCACCAACATTGTTTGTACACTAATTGGTGGTGCTAGGGTATGAAATGAGGGTATAAAGTACTCTCAGGCTCTCTGGTCAATCAATACTATGCACAAAAATCGTCACAGAGAAGAGCCTGGGGGCAAGAAAGTATAGAGATTTTATTTGGGATAAGAACTTTAGCCATGAGCTTTTAATGTCTTATTTCACTTCTCTGCAGCTTAGATGATGAACTGAGGATTGGGTGAATTTTTAATTGAAGGTGAACCCCCTGGACCAATTACACATCTGCTTCCACAATCATGGTTATCACCCACTTATCACTGTTAATACTTTCTGCTACCTAAAGAATAGGAAGAAAATGAATGTAAGGAGGCAGACAGTCCTGAGAGAACTTGGGCTTACAAATGAGGGAGACTCTGTCTAGTTCTGGCATTTTCTCTTCTATACTCATCAAAAAAATATTTACAAATACAAGTGGTTACATGTAGTTTAATTGTTAATATTATTTGGAGGCATTCAAATGTATGTAATCTAGCAACAAATAACATGCAAATCATTTCTTTTTTAAATCTTCTCTTGCACTCCAACTGAAGAACTGGAATCCTATAAATTGGAAGGGTAGAATGGGAGTTCCTGACAAGATTACCGTATATGAGAAGCTTCACACTTCCAATATTTCCAACAGTTACATGGAAACTGGAATGCCTATTTCCCAAGCTTCTCATGAAAAATAAAACAATATAGCCTATGTAAGAAACAAACACAAGTGGCATGGTGGCTCAAGCAGTAGAGCACTCATCTTGAGCTGAATAGCACAAGGACAGTGCCCAAGCCCAGAGTTCAAGCCCCATGACCACCAAAAAAAAAAAAAAAAAAAGAAACAAACACAGTACCAGACATACAGCAAGTGCTAAACACATGAAAATCTCCTATCTCCCCAGTTCTACCTTCCTCTTCCTGCAAAAAAAAAATGAGTTCATTGAGAAAATTCAATAAAATGTTGTCTCTGATGCTATTTGCAATGATAGGACTGATAAGTGTGTATGCCTGTATGTATGAATTCGGGTACCCATAGAAGTATATTTACTTATTTAGCTCCTGGTATATATCTAGAGCAGATTCTGTTCTGGCAGCACTAAAGTTTGAACTCAGATCCTTAAGCTTGTTAGGTAGGCATTCTACCACTGACACATATCTAGCTGTAGCACAGGGTCTGACCTATAGTAAGGGGTTATAAGTATTTCTTAAATAAGGAAGAAAATCAAAGTTCTTAGAATACCATCAGATCTTCCTGAGTGCTGTTTCCTGAGCACATCACTCATGGCTTAAAAAAAATGAATATCACGGAATAGAGGCAGGGAATGATGAACCTTTTTCTGATAGCGGGCCATTTGGATATTTATAACATCATTCATGGGCCATACAAAATTGTCAATACAGGCAGAGAACCATAAGCAGTCTACAAAAAGCATATGAGAAGCTTATAAGTCTGCCCTATCATATACCAAATGATTCCAACAGCTCTATATGGCTCTAGGGCAAGATTCCACTCTTTTTGAAAGTATCCTTGTTATAGACTTACGTAGCAGCTGGGGAAAAAAAGAAACTAGAAGTATCTGTTCTACCTTCAAGCTTAGTAAAACAGCCTTCCTTCTACATCTAATCACCTCTCTTTTCCCTTTATCCAATTCAACCTTCCTGAAGCTTTCCAATATGTGTTTATAACAAGAAAATCAAATTCCCATTCCTCCAGGTATCTATAAGTTTGAGGCAAGAGAATGAGCTACTGCCGACAGCAGTGAAGAGAGGACAGCTGTTTGCATCTGGACATGGAGTATGAAAGAGGGAACAGCTGTTGGCAGCTGTGGCAGACAAGGAAGCTGCTGGTAATTTCAAATCCAGTAGGCTGCCCATATTAATTGAAATCCCAAAGAAGCATGCAGGAGTAGACTTAACTGCCTCACTGTATCCTGCTCTTCATTAGACTGTACTTGTCTTTCATTAGAGATATTCCCATGTTAATTACAAGAAGAATAAACTCCCTTCTTCCCTATCCATCACCACTGGAGAAGCAACCCAAAAGAGGTAAAATGGCACTGACATTTTCCTCCAAAAAATAATTAAGTCCATACTTTTTTAAGATAGAAAAAAAATCTATTGCTGGCAATGAGGGTAAGTAATCAACTTTAAGTTGATTGATCAAAAATCATTCTGTTTTACAAAAGAATATGGTCATTTAGCGACAATCCCACATTTTAGGATTCTGGTAGAACAACATAAAATTGTAACAGTGTAAGCCTACTTTCAACTTGGAAAAATATTTTTTTGCAACTTTATCAATGGTTTTAACATGTCTGTTTCATTTGTATAGAATGCTTATAATGTATAAAGGTAAGTAAACCTTTCTCTCTATTTTCTTTCGCATTTTAAAGAAAAGAGTAAAACATCTTTGAACAATAAATCCAGGTCAAAATGGGTGTTTGCATTTGTGTTTCATAGGCATTCTTCTAAAACCAGTAAACTCAGCTGTGATCCTAATATAAATCTGAGTGGCTCCAAAGGATGTCAGTCCATTCCTCAACTTGTTAAACACAGAAGAAATGCATCCTACAACTCCAATTTATAGAATTTTAGTTCTTTGGTCTTTGAAAGACAGTATAAGAAAGAAACTACCTTCATTGTTACTTATTGCAGAATTATATATGATTTAATGCTTCCCCGCAAAGAAGAATAAAATAATAGATGGCAAACTACTTATATTTATTAAAATTATAATTTTGAACATACATATGATATAACATTCATGGAGACATTTACAAAGAACATTTACACATGAAAATTTGAAAATGTAAGATGTACAATATAAGTAATACTAAGGCTAAAAAACAGGCATAAGAGAATGACATGGAAGTAATTTTTTAAATGTAAAGAGTCAAAATAGGGTAGCAGAAAGGACTTTTTCATTTCTTTTGTTAGTTTTCTCTTTGTTAGTAAATGGTATAACTGAATAGATGTAGAGAAAATTATGAAAAGCACTAATAAACTCATAAAATTGTAAGCTCCAAGAACACAGAAATCCTTGATTATTTTTATCACCTTTTATCTCCAGTGCCAGCTATAGAACTTAAGATACCAACAAATAGTTATTAAATAAATAAATGAAATGAGTACATTTTTAAACTAGTGTTGTGAAGATAAATAGGACCAGTTCTACCAATGTATCTGACTGAGAAATGACTTGCTCTCCTTGCAAAAATAATTAGGAACATCCCCAAAGACAAACACAGCCTCTTAAAACTGGCTACACCAGAAAGGGACATGCAACCTAGCTAGCTCTTATGAATCCCCAGATACTGAGTTGGAAGAGAAAAAGAAACTACTCTGTTTCTAGATGTACTTCCAACTGTAAGACCTGAATCTGTGACTGGGGTTAGGAGAAGGGTATTGCCAAAGGACTAATGTCACTAACAGCTGAGCCTTACTTTGCCAACAAGTAGCTTTCCAACTCCTCAGGAAGAAGTTTTTAGGTGTTTTGTCTTCCAGGTGTGTAACTCTCCTCAAAGCAAAATGCAGTGTCTTTCTTCCACAGCTCCCTTCTTAGATCTAGTGCTGGTCCGGCACTGGGAGAGGTGCTTGAGTCGCAAGTTAGTTAGAGCATGCGATACTGTTAAGCCTTGATTTTACTACCCATGCCCTTGAAACAATAGACATCCAAGGTTAGAAGACTTTTCACTATGTCAAAGGCTGCCTCTGTATCAGCCCTGTCTGCTACTCTGTTTCCTGTGCAAGTTATGTTATAATCATTATTTCACTATGAACATCCTTATGCAGTCTGTTCTCCAGATCTTCAGAAAGTTCCCCAATCCCTGCTAGTATAAAGTGTAAATGTTCCATGTTAACATAAGATGCTCCTGTCTTCTGAGTGTAGAGTAACTCAAGACTCTGACAAACTTGTATGTTATCCAAAATATCTTTGCAGATTTTTCCCTATTGCCTATAAAATAACATTAAAGGAAATGTCTCACTCCATAAACACAACTGTCGACTATTTAAGTGACTTGCACTTCATCATCATCATCATCACTGAAACTGAAAAGTACCCTTTCTATCCAGGGCCAGGATCATGATGTTCTCAGGATATTCCATGGATATTTGAGAAAATGCAGCCAATAGCATTTTATTGATCTTTCCTCAAGATACTATGATACAGTTAATTTGAGATGTTTTTTATATCATAAATTTGATAGTCAGTTTTATGTATCAGCTTAACTGAGATTGGAGTACCTAGAATATTTGGTCGCATATTTTGAGCATTTCTAGGAGGAAATTTTTATCCTCAGATTTGAGATAAACATGTAAATTAGTAGGCTGAGGGGGGAAAAATGACTTCCATAGTGTGAGTGGGGCCTCATCTTATCAGTTGTAGGGAGAAACAGAACCAAAAGGTTGACCTTCCCGCAAGCAAAAGAAGAAATATCCTGTCTGAGGGCCTTTCTGCTGGGGCACTGGCTTTTTCTCAGAGTTTATGGGGTTGTAGGCACTCAACACCATGATCAACTTCCCTGCATGGGAACAGGGTTATGGACTTTTCTGCCCGGCGAGTCTGGAACCACAATCCTCCTGTTCTCAAGCTCCCAACTAGTGAGGGTTACAGGCACAGATCACCAGCACACAACTAGTGGATGAAGCTTCTAAGTTTTTCTACTTTTGTCAATTACCTGTGAGTTCTAGCTGACAGTCATTTCAAGACTAGGCTTCTGTATCTGCACACCTTACCTATCTCTGCTTCTTTTTGTTTGTTTGTTTGTTGTTGTGTTTTTGGCCATGTGGGCTGAACTCTGGGATTGAACCCAGGGCCTCATGCATGCAAGGCAAGCACTCTACCACTGAGCCACCTTCCCAGCCCTATCTCTGCTTCTTAATGATTGCAGTCCCCATAGTATTTTCACCACAAATTACAAACAGAAAGCAGGAAAACTCATATGGAGGATTTCACAGAAAGCAACAGTCGTCAACTTTTGTTAAAATGAAATTAAATAATAGCTTGGAATGTGATTTGATAATTAGCTGCAATTGTTCTCTGTAAATTCATATTGTTGCAAATTACAAGTATCTAAAACCAAAGAAGAGCATATGTATGTATATATGTATATATATATATATATATATAATATTGGTGCATAACATTTACCTATTTATCTTACTTAAGAACAAATTTCAACTTTAATAAGCTCATCCTACCTGTATACAAAACAATGTACCACTGTTTTTGAAAGCACCTGAGTCTTTTGAGACATTCTCTTTTAAAATGTACTTAAGTCTTCTAAGCTAAAATTTCAATATGACTGTTATTTATTGCTCTTTTGCTTACTATTAAGTAAACTTTTTTAATTTCATTAAAGTTTTTATAAGCTGAAATTTTATGCTAACTGTTTAAAAACTTTTTCAAAAAACTACATCAAATATTGAGGTGCTATGCCTTCATAAGATTTTGAGGTCACACTGAGCCTAAATTATGCTACATGAATGAATTTTAATTGGTAGAAACTCACACAATTTAATACATTTCCAGAATAATATCATCTTAATTTTATTGAGACCAAATTAATTTATAGTGTTTCAGCATAGCTCAAAAGCTAATTCAGTAAAAAGATGTACAAAGAAAATATAGTATCTTTATTTTCTTCCCCATAAAAACTTGTTTCTCTTCCAAAATAAGCAATCCCTTTCTGGTACATGTTGTCTCTTAAACTTGCTTCCTCTTTCTTACCCTTCCCAAATACATACTCTTGGCATTCAGAGAATTTGTGTGATGTCATGGTGAAAGAGTCGTGGGGGCATTGAGAATTGAATTTGCCCTCTGAGTTCTGGCTGACTCCTGCTATGGAGATTGTTAGCGAGTTCCTAAATGGTATCTGCTGACGTGAAACTGGGCTGTTTGTTTGGAGGACATTTTCCTAGCACTTACTGCTGAAGTTATTCTCTGAGCTTGAACTCTTTGGATTACAATTATTGGTCTTTCTCCAGTCCTCCACCTCCATGTAATCTAGGCCCACCCTCTTGTTCATTTCTTCTCTGCCCGTCTTCATATTGGCCATTTTGTCCTGTCCACCTTGGTCCCTCATGCTTCCTTCAACCCACCTGCATGCTCTTATCTAGAGGCCTTTGTACTGCTATTCCCTCTGTCCAGAAGCCATGGATTTCCCCCTTGCTGCTTTGGACTCTTTGCTCTAATGCAGTCTTCTCTGTGATACATTCCTTGGCCATACTATCCATATTATTTAAAACTGAACACCAGTGCAGAGTTCTCACTGGCCCTCCATTTATTTCCACATTTATCACCATCTAACACATCCTATCCTCTACTTACTTGTTTTTTTTAAAATATCTATTTTTCTCACTTTAAGCTCACCATAGAACTTAGCACTTGAAAATAGCGTAAAAATTAACTAGAAATGCATATGGTTTTGCACCATGACTTTGGATTTCGTGAGGTGCACCAGTGCCTTAAACAAGGGCAAGGAATGAATGGTATGATATAAAACATAATATTTGGGATGTGGCAGAGTCAGCCCTCCCCACTACTGCCACCATCTGTCCATGACCTTCATTTTTTATTTTCATATTTGACTTCTCAGCCTCTATTGGCTATTTTTTTTAAAAAAAACTAAAAAGGTGTTAATAGATGACGAAGATGTCTTTTCTTTCTGCTTGCCAATGCCAAAGGTGTCTTGTGTGCCTACTGAAAATATTCAGTTAGTGAAGGTAACATGAGCTTATGTAATAGAACATTTTACCCATATAGCTTATTTCTCAATTCAGTGTACCCAGTTGGCAGATGTTTCTTTTTCCCCACCTAGGTATTTAAGGACCTAGCAATCTTCCATCCTATGACCACATTCGTATCCATCATTCAATATTCAGGTGAGAAGGAAAAGAAAATATAGAATAGACATACGAGGTAGTGGTGAAATTGAGTGCAAAGAACCATGAAAAATGTATGGCATTCTCCATTTGTTGCTTCACAAGTTCTTCCAGCAGCCTTATCAGCCATTATTATCACTTATTTCAGCAACATTATCAAGAGAAGAAACTGATGTCCAGAGAGGAAGACAGACTCCCAAATGCTTTAGGCTGTCACTTTATCTGTGAGTATTTGCATGTTCAATACAGGCTTTATTGAGATATAATTCACAAACTATCCCACTCACTGATTTAACGTGTGCTATTCCATAGTTTTTAGCATGCTCCCAGACTTGTAAAACCATCACCACAGTTTATCACCTTAGAAAAAGATCCTGCACTTATTTGAATTTCCTTCTCAGTTATTCTGCAACATCTTTAAGCTCTAAGTTACCACTAATCTGTTTTCTTTCTCCACAGATTCCTCTATAAATGGAGTCATACATTCATTGGCTTTTACAACTTGCTCTTTAACTTAGCATAATGTTTTCAATATTCATCCATGTTGTAGCCTTTATTCATTCTTCTTTTCTTTGTATTTCACAATTTGTCTGCCCATTTATCAGGTGACTCTTGGACTTTTCCTAATCTTGATTACTATAGGTAATGTTATAAGACATATTTGTGAACAAGTATCTCCACCATTTTTCATTTCTCCAACTGTGTATGAGGATTCCAGTGTTTACACAACCTTGCCAACATTTGTCATTATCTGTCTTTTTAATTATAGAAAAATTTATAACTTTATATTTGAGGCTTTAGATTTTGGCAATTTTAAGACTAGGAAATAAGCTTCAGGTACCATGGTAATAAATTAGATACAAAGAGATAGGTCTACAAACATTTTTTAATGAAATTTTAGGCATTTTTTCCAGGTACAAACTATCCTAATTTGCCATCTGGAGGCCAAGGGACCAAAGATGTCTCCATGAATTCTTGTTCTTCATGTTTTCACTCAGTGTTCCCAACTGATATTGACCATTTCTTCCTTGACATGTAACAACAAACAATAAGTAAAAGAACTTTTGAGCCTTTTGTTTTAACACAACCACTGAATCTTTTGACTCTTAAATTTAGGAATAAAAACCTTTATATCAGAATTATATTTACATGGATAATTACAGAATTATACTTGTGTTTTAAAATACATGTGTGTTTAAATATATATGTTTAAAAGTATATTAGAGCTAATTTTTATTAAGATCTTAATTCTTTGATAAAATTTTTATATTAAGGCATTAAGACTTTTCTAATTTTTCCCTTTTTAGTTGTAATTTATAAAAATTCTCTGGAATCAATTATTTTCCACACAAGGTTTACATAAAAATATTATCCAATGTGGAGGTTGTTTTCCTATTGTTCATATCCAATTTTACTGATTATAGTCTCTACAATTGCACATTTTCTTTTATTGTGATTTTTTTCACCAAACAAATTTTGAGGTCCAATTATTCACATGAAACTTAGTAAAAATTGGCTACCTCCGTCTACTTTTTAAGCAATAATAAGTGTACATGTGCCAGGTTAGCTGTTGGCAATTTTATTTGGTGTTGATTACTTCTGCCAAGTCTAATTCTTTTCCCTATTCAGCTTTGCACATTTCAATATGGGCATCAAAGGCATAATTTTTCTGTCATAATTCTTCATCTCTAACATATTTCACTATCTGCAGTTTTAGCTTTTGTTGTTTTCTTTTGTGCTAATCGTTTCCACCAATAATAGTGAATAAGAATTAGATAAAGAATTAAGTAGTTTTTCTTGTTTTCATTTTTAGCAACACCAACTAAGCTTTGTGCAGTACTCTTCAACAACATCAAGGTTAGTCTGTCTTCAGAGATTTCTCTGTATTAGAGACCTATTTGTTATTGTATTCCAGTTCTGTACCAACTGCACATGCTTGTAGCAGAGCATGGAACAAATAATTGGATTAAAATATTCTTAATGTCAAAAATTCCTGAGTGAGGATATTCTAGGTATTAAAATAACTCTATGTAACAAAACTGATCTTGTCAATGTTCTTCCTACTTGAATCATCACTTCAATTAACTGGGGAGCCTGTTATAAGATGCAGTTTTCTAATTGTATCTTTCTGACCCTGGCCAATAAGCTGTCACTCACAGGTCTATGATAGATGCTCAACATCTACACATAAGTTTGAACATGTTCCTCCACTAATTCTGATGACTATTCATGAAGGTTTAGGACTCTTCCTGAGTGGTAATTGCAGTAGGAGTTAGTCCACATAGACTATGAATATGACAAAATCACAGTAATCTGAATAAACATATATGAATCTCAGTCTATACCCAACACAAGAAAGAAATTGTAATTTGTCTATCATTCGATTTATTTTCTATTTTTAAGATGCTAATTCACCATAGAGAGGAAAATAAGTTCAGTCAGTCCAAAGTTTTCTTTCGTTGTACCAGAATAGGTAATAGAAATGTGGTTTTAGTGCTGAAGGTTTTAATGGAGCATTGTTACTTTGCCTGCAGAGGAAGAGGTATCCAAAGTTTAATGTGACTGTACAAGTCAACTCATTAAGGTGTTTGGGGGGAAATAGCACAAGCCTGAAACAAAAGAGCAGAGAAATGAACTGACCTGGTTTTTAATTTCGTCGGGGATGGGGGTGGTTATAAGAGTTCCTGCAGGGGCTGGGTGCCGGTGGCTCACACCTGTAATCCTAGCTACTCAGGAGGCTGAGATCTGAGGATCGCTGTTCAAAACCAGCCCGGGCAAACAAAGCTGTGAAACTCTTATCTCCAATAAACCACCAGAAAAATCAGAGGTGGAGCTGTGGCTCAAGTGGTAGAGTGCTAGCTTTAAGCTGAAGAGCTGAGGGACAGAGCTCAGGTCCAGTGTTCAAGCCCCATGACTGACAAAAACGAAAAAAAAAGAGTTTCTGCAGGGCACAAGATGGTGGTTTGGCTGGTGCCAATACAGGGAGTACCTGTTCTCATCAATTTGTCCAGATATACAGTATGAGAGGAAGAGCGAGCAAAGGTTCAAAAACTGAGCAGTTGAATATCAAAATATGAAATCAGACACTTCATTATAAGGGCATTTGTCCTGGATTCTAGTTATCTATACAGAAATACTCAGGAGTAACCAGCATCTTAACTGGTCTCTGGTGTTTGCTTATTATTATTACAATTATTATTATTAATTTCTATTATTATTATATCTATGTAACATAGACATAGAGTTAGCACATGAGTGCTCAGCTAGTTTGTGTTTCTCATCCTTCTTCCAGATCTGTGTGCTTGACCATCTTCTCACCAGCAGATTGAAAGCACAGTGGCTTTTGTCCCCAATATGGATTTTATGGCACACAGCATGATTCCTGTGCAACTTCTTCCTCTATTTCTACTGTACATGACTGATTCCTGCTATGCCCAGAGAATAAGGAACTCAAAAGGTAATATATCTCTAAATGCCTTGATGAATCAGAGCCATGCCCAAAGCTCAGCTGATAATCAGCCCTGGGTTGGTTATGAAAGAACTAAGGACTCTGTTCTATAAAACACTGTATTTGGGAGTCACTTTGTTACATGCTTTATTCTCGCAATAACAACTTGGGTTCCCAAAAATGATTCTCCAGACTCTTCATGACATTTTCCAAACTTTATAAAATCAGACTCCCATGTCTACCTGATGTTTTTCACCTTTCCAGAGTTTCACCATCCATAGAGTTATGATGGAAAAAAAGGAATTGTTAGGAAATGGAAATCTTGGAAAAAAATTATGTTAAGTGAAGTAAGCCAGACCCAAAGAAACATAGGTCCCATGGTTTCCTTATTTGAAATAACTAGTATGTCTAGGACAAGCAGAAAAGGTCAAAAGCTATGTACATATGACTATATAGGATAATGCTAAGCAAAATTAACACAAGATATGGACATAAGAGGTTTTGCTTTGTTGTTGTTGTTGTTTTTAATGTACTATGTGATTTTTTTGTTTCTTTTGTATATTCCCCCTCCCATGTATATGCCCTGTTGTCACTGTATTCGATTTTGGTACCCTGCATCTTGTATGTACATTTATCTAATGTAGGGAGGGGAGGGGGAATAACAAAATGCTGAAACAAGGACACAGGATGACCCATTGCAACAATGATACCCACAAGACAGTATATTGGAAATGAACTTTGCAACTTCAGTGGGGGGTGGGGGGGGAGAGTGAGGGAGGCAAGGAAGGGAAGGGATCATGGGAGAACAACAAAGGAAGGAGTAACAATGCTCGACAAGAAATGCATTCCTTGCCTTACTCATATAACTGTAACCCCTCTGTACAGCATCTTTTCAATAAAATAATTTTTTTAAAAAAGAATAAAATCTTAAAGCAAAAGAAGAGGGATTATTCTTTTGGATGAGCACTATTGATTAGGCAGCCTAAATTTTATTAAAACAGATACTAATGAACAGTTAGAAGCTAAAATCCTGTGTATGATAGACACAGAAAAACAGCTACAGGTGACCAAAACATGTGAAGGAAAAATACAGTGGAAAATTTCACCATCTCTTCTCCAGGTCAATGGGAAGCCATGCCATATGAATCTTAGTTTGTTCATTTCTCTACATCTATACCATTTGGGATAAAACAGTTTCTGATTTTTTTTTGAGATGATTGCAATCAGGGCTTAAAAATATCTCCCTTGTACTTTTTGCCAGTTTCATCTTTGTAGTAGATTTAACTGCTTGTCAACTGGGTAGGTAGAAGTATTTAAAACTTTAGAAGAAATACAGTCAATGATTTGGGAGATAAATACTGACACGAAATGATCAGAATGCCTGGAACAATGACTTGGTCAAGTCTCTGACTCATTTGCATTATTCCTGAAAACCATTGGTGCATCCTCCTGATTTAATCAGTGAAGCAAAAAAGAAGAAGAAAAGAACTACGCAAGAAGAACTTAAAGAATTTTAATTGTGATTTAAAAAAAAAAAAGAGAGAAGGAAGGGATAAAATAGTGGTTCTGGAGGTCTTAGAGAGAGTTATTCAAATCTAGCAGCTTTCTGCTTGTTCCACAACTTCTGGAAAATCTATCATCTTTGCAACATTATCTTCTGGAAGATTCCAAGAGATTTTTAGTGTCAGATACTTGGTGACATACAAGTTTGAGAAAATGATGTGTGATATCTTTTTAACCGAGAGAAATGGATGTGCTGTATATGCGTATGTGAAAATAAAACAATAAAACCAGTTGAGATTTTTAAGAAGGGGAGAGGTGTAAAGGAGAGTGATGAGATAGTGGATTTGTGAGGATGCAATACATATGCCTGTATGAATGTATCACAATGAAACAATCCTGGTACAAGTAATACACGTGATTGAAAATATTTTAAAAAGTCCTATAATAATGTAATTTCCCATAAACCACGACTTAAAGCTTAAAGCCATATAGAAATTTCTGTCCTTTACAGTCAGATAAAATCTGCCTTGATCTATTAGTTATCATCCCGAGCATGCAACATTAATGCCTTACAATAGTTTTCCATATGGGACTGTAAAAGAGCAGTCAAAGATAGAAAATGTGACCTTAAATGCATTCAACATCCAGGGTCCAGTTCATATGAGGATAGTCTATGAGCTCCCATTGGTCATGAAAAATGATGGCAAAGCCTTTGCCTATTCCAACTGAAATTCCAGATAAGATTTGTAAATTTCAGTTGATACCTATAATCATCAAACAAATTGACTGATATTGTCAAGGGGAAATCACAAAGCCTAAAGCATTCTTTGCTACTACCAAAGCAGTACTTTATGACAATGAATGATTCAATCAGGACTGGCAGGAAAATTAAGTACAAATTCAAAGTGACGAAGAACTAAATGAAATATGCTCAGAGGTACATGTTCAAGGATGTCTAGATTTAGTTTGTGTACATCTCAGCTTTACAATTACCCAAAAACTGTTGAGTTTGACAGATGGAAAATACAGAAAGAAGATTTTTTTTACAATCCTATAAAGTGTCCCCATCAACATTTTTTACAGTTTTTCTTTCCATAATAGGTAAAGGCCTGTAGCATATTTTGAGAGATCCATTTCAATAACATTGGAAAGACCAGAAGATCATCTAGGTACTATCTGGGATAAGAAAAGAGTTTCATCTTTTCCAATATACCTCTTTAAAATCAAGTGTTTGAGACTGAAGTTAAAGCAAGACCAGATGTCAAGAGTCAGGAGTTAGTTTTGGCTTTGACTTGGGCTTGTTGGATAGCCTGGAGGTATTTAAGCAACTCATTTATTATAGTTATCTGCTAAAGCAATACCCTTTGTTTCTTCAGTCTACTTATTACTATGGGGCTCAACCTTAATATAGCCAACTTTTTTGGAAGCAGGCATTTAATAGGACTTTCCTGTGACTGCTGTGTATAATTGAAATACCAGATGCAGTTAAGAAACCACATTGCTTCCAATGCCTACCAAAATTTATGAGCCATCCCCACAACATACTTGTTATCTGTGAGTAGATATTGGCCGTCTTTACTTTTACCAAACTGGTGGGCTGTAATAAATGCCACACTTTCAACAACTTGGTCAGATTTTTCTCTCCTGGAAAAGATAATGCTCAATTAAGTTTGAATAGTTTTGGGTCACTTCCTGAGATTGATAGCTTCCTTGTTCAGTTCTCAATAGGCTCCTTCCATGAGTAGTTCTAAATCTGAATTTTCAGAAAGACTTTGAAGGTGATCAAAGTGAAGTAAAGAAAATTCTTGAATAAGTACATGCTGGCCATAAGCTTCTCTATCCTCTAGAAAGGGAAGAAAGTCTGGACTTCAGGGGCTAAAGAGATAGGTAGAAATATCAGTAGGTAACAAGAGAAGGATTTCATAGGTCAGTCTAGAAGCAGAAAAACTACTGTGTTTTCAGCCAAGAATAAGCTCTGAATGGCATAGTGAGGGATAAATGGAGATATTAGTACTGCATCAGCAGAAATCTCAGTCAGCTTTTGCTCACGAGGTTAGGCTTTTACAATGAAGTAAAGTTGTAAGTTATTACAAGTGTTGGTATTGGTTAACCATAGTGCTATATGGAAATCCTAAAATTCCATCTAGTTCTTTCATATACACAGAAAGTTTCATAATGCTGGGAATTCTTTCACTCATATGAGCTCTTGATGAGCAGATGTTAAGTGACAAAAGGTCCTATTGAGTCTGTCCCAGGGAAGGAAGGGCTCAGGAACTAGAAATTTTAATCCATGGCAACCTCAAACAAAACTCTCCCAGGGAATTCTAGAAAAGGGCTTTCTATCCCATATTTAGAAGAGGCACCCCCTTTACAAATCAAGTGTCCCAGCAACAGATCCAGCAGGGAAGAATCACGGCAAGGAAAATATGCTGACTAATGAGGGAAATATTTGAGATGCTTACCACTGGAGTGTTTTGGTTACTCCCATTGCAACAATGAGATGTACAAGTCGTTATGTCAAAAAGGAACTTTACAACTTTGGTGGAGGGGGGCGGGGAGGATTGGGTGGGAGGACGAGGGGAGGATGGGAAGTGATGGGAAGGGTAAACAAAGGAGGAGGCTACAATGCTTGATAAGAAATGTACTCATTATATTGCCCATGTAATTGTAACCCCTCTGTACAGTATTTTCACACACAAAAAAAGATGGCCACCTTTCAATAAAGATAACCCATCCCCTCCCACCCCCTTGCCCTCCCCCCAAAAAGAAGAAATGATGGAAGTCTCACAGGATATATGGTGCTAATCTTGGTATGGCTGATTTTAAAACATCCTAGGAGTTTTGCAACAGCTTGGGAATTTCTCACACAAAATTTGTCACCAGAGAAAGAAGAAAGTCATTCTGTCTGTGTCTGTGTCTGTGTCTGTGTGCACATGCCCAAGGGTGTACATGCATGCTTGGAGCTTAAACTCAGGCCTTGGCCACTAGCTTTTTTTTATTCAAGTCTAGCATTATAGCACTTGAACTACAGTTCTCAAAAAGCCAGTTTAGGCATCTTGGTGGTTAGAGATAAGAATCTCACTGTTTTCCTACCCAAGACTGGCTTTGAATGTGATCTTTAGATCTCAGCTTCTTGAGTAGCTAGGGTTAGCCATGAACATCTATGCCCAGTAAAAGTCATTCTTTCACACAAATTATGAATTCTGCTTTTTAAGTTAAGATGGAACAAATATTTTTCTCTTGTAATATTCACCACTGCTTTTTGTCTTGAATGGTCACAGAGATGCTCCCCTTTCTGAATTTCCCTAATAACTTAATCTAAAGAGTTGTCTGTGCATTTGGTTCATAATTCTTTTTGCTGAGCCAAAGTATCTTCAAAGCACTCATCAAATTCTTGTAGTTCAATCAGGCAACAATCTTTTCATCTGATGCTATTTTCTAAGTATATATGTCAACTCAGGTTTAAGATTGTCAGCATATAAGGACTTAGTGCAGTTGTAATATCTTTATTCTATACAGAATACAGTGTTCTGGAAAGAGTTAGTGAAATCTCTGAAATCAGGAAAGGGTCAATTTCTTCCGTCCTTAAATAACTGGATTTTTTTTTCCTTTTTATAAAATTGGCCTGAAGTTAATTTTTCTATCATTTTAGTAATACATCTATGCTGTTTTTCAAATCAAGCTCTAGCATCTCTAGCTCTCACAAAGAGATGAACTGATAGAGGTTAAGACATTACTAAAATAATGTTTAAATTCTGTCTTTTCTTAGTTGGGGTTAGAAGCTCCTTGACTACATAATGGAAATATTGTTTAAAGTTTAAAGTTGTAAGACCACTTTCATTGACATTAAAATATACTAGAAGACCCTCGATTCCTCAGCATCACATAAGCAAAAAAAGCTGGAAGTGGTGCTGTGGCTCAAGTGGTAGAGCACTAACCTTGAGCTGAAGAGCTGAGAGGCAGGGCCCAGACCCAGAGTTCAGGCTCCATGGCTGACATAAATAAATAAATAAATAACACACTAGAAGAGATTTTTCTCTGGTGAGAGATCTATTTGGGTAGAGGAAGCAGGAGAAAGGCAAGGGAGATCAAAAAAGGCCTGGGGAAAGGAAATACAAAGAACCAAAATGGAAGACGATTCAAAGAAAGGATGAAAGAGAAAAAGAAAGTTTGTCTCTGGATTTTAGATCCTCCACCTATAGCCTTTTCTAAGGAACCCTTCAGGAAAATTTTTTTTCTTTTTTTGCATCTTTATGATTTTTGTTTTATTTTAAAGATGCCATTTTATCACTTCAAAGCATTGAATATTGATTATTTAGTCTTTAAATCCTTTGCTTCTAAGGAGTAATACAAAATCATGATTTTATTCACATCCCAAGTTCCTACACTGGAGTTCTAAATGATAGGTAAAATCCTAAATATTTTCAATGTTTAGTGTGATTGGCTCTATAATATTAGGAACTTATTCAACTGATATAGCAAACTTTTCTTGGCACTATAGTCCCATCTTGACCACAAAAATTACAATTAGGATAAATGAAAGCAAGAGATATATACCAAAGGCAATAAAAGAAAAAGAATAAAGCTTAGATGTTTCAAGAGAGCCATGTATTGGCCTGGCCTCCAGAAGGACTGACTCTTCTGTGAAGTGGTTCTGGGCTAAAAGGCAGAAAGGACACTGGCCTGGGTTTTAGTACCACAACATTAGGGGTAAAAATCAAGCAAAAGACTGTTGCCTATGCTCGGGAAGAAGGCTCCCAAAAGCATTCATACTGGGAGAAGGATGGTTGAAAGTCTGAGATGACTTTTATCAGAAGGGGTTGGCCAAAGTTCAGCTATATTTAACAGGAGAACGATTGAAAAATCCCAGCCACTTAAAAAAAAAAAGGGAAATAGAGGGATTGTTTTGTAGACTAAAAGTTATTCTTTGAACAGCATAGAGTTATCGAAATGGGTGAATAGACAGAATTAAGGGCTGATTTCCTGTGTAAGAGGTCATGGGAGGCATAAGTGGGGTAAGGTTTAAGGACAAGAACTTATGAAAGTGGAAAGTGATCTGGGCTCTTATTTTATGCTTTCACAAAATGTTTTCATTCAAAGAAATTTCCAGCAAAGTAACAATGTTAGTGAAGCAAGCTCTTACACTTGGTAGGCTAAGCCTCGTTAGTATCCTCGATTGGTCTGTGGATTGGGAGATTTGGGGGAGAATCAGAAGAATAATTCTTTTAATTTCCTCCTCCTTCTCCTCCTCCTCCCCTCCCTCCCCCCCTCCTCCCCCTCCCTCCTCCCCCTCCCTCCTCCTCCTCCTCCTCCCTCCTTCTTCTTTCCACCAGTCCTGGGTTTTGAACTCAGGGCCTGGGCACTGTCCCTGAGCCACTTTGTGCTCAATGCTAACATTCTACCACTTGAGCCAAAAACGCCACTTCTGGCTTTTTCTGAGTAGTTTATTGACAATGAGTCTCACAGGTTTATCCATATATCTTGCTCCTTTTTTTATCAGCCTCTTCTTTTTACAGATGAAAATTCATATTAGTTGGAAATTCTTCAGAGAAGGATTCAAATGGAAGAGGTCCAATAGTCAAATTTCTTCATGTTATTACATATCCACATGAAGGTAAAATCATTTTAGAACTGAGTGGTTTTTATCCCAGGATAATGAAGTATAATTTGGGGAAAGAGAATTCAAAGTACTTGGATGTTTGCTTATTTTTGGTCCAAGGGAATGCTGGCACTCTTAGATGACAAGCCTTGCGTATGCAATATTGGAATGAAAGTTAAGTCAGGAAAAGTGTTGATTTTCTTACACAAACCAGCTGAGTATAACTTTCTCATAGCATTTCAGCCTTTTCTTTTTCTTCCTCTCTTGGATAGAAATACGTGAAAAGATAGGACCAAAAGAATGCATAATATTTAAAAAAAGATTTTCCAGATGCTTTAAAGCCTTGGGAAGTATTCAATTCTTGTTCAATCTGGAATATAAATTCATCCACTTCTTTTTCTTTCTGAATCATCCAGCTAGTCCTTGAACTGAACATCCATCTGTGCCTTGGTGAATGAGTTCCACTACAGTGAGAGGTGAAATTATTGCAGAGACTTCCAAGAAGTCTGACTCACTGAAGGGAAATCATGTAACTTTTGTTCTTTCCTCTCTTTTTGATTAAAAGAAAAAAAGAGTAATAAAAGCATTGTTCAAAAGGAATAAATAAATTCAAAATGTGTTACAGCACTTATGCATCTTGGCAAAAGTAGATTGTTTAGGTAATTACTTACTCCTCCTTTGAGACAGATGTAAGGTAACATGCTGGAGGTGTTACTTGTTGTGCTTGAGTCTAATGAAATGTAAAATTCTCTTTTAAGCTTAAGTCTCTTTTTGGAGACTTGAGCTCACTTAAACTTGTTTTCCAATGTGTATAAATTACATTAAAGTTTTCTGTGTCCAAATAATTCATTTAATTGCCTTTGATGGCCTGGTGTATGCACCATGTGCCAGTGCTTTATGATGATAAAATGTAACTGAAACTGCAGGCAAAGTACTGTCAGAGTTTGTTCCAGAACTTACCAGGGCCAGGACATTGATGCTCGTGGTTTATTCCAATTACCCATGAAAAAGACTTTTAATTAATCACTTCTCTCTTTGTACCAATTGGTTCTTTCAGAATATATACTTTTTCTCTTCATTTGTCATTTTGTTGCTACATTTTACTATTAGGTAGTAATATTTTTCAATTGTGTCAAGGAATAAACTGTAGCTCTATTCTACTTTTAGTACCATGTTTTAGAAATTATACAGAAACAGATAAAATTTTATTCCACTTTTTGGATATATTATTTTGTTGGCTCACATTACAACAATATATTTTAAAGAAATAAAAGAAAGGACAACACAAAATAAGACTTTGAGAGTGCATCAGCTATAATTACTACACAGTTGAATTTTTTCCTATTTCATGTTTTTCTTTATTATTTGCATGCTTTTATAAACTTACACTAATTCATTCATACTAAGATCCTTTGAATAAAATCACTAGAAATTTGTAGGAGTTCTTCCCATGGACCTACCACTATTTGTAGAGCTACAGGGTTACTTTGTTTGATCTTCAAACTATCTCCCAAATCATTGGTTATTATCCACAAATGTGTGGAAAATGAAAAAAAAATCTCACACTAAGTTGATGTATTGTTTTAATGTGACTCCTGAGTGACTTGGATGCATGCTAAAATTTGAAACAAAATGGTCTAGATCAATAGTTTTCAAACTTTAGCTTATTCAAATTAATGGGGAGGCGGGGGGAGAGGGAGGAATATGGGTCAAAACTTGAAGAAACTCTAGTCTAGTGGATATAAAAGAAGCCAAACATGATCTTTTGTCATTAAGTAGTTGATAATACAACTAGGATACAAAGTATTACTATAACTGTTAGCATTATCAAAAATTGTCATTATATTTTCATGACTAGACTTTTGAAGATAACTGAAGTTTTGTTTTGTTTCTTTTAATTGTAAAAATGCTGTACAGAGGGGTTACAATTACATGGGCAAGGTAATGAGTACATTTCTTATCAAGCATTGTTACCTCCTCCTTTGTTTCCCCTTCCCATCCCTTCCCATCAACACCCCCCCCCGTCCCCGCCCCCCCGCCCGTGCCAAAGTTGTAAAGTTCCTTTTTCGACCTAATGTCTTATACATCTCATTGTTGCAATGTGTCCACCTGTATCCCTATTTAAACAATTTGTTTTTTTCCTTCCCCTCCACAAATTATACCGACATCAAATATAGTGAAAGCAGGGGTTATACCGTGGGAGAGGGACATACAAAGCAACAAAAAATGTCATTGAAGTGTTTGTTTTATGTACTATTTGTATACTCTCTAGGGCAAAGACTAAGATGAATCTAAATAGTCTCTTTTGTCTAATATTCTAAGGATATAAAAGAATATACTATAAATTCATTTACCTCCTGGCAATCATTGTGTAGAGGTTTCAAATTGGCAACCCTTTAAATCATTCCAAGTTGCTTATTTATGTTATCATAATTTATATATATATATATATTATCCTTAAAGATATGTGTATACTCTGTGTGTCTTTCTGTCTCTGTCTCTCTGTCTCTCTCTCTCCCTCCCTCCCTCCATTCTTGGTGTGTCAATGGAAAAAAATACTAATCTTAGAGCCCAGATTTCAGAAAATTGGTTGATATACATCTTATACATCATGGATAATTTTCTTTTCTTTCCTTTTTTTAGTGGTGTACATCTATAATCAATTGAGAAGCAGAGGGAAGAAAACTACACAAAGAAAAGCAAGTAAGTCTAGCTATGCTGGTGGCTGAAGTCCAGAAGATCATAGTTCAAATCTAGTCTAGAGGCCGGCGCTGGTGGCTCACGCATGTAATCCTAGCTACTCAGGAGGATGAGATATAAGGATCGAGGTTCAAAGCCAGCCCGGGCAGGAAAGTTCGTGAGACTCTTATCTCCAATAAAAATCACTAGAAAACCGGAAGTGGCACTGTGGCTCAAGCAGTAGAGCACTTGCCTTGAGCTGAAGAGCACAGGGACAGCGCCCAAGCCCAGAGTTCAAGCCCCATGACTGACAAAAAAAAAAAATTCTAGTCTAGACAGAAAAGTCTATCCAATTAAGTAGCAACAAATCAGTGTGGAGGTATGGTTCAAGTAGTAATGTTCACCATAGGATGAGTAAACAAAAAAGAAAGAAATGAAAAATCCAAGCTTCCCACTGAATTAAACTGGATGGGTCTGTGTTTTCAGAACCCAGTCTTTTCAAGGCTGAACCACAGAACTTGCAGTTGACTGGTCAGTCTCAAAGCTCTGTGGGGTTATGGCACAATCTAGACACTCAGGAAGAAACAGAAATCAATCTAGACACTCAGGGGAGGACAGAAATAGAGATTTAAACTGGTAGAGGCCAGTTTCCTGCGATGGTTCAGGACAAACTGAGAAGGAAGATTTTTCACGCTCTTGGAAGGAAATAGTTGGTAGAAATCTCTGAAATTTCTGGCCAGGTTGACTGGTTAACTTGTTTCCTGTATCAGCCCAGTCCATGAAAACTCAGAGACATGTTCACTTGATCTAATAAAAGACACTAACACAAAGTCAAGGAAAATGAAGGATTAGACAAAGATATTCTAAATAAACAAACAAGGTAAATTTCCATGAGCCAACCTCAAAGAAATGTAATTACATAATTTATCTCAAAGAAAATACAAAATATGTCATAAAAATACTCATTCAGTTAGGCACAATGGTTTGTGCTTATAATACCAGCTGTTTGAAAGGCAGAAGTAGAAGGAAAATGCTTGAAACAAGCCAAGTCTAATTGTCATTAGTCTATTCTAAAGAAATAAAATCAGTTCTGTTTTTGAAATTTGATAGGCATCTTGGGAGGACTTAGAGAGGAAGGAATGGTCACAACAACTCAAAATCAAGCCATATATCCATACCGCTTTATTTCCACCTTACCTTATTATTTTTTGGGGGGTCCGGTTGTGGGGCCTGAACTCTGGGCCTGGGCGCTGTCCCTCAGCTCTTCAGCTCAAGGCCAACGTTCTACCACTTGAGCCACAGTGCCACTTCCGGCTTTTTTCTTTATGTGGTGCTGAGGAATCGAACCCAGGGCCTCAGGCATGCAAGGCAAGCGCTCTACCACTGAGCCACCTTCCCAGCCCCTTACCTTATTATTTTTAAGAGGATACTGACTCAGATTCTTCTGAATTGGTCAATACCATAAAAAGCATCAAATGTGTTTCTCACAAACCATTCTTATTATTCATAAAGAAAAAATTTGATAGTTGTATATGTGTAGTTCTATGTAATAATTAATAATTACCCCAAGGATGTAAATACTACAGATTGTCAGAAAAATCAGCTACCAAATTACCATAATAATTACCACAGTTCAATTTCAGAGGACTGATGGCATAAGTGCAGACACTAACATGAGATTGATTATGCTAGAGATCCAACAAGGGAAATGCCTGTGGGAGAAACAAAGATGAAGGCAGAAGTTTAGAGAGCTTTCAGGAGAGAGCAG
Source organism: Dipodomys merriami (assembly GCF_024711535.1). NCBI lineage: Eukaryota > Metazoa > Chordata > Mammalia > Rodentia > Heteromyidae > Dipodomys > Dipodomys merriami. The sequence goes on from NW_027202271.1 coordinate 31,026,062, forward strand.
GTTACCCTGTGAAGATCACAAGGAAGAGGAGAGAGGTTATGTGAGAAACATCTTGTAATAAATCGAATGAGGTTCCTCCAAGATGCTGGGGAGTCCTTGGCCAACACCAAAAGGGTCCTTCATCTCCAAAGAATGGTCCTGCCTTAGTGCTTTCATGTTCAGTAATAGACTTTCAGTAGCCCAGGGTAAGTACATGAACATACACAGCTGGATTCAGTGCACAGCAGCTGGAACTATTGTTAATTATGACTACTACAACGGAATTTCTAAGAGAGTCCTTTCCCTGCCTGCCACCACAGACATCAGGACTTAATATATTTATCTAAGGCCAGAACCTGAATTATTGTTGCTCCAGTTCAAGAAAGATTTTGCTCTTTTATATTCATGTACACAGAAATGCAATACAAATCCCAACATAACCACAGGAGTGATATGTGCAGACACTGAAGACCAACGGCTGCTCTCGAACACTTTTACATATTCAAAGGCACATTTAAAAGATAAATGCACTTGTTTCATATTAAGATTCAAAGACCCAGCTAACTGGCCATAAACTTTCTTTTGAAACAATGAATACTTCACATATATATATATATATATATATATATACATATATATACATATATGAACTTAACACATCCTTGTGCTGGAAGATCAAAGATGATTGACTCCTAAATAACTTCTAACTCCAAATATTTTTTTATCAGAAAATAGTTGCTTCTGTTTGATTATGTACATGTAATGATAGGATTTGGGATAATGGATACCTTTAAAATAAATGTTTTGTTCTGCCCAGCCATTGTGAGAATAATCCCTCTACATTACTGAACCAAACGTTAAAACAAGAAAATCATTTATATCGGAAAGCTGACTCAAGTTATTAAGGCAAAATAGACATACATTTCTTTATGATTATCTATTAGTCTAAACTTACTTCTTGAAGACTAGTTTACTATTGTAAGATGCTTATGCAAGTTAAAGCATGTCCCATATACAATATGAAAAATTTTAAGTTCAAGCACATGGGCTTGAACTCATCTGAACAAGTTCTGCCTTCATCTCTGTTGACAACTGCTCTTACTTCCAGACTAGGTTTTGAAAAACTTCCCAAGATCTTGTGAATATTATATAACAAACTTTAGGGAAGGAAATGGATGTCAAGCTCACTGAATACATTTCCAAGACATGCTTTGAATAATGCCCAAGACTGGTCATCTTGAATTTTGTTAGCCAGCTACTTCCTTTCAAAATGATGGACTATGCAGATCATCTTCATTCAGGTATATTCATTCTTTGGAAAATAAATTTTATTGCTATAAAAAGCTGCTATTTTCTTGGATTTAGAAAAAAATGAAATCATCTCTTTATTTATAACAACATTTATAGCAGTATAAGCCCAAGGGACTATCATCATCGGATTTCAAATTGAGCTTGAAACAGTGTACCTCAAAGAATTCTCCTGTGTGGCTTAGGAACCATCTTTTTCCATTTATGTCATCAACATAGTTAAGCAGTACAAACTCACATTATTTCTTTTGTACATTTGATTCCACTCTGAGGGAAAATTCATTCTCTGAATCAAATGGATGTCTGTTAATACTTGATGATAAGAAAAGAGAAAACACATTCCTGTCCAGTAAAATTACTTCATATTGGGCTGGGAAGGTGGCTCAGTGGTAGAGCGCTTGCCTTGCATGCATGAGGCCCTGGGTTCGATTCCCCAGCACCAAATAAGCAAAAAGAAAAAAGCCAGAAGTGGTGCTGTGGCTCAAGTGGTAGAGTGCTAGCCTTGAGCTGAAGAGCTGAGGAACAGCACCCAGGCTGAGTTCAGGCCCCATGACCAGACCCAAAAAAAAATTACTTCATATTAGCATAATGGAATGCATGACTGAAAATAAATTTAATAAGTAAAATTCAAAAGTCATTCAAACAGTTTAAAACAATGACCTTACCTTTTTTTCAGCCAAAATAATTTAAACATATTCAAATTCAAATAGAAACTCTTTGGATTTGAAAGGGCTTAAGATGCTGTCTCCATTCATATAGAAGTATATAGTTTTAGATGACTACAAAGAAGATTCAAATTAATACTGGCTTAAACATGAAGGACATCGTCCTTCATGTAACAATGTAGAAGTAGATAAACAGTGTTAATAGAAACACTGCTCCATGACTTCAAAGTAGATAAACAGTGCTAATATAGGGACACTGCTTCATGACATCATCCAGGAATCCAGAACAATATTGTGTTGCTCTGTCATCACTAACGTGACATCTTTGTCCACATTATCCAAGACTGCTCATCACCTTGTTTTTGGATCTGGCACACCCTAATTGTTGCACGTCACTTATATTTGTATCCCAAGGCCATAGCTAGATGCAAAGGGGACTGTGAGTTGTTTATTCTAAGCATTGTTTGTTCTAAGCAGTTATTCTAGCTGAAAATCTATCACTCTGAAAAGAGAAATATACAAAACATTTCATAAAGTTTGTGTCCCAAAGGTCATTTCAGATCCTAATGTAGAAAAGAGACTCCTTGAAGAACAGATAAGAGCAAGATTCTGGACACCCCATCCATCCTTTCTTTCTTTCCCATAGGGTTCCTCTAAGCCTCTCATATATAGAAACCACTCCTTTAGACCAACACTGGCAGTCAAAATTCCTAAAGTGATCATGCAGGGAAGTAAATAGAAAAAGGAAAACAGGACCATTGGCTGACAACAAAGCCGTCTTTGAAAGCAGGTTCCCAATTGTGTATAAAGAGGTTCAATGTACTTTGTACAAAGCAACTATTGTTGCTTTGTACAATTCTGAGACTTGAGTTACCAGACTTTCCAACATTTCAAGAGAAGTTCAAAGTCTGTATTTTAGTGAGAGATTTTTTTTTCTTTTTTTAGTTTGTCACTAGTGAAAACAATTTATAATCTTTTAAAGATCAAAAACATATCTATAAGCCAGATTTACTCAACGGTCACTCAGAACAATCTATCCTCTTTACACAAATCATTTCATTTTCTAGACAAGAAAACAGAAACCTAGAGTGGTTGACTAGCCAATTCCTGATCACACAGCTAACTACAGCTGGTCAAATTGTCTTTTATTCAATATTCATTATACTGCATGACCGTAAAATGTCAATGTGAAGTTCAAATAAGCAATTAAGGGGGAAAAAAACCTTACAATGTAATCTAATTTTATGCTATAGTGTTGTGCTTTGAAATGAAATACATGAAAGCAGATCAAGTGTATGTTCAGCATCCCATTTCTGCTCAACCCCACAATTGAGAGGAATATCTGTTCTGTTTTCTACCTTCTTGGCTTGGATTTACCAGAGCCCAAATCCAAGACTCTGCCTGATTCAGAACTATCAAAGTATGTTACTGATAACCTCCCAGTAACTGCTCTTCCCTTTTAGCATGGCTCACTCATATCAAATCAGTGGCAAATTCATCGTAAAACACAATTTTCACTTTTATGTAAGTTTATCTGTATGATGTAGTCACATAGTTAAAATACTTTTTACTAAAAACCTTAAACGTATGGAAATGGATAACATCTACCATCTAAATGACTGAAAGGCACTAAATTGTTTGTGTATTAGTTATCTGGTGTTTTCAAAAACTTTTTTAGGAGTATTGCTTTGGGCGGGGGAGGGGGTGGAGGGAGAGGGGCTGGGAGGGAGGAGAGTGGGGAGCCATGGGTCATGGGTCTTGAACTCAGGACCTGGGCACTGTCCCTGAGCTCTTTTGCTCAAGGCTAGCACTCTATCACTTTGAGCCACAGTACCACTTCAAGTTCCCTGGTAGTTAATTAAGAGTCTCAGGGGAACTTTTCTGCTCAGGCTGGCTTTGAACCATGATTCCCAGATGTCAGCCTCCTGAGTAGCTAGGATTGCAAGCATGAGCACTGGCAGTATTTCTATTCTGTAGAAGAATCTTAACACTGAGGCTTTCTGCACCAAGTACGAAGAACCACCTCACACTTATTTCTACCCCATGATAAGATCTTCTGTCTTAGAAATTTTACTTTGATCAAGCTTTCTAGTAGTTAAAAGATTTTATGCTCATTCAGTAGATATTAAAATAATATTACTCTAAATGTGCAGTAAACATTGGAAATAGAAAATATCATAATTAGTTATAAAATTTAAGCTTGCCTTAAAAGCAGGTTTCTCTTCTCTCTCTCCCTTCTCCTTTTTCTCCTCCTCTTCCTCCTTCTCTGCTCTTTCTTCTTATTCCATCTTCCCTCCCAAACTTCTCTCTCTTTTTCCCAACACTTCCCCTTTCTCACCATTCCCTCCTTCTCACCTGAGGTTCTGGTGAGTTCTGTGATTCTAGCAGTTGGCAAAAATAAAGGCTTTAGGGACTAACCATAGAAAACAACATTCAAGGTTATTGCAATTGGTTTGGTTTGGTTGAGAAAATGTAACATTTCCACTCCCTGTTTCTAATGATTTATACTATTTTACCAATAGAATACATCAGTTCCAGTCAACTGTTAGAAAATCCCAGATAAAAATTCACATATACAGTTGTTTCTTCTCTTATCCTCCATTTCCTTTCTCTCTTTTCTGTTTATTTCCATCATAGACTTGAACTCAGGGCCTGGATGCTGTCCCTGAGCTTTTATGTTGAAGCTAATGTACTACTTGGAGCCTCAGGTCCATTTCCAGCATTTTGATAGTTAACTGGAGCTAAAAGTCTCACTGACTTTCCGTCCCAGGCTAGCCTCAAACTGTAATCCTCAACTCTCAGCTCCCTTAGTAGCTAGGTTTTAGGCATGAGCTACTAGTGCCCAGCTCATAGTTCATATTTTATCTTTTAACTTATTGTCAATATTCTGTATAATCTTAGTTTATTACTAATTACCACAAGATTGTTGTAAATTACATACACATTTTCTTTTCCTATAAATTTATCTCATATATACACAGATGTGTCCCTAATAGAGGAGAAAATGTTGAACAAGTTATTTTTCTCCCCAGTTTGTTTTCTCATTTGATAAATGCTGGAAGTTATAGAAGCACCTTACAGAGTTACTATGGAAATTAGATCAGTTTGTATGCAGAAAGTCTTTTGTAAAAAGAAAACACTTCAACAATGAATATATACATATATAATGAGCACGTATTTGAACATAGCCAAAAGAATCTTATTTTTGTGTGAAAGTATCCATGAAGTGTCAAAGTATCCATGAAACATAAAATGATACCAAACACTTAAAACAAATAGAAAACTCTTCATTTGATTAGCTATCTCACACTAATTTGGCCCTAGAAAATGTTTACTATTCAATTTTTTTACCTTTTTAAAATATTTTTTTATTGTAAAGATACTGTACAGAGAGGTTACAATTACATGAGCAAGGTAATGAGTCAATTTCCTATGGAGCATTGTTACACTCTCCTTTATTTTCCCCTACCAGTCTTTTCCTCCCCACCTCCCCAACTCCTCGCTCCCCTCCCTCACTCCCTTCCCCCTCCCTCCCCCTCCCACCCCCCACCCCCCCCCCCCCCCGCAAAGTTGTAAAATGTGTTTTCAACATACTGTTTTGTACATCTCATTGTTACAATGGGTTATCCTGTATCCTTATTTCAGCACTTTGTTATTAAATTTAAAAAAAACTAAATACAAAGAGGCTTACATTTTTACTATTAATACACGTTGGAATAAATGGTAGCCTTTGACACAACATGTTTTCCCATATTTTCAGTTTTTTAAAACCTTTCATTGATAATTTGGGGGCAAATAAGTGCATTACCCAGCATCATTTCACCTTTCATTGTCTTTTTCTGAACATACTTAGAGTGACTGCTTTTATTAGTTAATTCTCTTTTTTATATCTTATTTGCATGGAATCTTGCCCTCATTATATATAAAATATAACTTCTAGAATCCACATCTTGTCATAATTTTACCAGAAAAATTTAGTTATGAGTGTCCTTTTAGTTTTTTTCATAGCTAAAAATAAAATTTAAACACTGAAGGCATGTTAGTAACTTGAACCATTTAATGGTTACAAAATAAAAATTAGGTTGCTGTATCATACTTGAAAATGTTTCCATGATCTATGTGAAAGGCCAACAGTAAATATATTTGTTCTTCTCAAGATTATTACTTTTATCTTGCACTATATACAATTTCCTTAATATTATAACCACATGAGATTATGTCAACCAAGTAGTCGATGCTCACGAATTCACTTACAAGAGCAGGTTCACAGTGATTTTATTTATCAACATAAATTACTATATGTTTCCAGAAAACAAAAAAATTGCATGCTTTTTTCCCCTGGTACCCTTTGCCATATCTATTATTCATATTTCTATTACTATGTCCTATTGTGTTTAGCCAAGTTAGAACATCACAGTGCATCTTTGCCCACACAACGTTGCCTTCTCATTTCTGTAATATGCAGTTTTTCTTTTAATAAAATCTTGGACTGCTTAACTGTATTTCTGTAAGATCAAGCCAGAAGTTCTTGTTATTTTTTCCAGTTATTTCTTCCAAAATATATCACATATTACTTTAGTCTTGAAGCTTACATCATTTTCTTTCATCTCTCTCAAGGAATGGCTACAAATATGCTAGTTGAAGACGTTCTTAGCTATTTGATAATCAACATTCCCATAGCATAACTTCTAGGCAGCCCACACTGATTTATCTTTGAATATTTTTCTAACAACAAAACATTGCTGAAACAATTCTGTGATGTCCGTATTTCATGGTTTCAAATAGATTTTCCCTTTCTTACTTTGCCTTCTAATTCTTTGCTTAGATCTCAGGCAATCTGAGGAAGGACTTGAAAGAAAATAATCTGTTATATCCTAACAACAGATAAACCTTAAGTAGTACACTTTGCCCAAAATTGACCTTATTCTTTTCTTTGTTCTCTTTTCTCAGGCATAAAATTTGCCTTCTTGTGGATTACTTTAACTGAGATAAAGCTTTCCCTGACTGGTGTCATGGTGAGATATCCTTCTGTTTTGAAATCTTTTGGCAGTGACATCTAAAATATGGAACTTGCTGTCATATATCTGCTATAACGATATTGCTAGATTTATGTGTGGGGTAGGTTAATATCCTTGACTTGTCAGCTAAGGGTTTAATTCTTTGGCATTTTATTTGCAAGAAATTTTGCATAAAATTTGCATTTTATTTATAGAAATTCTAGGAACACAACTATTACCAAATTACTTAATTCATCTATCATTTATTGGACATCTCCTTGGGGTTGCTTACTATGCTAGCTGCCACAGGTATAGAGATCAATCAAATAGTCCCAACTCACAACAGCTTGCAGATGAAATGGGGGGAGATGCCAAACAAAAAAAAAAGCAGATAGGGCTGGGAAGGTGGCTCAGTGGTAGAGGGCTCCGCTTGCATGCATGAGGCCCTGGGTTTGATTCCTCAGCACCACATAAGCAGAAAAACCTGGAAGTGGCACTGTGGCTCAAGTGGTAGAGTGCTAGCCTTAAGCTGAAGAGCTGAGGGAAAGTGCCTAGGCCCAGAGTTCAGGCCCTATGACCAACAACAACAACAACAAAAAAAAAAAAGCAGCTAGTCACAATATAAAATACAAATGTATAAGGGAATGGAAGCATACAAAAGAACCCCTAAATCAATGTAAAAGAGGATAGAGGAAGGAAAACGAAGAGGAAGATCACAAGGACTTAACTAGTAAAGAAGAGGAGGGGCTTCTCAGACACTATGGATTGTACCCATAATCCTAGTTACCCAAGAAGCTGAAATCTGGAAGACTGAGGTTTAAAGCCATTCATTCAGAAAGTCTATGAGATCCCATATTCAATTAACCAACAGAAAATAGGCTAGAAGTATGGTTTAAGTGGCAGAGTGCCAGCCATGAGTAAGAAAGCACCATTTCTTGCACAGAAGTGCTAGGTAAACACTAAATACACAGTCAGGTGCTGCTGGTGGCTCACACCTGTAATCCTAACTACTTAGGAGGCTGAGATCTGAGGATCACGGTTCAAAGCCAGACCTGGCAGGAAAATCTATGAGACTCTTAGCTCCAATAAACCACCAGAAGACCAGAAGTGGCGCTGTGGCTTAAGTGGTAGAGCACTCGCTACGATCTGAAGAGCTCAGGGACAGCCTTTAGGTCCAGAGTTCAAGGCCCAGAACAGACAAAAACAAAAGCAAAAACATTAAATACACAAAATTGATGAGTTCTAAATAAAGTTCAATTAATCTACAGTTTGAGTCCCAACAATCACAGCCATTACATCTTTATCTCAAGTTCCTTTGCAATGTCATTTACAAGGAGGACAAATAAATTCTTGAGTATTAAGAAATTAAAGAAATTATTTAAATATATTGAACTGAAACCAAAGCTCCTAATACCAAAACCCTGTTCATTTTAAATTCTACTAAATTAAAGCTTCTCCTTGACTAGTAAGCTTTTAAAAAGTACATTAAGGGTTATGTTGAATGATATCATCAATGTCAACAGGAAAAAATAATGAAAAGTTATGAAGTGTCAATTCAAAATGAGGTGATTTCTATCATTTTCCAAAATTATAGACTTCAGTTGAAAAAATAGAAAATGGAGCTAATTTTATATATTTGGGTTCATTTGAATTTTTCTGAGTTAACTTTATTTTTAAAATACCTTATTGATAATTTGTGGAGGGGAGGGGGAAAAAAACAAATCGTTTAAATAGGGATACAGGTGGACCCATTGCAACAATGAGATGTACAAGTTGTTATGTCAAAAACAAACTTTACAACTTTGATGGGGGGGTGAGGATTGGGTGGGGGGTGGGGGGGAAGGATGGGAAGGGATGGGAAGGGGAAACAAAGGAGGCTACAATGCTTGATGAGAAATGTACTCATTATCTTGCCCATGTAATTGTAACCCCTCTGTTCAGTGTTTTCACAATAAAAATAATAATAATAATAAATAAAATACCTTATTGATAGCTATGCCCCAGTGGCTCACGCCTGTAATCCTAGCCACTCATGAGGCTGACATCTGAGCATCACAGGTTCATTGCCAACCAGGCAGGAAAGTTTGTGGGACTCATAGCTCCAATTATGCACCCAAAAAGAAAAGACAGAAGTAAAGCTGTGGCTCAAGTGATAGAGTGCTAGCATTGAGCAAAAACAGTTCAAGTGCCATGGCCTTGAGTTCAAGCCCCAGGAATGGCCCCAAAATATATTTCCTTAAAATATATTATAGAGGGGCTGGGAAGGTGGCTCAGTGGTAGAGTGCTTGCATGAGGCCCTGGGTTTGATACTTATCAGCACCACATAAACAGAAAAAGCTGGAAGTGGTGCTGTGGCTCAAGTGGTAGAGCACTATCCTTGAGCTGAAGAGCTGAGGGAGGGACAGTGCCCAGGCCCAGAGTTCAGGTCCCAACAAAAAAAAAGAAAAAAATATTGAAAACCATGTTACCACATAGTAACACCACAAGACCACCTAGAAGAAAAGCCAAGTATTTGAAAATTACAGGAAGCTCTGTTGTCACCACTTGATTTTGACAAAAGTAAAGTTAGCAGCTAAACTGAATCAAGAAACACTTAGGAGGATGACTGTGAAATTACAACTTTGCAAAAGACATCTTCCCAAATTCATCAGTGTTGTCAAATTGATGTTTTGGGGAGAATTTGATTTTCACTGAATTGCCTTGATTCCAGTTAACCTGGAGTTGACACACATACTGTTAAGTTTCTAGGCTTCTGTGTGGGTTAGTAGTTTATCTCTTAAGGTAGACGTTAGTTTTATTGCAAAGGTATCCTAGTTAATATTGCTTTTTTCTTATTTATTCCCTTCTCTCCCCATCTTCAAGTTTCACTAAAGGAAGCACATTTATGAGTCTCTATGTTCTAAGTGCCTTGCACATTTTTTTTTTTGCCATGAACTCTATGCCAGGCACCGTCCCTCAGCTCTTCAGCTCAAGGATAGTGCTCTACCACTTGAGCCACAGCACCACTTCCAATTTTCTGGTGGATTATTGGAGATAATAAGAGTCTCATGGAACCCTCTGTATACTATCTTTACATGGAACCCTCTGTATAGTATCTTTACAATTAAAAAAAAAGAGTCTCATGGAGTTTCCTGCCCAGGCTAGCTTTGAACCTTGATCCTCAGATCTCAGCCTCCTGAGTAGCTAGGATTTCAGGCGTGAGCCACTAGCGCCTGGCCCTTTCACACTTTTATATCTGCTAGCCACCACTGTAGCTGTGTAGAATCAAGAGACAGTAGTGCTGCATCCCCATTACCTCATCGCCAAGGGGAATCCACAACATACTCTCTCCTAATCGCCATTCGATAAATTCCTCTTCATATGTGAAAGACCATGTTGGGATGGCAACTAAACTGAATTGATTCTGTAGGCAGATGGAGTTGATGTGGCCTTCTTATCCCATTCAACTTGACCAAAGATTTTTTTTCCATAAAGTGAAAACTGGAAAAGTAATCATGTATCATCCTCCCAAATCCTATCAACTTTGGGATATTTTTCATACAAAATAAACTTCACATTGCAAGAGACTTTTGTTATTGATAATACTTTTATTAAGAATCTTAATTCTTAGCTTTACGCGGTGGCAGTATCGTAGCCAATGAGGTTTATTCGAGGCGCAATTATTGCTAATTGAAATTTAATTCTTGGAGCTGGGAAGGTGGCTCAGTGGTAGAGCACTTGCCTTGCATGCATGAGGCCCTGGGTTCCATTCCTCAGCACCACATAAGCAAAAAAAAAAAAAAAAAAGCCGGAAGTGGCGCTGTGGCTCAAGTGATAGAGCACTAGCCTTGAACTGAAGAGCTGAGGGACAGCGTTCAGGCCCAGAGTTCAGGCCCCATGACTGGACTCCCCCCTCCCCCCAAAAAAAGAATCTTAATTCTTTAGTCACTTGTTCTTTCTGTTTTGCAATAAGACAAAGCTCAGCCAGAAAGCAGAACTTCTGTAACTACAAGCCAGGGCTGCTGGCCATATTGTTATTTTAGAAACACCTCCCTTTCGATATTATAACACTCAAATGACCTGCCTTAGTCTTTCCTCATAAGGAGAAGGGCCAGACCATAGCTGATGTCTACCATCCCTATCCTGCTGATGTCTACCATTCCTATCCTGCTGTCTGGATACCTCCTTGGTTTTCAGTCTTGCAAGTTCTTAGTTTGGTCTAGTCTTAGCTGTTTTCTCATGCTTACTTACTAGCTTATTATCAAAACCTCTTCTAAAATAAGATTAATTCCCATGACTCTCCACCTCCCTTATATATGCCAGGATTGCATTTTTATAATATAGTATTATTTTTAGGAATACACACATTTGATTTCCCCACTATTTATGAATGATCTTCTGCCTTTGGCCTCCCACAGACAAATGTCCTTCCTCATCTTTTACACTAGAAAGATCAACTTTTGGTGGGTGTGAAGTGACTGGATTCTCAAGCCCTCTAAATTATAGTCTAATCAACTTCTAAAACTACTACCTTGTGAGTTCTGAGAGAACAACAGATTCTTGTCATAGGTATCTTCATATCAACACTTCATAGAATATTTCCCACCATCATTAAAAATGTTTGTGAAAAAAACTATCTTATTAATATGTCATATTATGAAAAAATAATGTTCCATGGATCTTTGCATATGTCTGTAAATCATGAAGACTGCAACATTCTTTTTCTCTACATTTTAAAAAATTATCTTTAAGGAGTTGTGCAAAGGAGTTTTGATTCAGCAGGTCAGTGTATGCGTACAATGTGTACCAAGTTTATCCCCTTTGACTACAACATTCTTCTTTGAAGCTTAGAGAAAACATAATCTAGGATGTTTGTGTGATTTTTAAAATTTTTGTCACTGATATTTTATATTTTTTATTGTAAAGATACTGTACAGAGGGATTACAGTTACATGAGCAATGTAATGAGTCCATTTCCTATCCAGCATTGTTACCCCCTCCTTTGTTTTTCCCCTACCATTCCTTCCCTCCCCACCTCCCCACCTCCTCCCCCCACCCCCTACCGAAGTTGTAAAGTTCCTTTTCAACATAGTGTCTTGTACATCTCATTGTTACAATGGGTCAATCTGTATCTTTATTTCAGCATTTTATTTCCCTTCCCCTCCCCAGATTAGAAAAATGTATATACAATATGGAGGGCACCACAGTCAAATACAGTGAAAGCAGGGGTTATACCACGGGGGAAGAACATACAAAAGAAACCAAAAAATCACATAGTATATTATAACTACATTAAAACTACAGCAAGAATGATAAAACCTCTTGTGTCCTTATCTTAAGGTTCATTTCACTTAGCATCATCTTATATGGTCATATGTACATAGCTTTTGACCTTTTCTGCTTGTCCTAGACATATACTAGTTATTGCAAATAAGGGAAAACATGGGACCTATGTTTCTTTGGGCCTGGCTTATTTCACTTAATATAATATTTTCCAAGTCTTTCCATTTCTTAACAAATGGAGCAGTGACATTCTTTCTGATGGAGGCATAGAATTCCATTATATATATTATATATATTATATATTATATATAACATTTTCTTGATCCATTCATCTACTAAGGGGCATCTGGGTTGGTTCCATATCTTAGCTATGGTGAATAATGCTGTGATAAACATAGTTGTGCTGGTAGCTTTAGTATGGCCTTGTTTGTAGTCACTGATATTTTTATTGATGGTAGTTTCACAAAACACATTTTTATTTGAATATGCAAAAAAAAACTATCATTTTATAAGATCTACATGTTCTGGGCTTTCTGCTTCCAAAGTGACCGTTTCTCTCACATGGAAACTCAAGCAGAGGCTGGGAATGTGAATGTTAGTAAGAGTATTCTGGGCTGCCTTCCAATTAAGCCTCCCTTGGGTTGATTTCAAGAGTCAGGCCATACTACCCCCTAGAGGCTTGTTGTGTGTTCTGACATGAATGTCCAAAGATCCCAATTTTTATGGGACTCAGAAGTTCTGGGGGAAAGAACAAAATCCTGGCCAGAAACTGAGGCTCAGATTTGGGCACATTTTAAGAGATTGGGGTTCCCTAAAAGAGAACAGACTGGAGGAAGATATGATAGAGCATAGAAAGAAAAATTCCTTAATTGGAGACTTGATGGGATGAACAAGTAAGCATAACAGCAAGTTGAGCTCCAGTCCCAGGACTGTCTCACCACTGGGACTGAGTTTGGACATGAGTAGAGACAAACAGAGGTCTAGAGTGCTGACAGCAACCAGACTGTGAGATGTCAGAGGCTCACTGGTGCCCACTGGGGGTTGGCGGGGAGAGAATGGCTGAAAGAACAATAGATGCAGAGCTATGTGTGCAACTCTCCCACACTTCTCCCTCATGAAAATCCAATGGGATAGGAAAGATTCAAGTCTAGATAATTATTTTCAAATTTTATGTTCAGAGTAATGGGAAGATAGTCAAATATGGTAACTGATATTACAGGTTAGAGGTTCAGATTATTGGTGTGTAATGTATAAAAATATACTCCATTTTTTTATCTTTAAGTGGTAGTGAAAATTATTTTCAGCCTCATAGTATTGTTGTAAAGAGCTCATGAAGATTATACCACGTACTCATTATAAACTTAGCCCAATTTATCTAGTAGACCACAAACAAGGCCACACTAAAGCTACCAGCACAGCCGTGTTCATTGCGTATTATTTGACATGGCCAAGACATGGAATCAATCCAGATGCTCCTCAGTGGATAAACAGATCAAGAGAATGTGGTATATTATACACAATGGAATTCTATGCTTCCATAAGAAAAAATTATATTGTACCTTTTGTACATAGAAATAGAAAACCTTGCAAAAATTATATTAATGAAGTAAGACAGACCCAAAGAAACACGGGCTGCCTAGTTTCCCTCAGTTGTGGTGACTAGAATGTGCCTGTAAATCTACAAGTAAACACAATGGAGAGTAAAAGACAAAAAAACACACTTGGACACAATGAATTATACAGGACTCCACACATTCACACAGTAAGACCAAAGGATACTCTTAAGAGAGGATCGCAAAGGCTCAATAGCTATCTTCATATGACCATATAAAATGGTATGTCTTGAAATTAACTCCAAGAAATGGAAACAAGAGCATTTTTTGTTACTTTGCTTTTTGGCTTTTCCACTTTGTTGCTGTTTTTTATTTCTGTATCTTTTGTCTTGTGGGTAAATTTATCTGTTGGGAGAAGGTAAGAGAAGCACAGAAACGGTGGGACAAAAGACGAAGGAGCAGTGATACTAGCCACCATCTTGAAAATGAACTATACAACTTTTGGGGATGGGATGTCAGGAGGGAAAAACTGGGAGAAAATGAGGGAGAGGGTAATACTATTAAAAAAGAAATGTAGTCACTATCTGACTTATATAACCATAACCCCTCTGTACATCACCTTTACAATAACAATAAAAACAACAACAATAATAATAAGCCTGGCCCATAGTTAACTCTCTCAATCAGACATCAATATTGTTGTTACTATTCACAACTCAACTTTATAGTTATGTCTTGCTCCCTGATGATAGACAAAGATCTAAGTGGCAAGGGCCACTACACTCATCTCTGTGGTAAAACTGCCTTTTATACCGATTAAAGTGAAAAAGTTGTTTAAAAAAATTTAATGCTATCAATAAGGGCAAAATAAAGACAAAGACAAAATTCATGCCAGAGAGGAGTAAGATTGAGAGAATGAGAATAATCATAATGTCATAATTGGGAAATAAAAGGAAAATCAGCTCTGCTGAATATAAACCAGACCCATAAATGCATTGTAGGAAACAAAAAAAGATAAACCCCTTAATCAAGCTCAAGTCACGCTCTAACCCCGGACAGATCCTTATGGTTAGCTGCTGTGTTTACAAGAAATGCACAAGTCTGCATTAGTTCCTAATTAGGTTAGGATGGCTGCCAAAGAAAGTAGTAGTATTTTTTAAATGTAAGGTTGCAGTTACAAATAGATATATCAAAGCCTTGATACTTAAGAAGCCATGACAAAAGCTGTCAACCAAAGCTATATAACTGGTCCCCGAAGATTTGAACCCACAGCTCAGGTTTCATTCTCCTGGGAGAGCTGTGGCATCAGAAAACAGTGGTATCGACTCATTAAATCTGGAATATGGGCAAAAGTAATTGATTTACAAGAATTGTGGGTTTTATGATGCTATTTGCCTCTAGCATTTACCTGCTAGCAAGGTCTTTTGACCAGGGTTTCTTTACAAATCTTCTCTGTGTGTTTAGAAAGAAAGAAAGGAAAAAAAAACTGCCTTTATACAAATGGTGGATCCCTTTTTGTCCCAAGCAACCTATTGTGAAAAAGAAAAGAAAGAATTGACTCAGTTCTCCAAACTAAATTAATCTGTTCTTCCAGTTTAATTGGTTACTCATCAGGTAAGTAAACAAGAAGAGACGACCATTTGGAATCATCATCAGTGGCACCGTCTCCAGGGCATGGCGCAGATGGAATTCTAGCAGATCACAAATCTAAAACCAATAAGTCTTGTAATCCAACAAAATGTCATCAGCAGACTCTAAGAAGCCATTTTTACACTGTGTTGCCAAAGGGGTGCGGGGCAGGCGGCAGGGAACAAGACACTTTCAAAAGTGTCTGGAGAGCCATGAAATCCGCTTAAACCACGATTGCCAATTAGCACATTTATTTTATGTGAATATCATTTTTCTACCATTTATTTCCCCTAACTTGGTGTTTTGCCTTTAATGAGTCCTAAGAATATTTATTCAAAATGGCATTCGTTGTTAAGGAAAATTCCTTCAGGAGAAAAGAAGGAAAAGAAGGAGGAGAAGGAGAAGGAGGAGGAGATAATTGGCAATATCTTATGACGTTTTTGGTTGTCACAACTAGGAGTAAGAAATAAGGATCTGACCTGCAGGACGAAGTAGGTTGCTAAATGCTCTGTAATGCACAGCACAGCACTTTATCACCTCACAGGAAATCTTAACACAAATCATTTGGGCCAATTTGTCAATCAGTCACTCAGAAAAAAAACTCACTGAAGCAGTGTTAGAACCATACTAGAGCTATAGAACTGTAGAATGTGGGAATCCACAGCTTCATCACCCAAAGCATTAACTTTACATCAACAACAGAAAAGCTGGCATGTAGGGAGCAGTTCTCCAATGTGGTGTGCTATCCTGAGAATTCTCCCAACGGGCCCAATGGCCCATTGAAGAAGAAACAGTCCACATTTCACAATCTGAAAAAAAAAAAAAAAAAAAAACCTTGAAGCCTGGAGAAATCATAATCTACCCAGTTCTCATAGCTACAGAAAACATAATGATACCTTAATTTCACCAAACTTAAGAAGAAAACCTGTAATCTATGCACCACCTTTAAATTAGCAATAGAAATATAACCCTAAGGAGAAAAATCAAGAGCAAAAAGAATTTTTTAATGAAATGCTAAGTGAAATTAATTTTTTATTTAGTAAGCTTAATACTCCAGCACCAGTGTTCAATCTACAGAAAACACACTCTCTCTCTTTATCTCTCTGTCTCTGGCTCTCTCTGGCTCTGTCTCTCTTTCTCTGTCTCTCTGTCTCTGTCTGTCTCTGTCTCTGTCTTTCTCTGTCTCTGTCTCTGTCTCTGTCTTTCTCTGTCTCTCTGTTTCTGTCTCTGTCTGTCTGCCTCTCTCTCTGTATCTCTGTCTCTGTCTCTGTCTCTCTCTGTCTCTCTGTCTATCTGTCTGTTTGTCTCTCTCTCTTGCTCACTTAAACAAGGAATGACTAGAATCAATCTAAGTAACACACAGTGAATTATTTCAATTTCTTTCTGGGTAACTATCCAAATCTCTCTAACCTCATTTGATGATGACACAAATGATGTTCAATCTAATTCAGAACTGACTTGAATATGTAAAAATAAGATTTTTTTCCCCGTGGAATGTCCATGCCAGGTTGGGGCTGACTAATGAGTAGGGGGAGAGAAGCAGGCTAACTGGTTCTCCAACTATTCTGCTATTTGTATGAAACCTGATTTGGATGACTCTAAAAAGCTTTAGTATTATAACATAACAAAGGCTGGCAAACCTTCTTGCTGCATGCCAATAATTGACTAGGAAGATGGGGCAGGAAAAATCACAAGTTCAAAGCCAACATAGTTCAAGCAAGACAGGAGGGAAAGACCATAGAGAGTCATCAATGTTGAAAGAACATAGTTTTAAAAAGCCATTACATAACTTAAAAATTAAGAAAAGTAAGGGAAAGAGTGTGGCAGGAGGGGTGGGTGGGAATGTTAAGAAGGGTAACACTGATCAAGAGGCACTGTTTTCATAAACTGCTGTTTAGTGGCAACTCCCTTGCACAACTACCCAAAGGGAAAAACATATCTAAAAAATAAAAACCCAGGGATACATAGACACACAACTGTAATTTGAAATGGAAGCAGCCAATTTTTATCTACCACTGAATGAAGGACCCTCTGTCACAGTTATGGGAACAGAATTAAGAGGTTAGGAAGCATCGATGAATTAAATAAAAAGAAAAGGGGTCGAAAATATTCACAGAAGGGCAATAAGTGATGGCATTAAACTTCCCTGAATAAGCTGATAAAAACACTCAAAGCTCATACCACAGCTTAGCTTTCCTCTTAAAGATTATTTTTTTAAAAATCGTGGTTGTAAGTTTTAATGATGTATAAGAGTGAAATAAAAGGAAATGGTAAGATTAGAAATACTTCCAAATGATCTAGGTCTGCTAGACTCTCCACGGATTTGCATCATTCTCTCATTACTCTACCCAAGTACTGATGCTCCCATTATCCTGTACAATCCTCTGGTGCATCCTTTATCACGCTGCAGTGCATTTCTCCTTTGTTAGCCTTCTTCATTAGGGTGTGACTCTCTTGAGAGCATGGACCAGGCAATGTTCACATTTCTACTCCCAGGACATAACATGGCATTTGGTACACAATAGGTACCTAAGAGAATATTGACAAATGAAATAATATGATGTGCAAAGAAGATTCTAGAAAAATGCAACAAACCTATTACTTTCAAATATTTTTAATTAATGATTTAGCTAAGGCTTATAGAAGGATCAGTAATATTTTAAGTGTCACAAGGATGAAAGAGTTGGCTAAATGTGTTGTCTGATAGAAATATAATTTTAAATTACCTCCACACCTTTTACTACTGAGCCAAAACTATCAAGGTACAATTCAGCAGAGATAAATGTAAAACTCTCAGTTGTAAAAATGTAAAGACACTCAGTTGCACAAACACAAACCAAATTTGTCTTAGTTTAGTAGTGCTTCGTGTGGTAAAGCTTTAGAGATTTCACTGAGAGAACTTTTCATATGAGCCAAGTGCATTCTTAGGCTGCTGGAAAAGCTACTATGATCTTAGGCTGCTTCAGCTGAAGTGAGCTATTGACATTGTACAGCCTGCCTAATTAGGAAATGGTTAAGGTAGCAGTCTATCCCATAAAACAAAACTACAAGAGAGCCTAAAGCCCTCCCCACTGTCATTCCTCATGTCAGCACCTTGCGGTCAGCTCCGGGTACCACAATTCAAGAGGGATATTGACAAACTGGAGCATCTGACCAAGATGCTTGCCAACTGGAAAAAGCTCCAGAAACCAAATACTATGCTCCCATGCCGAACAGCTGGAAAAACTCAGAATGTTTAGGCTGGAGAATGAAAGGCTTTCTTTGAATATTTTAATAATTGGGTTGAGAAAATATGTCCCATTTCCCCTTTCTTCCGATCTCCATGCCTGGAACCACCTAGCCACCATTTTTATTTACTGATTTAACATCTTTACTGCCTTCTATGGTCACAAGCATGAATCCTGACCACACTAAGGGACATTTTAAAGAACCCTAATTGAGTCATTAAGTTGTGTCCATGTCAATCAAGTTTGTGAGTGACCCCACATTGACCTTGAGGATTGTCCTGTCACTGTGACCAATCACTCCATCATCCACTTCAGCATTTGATTGTTTGTTCTCAATGCCTTGTTCATTTCCCTTACAATGTTATCATCTGCCTTCCCTTTGACCAGACTCCTTTGTCTGACTCACTTGCAGTCTCTTCTTCCCTGAACTCGAACACATATCAGTTTGAGAACCTTCTCCTTGGTTCTCTACCTGAGAGTCTGTGTTATACCTACCAGGCTTGTGAGAACCAATCTCTGAGCTCAATGGACCCTTGGTGGTTTTCCCATTACTTTCCTGTTAGAATCACTCTGTGACTCTGCCGGCTGAGTAAATCATCAAGATAAAGTAAGGTGGAGATTTTTTGTTCAATGTGTTATAAGGAAGATGTTTCTGATACTCTAAATTTAAAAAGAAAGTGGGGTTATATTAAGTAAAGTAAGCCAGATCCAAAGAAACATAGGTCCTATGGTTTCCCTTATTTACAATAACTAGTATATGTCTGGACAAGCAGAAATGGTCAAAAGCTATATACATATGACCAGATAAGATGATGTTAAGCAAAATGAACTCCAAGATAGGGACACAAGTGGTTTTTACTTTCTTGCTATTGTTCCTAACGTATTTATAACATACCATGTGATTTTTTTCTTTCTTGGTATGTTCCTCCCCTATGGTATAACCCCTGTTTTCACTGTATGTGATGTCTGTGCCCTGCATCTTGTATATACACTTCTCTAGCTTGGGGAGGGGAACGGAAAAAACAAAATGCTTATATAGGGATACAGGTTGACCCACTGTAACAATGAGATGTACAAGATACTATGGAGAGGGGAGAAGGGGAGGAGGGAGTGTAGTTGTGGAAGTGGGAGGGAAGGAATGATAGGGAAAAAAACAAAGGAGGAGGTAACAATGCTTGATAGGAAATGTACTCATTACCTCGCTCATGTAACTGTAACTTCTCTGTACAGTTTTTTACAATAAAAAAGTATTAAAAAAAGTGTGATGAATGGCCTTGTAAGAGAAGATGTCCACCATCCAGGAACTCTCATTGAGCCTGGGAATCATTGTTCCGCAATGACTTGGAAGTTTTTCTCCTCTGTGAGTGAACTAGAATCAGCTATTCGAAGTTTCTCATGCTTTAGTGCACCAAAATTCAACTAGGACAGCTGATTTGAAAATTTAGAATTCAACACACTCAGTATATCCAGTTTGCAATCCAAGCCTTATAGAAAAATCCAGCCTCTATACTTGTTGGTTCCAATGTACACAAAAGTGAATTGTTTAAAAAATATGATGCAGATAATGCATTTGTGAATTAACTATATTTAACCATGCTGCTCTGCACAAATATTTCAAAACATTATGCTATGATAAATACATTCAATGCTACCTATCCATTTTTTAACAAAAAATTAAAAACATTATTCAAAAGAAAGTCACCCAGGACTTACTGAAAATCTTCTCTACATTATGGGCATTGTGTATTATTCTTAATTGACTCTTAACAGATTCTTGTATGAGCTATTGTTAAGGATAGGGATTAAGAATAAATCTGCCGGGGGCTGGGAAGATGGCTCAGTGGTAGAGTGCTTGCCTTGCATGCATGAGGCCCTGGGTTCGATTCCTCAGCACCACATAAGCAGAAAATCCAGAAGTGGCACTGTAGCTCAAGTGGTAGAGCGCTAGCCTTGAGCTGAGGGACAGTGCCCAGGCCCAGAGTTCACAGGCCCCACAACCGGGGGAAAAAAAAAAGAATAAGACTTCCAAGTTTCAAAGACAGGCTTTCCCAATTCCTAAACCTCTCTGCATCACATTTTCATTTTCTGCAACTTGGGTTCATATTCATAACAACTTAATAGAAATGCTATGAGGGCACATCAATCAATTCACATAAAGTGCTTAGCATAGTTCTCACCCAGAATACTACTCACTGCTATAATTGCTATGGCCATGGTACTGACCTCATTTCACATGGAGGAGGACAAAAGCTCTGATCTCTCAGCCAGACGTGATCTTAGGGTATATTCGAAGACCCTACATTAAATGTTCCTTCCTACACTGAGATTCTATTTTCTACCAGCCAGGGACCACTATTGTAGAACTCAATGGATGCTGATGTTAAACATGACCATTGCATATGGAAAGTAGACAGAGACCTCAAATTCTACCACATGGGGCTTTACAAATTTTAAAAACACTAACAACCAAGGCTTAGGGAGTGGAGTGGAGTTAATAAGGGCCCACATCTAGAAAGTAGCAGATTGAAAATGTGAATCTATATTTCTTGTTCCACTGAATCAAGGCTGTGGATATAGACTAGAGTGCCTCACTGACTGCTTGGAAAATTCTCATTGGTAAACACAAGTATTTTAGAAACAAAAGTAAGAATGAAACTGGAAATCAGGATGTAACTGGTTCTTGTATAGAAACATTGCCCACTCACAAAGATGGACACAGAGTATTTCCTGATAAATATTTATTTACTGTCACATAACCTCAGCCCAAGATAGTTATCTAAGAACGGACAACTTTTGGTTATCTCCAGAATAATCATTTAAGACAGTGCTGTGATGATACGATTGAACTGAAAAACAAAGTAAGCAGTAAACTGGAAGAGAAAGCATGGCTTTGAAAATAGGCAGTCTTACAGTCGAAGCCAGCCTCTGCTATTTAACCTCAGTTTCCTGACCTTCTGAAAACTAGGGGTTTTTTTCATTTATACAAATGGAGATGATAATCCAGGTGCTGATGGCTCATGTCTATAATACTAGCTACTCAGGAGGCTGAGATCTTAGGATCATTCATCTTAGTTACCTAGGAAGCTAAGATCTGAGGATCATGGTTTGAGGCCAGCCCAGGCAGGAAAATCTGTGAGAATCTTATCTCCAATAACTAAAAAAAAAAAAAAAAAAAAAAAAAAAAAAGCTGAAGTATAGCTATGGCTGAAGTGGTATAGTGCTACCATGTTTTCTTTGAGCAAAAGAAGCTCAGGGACAACACCCAAGCCCTGAGTTCAAGCTCCTGGACCATCATTAAAAGAAAAACAATGGAGGTGATAATATGAGCTTTGTAGAGCATAAGACTTAAACTATTATCACTGGGGTAAAGTCACATGAAGAAAGCTCAGTGATGGTGCCTACTAATCTGTGTCTCTAAAACCATTGTAACAGAAAAACATGGTACTCAATTCAATCAAACAGCGAATGTGTACACAGTGGTGGGGACAGTGAGAAGTTCAAGATGCTGATATAGAAGGGAGGAAGAAAACTTCACACAGCAAATGTCATGATAGAGTTCTTCTCAGGAAATAATTTGTATAGACTAAATTACCATGATAAATTTTACTGCATAAGAGTCTTTAGTATAACTCTTAATACTGTGTGATCAACTAAATAATCTCTTCTAGGTAGAAAAAGTTTGTCTTACATGTCTCTATTCTTGTGCTCATTCAGTGTTGGTACTCAAAGAAGGTTTTACTGAAAATATGAATAAATGAATGAAGATCATACAACATACCACATAATAACACATACAAGTTCCTATAGCAAATAAGGGATATTTCCAATCCAAGGACATCAAACTTTTGCTGTAATGGGCCCAATGGTAAACTTTTAGTCATGAATAACATAATCAACAAATGTGCCTGTATGATCTCTGAATGTATGTATCATCAGATAATTGTCTTTTATTTCTCAACTTTTTAAAATGTAAAAACAATTCTTAACTACTTGTCCACATAAAACAAGTGGGCTGTAGTTTCCAAACTCCTAGACTCCAATACATGCCACCAATGCAGTTAATATTTTCACACAATTCAATTGCTTCTGTAAAGAACAGATCTAGTCATTTCTCCAAAGCTCACAAGACTAGATCTCAATAGACACATGAAGAAATGTTCAACATCTCTGGCCATAAAAGAAATGCAAAGCAAACAAATATTAAAATTCCACCTCATGCCAGTTAAAATGGCCATTATCAAGAAAACAAACAGCAACAGATGCTGACAGATGTGGCCAAAAGGGAATACTACTAAACTGCTATTAGAAATGTAAACTTTTTCAGACACTCTGGAAAGCAGTATGAAAGTTCCTCAAAAGATGAAACAGAACTTCCCTATGATACAGAAATTCTACTCCTGGATATTTATCCAATAGACCACAAACAAGGCCACACTAAAGCAACTAGCACAACCATGTTCATTGCAACATTCTTTACCATAGCCAAGACATGGAATCAACCCAGATGCTCCTCCGTGGATGAATGGATCAAGAAAATGTGGTATATTATACACAATGGAATTCTATGCTTCCATCAGAAAAAAATTATACTGTACCATTTGTAAATAGGAATAGAAATAGAAGATTAAATGAAGTAAGCCCGACCCAAAGAAGCATAGGCTTCATGGTTCCCTCAGTTGTGGTGACTAGTATGTGCTTATAAATCTACAAGTAAACACAATGGATGGTGAAAGACAAAATATTCATGTGGACATGATGAATTGTACAGAACTTTAGACATTCACACAGTCAGACCAAAAGAGGGTATTCTTAGGAGAGGATCACAAAAGCTCAATAGCTATGTGCAGGTGACCATATAAAATGATATGCATTGAAATGAATTCCAAGAAATAGAAACAAGATTTTTTTTGTTACTTTGCTTTTTGGCTTTTCCCCTTTGCGGCTGGTTTTTATTTGTTTCTTTTTCTGTACATTTTTTATTGTAAAAATGCTGTACAGAGGGGTTATGTTTACATCAGCAAGGTAATGAGTACGTTTCCCATTGAGCATTGTTGCCTCCTCCTTTGTTTTCCCCCTACCATCTCTTCCCTCCCACCTCCACAATTATCCCCCTCCAACCAAAGTGTCAAGCAAAATGAGCCTCAAGATAGGAACACAAGTATCTTTTTTCTTTCTTGCTACTCTATCTAATGTATTTATAATGTACCATATGATGTTTTTGTTGCTTTGTTTGTTCCTCCCCCACGGTACAACCCCTATTGTCACTGAATTTGATGTCAGTACCCTGCATCTTGTATATACACTTCTCTAATTCAGGGAGGGGAAGGGAAAAAATAAAATGCTTAAATAAGGATACAGGTTGACTTATTGTAACAATGAGATGTACAAAACACTATATTTCTGTATCTTTTGTCTTGTAGGTAAATTTATGTTTGGGGGAGGGTAGGGGGCACACAGAAATGGTGGGGCGAAGGGTGGGCAAAGAAATATTCACTGGACACTGTGTTGAAAATGAACTACACAACTTGTGGGGGAGGAGAGTTGGGAAGGAAAAACTGGGAGAAAATGAGGGGGAAGGTGACACTGTTCAAAAAGAAATGCACTCATTACCTGACTTATGTAACTGTACCCAATCTATACATCACCTTTACAATAAAAATAAGTAAATTAAACAAATAAATAAAAGACTAAATCTAAAATACCTACAAATAGTAACTATATTCTAGTTTTCAATGTGCTGTGGCTAATCTGGCATTCCCACATCATGTCATAAGCTTGAAGACCTTTATTATCAATGTGAGTAGAATAATGCCTTTTTATATATCTGTTGTTTTCAAAGAATTTCTTACTCAGTAATCTTTTATTTAAAAAAGAAAAAATAATGGTTATCCCATGAATATAAGGGTCATTAAGTGTATACAGCAAGTACTTTCTGAGAATGACTAAACATGCAGAGAATGTAATAAATTAACCTTATCTGTTTACAGAGTTTAGATAAACACTCACATGTTTATTTATATTGCATAATGCAAGAAAAAACAAGTACAAGGTATCTGCAAGATAGAAATCTCTGCTAACCTAGTCAGTTTATACATTGACTATTGAAACCAAACTAAAAATGAGATTATGTGGGTATTTAAAAAACCAAACAAGCACAATTTTATCCTGTGCTCATTTTGAGTTGAAAAAAAACATTATTTATGGTTTTTTGGTGGGGGGAGGTAATAATCTTACAAAATCTATTCTTAGTACCTAAAATACAGAAAAGCATGTAGAAAGAGAATTTTACTTTAAGTGTTTGAGACCTATATAATATCACCATTGACTCACCTGGACTTTGGCAAATGAGACATTTCTGAGTCATAGTTTCCTCTTTGTTAATTTCTCATAAAAATTCTTTCAGTCATGTATTGATTTAGAAAATAATGCCATGGCTTTTATGTGAGCAGTAGACTGAAAAATATCTGATAAAAATATTGACCAGCAGTTATGTTTCTGACTCAAAGGTTAGAACAAATAATTCCAGATTTCTACCATTCGATCAATCACAAGAATCAGTCTTCATGGGTCCTGTCACATATTCTTTGCATGGTTTTAAATATTAACTCTATTTGACCAACTATCTTATAACTATAAGATAAGAAGAAGAAGAACCAACACCCTATAATCTTGGCTATCCAGTATCATAAAAATTGGAAATTTTTTGTCTTCTAGAAATAGCAAAAGTTCGTATAACATTTACCTCTTTCTTTCCTCATACCTGAGACATTTTTGTGTACTTTTAGGGTCTATATAACTATTTTTCCTGGAGTTTCTACCTACCTAAGAAATCTAGCATATTACTATTTTTATGAGTAAATATGCCTTATGAGTGAAGATCCATTTTTTACTATTAAAATTATTTGAAACAGAGAAAATTAAACAATTAAAAATAGAGTGGGTGTGGAGCTGTAACTTAAATGGTGAAGCCTTAGCCTTTAGTGAAGAAAGGTCAGGGACAGCATCCAGGCCCTGACACACACACACACACACACACACACACACACACACACACACACACACACACACACACACACACACACACACACAGAGACACACACACACACAAAATACAAAAATACAGAAGCAAAACCTAATAATTTCTACACCCTAATATATATTATCCTAAAGATTACCAACGTTATGTCTGATATCTATCCTCTTCCACCTGTCTCTAGATTCATCAAAAACATGCCATCATGTATATTCATACACATGAATACTAACTGATTCTTGTTGAAAATGAAGATTATTCAGATTATTCTTATTATTTTACTCTGTGACTTATTTTATTGCATTAAAAACATGTCTTGGAACACCTGTGTGTGAAGGTACACTGACACGGATTATTTAACAACAGGGATGTATTCAGAAAAATTCATCATTACATTTCATTATTGTGAAAATAACATAGAGTCTACTTACCCAAACCTAGAGGATACTGTAAGTCAAGCAACCTATCTGGCCTCTGAAGTAATCAACAGACACAGTAAACAAGAGATGCCTGAGGCTGTAGTGTAATGTGGCATGCTGCTTTACAGTAGACATTCTACAATTGTGAAGTACACTCTAATAACAATGAAAGTTACAACAAAGTAAATACACAAACTAGAAATGTTTTATTTTTTGTTTTCAAGTTACAAGTACCAATGCTGTACATAACAATTCTATGGCTAGCAGTACAGCAGATTAATCAGTATCACAAATGTGAATAATGCACTTCACTGTGGTGCTATGATATCCTTAGGTAACAGGGATTTTCTGACCCATCACTGTGATATGTTACACTATGTGATACAATATTATGTTTGCTACTTTTATTTGGCTTTGTTTTTCTAGTACCACAGCTTGAATTCAAGACCTTGAGCATGCCTGGCTTGCTGGCTCACAGCTAGTGCCCTATCTCTTGAGCCATACTTTTTTTTTTAACCATGTTTATATGGAAATCACCATCCCACTAGGTAAACAAGCTGTTTACTTAACCTTGTTGACTCAACGGTAACCTGATCAGTGTGCTTTGTCTTTGTTGTTGTTGTTATTGTGTGGGTTTGAATTTTTTTTAGTGCTGGGATTTGAACTTAGGTCCTGTGCCCCTTGATCTGTAACCTCAGCTTGATTTTAGTAATTTTTAGAATAAGACCTCATGTGTATGCCCAGGTAGCCTGTATGAGTACCCTCCCATTTACAATTTCTACACAGCAGCAATAATAAGCATGCAATCATGCCAAGCTTTCCATTATGATCTGTTGTGAACTGTTTCCTCTGGGCTAGCCTCAAACCTGGATCCTCCCATCTATGCTTCCTGAGTAGCCAGAATTACAGACATAAACTATTCCACTCCTGCGGATTTTTTTTTAAAGATTCATTGCACTACATAGAAGGTAGAATGGATTTGGAGATATTATATGAGGGAATGACTAAACTTAGAACCTTGTGCTTGCTAGGAAAAGTGCTCTACCACTTGAGCCATACTTCCAGTCTCGTAATACTTTAAATCCATTTTTCTTTACTATCACTCATTTCATGGCTCTAAGCAATCTATCTAGTTCTATTTCTTTCATTCTCCCCATCTATGAATAGAAGATAATATTTTGATACAAAATATCATTGCTAAGACCAAATAAGATCAAATAGAGCAATGTATGCAAAAGTAATATTTTGAAAATCTTTAATACACAACTTTATTTTTCAGCATATATATGGCAAATAATTTAGGCTGCAAGTTTAAGAATTCAAAGACAATTAGCACTAGATCAATTTGTTATTCAAGATACATATATACTAAATATTTCAGGAAATAAAAACTCCATACACATATTTCTGATTTATCAGTTTCTCTTATTCGTGTTACACAACCTCCTCACTTCTAATACAATAACTCAATATTTTGTTTCATTTTTCTATATGCTAAATTTATTGTCATATCACATGCACCTTTATCAAACTCCTAAAAAAATACCATGATGTCTGTTCATACTTCCACTGCATGATTTTTTAGTTAGATTTGTGTCAACATCAGCACTTTTATTGTGCATTTGTTCTGTAGTAGTTGAAAACTCCTCTGTAAAAAATAAACTAAAGGCTGAAAGTTGGCAAACAACTTAGAAGCACATTTTGTTTTTAACCAGCCTTCAAGAAATTCCATATGGACTATTTCTAAATCCCTGTGTACCAGGCTTAAATAAGAAAAATCTTAGCTAGCATGAGATACATATTTAGGCTAAATCAGTTCAAATACAGGGACTTTCCTCTTTTTGTTTCTTGTTGTTATTGTTGTTGTTATCGCTAAGTAGTAGTTTACAGGGGTTTCAACAGAACATCAGTTTATGAGGGCAGTGTGCCTGGATCAATGTCACCAAGTCACCATTCTCCCCCCCCCCATCTCTCCCAAGCCTACCTATCCCCTCCAATTTCCTAGTTCAATCTTTGCATAGATATATTGAATATTCTAATTTTATCTACTCCCCTCCTCTTGAGCCTCATGGGTCCCCAGCCACCACCACAAGTTCCTGCTTTCATTTTATCAAACTATAAGTTCATTGTTCAAAGGAGTTACACCGCTGGAATCCTCCCCTACATATACAATACTTTAGTTAATGTTTGTGTGAATATGCATAGGACCCTGTATATGTTTACATCTACATTTACATATATATGTATATTTGTAGTTCAGATCTAGCTTCTATATATGAGAGAAAGCATGTTTTGTGTTTCTCTGAGCCTGACTTATTTTATGTCACATGATTATTTTTTATCAGTTCATCCATTTCCTGGCAAATGACATAATAGCCTTCTTCCTGATAGATGAGTAAGATGTTTTGTTGTCTCATAATATAATTATGCCATGATTGGATCTCATTTCTCTCTCATTCATCTTTGCCTCCTTTTGAGTGGGTGTCTGGTCACCCTTATAGCTGCCTGGCTGGCACTTGCAGCCCAACACTTCTGGCCTTGTGTTTCAGAACTGATGTTCCAAGCTGTGCCTAGAGTGTGAAGTTCTCCTGGAGTTGCCAATTGAACTTTCTTACTGGGGATGCTCTTGGCTCAGCCCTGCTCCTCTAATGTCCCACCCAAGGACCAGAAGCTAATGGGGGGAAAGCGGGAGAACCATTCAGCCTATTGTTTTGAACTTTTGAAAAGTAGGTTTTCATAGATATTCTATGTTTCTGTACATCTTGCAGATGAAGAGCTGCAACTCTGTGTTCTAAGCTACCTTTCCAAGGAGTCTGTGTCATGGGCAACCGTAGAAGACAAGATGCCATCTCCCTAAGGGGAAAAGTAAGCTTGCTCTTTGTCCACCACCGTCCAGATGGTGACTTAACTTCCATACAAAGGGCAAGGGTGCTTGCTGCCCTTTTCCAAGAGGCTTCTAAATTTTAATTCATTCTCCTGCATGTATAACTATCATCTGGCCTTCTTCATCTTCACCTTGTACTAATTTGGATTAATGGAACCTTTACATTAGAGTTTGACTTGTTATTAGGCTGGCTTTTGTTATTCTGTCCTTTATCCTTGTTGTGGAGTCTTGTCTCTAGTGACAGTATTCATGCAATCGTGGCAGATTTTTTTTGCCACTGGAGGAAACTCAGAGCCTTCACAATTCTTGTCATGCACGCACACGAAATGCCAGCAACTTTTACAAGCCGAAACTGTGAACCTCGCCACATTTCTAATTTATTGCTTTATTTATCACATGTTTCTCCAGCACTCAAACCAATATATACTCAACAAAGGATGCCAACACATCTTTTTTTAGTAAGTGGGGAGCCAATATGTGAAATCAAAGTGGGAAGAGCAATCACTAAAGTTTCAAGGCTAAACATTTAATGAAAGAAGTGAGACTTGAACTGATATCTGATATATCCCCCGGATCCAGTCTTCTCTCTGCTGTGCTGTGAGCAATTGAACTTGAACTTGAGTGTATCTCTCAGACAAAGTCTGTTCAAAAGTACTTTTGTCATTTTTATGGCTGGCAGAAGCATGCCATACATCTTTTCTGCTTTGCTTCGAGTGAATGACAGATGTCGCCTCAGAGACTGTATCAGCTAGATTACAAGTTGCTGGGGATTCTCTTCTGACAATCTCTTCCTCTTAAATGTGGTTTTCCTTCCTCCTGAGAGGTCAACTGAATGACAGGTTGTTTAATCTTCATTTCAAAACTTGCCTGTCAGGGAACAATCACGTCC
The DNA here is from genome assembly GCF_024711535.1 of Dipodomys merriami. Taxonomy (NCBI): domain Eukaryota; kingdom Metazoa; phylum Chordata; class Mammalia; order Rodentia; family Heteromyidae; genus Dipodomys; species Dipodomys merriami. Next base: position 31,055,907 of record NW_027202271.1, read on the forward strand.
TATTATTTTAAATATAGAAAATATTTTTAAAACTGCTGGTCTCTCCCCAGTTTAGGAAAGATTCCTCATAATTTGGTTTGAAATGTATAATTTAATATGCTATTTTCAGGAGAAGTTTTTTTTTTAGTTCTGTTAAAGTTTTAATTTAGGAAATTTGAGGCTAATTTTGGGACCCTGTGTGTGTGTGTGTGTGTGTGTGTGTGTGTGTGTGTGTGTGTGTGTGTGTGTGTGTGTGTGTGTGTGTGTGTGTGTGTGTGTGTGTGTGTGTGTGTGTGTGTGTGTGTGTGTGTGTGCTGGTCCTGGGGCCTGGACTCAGGGCCTAGATGCTTTCCCTGAGCTTTTTGGCTCAAGGTGTCATGTTCTACCACTTGAACAGCAGCTCTAGGTCTAGTTTTTTAGTGGTTAATTGGAGGTAAAGGTCTGATGGACTTTTCTTCCAGTGGCTGCCATCAAACTGCAATTCTCGGATCTCAGCATCCTAAGTAGCTAGTATTACAGACGTGCACCATTAGAACCCAGCTAACTTTGGGACCCTTTGAAGATGCGAATGTACGATGGCCAAGTTGGTCAGAGACATGAAAGAAGGAGGAAGATGATAGCAGCCAAAACAACAGAACAACAAAACAAACAAAAAATGGGCCTGCTTGGGCTTAAGCAGGGGTCTCCCTTGTTCAGGAAAGAAGAAAAGCCAATGTGGGAACTGTCTACCTCAAATCTCAAACATTTCTGGACTCATATTGTTATTGGATCAAGAAGTTCCTTAGGATTAATGATGTGGAAAGGTCGGAGCTTGTCAACGTTTCTCAAGCCTTACACTCTTGCCCATTATTTTTAAAGTCTCAGATGGAAAACCTTAAAACACTCATTTCAAACGTCCAGCAAAGATGTCACTAATAAACGAATAGCTGGGGAGCCCATTTTGCAAAATGTTTGCAAAAACAGGACTCCATTCCAGTAGACAGTTGTGCTTACCAGTCGGTCTCATGTTCAAAACCTTTACAGATTCCAGCTTCAGAAGAAACAAATACCTCCCGAATTAGCTCTAAGTTAAAACAGAAAAGGGTTGACATGGACCTAGTGTTCATGACAGAAAAGGATTAATCGTGCTTGGCCTGAGGAAAGCTTGAGTCCAGGCAGGTGGCAGGCAGGATTCCACTGGCCGGAGCCAGCGCACCTCAGCTGAGCCTGTTTACCCAGCCCCTGGCCTGTGGTCAGCAGTCACTGCCAGTTGGAGCAAACTAAGCTAAATGGTGTGGCGGTTTTCTAATGAGGCTAAGTAGGAAAAGTAATGAATAAAGTTCATGTTTTTTGCTGGTGAAAGCCAATCTAAGTTAGGGACTCAGACCTCCAGAGGCGAGACGCATTATGTACTTACCAGCTGCCTCTTTGCTACCCTCCACACGAAGCTCACAGTGTGGCTATGCTCAAAGGACTCTTAAAAGTGATGCCAGGAATTCCCTTCACATGGTTTGTAGTCTGGGCATGGAGCAATTTCTGGGTGTGAATTCGCATCTGAGGTTTACAAGCTATTGCTGACATCCGTGAGGCATTTGCCTTGTTTGTTTTGGTGTAATACAGACAAGTTGGTATGCATTAAATGCATCCTAAAACTATCATTTGGCAAACGCTTACGTTTTGTTCCTTGGGCTCATGTACATCATTAAGAAGGCACATGCATTTACTGCATCAAATTGTTTCCTTTAATTCATGTGCAGATGTTTTATCTCCTGTCCAAAAGCACAATTTATATTCTGAAGCACTGTTCGTGCCTCTAGGTGAGTCCACACCTTTCTCTGAGCCAAGGTTGCAAGTCTGAGGGTCAGGTTCCAAAGAAAATGTTTGAAAGATCCTGCAGCAGGACATTTCTACAATTAATTGGTCAGTGACACACTTTAATGGGCTTGCCTAGATTCTCATCTGCATCATAAGACTCCAGTACCATCTTCTGAGAGTGTAAGTAGACAAGAATCCACTAGACCAACTATTTGAACCAGACTAAAGGGTGATCTAATGAATAACTTGTTTAACTGGGGGCAAATTTTTACCAAAGAACATTTATCATTGCATCCCTGTTATTCCTAGCAGAAGACATCAGAGGAGGCCTTTGTCCAAGCTGTCTTCCAGCCCCACCTCAACTGCAGGCAGCAGATAAAGAGACAGTAACAATAAGAATGAACATGCAGTGGGAGTAAGAAGAATGAAGGAAATAAAACCAGGGAAACTGGTTGAAGAACTGGTTGAGAACATGTGTTGGCTGACTTCCCCAATCTCTCTTGTACAGCAAAGACATGTGCACCCAGTTAAGCCAACAATGGTAAAATTGTTAAAATTCAGCTGTCTTATGATAGTGTCTGAATTGTTGTTCCCTCCAAAACTCGTGTTGAAATGTGGTTGTCATTTTAGCAGCATTTAAAGGTAGGGCCTTTGAAAGGTGACCAGAGCTTTAGAGTTCAGCCCTCACTGGCAGGATTACTGCTGTTATATAACCACAAATGTACTCCCTTTTCATCTCTTTTCCCTTCTTCCTTCTGCTATGTGAAAATGGAGCACTTTTACCTCCATAAAATGCAATATTCAAGGTGCTATCTGAATTTTCTTAAGGGTATAGTCAACTTTTTTTAGAAAGATGCAGGTTACTTCTGCAAACACAGAGAGAAGGAGAGAGAGAAAGAGAGAGAGAGAGAGAGAGAGAGAGAGAGAGAGAGAGAGAGAGAGAGAGAGAGAGAGAGAGAGGGTAATTAGATATTCTACGGAAAACAAAAAATACTATGCAAGAAATCATAATCCAAGTAAGAAGCATATTAAAATATCTTTGAAGAAGAGCCGTCTCAGAGAATTTGTTTACCTTCAAACCAGGAACACATCTGTCTAGCACTACAGATCCATGAATAAAGACTGGATTTCTTTTTTAATGTTTTATTTACACCATCATTGCAATTTTAAAAGTAAGCTTTGTTATCTTACATTTTTAAGTCTAATTTACAGGGGGAAAAGTCCTTATTAGAGAGAGGGGAAAAAATGTAAGTGTTGCAAAACTGAGCACAAAAAGCAATGGTCTGATTAATAAATTTTCAAAGAGATAGGAAGAAAATAGTGGGAGAGAATTGCATGTAAACATACTGAAGTGTTCATCTTATTTCGTTGGAAGAAAAGAAAAGTTACTAATACTGTTTGGGAGGAATGCAAGGATATTACATAAAGTTATTGTGTAAGTTTAGGAAGATAACTAGTGAAAGTACTAAAAGTTAGAAGTGGAGAGGAGGGAATGGGTGCAAATAGAATAAGGAGTGATAGATATAAGTATAATTAGAAAGTTAACAACCAGAAGCATCTTACTGAACATTTCCTTGATAATAATCAGAAACACCAAAGCCAGAAATGATCCAAATTTATTTTTTCTGAGATAACAATTCTCCAGATACAATACTGAAGCTCAGAAAAGGTCAAACTAATTTCATAGTATCTATTTCTTTTTAAAATCACACTTTGCCATCATTGTGCAATAAGGGTTTCTAGGGGAATACAAAATAAATAAAGTTCAGTAGATCAAATACATCATTAGAAATAAAAACCCTTGTATATAATTCAGAAATTAACAAAAATATGGGAAATGTTACTTTTCTCATTGTCATAAAAAATTTAAATTGGTTTTCATTAAATTGTTTTTTTCAGGGACAACACACATGTATCCATTATGGTTGTATGAAAATTCATTGTTTTTTTCAGTTTAAATTTATAACATAAATACTCCTTCAGTAGTTTTCAAGAATATGAGAGTCCCACAGGAAGTGACATCAGCAAGATGATGAAGTAGGAATGTTCTAGCCAAAACACTAATTTTGGCAATCACACATAGCTGGAGTCTAGCTGAGACATTCCAACCACATAGTAGAGAAAAAAATCCAAGAGTGGGTACACTCAAGAGAATCAAGGGAGCATTTTCAACAGCTCACTACTGAACATTCACCTTGGCTCATGATCATCTCATCAGGAAAACAGAGTACCCAGTTTCTTTACTCTTACAGGATACTGACCAATAAAGCTATTCCTGTGTCATCCCACCCAGAATATACAATCAGAAAATGTAACAGAAGCCAGGTGCCAGTGGCTTACTTCTGTAATCCTAGCCTGAGGCTGAGATCTGAGGATCACAGTGCAGAGCCAGCCCCCGCAGGAAAGACCATGAGACTCTTATCGTGGCACTGTGGCTCAAGTGGTAGAGCACTAGCCATGTGCTGAAGAGCTCAGGGACAGCACCCCGTCCCAGAGGTCAAGCCCCACAACTAACAAAAAAAAACACATAAATATAGGCATATATAACAATTGGTTAATGATTCTCAATATCTACCTACATATGCTGCTAAGTAGTTCATGGACTCCACCAAAAAGCCTGCCTATGAACCCCAACCAGCTGATTTATGGCCTCCAAGACTTATGAATGGGATTTTACACAGCTACGTCACGGCCTGTGTAAGGTCTCTTTGGCAACAGGCATATCAACAAGTATAGATATTAGCAGCCAGCTCAATTCTGTTGATTTGGGGGGGGAAATGTATAACCTCCGATGACTCAAGTAACAAGAAGCTCTCAGTTCCAAATTTTTGTTTTGCAAGTTTAAAATAATTCATACAAACCATCCCTATCCCTAAAGTGAAGTAGAAGAATGGAATAGGTAGATTAGAAGAAATCAGAAACCACAGAATTTAGGCAAAGCCCACTAATGAAAATGTTTCTCTACTAAAAATAGTAAAGACATGAGGATGGAGCCGTTCATTCAGATATAAAAACAGCTAGGTAAACCTTCAAAAATAACAAAAAATATCAGGAAATATGACACATCCTAGAGATATAAAATGAAGTTTCAGTGGCTAATTCCAATAAAATAAAAACTACAAAATGCTGGATAAAGAATTTACAATAATTGTCTTAAAGAATTCTAGTGAAAACTAGAGAGAAAACTAAAGTTTATCAGTTCAACAACACAGAAATTGAATTAGAAGTTCAAGAAACAGATAAAACAATATGAAAGAACTAAACAAGTTCTGGAGCTGAATAATATAATGTCTGAATTGAAAAATTCAAGAGAGCTTCAACAAAGACTCAGTCAAGCCTAAGAAAGAGTCAGTGAACTCTGAGACAAATAATTTGAAACTATCCAGTCATATGAACAAAATAAAAGAGAATATGGAAAAGAATAGGGAAAGCATATGAGACTTTGCAGGAAAGCATCAAGTAATGGACTAATCTATTCCTGAAGAAGCAAAAGAGAGCAGGGAAAGAGCATGAAAGCTTAAAGAAATAATTGAAGAAAAGTTACCAAATCTGAAGAGGAAAATGAACATCCAGATCCCAGAAGCCTAAAGAACCCCAAATAAGTTGAACAGAAAGACATCTTCATGGACATGTTATATCAAAATGTTAAATATTAAAGGTAAGTGAGAATAGGGATACAGGTGGACCCATTGCAACAATGAGATGTACAAGTCGTTATGTTGAAAACGAACTTTACAACTTTGTGGGGGAGGAGGATTGGATGAGGGGGTGGGGAACATGGGAAGGGATGGGAAGGGAAAACAATGAGGAGGCTACAATGCTTGATAAGAAATGTACTCATTATCTTGCCCATGTAATTGTAACCCCTCTGTACAGTATTTTCACAATTTCAAAAAAACAAATTAAAAAGAAAAAAAAGAAAAAAAAGGTAAGTGAGAACTTTGCACACAGCATGAGAAAAGTGTATACAAGGGAATCTGTACTATCAGCAGATTTCTCAGCAGAAAACTTTAGGCCAGGAGAAAATAAGGATATATTCAAGGTGCTTAAGAAAAAAACAAAACTGCTAACCAAGAATACTAAAACCAGCAAAGCTGTCTTTCAGAAGACAAGATAGATACAGGCATTCACCATGGTGTATACAATGTAGATCATTGAACATTTTATTGAGTGTCTCGTTGACAAGACACTATACTAGGAGGTACAGGTTAGGATTATAAAAAGAGACAAGTAAGAAGCTGGGCACTGGTGGCTCACACCTGTAATCCTTGCTACTCAGGAGGCTGAAATCTGAGTATTACTGTTGGAAGCCAGCCCAGTCAGGAAAGTCCCCATGAGACTCTCAACTCCAATTAATCACTCAAAAGCTGAAAGTGGAGCTCAACCTGGTAGAGTGCTAACCTTGAGCAAAATTGCTCAGGGACAGTGTCCAGGCCCTGAGTTCAAGTCCCAACCAAAAAAATTTTTAACGAGAAAGACAGGGAAGGAAGCTGATCAGATTGGGGTTTTTAGTTGCACACAAAAAAAGCATGAGCTCTGCAAGTGCAGAATAAGGATCCTAGAAGACATTAAACATAGATCTCAAGTTTCTTACTAGGAAGGGTGGAGAAAAGGTATAGACACTGAAAGCAGTATAGTTAAGGATATAGAGGAGAGCAAATTGAGGCATGCCCATTGGAAACCAATGGTCTAACCAAACTGGGTGTGGACAGTCTGGAGAGGCAAGTCAAAGTACAAAGATATGTTTTGGAGTTTGGCAGAAGACTTTCCAGTCTTTTCATAAAGAAACTTGAAATTTCTTTCTGATGAAAATAAGGAGTTTGCAGGAGAGACAAATGAATTGATATCTGAAGCCAAATCTGGAGAAGCCATTCCCATTTCTATAAAGAAACAACTGCCCAATAAATAAGTGGGCGAAGGACTTAAAGAGAAACTTCTCTGAAGAAGAAAGAAGGATGGCCAATAGACACATGAAGAAATGTTCAACATCCCTAGCCATAAAAGAAATGCAAATCAAAACAACATTGAGATATCACCTCACCCCAGTTAGAATGGCAAAAATCAAGAACTCTAACAACAACAGATGCTGGAGGGGATGTGGACAGAAAGGAACCTTACTTCATTGTTGGTGGGAGTGTAAACTTGTTCAACCACTTTGGAAAGTAGTATGGAGGTTCCTCAAAAGACTTCACATAGAACTCCCCTATGACCCAGCAATCCCACTTTTGGGCATTTACCCAAATGTTTACAAACAAGACCACACTAAAGCTACCAGCACAACTATGTTTATTGCAGCATTATTTACCATAGCTAAGATATGGAACCAACCCAGATGCTCCTCAGTAGATGAATGGATCAAGAAAATGTGGTATATATACACAATGGAATTCTATACCTCCATCAGAAAGAATGACATTGCCCAATTTGTTAGGAAATGGAAAAACTTGGAAAAAATTATATTAAGTGAAGTAAGCCAGGCCCAAAGAAACATAGGTCCCATGATTTCCCTTATTTGTAATATCTAGTATATGTATGAGTCAAGCGGAAAAGGTCAGATAATGTGATGTCAGGAAAATGAAACCTTAGATATGTATTTTAATGTTTTTTTCTTTCATGCATGTGTTTCTAACGCATTTATAAGATTATCTCTTTGTTGCTTTGTATGTCCCTCCCCCACAGTATAACCCCTGCTTTCACTATATTTGATGTCAGTATAACTTGTGGAGGAGATGGGGAAAAACCAGTTGTTTAAGGATACAGGTGGGCCTGTTGCAACAATGAGAAATACAAGTTGTCAGGTCCAAAACGAGCTTTACAACGTCGGTGCGGGGACGGGGGGGGGGGGGGAGAAGGGGGGGAAGGAGAAGGATTGGGATTGGGGGGGAGGGGGGAGGCTGGGAAGGGATGTGAAGGGTAAACAAAGGAGGAGGTTGCAATGCTTGGTAAGAAATGTACGCATTATCCTGCCCATGTAATTGTAACTCCTCTGTACAGTATGTTCACAAATAAAATAAAATTAAATTTAAAAAAAAAAGAAAGAATTGCGAGCACAGAAAACAGAGCAGTGGACAAATAGCAAGAGATCACATTTTAATAAAAGGCAAGAGGGATGAATACTTTCAAGAATCAGTGGCATGTGTTCTTGGGAGATGAACTAAAATGGACTGAAAAGAGACTTGTAGCCAAGATCTCCTGCAGGGGACGTCTTTACAGTTTCTCATATTCACTTCCACTTGCAGGCAGCACCTGCTTTCTTCCTTGTTATCGCAAGATATTCTCAAAAGAGAGGTACAGTTTCATTGTTTAACACACATGTGTTCCTGTGATGATGGTGGTGATGCTGATTGCCGGCATAGGAAGACCAGAATCTGCTTCTGATTTAGATCTCAGGAGTTCTGGACAAGACTCACTTTTTTTTTTCCTTCAGTTGGGCCTTCATTCACATACAACACACCAGGTGTCTCTTATAAGCAATTTGCAATTTCTCACTTGGTATTTGTTTGCATATATTAGAAACAGAAGTAGATCCTTTGTGATTTGAACTGGAAAAAAATAAAGAATATCTTCTCATAGTGCCAGAGCTATGAGTGTTATATGTGGGGCTTTATGCTAAGTTCAGCCATTCATTCACTAAGAAGCATGTATCAAGCCCCTGATGTGGACAAAGCTGAGAGCACAGTCATAAACTGGAAAAAGTCCTGTCCCACATGGAACTTACATTCTAGGGGCAAAGACAAATGATAAATGGATGAATGTCATAAATGCTCTAATGAAAACACCAAAGTGGACAGACAGCGTGAGCAGCAGGGCAAAGCCTGCCTAGGGAGAAGACATTTGAGCTCAGGCTGGAATGCAGGGAGGGAATAAACCAGTCTGGGATTTGGGAAAGTACTCCTGGCAGAGAACAGCAAATACAAAGCCCCTGGGGCTTAGCACGGGATCTTGGCACTTCCAAAGAACAGCAAGTTCTTTCACCGCTTCAAAGACTATTCAGGAAGACATGAGGAACTCAGAACATATTAAGTCATAAAGAGCACCACCAGAGCAGTTTACTCCAGCTTTGCTGTTGAGAACTTCACGGGCTCACCTTTCACAATGTTGTCTGATTCCTGGAGTTTATTTCCTAAATATAAATTCTGAAAACTAGGATTCTGTGGACTTTTTTTTTTTTTTTTGCATTTAGTTCAGTTACTTGATAAAGAAGGGAGACTCAGAAACCTTGTGTTGGGGCACCACAAATATAAGACAATTCATTTGCTTCAGAATAAAAATTGGGTGTAAAAACTATAACCATTGTCTTTGAAATTGCCTCTTGAGATCTAAGCTTGCTTTTGCCCAGACCTGAAGCCTAATGTCTGTCGTGCTGCACACTTGGGAAGGAATGCCTAACTGTACGTAATGTATATCCATAGCTAAGCATTGGCCACTTCAGGATTCCTCAGTGCTTCCATTTGGAAATACTGACAGATGGAAATGAATAATTATCACATGTGGCCAAGACACAATTTGCTGGAGAGATAAACCCAAAAAGTATTTTTTGAACAAAAGTAATTTGTGATCTACATTTTCTTAGAACGTAGATAACTTGTTCTACATTGCTTAGAGCCACAGGGGAAACCAGTAAACATTAAGGAAAAGGATGATCTGGAAACAAAATCTTGAGGATGCTCCTTAGGAATTAAAACTCATGTTCTCTGGATTTTTTGTTACCATCCAAAGGAAAAAAATTATATAAATTTATGCTTGCAAAACTAAAAAAAATCCTATGAAGCTTTTCATTATATATTGTTGATAGACAACTAATTGAGGTAAAAAAGAAATGACAGGACATACTACTAAGATTCTTTTTACTCCTATAAAATAAAACTAATCATTTGTAATGCTTGAAAGGTGGAAACCTTTCAGAACAAAATGTAGGTAGGTCTCAAGGAATCTAGTGGGTATTCTTTGCCCCAACTAATGCATCTTAAAATATCCACCATTTGGGATAGCCTAAGCCCTTGGGGCCTAAGATTACTACATTTCATGAGAGGAAGCAAAACATCTCTAAGAGAAAGCCAACACATATCCTGTTTTACAAGCCAGTGCTCTGTGAAAATAAAAAAAAAATAAGAGGTGTTGACAAGCTATTTATTTTTCAGACATGGAAAACCTGTGTATATCAGAGTCACAACAAAAGCTAGGCATAAGGAACTTTATTATTACTCTGACAGACAAGAAGACATAAGTTTAATGACTCCTAAAAGTAAGCATCACAACATAGAAAAGAAGTAATTGGGAAAATAAATGATTTTAAAATAGAGTTGTCCCTTAGTATTCATAAGAGATTGGTACCTGGACTTCCGTAGATATCAAAATCTGCAGGTACACAATCCTTTGTATACAATGGCACAGCACTTGTGTATAACCTCTGAAAATTATCTTGATTATTTTAAATCATTCCCAGAGTATAATACCTAACCAAAAGCAAATGCTATGTATACAACTATTCTATTGTATTGTATTATTTAGGAGATTTTGATAAGGGAAAAAATCTGCACATATTTAGTAGAGATGTAAAATTTTGTGTTTTCAGATATTTTCCTTCTTAGTGAATCCATGAATTCAGAACACAAGGATATGAAGGACTGTGTTTTGTTATGGGTCTAGGTCTGTAATTTCTTCTGTCTTATTGAATTAAAACTAGGACAAGAATGTACAAAGGTTAAAATTCTGTGTTGAACACAGTAAAATGCATTGTTATCTAGGTAATTGAACCCAAAACTGCACACATACTAGGAAAGTATTCTACCACTAAGCTATGTCCTCGGCCTTTTGTTTTAATTTTGTTTTGCTTGAGCCAGCCTTGAACTTGCCATCTTCCTATTTTCTCTCAAGTATTCATAATTGCAGGCATGTGATACCATGTCATAAAAGAAAATTGAAAGCCTGAAGCACTCATTTATCTCTTTTTTAAAACAATGATCAATAACTAAATATTGATGACTATTGATCTATATATAAAGAATGAATTCAATCCCTGGCTACAATCTCTTTGAAACTATAGATCTAGCCAGACGGTGGTGGATTATGTCTATTATACTAGGAGACTATGATCTGATCATCAAGGTTCTAACTTAGCATGGGCAGAAAAGTCTGAGTCTCTTATCTCCACATGACCACCAAAAAGTCAGAAGTGGAAGTGTAGCTCAAGTGGTGGTAGAATGCCAATTTTGGGCAAGAGAGCCAAAGGAGAACAAGAGACTCTGAGCTCAAACTCCATACCAGTAAAAAAAAAAGTTTAAGATTTTTCTGGATACAAATAGTTCATAATTATTGGTATGCTGTTGGATTAGATATTGTCGATGCAGTTTTTTAAATTACCTTACTGACCCAAGAGGAAGATCAACTGTTCCAAAACCCCTCGGTACTAGATAAACAGGCATGGCTGTTTACTTACTGCTAAAATCTACGTCGTAGATTCTCTCTATGATCTCAGCAATAACTTACATCAAACTCCATCAGATAAACCAAATATTTGAGGCCTACATTGTTCTGATAGCAAATATTCAGGCAAGAACTGTGAGTTAATAACAAAACTAATTTAGGTTGACAAGAGTATAAGGAAAACTTGGAGAGTAAGAAGATAGATAATGCACAGTCAGGAAAATGAATTTCCACAGTAACATTCTTTCCATCAGCATTCATAAGCTATATTTTCAACTTAAAAGTGTAAGTCCCAGATTCTTTAGCATAGGAATCACCACCCTTAATAATAATGAAAGAGTAATGAAAGCATGGAAATTTCCATTGAAATATCAGATTTTCCTGCATCATATTGATTTATTGAGATGCTGAACAATGAACTTCTAAAATATATTCTAACCACAGGCTAATCTCTAAAGGCAATGACTTTGAGATCAAGGTTATCCATTTTAAGTGAATTTGACAATAATAAACTGTTTAGTAGTTTTATGGTTAACATTGAAAATAATTTCCAGAGAATTTTTGGACCCCCAGCTAACAAGAAAGGCCAATTTCTTTTTTTGAAATGTCTAAATAATGTGCAACTCCTTTGGTACCTGCTGCCAGTGAATCTATTATTTCTCATTTTAAAGTCTTTGTAGTATCTGCTTTTCATTTACTTAGGAGAAAACATTTTGTTTCTGGAATGGTTTCTTGGAAAAGAGCGTAATAAGTCAGTCCCTTGACCATTCAGTGCATTACCAAAATCTAAGGGTTTTACTTCTTTCCTTACTACAGCATCATATATTGCTGCCTGAAAATACCCACACATGTGGCCTTGTCGTTTGGCAATAAAAACATCTGATTCAGAGTGATGAAAGATAGATGTTTGAAAGAAAGCAGTCTAATTTAATTTCACCACTCACACTTAAAGAGGGGCCAACTAAACATAAGAACACATCCAATATATGTGGTATATTAACGGAGAAAATATTCAGTATCACAGGGCACACTTCATCCAAGTACTTTTCCAAATGAGAAGCTTATGCTAGTGAAAGTAGTGAATCTTTCTAATACAGAACCAAAGAGAAATCAAGGACTGTTGGGAAAGACACTTGAAACATTAATCTGTTTTTGATCATGAATGTGTTACTCATTCTGAGACAAAGTTCAGAAAGGAAGAAAAAAATCCAAATTGATTTCTCTTTTGCCCCCATAATCTAAAGGATTACTCAATAAGTGATTCTTATCTATCTTATTCTGGTAATTCTGGAGTTTTTCTTTCAAACACTGGCAAAATGCACTTCCATGTAGCTATGTGGTATATCCTGAAAAACAGACTGATTCTGGGAGTTAAGGAAGTGTAAAGGCATAGACATTTCTGAATTTCGACTTTCTCATGTTCCACATAGGAAAGACCTACCATTCATCTTATCACCCATATATATATATATACAGTGTAAAGCTCATAAAAAGCCTAACAATTGTGGGTAGCAACAATAGTCAATCAAACACTATTTAATTCTCATAATAGTATGAGTACCTTATAAACAAGCTTACTATGTACATTATTTCTCACACATACATTATTTCTTTTGATCATCACAAAATCCTTTGAAGTAAAAAATATAAACAGCATTGTTTTTATTTTATTTTTAATAAGTTTTTATTGTAAAAAATACTGTACAGAGGGGTTACAGTTACAAGAGCAAGGTAATGAGTACATTTCTTATCAAGCATTGTATTTTATAAATAAGGAGATTACAACTCACAAATTTCAACAACTAGAGGCAATTTGTGACAGCTAAATCAGTATTCATTCTACTCTACATTCTATCTCTTTAACAACAGAAACATATGGTTATTGACTGCCTAATATGCAATAGTGCCAGTGAACTGGGAACATACTAGTGAACAGAGACACCTCTCAAACCTTGTCCTGAAAACAGTATCGGCAAAAAATCTCAGGTACAGAATGCAGGCTTTCAGTTCAAGTCCAAGGATTGGCAAACACATGCACACATGTGTGTGCGTGCATTCGTGCGTGCACAGAGAGAGAGACAGAGACAGAGAGAGAGATTTTAGATGTGAAGGACAAGGTTTAAACTCTCTCATGTTAAGATCACAGAATGTATTTGCAAGGTACCTCAAGACTTCAGTATGTTTATCTCTCATGTAAAATTAATGTGTGGGCTAGATAGAATGGAGAAGGCAGTAAATGTTCCACATGATCATTTATGCATTAAATTACAGAAGGTAAGTCAGCTTCGACATGGTTCTCAGGATTGCCCTGGATATTGCTATCCAGAGCTGGAAGAGTGGCAAAAAACAGAGGAGAAAAGCAAACGGCCTTTTATGAGTCCAGTTACCCACCTATAATCCCTTGTCCAGAACTCGGTCTTATGCCAAATCTAAGTGCAAGGAAAAATGGAAATTGTAAACCTACTGTTCCCCGGATGAAAGGAAACTGATTTTCTCCACAACTACCCATCAGATATCACAATCATTCTCTACTTAAGTAATGTAGAAGAAATTAGACTCTACAGTTGGCTCTATAAGAATGGAGATACTATCTCTCCTTGTATTCAGAACACCATCATTTTTAAGCAGCCCTAGTATTTCACGGTCACTAAGAAAGAAAACAGTAGTTCTAACTAAACTAAAGACATCATCGATTACCCAAGACATCTTCACATGGCAATCTTAAAAATCTGTACAAGGAGGAGAAATGTGTCCTCAAATTTATGAAATATAGTAATGCTTGCCTCTTAGGATTATAGAAAGGATGTGCTCAACAATAGTTTATGCCCACAGGGTCACCATATCAGCCAGCAACAACAAAAATGATCATACAACTAAATTATACAAGTTCATTATAACTGAAACTATATAAAACCTGTACAAAAGCAATACTTGGTTCAGAAATCACAACTACCTAATGAGATATACATGTACTTGCCAAGTAGAGTAAATCAAGATCAAACCCCATGTGCCACCCAGCCCTTTTCAATCTTTCCTGTGAACATTAATCACTCATTGAACCGTCAAGTTTCAGGGAGGGAAAAGGAAGCCAAAGGAATGCAGCAAACATTAGGAAGAAGAATGTTCCTTGGTACTGATCATGGATTTTCTGAAGTCTAACTAGAATGGGAATGAACGCTCCTGTTGGATTATACAGTGGAGATACTGTTTAAGGTAGAACAAAAAAATGATTGAGAAAGGTTACATCTCAAGTCAAAGGTGGATTTCATGTCCTCCAAATTATTTAACCTTTCTAAGCCTTTCCTATCCTTAGCGATGGAATTGTAATGATAGTGCCTTTGCAACAGAGATCATCCATGTGAACTCCTTTGCTAATGATGTATACAAAATGCTTGATGAGCTTTTACCTTATATTCCCGTGTTTTAGGTTCCATTACATGAGCCACTGCCCAAAAGGAACCACACAGGCTTGTGAAGAGCTCTAACGAACTCAGCCCTCTTCATATCCTTCTTCATGCCTTTCTCCTATACCCAGCAACTAGAACCGTACCACCAATCTACCTAGTACTAGATCTACCTTTTGTTTTTATCTCATAACTGCTAGGAAAGAGATCCTATGTTCCTGCACCTTTTTCCCCTCACTATCATTTCACAAGTCATGACAATATTATCCGTTCCTTAGCTCAAAGTAAAGAACTTAGTAATAACCTGTAAATTAAATAAATAAGAAAATAAATAGACTCAGATATGGTGGTTCAATTATCAATTGAATTGTTTGTGTTTGTTTTCCCGTTTTAAAATCATTACTGACACTATTGATAAACAATGAGATATAGCTGTCACTACATAAACATATACATGGATTTAGATAATGTCATGCAAGGTAACCCCAATGTTCTAAAAAGTCATCCAACATAAAAAGAATCATCGAGCAACTAAAACCATGCATAGATATCACATTGTGTGTATGTGAAGTATTAAGAATCTACTAATCAGTAAATGGAATTTAGAAGGACCATATGGAAATGTTAATTCTGTTGAATGGTGTCATCAAGCATACCATTTTGCAAAATTAGGGCAAGATTCCCTAGATAAACAAATATCATACCATAACCATTGAGCATATGAGCAAGAAGTACATAACTAGTTGATGGGGGCTTCATTTAGCAATTCACCTTACAGATAAACTAGCCCATGTCAAAATCCATGAAGTGTGGATTCTTCTTCAGTTAAAGAAAAACACCACTGAAAATTAGTGGATCCTCAATGTTTCATATTCATGTTGATGGATCAGTGAGTGATCTTACTTGGCATAACCATTAAAATACTACAAAGAGGCATTTGCCTCATGAAGAGAACTATCTGGTTCTCTCCTCTCCATAAAACAAATTCACAAAATAGCTGCTGCCAGTACTTCATTACTAGCAAACATACCACCGAAGAAGTATTTCTTTAAAACATAGTACTGTTATATTACAAACATTCTATCTCAATTTTTCTGATGATTAAAGGGGATTTTAATTATACAATCAATGAGACAATGAGATAGAAACCATCTGGAAATTCCACCGTTCTCTGCCAAAGAATTTTCTTTTGTTTTACATATCAATGACTTAAGCTAACAAAGGAATTTCAGTGCCAGTCATTTGTCCTTGGCCAGGCTGAATCTTTTTATGTTATGAAAGATCTTTTAAATTTACTGATTGAGAGTCAAATTATCCCACATGGTCAGAGAATTAACCTCAACATTTTCCAACACATAAAAACGAAGAACAAAGGGTATTTTTTAATTACTTGATCTTTAACACATACAAACTTTAAATCCTCTTGTGCTGTAATGTTTTTGCTAATCAGGGTGGTCAAAACCGAGAAGCACTTTCTCCTTTTTAAACACTGATGAAAATGCTTAACCAGTAAGGTACTGGAAAGAGTACCACTAATCTTCAACAAAACACAAGAATAGAGAAGATGGCATTAAGAAACCAAGAAGGCTGTCAGATGTTCTGACAGAAATCAGGAGTTCTGTTACTATAACATTGAAAGATTCTTTGTTTGAATTATGCCTTGAGAAAAGTCCAGCAGAGAAGGATTCTTAGCAATGGCAGCCTTAGAGTAAAATTCAAAGAATGAAGATTAGGGTGAACTACCCAAGAAAGCAAATCTAATATTAGGACCCAAACAGATGATAAGAAACCGGAGCTCACTCCTATCACTAGTCCTAGAATAGAAGAGCACAATTTTCATAAGGCAATGTAAAAAAGTAAAAACAAAACTGAAGTGTCTTCCATTAATGCAAAAGAACGATATGATTGTCTCAACATTTCATATATATGTCTACAAATATGAGAGGATTTGTTGTCTTGACAGATGAGTTCTAGCACTTAGAAATTTAGTGGGCTAGGAATATTAAATAATTATATCACCTTTTCCAATAGAGAAAAAATGCCAATGATGTGAAACTTTGATTCAAAACAATATATTTTAGAAGTAATTTTTGGAACTAGCAACAAGAGGTTTTTTTAAAAGATTTCACTGGAACTTTAAACAAAATTGGAAACTGGATTGAAATTCATTGAATAATCAACAATTTGTCAGATTGAACAGATTGAAACATTTCTCCCTTTAGTATTTTTAAAAGGAAGAAGATGAACTATGATCTCTTTTGAGCTATAAACTTCTGTAAAAATTCACAGACAAAAAAATGTCAGGGGGAGAAAGGATCTATTCTAAGTTAAGATCACGTTAATATCATTGGTGGTGGGGAAGCACACGTCCCACTTTGCTGTTGTCAACTGAGCTTTCCTACTTGTGGTATTGTTTTAAATAATCCTTATTTCCAAAAGTTCAAGGAAAACAGCATTTAGCTCATTATGTGGCGGTCCTAAGAAACTGAGACCCATTCGGAGATTTATTGTTTGGATAAGAAATTCAAAATTAAATAAGCGAGCTCCTTATGAACATGATGCAATTATTTTGACTTCACTTTAATATTCATAAATCCCTCCTGGTTTCCAGATTTTAAGTTGTGTATCTCCATTAAATATTGTGTATTAAAGGGATGGCATAGGTATTTTAAGATTTTTTTAAAGCCATGACAGAAAGACTCTGTAGTGAAACACATTTTAGAGATATCTACTGAAGGAATTTTAGAAATAGAATATAGGGAACTAAGTAGAAAGTTTTAGTGGCGAAGAAGAGACAGGAAGATGTGTGGGAAGGGCAGAGTCTTTAAATGCTTTACATGCAAGTCCCAACCTTCACTCTTGCAAGCTTGAGCAAGTTACTCAGCAAACTTTTTTCCTCTTAATTCTTAGAACTGTTTTGAGGGTAAAGTGAGTGACAAACATACCTAAGGGACAAGCACACAATCAAGAGATTCCTAGTAAATATGAATCCTCGGGGCTGTATATTTCAGGACTGAGCAGGAGAAAGAAGAAATGAGGAAGGAAGTAG
Source organism: Dipodomys merriami (assembly GCF_024711535.1). Taxonomy (NCBI): domain Eukaryota; kingdom Metazoa; phylum Chordata; class Mammalia; order Rodentia; family Heteromyidae; genus Dipodomys; species Dipodomys merriami. Next base: position 31,073,559 of record NW_027202271.1, read on the forward strand.
AGTGATACTATATCCAAGACAATAAGATGTGGTACATGTTGTGATATACCAACTAGAGCCCCACTTGCAGCGGGAATGAATCCCAACCAAGTGTGTTGCTTTCTCACAGCTCGAACCTGAGTCCTTGGAATGCCCCTTAATAAAATACAGGTATCTCTCACAAAATGGTGCACTCTTCCTACAAGTAGCAGCCATTCAAAAACTTTCAGAAAGGCCTATCTCATCTTCAGAATGACCTATGGGATAGCATTGACTATCCCCCCATTGACTCTCTTCCTTTACTAGGATTAAAGGCCTCCCTAATAAACTTCCTACATGCAACTTTTCATTTCATAGACTATATCTCTAGGAACAAAGAAAAGGCCAAGAAGGGAAAGCAGAAAAAGCAGGGTATTTTCAAAATTACAAATAATTAATGTTATAATTAGGTTTGTATAATTTTACTTTTCAACTGCAAGTAGTACTAGTCTGAAGGATTACAGAGCAGCAAGCGCAAAGTTAATATTTCAACCCAAAGCAATTCATCACTGAAGCATGAGCTTTTCCCACTATATCATGCTTTAGAGGAGAGACATGTCAGATGCAATGTAAGACCAGTAAAACACACAGTGGCTCTGGCTGGCTTCCTGGTCACCTGCCTCTATTAGGCTTGTTGGCTCTCCTCCATTTCTTTGTGCTTTGAGCTTTTGGGATTCTCCTCAAATCTAGTTCTAATTCTCATAATCCCATAGTGTTAGAATTGTCTCCAAATGTTTTCCTATCTTTATGTCTGAATATCCTACATTATTTATTTATTTATTTATTTATTTATTTATTTATTTATTTATTTATTTATTTATTTATTTAGTCAGTTATGGGGTTTGAACTCTGGGCCTGGGAGCTGTCTCCTTCAGCTCTTCAGCTCAAGGGTAGCACTGTACCACTTGAGTTACCACACCACTTCCAGTTTTCTAATGGGTTTATTGGAGATGAGTCTCACGGACTTTCCTGCCCCAGGCTAGCTTTGAACCATGATTCTCAGATTTCAGCCTCCTGGGTAGCTAGCATTACAGCCACCAGCACCCGGTCTGGCTATCCTATTTTTTAATGTCATATTTCTTTAAAGAACACAGATTTCATTGGTTGCAAACGAAATTGTACTCCCAGCTCTGCCATTTTCTTGTTTGGTCAGGCTTGTCACATGTGATCGCTCATCTGTGAATTGCAGCCACCATCTCTTCACTTGTCGTGAAGCTCACATGAGGTAACTTCCACAATTGGCAGTCTGGACAAGTTCAAGTATATCCTCTTTCCTTCATGGAAAGTGTAATGATGATTCAATTCCACTGTTACAAACCAAGCCCTAGTAAACAAGTATATAATTTGCCTTCCCCAGCCTATGCCAGATCCCCTTCCAATATCCCCATGCCTAATTTGGAGATGCAAAGGCATGTCAACAGAAATATCTAACTTCTCCAGGGGCTCCTCCTTATGCTTCTTAACTGAGTTCTGGACTTAACAACAAAGCCAGCTTGAATAGTGATGCCATCCATGCCACATTCTTCATTCCTAGTAACTTCCTCTCTGCCCTGATGCTCAGGAGAAAATGGCCTACTGTACCCAGGAGATATGAGGCTAGGGGAATAGAAATTATTTTCAATTACAGAAATAGGATGGAGTCCCATGACATAAAAAAATTAGCATCCTGTATTGATATCAAACCCATGAACTCTGGTTTCTGACAAGAGATACGCTCCATCTCACAGACATTAGTTGGATAGAGAAATGTTTGCATAAGTTAGACTTTAGAATTATAAATGCTTACTTGATGTTAAATGCTTGATAATCTACTAAATATTTTGCATAGCTAGGGATATTTAATCCTCATGAGAAACCTAATTATTAGTACGATCTATTTTTAAAAAAAGAAACACAGTGCCACAGAAAATGTTCTTACCCCAACCCTAAGTAAGCTAGATGGAAAATTGGAAGCATGCTAGTTGTCATTTGATCAAATTGGATAGAGAGCTGAAGGACCTAAGCACAAGAAAGATCCAGCAGTAAATTAAGAGGGAACAAAATCTTTTTGTATTTGTATACATCAGCCTCCATTGGCCAAAGGGGGGGGGGGGAACTCTTATGCAGAATAATATTATTACAGAACTTTTCTCAAGGAAAGGAATTACATTTTCAAATCCAAGTTCCTTTTTCAAGAAGAAGAAAATGGAGGAAACTATATATTTAATGAATTGGGATGTGTAGGGTTTTTGAACAATTAAAAATTCTTTTAAAAAAAAGCATCCTACAACAGAGTAAAAGCAGGAATCTAACCAAGAGAGCAAAAGGAGCTTACAAGGCCCGGACTCATGGCCAGAATTCTGAAACCAGATAGTTTGCCTAATCGACTAAGCTTCCCCATTTTAAATAAATTTATTCTGCTGGGAAGTTACTTTTCCCTTCAGATTATTGACTTGATTTTTCCTGCATCAAATGAAGTTACTTTCTTGAATTGGTCACAATTTATATGTTTTACTAAGTCTGATACAATAAATCAAACTATGAACCAGTGAAGCTAATTTAATTGAAGAATGAGGTCGTCCATCTTTTGATGATTTAATGAAATTAAAGTTGTTCTTTTTTTTCATTTTTTTCTTCCAACTCAAAGTATTTTTACTGAGGCCACATTTCCAAACAACATTAAAGCCAGTTGATGAACATCTCATATGCGCAGAGAGTGAATTTAGCCTCTATCTGTGATGGAGGATGGAATGATACCTTTAGTCATGATTTGCAGAAGCTGGAAAAACTCTAGCATCTCTCTGCTCATTGGAAATCATAAGAAGACAGTTACCTCCATGTCTTTATAGGGTGTGTGTGCGTCATAGATATCAGGACAGCTAGTGGGGCAGGGTAAAGGTGGATTCTCATTCCAAACAAACTTGAAATTCAACTCAAGTCCCACGTCCTGCTTAGCAAACCTTCCACTTCCCAGCCCAGTATGGTGGCACATATCTATAATCCTAACACTCTCAGGAGATATATCAGAAGGATCATGAATTCAAGGCCATTCCAAACTACATAGTAGTACCCTGTCTCAAAGCAAAAATGGCAAAAGAGAGTTATCACTAAAAGTTATCAGAAGAGTTTCATAATACACAGCTGGTACTATCTTTTTATTACTGAATTCTTTCTCATAAGATGAGAATCTACAGGGTTGGGTTTTTTTTTTCAATTAAAATAGCTTCCAAGGCGATCATAGAGATATGAATCCAATTGGCTCCATGAATTTGCCTCATTGTTCATTGGAATTGATGATTGTGTTGATAGATTACATTGTAATCAAAAGAGAGGTGTAATTAGAGGATAAGCCAGACGTGAGCTGGGCTTATTTTTATTTTATAATTATTTGAGCTTGTGAGAAAATTACTTTTCCAACTGATTTAAAAATCAGTAATTCAGCATCCAAAATATATGATATATATTGCATTCTGAATTTTGCAAAATTACAAAAATTATCTTTCTTCTTTACTTTTCTATTTCAGATTTGCTCCTCCCAAAATAACATAGACCGTTATCAGCAATGGGTTTTCAATCTAATAGTATTTTAAGCTTGTGAGTTATATAACTTTTTTGACAATTATTCACTTATTTACAAAAACAGATGATGAGTCAGATTTGTCCTATGGGCCAGTTTGTCACCCCTGACTTGAATCAAAAAGTTGATGAAATCAGAGAAGTATTTGCTTTTGTAACTCTAAGCACCTAACACACAGTGGGTATTCCCACAGATTAAGGAATAAAAAATCATCAAAAGCCTCTGATACTATTCTAGATCAGTCCGAATTACTCCTCAGAGTGATACAAAGTAACTTCTCAGTTCAGAAAACATTTACTGAATCCTTAGAACATAAATTAATTTCATACCAAAAACGAATCTGTCTTTTATTCATGATTTATCACCAGATTATCTTTAGGGAAGTTTATTCTTGTTTTGAAAGTATTGTTAAGAGATATATTAAACTTAAGCAATGATTCTGCACATATTTGACCTTTGAGAAACTGCTCCAAGTAGAAACATGCATATTTATCTTTTGTAAGTGTCCTCCCTAGCTTTAATATTTCGGTTTCATCAAATAAGCTGCCATCTGGTTGCTTTTTTTTAAACAACTTACAGTGGTTTTAGCTAAAAGTTTGGAAGTTGATTTAGTTTTAAGTGAAGTCAACCAATGTTTTGACAGAATTTGATTCCCTTTCCCCAGAGAAATTACTGCGTTTTGAGAACTTGTTTTCAAATCAGCTTTTCCCAGAAAGGTTTTATATTTTTCCATTCCCTTTCAGAAACTCTCCCTTTATTTAAGCAACTGTCACAGCTGGTAGCTTAGTAGCTTAGAGAGAGAGAGAGAGAGAGAGAGAGAGAGAGAGAGAGAGAGAGAGAGAGAGAGGAGAGAGAGAGAGAGAGGAGAGAGAGAGAGAGAGAGGAGAGAGAGAGAGAGAGAGTTTAGCTTTTGGTACAAAATAATCAACATGGCATTGCAAATAAGCAATGCCATCCAAGTCTTATGATTTGATAAGCACAATGTTTTTGAAAGGGAGTTTCAGTTTCCTGTAACATCAAAAAGATACCCAGATGCCAAAATAAAGAAAATCAGAATTACAATCTCTCCCAAATCGTTCTCTCTCCCCTAGAGACATATCAATTGGTAAAGGCTGTTGGAATCACGTGGTCAGTAAGACCCACAACTGGGGCCTGGATAGAGACCTGTGGCATTGCTCAGTGGTGCTGTCCAGGTAGCCCTGCAATATTTCACATTTTGGAGTTCATGCACCAGAGGATTCTTCCCAGCCACACATCTGGGCAAGGCTGCAATGATGATCAAAAAAGGCCCAGATTCTTTTCCTCAGCACTGGGCAGATTTTCCTTCCATTCTTTTGATCTTCATCAGAAATGAGGTGCCAGCCACAAAAATCCTATTTACTCCTGCCACAAGCCCAGCATCTGTCTTCAAGCCACAGCCTCCTACATTTACCAGTTTTTCCAGTCTTTGAAAACATAGGCTGAGGCTTATACACAGGAGGGTACTTTCCAGAAAGTCCGCAAAATAAAGGGACTGCTTCTGAGTCTGACTTAATGAATGAACAGGTCCACTTAAACATCTCTGTTGATTACACACAGTGGTATGGGAAAAACATTTCTGGAATCTATGTGAAGAATTTACTACAACAATGTGTGATTCTACCACTTTCAGATGGGTGAGCGCTATTGGCCAAAATAAAGCCAAAAACAGTCAATATTTACTGAGCATCTGTGTGAGCCAGACACTTTAGGAGATTAACAAAAACATTTTTTTTAAGTTTTAGAAAGTGATTTCACTGATGATTAACACATTTACTCATTAAATTTCTCAAAGAGTAGATAAATTCTCCCTGAGGAAGTATACTTAACAAAGCCAATTATTTAGATGAAACCTTTTCCATAGTGTTGAGTCTTGAAAGTTTCTCTTATTGTTGTAAACTCAATGAAACAGTCGCCTATTTTCCATTACACAAAGAGGGCCTTCCAGCACGATTGCGTTAACTGACTGCAGATGTTATTATCATTAAGGTCATGGACTATGTATAGCTATACAAGGGGTCAAAAAGATAAAACCAAAGACATCATGGAGTGTCTTTATGAACAGGAAGAAGAGCCAATGCAAAAGCTAAGGCAAGGGGCAACTCAAAGCCTGGAAACTACAAAGCAGATCGAGGAAGCTTTCCAGGACTATCCTGGTTGGGGCTCTGGGAAGAGAAGCAGAGGGGCCTGGGAAATATGCAAACCAGCAGGATGAGCTGCCTACCAAGATGGGCTCAGTGGAGGGTCCAAAGCTGCTCCACCTCATTATGTTCCAAGCCACGTGTCCCTCCCAATGCCTGGGGGACATGGGAGAAGATGAGGGGAGGGATAGAAAGGGAAGTAGGTAAGTAGGATTGGGGAGAAATGGTGTGAAGAGGTAAGCCTGCAGAGCAGGGGAGGAAACCATGTAGGGTTGGGGGAAAAACAGTATGGAGTGGAAGGAGAAGGGAAGCAGGGAGTGAGGGGGCGCGAATGCAAGGGAAGGATTGGCGGGAGGATATCATGCAAGGACCACATTAGGCCCTAAAGGCCTGGGAGAGTGGCCTGGCTAACGTCACCTTTTTGGGATGTGGTCCTGGTCCTTAAATGGGGCAGGGTGGTAATGGAACCAGCAGCTTTCTTTTTGTTTCATTGGCAACCCTTTTTTACTTGAAAAAATGACTGGCAGACAGATTTGGATATTTTGGCAGGCAGTTCCTTGAATATGGAGGAAATGAATCTGTCATTTCAAAGACAACTGAAAATGTGTGGGGTTTTTTTGACAATAATACCTATTTGAGTTTTCAGGCAAAAATTAGAATTTTGGAATTTGCTTCCCTCTCCATTCACTTGAGAGTTTTCCAGCAGGTCCAGATAGATGGTGACATTAATGAATGTGATTTTTTTCATACTGTCTGGTGAGATGGAGTTATGTAGTTCTCCATTTCGGAGATAATCATTCAGTTAATGAATAGTTTCTAAGTGACTGAATAGATAATGTTTCAAAACAATGCGCTGGAAAATTACACACTCGAAGTACCAAAGAGTACAGCAGATTTAAATGTAGCAGAGTACAAAAAGCACATTAAGCATCCTTCCAATTTTCACTTTGCAGCTAATCTTTTAAAAACCATCCTTGTCAGTTTTTAGAACAGTAGTATAAAAGAATGTCCACAATAATCAACAGAGGCTATCAACGTATTACCTTTAGGAAATCTATATCTTTATGAAGCCAACTTTTCTTTCTATACATCAACCAAAACAACATGTTTAACACTTTCAAAAGACAAACAGAATTGAAAATTCAGCTGCCTCCTATTAAAGTCAGACATTAAAGAGATTTGCAAAAATATATGAGATTTGCAAAAATATAACCTACTGTCTTTTGTCTCACTTGTTTGGAAAACTAGTAACTTTTCACCAAAAAATAATTTATTAAAACATGTTTTTGATTATTGGTTCAATTTTAAAAACTATTTTTCAATAACCATTTTGAATTCTATCAGTTTTAATTTCTACTATGCAAACAAACAGAACATTGATGCTTACCTGCACTTGATGAACAAAGAGTTTGAGTGGAAAAGGGAGAGAAGAGCTAACTAGAAATAAGCTCTGATCATTTCTGATAACAATTAATCATAGTTATGCCAAATTTCAGATTGAGAGCACAGGTCATTCATAAGAACGACCTCAGTTTAGTTGCCAGCTATGAGTTCCAAGGTCCCCAAGCTTCTTGTACTTCTAGCCAGCTAACTATAATTTCTTTCTAAGGACTGTCACAACTTCCTCAGTTTCAATTACTCACTAGAAAAACTCACAGTATGCACAGTACAGCCCCATGAACTGACACCCAAGGCTGTAACATAGGATCCTATAGAGGACATTTTAGCTTCAACTTACAACAAATTTCCAGAGACTGACTCTGTATTTAGAAGTATATATACATATACTCTAATATGTAACAGATTTCTCCTAACTCAAAACTTCTGTTGCAGTTAACAACAATCTCATGATCATTACCTAATCTATTTTATAAGATTCTAAACCTAAACTCCGTGTGAGTGTGTGTGTGTGTGTGTGTGTGTGTGTGTGTGTGTGTGTGTGTGTGTGTGTGTGTAAATCCAGGGGCTTGCACCCAGAGCATGGATGCTGTTCCTGAGCTTTTGTGCTCAAAGCTAGCATTATGCCACTTGAGTAACAGCTCTACTTCTGGCTTCTTTTATGGTTAATTGGAGATAAGAATGTCATGGGCTTTCCTGTCTGGGCTAGCTTCAAATGGCAACCCTCACTTCTCAGCCTCCTGTATATACATTTTTCTAATTTGGGGAGGGGAAGGGAAAAACAAAATATTTAAATAAGGATACAGGTTGACCCATTGTAACAATGAGATGTACAAGACACTCTGATGAAATGAATTTTGCAACATTGGAGGAGGCATCAATGCTCAATAGGAAATGTACTCATTACCTTATTCATGTATCTGTAACCCCTCCATACAGTATTTTTATTTAAAGAAATGTATTAGACAAAAAGTGAAGAAAGAAAAAAAAAAGAATGTCATGGGCTTTCCTGCCTGGCCTAGCTTCAAACCGTGATCTTCAGCTCTCACCCTCCTGTATAGCTAGGATTACAGGCATGTGCCATCGGTGCCTAGTTCTTTTGTTTTGTTTTTGTGCTGGTACTGGGCTTGAACTCAGGGCCTGGGCACTGACCCTGAGCTTCTGTGCTCAGAGCTGGTTCCTCTACCACTTGAGCCACAGCACCACTTCCAGGTACCTAGTTCTTAAACTCCATTTTCTATATGTGTGTGTGTGGTTTTATTGTAAAAATACTGTACAGAAGGGTTACAGTTACATGAGTAAGGTAATGAGTACATTTCCTATGGAGCATTGTTGCCTCCTCCTTTGTTTTTCCCCTACCATCCCTTCTCTCCCCACCTTCCCAATCCATTTTCTTAACTAGTAGTTCAAACTCTTAATCAGCATCTCAAAGTGACTGGTGAATCTGAATCATGTTTTCAAACAGTAGGATACCAGAGTTGTGATTCTGAAAAGACAAGGAGAGACTTAGCATCTTAAAAAATCATTTAAAACGCACACACACACACACACACACACACACACACACACACACACACACACACACACACACACACACACTACGTTCTTTTTTTAAAAAATCCTTATTGACTCAGTATCACATCAAACTTGAAAGGGTAAAGTCTTCAGTCTTTTCAAATAACATGTTTCAAGTGGATACACATGGGGACCAGTGAAACAGAACTATTGTAGAGGATGGAAGGACAGCATATGGGTCAAAATTTCTTCAGTGCTGGTTACTGGCAGTTACTATTTGTATCGCTTTTGGAAATGTTCCAATTCTGGTTATCTGGAACCTAGTCAAGTGTCACAAGGGTCAAAGTACTATAGCAACAATCAGAAAACGAGTTTTGCAATTTGACGTAAAGAAATCAGTTTCCATATCCAGAAGCTAAAATACCCGTGATGCTCACTGAGACTGGGAGGCTGGAATTGGCAAGATTCAAGGTTGCAAGTCATCCTTGGGGGAAAATGTTCAGGAGGACCCCCACAACAGGAAAGGCTGGGCAGGAGAGTACATAACTACCACCCCACCTGCTGTGCACAGCATAAATAGTAAACTATGGCCCAGGACAGCCCAGACAAAATGTGACACACTCAAAAAGAGCTAAAGCAAACAGGTCTGGAGGCGTAAGTCAAGCAATTCAACACTTGCCTAGGATGTAATGAGCTCAAACCAAACTACAACTAAAAGGAAAACTTTCACAAGCCAAACATGTCTTACAATGTTCTTTGACTAAAGAAGCTTACAAAACCTTTAAACAGGGGAAAGACCAATAAAGTATAGGTTTGGGGCTGGGAAGGTGGCTCAGTGGTAGAGTGCTTGCCTCGCATGCCTGAGGCCCTGGGTTTGATTCCATAGCACCACATAAGTAGAAAAAGCCAGAAGTGGCTCTGTGGCTCAAGTGGTAGAGCGCTAGCCTTGAGCTGAAGTGCTGAGGAACAGTGCCCAGGCCCAGAGTTCAGGCCACACGACCAGACCGAACCCAAAAGAAAAATAGTATAGCTTTTATAGCTCCCAAAACTTATGTTTATTCTAAAGAAGCATGTTTTCCTATCTCTAATGCTTAAACTCCATCACTGCAACATTTGCTGTAGTATGAAAAGCAACATCTTGTGAGTTCATTTATTTAGACACAGCAGTAGACACCAAGGACAGAATAGTCATCAATATATCCCAAATAGGACATTTTATACACCCAGAAATTTGTCTTAAATATATAGGCCTGCTTTACACAGTACCATTTTAATTAAAGAAAAGCTAAAATTTGGAGTGTTTATCACATTCTAACTTAACTTTCTTGCTTAAACTAAAAAGAAAAATCCCCAAATATTTGCAATTTCAAACCAGTTTCATCTTGGTGATTAAAATCCAAGAAATACACACAAGAATGAATCGGAACCCATACCTCAGAAAAGGAGACAATTCTATGTGACTGGTATCGTTCTGTGTCAACAAAAGCAGAACCATCTCAAAACAACCTTAACTAGAGAAGATGCTTTCACATTGGCCTCTTAAATTAACCTCTGAATACTCCTTAGGCAATTCCCAAATTGCAATCAATTTCATCCCACACAAACCCTCCAGGACACATTCTGAACTCTATTCTCCATTTTCCAAGACCTGGTTACATCTTCCACACCTTTTCTGTCAGCCTTTGTATTCCCTATCCTCAATCCTCCAACACACACACACACACACACACACACACACACACACACACACACACACACACACACACACACACACACACACACACACACACACACACACACACACACACACACACACACACACACACACACACACACACACCACTTTTTAGAACCATCCCCAGGAGAAAGCTCATTTTTTAACTCTTAAAAATACTTTAGAACCCTCATACTTTTGGATTCTTGTCCCAATGTCAAATATTTCCAGTTAGTATGAAATAATAGTATGAACTCTAGTAAACAGATACATAGCCAGTAGCAAAGAAGAAATCTCTTGAGCCTTGCCCAAACAAGACCAGATACACAAGGAATAAGCCTTCCCCAAACCATCTGTGTGCACTAGGCACTGGTTACTCTCACCTGTGATCCTGGCTACTCAGGATCAACTAACCACCAAAAAGAAGTTTGAAGTACAGCTGTATTCAAGTGGTAGAGTGCTAGCCTCGATCAAAAAAGTTCAGGGAGAGGCCCTAAGTTCAAGTCCCAGAACCAGCACCAAAAAACAAAAATAAAAAATTGGTGGGTACCACAGAAAGCCAACACACATGGAACCCAAAACTTTTCCCAGGAAGCTAGACATCTGCTTCCCAGAGAAGCAATTAAGGACTGAGAAGGGCAATAAAGGAACAAGTCAAGCAGAGTCCAAGGCTTGGACCACAAGAAAGTAAAAAAGTAACAGACATAAAAGGGTGTGCTAGATTGAACTGAAGAACTGCCTGGGCCACTACCATTGGGCAAAGACATAAAAAATAAGTTAGCAAATAAAGCAGGCTTCCACAAGAGATTTTGGGGGCTCCCTGGAGTCCCTGGAGTCCCAGACACACACTAGGTACCAGCCTCAGCCAAAAACTCAAAAGATGCTTCCAGAAATGCTATCCTGACTCCAAACATCAGAAACCATGGCTGCAAAAAGAAACAGAAGTAACAGCTCCAAGTCTTCTTCCACCAGGCGGAGAAGGAGAGTGACAAGATTCATTCCAGCAAGCCTGTGAGCTGTGCCTTAAAACCCATAAGGTGCTGGTCATGACACTCATGATGCTAGCTACCCCATACAAGGTGTAGATACACACACACACACACACACACACACACACACACACACACACACACGCTGAACAAAAGCAAGAGATCCTGAGTTCACATATTCATACCATCGTCACAAAACGGAGTGGGGGGACAAGCAAGAAGAAAAACACCCTGAGTCCAAGCCCCACTACTGGTGTGGACATACACATACCCACATACACACACACACACACACACACACACACACACACACACACACACACACACACACAAAAGCCAAACAGCAAGAGGAACTGACTGAGTTCAAGTATTCATACCAGCCAAGCACGAGAGAGAGAGAGAAAGGGAGAGACAGAGAGAGACAGAGAGTTCAAGCCTTATCACCTCACCGCATAAAAATAAAGCCAAACAAGAGTGAGAGGCCCTGAGTTGAAGCCCCTGTACTGGCAAATACACACACACACACACACACACACACATACACACACACACACATACACTCACACACACACACACACACATGACTAGCAAGAGGGAGAGCTCCTGATTCCAAGCCCCACTACTGGTGTGGACATACACATACCACCCCCACACACACACACACGACTAGCAAGAGGGAGAGCCACAACTGGCAAAGATGAGCCTGCAAGTTCATACACACCTGCACACACAAAAGCCAAGCAAAAGATGTGGGTGAGAGGCCCTGAGTTCAAGCCCTAGTACCTCACCTTAACTCAAAAATAAAGAAATAAACCAAGAGCAATAGGCCCTCATTTCAAAACCTGGTACCTCACCACACAGACACATACACGCGCACACACACACACACACACACACACACACACACACACACACACACACTGTCAAGCAAGAGCCAGAAACCTTGAGCTCAAGCCCTGACACATTACCACAAAAATAAAAAGAACCAAGCAAAAGTAAGAGGCCCTGCATTCAAGCCCCATGGCTCACAAAAAAATAAAGAAAAAAAAAGAAAAAGCAACCAAGCAAGAAGCCCTGAGTTCAAGCCTCAGCACCTTAACACACACACAAAGAGCAGACACAAAAGCCAAGCAAAAGACAGAGGCCCTGAGTTCAAGTCAAGCCCTTGTACCTAACAGCCAAAACAAAAAACAAAAAAACTCATCAAGCTCTAGCAAGAAGCTCCAAGTTCAAGCCCCAGTTCCTCACACATACATGTACACACACACACACACACACACACACACACAAAGCAACAGACTCACACTGCCCTTCAGGACAGAGCCCACGAGGGTTGCAGCCCAGTATCAAGTTCCTCAGGCCGCTCTGTCTCTGCTTTCCTGGCCTGTTTAGTCTAGGGCTTCTTTTTATTTTTAATTGTTATTGCAAAGTTGATATACAGAGAGGTTACAGTTACATGAATCAGGTAATGAGTACAATTCTTTTTGAACCATGTCTTCCCTTCCCTCTCTCTTTCCCAGTTTTTCCCTCCCATCTCCACCCACATGAGGTACATTTTCCACATAGTGTCTAATGCGCACCACTGTTGTAGTTGTTCACCTTTTGTTCCATCTTTTCTATGGCCCCATTACCCTCCCAAACACAAACAAAAACAGGAAAAGCAAACAAAAATAGCAACAACAGCAACCAAAAATATCTCTTATTTCCTTTTCTTGGAGTTCATTTCATAAAACATTATTTTATATGATCACAGGCACATAGCTATTGAGCCTTTGTCAACTACTCCTATACATATCCTCCTTTGGCCTCAGTGTGTGAATGTCTAGAATCCTGTATCATTTATCATGTCCCAGTGTGTGTGTGCATATTTATATATATATTTATATTTTTAAACATTCAGTGTGTTTACTTGTAGATTTATAAGCACATTCTAGTTACCACAAATGAGGGAAATCATGCAACTCTGTTTCTTTGACTCTGACTTACTTAACTTAATATAATTTTTTCCAAGACATTCCATTTCCTTACAAATAGTACAGCATCATTTTTCTTCTGATGTAAACATAGAATTCTATTGTGTAGGGCTGGGAAGGTAGCTCAGTGGTAGAGCGCTTGCCTTGCATGCCTGAAGCCCTGGGTTCGATTCCTCAGCACCACATAAGCAAAAAGACAAAAGCCGGAGTGGTGCTGTGGCTCAAGTGGTAGAGCGCTAGCCTTGAGCTGAAGAGCTGAGGGACAGCACCCAGTCCCAGAGTTTAGGCCCCACGACCGGACTCAAAAAAAAAAAAAAGAATTCTATTGTGTATACATACTACAAATTACTGGTCCATTCAACCACTGAGGGGCATCTGGGTTGGTTCCATATCTTGGCTATGGTAAACAATGCTGCAATAAGCATGGTTGTGCTGGTAGCTTTAGTGTGGCTTTGTCTGTGTTTATTAAATGCCCAGGAGTGAACTTGCTGGTCATAGGGTAGCTCTACATTTAGTCTTTTGAGAAAGCTCCATATTGCTTTCCAGAGAGGTTGAAAACTTTAAAATTCTGAAAATAGAATTAAAGCAGATTTAAGGAAATAGAAAAAACTCCCATGTTCCTGGATGAGAAGCATTAAAATTGTAAAAACTGCAATAGTACCCAGAGCAACATACAAATTCAATGCAATACCCATCAAAATCCCAACAACTTTCTTAAAAGAAATAGGGATTCTTATAACTTGGGCTGTCCTCTGATTGGTTTGCCTTTATCAAAAGTAGGGGGTTTGGGGAAGGTAGCAGCATTCTGATTGGTTATTAATTCCTATCCAGGGTTTTGTTTTCTATAAAACCCCACCCAGGGTCCTGGAAGGTTATAGAATCTAGAAGATTCTTTTTTTTCTTTTCTTTTCTTTTTTTGGTCTGGTTGTGGGGCCTGAACTCTGGGCCTGGGCGCTATCCCTCAGCTCTTCAGCTCAAGGCTAGCGCTCTACCACTTTAGCCACAGTGCCACTTCCAGCTTTTTTTTCTTTTTGCTTATGTAGTGTTGAGGAATTGAACCCGGCGCCTCATGCATGCAAGGCAAGCACTCTACCACTGAGCCACTTTCCCAGCCCAGAATCTAGAAGATTCTAAGAAGGGGAAGCAAAGTGTTTATAATAATATCTCTTTTGCAGCTAGTTTCAACCTGGTTGGTCAAGATGCTGACCTTGGGTTCCTGAGTCATAATTAATTTGCAATTTCAACTTGAGCCCAGGAGGTCAAACACAAAGCTAAGCAAGATAAAACATATAAAGAGACAAAATGCCTATAAGGAAGGGAAATCATGGAAGAAATTTTTGCAAAAAGCACAAAAGGAAGAAGAGAAGGAAGGAAGGAAGGAAGGAAGGAAGGAAAAAGAAAGTTAAGAAATGGAGTCATGTCTCTTCAGTAAATGGTGCTTGCAAAATTGGTTAATCACTTGTAGAAAACTAAAGCTAGATCCTATATAACACCCTGCACCAGAATCAATTCCAAATGGATCAAAGACCTCAAAGTCAAAGCAGACATCCTGAAAACATTACAGGATGGAATAGGAGAAACCCTAGGTCTCCTTGGCACAGGCTGAAATTTTCTTAATAGAGACCCAGAAACACAACAAATCAAAGAAAGGTTGGACAAATGGGATTTGCATGAAGTTGCAGAGCTTCTGCATAGCAAAGGACATAGCTAGCAAGATCAATAGAAAGCCCATGGATTGGGAGAAGATCTTCACTAGCCATACAATGGACAAGAGTCTCATATCTAAAATATACCTGGAACTCAAAAAATTAGATCCCCCAACAACAAATCCTCAAAGAAACAACTACCCAATAAATAAGTGGGCTAAAGACTTAAAGAGAAACTTCTCTGAAGAGGAAATAAGAATGGCCAATAGACACATGAAAAAATGCTCAACCTCCCTAGCCATAAAAGAAATGCAAATCAAAACACCCAGTTAGAATGGCTATAATCAAGTCAAATCACCCCCAGTTAGAATGGCTATAATCAAGAACTCTAATAACAACAGATGCTGGAGAGGATGTGGACAGAAGGGAACCCTACTGCATTGTTGGTAGAAGTGTAAACTTGTTCAACCACTTTGGAAAGTAGTATGGAGGTTCCTCAAAAGACTCCATATAGAGCTACCCTATGATCCAGCAATCCCACTTTTGGGCATTTACCCAAATGATCACAGACAAGACCATACTAAAGCTACCAGCACAACTATGTTTATTGCAGCATTATTTACCATAGCTAAGATATGGAACCAACCCAGATGCTCCTCAGTAGATGAATGGATCAAGAAAATGTGGTATATACACATAATGGAATTCTATGCCTCCATCAGAAAGAATGACATTGCCCCATTTTTTAGGAAATGGAAAGACTTGGGAAAAAAATTATATTAAGTGAAGTAAGCCAGGCCCAAAGAAACATATCCCATGGTTTCCCTTATTTGCAATAGCTAGTATATGTGTGAGTCAAGCAGAAACGGTCAGATAAGTTGATGTTAGGTGAAATGAACCCCAAGATAAGGACTCAAATGGTTTTTCTTTCTTGCTATTGTTTCTAATATATTTATAAGATGATTTCTTTGTTGCTTTTTATGTCCCTCCCCCACAGTATAACCCGTTTTCACTGTATTTGATGTTGGTATAATTTGTGGAGGAGAAGGGAAAAAACAATTGTTTAAATAGGGATACAGGTGGACCCATTGCAACAATGAGATGTACAAGATGTTATGTCGAGAAACGAACTTCACAGCTCTGGCACTGGGGTGGGAGGGAGGGGCAGGGATGGAGATGGGAGGGCAGGGATTGGAAGGGGAAACAAAGGAGGAGCCAACAATGCTTGATAAGAAATGTACTCATCACCTTGCCCATGTAATTGTAACAAGTCTGTACGGTATTTGCACAATAAAAAAATTATTAATAAAAAAAAGAAACTGAGTCATGAGGATGTCAGAATAGAGGGAAGAAAGCAAACTCAACATTGTCTTGAATAAAAGCCTGAGAGGGATACCAGCGTTTTCCAGCCACTCTCAAGAGACAATGATGTGCTCTCTCTGATGTCTCCTTTTATTAGGCAGAAGGAGTGAAGTCAGATAGCTATCATACAGTCTATGTGGGAGGTTGGAAGGATTGCATTCTGAGGCTGGCCCAGGAGAAAACATAAGATCCTATCTGCAAAATAGTCTGCTAGATAGAGACTCCCATCTCAATCAGTAAGCTGTATATGGTGAAACACATCTGTAAAATCCAACTATACAGGGGGCATTGTTAGGAGGATCACTGTCTGAAGCCATCCCTGGACAAAAAAAATACCAAAATGGGGGCTGGGAAGGTAGCTCAGCAGTAGAGCGCTTGCCTTGCAAGCATGAGGCCCTGGGTTCGATTCCTTAGCACCACATAAACAGAAAAAGCCGGAAGTGGCGCTGTGGCTCCAGTGGTAGAGCGCTAGCCTTGAGCTGAAGAGCTGAGGGACAGCGCCCAGACCCAGAGTTCAGGCCCCATGACCGGCACAAAAAAAAAAAAAAATACCAAAATGTTGAAAATGAACTTTACAACTTCAGCAAGGGGTGGGGGGAAGGGCCGGGGAGGAGTTGGGGAGGTGGGGAAGGAAGGGATGGTAGGGGATAAGCAAAGGAAGAGGCAACAATGCTCCATAGGAAATGTACTCATTGCCTTACTCATGTAACTGTAACCCCTCTGTACAGTATTTTTACTATAAAAAAGTATAAAAAAAAAAAAACTAAAGCAAAAAAGGGCTAGGAGCATGATTGTAGTGGTATAGCACTGACCTAGCAAGCACAAGGCCCTAATCCAAGTATTTCCAAAGCATTGTTTTAACTTTTTGTGGATTTCTATGTGCCTAATTCACTTTCCTTGTACTTTTTATTTTTATTACATTGAATTGATCTTTTAAAATTTAGGAAAAAATCATTTATATCTTTATAGCGCTGTCTTCCCTCTGAAAGCTAGAATTTCTCTACTTGGTCTGCTCTGTAGTCTTTAAACTTTTTTAACATTCTTGGGCAATAACTTTTGCATTTTTATAACTTTTTGTAGTGCTGTATAGATTTCTTCACTATTATAAACTGAATTTTGTGGTGTATTACACTTTTAATTGGTTATAGATGTAAAACAATTATATTAATTTTAATTGATTGATTTCTGCTAAGTCAGCATGTCAAATGCTTCTTTTATCTTTACTAGTTTGCTGATTCCCTTGTGTTTTTAATGGAGTAATTAAATCCTCAGAACATACTGATAGTATGTCTTATCCCTTATTTCTTGTGCTTCTCATATATCAATAGCCAGAACATTTTGTCCCTTGTCAAACAGAAGGATGCTAGCAGACATTTATTTGTTACTGACCTTAAAGGCAAGGTTTCTAGAGTTTCTCTATTTAGTACAATGTTTGAACATTTTTATCAGATCTACCACTTAGGCAATACAATGCCTAATGGTGTATTTATTAGTAAAGTAACTGAAAACTTCACTTTGAAAGACAGAACTTCTTGCCAATATAACACTGAGTTCCAAACTAAACTAAAAGTCTGAACACATTTTCCCAACTTAAAATACTTTTAATTGTGTTTTTTTTACCTCCCAGGTTTTCCCTTTTTTGCAAATTTTGATCAGGAGAATAAAATGTAATAGCAGTCATCTGGAAAGGACTCAAATCATTTCTAGTCTGAGCTATAGATATGTAAACTTTGATAGCATCACAAGAGTCATGTAACTAACACAACTAGTCTTCTATTATATATGGTTTTGACATTCATATTTAAGAGATCAGTATTTGACTCCCAGCTAACCCTGGAAACTAACCCTTAAGGTGATTTGAGGCAAATTATTTAATCAGGTTAGATTGACCTCTTCTACTTTATATATACCTGTCTCCTTGTGTTGCTGCAATGAGAATTCTAACACTAGCTCATACATATTTTTTTCCCAGGGCTGAGGACCAAACCCAGGGCCTTGCACACTGGGCTAAACCCCCAGCCCCAGCTCATATATTTTTTATTTTAGGTTCAACCTGCTGTGATATTGCCTCACAACCTTTGTATTTGGGTCTCACAGAAACTCTGTTAAGGACACAAACGGCTTTTTCTTTCTTGCTATTGTTTTTAATGTATTTATAATGTACTGTGCGATTTGTTTTTTGTTCCTTTGGTATGTTCCTCCCCCACAGTATAACCCTTATTTTCACTGTATTTGATTCTGATGCCCTGCATCTTGTATATACACTTTTCTATTTGGGGAGGGGAAGGAAAAAAAAAACCAAAATGCTTGAAAATGAACTTTACAACTTTGGGGGAGGGGAGGGGAAAAACAAAGAGGAGGCAACAGTGTTCTATAGGAAATGTAGTCATTACCTTACTCATGTAACTGTAACCCTTCTGTACAGTATTTTTACAATAAACAACGTATTAACAAAAAATAACTCTATGAGCCAAGTGCTGGTGGCTCACACCTATAATCTTAGCTACTCAGGAGGCTGAGATCTGAGGATCACAGTTCAAAGTCAGCCAGAGCAGGAAAGTCCTTGAGACTCTTATGTCCAGTAAAAACCACTAGAAAACCAGAAGTGGTGCTGTAGCTCAAGAGGTAGAGTGTGCGTCTTGAGCTGAAGAGCTTAGGGACAGCTCTGGAGCCCAGAGTTCAAGCCCCACAACTGACCAAAAAAAAAAAAAAACACTCTATGAGACAAGACAAGCCTGTGTGAGTTGACATTTTGTGCTTATTGTGTAGATGAGCAAAACGAACTCCTCACAGACCTACCATCCACTGGGTTTACAATAGTGGATACTTACATAGAGTCAAAGCACTGACACACACACTCCTGCTGGTTAGCAAATACTGGCTGCCCAAGCACCCCATGTACCTTGCCTCCAGCTTCATTGGATCCCATAGCCCTCTTCATGACCCAGCAACAAAAAGGCTCCCAGCTGACTAGCTCTTTAAATGTCAGGCTCAAGATTCAAATGCTGGTCTACATGAAACCAAGTTCTACCTATCATAATGGAGAGGGGATGGAAGAAAACAATAGCCCATACATAGGCCCAGAGGATAAGCCTCTCAGCTAAACAATGTGATGGAATTCAGAAGAGAAGAATCGCAATCGTGTCAGCTTTTAGGAGACCATGTTGTATTTACTATATCATCTTTCTGTTGTGTGGTCTTTTGTATTCCATGGCAAAATTTGTACCAAAAAGTATGGAATTGCTAAGACAGGAAGATAGTAATATCCATTGGTGTTTATTGTATATCATAACCTTTGGAGTTTTTTTGGACACTCGTGAGGTTTGAACTCAGGGCCTGTCAATGTCCCTGAGCTTTTTTGCTCAAGGCTAACACTCTACCACTTTAAGCCACCACTCCACTTCTGGTTTTTTGATGATTAATTGGAGATGAGGCTTACAGACTTGCTTACCCAGTCTGGCTTTAAACCATGGTCCTCAGATCTCAGCAGCTAAGTAGCTAAGATTATAGGCATGAGTCACTAGCAACCAGAACAACATAATCTTTTAAATGGCTGCATTTGGGGCATGAAAGTTATGAAAAATTTTAGGATGCAAAATAAAATAAAAGCCCATTACCATGTTTTAAATTTCCAGTGTTAAATATTTTAAATACAGATTGTCTCTAGGATAAGGTAGCTAGATTTCATGAGGACTCTTCATTGTTACAGAAAAGTGGGCAGCACTGGCCGACCTGGTGGAGAAGTGGCCTGTATAAGGAAGTTACCTCATGAAGTAAAATCCCAATGACATCTCTTTCAAATGGAAAATAAGTAAATATGCAAAAAAAGAAACACATCAATATTATTACCCGGTGGCTCTGAATTTGTAGTTGCCATAATCAATAAGCTCCTAATTGCAACTCAGAATACATTTTCTACTGCAATAACTTTCTACTTTATTTTATTGCTTATATGCCATCTTCTACTTGCAATTGTAAACAGTTTGACTTCAAGCTACAGGTCATGCTCTTTGCATTAGAGAACCTGGAATGCATCAGCATGAAACCTCAATTATAAAATAAGTGGATAAATGAAGTCATTCATAGACAAACTAGCTGAAAAGAAATTGAAATGATGGTAAGACTGCTGGGTCAGCCCAATTCAATTTCCCAACTAAATTTTATCAAGATTAATGAACCCTCTCCTCTAGACCAGGTACTTTAATTTAAACAAAGCACAAGAGCTGTACTGAAGAAAAAGAAAAGGGGGAGTTACACTGTAACACCAAGTAATCTAGTCTGAATTCATAAATGGATTTTTTCTGATGCATTGTTGAGTACCCATATTCTTTATTTGATATGTAATATCTGCATAAAAGAAATCCTTCCACATTTCCAAAGCTACTTTTCACACACACACACACACACACACACACACACACACACACACACACACACACACACACACACATTTACATATACATCTAAGGAGAAACGATACAGGATAAGAGACTTATTGATGGCTTCTTCGTTTTCTGCTCAGATATTTGATTATTTGGCCCCAACTTTATTCTCAATATATAAAATACAATTTTCAGCCAGACAGTATTTTAAAATAGGATGCAAAGTCCTTCCAGGCAATACAATACCCTCCTTGACTCACCTCCAAAAGTACATTTAAAATAGCAAACATTTACCCACCAGGAAGGCAGACCTGGTTCAACGCAGACCTGCAGTAAAGACCACATCACCCCGTGATCAGCCTTTAAAAGGCTGCTGACAAATCTCATGCTAAGACAGGCTGCATGTCATCATTAACAAGTCCTCAGTCAAGCTGCTGAAAGGCAGATTCTATAGCACTTCCTCTCTGAAGGCTCAGAGGTCACACAGCGGCATTGTGCTGAACAGGTCTGGGAAACAGGACGAATGTTTAAGGTGGACAGTGTGACACAGTGTGTTCTTTCCAGTTTCCGGGGTAGTTTTCAGGTGATGCCATCACACTCAACACATGGGATTCTCATCATTAACCTCACAAGCCTCCTAAGTGCATCCTAAGCAACAGAAGTTTCGGTGGTGGTGATGCATTTACAGTCGCATCAAAAAATAAAAGAAGGAGAAAAGAAACTTCATGGCAACTGCCTAGTTCTAAGCCTCATTTTATTCTCATAAGAAAGCCAAAGCCAGCAAACAAATGTGAGATATGAACAGAGCTGACAATCATTTGGCAGAGACTCAAAATCGAGGTATCACTTGACTGGCATTCGGCGGGCTTTGGGTGGAAATTAGCTTAGCCCTGCTTTATCCAAGTGCATCTTTTGAGCCTAATCCAATGAAAGCCTAATTGTTAGGTGGGGAGGTCTATACATGTGGATTACTGGTTATTGTGGAATGACAAGACTATTTTTTTAAACCTCTATTTGATGCTGTATGGATTTGAAATATTTTTCTTGGGCCTCTGGTTTTATAATGTTTCCTGTGAAACTTACTGTGGCCAGTTTTGTTTTGTTTTATTTTTACAAGAGAGGCTCAGTTTTGGAGACTCATAAAGCCCAAAGCATGAAATTTAATTCCAAAGTAAGCAGTCATCATAAAAGAATATTGATTAATAGATCCCTGGTCATTTTGAATTTTTTAGAGGTATAATTTGTAGACCACTTTTGAGATGGCTATCAGTTCACTACTGTATTCCTGGAAAATGTTATGAAAGGATCTGCTCATAAATTTCTTAAGGACCACTTTTAAAAATCTTTTCACATTAAGATAAATTAAATGCAAAATAAGCATTTATTATTATTACAGTTTCATTTAGAAGCTCAAGATGGCTTCTAGGGGAACACATATTACTGATTTCTCTCATCTTTCACCAATTATTCCTTCTCAATCTGCCTTATGGACTTCACCTTGACTCATCTCCTACCAACCAGGAGTGCTACAGGGCTGCAAGACTCTGTTTTTACCCTTACCCATTTAAGTGGATTGCTTAAACTTGTGTGACTCTAAATATTGCCTAAATGCTGACAAGACCCAACATTAGTTTGGATAACTTTCCTAAACTCCAAAGTCATATGTGCAGATGCCTGTTTGGTATCTCTATTTGAATATCTAGAGTACAACATCTCAAGATTCACACTCCCACATTTTAAGGCCTTATCTTCTAACATTTACCTACAAGTTGGTCCCCTCCATCTTAATAAATGCCACTTCTGGTTATTCAAACCAAAAGCCTTAAAGTCATCTCTAAGCATTTTTCTCATATAGCCAAAATGCAATCTTTTAGGCACACTTATTGGATCCACTTGCAAAATACAGTGGAATAGTATTTAGCAACTGAAAGTGGTCACACACATACACATACATGCACACACACACACACACACACACACACACACACACACACAGAAAGAGAGAATAGGAAGAAGAGAAGAGAGACATACAGAGAGAGAGAGAGAGCATCAGCAATATTACTTTAGTCAAGAAGCCATACATAAAGAAGTACATATAGTATAATTCCATTTACATAAAATAGAAGAATGAACCACCTCCATAAGTTATGATGACAGAAATCAGAATAAGAATCATTGCCTCCAAGGAATTGCTGAGCAGAGTGAATGGAAACACACACAGGAATGTTGGGAGAACTGAATTTTTCTGTAGTATGATTTGGGTAGTGATTACAAGAATGCCTCTACATGCCAAATCTATATCTATATCTATGTGTAGCTATATATAATATATATATACACACTCACACACATACACACACACACACATATATATATATATATATATATATATATATATATATATTCTCAAATAAGTATCAAGATGTATATGATGTGATTTGCAAGGGTCAAAAGTTTGTAGTGTTCCATCACATAAGAAGTTCTTCAAAAACACTGAAATGTGACTCATCCCCCCCCTCAGCCATCTAAGCAAAAGCCAAAAATAAGAATGAAATTATTCAGGAAAGACTTGTAGAAATCCTGTCTAACAAAGTAAATCCGGCACATATGCAGATCACAAGACTCTTGAGAATTTTCATCACCAGAAGCAGTCTGGACTGAGAGAGAGAGAGAATGGGGGGAGGGGGAAATGTTGTTGACTCCTAAGCTCCGTAAATAGAATAAATGATAAAATTACAGTGTGCCCACCTTCCTCACAGATTTATTACTCAGAGTTCTGGCCAAGTGTGGTCATATCAATAAATAATCAAAAGAAATTTCAAAAGCAAAGAGTTTTAGATTCCATGCGCACATTGCACAGCTCAGATGCTCTGAGGACTCTCTCAGTTAGTTTCATGTCATTGTCAGCTGTCTTTAAACCATGTGCTCTGCTGTTTCCCTACCCTTATTTTCTTTTTACTATCTTTAAGTAGTAGCACAAAGACGTTACCATTTAACAATACAACTTATGAATACGATATATCTTGGTCAATGTCCTGCTTTTCAACATTCGCACCCATCCCTCCCCTCCACATCCCTTCCCTCATCATCTTAATTTCATAGGCTATATATTGGATTCTTTTTTAAAAAATAAGTTTTTTTATTGTGAAAATACCATACAGAGGGGTTACAATTACATGAGCAAGGTAATGAGTACATTTCTTATCAAGCATTGTTGCCTCCTCCTTTGTTTTTCCCCTACCATCCCTGCACCACCCCCCAAAGTTGTAAAGTTCGTTTTTCAACATAGAGTCTTCTACATCTCCTTGTTGCAATGGGTCCACCTGTATCCCTATTTAAACGATTTGTTTTTTCCCTTCCCCTCCACAAATTATACCAACATCAAATACAGTAAAAACAGGGGTTATACCGTGGGGGAGGGACATACAAAGCAAGAAAAAATCACCTTATAAATACGTTAGAAACACTAGCAAGAAAGAACAAACTACTTGTGTCCTTATCTTGGGGTTCATTTCACCTAACATCATCTATATTGACTGCATTCTCTCTTCTTCTCTTCATTTCTACGCATTTCGAGTTCCCACTTTCTGGTGCTTTATTTTGCTGAACTTTAATGTTGCCTGCCTTTATTTTTGTGAAAAACTCCCTCCCTCTAAACAAATGCTCCTCAATAGCAAAGAATAAGGAATACTAAATTTCAGCTACTATTAGCTCCTAAGTTTGTTTCCCACGGTAAGTCCAAGAATTATCTAATTTTGTATTTCCTTTGTTTCATCATCTGATCCCTGCTTTGCCCTTATCATATCCACAGATTCCATGTACCTTGGAAATCCCAAGGTTTAATACTGAGTTTCAATTAGAAATATAATTGACTGGATTGAGTTTTTATATATTTCATAACTTACAACTATTTTAGTTATAACACAAATGTTGATTTCATAGATACTCTACCTTTAAGTTCCCTAGTTCTGAAACTATGAAGAAAATTATCCAAACTGAATTTATTTTAAATTATTAAAATCATCCCAAAAGTGAATTTATTTTTAAAAATTTTAAATAAGTTTATTGTCTTTTTATTTATTGTATTTTTAATAATTTATTTTTAAATGATCCTAAAAGTGAATATATTTTAATTTTTTATTTTAAAGGGCTAAATTAAGACTCACAAAAATACTTGAGATTTTCTTTCTCAGACTAACTTTGTTGCAAGGCTGAGAGAACACAAAACTCTGTCCCTGCCCTGAGAACCTCATAGCTCCACCCACCTGATGCCACCAGTGCCACTATCTCTCTGTCTTTTAATACCCAGGGAATACGACAAGTACATTGTGAATCAATAAATGGAATTAAGTTTCTTATCTACAGAAATGTAATTTTTAATGATTGGCCTTTGTTTAATTTCAACTATAAATATTAATCAACTTCATCATTAAATGGTATTTTAAGCACCCAGTGTGATAGTTGTTGAATTCTATTTTAATCTACTTTTGAAAATTAGTCAAATGGCTATAAACATGAACACCCTTAAATGTATAGAAAACAACACTAATTGTATTTGATGTTGGTATAATTTGTGGAGGGGAAGGGAAAAAACAAATCATTTAAATAAGGATACAGGCGGACCCATTGCAACAATGAGATGTACAAGTTGTTGTACCGAAAAATGAACTTTACAACTTTGTGGGGAGGGGAGATGTGAAGGGATGGGAAACAAAGGAGGAGGCAACAATGCTTGATAAGAAATGTACTTATGACCTTGCCCATGTAATTGTAACCCCTCTGTACAGTATTTTCACAATAAAAAAAAAAAACACTAGCCAATCCTAGAATTTTTTGGTAATAGTTAAATTATATGAGAACTCACATGCAGAACTAAAGGGAATGAATAATAAGCATAATTTAAGTAATTTAGTAGAGGTACTTATCTGACACATGAGCCAGTGAAGAGTGTATTCAGCATCACCAGAAAAGTATAGTACTTAGAGAATTACCCACTTGAGTGAAAAGAAAGCCCTAAGGAGCAGAAGAAACCTATCCTGAGATTACATCTGTAATATGGGCACCATCCTAAGACAAAGGCAAAACCTCAAAATAGCACTGAGAATTTGTCACACGCAGCTTTAGTATGTCAGACAACTTCCTTTCCTAAGCCCTAAAAGATGGTGCTCTTGACTGAAAACTTAAGCCTAGTGAGGGTGCTTACTATATTCTCAAGGCTGTTGTCTCTACAGTGTCCTCTAGTGGACCAAATCTATCACTGCATATTAAAATATAGAACCTTTTCTCTTGGAAACTCAAGAATCCTCTCTCTGACTATAGCCTGATATGAACCGTCAATCCAGTAATTAGTGCTCAAGTTTCTGTGTGATTTTCCATTTATCTTGATGTCAGTAGACCAAACAAAGATGGCAACTGAAAGCATCCTGATTTAGCTGGCAGAAGCTGGCAGAAGAGCCCACCAATTCACAAGCCTACCAATTCACAAGCCCACCAATTCACAATTCACTGGTTTGGGGTCAGATAGCCTAGGAGAGTAAAACCTGGCTATGCCATTTACTATCTTTGATACTGGAGAACTGAATTTGTACTTCTACTCCTCAAGGATACATCAGTAAAGTGGAAATAAGTCTGTTACTGAATACAATAAGCATCATAGGAATCCTATAAATTTTTCTAACCCATTTGACTCTGTTTCTACTCATCCACCCCAAACTTGCTTTTTCTTATCATTTCTGTGTTCAAACTTTCAAAGGCTTTTTAAAAATCACATTCTAAATAAAAATCTAGATTCCTTATCTTCATCAATAAGTACAACTTAATACAATACTTTCCAATTCACCTTTTTGCTCATTTCGTTCTACACTGGCCCCCTGGCTGCTGCTTGGTGGTACCTTACTATGCTGGCTCCTTCCTGGCTTTAATGGTGCAGTTGCTTCTGATAAACAGCTTTGTCCTTCAGGGAGCCAATAGGTGGCTCTCTAACTTCACTCCAGTCTCTGCTCAACTGTCACTTATGAAAGCATGCCTAGTTGATCTAAATTCTTTCTCTTCAACCAGCCTTATTTTTCCTCAAAGCATTTATCATGATCCTAAATCGTATTCAATATTTCTTAACTTGTCATCATTTTTCTCTTGAACTGGAATATAAGCTTCGTGATAACACAGACTTGTTTTGTTAATGTTTCTCCAGCCCCTAGACCAATATACTGTGCATATTAAGTATGTACTAAATATTCATGAAATAAGACCTCTATATTTTGCTTCTGTACAATGAATAGTGTTTTTTAGTTTGTAAACATAATCCACACACAGATCAACTATTCTGAGCTACGTCATTAATTGTGTGAATGACCTAATTGCCTCCCACCCAATTTCAAAGACATCTAATAATAAAATAATGTGGGTTGATTGTCCAACTATCTTAAGATTAAATTTAGGCCAGTGGGTATTATGAAATGGGCTGATTTAACCACACCAAGTATGTCTCCTCCTCCTCCTCTTCCTCTTCTTCCATCTTCATTATAAGTGCTGGTTTTTTAACTCAGGGCCTCATGCTTGCTCCACTAACTTGTCTACTGCTGATATTCTACTACTTGAGCCATGACTCCCAGCCTGGATTTTGCTGGTTATTTTAGAGATAGTGTTGCACAAACTTTTCTTCTTCTGGCTGACTTTGAATCATGATCTTCCAGGCCTCAGCCTTCTGAGTAGCTAGGATTGTAAGTGTAAACTCCCAGTGTCCAACTTTCAAGCATGTCTTCTCATGGGCTGTCCTTTCAGATATATAGAGAACAGCTCCTCTGTCTAAGCTAGACACCTGTATGTATTGTCCTTGGAGCTTATCCATCTCCATCTCCCCTACACCTGCCGATCCAAACAGCCACCCTGATTACCAGACCAGTAAAGACCCTCCTGACTTATCTCTACATCTGGACATGCTCTCTAACCCAGCAGCCAAAGTGATCCTTGAAACACTTCAATGATTACCCACCCTACCTAAAATATATCCCAACTTTTTACCATGTATATGCAAGCATGAAGTTGTGAGCTCTGATACCAGAGTTCACACACACACACACACACACACACACACACACACACACACACACACACACACACACGCACACATGCACACACAGGCATGCCCACACAAAACACTTCTATTTAGATCTTTTCTGGTACCAATCTCTGCTCCTTATTATTTCATCCGGTTTTATTACAGTCCTAGTAACAAACCACTGGTTTGTTTTTGCATGACTTTTTTGTATTAGTTTCTTTCAATCTCTTCCCACTAAAATACATGTTCTTAGGTACTTATAGTTCTACAAGCCCAGCCTCTAAAACAATGCCTGGACTTAGTACTAGGACAGAGCTTCCTAAGCTTACACCATTAGCCACCAATCCAACATTAAATTTAAGTGGCCATCTGAAAATTCTTTATACTATATTCTGATTTTTGTATCACTATATATTAGCATATTATAAAGTAAATTTATAAACCAAATTATATGCAATGACTGCACTGAAGTCCCAGAGGTAAGAGCACCCACTTAGCAAAGGTGAGGCCCTGAGATCGAACCCCAGTACCACAACACACACACACACACACACACACACACATACACACACACATACACACACACACATTTAGCACCCACACATATATCACATACACAAAAACACATATATATCATATATATGCATACATAAGATAAATATACCACCCCTTTTCAATTGAAACAAGACATTTTCAGGTTTGTCTTAGCTGCCTCATAGTGCTTTCCTTCAAACCCCAATCAAATTGAATCATTCTATTGGTGTGACATCTCTACTGTATTTCACTTTTGAAAATTAGCTTGCCTTGCTTTTATCTACCCTTCCAATCTAGACTATGAATTGTTTGAAGACCGGGATCACATTTAAATCTTGATATTTTTCCCAGTGCCTATCATATTGCCTTGAAATAGAAATGATTCAACAAATGCCTGCCAAATACAATTATTTTCTTTTCATCCAAAGTCTTGTTGACTTTACAATAGAAGATCTCTCTTAACCAATCTATCGGTTAACAACATGGATGCTTTCAGGGAATCTAGTGGAATGACTGGAGATTGAGACAACACTCCCCACAGTGTAGAATGAATTCCACGGAGAGAATAAATTGCAATTCACTGACTCACAGCCTATAAATATTTTTCAAGTAATATTGACATAGGATATGGAATTCCAAAAACTTCTGGAAACTACTAATTATTCACATCCCTCCCTAAATGTCACACAGGGTAAAACTGATGAATCTTCTGCAACCTGAAGATATTTGTCTCCGTTCCTGAAGGCATCATAATAGAAATGTGGGCCTTTATCATCCTGCTGTAGCTGGGACAGAGCCACTAGATACTTTTAAAAAATATTTTGGGAACACACAGTCATGCAAGCCAATGTCTGCCTGTCCCAGCAGGGAATAGTAAAAGATTTTACAAACACCAGATGGGATCTAACGGTCTTAGTAAAACATAAAATGCTCCAGATTGCTAAGTCACTCTGTGAACGACTCAAAGCAAATATATCTGCTTCCATTCTACATACTTGTCTTTCTCAAGAAATTCTAAATTTTTCCAATGAAAGTCTCAACCCAAACTTCTCACTGTTTCTCTTAAAATCACACTATATTTGGATGTTATTCATTGATTATTATTTGTGGCTAAGTGAACAACTTTCTAATTTTGCCTCAAATCTAGAACATACCAAATTCTAAATAAGATTTCACCTGAACTTTGACATGCTGAGGCTTGCTTCGTAACACAAATATTTTTGGACATTAATATTGTAATGCCTTCTTACATTTTTATTTTTTCTAATCATATAACTACTCAGATATTGGCATTTTGATTGGGCTTTTATAAAATAGCAGTTTATAGTCCATAAAGTATGAACTAGGAGCACATTGTTATCTGATTTTTTTATCTAAAAGGATAATTTTCTTGCAATCTTCTTGGACTAGAAGATTATGGGTCAATTTCCTAGTCAGAGTAAGCAGAACACAGATAATCCATTCCCTATAAACACATCACTTATGCAACTGGATTTTACTATTACTATATGTTGTACCTAAGCAACCAGACGCCAGGCTGCAGGCAAGAAGCAAAAACAGTTTGCAAATGTCCTTTACTAGGGCTTTAGGCAGGTTAGCATTAGAAAAGTGTTCAATCCAAAAGAAAACAATCGCTACTCAACCTGAGATCCTATTTTCACTATATTTAATAAGTTAAATATATAAAATATATAATCCACAAACAGACAATAGGCAACTGAAGAAAGAGAGCACATGGGTGTTTCAGTTGTGTCTGTGAGTGGAGAGATGCTCCTTTCACATTGTCTGAACCACACCGCTTCTCTCAGAGCAAGAGTTCAAACACCTGTTAGCTAATTTGATGACAGTCCTCAAAGCCAAGTGTTCAAGGCCATGGGTTTGCTTAATCATGGGGTCAAGAAAGAGTCTGTTTATGATATTTTCAAGCTCAATGAGAGTGATCACCAAAACAACCTAATTCTATCTCTTTTCTACTTAAATTCTTCATGGCTCTCTTCTGAGCTAAAGGGAAGATGGAAACTCTCTAGAATGCTCTCTAGAGACCAGAGCTCTAGACTCAATTCTCTTTTGCCCCTCTCTCTTCACACAAAGCAGAGCTACAACATGCAACATGCCTCAAAATATGTTACTCCTTCCAACTCTAATGCACTCATCATACTTTCTCCTGACTTATATCCACTTATATCCACATCATTCAAGCTATCAGTTGGAACACAGCCCTCATCCCCCACACATACACCCAGGAAATCCTGAATCCCCAATGTCCTGGGAGAACAGAAAGTCCTCCTGAAATGTCAGCTGCTTCCAGTGTCCTCCACTCCATCTCACTCCATCTCCAAGTATTTAAATCGTAGAATGGGTAGTCAGTCTCAGCTACTGGCCTGTGCTTAATCCTTATAGGAGTTAGGCTTTATATGTCATTGATAGATTATGAAACAAAAACTGAGTGACACTTACTTCAAGTCACATAGTAGTAAAAGAAGAAATAAAACCTTTATACCTTCCTTGAATTATCACACTATGTGCCCATCCAGCGTGGAGGTAGTAATCCAATTTAATCTTCTATTAAATGAGATATTATATGCATAGCTTGTAATATATACTAGGTATTCAATCCAAATTAGCCATCATCATCATCATCATCATCATCATCATTGTTTGGTTAGCATTCATCTTGTTCAAAGCAAAACTCCAGGAATCCTGCCTAACCCAGGACTTTTCCAAATGATGAGATGAGGCAAAAGCAACCGTTTTTCAAACTACTTCCCTTTTCTTTCTCCAGAAATCTTTTAATACTGGCCTGTATTGGGCTTCTAAAACAGTCAAAATGAAATTGGTCTCAAAGGAAATTCCTTTTCACCTTCATATACCAGCAATTATTCTTTAGCCCCGAAGGGCTACATTAGAATCTAAAAAGGGTATGTATTGGGTGTATTACTCCATCGCTGTTTCAACATGATACTCATCTTGATCCTTGGCTTTGCTTAGGCCCATTTTGTGTGTAGCCAAGGCAGAGTCAATTTTTATAAGACTCTATTTCTTCAAGCATGTGAAACTGAATCTTGTCCCAATGGCAGCAACATCTATTTAAAGACAATCCGATTTTGTAGGACTTAAATGGAAAACAATAGAAACAGGAACTATCTGCTATTAAACATGTTTCCTGAAACCCAAGCTCAGTAAATTGAGTCTCTTGGATTTGCTGTTCCTCCTTGGGAAGGCTTGTTTAAGCCAACGGCAGATCAATGGGCAGGATTTTAGATTTCACAGAAAAACAAATCATTTCTCTGGAAGAATCAGCTATGACAGCAAGCATACAGTCACAATTGTAAATACATGTAGAGCACAGAAAAGTTATGTTAGGCCATTGAAATCTGGTCCTTGTTCTTCCACATTTAGAACTAAGTGTCCAATTTAACATGCTTCACATTTTGTTTTCAAGAGAAGTCTGGGTGAAAGGAGAAAGCATTTGTTTAGTACTGGCATTTTGGAACTCACATGGACTTCCAGAAGAGTGCAGAAAAGGAGATCTTAGTGAGCATTCCTACCTCTTTAACTTATCAGACAAGTTTCCCAGTAGAACAGTGGTTCATTCTCTCTAATTACAATCAAGTTGACCCTATTTGCAAACTATACACCTAAGATAACTCAACATAACCCCTCCCTCTTGTAATGTATGGTAATTAAAAAGAGTTGAAATCCCTCAACTAGAAATAAAACCGTTATGACCCAGTCACCCTCCTTCTGAGTATGTCCAATATCTTGGAAATCAAACCTTAAAGGAGTATCTGCACCTCCATATTCATTGTAGACAAGATATCGAATGAACCTGAGTGATCATGGATGGAAGGATGGACAGATGGGTGGATGGGTGGCTTCATAATGTGTATGTGTGTAATATATGGACTATTTTTCAGCTTTTAAAAAACAAGGAAATCCTGGTGTTGCAATCACATTGATAAAGCCGGAGAAGTTATGGTAAATGAAATAAATGAGGTATAGAAAAGCTAACATTGTATAAGCTATTCTGTATAGAATTGTCAAAAGTAGAATTCTGAGTAACATGTTGGTCACTAAGGGGCTGAGGAATGGGAAAATAGGAAGATGTTTATCAAAGAGTACAATCCAGTAGGACAGGAAGAATAATTTTCAAATATCTAATATAAGTCATGGTAATTATCAGTACTCTATTGTATACTTGAAATATGCTCAGACAGTTGATCTTACATTCTCACCACCAAAGAATTTAATGTTATAATCTCCAAAAAAAAAAAAAGTGGGAGGAGAAAAGACTACTGTGTGAGGTGATGTGTGTGGTCATTAGTTTGATTGTGGCAATCATTTCACAATGTGTGTATGCATCAAAGTTATCACATTGTATGCAGTACACATGTAAACTTTTGTTAGTTACACTTCAATAAAGCCAGGGGGAAATAAATCTTTGTCCAGTGTTGTAGAAAGTGATAGATCGAGGAACTTAATCCAGAGTGTCTACTCCAAGCCATTATGGTCTGCTTCTTCAGACGGAGTTCACAGAAATGTGATCAAGAAAGTTAGAAATCAACATATGATAATCAACATCCTCACCTATGTTTTTAGCCAGGTAGGAGTAAGGGCATCACACAACAATCTGTATTTATAGGGAGAAAAACTAGAGATTTCCCAGTGGTCATGGAGAAGGAAAGTTAGATTGCGTAAAAATAAAAGCAAACAATGCAATAGGAAAGCAGAAAATAAAAGAAGAAATGATGAGTGTTACATTCAAGTTTGCTTGTCCTAGGCATTACTTCTAAAATCTCTTCAAACGGAGCATAGGTATGTGGCTATAAAATGGCACACTCACTTTGGAAAACAATATTGCAGCCTCTCAAAAAGTTACACATAGATTTGACCCAGCAATTTGACTCTTAGAGATTATCCAGAAAAGATGAAAATATACACTAATGTTCAAAACACCATTATGCATAATCCTTAAACAGATGAAATGAAATGAAAATGTACAAAAAATAGCTTATAGTAAGAGTTGTACAATTATATAAATACCTTTCGAAAATTAGTACATTTTAGACAATAAAAATGTTATGGTATGCAAGTTACACCTCAGTAGGGCTGTGAATGTTGCTTTAAAAGGATCATGTGTGCTTCTCACTTGGATGAAGGGAAGTGTATCAACAGAAGCAAAGAGGTTTCAATCCTAGCTTTGAGCAACATTACGTTCTCTTCCTTAGTTTTCTGCTAAAAAGCATCATTCACTACCAGCAGAGGGAGCTAAAATGACAGCTTTAACTAACCTCCACTTGGAATGATCTATCCTGAGAGAACAGAGAAAGACCATTTCCAGTTTTAGAGAATATAAGGGTTACTTTAGTTTCATCCTTATTTATCCCTGCCCAGAGGATTGAAAATTGATATGAATGTCCATGTTTTTGAAATAATACCATAATGGTCCACTAACACATCTCAGTTTCTTGATTGTACCAAAAAAAAATCTTTTGTGGCCACTTGTTTTTAAGGCAGTGAGTGAGATGCAGAGACGAGCAGAGAATTAGCATCCCTTCCACAGACATCCTGATGGGTTCAGGAAACATACTTGCACCTCCCATCTTAGTTCCAGTGCCAAGACCAACTGGTTTGTGACATCATCACAATGTTGAAGATATTAGTGCAAGACAAATATTGGCTATTTTGTGAAACTCTGGCTGAGAAAGTAGTTTGTGCAAGGCGGTTCATTTATTCAAGATGTTATTCAAGTGGTGGGAGAAAAAAAGAGCACATACGAAAATTGTGCTCATGTGGTTACGTTGGGAGAGGATGAGACATTATATGAAATAAATGCACAAATAAAATACAATTCTAAATCATAATGGCTACATGGGAGGAAATGTGCAAAGTAATTCCAGGGATGAAAACACAAGGCCTTACTTAGGGTGGATGGTCAGAGAAGGTCTCTGAGGAGGTAGCCCTGACACCAAATTAGAGGAGCGAGTGTTCCAAGGAAAGGACTTGGAGAAAAGAACTTCATGAAGGGGTGGAGAGCTTGGGTGGTCAGCATAACTAAAGATGGGAGAGTAGGGAAGGAATCAGATCATGTAGGCCATGTGGTTTTTTTTAATCGTTATTTTAACTATAATGGGCAACCGTTGAAGAACTTAATCTTAAGCACTTGACTGAATTCCTGTAGTTGCACTTTTTAATAGGGGGTGGGGGTGGGGAGTAGGGAGAGAGTGGATTCCACCATTCTGATCAAAAGGGCTAACAAGTAGAAGTGGGAAGTTCACACTAACATAAAGAAGCCTTAACAAGTTTGGTGGGAGAGGGACATCAGAGTGAAGGACTGTGGAAAGTTAGAGGAATCATTCTCGACAAACAAAGTCACCTTTCCCTCAGCTCATCAGGGTACGCTCCAACCCTCGTCATAATCTCTGTTCACCCTGGTCCTCCACCAG
The DNA here is from genome assembly GCF_024711535.1 of Dipodomys merriami. Taxonomy (NCBI): domain Eukaryota; kingdom Metazoa; phylum Chordata; class Mammalia; order Rodentia; family Heteromyidae; genus Dipodomys; species Dipodomys merriami. Next base: position 31,108,308 of record NW_027202271.1, read on the forward strand.
TGAATATATCAGCCCTAACTGCATCTTCAGAAAGGGTCCACAACTTTGAAAAGCACCACTAGGCACACAGCAGTTCCATGTTTCCTGCTCTAAGATCATGTACAAAGAATCTTAACCAAGAAACCAAAATCAACGCACCCACATGCTTCCCAGAGAGAACATGTCTAATTGAAAAATGTGTACGTGCTTCCTAAAACCATGGGCCTCTGTGGCACCAGCTGTTAGAGTTATAATGGTGCATCAAATGAGAGTAATCAATTTTACACAGATGAGTAGAGATATAATATTTCAAGCTAGGCTTGGGAATTAACTGAATTTGCATGCATGTTGTAGTGGAAAGAGCATGGAATGTAATTCCAGGGGACATGGGGTCAATTCTTCTCAGCCACTTACAAGCTCTGTGAGTGGGCAATTCACTTCACTTCTCTAAACCTTTAGCTCTACGTGTACAATGCAGATGACAGTAATATCCATCTCGCAGAGAGCTTGTGTTGGGTCCATGGTGTGAACATGTTACAAGCTTACAAGCTAATGGCATCTTGATGCCTTATGCTAAGAAGTCACTTTTCAAATTTTCTCCAGATAAATTTCTATTAAAAAATAGAAATCACCCAGGCACTGGTGGCTCACACGTGTAATCCTAGGAGGCTGAGATATGAGGATCCAGGTTCAAAGCCAGCAAGGGCAGAATAGTTCATGAAACTCTTCTCTCCAATTAGCCAGCAAAGAGCTGGAAATGGAGATGTGGCTCAAGTGGGAGAGCATCAACCCTGAGCAAAATAATCTAGAGGGAACTTGAGGCCCTAAGTTCTAGTTCCATACTGGCACCAAAAGTAAAGAAAGAGAGAAAAAGAGAGAGAAAGAAAGAAAGCAAGAAAGCAAGAAAGAAAGAAAGCAAGAAAGAAAGAAAGAAAGAAAGAAAGAAAGAAAGAAAGAAAGAAAGAAAGAAAGAAAGAAAGAAAGAAAGAAAGAAAGAAAGGAAGGAAGGAAGGAAGGAAGGAAGGAAGGAAAGAAAAAAAGAAAGAAAGAAAGAAAGAAAGAAAAAGAAAGAAAGAAAGAAAGAAAGAAAGAAAGAAAGAAAGAAAGAAAGAAAGAAAGAAAGGGAGGAAGGAAGAAAGAAAGAAAGGGAGGAAGGAAGGAAGGGAAGAAAGAAAGGAAGGAAGGAAGGGAAGAAAGAAAGGAAGGAAGGAAGGGAAGAAAGAAAGGAAGGAAGGAAGGGAAGAAAGAAAGAGGAGGGGGAGGGAGGATGGAAGGAAGGGAGAAAGAAGAGAGAAAGGAAGGAAAGAAAGAGAGAGGGAGAAAAGGAGAAAGGGAGAAAGAGTGGAAGAGAGAAAGGGAGAGGAAGGAAGGGACGGAGGGAAGAGAAAGAGGGAAAGAAGGAAGGAAAGAAAAGCAATAAAACATTCTAGAAATGTTCTTAATAATATTTTAATATGATTGAATATATTAATCTAACCCAACAAATTGAAATATCTTGGATAACTCTCTTTATTAAATAAAATAAATTGATCATGGTGTTGCCTACTTGAAATCTCAGCACTTGGGAGGCTGAGACAGGAGCACCAAAAGTTTCAGGGCTAGCGGGGCGCTGGTGGCTCACGCCTGTAATCCTAGCTATTCAGGAGGCTGGGATCTGAGGATTGCAGTTCAAAAGCCTGGGCAGGAACGTCGTGAGACTCTTATCTCCAATAAATCACTTAGAAAACTGGAAGTGGCACTGTGGCTCAAGTGGGAGAGCACTAGCCGTAAGCTGAAGAGTTGAGGGAAAGCACCCAGGTCCAGAGTTCAAGCCCCACGACCAACAACAACAACAAAAAAAAAGTTGCAGGGCTGGCCTAAGCTACATGGAGAGACTTAACATACACGCACATATGCACGCATGCACACACACAAACAAGAGCTAGACAAGAATAGACATGTAGCTCAGTGATACAGGGTTTTTGGTAGCATGGGCAAGGCCCTGGGTTTGAAATCCAGCACTGTGAAAATCAAACAAACGAAAGAAAAAAATTAAAGAACTAGATAATTCCTTAATAATATATAAGCAAAATAAAGACACATGAAATAAATAGAATGAACAGAAATGCCACTTTGATTTCTAAATAGTAAGACTATACACCTTGGAAACAACAATTATTCAGCTCACAGGTTTGGAAATAGAGAATAAATGTTAGTTATCATCATTGTTGTTTTTACCCTTAATAGCTGAAAAAAATGTCTAGTGTCTTTTTGCTTAGGGAATATTTTGTGTTATTTATTTCAGATCATTTCAAACTGATTGAATAAATGCACTTCTACTAGACCCGAAACCCATCAGTATCAAATTGCACATATTAATGACTCTTAATGACCCTCACAGTGCAAAACCCCAGGGACAGTTCCTCTCCCTCTTGAATCTATTAGGAAAATGTTCTAGTGCTGACTACGCCCTTCCACGTCACTTCCTTACACACTCTCTGTTCACTGATTCCCAATCGCTGCTGGTGATGCATCTGAGCCCCATTCCCTGCAGTCAACTTCAGGTGTTTCAGGCTCAGTCCTGGGATTTTTTCTTTCGTCTACCTCCATACTTCCCCTAGTGGCCTCACAGAGTAATACAAGCTAGAGTCTGACAACTGATCACATTGTCATTTCCAACCTAGACTTCTCTGAATGCCAGATGATACACTCAATTACACATCCAACCTTCCACCTGCACATAGAATATGCTCTCAAAATTAAGAGATTATATTTTCCAACCTTGCTTGTTTTTTCTCAGTTCCTTTTCTTCCAACAGTCTTCATCTTAGTTTTTTTTAATTTTTATTTATTTTTTGTGAAAATACTGTACAGAGATAATGAGTACATTTCTTATCAAGCATTGTAGCCTCCTCCTTTGTTTCCCCTTCCCATCCCTTCTCATCCTCCCTCCCGCCCCCCCCACCCAATCCTCCCGCCCCCCCCCACCAAAGTTGTAAAGTTCATTTTTACGACATAACGACTTGACTTCTCATTGTTGCAACGGTCCACCTGTATCCTTATTTAAACTAAGATATGTATTCAAATGTTTTTTTTTCTTTCATGCGATTGTTTCTAACGCATTTATAAGATGATTTCTTTGTTGCTTTGTATGTCCCTCCCCCACAGTATAACCCCTGCTTTCGCTGTATTTGATGTCGGTATAATTTGTGGAGGGGAAGGGGAAAAACAAGTCGTTTAAATAAGGATACAGGTGGACTCATCCTAGTTTATTAAGTATATCCTTCTACTTGCTCAAGTCAAAAATCCTGACTTCTTCTTCCTTGTTTCCTCTCTCCTTCACACTAACTGCACATCCTGTCCTTCAGCAAATTATGTGAGCTGTTTTCAGAAAATACCCAGAGTCTAATCACTTGTTGCCACTTCTACAACATCACCCTGGCTCAAGACATGACTTTGGTTATAATGGTCTTGCCTATTCTCTTACATCTCTCCATCCTTCATCAATTCCCCTTCAGCAGACAGTCATTCTTTCATAAGTAAGCTAGATCTAGTGATTCTTCAGCTCAACACCCCCTGCCCCCCCCACATACACTGACTCCTAATCCCACGCAAAATTGAAGTCTTGACAATGACCCATCCGGCACCACCTTCAACTCCACCTGCCCTCACTACCACCACCACCATCACAAGAGTGCACTCCAGCCACACTGGCCTTTGTTCATCAAATATAGCCTGCTAACACATGCCCAGCCCCAGGGCCTTGTGTTTGCTGTTTCTTCTGCCTGGAAAGAAAATCCTCCTCCTGGATGCCTGAATGGCTGCCTGTCCTGCTCTTTCAGGTCTTCACTCGGATGTTCTGGCTCATCACCATCTGATTGTCTGCCGGTTTGAGTTATCTGGTTTTTAATTGTCTGCCTGTCTAGGGCCTAAACTCTCTGGGATGGAAAGAGGAGAGATTTGGGCAGTTCAGGTTTGCTTATAAGCTTTCCACAACTAAGAACACAGTTCCCCCATAGGCGGTACCCAATAACTGTCTGATAAGTGATGGATGGACAGTTTTCCTAGCCCAGGAATAGATGCTAATTTATTTCGTAATATAATTAAAGCCTTATTGCTTTTGGCACTTAAGTAAGGCAATTTAAAAATTTTGGAATGTGCCTATGAATGAGCCTATTAGAGCACACATAATGCTAGCCCCTTAGCATGCAGGACTGTGCATATACCTACACAGAGACACATGCAGTGCACTGGGCAGGCACATTCCTTTACAGCGCCTCATTAACTTTAGTTTATACTTCAAGTTTAAACTTGAGCACGAGGCTTCTTTTGCCTTTCTAAATTGATTGCCTGAGGAATTATTCCTCTGTTCACACAATTATCCACTATAGACTTTATTATATTATTATTGCTGTTGTTTTCTCTGCAGTATATAAAATAAACAAAAATTTACATCTTAAATAGCTTTTAGCAATTTTTAAAAGCTGATTGTCTCTCTGGTTTCTGAAAAAAAATAAATTGTGTTTCCTATTTATACCTTAGGATAATTTTTTTCTTCCCATAATGGTCCTTCTTCTTAAATTTTTCTCCATGTTCAAGAACTGTGAAATTCACCTTTTCTTGATCACTCAAACACTTACTAGTTCCTCCAAAAGGGTAGCTGGCTCTGTTGTTTGTCCTGAGCTGTGAGCTCAGGCTTTCAGTGTGAAAGTTGAAAAGCATTTGCATTTGGAAATGAAATAGAAAACACGTGGTCAAACATTTTAAATTTCATGGAAAAACATAACCTCTTCTGACATTTCATACATAGATAAACAATATAAATCAACATTAGAAGTCGATATCTAGGTTATGAACAATTAACATCCAGTGAGTTGGCACTGAAGTGATCACTCAGGGTGTCTCTACACTCCATAGAAAACATCAAGCTGTCTCTCCAATTCAATAAACATCTAAGAAAAGCCAGCTGCTTAATGTAACCACCAATCTGTTTACTGGAGATGCAATTGCTCACATGCACACCTTTTTATAAACTCAAAGCCACCAGGCTGGCCTTGAACTGATGATTTTCTTGCTTCAGCATCCCACTGCTGGAATTACCAATGCATAATTCCTTGCTCTATTTCCTTTGCTTGCTTCTCGAATGCACATGAAAAGAACAACCTGCTACCACAATTATAAGGCCTAAGCAAAATAAAGGCAGCACAAAATGTCAAGGAAATAGGTAGATAAAAAAATAAAAACAGCCTCTCATTAATTATGAAGGGTAATAATTTTATGAGTGCTTGGGAAAATTCTACTTGTGAAAAAAAAATGATTCTTAAACAAATTAATGGCAGACAAATTATTGTAAGATGTGTAGCTCTTTTTTATTTTTTAAAATTTTATTTTATTGTAAAGATGCTGTACAGAGGGGTTACAGTTACATGAGTAAGATAATGAGTACATTTCCTGTCATGTAGCTCATTTTTGTAGGACATTTTGTTTTATTTCTTCATTAGTAACAAAACACATCACTCACGGAACTCAGCACAGTTCCTGAACATTTGTGTGTGTTGCTTAAATCAATGCCTTCCACTCTCACTGGACCATAAGCTCCAATAGGTCAGGGACCTTTTGCTTCATTCATCAGTGTATTCTTAGCGACACACTCACAGTGTAGTCACCAGAGAAGATTCTCAACCAATATTAATCCAATGAATTCATAAATGACTTTTGATACCATCTGTTCCTAGTTCCACTTAAATCTGTGGTGGTTATCATCAGTAAATGTTGATTGAGTCACATTAAGAAGATAGTCTTTAGAAAGTTGGATTTGGGATTACCAATTTATTAATTATAATACTGCAATAATTATTTTTTAAAAACCACTTATAATTATTCCTTCAGCAAGTGCTTAATTTGACACCACTTTGGTGAATATGATTCAAAGCCAACAATGATGTACCATTGACTCTACAGGTACCTGTAGTATTTGACCCTAGACAATATCCTTGAGCTGCTTTGTAATAACCTTTCCTAACTATGTCACTTTGGTCCCACTAGCTTCTCCTCTGATATCTCCTTTTAAGTGTTAACATTCCTCAGGATTCTCTCTCTCTCTCTCTCTCTCTCTCTCTCTCTCTCTCTCTCTCTCTCTCTCTCTCTCTCACTCACTTGCTCGCTCGCTCTCTCTCTCTCTCTCTCTATCTCAATCTCTCTCTCTCTCAATCTCAATCTCTCTCATCTCAAAATGAAGATGTCAGTACCTAATTCTTGGGGTATAGTAAGTGTTAAGTGAAACATTACCTCTCAAGTAGTTTGAATAATACCTTAGGTACAGTTGACACTCAAGAAATGTTGAGTGTTTACTCTACCATCAATTTTAGGAATTCCCACCCCTCTATCAATACTAACTATGACCACTTTGCCCACCAAAATTAGGACAGTCTTTCAAGGTCTCAGAGCTTAAATGTTTTCAGCTGTAGGGTTTGGTGAGAAAACTCACAAAATCGGAAAAACTCCTGTTTATAAAGATTTTTAATTCAATGAAGGAAAATTGTTTCCCATTATAAGTGACAAGTTATCACAATTAGATAAGATGTGAAACTAAAATTACTGAAGAAAACCAAGTACAGTGTTACCAGTAATGATCAACAAGTATACCAGCATTGAAGATGGTTTTGTTGTGCACTCTACTTGTTGATATTGCAATGTTTTTACAGCCAGCTTGTATTCATTGTGTTACTGATTCATCAAACAAGAGTTGTAGACTGCCTTCAGAACTAAATTACAGCCTGGTGATACACAAAAAGATTAAGAAAAAGGCAATATCTAAAATAAAACAGTTTTTTTCATCACTAGGAAAAAATATATAATCAGTACCATCAAAAAAAAGGTGATACTGATTATATTTGATGCCTCAAATGCATCAAATCTTAGTCATAATGTGACTGGAAAAGATTTAAGTAGGACAAAGAAAATGAAAAATCACCTGCTCAGATATTTGCCATAAAAATTGGTTAGAATGCTGAGACAGGTCCCAAATTTCAGGTTTTGGGGAGAGCTACATCTGATCTACCCAATTGGACAGAACAATGCAGAGACCACCACATCAAGTCTATGATTGAGAATTTATGTCTGGCTCAAATCAAGGAATCCACATCAAGAAACATTTGATACTACAAAGGTACATGTTACCGTCAACACATGTCATCTTGGAAACTTTTCTTGACTACAAACTTAACATATCCAAAGCAAAATTCATTATCTTGTTTTCAAAGCCTGCTTCCCTCCCAGGGCTTAAAAGTATGCCTGTGGAGTCAAGAAAACCACAGTTCAATGTCAGCTATGCCATGTATAGGCAGAGTGACTTTGGAAAGTTATTTAATAACAGTACTTTATATTCCTTATTTGTAAAAAGAATAAGATAATTAAATTTATCCTACGGGGTTGTCAAGAACATAAATGAAAAAAATGTGTCTAAGGCACTTAGACTAGCACCTGGCACAAATAAGGACTTAAAATATTTTTATGGAGGTTGGTTGTTTAGTTTTGTATTGTTTTGTTTTGTTTGTTTTGCCAGTACTAGGGCTGGAACTCAGGGTTTCACTCATTCAAGGCTTACTTGTCCGGCAGGAACTCTACCATTTGAATCACACCTCCAATCTGGCCTTGTAGTAGTTAATAGGAGATAAGAGTCTCTTGAACTTGTATAGCCAGAATGGCTTTGAACCTCAGTCTTCTGGATTATAGCTTCCTGAGTGGTTAGGGTTATAGATGTGAGCTACTGGCACCCAGTAAAAATGGTAATTCTTTTGTAGCTCATAATCACAACCTCCTTTATGCCCCAGGCTAGGAACAATGGAGGTAGTATGGCCACCATTTCCCTCTAGGTCCCACAGTTACTAGGGCTGCCAATTCTTCCCCTGGAGCATCTCAGAATTCTACCACCTGTCTACTCATATTTTACTGTTGCATACCAATTGTTTTTCTCATTTCTTGCAGTCATGTTTCCTGCCCCCTGCTCCTACCACTCGTCTCTGACTTCTCCAGTAAATCCCCCATGCCAACCGAGTTCTCTTTTCCTAGAGTCAAAAATATGGCCATAGGCCGGGCGCCTATGGTGGCTCATACCTGTAATCCTAGCTACTCAGGAGGCTGAGATCTGAGGATCACAGTTCAAAGCCAGCCCAGGCAAGAAAGTCCGTGAGACTCTTATCTCCAAGAAACCACCAGAAACCTGGAAGTGGCACTGTGGTTCAAGCAGTAGAGCACTCGCCTTGAGCTGAAGAGCACAGGGATAGCGCCCAAGTCCAGAGTATCCAAGACCAAGGTCAAGTTTAATAACACAGCATCCAACACCCTTAGTGTATTTCTCCAGCTTCACCTTGCTAGTCTTCTTCTTCTTCCTCTTCTTCCTCCTTTTCCTCTTCCTTTTCCCCTTCCCCTTGCTTCTCCTCCTCCTCCTCCTTCTTCTTTTTTTGGTCATGAACCCAGGACCTGGGAGCTGTCCCTGAGCTCTTTTGCTGAGCCCTAGTGCTATTTCTGGTTTTCTGGTGGTTAACTGGAGATAAGAATCTCAGACTTTCCTGCCCAGGCTTGTTCCAGACTGCCATCCTCAGATCTCAGCATCCTGAGTAGCTAGAATTATAGGTGTGAGGCATGGGCACCCAGCTTTATATTAGCCTTCTAAGCCTCACATTTAATCCCAAGTTAGCACATTGCTAGTTACAGTCTACAAATTATATGTTGTCTCTATCCAATGTCAGCAATGCCTCTAGATTCCTCTTCATTCAACAATTTCCTAGTGATCTTTCGAGAACTCACCCAACTACCACTTTTCCTATGAAGCCCTTTTCTGAAGGAGGGCTAGTTCTCCTCCTTTTCACCCTAACCCTATGTTTTCATTTCTGCTATCACACTGCTTTTTAATTTTCTGTTTTTCATGTCTCTTGTCAGCTCAACATTGAATTGCTTGAAAGTAGGCTTCCTTTATGTTTATCCTACACGCCCAGTGCTGGGTATCTACAGGATAAACAATAGAAACCTTTGAACACACACATACTCTAGTTAAAATGGGAAATAAGATTTTCATCAAAACTGGAAACTGAGCTCTTATAGCTATAATTCATTAAGTCTAGCTTACTCCCAATGGAATGGACCCATTCTGCTTTCATATGAAACATAACAAATGTTCTAAGTATTTGTGCCATTAGCAAAAGCACCAAATCCAAAGAACAAGATTTATTTGCCTTCTTAAGCCATCCTATTTCTATAGAATTAAAAAGATTTCCTTAAGGAGAAAAACCTTTAGGAAAAGAATGGAAAAATCAGTATTCCTGCCATATGTGAAGCACTTATTGTATGCCACGTCCACTTGGTAACAGTCCTAACATTTCTGCAGATGTGGTAAAATTGTCCTCATACTAAGATAAGATATTAGACCTCAGAGAGGAGTTGCTCCAACTCCTACAGGTGGTCAAGGATTGAGTCAAGATTTGAATCCTAATCTGTGAGAATTTAAAACTTGTATTGCTCTGTTATGCATACTGCCCTTCTAATGAGTGATGGAACCAATGAGCCTTACACCATTTGCAATACTGATGCAAAAGTAGGGGGGGAAAGAAAAACAGGCATGATACAAATAAAGGAGCATGAACTTTGATTATGCATCCTAGAGTATCAGGTCTTAGAAGACATATTGCTAATTTTTGAGACTACAATGAGATTTTTTTTTGGCCATGTGTCAATCTAAAATCTATACAATAATCAATGAAACTAAAATGTTGTTTCTTGTTGAAGACCAATGAAAGACCAATGGGCTGGTTTTATTCAGCCACAAACCAAATAACATTCAACAAAAGCTTTTTTGTACAATTTAATTGCAGTAATCTGGAGAGTGTTGCACTCTGACTCATTGACTTGTATTGCAATGTCTGAACAACCTATTTTGCCCAGCTTTATGAGATTGTAATCGTAGTAAAATGCTATTAAAATGCCATTAAAATACACCAGGCTTAAAATATTTAGGGAAATGTACTGATTTCTTTTTTTTTTAATTTTCATTTGAAAATGCTAAAACAGAGGGGTTAAAGTTATATAAGTCAAGCGAAGAATACATTTCCTTTTGGGAAATATCAGCCTTTCCCTTGCTCTCCTACCAGTTTTTCCCTCCCATCCCCACCCACAAGTTGTGTGATTCATTTTCAACATACTATCCAGTGAGTACCTTTGCCACATTTGTTTACCCTTTTCGTGATTATATTGAATAGGGTTTTTAAATAAGTTTCTTATTGTGAAAATACTGTATAGAGGGGTTACAGTTACATCAGCAAAGTAATGAGTACATTCCTTATCAAGCATTGTTGCCTCCTCCTTTGTTTTTCCCCCACTTCCACAACTACACTCTCCCCTCACTCCACCTAAATTGTAGTTTGATGTTCAACAGGGTCTTGTACATCTTATTGTTGCAATGGGTCCACCTGTATCCCTATTTAAACATTTTGTTTTTTCCCTTCTCCTCCCCAAATTTTACCAACATCAAATGCAGTGAAAACAGGGATTATACTGTGGGGGAGGAACATACAAAGCAACAAAAAAAAAAAATCACATGGTACCTTATAAATATGTTAGAAACAATAGCAAGAAAGACAAAAACTACTTGTGTCCCTATTTTGAGGTTCATTTCACTTAACATCATCATATTGATTTCTTTTACTTTATAAATCCTGTAAGCTCACAGAATTTTTAAAAATCTATGAATTAGGTGAGTACTATCATTCCTTCTTAGTTTTACAATTTGTACCCAAGAGCTGCCGTTTCTTTCTGGAAGATGCTTACTATTCTCTAAGCATATTCTCTGGTATTTGAAAATGAAGTAGAATTTGAGGTAGAATATATTCTAGCAACCTTTTCATTAACGCTTATACAACAGAGGACCATGCCCATTGATGGATATTTATCTCACCTAAGCTGACCACCTACTCCCTTTCTCCTCTATCTATATTTTGCTCCAGATAACATTTCCCATGCCTTCCTTATCAAAAAAATTCAGTCAGTCCTATTTTGTTTTCTTTTCTCCTGAAAATAGATATTCCATGTTTGTTGATGCAAACAGCTCCATAATTCTTGAATGTCAAGATCACAGACATTACAGAATGCATTTTTTTGGTGCCAGTACTAGGGTTTGAAATCAGAGCCTTATATTCTCCCTTAGCTTAATTTTTCCTCAAGGCTGGTGTTCTACCACTGGAGCCATAGTTCCACTTCTGGATTTTTGGTTCTTAATTGCCGATAACAGTCTCCTTGACTTTCCTGCCTTGGTTGGCTCTGAACTGTCTCCTCCATAGCTAGGTTTACAGACATGTCCACAGCATTTGACTAAATGCAGAATATTTGCTAATTTCTAGGTTATGCAAAATCCTCAAGAAAGCCTGGGAAAGCATCTTATAATCAACACATTCTACAGAAGGTGAATGAATGTTAAAATAAACCAGAAAAGACTATAAATAGACTCATATTAATTCCCTTCAAAATAAGCCAACATATATACATATACATACACACACACACACACACACACACACACACACACACACACACACACACATATTCTATTGAGTATGGTGGCTTACACATATTGCCTCATAAAGTTGATAGGCTGAGCTGGGAAGAATGCTTGAATACATGAGTCCAAGATTAACTTGGGCAAAATAGTAAGGAGAGTGTCTTGAAAGAAAACATAGGCTTTCAAGCTCTTAAAATTGAACAAGTACAGATGAGGGACTACCAACCTGCATCAGTTCTAGCCACCTGCTTGGGGAAAGCAGCTCTGTCAGAGGGAACCCGTTAGCACATCATCTTTTGAAGCACAGCCTAATCTTTGAGTGCTGCCATTTACGTATGAGCATTTGAAGGTGATAGATGGTTTAAAACCCTGAAAGTGTAATTTTAACAAGACCAAAAAAAGACCCATTCCACTAAGCATATGGAAGTGTTTGTGCAGATATTAAGGGAGTATTTGGCAGAATTAAATAAAGCAAGTGAATAAGCAGTAAGAATGATTAATTTCAAGTGTTCATGTTGGCTTTTTTCATTAATTATATTCTGTGTGTGTGTGTGTGTGTGTGTGTGTGTGTGTGTGTGTGTGTGTGTGTGTGCATGCACTCAAGCCAGTACTAGGGCTTGAACTCAGGGATTGTGCAGTGTCTCTTAGTCTTTTCCCTCAAAGCTGATGCTCTACCATTTGAGCCACAGCCCCACTTCAGACTTGTTTTTCTCATGTAATTGAAGAATAAGCATCTCTTAGACTTTCCTGCTTAGGCTGGCTTTGAACCATGATCCTCCGATGTCAGCCTCCTGAGTAGCTGCGATTACAGGCATGAGCCACTAATACCTGTCTTAAAAAATTATATTCTTAGTTAGAAAAGACACTTGCTCCTGGTTTTCACGCAAGTTTGATTGGGCACATGTTCTCTGGAAGCAGGCTGCACACCAGTGGAAATATGTGTATTATTATACATCACTTTAGACAAGGATCAAAATGAGGTAAAGAATTGATAATAGCATAGATCCACTGTCTTTTATACCATGTGGATATAGTTAAAGGTTGCCTTTCTGTTGGATAAAATCAAAGACAGATCCAATTGATTTTACATAATAGGCTTTTTCAAAGTAATGAATTAGCTGACTTAATGCTTTCTCACAAAATAATTCTGAAAGAAAATACATCTTTATTCCTAAATCCTCTTCCTCCCCTCTCAATTAATTACACTTTGTTAGTGAAAGGAAGTTAAGAAATTCACCATAAGCCTGATTATATCATGAATGTAAAATGAGCAGGGCAAATAATGGGTTCTATACTCTTTCAAGCAAGTTAAATAAGTCCATAATAGCCCACCAGTTGTGTAAACACTATTTCACTATTCTTGTAAAAGAAATATTGACTTACCTGTTAACTAAAATTAGCCTGGCATGCTTCAACTAAGCTTATTAGCAATTCTTGTGGTGTATGTGAATGCTTTCCGTTGTGGGCTTCTATCAAAGATTAAAGAATTAGGAAAACATCCACTTACCAAGCCCAGAATGCAGACAAGTATGAGACATACACATCAGCAGAATCAACTTTATGAGCTGGCAATGCAAGGACCTATAAAGAGTGACTTCCATTCTGACATGACACAGTTTATTACTGAAATACTAAGATGTTTTACTAAGTTAATTTCTAAAATCATAAATAAGAGTATCAAACACAAACAAAATGCTAGCTGTATCTACCTTTACCACATTAATTTTTATTAACACATGGTAGAGTGAGTATTGTTTTCCTCTGACATCTTGATAATATACATCCCTGTGTATAACTTGTTGTTTAGGGAAACCAGAAATAAATATATTTTAGAGAGAAAGGAACGTTTGCTATATACAGACAGGATGAGGAAGAATGATGGGAGGAGTGACTATAAGCAGGGAGCACTTAACACTTGGGTAGACATGTTAAATTGTATCTGCCTTGAACAATTTTTTGAAGTTCAGAAAAAAATAAAAAATATATATTAAAAAGAAAACTATTGTTCTCTATTCCAACTAGTTCTACTTATAAAAACTATTTGAATCTTTTCTCATTAAAAGAAAATCTAGATTTTTGCTGGGCACTATGGCTCACTCTTGTAATCCTAGCTACTCAGGAGGCTGAGATCTGAGGATCATGGTTTGAAGTCAACCCAGAAACGAAAGTCTGTGAGATTCATATCTCCAAATTATCACACAAAAAAGTGGTGCTATGGCTCAATTGGTCGGGTGATATCCTTGAACAAAAGGATCCCAGGAACAGCTCCCAGGCCTGGAGTTCAAGCCCTGGGAGAAAGAAAGAAAAGGAAGAAAGGAAGAAAGGAAAAAAGAAAGAAAGAAAGAAAGAAAGAAAGAAAGAAAGAAAGAAAGAAAGAAAGAAAGAAAGAAAGAAGGAAGGAAGGAAGGAAGGAAGGAAGGAAGGAAGGAAGGAAGGAAGGAAGGAAGAAAATATTTTATCTAGTTTAAATGTGGCTAATATTCCCAAATGATTTGGAAAAGCATACAAGATTTAAAAATCAAAAGACTGCTAGGTGCCAGTGGCTCATGCCTGTAATCCTAGCTACTCAGGAGGCTGAGATCTGAGGATCAAGGTTCAAAGCCAGCCTGGGCAGGAAAGTCTGTGAGACTCTCCAATAAACCACTCAGAAAACCGGAAGTGGCACTGTGGCTAAAGTAGTAGAACACTAGCCTTGTGCTGAAGAGCTCAGGGACAGCACCCAGGCCCAGAGTTCAAGCCCCCCCCACCACCACCACCACAAAAAAAAAAAATCAAAAGACTGAAATGACAATGTTACAGACTTCTCCTTAACTTGGTGGCCACCATTAAATGTGGGAAAAGGAATCACATACATCTCTTCAAAGGACCATGTAAGAACATGTGACTGTGTATAGGATCTCTCCATGCTGGTGATCATTCATATCAGGAAAAGTAACATATTTGGTTGTATTTTCTACACAACAGAATGATCACTGCCTTACTGATACTGTTTGGTTGTTTTGTTTTAGTGTGCAAATTAATCATTGAGTTTGCTATATTTTTGACCTTATTATCTAAGGTCAAGTGGATAACACATTATCCATACAAGCAATAAAATTACCATCAGCTGTACCATCCTTATTTTCAAACCATGTGATTTTTGTTTTGTTTTGTTAATACGTGCTCCAAGACCTTGAAGATTCACAGGTCCTTTCATGTTTTCTGTGTTTTCAGTCTTTACTGAGCATGCTTAATCATAAGTGACCATACCTCAACTCTCTCACACACACACACTCACTAGCTCAAACAACAAAATGAAACAAAATAGAATTGTTCATCCTGTTGGGAGGGGATGGAACACAAGTGGCTTTAGATCTGGGAGTCTAAAGGAAGACCTTGGGATTTTCCTTCTCTTCCTTTCTCTTCTTTACCTTTCCTTCTTTCCATTCCCAATGCTCTCACTAAGGCAAGAACAGAAGGCAGCATTAGCTCCTGCATTTTGTCCTTACAACTCCTTAGCTTGTAGGAGAAGCCCCTCACCTCCCAGGACCCATCGTGATCTTCCAGATAGACCTTTATATGTTCCTACCTCAGGACAAAGAGGTGGTGTGATTGACAACCCTAAGGTTTGAGAAGTCATTTCCCAAGGGAAAACTATGGTGTTAGCTTACCAAACTGGGAGGGGTAAGGGGGAGATGCTGGGTATGTTCAAAGAAAAAAAAAGTAACAGATGTTCATTACCCCTGGCCTCATCCAGCATTATCTGTCTTTCCCATTTAATTGAATCAGAAATCTCACTGCTTTTCTAGCATTTGTTAACAAGCTTCAATTCCACCAAAAGAAGGAAAAAGCCCTAACAGGTTGAAAATCAACTTTAGGCCAAGTTCCAGACATTGTAGCATTTATAACACTTCGTAAGTAATACTCCCCTGGAGAGAGAGACAGGGACAGAGACAGAGAAAGACAGTAACTAAGTTTCTTTCTGTGTCTGTGATCAAACAGAATCTAGATCTAAATATGGTTCTGCCTGGTTTCATTCCACAACCAAAGTGTTAGCATGCTTTGAACACCCTTGACATCAAAGGAAGTGTTGCTCCATGTTTTAAAATAGATAATGGGCACAGTTATACCTGGGTGCCTATGGTAATGAACCAATTACACAATAAATATTTGTTAACTGCTCGCTGTTATGAGTCCATAGCTTTGAGTCCTACCAGTAAAGAGGGGGCTAAGTGATCTTGTCCCTTCCTCCAAAGAGATCACAATTAAAGTAGGGGAAACAACACAGGGCATATCTAGGGCTCAACCTTGTGGGTTTATAACATACTTTCAGTGAGATGGAATATTTTGGGGATTAGGTAAATTCTCTCTCTAGGACTGTGGCTTCCTAGATCCAGCTCTATCAGTTTGTGTGGGTAAGTGGATAAGGGTAAATCTTGAGTTCAATTTACAAAATAATCAAGGGGTGAATCTTTTCATGGCAAGAAGAAAACCAGTAAGTAGGCATTCTAGCGTTATGGAAAGAATAGCTAAGAGAAACCAAATTAATGTGACAACAGCAAAGGATAGCAATGGGATGTTTTCAATGTCACTACTAAGTTCTCTCCAATCCAGAACTACAGTTGATTTACCTGCAAAATGAGATGGATAGAAAAGGATGGAGTCTAGCATCCCACTCTCTGTCCTACAGAAGAGAAACATAAACTTACCGAGAACTGGGCTTGCCTAGGAAAAGAACATGTTCAAAAATACAAAGTTAGATAAAGAACTGTATATAGATATAGATATAGATATTTTTTTAAGTTTCATCGATGAGCAACCAGGCAGGTTTGGAGGCAAGTGGGACGGATGTGTGTCACTCCAAAAATGAAAGAGGCACATAAAAATCTTCCTAATAAAACGTTTAAAATATACGTAGGAAATGTAAATGAACAAGAGACCTCAAAAATCAGAAGGCTTCCAGAAGCAAGGGAGCATGGTGTCAAATTTTGCCCTTTCTTGGGCAGTGTAGGAACTACTTCTTTATCTCTTTCCAAAAAGAAAACCGTGAAATCTAGCTTTGCCTTCTTTCTCCTGCAGATTCTCTGCAGGACTTTTTTTTTTAAGTGTGTTAAGAACCTCCATTTGTTCACTATCCCTCGTGGAGTGTGCTGGGACACAGAGTTGCGTACCTGGGTGGGTGTCTCTCCTTGACTAGAGAATCCTGGGACCCTTAGGATGAAAAGTCCCCAGATGACTTTCATGGGATTCTAAAACACTTTTTTAAAAAAATCATCATGTCAACTTCCCCACCCAGGATGAGTGAGGAGGCCACGCTGGGGTGCTTACTGAGTTGTATTTATTTGGCAATACGTCCAAGGCTCTGCTTTTTATGCCCAACGCCAGCCAGCCAGTGCTGTGACAGTAAGGATCAAAAAGGCCACCGAAGGGTCTGCGAGGTCTGATACTGATGGCTACTTTTCGGAATTCGATGTTAATCCTTTATTCGTTGATTGGCTTTTGAAGCGCCAGCGCAACCTCCCCTTATTCCAAGAGCAGCAAGCTCCGGACAAGCTTGGCTCGTCCTTGGGTCCCTAGGTAGAGAAACTGCCTGTCTCGTTTTGAAGCAGATTCCCCTTGGGCTCTCAGATCTGGATCTCCAGTAGGCAGGACGGGGTGAGGGTGAGTGAGGATGCGGGGGTCCCCAGCCTGGCGCGTGACGCGGAGCACTGGAAGGGGCGCAGGGAGTGGAGGACTCGCCAGCATCTCGCGGCACCCGCAGCCTCGCAGCAGGGTCGAGGGGGGGGGAGGAAGGGAGGGGACCAGGAGGAGGGAAAGTGGGGCCCGGGCTGAAGGAGTGGGGATGGAGAGGAGGCGGGAGGGGGGGGTGTGCTTGGGAAAGCTAGGCTGCGCTGACGTCACTGGGCGCGCAATTTGCGCTTGGAGCGCTTTAAAACACGGAGCGTGCGAGCGGAGATGCTGCTCCACACCGCTCCGACCGCCCGCAGCAGCGAGGGGGGCTTCGGAGGCCGGCGTGGCTGCGAACGGGCTCCGCAGTCCCCGCACACCCTCTCCTCCGCGCCCCGGGCGGGGACGCCCCGAGCGCGGCGCGCACGGCTGCCGGTCGCCCGCTGAGTCGCGGAAGCCCGCGGAGAGCGCCCCCCCTCCCCGGACCTCCCCCCCATCCCCAGCCCGCCTGGCGCGCCCCGATCAGCGGCCGCAGCCCCGGGGCTCTGCCCTCTGCCGGCGTCTGGCTCGCGGATCCCCGCCACCGGGCACTCATGAACACCTCCCGCGTCGGCGCGCTCCTGTCCCTGCCCGTGCTGCTGCAGCTGGCGGCCGGGGGCGGCTCGCCCTGGTCGGGCGCGCCGCTGAGGGGCTGCCCCGCGCACTGTCAGTGCGAACCCGACGGCAGGATGCTGCTCAGGGTGGATTGCTCCGACGTGGGACTCTCGGAGCTGCCCACCAACCTCAGCGTCTTCACCTCCTACCTGTAAGTGCGCCCCACCTCGCCCCCTCGGGGGGCTTCAAGGGCCAAGGGAACCCGTGCTGGGGGCGGGGGGGGTGGAATGCGAGGGGTGGGGGCTTCTGGGCGCCTTCCTGCTATGGGAAGGGCGGGCGAGCTCGCCCGGGGCATCCTAATTAGACGCCTTTGGGCCTCCAGAACAACGCACGTGTCTCCGAGGGTGGAGAAACCGCTTCAAGTGCACCCCGCGGATCGGGGTGAGGGGGCGCCGCCGCGCAGCGGTCCGGGGGCGCCCGGGCACGCCGGCGAGGCCGAGCCTCCGAGAGGAGGCATTCATGGGTGTGCAGCGTGGGTATTGGTGCCCAGGTGCCCTGGCACACAAGGCCAGGCTACCTGTGTGGCTCCGGCCTAACCTCCTTTGGGTGCTCATTTGGAATTCCACCGCCAAGAGACGAGCGGGGAAGTCCGTCCCCGAGCCCCCCACCCCAGGAGAGAGAAATCCAACTCGTCCCCAAGGGACTTGCTTAGTCCGCATCCCTAGCACGGTAGCGTAATGTAACCTTTTTTCTTTCTTTCTTTACTTCGTCTCTCTCTTTTTTTTTTTTCCTTCTTTAACAAAGTGATTAAAATGTGGCAACCGCAATCGGCGATTAGAGCTGCCAGAACGTTATCTTTACCTTTGGCTGCCCGAGCCGCCCTTTGAAGTGCCGGCGGCCCCAGAGTAATCTTTAACCATCTCCCCCCCCTCCCTCCCTCTCCCGGAGGGGTGCGGGGAAGGGGGGAGGCCAGGGGAGGGGGCTGGAGGCGGCCGCGCGGGTAAACAGCAGCGCCAACATCCAAGGGGAGGACCTGACGCTCTCTATCATCTCTTAGGGATCCTCCTGCCCTTTCTTTCCTTTCCCTACTGCGACCTCCAAAATCCCACAGGCACAGACTCATAACTTTGTCTCTGAGAAGCCAGAGCGGAAAAGTGACAAGTGGTTGGTTGGGTGGATGAGGTTACCCGGTAGCAACCTTGTTCTGGTGGGGGGGAGGGGGAGTGGGGGGACACCCAGGTAACTACCCCCTCAACTCAACAGTTACAATCTGATGAGGCTTGGTTCTTCTCTTGGCCAAAAGATCAGAGTCCAGACTGGCCTGGAGGGGGCGGGGAGGGGGGGATGTGCTCTTGACCCTGAAGTGTAACATTTGGGTTTTTGTTCAAGAACACTGCGGTGAGCCCATCCCAAACCAATTTATTCCCAATTTCGGCCTCTCTGGTGTACCTTGGCAGGAGTGCGAGGGGAAGTTTGGGAACTTGAGTTTTCTTCTATTTAATTGTTTTTCTGGAGGAAAGAAACCTAAAGAGGCTTTCACAATAATATTTCCTACTTAGATAGCTGTTCTGTCTTTCTCCCTCCCTCTACCCCTCCCCCCTTTCTTTCTGGCAACAGTAAGGAAGAGCAAACTTTAAAAGAAACCCTAAAAGACTGGCTTTCCCCCTGCATGTAAAGAAAGGGAGGGTCTCGCTAGAATTTAGAATGGGTGTGTATGATCAATCACCTCTTTCTTCATCTACCTGGGTCTGTGTTGGTTGCTTTTCTCCATCGGGATAGAACTTAAAATTGGTTTTCCCCACCATGTTTCTCCTCAGTTGCAGTCATTGCTGGTGGTAATGGTATTTTTCCAGGGATGGAAATCTGCTCTCCAAAATGATCCTTCTTTCAGAATCCACATTTTCTCCTTCTGGACAGCTGTCCTGTCCCAAAGCAGAGCATGCATCCTTACCTCCATGGCTTAACTACTAAGACCCAGGAGGCAAGGATAATGTGTTCTCCGGTGTAGTGAGTTTCTGAGGCCAGTTTTGCAATTTCTCTTAAGAGGCGAGTCTGTCTTTTCCTACCACCCTGAAGAAATTCACCATTTACAAGAGTGATAATACCCCCCCATCAAGACAGTTGTCCACTATTTAAATCGTACATTATTATGAAATGTATTTAAGAATATGTCAATTTATGGTTAGTGTCAGAGTGCTTCTACACACACACACACACCACACACACACACACACACCATACCACCCTCACTTGAAAGAATACATATTTGTCGGACTTCTGTTGCGAAAAGCCTGAAATTCTACTTTAACCTATTTCCCACATGTCTCAAATGTATTTTAACTTCATCCCCCTGTCTCAGGAGAGCTTGCTGTCACCTCCCTCCCTCCCTCCACTGTTCCTTATTACGAAAATAGAGAGATAACACCTTGAAGTTAAGACATCATTTTCAAATGAATCATCATATTATTCTCCAGCTTTTTGATGACAGCTTGTACCCTGGTCTCAGGAACAATGTTTTCAGTGCCTTACAAAATACTAAACTTGGAGTGTCATTGAAAAGTAGTAGGGTGAACATTGAATATGTGCTTCTCATGGCTAACATTGAAGGGAGTAAAAGTGTAGAATGCCGTGAAGAGCCAATCTGGAGTTCTTCACCATAGGTGACCTCATCATGTTTTTGATCTCTTTAAAGAGTATGATATGCCAGGGGCCTAAGTTGCTTCTTCACCTGGTTTAGGGGTTGGGGTTTTCTGTTTTGACCACCACGGGAGAGGGGGAGGGCGCTCTTCATCAGACTTTAAGGGTAAATGATGCCCTCTTTTGGCTACACCTAGTATTACCTGACTGCTTTTGCCTTCTCTGGTGCAGTCATCACCAAAAGGAGAAATTTTGACTTACTTGTACTCAAGTTAATGAGCGCTGTTTTTATTGATTTTTCTTGTTTTAAGCAATGTCATTTTTTTTGAAGGGCACACATAATTTTGACTACATTGTACTAGGGCCCAGTGGTAATTAAAGTTTTCATGAGTAAATTAAAGCAGGAAAAGACTTGTGTAAGAGGCCAGAACTACTATCTGCTATTGTTTGTAGTAGATTATCATCATTTATTTAGTCAAAATGTTATCTCCTAATCCCCCTCCACAAAAAAGTACAAGTATTTTATTTCCTTCCAACAAATTTGGCCATGGCAAATTCCTGCTGTATATATTTGGCAAACAGATTTGTCATAATCTGATAGCTGGCTAGTCAGACTGGTAGGTAAAGAAAGTTCCTTAAGTCTCTTTTCAGAAGGCAAGAACTGTTTATGCACCATTTTATAGTCTCTTCCCAGAAAAGCTAAATCTTAAGCTAGTTGAAACATTAATATTAACTCTCTTTTCTTACTGAGTTGCATTCCCCAGTAGATCTGTCACTGGACCATTGAACAGAGTAGAAACTCTGGGAGGGAAAAAAAAAATTCTCAGTCTTGGTCTCTTCTCTCTCTCTCCTTCTCCCTTCTCTTCCCATTCACTCTCCATCTCCTCTCTCTCCACTGACTTCCATTGGTTATAGGCTCTGATTTTGCTAATAGGGGCCAATAAAGTTCACTCAGCAGAAAATAAGAAACAAGTCAGCATTTAAACTTAAAAGCAGACAATAATTGTTTAAAATGTTCAGTATATTTCAGTCTACCAGTAGTGGTCAACCAGAAATAACAGTAGGTCAAGCAAATAGTTTTAATATATGTTAGTCTTATTATTTTACTACATCAAATATGGACAATTTTGCTAATAGGATTTAAAAAGTAAATGTTCTGCTTTGATGTGTCCTTCATTTACTTAGTGTGACACCCATACAAAAAAGAACTCAATATAAAAATTTTAATATAAAAATTTTAATATAAATTTTTTAAAGAATTGTCTACTAGAGTTATTTTATATTTGAAAGAAAACATAGCTTTTCCTTATGGTTGCTTGAACCAATTCTGTGTTGTTGAACCAAAGGAATTGAGAGAGAGAATTGTTTTGTTAGATTTCGTGTGATGTGGATACTTTTGCATGTATCGTTTTGAAAAGGAATTAGATTTTATACATAGTCTATTAAATGGATGCTAATAAGAACTGGTCAAAAACATTTATCAGTTAAAAATAATATGGCCCCGGAATCCTATGTACATTTTAAGTGTTTAAGATGCAGTATCACATAAAAATCTTCTTTGAAAATGATATGTTTCTGGTCCCTTAAGTGAAAGAAAATGTTCACACTTTAGAAATAATTACAAAAGCCTTGAGAATTATAAGTCTTGAAATTCAGATCAATTACAATAGCAGAATTTATACTGCTTGATGTACAACATACTTTTAAGGTTTTTAAAACAGAATTATATTGATAACTTATCAATAACTTACCTACATTTTAATGAAGTTTTATTCTTCAGGATTCAGTTTTCTGGTAGTGTTTTGAGGACAATTATTATAACTAATTGACTAAATTAGTCTGAGTAATTTCTTTTAAATACTAAGCTCTAATTCAGACAATTTGGTGGCATTGTCATAGAACAAATATGTTGTTGGATATGTTCAATACATGCATGGCAGAGTTTGTGTGACAAGTGTGAATTTTTGTATGGAATAATCATCTTCAGGATTTTTTTTTTACTTTGCTACTTTTCTTCAAAGAAAAAGAAGACTTGATAATGCAACAAATGGTGACAATCAGAAACGTTAGAAGATTGTAATAAAGAAACATCTCTGTAGCTAAATAAAACCATATTTTGACAATTCACAATTGAATGTGTTTAAGGGCATTCAAAAACACAAAATTAGTCTATGATTTCTCAAAACTAACTTTTAATCTGAGCTACTCAAGACGCTAAGCTCTGAAGTTCATGGTTTGAAGCCAGCCCAGGCAGGAAAGTCTTGCCGCTAATTAACTACCAAAAATCTAGAAGTCGGTGGTAGAGCATTAGCCTTGAGTAAAAAGGAAAAAGAAAAACCAAAACCCAAAAACCCCAGGGACAGCATCCAGGACCTGAATTCAAGCCCCAGGACCAGCACACACGCACACACACACAACTCAACCTTCTCACTCCCTTACAATTTTTGTTTATTTTTCCTTTATAAAATTTTGTTTTATGGTAGAGAGATGAATCATACTGTCGTGAAAGCCTCACTGATATATGACCTACCAGACCAAACAAGCCATTTATCTGGTCCTGCTGCTCTGTTTGATGTATGTAGTAGACTTTTCTTTGTGAGATCTGCCTATGAGATTCACAACCCACAACTGTTGGATTCCCCGTTCAACTCACATTTTTATTCAGCCATTATATAAAACAGTTAGATGTCAAATTTCACATGTAGAATGCATAATCTATGAGAAAGGGGGACATTCTGCATGCTATAATGGAGAACTTTTTATTAAAAGTTTTATAATTCAAAACTTAATTTAATTCTGCATAGTGAGAAGCTGTTCCTGTTTTAAAAATCTATAGAATTGTTTTTCATCACTTTAATAAAAGCTTTTTCTATGACACTGGCTGAACATTGAGGATGCCTTACTTGAAATTGGAAGATAGAGGCATTTAAAAGATGATTTAAAAGGAGAAATACTTCCTCTATGATGACTTCCATTCACAGTGTTTGAGTCTGGAATTGAAGAATTTGAAATTTACTTTGCAAGTATTGAAAGGAAGCAGCCATGACTGCGAAAACATCTTCCTTAAGACAGATGGAATAGTACTCCAGGATGTAATGACAAGCTCTCTTTAGTTTACTCTCCTCACTTAGCTATGAGATCTTCCTCTAGGGCAGGAAATTTGCTGCTTTAGATCCCAGATACCTACATCAGTGTCTAACTCTTTTAAAAGACTATTTAATAAATACTTGTAATGTTTAGTGCAATTGGCTGAGTCACTGCTGAAATTCTAGCAGCTAACCGAGGGAAGAAAAAGACAGAGAAAGAGTCCTAATCTACAAGTAGCAGAGCAATACAGGCTCCTACCATCCCACAATTCTGGTCCAGACCCATTTGAAATACATTTGAATTGTTGTCAACTGAAATGACATGATTAATTGTTTAACATACATACACGTGCACCCACGTGCGCGCGCGCGCACACACACACACACAAGTTAAATATACAAATCACTTTCTTTTTATAAAAATAACAGCTGAAAAGTTTATACAGTGTGCATATTGTGTCAGACATTCTTCTGAATACAGGACTTAGTCCCTTGTTGTACAACTTTATGATGCAGGCACTATCATCTTTCCTAAATGGGAGGCTGGAAGATTGTTGAAAGGCTATTTCCATTGCTGAAAATATATTTGAATTTTTCATTTTATCAACAACACAAAATAACCAGCCTTCTAACTTATAGTTGTCTCATGATAACTATAATTGGTAATAAAATATTTCAGCTCACTTTTCTTCACAGGAAGACAATTTATGAAGCTCTCAGTTCAGAAATATTTCTCAGAGACTTTAGAGCAAAAAGTAACTTTTAACTTTCAATGAATATTTTGTTAGAGTTCAAGGCCAATATTTTAAGTTTAGTAAGTATGTGTCTTTTATATATTTATTTTCTTACTACCAGAGGAGCAATTTTTCTTGTCTCCAACTCAAAGTTAGGTTATGATATCTGCAGATATTGTAACCAATGGATTAGCAACATTCTAGACAAGAATAGTTCTTTTCTGTGATGAGATTTATGCATCAAATAAAATGGATCCTTTCTTTGGAACTAGTTCTCAGTTGAGAGATAAGAACTTTCTTAAGAAGTTAATTTTTTAAATATGTATTTATCTTTAAAATGGTAGTGATGCCATGAATTGAAATCACAAAAAGGTACCGTATCATTAGAGTCAGGATAAATAATTTTTCCCAGTTTTATCAAATTTCTCAACATAAACTACTTATAATTTAACAAGTATGTCAATGATACAGTCTTCCAAGCCAGCTAGAATTTGGATGATCAGAGAAATATCCTCTCCTTTAAACAAATGTTTGATCTCATCAGCCTGTCAACTCCTATGTTGTTATAAACCTGATACATATTCATCACTTGTGGGAGTACAAAGTTTAACATGAACAGGTGATGACCAATTCATGATAAATTATTCTACAAAGAGTTCTTCATCAAGTAAGTGCTAATGTTGGGAAAATTAGGAAATATTAGGCCACAATCTCTAACATCTCTTAAAATGAAACTCTACTAGTTTCTTGTTAACATTCATCCTTTGAAATTCTTCAGCAATCTGTAATTTTGGGGTGTTTTTGTGTTTTAATGTGTGCACATCTTTCTCACATACTTGCCTTCAGAAGGAGATTTGCTTCAACAACAGACAAGGACTATGGTGATCACAGAGAAGAGAGTGATCTCAAGCACACCGTAATACATACTCCAACACACCAACAAGCAACACTGCCCTTTGTGCCACTGCTGGGCAGAAATGATACGTACGGATGTTGACAGAGCATGGCAGTGGAGGGTCAGCCTTTTTAAGGGGAAAGACTGAGGGGCTGGCTGTGTGAAGGCACCTTTGGTTCAGTTCAGAAACTGAAATGCAGAAGACAATTGTCCTGGCAAAGGGAGCCCAACTCCAGCTGAGAACGCGTGCTCCCAGCTGACCTTCCTCATCAGCCTGCCAGCCGAGATTAAGCTCTCCTTAAGTGGATCCTTGTTAGCCCAGCCTTTTCCCCAGTGTTGCTCATCTTTCACAACTGGAAGCCAAGTGTTTTAAACTGTTACTCAATGTTGCAGCCAAATTTCTTTATTTCTTCCTTCCACCTCTCCTCAACCCTCACTTCTTTCTCTCTCATCCTCTTTCCCTCCCCTTCCCCACAAATGGTAAATACTTCCATCCTTTTTATTTGAAACTTAGATTAAATAGAGCATGATCTCTATGAAAGATGTCTATTCGCAAAAATAACCTTCCTTTGATCAAAAAAAAGCCACAAAAGTGTACTTCACAGGAAAGAAGAAAACCACACATGATCTCAAGTGGAAAAAATATAAAGAATTTGCTGGATTTTTAACTTTAGTACATAACAAAGATATTATTTTAAAGTTGGTTGGTCACTGTGGGCTGTGTTAGAACTTTCATTGTGTTGAGTTTGGGTTTACCCCATGTTATTTTAATGAATTTATTGGTTTGACACACAATACACCACATGGTACTTGAACTTTTTAGGTTATAAATTTTTTTGTGAGGCTCTTGAAGGAATTCTATTACATAATCAGTGAGTCTTTAAATATATTGGACAAACATAACTTTACAATTTCTGAATTCATATGAAGTAAATATTGATTATAAAAAATGAAAATTTCTATGAAAATAGGTGCATTTCCTAGTTATCTTTTTTTTATAGCTATTGGGATTTTTTTTACAATGATCAGTATTTGTTTGACTAATTTACAAGATAAATTTAGAGTCCTCTAGTAAAATCTGAGATTGAAAGAAATGGTTTCATTTTTCTTTTTCTTTGATTTATTTAGTTAGTTAGTTATTGTCATTCATAGGGCTTGAACTTGGGACCTGAGCAATTTTGCTCAAGGCTACTATTCTACCTCTTTGAGCCACAGTGCCACTTCCAGTTTTCTGGTGGTTAATTGAAGATCAGAGTCTCACAGACTTTCCTGCCCAGGCTGGGTTTGAACTGCAATCCTCTGATATCAGCTTCCTGAGTAGCTAGGATTATGTGCATGAGTTACCAGCGCCCAGCTAAGAAATCTTTAATTTCTCTACATTGTCCCTATCCTGAAAGAATCTTTAGCCGAGATACTTGCCTTTACAATAGGTCTATTCTACAGTTCTTAGAGTGTTGATGCCTTAAAAAAAAAAAAAAAAAAAGAATGACAAGGGAGGTAGAGAAACTGAGTGAAAAGCAGTACAGACAAAACTGAGAGCTGTGAGGAACTGAACACCGCTAGATACCTGTTCCCAGGTGCTATAGTTCTTTCCAGTTCTTCATCCCTTACCTGTAGAATGTGCCTGAGGACAAAATGAAAGGATGCATCTTCATAAACTCAGGTGCTCACCCTCTATCCCAGGCCTTCAGACTACAAGATGAGGACAACTTACAAGGAACCACCATTGGGATTCAAATACCATCCGCATTGGAGTGTTTGATTTTAACTTGAGAAAGCCGTTTCTGTGATGATCTTCACTCATTGCAGCCCCTGTGCCCCCAGCAGCTGTTGTTCTCTGGGGCTCGGTGCAGCAGAGCACAGGAAGAAGTTCAAGATCTTTTTTCACTGAATCTTCAAGCTCGGGTAGCAAAAGGAAATCCTAGTTAAACCAGATTCTCCCAGCGTGTAAGCATATCACATTAGGAAAACTCGAAAGTTTTAGCGATGTGATTAACTGACAGCAAATATCCACCTTCCACCTTACAGCTGCTGGCCTTCAAGCAAAACATTCACTTCCCCAGGGTTTTACGGTCGTGAGAAGTTTTGGGTGGATATGGTCTGGTCCCGAGTGACTATTACATAGTAATTTGAAGCCCCGTTTGCCTGAACTGTAGAAATGTCTCAAAAACATAATTAATTGTATGTTGGGAACAAAAGGCTATTTGGGTCGATTTATGTTAATTATAATGAAACCAATTTAGAGTTTGAGCTAATAGCTAACCACACTTAGAATAAGTTCTATAAATGATTAAAAGGATAATCTTTTAGCCACAAAGTACAAGAATGATTATGTTAGTTCCTAAGGCCCTATGACAGAGCGCAGTGTTCTAATTTAACCATGATGATTAGAACATTACCATCATTGCACAAATAAATGGTTGAGGAGGGATTTTATAGACACAGCCAAAAGCCATGTCTACCCATGGAATTTAGAATGCAGAGCATATCAGAGTTTCTTTAATCTAATACTTCCATTTCACAGACAATGAAATTAATGTTCATAAGAATTAAATGAGCTGGGAGCCGTTGGCTCACGCCTGTAATCCTAGCTACTTAGGAAGCTGAGATCTGAGGATTGCGGTTCAAAGCCAGCCCAGGCAGGAAAGTGCCCATGAGACTCTTATCTCTAATAAACCACCAGAAAACCAGAAATGGTGCTGTAGCTCAAGTGGTAGAGTCTTGAGCTGAAGAGCTGAGAGACCAGAGCATAAGCCCAGAATTCAAGCCCCATGACCCCCCCCAAAAGGAATTAAATGATGTACCAGAAATGAATGGATTAATTTATTCATTAATTTTACTTCATTAAATTATTTAATAATAAAAGATAGAATGGGAACCCAGATCTTCTAAACACCCAGTGTTTTCCTTCTTGTCACCTTTCTGTTTAATTGCCACATACTCAGATGAATTCTAAAACTCCAGGTGATGCCAAAAATCCCATTACTTATACATGTTAATATGGATGTTTGTGTCTAGATATGGGCCTAAACTCTATCATTACCAGTTTATTTTAGTTGATAATAGAGACAGCTGAAGTATCTGTGTATTATCTGAAAAGTCTGTGGAATAAGAAAAAGCAATCAGTCTGAGGAAAACATACCTTCCAAAATTTCAGTTTATAGACAATTTTTGTTTGTTTGTTTGTTTTGTTTCCCCTAACTTTACCTGGGCTGGCCTCAAACTTGGGATCCTTCCATCTCTACCTCAGGAGTAGCTGGGATTATAGATATGTCCCACTCCGCCCATCAGGATCTCCTCCATTTTTGCATGAATAAAGTGGCAGTCTACTCTCATGGTATACAACAGCCCTAACATGCCTACTCTGTCCTTGCTTCTACCTAGTCTGTCCAAAATGCACCTTTGGCCTGACCTCT
The DNA here is from genome assembly GCF_024711535.1 of Dipodomys merriami. Taxonomy (NCBI): domain Eukaryota; kingdom Metazoa; phylum Chordata; class Mammalia; order Rodentia; family Heteromyidae; genus Dipodomys; species Dipodomys merriami. The sequence goes on from NW_027202271.1 coordinate 31,136,821, forward strand.
TTTATATTGCATCCTTCAATGATTTCCTGTGGCTTTCTAAAGTATAGCACCTCGTATCAAACTTCATTCTATACTTCCTTATTTCATGCACTCAAGTGTTCACGTGTGGTGGTCTCTACTTTGAATGCCTTTCTTCCTTTGCAGCTTGCTAAAATCTATGAGGCTTTAAACTCAAATGTCACCTCTTCTGGGAAGCCTCAAGGGATCAAACTCAGGCCCTTGAACATTCTAGGCAAGTACTTTTCCACTGAGCTAAATTCCTCAGCCCCATGGAAAGCTTTTTGTAATGACCATTTAGAAGCCTCTCTGATGTGCCCACATCATGCCAATCCCGTTTGGTCAAAGCATTTACCATATTTGACCACAATACTCGATCTACTTGTCTCTTTCCATTACTGGACTTTGTACTTGTTGAGTTATAGATTTTCTTCTTTTTTTTTTCAAAGAAGAAAAGAATCTCCTGGGTATTGAACCAGGATACAGAATTCCGGTGCATTAATCATGATTTTTTATTTTCTATATTTTACCATATTTTGACATCTAGAAGCTTATTGATCTTGGAAAGACTGATCCTTCCTGGGCTAATTCCTAGAGATAGAATTGACTCTCCTCTGAGGGTGCCATTCAGCTGCAAACTAACCAATCCAAAACCTACACCTCATCACTTTCTTTATGGGCTTTTGCAGGATGCTTATACTCTAGGTCTATCTTCCCTGTCCTAAACACCCTGAGGTCAGCTACCAGACAAGTTAGGATAATCCTCATATCAGAAGCCCCATTGAAAGCATACAAGCTATCCAAACCCAAGCCAGTTAACCCTGCCTTCCCTATTCCCTTCTATGAAATGCAAAATAGAGGTTCTTGCCCATGTTTTTATCCTTTCTCCCATTCCTTCTGCTTCCTGACTGACCCGGTGCTCCCCTGTGCCACCTGCATGGCAGGTGGTGCCATGAAAACTGGAACTAACCAACTATATTGCCAGCAGCAGTAGTCTTCTGATCCATTGGTTTCATCCTACCTGAATAATGTTAAAAACTGCATTTGCAAACTTCCCATGCCCACGGGCTTCAAGAGGAAATCTGACCAGAACACACCAAGGGAAGGTCAGCTCTTTCTCTTTCCTTTATCCTTCAACTAAGTAAAACTTAGATTTTGTGCACACCTTAGATATAAGGCACAGTTTTCTAACTATCAGATGTGTAACTGAGAGCCTAACTAATATAATCTCTGACATCATCTTATCATGTGCTAACATAGAAAACAGAAGCTATTCCTCTAAATTTGGCAGACTGCATTGTTAGTAAGTTGTCAAGACAGAAAAGAACATTTGACCTTAATAGCAATTGGTGAAATGGCTGCTATTTCTATGGAGATAAGAATATCACAGGTGTGAGGAGGGTCACAGCTCCATACTGAGTGAACTTTCTCAATTCCTCAGTGGTTTTCATTTGTAAAATGGCAATAATAGTAACTACTTCACTTGATGGTTATGAAGATCAGCAAAATAATACATGTAAAGTACAGAGTTTCTTTTACGTAGAGTTTGCATTAACTGTTAGGTATTAGTACTTTTGTTGTTGATGGTATTAGAGTTATCACACTAAACTTATGTTTTCAAATGTACATGTTGCCTCTTATTATTATTTCCTAACATAGCCAAATTAATTGGCCTGAAATTTTATTTTAAAAGACAAATAATTTAAATTTTAAATTCAAAAAATTTTGAATGTTAAAAATAAAGATAGGCTCAAGACTATAATCAGTGGCTTAAGCCTATAATCCTACCTACTCAGGAGGATCACAGTTTGAAGCCAGTCCAGCCAAGAAAGTCAGTGAGACTACCAAACAAGCTGAATATGGAGCTGTGGCTCAAGTGGTAGAGCACTAGCCCTGAGCATAAAAGCTCAGACAGTGCCCAGGCCCCGAGTTCAAGCCCAAGGACAGGCGCGCACACACACACACACACACACACACACACACACACACACACACACATACACACACACACACACACACACACACACATAAGGAAGAAGAGCAGAGAGGTACTTTCTAGGTGAAGAAGATTGGGGGAAGCAAGAAGCTTCTTAGGCATTCCTCAGCTTCTATTAGAAATATAAATACTTCTGTTTGGAGGAGGGGAGTTGAGACAGGGTCTAACTACATAGTCCAGGCTGGTCTGGAGCTTGAAATCCTCCTGACTCCACTTTCCAAGAGCTGAGATTACAGGTGTGGGCCACCATGCCAGAAATAAAAAATATTCTTTCATCTCTAATCCTTAGATAAAACAATCTATGTGTTTAATGAATTTTTTATTTGTATATGAGTGTTTAAACACTGAACAAATCTCCAAGATAGCTAACAACTGTGTTCCTGCTTTATCGTGGAGAGTAGGATAAAAGCTCAATGTTAAAAATCCACCCTCATCCACAATGAATGAATGGCTTACAATTTGTGGTCTTGGTCATGTTTTTATCTTCTCACTGTTCATCTCATTCAGTCCCCTGGTTTTGGGGGATTGTTGGCTTTTTTGTTTTTGTCTTTTTGACTATGTCTTTTTGCTATAGTGGTGGGTGAGAGATTTGTGGGACATGAGAAAAGGTAGAGAAAAGGCTTTTCCTCAAAGCCAAAGATATATTCAGGAAAAATTAAGATCTCAATACAGCAAAGTGTATTTTGATATGTGTCATAGCACATGCCTATAATCCTAGTGCTTAGGAAGCTAAGGTAAGAAGATAATGAGTTCAAAGCCAGACTAGGTTGAATGGCAAGATTCTGCCTCAACAATTGAAAAAATAACTCTATTCTAAGCACAAAAACTTAAGGAATCAACTTATATCATATGAATCTGTGTAGAAGAAGGGATTCAAAATTAAGTAGGAAGCGTTGCCAATGGCTCATACCTGTAATCCTAGCTCTTGAGGAGACTGAGATCTGGTTCAAAGCCAGGCCATGCAGGAAAGGTCTGTGAAACTCTCATCTCCAATTAAACACCAAAAGAAAAAATGAAAAGCTGAAAGTTGAGCTGTGGAGCAGGTGGTAGAGCACTAGCTTTGAGCAAAACAAACAAACCAAAATGCTCAAGAATAGCACCCCGGCCCTGAGTTCAAGCCCTAGGACCAGCACACACACACACATAAAAGAGTTGGGAGTTAAATGACCACCTAAGCACCACCTCCACTTACACTTTGAGCAGATGGCCTCTGGAAGTAGGTGCTGTGCTCTCCAGCAGAGTTGAAAGATGCTGAGTCTTCCTTGGCGCAGACAGTCTCTTTCATCCAGGGGTCCTGGGTAGGCTCTGTGCTCACATCTCCATAGAACACTCTGTGAAGAGACGAGCTGCTTTGGACACAATCATTGAAATCAGGAAAGCAGGTCTGAGCAGGAAACCAGAGGCTCGTACCTATAATTCTAGCTACTTAAAGGTTGAGAACAGGTGGAGCCTAGGCAGAAAAGTTTCTGAGATTTCCTCTCAGCCCACAGCGAGGCAGAGGAATATGGGCCTATCATTCCAAGATAAGTGGGAAGGAAAGAAGGAAAGAGTGGTTCATGCCTGTCATTCCAGCAACAACTTTAGTAAGCAGGTTGTGGCTCAGGTATGGCTCGATGATATTGCACAAGTCCTGAGTTTAAACCTCAGTACCACAGGGGGAGAAAACAAGCAGGTCTGAAAAGAACAAAGGAAATCTCCTCATATCTCTCCATGAGGAAGCTAACTTATTTTGCCACTCCAAAACCAAAATGAAAGGAACTTGTTTCCCAGTAGCACAGATTGGAAAGAGGACCACTGTTAGCCCGGTGCCATCATTAAACAGCTTAAATAACCATCAATCCAAAGACGAGCAGAAAGGAAAGCAAAAGTTCAACAATTTCAAATGGAGACATGGGTCTCCTTCAGACTAAGGGAAATTCTCTCACTGGACAGGGGGTAGTGAAGGAAAGTGACAGTCCAGAGGAAACGGTGGCAAATTAGAAAGTAAAAACTAAAATTGAAAAAGTGCTCTAAGACATGCAAAGGTAAAATGATGTACAAGACAGAGAGAAGAGTCAGGCAGGAAAACAACCTGCCAACTATGGCGGCTCATGGCTATGGTCACCATGGTAGAGAGTTCAGTCCCTCCAGGGTTCCATGTGACATACTCTCAAAATCTTTCTCCATTTCTCTGTCTCTATCTGTATCTTTCTCTGTGTCTCTCAATCTTTTTCCTGTATTTTCTGTTTCTTTCTCTGTGTCTTTGTCTCTCTCTTTCTCTATTTCTTTATCTCTTTGTCTCTGTCTCTCTGTCTCTGTCCATGCTTTCTCTCTATCTCTGCCTCTCTATCAACATACACACACACATATACACATACACACACACACACACACACACACACACACACACACACACACCCCTCTACATTTATTTTGTCAGTCGTGGGACTTGAACTCTGAGCCCTCAGCTCTTCAGCTCAAGGTTAGTGTTCTACCACTTGAGCCACAGTGCCACTTCTGGTTTTCTGATGGTTAATTGGAGATAAGAATCTCATGGACTTTCCTGCCAGGGCTGGCTCTGAACTGCGATCCTCAGATCTCAGCCTCCTGAGTGGCTAGGATTACAGGTGTGAACCACCGGCATCCGCCTACACCTTTACACTTACTTGAGGAAGAAATAGAACAAAGCACTCATTTTGGAAATAATTTCAAAATAAATCCATGTGTTTTGTCTATAGGATGATAACACGTACTCCTAAGAAGTGGAAAAATAATAACACAGGGCAGGAAACAAACAAGCAAGCAAGCAAGAAAATGCAGGAAGCAATGTGCAAGAAGTCTGGTACACTGGTAACACATTAGTTGTACTTGAACGCTAATTTCATCATCTCAAAACTCACAACACACGTTGACGAGTTTGCAATCTCTGGAGGAAGGGGCAAAGCACCGAATGTGTTTCAGTTCCCCAAAGCAAATTTAGTGTATAGCCAAGTTGGGAAAAATCACTGATTTTTCTAGAGGAGGTTAGTCCACTAATTGGCCCTAGAATCTCTAGCAACAAGAATTTCCTCTTGCCCCAGTTTTTGCACTTATAAAATAATGATGTGAATACATGCTCTGAGATCTCCTAACTCCATAGTTCTGTCAATCTACCAGCTTGCCACTTGCTGGCATTATAACTGGACAATGGAGCAGAATTGTAGAAATAGCTACACACCTCCTGTTTTTGTTTTTTGTTTTTTTTTTTTCCAGCAAATCAGGAAGCATTGTTTACTTTCCTACAGTAAGCATTTCTTAAAATGACTTTATTTGTTTTACAGTTTAGAGGGCCTCCCTGGGTAGCCTCAGGGGCCCATTCATTTCATTAACATTAAATCAACAAGCAGACTTTCTTTCTGCCTCTCTCTAGCAGGATTAATGGATTTTGGCATGATTTGTGCATCTAGGAGCAAAACCTCTTGCTGAGAAAGCTAGCAAGCTTGACTAATTCCCAGCAGTGCTAACTTCATAAACTTACTTCAAGCTTTTAACTTTGACTGAAGATTAAAGGTAATGACTTCACGCTGTTATGTTATGATTGAATGATACTCAAGATGCATCAAAGATGATACAAAAATGACAAACTGTTTGATAAATTAACATAGGTGTGTATGTTTGTGTGGTTTTTAAATTTGCGAAAATACTCCAGTTCTATGCGTGCAAAAAAGAAATTCTCTGAAGCAGAGATTTATATCTCAAGTGACCATACAGCTAAATAGAATAGTGACAATCACAGAGTTAAATTGCACACATACAAACTGATGGCTAGAATATCACAAATAAGCTCACAGAAGGCCCAGTGGTATGAAGCTGTAACAAGGTAGAAGGTTGCATGTGAAAATTTTTCTAAGAAGCAAAATGATCCTAATCTATAAGGGACTTCCAAAGGATTCCCCCTACATGAAAATGCTTACATTTTTTAAAATTCCAGAAAGCCTTCAACAAACTTCAGCATTCAGGGAAGTCTGCATAAGGATAGGAGAAAAAAAAAGGGTGGGAGGGACAATATTTCCAGCCCATCTGACAAGACTACATGAAAAGCTTTGGATCAAAGGGTCTTAAGTACACTTTACTGGTGTGACAAACAACATTTTTATCCCTTTATTAGATTTATTTTTCTTCTGAAAACTGCAATGACCAGGGTATGGTTTGTGAAAGAAAGCTGGCAGGGTTGTGTTCTTTGATTCCTAATTAACACCTTCAGTTCTCAAAAGAGAACCAACAGAAATACCATAAAATGTTGCAGCTGCATTGTGATTCCGCTTGGTTGGTTTGTTAAAAGTCGGCTGAGCATTGGCAGCTGCAATAAAGGGAACACTCAATGGCTGTTTTGTACCGTGCCCGCTGAAGTGAAAGAAGGCAACCATTTTATTTTTCCAGTGGGCAGCTGCAGAGAGAGGTTTAAATGGAGCTAAATGCAAGATTTACTGTTAATTTATAGTAAATCAATAAGGAAACTACAACTTAACCTTCCAGTTCTTACAGTCAGAGTAGAAATGTGCGTGAGAAATGATGAAGGAAAATAATTTGAAAGCATCTGAGCAATTGATTTGGTGAATTTAGCAACAAGGAATAGCACTCATTTAAAAATCAAAATATGCTTTTGGAAAGGGCTGGGCAAGTCAAAGCTTTAGAAACTGACATTTTTCACTTAAAAAGGTAAAGATAGATCATTCTTGTCTTCTAAAACGTAACTCCCTCCTCCCACTTTATTGAAACCTAAAATTCATTAAGATGGGAGAAGAATAAGATTCCATACACCCCCTCCCACCTTACATTTTTTTAAGAGCATAGAGTTGAAGTTTGCCCTGGTTAAGGGAATAAAGGGGGCATTTAACTCTGGTCAGATAAATCTCACTCACATTCAAAAATGCAATTAAGGAAATATGTAAATCTAGATGTTTCATCAAATGCTAGCAAAGGGGTTACTAGTTCTCTCTGAACACAATGACTGAACTAAAGAACTTCAGTGTCTGTGTAAGAACCATTGTCCAAGCCATAGTCCCTGTTGGAAACAGTGTCCAGCCTGGCCGTGGGAAATATCTACATATTTGACACAGGCCCTATTTCTGAGAGAAAAGAGGATGGAAGAGCAAGTATGGAGATTTTACTGTTGCATTCTAATCAACCATGATCTGTCTAATTTGCTTTGATCAGGAAGATAAACTAATTTTTCTAAGGGCTGGATAAAAGTAATGAGCAAGCCAAAGCTTTCATGTCATTTCAAAAGAGCTGAAGTAAAGGGGATCAGAAATTGTAATGGTGGGAGCTAAATTCATCTTTTCGGCTCATCTGAGAGCACAGTTTGTTCAAAATAAGATGCTAACACAGAAGAGGAACTCCAGCTGAAAATAGTTTCATGGGCTGCAGATTCATTGGAAATCTGGAATCTACAGTGCTAGGGAACTAAACAGAATTACCAAAGGTGATTTATAATTGATATTTGTGTCACACAGTCCTGTTCTTTGATGTGAAAATGTACAATTATTAACTAGTCCTGAAGCCACGGTTAGGTTTTCCTACAGCTCCTGTCTCTCATACGTACGTTATTGACTGTATTTGCTTGAACCCTAAGCTGCTGTGCACCTTGATGCTAGCGGACAGCTCAGGGTTGGTCCTGCAATCTTAGATATACTAAAATGTGCTCTGAGATCAAATTAAAGCTGCTAATCAGGAACCTGACTCCACAGATGCTTCCATTTCATAGCTTGCTTCAGTTTTTGCATTTGGAACCAACTTCAGTCAGTAATGCCACTTCTTCTTCTCTTATTTTTTTCCTAAACTCCTAGCCACATCTAGTTATTAGATGAGAAGGAGAGATTTGGGTAATATAAGATTTTGTTTAGTTTTTTTTAAAAAAAAAAAAAACACCTCTACTATTTAGCATTACATTTTCTTCTTGTTTATGTGACCTTTATGTTACTTCGTTTTCCAAAGTGCTATACCAGATATATTATCAGTACCCCTACTGTAAACACAATTGCTTTTTTGGCTACTAATCGCCTTTGCCAGGGTTTTTAGATACCAACGTATGCATTTCAAGTTAGATGTCATGTGTCTTATAAAGTGTATCTTTCAAAAGGGCTGGAGTTCACCAAGTTTTAAGACTATAGAGAAACTACAATTGTAAAATTGTCCCAAAGGAAACTACAATGTTAAGACTACCCTTCTACCTTCTAAAATTAGTTAACAAGACTTTTTATTTACTTCCCTTGTGCTTTTCTGCAGCCAAAAAATATTCTAATGCCTTTATCACCATTCTTAGAGCCATTTTAACTATAGAACGTTTATAAATGACAATACGCCTATTTTTACTTTTTTTTTTTTTTGTCAGTTGTGGGGCTTGAACTCTGGGTCTGGGTGCTGTCCTTCAGCTCTTGAGTTCAAGGTTCATGCTCTACCACTTGAGCCACAGCACCACTTCCGGTTTTCTGGTGGTTTATTGGAGTTAAGAGTCTCACAGAATTTCCTACCAGTGCTGGCTTTGAACCGCAATCCCCAGATCTCAGCCTCCTGAGTAGCTAGGATTACAGGCATGAGCCACCAGCAACCAACTGGACAGAAGGTCTAAAAATGACAGCTTTCAGGATTAAGAAGTCAAGATAGGGATGCAAAGCAGTCCTTTAATTGTGTCAACTTTGTGTCCGTGCATTTATTCATTCATTTGTTCATTTCCACTGTTAATATTTATTGATGGCCTACTTTGTGCTATATATAACAATGTACAGCAGAGAAAAAATCCCTACCTTCACAAGGAAAACAGATATTACACAATGATTTCTTTGCATCATGAAGATTGTGAAAGGGCTCTAATGAGGACCGGGTTCACTAGAAGAGCACGTTGCCTGGTCTTGGTAGCCAGGAAAGACTTCCCTGCGGAAGTAACGTGTAATCTGGAATGTAGACGGTAGAGAAGAGAACTTCTGGCTCATGTCCAAGAAACAATGTTCTAGACAGACTTTCCACATGGAATCTAAGCTCCAACTGAATTCTCCTCTATGCCTTCTCCAACTATACTGCCTAAATCCCAGAGCATCTTCTGAGACTTATTCCTCTGCTGTAAGCAGAGCATTCACAGCAAACTCTTCAGCATTTATGTATCATCTACTGTCAGGCACAGTCAGGAAACTGTTCTCTTGAGTTCACAAGTTAATTGGAGAAAACAGGGGGAAAAATAGCTACAGAGTACAGTGCTGAAGAGCTTCAGACTGGCATCAATCGCATGGCATTGAAATCCCGGCACTGACCCTTATTAGCTTAGGCCAATTGCTTCACTCCTCTGTAACTTTAGTTCTCTCATCTGTAAAGTAGAATGTTTTTGTCCCAGGGCTGACATGAACATTACCATTTACAGAGCACTTAGCACAGTGCTGGCAGGTAGAAAAATCCAGTGTTAACAGAGGCTGGTAGAGAGTGCTGCAACAGCATAGAGAAAGTCATTAACTCTACTTGAAGTTGAAAATACTTCACGGAGACTGATCCGTTGCTTGTTTTGTTGCTCCGACACAAACAACTTAAAAGAGGAAAGCCTTATCTTGACTTACAGTTTCCAGAGGTTTTGGTCCCCACCGACTGACTTTATTGTGTCTGGGCCTATGGTGTGGGAGAACCTACTGATGGCACAGAGTGATGGAGGAGAAGCGCTCACTTAATAGCAGTCAAGAGGAAAGAGAGTGTGGGAAGACGCAGGAACAAGTCCTATCTTTCCAGGGCACATCCCCAGTGACTCATTTCCTCCAACCAGGCTGGACCTTATTGTTTTTTGGTGTTGTTTTTGTTTTGTTTTTTACTATCTACCAATAGTGCTGTCATATTATGAATCTATTCAAGGATTGATCTGTTCATTAGCTAGAACCCTTAGGATCCAATTACTTCCCCAAAGCACATCAGCTAGCAGTCAAGCCTGTAATGTCACCCATGAACCTTTGGGGGTGGTTTCATATTCAAACAGTAAGTCCAGCCATAGTACTGAAGAATGGGGGGATGTTCTTTACCACATGGATGGAGTAGGTCTTCCATAAAGCATGACCCACACCAGCAGAGACACTGGAGGTTGAGCACATAAGAAAAGACATTCTTCAGGTTTGCTGAACATGAGGCAACAGTAACTGCAAGTGAGAGGGCTGTGAAGACTGTAATCTTCCATAGTCTCTAGGATTCTCGGGAAGACGCTGAGAGGTTAGTGTGGAGAGACTCACTAACTCGGCAAAAGGTCAATTCCAATCATGACTATTGCCTGCCAAAGAACATTTCAGATCCTCTAAGTTCTCAATGATTGAGCCCTCCAGAGTACAGCAAGCCTCTGAGGCTGAGTTTTTTATCTTGACCTGCCACTGGTTAATTACATGATTGAAAGGGTAACATGTGCCCTTTCTGATCTGATATATTATCCGCTAAATGACAGAGTTCTCCCAGCGTCCATTTTATTGAAGCCATTTCCTTAGATTAACTTTATATGTGGCAAGAGATATTTACTTTGCAAATGAATGCTCCTGCTCATATGTAATGCACAGGCATTGCATGTCCATGAACCAGTGGAAGTGCAATTGGATTTGGAAGCTTTCTTCATAACTGGTCTGATTTCTTTGGAATCAGTTCCATTTCTTCCTTCTCCCTTACATGACAATTTCCATCTGGCCCTAGACTCTTCTCCCACTTCCTATTGTAAAACAAAATTATCTTCCTCCTTTACATCTTCCTCCAAATAAGTGAATAAGTGAATGGACAGTTTCTGGATATTACTCTCAACCCTGCTGTTATCTTGAAATACTATCCTACTCACTACTGGGACCCTTCATCCATCATTGTCCCTGCTGAAACAAGATCATGACAGATCTTCCCCAGGGCTTGCTCCTTATCTGTTCTTGTTGCTAAAACATCTCCTTTTGGAGACCATAGCTTCACTCTTGTTTTCTGAGCTGAGCTGAGTTTTGTGTAAACCCCTGGGTTTCTACTGACCTCTGAATCTAACCCACCCTTCTCCCTGTTGTCTCAGAAGGGACATGTCCTACCTCTTTTCCAAAGCTACCCACGTGTTGAGTTTGCTATTTTATTCCCTTTCAGTACCCATGCTGTTTTTGCTTTTTTTCATTGAGCAAATTTTGAGATACCATGCAAATTGCCATGGGAGACAATAAAAGAAGATAATTTCCATTAGCTCTCTTCTAGAATTTTGATATCCAGAAAGTTGGTATCATTCCAGCTGTGTTGGCCTGATACTTATAAAGGGATGTCTATGGAAGTACAATAGTCCCAGGGCATCCTTGATCTTCTCCACTAAGGGCTATTTATTATCCTGTTCCTTACTACTTAGCACAGTACCTACCACATTCAAGTGTTCTGTAAATATTTTCTATGAGTAGAAGAAGGGGTTCCTCCATTTAAAGAAACCAAATGCCTTCTCTCTGCTCTCTCATTTCCTCCACTGTTTCCCTTATTTCTTCTTCTTCACACTGCCAACATTCTTGAAAAAGAAGTCTACATTCATGGCCACCATCTCATTACCACTCACTCACCCTTTCATCCTTTTTGAAATCAGTCGGCCACCCCCACCATTCAGCTGAAATCGCCCTCTATTAAAAGCCACCAATGACCTCCCAGTGCCAAATCCAGATGGTCTTTTCTCAGCCCTCAGTCTTCCTGGATTGCTCTCAAGCACTCTCTGCCACCCCCTCCTCTCATCTCCAGCAGCACCAGAACTGCAAGATTCCAGCCTCAGAAGGCACCTGGTTTGGAATCTGCTGAGCCTGGGTTTGGCTATAGTCCAAAATCCAGTTTCCTTATCTGAAAAATGGGGTTAATAAAGCCTATCATTTGTGTCTGGCACACACCTCTTGATTCTTTAACAACCTCTTGTTTAAAGTATGATGATGTTCATGCCACTTTCTTGTTCAAAAAAACTTCAGCAACACCCAGAGAGTGGAAACTCCGAGTACATAATGCTGCATACAAACTCATGGAACTAAGAGTTTGCTCCCTGCAACACTTGATACTTGACTAGTTGTCATTTAGTATCTCTTTGTCTCTAGTGTCCTCATTAGCAGACTGAAATATGGGGTAATTTAACGATAAAGCTCAGAAGGGGAAGTTTGGCTCAAGTGGTAAAGTGCCAACCTTGAGCAAAAGAGCCAAGTGATAGCATGAGTCTCTGAGTTGAAGCCAAGCACAAAAAAGAAAGAAAAAAATGTTAAATAAAGCTAAAGCTCTTAGGTCTGAAATTCTATGATTTTTTTAACCTCATTTCCCTTCAAGTTTCCAGTACTGTCCAGGCACATTGGACTGGGCTCCATTTCCATTTAACTTGCTTCTGTTGTCCACTCTTTTACTCTCAGGCAGGACTGACTCCATACTCTCTCCATGTGTAAATATCTTTCAGACTTTTCTCAAGGGCCATCTTCTCCTCCATGGTCAGAGGACTTACCATACCCAATGGGTGTTATTCGTTCCTCTTTCGTGGCATCTTTACTCATATCAAATAAGTCTAATTTGGACCACTGAAAATTTTTCTTTTCCCTTTCCAGTGTCACTGATTTCACCTCTGAGCTTTGGTCAATTTTGTCTTCCTCTTGCCAGTCTTAGCAGTACTACAGCTTACTTAAAGATGCTCCATGCCTGAACATTGTCCAGTGCCTCAAATCCAACATCTTTAGCCAAGGCTTCAGAGCACTTCGCTAAAATGTTTCAGATAGCATTAGGTTTCTCAGTTGCCAATCAATCTTTAGGAAATTTTTAGCTGGTTTAGCTGAGGTCATACATGGAAGAAACTAGAAGAAGCTTGCATTTTTCATGTTAGTTGTTTCACAAACTGGGTTAATTTCTCTATCTGTTAGTATGAAATGAACAACTAAGCAAAATTATGTTTTTTAAAGACTTCACTATGATTATATTTTATTAAAAATCTACTTTGTGTTTATGCATTTACCATAAAGAATACTGATTTGATAAATATTTGAGTTCATTTACAGCACAGTCCATTGTTCAGAATGGGAGCATCAAAATCACTCAGGCTCCTAGGTGCTATCCCAAAGATTCTGATTTAGTATTGGTAGATATAAACCAGAAGGTCTGGATCCCTAGGTTTCATACATGCTAGAAATCATGCAGAGTACATCTGTGCCCAGCACAGCTCTAGGAAGTGATCCAGAGTAGACTCTGACTACACAATTTCCTAGTCTTAGTCAAAAGGTTTACATAGGCTCCAGCATGAAGAATATTTAGATTGGAATCTTAGCTCTGTCTCCTACTAGATGTGTGACTTAGAGCAAATTCCTTCTTTCTTAACTTCAGTGTCCACATCAGCAAAGCAGAACAATTCCTATCAGTAGAGAACAGAATATGAGATGAGATCTACAGAGTTCTCAGCACAGCACCTCACATACAGCAATCAATCAGAAAATGCCCACTATCATGATCATGGTAGTGGTGAAATTGGCTATCTCTGCAAGACCAGCTTATAACAGGATGGAAGAAAATATCAACATGAAGTATTTGATCATTTGACTTGTATAATTTTCCACATATTTCTCTTCAAATTATCAAAATAGAATATGTGAATATTCAGTAGTCTGTTAAGTAATATAACTGTGTGTGAGTACACATGAGTGTAATCTTCAGTACATAAAGTAATATAACTGTGTGTGTGTGCACACGAGTGTAATCTTCAGTACATAAAGTAATGACAAAAAGGTATTACTCTTGCCTGGATTTAAAACTAAAAGTGTTTGGAGGCCTTTATCACCATAGAAAAAAAAAATGAAAGCACCATCTCAGACACTTACTGGTGTTCCTTTGATGTATCAATTTGGACTGCTAGAATATGTTATTATATGATGGAGTTAACTGCTATTTATTTATTTATTTATGTGGTACCAAGGAATTGAACCCACAGCCTCATGCATGCAGGCAAGCAGTCTTCCACTTAGCCACATTCCTAGCCCTTAAATGCTATTTTTAACCATCTTCTTTAAATAATTTTGTTGCATTGTAATACCCTTTATTTGCTTTTATGGTATGTAGAATTGTGATGAGTTTAAGACCCATTTTCACAACAACTATCTCAAGTATATCATTAAGACAAAAACTTTCTTGTTCACTTCGGACTACTCGGGGGTGGCATCTTGCCTGACACAAAGGGAGTGCTGAGTAAATATGAATAGAGCAAGACAAAGAAAAGAAGATGAGATTGGTGAGTGGCCTCTCTACACTCAGATATTTATATCATGGAGCAAGGAGCAGTGCACAGAACCAGCCTTGAACTGTATATAAAGTTTCAAGTACAATAAACTAAGGCAACATCAACCTGTCAATTCTAATAATCTGGCTAGGGGTATACACCAAATTCAGAAACATGTACCATGCAATACACTTAGTGTTTTAGTAATGTGATGATTGTCTCAAGGGAATAATATAAACAGAGGAGACATAGGCCCCAGATTTTTCCAAAAGTTAGACTGAAAGAGACATGAATAACTGGGTTAAGAAAAATCAGAATTATATCCCGCAAACAATTATATTACATACAAAATTATAGCCTGAGACAGAGGTGAAATAGTCCTGTCTATCTTACAGTGAACTTGAATAGGCAACACAGCTGGAGGACACTTAGGTTGTTTGAACAAGTACACTCAATGTCATAATTGTTTTGATTCATTTCATTATTAATATTTAATGGGGAGTTTCCCTTGATTGCAAAAGTTAGCATGAGTTTGTTTGTTTGTTTTTGTCGGTCATGGGGCTTAAACTCTGGGCTTGGGTGCTGTCCCTGCACTCTTCAGCTCAAGGTAAGCACTCTACCACTTGAGCCACAGAGCCACCTCCAGTTTTCTAGTAGTTTATTGGAGATATGAGTCTCATGGACTTTCCTGTCTGGGTTGGCTTTGAACCATGATCCTCAGATCTCAGCCACCTGAGAAGTTAGGAAGATAATTCTTTGCTATCACCCAGATAAAGATCACAGTGTACAACCAGCCCAGGGCAGAAAAGTAGGTGAGACTCCATCTCCAATTAACCAGCAAAAGGTTGGACTGGCAGTGTGGCTCAAGCAGTAGAGCACCAGCTATGAGCCAAGGGAGCATGAGGCCTTGAGTTCAAGTCTCAGTACATGCCCACCCAAAAAAGTTATTCCTTTATACTGGTCACACTGGCCTGCTGCTGAGTGTAAATCTCTCTCAGCCCTTTCTAGTCTTCTGGAGCAAGGAAATTGCAATCGCCAGCAGGGCCACCCAGCTGAAGCTTTAGCTGGGGCACGAGAAAGAAATTCAGTCCTGAATGGGGGCATACCATAACATTCCATATGTGTGGTCTAGAAGGGCTTAGTGTGGAAGAGGAAAGGGAAAGCCATTGAAGTGGACCTCCCATAATGAGCCAATGTTGCTACTCTGAAAACAGCCAACTCACAGAAGGATCTTGAAAACTATTTCAGACTTCAATCCTCCTCCTCCATTTTCTTCCTATTCCATTCCATAGGTTTCTTCAACTTTCTAACTAGTTCTTTTCTTTTCCTTATCATGTTATCATTGTGCATTTTACTGTCCCAAAGTATATTTATGCTCCTTAGCTTTCCTCCTCTAGTCTTTTTTTTTTTTTTTTTTTTGCCGGTCATGGGGCTTGAACTCTGGGCCTGGGTGCTGTCCCTCAGCTCTTCAGCTCAAGGCGAGCGCTCTACCACTTGAGCTACAGCGCCACTTCCGGTTTTCTGGTGGTTTATTGGAGATAGGAGTCTCATGGTCTTTCCTGCCCGGGCTGGCTTTGAACCGCGATTCTCAGATCTCAGCCTCCTTAGTAGCTAGTCTTTTTACACAAAATTCTGTCTCTCAGGATTCCTCAGTGGATTTCAGCAGAGCCTTACGGTGCTACCATCTCAACATACCTCCATCTCCCAACCAGCTGCATGAACTTCTTTTCCTACACTTGTATTCCCCTTGTCTATCGGGTAAGCCTCTGCTATTTAACACCTGGCAAAAAGTATGTTTCTCAACCTCTCCATTAAAAACTCACCTCAGAACTTCCTTTTCAAGTAACATAAACTGATTAACTGGAAATGAGGAAACAAAAGTCTCTGGTAATCCACAGCACCACAGAGGTTATTGAATAGCCACTTCCTAACCACTCATAAAAAAATCTAACTAAAAATAATTCAGTGAAACAAAACAGCAGCAAGTATGTTTTGTTGGTTTTCTACTATAAACTCTTAAAGACATCAGTTGCACCTGTTCTGTACTCCTTCCCGTTGCACAATGTCTAGCACACTGTTAGAACTCAATAGAATGAGATAATTTTTTTTTCCAGCACTGCACCTGGGAAGACTGGCTGGCTGCCACCAGCTAGATGGTTGGTGTACTTCAGTGATTCCTGCGCCTTTATGTAGAGGAAAGTCACAAATTACAGCATCTAGACAGACTGCTAGGAGGATTATCCATTGAATAGAACAGTTTTTTTGTTTGTGTTTTTTAAATGAGGACAAAATACACTGGTATAATCTTTCTTTATGAATCAAGAGGAGAATTGAAGGAGCAAGAAGTATTATGAAATGATGTTACTTCTATGTCATCAACTCTGAAAGTGCATTTCACTTCAGCAAAGATGTTCCTTTATCAAATAAAGATTTAAAAAAACACATTTAAATGTTCTTTCAGAATTTGTAGTAACTCATGGCTCCTTGCACGGTAAAATATTAGATGAGGTAGAGGTGAGGACACTGTTCAGAGAAAATTGGCATCTTTAAGTTGACTCGAAAGAAGAAAAGAAATGGAAAGTAAATGTGGCAGACTGTATAAAAACCATCTACTTATTTGGGGAATAAAAAGAAAGAAACACAAACGATTTTCTCATTTGTTATACTATTTTTAGTTGGCTTTTCTGCCAAAAGAAATGGGTTATATATGTAACTGATAATTCCTTCTGTTTGCCCTGAACTAACAGGAATGTATTTAAGGAGTAATACAAGGAGTTGAGAAACTAAAAGGCTTCCTTTGGTACCTAAACCCTGGTTGTCATTTTCAGATTTCCCAAGTTTAAGAAAACTAAGGGTTTAGGAACATAAATATGGGTCCTCGGGGAGTTATTTATTTAGTAAAGTTGGCACTATGTCTTCCTTAGAAATAAGAAGAATGCAACTGGCTTTAAAGTTTCAGTGACTCTTGGATAATAATGAGAGTTACTAAGATAGTTAATCTGAGGTAGGGTCTGACTACTCAGAAGATGAGGACAACCGAAAGCAAGATAATGTGGGCTATGCTTTTGAAAAATGCAAATGGCTACCATTTATGATGTGCTATATGTTTGTTAATGTATATACAGACTAGTAAGGTTTGTTTCTGTTCCATAAATAACTAAATCAGGGAAGCTATGATAGTTCCAAGGTTACAAGCCTAAGTCATAGTGGAGAAGAAGGAATTAACAAGAAAATGGTCTTACTCCAGAAACCTATGCTTTCCCCAGGACTCCAAGATGAATTTGTTAATGTGACCTTTGCTTTCTTATGATCTATGATGGCCCTGTAAGTTGCTTTCTGAAGGCTGAAGTTTTAAGTTACTTTCAATGCAGTGAAGGTAATTGTACATTGGAGAGAGAGAGAGAGAGAGAGAGAGAGAGAGAGAGAGAGAGAGAGAGAGAGAGAGAGAGAGAGAGAGAGAGAGACTTATCCAAGGTTACACTGCAATAAAAGTACTTTTCCAGAGGATTCAGTCCTGAAGGCACTTAACAGTTCCCATCTGCCATCATTTGCCCACTGCATAGGAATGGCTGGTATCATGTCAGCAGTCTCTCTGATTACTGTGTTCTTTCTTGTGGAAATCAAAGTCATGTTGTTTGTTGATCTGAGTATTTGTTTGCCAGTTAATAGTGATGCACGTTAAAGACAGTGTTATCTTCCTGTGATTCCAATGATACTGGAAACACAGAAAATATCTCGAAATGATGGGAGAGATCAGAGCTGATATTTTTATGGACCTGAAAGCCTAGAACAATCTCTGCCAGTTTGGCATATTACATGGAAATGAACCACACAGTAATTTTAGTTGCTATAATTCTGAACACTGAGTCTAAAAACTACTTGTTCTGTTCATGAGAATGCTAATATAAGTACTGGAAATTTTTTAATGAAATCTCTTAAGCGCGCTTAACCAAAAGAAAAATCTCAAGCATTTAGTCATTTAAACCTGTATATCACACTACATCCAAAGATTTCACTGCTTAATCTGAAATCTCTTTAGGTCTATAAAATTGAAAGAAGGCTTCACCATACCATAATATGCACCAGAGAACATTAAGTTATCTTTCACTAGCATTACAGAAAGTTTAAAACTGATAAGCAACTGGATTTAATGTTTTCACCTTTACTTGTTTTAATTTGTTTCTGTACTAATCACTAGAAGCCATCCTGTGAATAATAACTTCATAAACCAGACAGCACCCACACTGGTAACATGTAGTTTGAGCAGGATGCCTGATACACTTGAGAAAATAAAACAAATTGTCTGTTTCAAAATAGTAACAATTGTGAAGTTGTCCAGCTAAATCTCCTGTTTGAACTAAATACATTTGGTTTAAAAAAAAAAAAGCTGTGAAAAATAGAAGGGCAAGGTTTCAGTAATTCACTAAAGAATGTCTCTACTCAAAGCTTTGTGGCCAAAAAAAAAAAATCTTGTTTGGGGCACAATTGCAGAGTTGAAATAACAGCCCATGAATACCCTGGAGAAATGACTATGTATCAAGGTGAATGCTAAAGCCTTCCCTCTTGAATGAACCTTTTAATCAAGGCATTATCTTGGCTCTCTAAAAAAGTCTTCAGTGGTCCTACCTACAGATTAATGGGAAAAGCTGAAACTCTGAGTTGGTCTATTTGTAGAAACAATTTTAAAGATTTACTGATGGTTGACAAATGCCATTTACACTTTCAAAGCCAGCCATATGCTTTTGAAAGGACTTAAAGGAAATCCTCCCGCAACAGAAGACAGACCACTGTGAAGGATTCTTTGGTAGCCTCTAGTTTTGAGGTATGAACATGTTGGGTTCTCCTTTTCCAACTTTGTTTTCCATATTCTGGCTGAATTTTTAAACATAAGCTCAGGAATGGACAGTAGTCTTCCTTTAAGAAGATACCTCTGAATTCAGGCAGGCCCCAATGGCTCCCATGTATAATCCTAGCTACTCAGGATGCTGAGATCTGAGGATTATGGTTGGAAGCCAGCCTGGGCAGAAAAGTTTGTCAGATTCTTACCTCCAATTAACCATTAAAATGCCAGAAGTGGAAAGGTGACTCAAGTGATGGAGTGCCAGCTAAGTTAAAAAACTAAACTAAACTAAAGGCCAGGCCTTAAATTCAAACCCCAGCACTGGCGCACACGTGCGCATGCACACACACACACACACACACACACACACACACACACACACATACACACACACGCACACACAACCTAGATCTAAGCTACAGAGAGAATTATATAAGTTCTTGCCAGGTAATCTAACACCTGGAAGATATTTCTCCCAATTATCTCTCTATTAACATAGGAGCAATAAATAACCCCCATACAGAAACTGCAATGTAACATTCAAATAAGGAATGTACCCTTTTTAAAGATGTATGGAGTATTTGGGGTTTTATGTTTTTGTTTTAGTTTAGTTTTAATATACAGATGATTGTATAGTCATCTACAACATATAGATTATTTTAGACGTCTACAATGCCATAGCAGTCTATGTGTTAAAAGTCATATTTTAATGAGTAGAGGCAAAATATGTTTTTTTTTCCACTTTCATTCTTGGTGCTTTGGGGCATTCGTTTCTGGCCCCCCCAAAACGCTTTCATCCTCCAAAATAATTTCCTCCAAGGAAATTATAGTCACAGTATTTTTTTTCACATACAGCAAAAACAATCTGATTTCTGTGTTTAAATATTATCCACTCACAATGCAGGTTAGATTTGTCCCCACAGCATTCTTTGTCATCAGCTTCTTCCACTTGCTTTAGAGAAATCCAGAGGTGGTTTTGTCAACAGGATGACTGCTCAGGTCTTTTTGCCTCCCAGCCCCCACTCCAGGAAGTGAGAGATGAGTCACTTTGTGCTCGGCAGGCATGTCACTCCACTTGCCTGTCACTACCTTAAGTGTTGCCAGAATTGTGGGGTTCAGGAGCCCTGTTTTTGCCCATTTCCCTGGGCTACTAACAGTGACCTGACAGAAAGTGATGACATTGACACAAAAGACACAGGAGGGATAGGCATGAGATCAAAGCAGAGAAACTGAGGACATCCACTGGAGTGGAAGGTGTGAGGCCAAGCCCATGAAGGCTTGGAGCTGCTTCTCAGCCACTGCAGCCAGCCCTGGAATGTGCACTCCACTTCATTATCACCATTACAATTAAAGACCCAAGAAGGGTTTTTACATAAACACCTCAAATCTCTCCCCACCACAGCTAGAGAGTCTAGAAGTCAGCTTCCTGCTTGATTACAGGCTCCATACCTGATAAAGGCTCACTCCCTACTCAGGGTGGCATCATAGGGCACAAACAAGCACACACAACCTATTCCAGCTCTTCTCTTCTCACCTGAATGATGGGGAAGACTCCCTTGGGATGGCCTGCCCTACAATTCCTTTGCCAGGTCACCATAACAATGATGATAGACGTCTTCTTGTCATGGTTCCCCTAACCGCCAGCTGTATGTATCCAGAGGGATCTTAGTTGATACAAGGCCATAGAATCTGAAACATCTTATCACACAAAGGAAAAGTTACTCCTTTCCAATTTTTAATTGTTTTCCACTTTCTGGCTTCACCAATGAGAAAGCCTTTGAAAACTAGTCCACCTTCAGCACCTCTCTTTGACTCACTAAATTCCCCTCCTATCAAAGGAAGAACAGCCTTCAGGCTGAGTTTGACTTGGTACATCTACTAGGACTTAAGAACATTGTTTGGTTTTTCACTCTATATATTTTCTACCAGTTTCCTTTTATTTATGACAAGTCATGTTGATCTGTCACTTCTAAAGACAGAAATTTCCATTTCGACTAGCTTTCTGTAGGTAACTTGAGTCTGTATGTATCTAAATGTCTATAAAGGCATCCACTTTGAGTTAAACAGTTTTTGTCAATGTGAAAATAAATGTCTGTGACAACAACATAAGGGAAGAGTTGTTTGGGCTCATGTCCTGGAGGTTTTGTGGTCACCAGGCTTCATTGCTCCTCCGCCCATTGTGAAGCTGAACATCATCCTGGAGAGCATGTACAGGACCCAAATAGCTCACTGTTGGCAGCTAGGAGACAGAGAAGCAGTTAGGAAGAGATGGGAGATGAGGTTATCTTTCCAGGGGATAGCCCAGAGACCTATTCCTTCAACTTGACCCCGCCTCCTACTTCCTTACCACCTTCAATAATATTAGCATATTAGAAATCCATCACGGGATTTGTTTACTGATGAAGGCAGACCCCTAAGGATCCAACCACCTCTCAGACATTGGAATCATTAATGGAGTTCATAGCTTTCAGCACATGAACCTCTTAGGGCCATTTATATCCACATTATGCTATATATATGTATACATCTACATAAAGTCACTTATACATGTTTATGTGCTCAGACAGATATATAGTTACATACACAAATAAATATCCTATTTTTTGCAGTGCTAGGGATCAAACCAGTGTCGTGTGTGTGCTAGACAAGCATTCTCAGGTAAAGTGGCTTGCCATTCCTGATCCTCCTGCCTCTACCTTCTGGGTGCTAGGTTCACAGCGAGGCAGCACCACACATATATATTCTTAACATAAAGTAATATTTCTGCTACTTCCCTTAGGTAGCAAGACAACAAAGCTGGGAAGCAACTAGCCATGAGATAAAGTTCAAACTCCTTTCATGGTCTATACATCCTTCTGTATTCTTCCTCCTTCCCCATCTCCAAGTAGGCACAACTCCCTGGGCCACTGGTAACACCCTAACGAAGCCTGCATCATTCCCCGCACAGAACTGATAGGTCAAATGCGGTTGTTCTTGCTGCCTGTGTTATCTTCTAGGTAATCTTTCCATCCACACTATTTTCCTCTATGCTTTAAGGTTCATACAAGGTCACCACTTGCGAATGCCATTCTGCCCCATCATTCTATCCATCCTGCCTTTGACCCCTTAAGCGCACAGCATCTCGGTTACATCTTCATTAGCACACTTTTCTCTCTTGTAAGCTCTGTATTGTTGGTCTCCTCAATTATTCTACAAGCCCCATGAGGACAGGAATTTTGTTCTCATCTCTGATCCACCTTGTCCTAGTACACAGTATTGAGGGGGGAAAAATGTGTGATAAATGAACAATTTTCTTTTATCTCAAATGATTAGAGATGTCCAATAACCAAAATCTTAGTAATAATACTATAGTATGCTTTATAAATAATGAAGTTGATCTTAATTGGTAAAAATGGGGCTTTACCAAAAAGAGGAAACAACGCAAATGTCCAGCAACTGGTGAATGAATAAATGCAATGTAGTGTATCCACACAATGAGATATTACTTGGCGGTAAGAAAGGATTCCACACTAATGACCCTTATTTGTCATTCCATCTGTCTGATGTGTCTAGAATAAGTGAAACCATAGAATCAGAAAGTAAATTAGTGTTTATTTAAGGTTTAGTGCAAGGGAAAGTATTGTTTAGTCATGCCTGTGGAACAGCAGTTTTATTTTGGAGCAAGTCATTCAACAGATTTTGGTGCTGATTGAGCAACTGTGGGGAAAAAAATCAATTACTGTTTAAGTTGAATGATATGTAAATTATATCACAATAAAGCTATTAAGGGAAAGAGGGGGAGGGAGGGAAGGAAAAGGAGGGAAGGAGAGAGAGCTAAGGGATTTGTCGACAGATGATCTTGGGTAAGATTTCCCAATCTTCTGTTTGCCAGTTTCTCTCTTCTGTAAAATAGAGGTGATGATAGTGCCCACCACAAAAGATACCTGTAAGGACTGAATGTAACTAGCCTGGTGGAATGAAATTGTAATACTTGAAGAATATTAGTGATCCTCATTGCTAAAAGCCTATTAGAATAGTCTGCATTATGAGGCAAAAAATATGACATATCCTAACATCCTTGTAATGTTAACTTCAGCATAGGTTTTGTTTTTGTTTTGTTTTTGCAGAAATTTGAACGTGCTGGGCATAATGGTATATGACTATAATCTCAGCCCTCAGGAGGCTGAGGTAAAAGAAGCATAAGTTTGAGGCCAACCTGGACATAGCAATCAAGATTGTGCCTCAAAGAAATTGATATTCCTTCAGCATGCACGTCCTTCTTGGTTATAAACCATCTTGTATTTCCATGCATAATTTCTAATAAAATGTACACACATACAGGCATATACATATATAAAATGTAAGCCAGGTGCTAGTGGCTCATGCCTGTAATCCTAGCTACTCAAGAGGCTGAGATCTGAGGATTGGGGTTCAAAGCCAGCCCGGGCAGAGAAGTCCATGAGACTCTTATCTCCAATAAACCACCAGAAAATTGGAAGTGGTGCTGTGGCTTGAGTGGTAGAGTGATCACCTTCAGCTGAAGAGCTGAGGGACAGCACCCAGGCACAGAGCTCAAGCTCCATGACCAACAAAAAAAATTAAAATGTATATAACTCCCAGTGAGTTAACTAGTATTATCTCTGCATTATAGATAAAGAAGTGAAGACATTACAGTGAAGGTAACTTGCTTGCTATTCCGTGCTTCACAGAACAGCAGCTATCTAATCCCCAAACCGGTGCCCTTTCCAGCACAGGACAGGCTGCTGGTGTCCAAGTGGGCCCACATATTCATACCCAACAAAGAGGTTAATCACACCTGGGAAAAACATGCATACTGACCTCCACTTCTCTTATTCAAACACATCTCTCACATCAAACTAAGGGGAATCTGACAGTAAGAAATATGCTTTTGAAATGGGAACTAGGCAGAGCCTTTGTCCAAAGAAAGCTGTTAAATAAATATAACCTGAGAAAGGAAAAGCCTGGGAGGTCTGCATCACAAAGGTGTCATCCCTATCTCTCAACACCAGCATTATAATGCTATTAGGAGCAATGGTTAAAGGAGAGCTTATAACATCTGACTTCAATCACTATAGTCAGTAGCAAAAAATATGTTACACATGGCACAGGCATACACAGCATGATCTGATTGTATGGAGCACATCCTATGACCAAAATCAACAATGCAAAACTAATCCTTGGTGGAAGGCAGAGCTCAATGCGAACATCTGGGAGCAAACTTTATAGCTCCAGGTTAAATTCTCTCTAAGATTATCCAATGAACCTACCTATCAGCCCGCATACCCTATTATATTATAAATACTTCATGTCTGAACAGGATCATATTTTTTGTGCTTCATCTTCATTAAGACTTCTTCTGTAAGAGATTATAATCCAGTCTGAAAGACTTCAATAGTGGCCACAGCTTCTTGGATCTTGTAGTCCCAGTACTTACTTATTAAGCACCTTGCACATAGGAAGTTCTCTATAAATATTGATTGAGGAAATAAATGACTGGGTGAGTGAATTAATTATGATGTGAGAGGAAATTACATAACACACTTTGATATTAACATTTTCTGACAGTTTAAAAGGTTTGTTAGTCAGTTGGCGGTGGTTCACATCTGTAATCCTAGCTACTCAGGGGGCTGACATCTGAAGGACAGTGGTTTGTGGCCAGCCCAGGCAGAAAAGCTCCCTAGGTCCCATCCACAAAATGACCAGCCAAAAGCAGGGTTAGAGGCCTGGCTCAGAGCCTAGTGAGCATTAGGCCCTGAATTCAAACCTAAATATTGCCAGAACTAATGGTTATTAATTTGTTGAATGATAAATGTTTAAATAACTTAAATGGCAAGCTGACTTTCCAGAAAGAAACTGAAAAAATGTTTCTTTTCATTCATTTCTATTATCTTGACTATTTCATTTATTTTTAAATGATTTTAATATTTGGCTAAAAACAAGGACACATTTGGAGTGATACCTTCAGTCATACTTCATTTCAAAACATAATTGTCCAATGTACTAGATTGCTAGTATTTTGATATTACATATAAAACAAAATAATTTATGAAACATTTAACTACAGATCCTAGGATTTCAATATAGCATACTTAATTCACCTGCAACAATTAAAAAATAGGAGTCAGTTCACCAGAAAGATAAGTAACAAGTCCTACTTCTCAGCATAAGAAATAAGACTTAGAACAGTAAATATTAGCGTACCAATCCATACACTAAGAAAAGGGGAAGTCTCACTCTTTTACTAAATCCTATTTGTTTTCTTCTATACATAATCCTAATAAACTAGATTATTTGGCTTCTGAATGTACATTAACTGTATGTTGCAATTATATAAAGATTAAATACCAAGCAAATACCTTTCACTCTTTGTTGACAGCTGCAATTCTTACCACCTTTATAGCCATTCCATTGCAGAATTCCCAAATTAGAACCAAGATTTATGAGCTAAAGATTTTTTAAGCCATTTGTCATTATTTGATGTGTAGACAAGACATCACTCAGTAGTTTCAAGAGATGCTCCAGAGCAGGTGCCGATGTTTATACAATGGGAACCATGAATGATTACTATTTATGCGAATCAAATTTAAATTATTTTTGAAAACACAATAAAGAATAAAATTTGTAACTTCTTCTATGTGAGAGCTTAAAGTTGAAAGTATTTCTGTGTTTTAAAAAATAAGCTTTAACTGGGCTCTAGTGGCTCATGCCTGTAATCCTAAAAGTTGAGGTCTGAAGGATCTCTCTATGAAGCCATGCTAGGTAGAAAATTCTGCAAGATTCCATCTCCAAAATAACCAGAAAAACAAAGCTGAGCTAGGAATGGCTCAAGTGGTTAAATGCCAGCTAAGAAAGCAGGCTGAATAAGCACAAGGCCCTGAGTTCAATTCTTACACTGGCAATAAAAATAAAGATAAGCTTCAATTTGGGTAGGAAACCCTTTTCTAAAGAAAATCTATTTTAAAGCCAGGTACCAGTGGCTCATGCCTATAATACTAACTACTCAGGAGGCTGAGATCTGAGGATGGCAGTCTGAAGCCAGCCCGGGCAGGAAAGCTTGTAAAACTCTTATCTCCAATTAACCACCAAAAGACTGAAAGTGAAGCTATGGCTTAAGTAGAGTACTAGACTTAAGCAAAAAAGCTCAATGCCCAGGGACAGCACCCAGGTCTAAGTTCAAGCCCCAGGACTGGCATACACATGCACACACACACACACACACACACACACACACACACACACACACACACACACACACACACACATGCGCGCGCGCGAGCATTAACATTTAAAAATGCAAAGCAACATGAAAAAACACTCTAGATTATGCCTCTGTTCAATTTCACATGTCAATGTATGAAAAGGTCAATTTACTTAACTTAATCTTGAAAAGTTTCAGAGGATGTTAAAAAGTATAAACAATGTAGCAACTGGTCGTCTACAAGAATGAAGCTGATAAAAAGTGAATTATATAATGCTTGAGCTTGGAAAAGGAGGAAAACTACATCATAGCGTAGAGTTACTTTGAAGCTTTCATGTTGGCCAGAGGAGATTAAGTTGCTTTTGGGGTGTATAGATGCAGAAGATTCCGTTGGTATGCCTTTCAAAGCAGAGACAGATGATATTAGGAAATAAAGCATGAGGACTTCTGCTTTAATCTGTCCGCATAAATGTTTTGATCTATGACTAATTGGAATTGCAAGTAGGATTCAAGAAGTTTCTTACAGTCTGAGGCTAGCAGAGATACAAGTCTCCTAAAAATTTATCTGGAAAGATTGCTTAAGCACACAAAGAAAGAACACGTGAAAATTGCTCTTACTTAAGTCTGTTAGTATGTCTTATTCAAAGTTACTATGAAGTATGCACCAAAAATGACCCAAGAAATACAATGTTCACCATCAAGAAAGAATAATAACTATAATACATGACACAGTTTCCAAAATCAAAACATCACTGCTCTTTTAGTCTTGATTTTAAAACAAGGACAATGAAGCACCACTCAAGATATTTACTAAATCTAAAGATGACGTCATTTCCCTGCTTAATATCTGAGGATGACTCTCAGAGCCTGAAGGACAAGCTGAGCTACTCACTATGACACAGAAGGCCAGCTTGATCTGATTCTGGGCCTTGCTGTGTGGGGGCTTCATAATGGGTCATGTTGCAGCATAAGCATTTCCATTCAACGTGGCCAGCTTATTTGTAGTTTCTGGTCAACAGCCTGTTCTCTTATGCCTCAGTGTTCTTGTGCATGCTGTTCTCCTACCAGCAATGTTCTTCTCTTTTTCCCCTCCCTTTGTCTGAACTGACACATCTCATCAAGACTCAGAGGAAATTGTCAGTGCCACTGAGCACAAAATTTGTAATCAATTGTTTAACTTATTAATTATTTTACACAAGTAAAACAGCAATTTTTATAAGTTTGGTGGAAGAGATTAATTCTTAACTAGCTAAGATTTGAATGAGATTTTTGTGGGAAGATAGGTTTTATGGGAAGGTACACCTCATAGGACTAAGAAAATTACACCATTTTTTTCTTAGCTAGAAAAAAAAAAGTCTAACAGACAGGATGGAGAAGAATGATGGCTGGATCAAGAAGCACTTGACAATTACATGGGAATGTTAAGATATAACCCCTTATACAATCTCTCAAAGTTCAGGAAAATATTAGAAGAAAATAGACATTTACTTTATAGCTCTCATCTCATCCTTGGATGTTGTTTAGCATGGAGATTCTAATAAGGCAGAGAAATGACCAATGTGTTGAAGATTGATACTCAGCATTCCTGTTTAGGAAGTTATCCTCTTTGAGCAGAAGGTCAAATGGGATTTATATGTTAATGAAGGAATTAGGACTCTATAAATCTAACCCAATCAGTAGATGTGCAGCGAAGTCACCCAAACTCACCAGCTAACACTAGCCACGCTCACCTTCTTTTGACAATAGAAATGTGCTGATAGTTTCATAGACACATAAAGACATGTTTTTCAGAGTCATTACAGCATAAGTGAAATCATTTTGGGTAAATTTCTTAATTTTTACCCAAATTGTGGCTACTGTTAAAGTCAATCTTAACTGATGAAAATTCTGTGAAGGATCCAGAGCCCCTCTAATAATTATTAATCAGGTCAGTAGCCAAATTCCCATAGGGAGTTGTGGTTAATTGAAAAGATAAAGTCAGGACAGAAGCATTGGCCATGGAGGTAAGCCATGGTCAATCTCAAGGAAGAAATGCCTGAATTAAGCATCTCAGACAGCTGACTGGTGGGTCACTGATAGTATCTTGGCACATCACCAAGCCATGTCAGTACAGAAGAAAGGGTACACAGCAGACCCCATACTGTGGTCAAAAGAAGTGGATCATAACATGCCTATTAGTCCTACCAGCCAAGACCAAACTTCCAGATTGATTTTGAAAAGGAATATATTAGAAACTAAAGTTCCTAAGTGTGAGTAGGAGCTATTTTTAATCAAGCTGGTGGAAATTGGGAAAATAAAACATTATACCTAAAACAAGCAGATGTTAAATAGCTGGCATGTGATCCTTGCTAATGTATCAGAAAAAAAAAATACAACAATTAAAATACCTGTATACCTTAAGAGGCAAGAAAATGTTTAAAAGCATAACTCCCCCCCCCAAAAAAATAAGAAAGAAAATTAGAATAGATATGTTAACATTTGAGAAATGACTTACCAGAGAAAATGACAAGAAGTGATTCAATAAGCAAATCAGTTCCTTCCATAAACCTTAGAAAGGGGACCTTTGGGAAGTCCAGAGCATTGTTTAAGTTAGGAAGATCTATTGAAAGTCTTTGTTTTTTCCATTGAATGTCTTAGTAAGCAGTTAAATGCATCCCTCAGCTCACTCGACCAAACAACTTTCTTCTCACCCCCCAACATTCCCAGAACAAGCAATAATCTTGATAAAAGGCCAGAGGTTTACAGTCTGAAGATGCCTTTGAGAATTGGGAGTGGAATGAGTTGCATCTATATTCATCAAGGAAATGGATTTATAGTTTTACTTTTTGTTTATTTGGTTTTGGTATCAGAGTCATACTGGCATTATAGAATAAGTCTGGTAGCATTCTTTCCCCTTCTATTTTTGGAAAAGTTTGAGCATAAGCATTGGTAACAGTCTTCTTTGATGGATGACCAAATTAAACCTATCAGTGAATTCATCCAGTCCTAGGTTCATTGTTGTTGGGAGACTTATTGCTTCAGTTTCATCATTCATTATAAATTTTTTAAGTTTTTATATCAGCAATATTCTGCCTGATTTTGGTAGGCCATATGTATCTAGAAATGCATCCATTTCCTCTAGCTTTTCCAATTCAAATATAAATTTTCAAAATATTTCTTAGTGATTCTCTAAATTTCTTACCTCTAATTTTATTAACTTCTGTCTTTTTTTTCCTATGTTTAGTCTGGCTAAAGTTTATCAGTCTTTTTTTTTAGTTTATCAGTCTTATTTATTTTATTCTGATTCTTTGTTTTATTGTTTCTTAGGCTCTGTTTCATTAATTTCTGCTATAATCTTCATTGTTTGTTTTTGTCTACTACGTAGAGTTCAGCCTGTTCTTGTTTTCTTAGATCTTGAGGTCTATCATTAGTTTATTTATTTGAGATCTCTCTCATTTTTAACACACACCCTCAAAGCTATAAGCTTCCTTCTTACAATTACCTTTGCTTTATCACAAAAGTTCTGGTAAGTTTTATTTTCATTTTTCATTTGATTCTAGGAATCCTGATATCTTTAGTAACACACTGTTCATTCAGAAGTATCTTCTTCAGCCAGTCACAGTGGTTCATGCCTGTAATCCTAACTTCATGAGAGGTTGAGATTGAGAGGATCAAAGTTACAGGCCAACTCAAAGGAGAAAGTTCATGACATCCTATTTCACACACAAAAAAAAAAATCTGTGTGTGTTGGTGAATGCCTTTTGTCCCAGATATGGTAGAATCATAAAATTAGGGGAGATTTAGGCAAGTCTGTGTAAAAAGGGAACCCCTCATTTTTAAAATAACTAGAGCAAAAAGTGCTGGATGCATGGTCCAAGCAGTAGAGAGTTAGCAATGTATTATTTTGGGCATTTCTGGCTCTTAGGGTTTCTGGTAAGAGATCAGATGCAATTCAAATGAGTTTGCCTCTGTAATCAAATTGGTGTTCCTTCCTTAGAGCTTGAAAGATTCTTTCTTTCTCCTGTAGTCTTGGCATCTTAACTATAATATTAGACATAAAGGTTCTTTTCTGGTCCAGTTTATTTGGTGTTCTAAGCACCCATAGTTAACTATCACATCATTATTTAGAAATGTACTCATTCCAAATCTATGGAAATTTTGCTGCTATAATCTTATAGGATAGTTTTCCTAAGTAGTTGGTTTGTGTTTCAGCTCCTCTTTCTGGCCCCTGAATTCTTACTTTTGCATCATGTCTCATAGCTCTTGAAAGTAATTGCCTTTTTCTTCCTTCTTCTTTATTTCTGTCTGGATGCCCGTCTCTCAACCTTGTCTCCATAATATTCTTTCTTCTGTTTTTGTTTTTGTTTTTGTTTTTTTGTTTTGATTTGTTTTGTTTTTATTGGTCATGGGACTGAACTCTGGGCCTGGGCGCTGTCCCTCAGCTCTTCAGCTCAAGGCTAGTGCTCTACCACTTGAGCTTCCGGCTTTTTCTGTATTTGTGGTGCTAAGGAACAGAACCCAGGGCTTCATGCATGCAAGGCAAGCACTCTACTACTGAGCCACCTTCCCAGCCCCATCGTTCTTCTGTTTTGTTTTTATTTTTAATAAGTTTTTTATTGTGAAAATTCTGTACAGAGAGGTTACAGTTACATGAGCAAGGTAATGAGTACGTTTCTTATCAAGCATTGTTGCCTCCTCGTTTGTTTTCTCCCCTACCATCACTTCCTCCCACCTCCTCAACTACATTCCCTCCCTCCGACCCCCCACCCCCACCTAAATTGTAAAGTTCTTTTATCAACATAGCAGCTTGTATTGTACAACTCAGTTTTATCTGAAATATTTGGTAGAGCTTTTCACTATGCTTTTACTTGGTTTATTGCATTTTTCATTTATAACATATTTTTCTTGTTTCAAGATCTCTATTTCTTTGATGAATTTCTAATACATATTGTTAACTTTCTATCCTGGTCTTGAATTGACTTCCTTACTTTAATGTCTCTGTTATCTGAGTTCTCTTTGAGGTCACTCATCATTGTTTAAAACTAGGCTTTTGAATTCTTGCTCCAATATTTCAACCATTTCAATATCTTTGGATTCAATTATTGAGTTTCTGTGATCTTTTGGACCAGTCACATTGTCTTGCTTTTTTATATTTCTTAAGTTCTACACTGTGATTTGTGCATCCTTTGAGATGAATATCTTCTTCAGGTATTTATGGGGAACTTTGTTAGGAGGCAACCTTTTCTTGAGATATGATCATCATTACCACACAGAGGAAAGAAAGACGTCATTAACAACAAAACCAACTATTCAAAAATAAACAAAGTATTTAAATGTAATTTTAAAAAAGAGAAACGTCAACTATATCCCCAATAAGTCAAACACTGGTGACTCAGGCCTGTAATCCTAGCTACTCAGAAACTGAGATCTTAGGATCAAGGTTCAATACCAGCCCAGGGAGACAAGTCTGAGCTCCATTAACCAGCACAAAGCTCGAAGTGGAGGTGTGCTTCAAGTGGCAGGAATTTAGCCTTTCTTTTCTAAAGATTAGAAAACAAAGCAATTAAAGCTACAGATATTAATGATTAATACAAAGAGGAATATGGGAAAAGAAAAATATGCAAGGTAGAGGCATAAGAAACTGAGTGCTCAGTGGTAGAGCGCTCGACTTGCATACATGACACCCTGGGTTCCATTCCTCAGCACCACATAAGCAGAAAAAGCCAGAAGTGGTGCTGTGGCTCAAGTGCTAGAGCCCTAGCCTTGACCTAAAGAGCTGAGGGACAGCACCCAGGCCCAGAGTTCAAGCCCCATGACCAACAAAAAAAAAAACCACACACACACACAAAGTAAGTATAGAGACAGTTAAAAAAATGAGTCAATATTTCTTCTTTGCCAAGAAAAAGAGGGTAGATTCCACCCCATCCCAGAGTTTGGAGATAAAAAAATCAAGGTCTTCTACTTTCTCTAGCTAAGAGGTTTGACTTTAAAACTTCTCCTATAATGATCCCCTTCCATGACACCAGTGAGCAAGCTAGGAAGGATCTAGGAATGGGGGCTTTTCTCACATCTGCTTGCTGTATGGTACACAGGTCTACCATCTTAACGTTAGTTTTTGCAGAGCAACAGCTTATGCACCTGTAGGACCTTCCAAGGCCTTTTTCTTTTTTGCTTGCAGGGCCACTATGGGGGATTCTCTCTACACCCTATCATTTTGCACTGTTTCTTTTGTACATCTGAAGTTCACTATTTCTTGTTTTCAATTGATCTCTATCTTCTGTTTACTGTTGCTTTTCCACTCCTTCCTTTCCTTTCCACTCTACCACTTCTTCCTATAATTGTTCAGCTGATGTTTGTTTCCCTTTCAAAGAGGCTTAGGAACATGCTGGGTATCTTCTATTTTACCATCTTCCCTCTCTCAGAGATTTTTCTATTAAATGGGACATAATAGCTAGGACTGCTCCACATAGCCATAAGGCTGCCCGTGTGCCCCAGCTCTGGAACAGGTGGCACTGACAATGTGACAGGCCATAGTAAATTTCCATGCATGGTACAGCTTTCTACTTCTTACTGTGTAATCTGTCGTAAGGTTTGTAAGCTCGTTTCCTCAGTTCTTTCTGTTTGCAGCCCTTTAGCTTAATCATCAACATGCACTTGTCAAATATACACTTATGACTCAGTTCCTTTAACTGGATTGATCATAAAGATGCAAACATGTGTTTTCTCTTTTTTGAGGTTTTCCCTTTATTTTACTCTTCTCTTTTTGTGTGTGTTGTAGGTCCTGGGAACCCGGATCCCCGACACTGTCCCTAAGCTATTTTACTCAGGGCTAGGACTCTATCACTTGAGTCACACTCCATTTCCAACCTTTTGGTGGTTAATTGGAAATAGAGGATCAAGGCCCTGCCCCGGCTGGCTTTGAACTCCAGTCCTTAGATCTCAGCCTCTTTTTTTTTTTTTTTTTGTCCATGGTGGGGCTTGAACTCGGGATGTAGGCACTGTCCCTGAGCTCTTTTGTTCAAGTCTAGTGCTCTACCACTTTGAACCACAGCACCACTTCCAGTTTTTAAGTGGTTAATTAGAGATAAGAATCTCACAGGGACTTTTCTGCCCAGGGCTGGCAATCCTAATATCTCAGCCTTCTGAAAATCTAGGGTTACAGGCATGGGCCAACATCAACCAGCTACTCTTCTATCTTTATTCAGTAAATAAGTAATTCTACATTTATACATGTATACATTTAACTTATATTGGCCTTTTGAATTTCTGATTATATATGTACTTAAACTTGGTTTAGTTAAATGTTGAACTCATTTTTGTTTACATTTTCTTAAACTTTGTAACTGATTGAACCAATAACAATTGGTCCAACAATCTGGTTTTCAAAAATGTATCGCTCTCTTGCTAGTTCTCAATACCCTCACAAGGATGAAAAAAGACCAATGCTCTATAGCAGATGTTAAGGAAAGCCAGACAAATGCCTTTATAACAGCAATACTTCAGAAAAAGAGTAAATAGGCCTTGTTATTAGTAGTTATTATGAAGTCTTACATGTTTCTCAAATTATTATTTTGGTCTTTTTTACTGTGTATTTGAGTTTTGAGAAATCTTCTCTAATTTTTGATTCTGCTCCCTCTACTGGATCTTGGTTAAATTGAAAGGCAAAAACAGTGTTCTGAACTTGAATAGTAGTGACTCCAGAACTAATCATCCAGTCCCTGGTTGAGATAATGACAAATATTAAGCTAGGAAATTATTCCCATAGACTAATTTCAAAGTACAATTATGATAGGGAGAAAGAGTCTTTTTTCCCTCTCGAATATCTAATGCAAGACAATATTCATGGGATTCTTTTAGTTTAAAGGAAAAGAATGTTTAAATTACGCTTTGGGGTAGGTAAATACAATTCAGAATTCATCTTGCAGCATTTTATTCTCTTAACAAATTACATTCTTTTATTTACTACTTTGTTTTTAGTTTATAGTCCTTGAAAGCACTGCAGAAAGAAGCTCAGTAAGCATATTACGGGCACCTCACAGACATTCAAAATATTCTTTATAAATATTACATTTACATTTCCATATGACTGAGGTATGAACAGTAAAATATCTTCCATTTTATGGGGAAAACTATCCATTTAAGAAGAAGCTTATGTATCAATGCAATCACAAACAATTCAATAAGAAAACAATAAACAGAATTTGTGTCCTACTTGATTTAAAATGTAATTATATTTCTAAATCTATACTTAGTAGGAAACTAATTTTAAAATTAGACAGTGAGCCTTATTGTGCTCCATTTTTCTGTCACCTGCCCATTCATATATTTTGATTAAACAGATGGGCATGGTGGCAAGTGTAAAGGTATGTTTTAAACAACTAGTTAAAGAAACACAATGCCAATACAGTTTTCTCTAATGTTTTTGCCACATTATCCTCCTGGTGACACAAAAACGGTTATTCAAAATCACCTTCCCAGAAATGAGAAAGGAAAGGAATACTGCTAGAGAATGCAACATTCATGCAACCAGTCACTCACTCAACCAGAGTATTTATTGAGTGTCAGCCTTGTGCCAGATGCTATGCTAAAAGCTGGTGATTTAGAACACCCACACCCTCATGACATTTAAGAAGGGAAGACAGGAAGTAAAGACTTGGTCACAACTATTCAAATGGAAAAAGGGTTTAAAGGCAGAGAGAGGCAAGAAACAGAACACAGAACAATGAAAAAGGACTGTTTTTACACTAGCGGTCAGGAGAGCTTATGGGTAAAAGTGGTATTTCAGAATAAAGAAGGACCAACTATTGGAAGGCAGGATGGGTACACATGAGTGTTGTGGACAAAGGTAAATGCATAGAAAATATCTGTGAAAAGAGATAGCATGTAGGAAAAGGTAGGGTGTAGGAGCTACAGGGTGGTTGGCATAAGCAAAGTGGAGAGAGTAAAGGGACAGAGACTCAGGATAAAGATGGAAAGTTAGGCAGGCATTTGGTTGTCATCTAAGAGCAAATGAGCATCCACTGGAGGATTTTAAGTAGTGCCAGGGAATTACCTAGGTCTGTCTTGGGAAGAAATTCTGCTGCTGTGTGGGGAATTCTATGGAGGGGGACAGAAATTAAAGTAGGAAGTAGATAAACTGGAAATCAATGAGGAATGAATGGATTTAAGCTGGTTGATTACTGGAAGGTGACGGCCTTAAGCCAGCCACTTGACCTGCAGTATCTAGTGCAGATGTACCACACTCAGGCTTCAATTTTTAGTCTGGATAATTCCAGCAAGTCCCAGACACAGGAAGTCTCTGAATCCTTTCCCTTGTGAGAAAAATTTACAGAAACATACTTCTTGAATCAACTTCAATTCAGTATTCACTAAGAGAATAAAGTCCATTTTTACTGTAATATAGGTACAGAAAAGTTTAGAGAAAGATAAACCTAATCGAGTGAATTAGAATTTGACCAACAGCTGGGATCTTGTCCAGCAGCAGACACTTTGTTGTGAGACATTAGTATATACAAGCGATGCAATTTGTAAAAGCATTCACAGGTTCCATTATACTAAGACCAAAATAGATAATACTTATAATGAGCTGGGTCAAATTTAAGAAAATTTTACATGAAGTACCTCAATTCTCTCTCACAGCATTTTTTATGAGTAGATACTGTCATTATCTCCATTTCACAGTTGATTATAGATGGCAGAACTTTATTAACTTGCCATTTTACTCAGCTCAGCAGTAGCAAAACCACATGCTAATGCAGACTAGCTCTAGGACATGTGCTTTTGGCTAGGTTACCTAACTCTTCAGAGAGTTTGAAACCCAGGAGGAATATTAGAGGAGGAAAGAATTAGTATCCATTTATAGTTCAACTTACAGCAAGCATGTTTTATCTCTAAATTGAAGGTCATCAAATAAGATTTAAGTAGTCTGTTGACCCCTTTGCAAAAAAAAAAAAAAAAAAGGTAACTTGAAAGGCAGGAGACATATCCAAACTCATGAGAGAAATGCCATTTATTTATTTTTATTATCTTCAAATCATTATACATATACATTATACATGCAGTATACATATACATTATTCAAGATGGCAATTTATGAATACAATGTATCTTGATCAGTGTCACCTTTTTTGTCATTGTTCCTCCTACCCCATATATCACAACCTTAACTATTCCTTCTAGTTTTCTAATCCAATTTAGGAAAATACAGTTTAAAGCCACAATGGCATGCCATTGTAGACCTGCCTAAATGATTAAAAATTGTTAAAGATAAATGATACTAATTTTGTTGACAATAAATGCGAACAATAGATGTGAAATATTTGTTTTTCTTAATCTACCTGGTGAGAGTACAAATCAATGTAATTTCTTTCTTTCTTTCTTTCCAATACTAGAGAATAAATTCAGGGTCCTGTACACTTAATTTGCTTTTTCCTTCAATGTTGGTACTCTAGCACTTAAACCATACTGCCACTCTGGCATTTTGGTTGTTCCTTAGAGATAGACGTTTCATGAACTTTTCTATCCAGACTGGCTTCAAACCAAGATCCTCAGAGCTCAGCCTCTTGAGTAATTAGGTTTACAGGTATGACCCAGCTAATATAACCACTTTAGAAAACTATTTGGCAATGTCTATCAAAATTGAGCATATGCATACAACGAGACCTAGCAATTCCTTCCCTTTAAACATGCTCGACTAAAATGCACACCGACGTGTTATAGAAGATACACTTAAGGATGATCTTAACAGTACTATTTACAGTAGCACAAACTAAAAACAACTGAACTGTCCTTCAACGGTTGAGCAGACAGATATATTGAGTCCTCATCACAAAATGGAATGATGTGTTGCACTGAGAATGAATAAACTATTGCTATGTGTGACACATGAATAAATGTGTGACACATTATATATATAATGAGAAAAGAACTCCCATACCTACCACACACACACACACACAATTCCATTTATAGAAGGATCAAAAACAAGTCTGGTGGACCTGTCTAGCAAGCAATAAAGCCCTGAGATCAAACCCCATTACTGAGAACACACACACACACACACACACACACACACACACACACACACACACACACACAACGAAAACAAGGAAATCTAATATAAAATCTTCAGTCACGAACCTGGTTGCTGTTGGTGGGAAGTAGTGAATGGAAGGGAACAAGAAGGACTCTGAAAGAAGCTTACAGTTGTTCTAGTTTAAGCATCATGTTCATACTGAAAAGGCCTCAGGCTGGACATAGCATTTGTATATTTTAAAGGCTATATTGTTTTGGAGTTTGAAACAATAACATAAGAAAATATACAGAAATTTCTTTACTGTTACTCATATATCATAAAACGCTGCTCAAGTTTACACTTTTCTTTTGTAAATCACAAGAAAGCTTTTCTCTAGAAGCCTATTTGAAAAGTGATCAATTAAAAAGTGCTGGAATCATTCCAGCCTGGATTCAGTTAACAAAGGCATCTGACAGAGAGCGATGCTACTGAATCTCTCCAGACAAATTCAAAATCATAGTACACAGAAGAGATGGGAATTGCTCTGAGCTACAAAAGGGGACAATATTCATCTTTGGCTAAAGCAGAATATAGAGTCCCAGCATTTAATGTTTCTTAATTTGTTTAATAGTAACACCATGAGAAAGGGCCTCTTGTTCACTGATTCCTGTGGATTATCAGATGGTTGGCTAAGGTACTTATTACAGTCATCCTTCTCAAAACACATCCATAAAAATTATTTTTAAAAGTAATGTCACAAAAGAGAGGAAGAAAAGGAAGAGAAGGAACAGAGGAGGATAAAAGAGCATGAAGAAGAGAAATGCAGCAATACATCTTTGTGCTTAGGCCTGGGGACTGGAAAGAACCTTTCAATCAATGAGAATCTTTAAGGAATCTCTAAGGAAAAACAATAGGATCAATAGAAAGTGGAACCTCATTGTGCACAAGGAATCATTGTGGAAGGTGGACACAAAGAGATTTTTCTCCCTATGAATTTATTTGGGGACTTTTCTAGTTTTCCCAGAAGCATGATTTTTTTAATGACTTGGGCAAGATCATCTCTGCACAGAAGAGGGCTCACTTCGATATGAGTAAATTCTGTATTGCAAGACTCCACTAAGAATTGAACTTCTCTGATGGGAAAAAGTGGCCACTAACCATGAGGAATGAAAATATGTCATGGGAGACAGATACACATACACATGCCCACACTATTTCTATGTGATGGTATTAAGTGTGTGGGTGATACGAAAAAAGGGTGAGCAAATCATCTACACTAACATTAGGGTTTGGAAAGGGCATCTAGCGTGAGATGACAGCTGGCTTGAATCTTGAAAGGTGAATATGAATCAGGTTGGTAAAGAGGTAGTATGCCCCATGATAGAGCTTGTATGCAATGTTATGCAATGTAAGAAATATAGGCCTCATTCAGAAGGCTGGAGAGCCATTAGTTTTTCTTTGTTTTTTGTTTGTTTGTTTGTTTGTTTTTGTCGGTCCTGGGGCTTGAACTCTGGGCCTGGACACTATCCCTCAGCTCTTCAGCTCAAGGCGAGCACTCTACCACTTGAGCTACATTGCCACTTCTGGTTTTTTGCTGGTTTATTGGAGATAAGAGTCACCTCGGTCTTTCCTGCCCCTGCTAGCTTTGAACCACGATCCTCAGATCTCAGTGTCTTGAGTAGCTAGGATTACAGGCGTGAGCCACCAGCGCCCAGCTAGCCACTAGGTTTTAAGTAGAGTGGTGATTTGGCTAATTCTGTGTTGTCATCTTTTTTAATATCTCTCTAGCTGTCATTGGGAGGGAGTTAGGCTAGAGAGACAAGACTGGTATCGGTAAGCCACACAGTTTTTGGGGGAGTGTCATTTCAGATTATTGGTTTGGAGATAATGAGGACCAGCATAACCAAGTAGTAAGGAGAAAAGAGATAGGTTAGGTAGATGAAAGAAACGAAGATGAATTTGAAGAAACAATCACTTTTATGGAATACCTTAATTCCAATTGCCATAACAATTTAGCATAGATTAGGTGGCTTCAACAAGAAATATTTGTTTCTCTCAGATCTAGAGGCTTCAGAGTCCAAGATCAAGGTCCAAATCTAATGAATCTGTTTCCTCAGTTTTCAGGTGGTCATCTTATTGTATTGTCACATGCAAGCAACAGAGATCTCCCATGTCTTAGTTGTTCTATATTTGTTTTAATGTGGAACTTTGGAGGTTACATATTTGTTTGTGAGATTTTTGTCTTTTTTTTTTTTTGGTGGGTGATGGGTCTTGAACTCAGGACCTGGGCACTATCCCTGAGCTTTTTCGCTCAAGGCTAGCATTCTATCACTTGGAGCTACAGTGCCACTTCTGGTTTTTTTGGTGGTTAACTGGAGATAAAAGTCTCACAGACTTTCCTGCTGTGGCTAGCTTTGAGCCTCGATCCTCAGAACTCAGCCTCCTGAGTACCTAGGATTATAGGTATGAGCCACCGGCACCTGGCTTGTTTGTCTTTCAAAAGACAAATCTTTTAAAAGATTACAAGTATGTTCCACCTTTCCTGACTTCTTTGTCTGTTCTTACAAGGATACTATGCCATCACTGAGTGTTGCACCTTCCTACTCTAATTACATCCCAAATTCCACATCTCCAAACACTACCCTTTGGGGATTAGGAATTTAAAAATCTGAATTTGAGAGAAACACAAACATTTAATTCATAGCATGGAATAATGAGCTGTAGCAAACGAAAGGGTACAGGACCCCTGGGAAAGGCTGAGTGAGGAGGCACGTTTGGGTAGAGTAAGCAAGAAACAAAGGAGAATTCAAATGTTGGCTGATTTCATCTTCAGTGCTTTGAAGTGATTTCCATGAAGTAAGGTGGGAGGGTCCCCTGGGCACGATGGAAGTGGTTGTTAATTAAGGGGTTCAGGGCAACTAGTAAAGGTTGGCAACAGTTCCCATAGGAGTAAATTGAGCAATTACAAATAATAGGATTGTGCAATAGTGTTAGGAAAACTACAAAGGCCATGAATTTATAGTCACTAATCTGTAGATTTGTGATTTTTTTTTCCTTTCCTAGTAGCACCCAGTATCCTGGCCTCACACAGTCA
This sequence comes from Dipodomys merriami, assembly GCF_024711535.1. Lineage (NCBI taxonomy): Eukaryota > Metazoa > Chordata > Mammalia > Rodentia > Heteromyidae > Dipodomys > Dipodomys merriami. The sequence continues at coordinate 31,177,129 of NW_027202271.1, forward strand.
TAGAGAGAACAATTTATGGTGTTTTTCCAAAGCTGGAATTTTGCCAAAGGACTGAAATGGAAGATGAGATCTCAGAAGTCCAGAGTGTTGGGGAGACAGTGATCTCGGTGACCAGTGCAACACTGAGCAAAACTATGAGGCGGGAATGAGGCTTTGATAGTGCAAGTATCAAAGTCTGGCCGCTGAAATAGAGAGCAGCTACGACGGAAAGATAGGAGTTTAAGTCACACACACAAGGGTCTTGTTGAACCAGACCTTCCGTAGTGTGGAGCAGGTCATGGTGAAGTTTCCATTTGAGAATGGAAAGGATAATGTGTTCTAGAGAAAGAGAATTACACGCACAAAGACAAAGGGAATTAGCAAGAAGATCCATAGAGCCAGAAGACATGTTCCCTCGAGGAAAATGGCATGAGATCAAGATGGAAATAGACACATGGAGCCCGGTTCTGAAGAGCTGTAGGTGCTGGGCAGCACTTCGTCAGAGGCTGTGAGCCATACTCTCTAACACTGAACATGCTGAACATGCCGGTAACATCTTACAGAGTGAGCGGTCCTTCAGTTCTTAGCATCACAGATAAAGTTGTTTGGTAAAGAAACCAAATTATTAGCACAGAGATCAACTGGATAAAAACAGTTGGTGTGTCCACTTCAACAACAGGAGAAATTCAGCTTGAAGAGAAGCTCTTGTTCATTCAATAAATACGTGCTGTTTGAATGAATAATACGTAAGTGAATAAAAGTGATGGAAGAGTAAACTTTACCAAAAAAAAAAAAACCAGAAAAATAAATAAATAAAACTCTCCAGGTGCCCATGGCCCATGCCTAATAATCCTAGCTACTCAGGAGGCTGAGATCTAAGAGTTGCAATTCAAAGCCAGCCCACACCGGAAAAGTCAATGAGACTTTTACCAACAATTAACCACCAAAGAGCCAGAAGCAGAAGGGTGCCGCAAATAGCGCAAATAGTAGAGCTCAAGCCTTTAGCACAAAAAACTAAAGGACAGTGCCCAGGCCCTGAGTTTAAGCTCCAGTACCAGCACAAGCAAGACAAAAACAAACAAACAACCCCCCCCCCCCCGCACCGCAGTCTGAAATTCAGTTCTGAATCTTTAGGTTGGAGCAACAAGTCATTTCTTCCAAGAACCTGAACCTATAGCTGACTGAGTGAAGCCAGAGTTGGTCTTGGTGGATATCTGCTCAGTTTTCATTCTTTTGCCTTCTGAGATACAAGCAGCCAACACTAGGGATGCTGTTCGGATCTGTGAGAGACAGTAAAGAAATAGAGAAATCAAAACAGAATAAAATCAAATTACACGGAGTTTCACTTAAAACAAAAATTGATTGAGTTCTGCCCAAAGTGGCTTGTTGTTTCCTGTGCCAGGAACTACTGTGTAGGCCCAGCAGGAAGGGTGCTTCGAAGGCAGATCACCTTACACCCTCGTTTTATGGTTCATTTCACTTATTTAATGCAATCTGAGAACCTGCAAAAGGAGCATGTTAGAGGGAGGGAATAGGTTTTTTGTCTGGTTTTGTGTTGTTTTGTTTTAAGTCTCTTTGAATCAAAACATTTGTTTTACAAGGTGCTTAAAAAAATCCCAGAGAAACTAGACTTCTTGAGTTGCACGGTGTAGACGTGTCTCTGTCACACAATGGAAGGCAAGACACAAAGTTGAGTTATGTCTGCTTCCTTTGCTGTCCCCTACACATCATCCTAAACCTGAAGAATTACAGCCATGCCTGTGAATGGTTTAAATCATGCTGACTGCCATGAGAGTTCCTCTTAGGGTCTCTACTTCAGTAGAGGGTGCATGGGGTTGGCAGGGGAGGAAGGGGTGATGGGAATCGTGATTCATATATCAAGCAGAGGAATGAATGCACTTTGCTGTGTGACTTGGAAATGTGTGAATTGAACAGCTGTATCTCCTTGTGGTGGCATACGCCCCTCCTCACATGCTCTCTGTCTTCCCCTCCAGAGACCTCAGTATGAACAACATCACTCAGCTGCTCCTGAATCCCCTGCACAGCCTCCGCTTCCTTGAGGAGTTGTGAGTATCCATCCCTGAAGTTTTGATGTGTCCGGTCAACGCTGGACACATTCTTCTGTTTGTCTCCCATACATGCTGTGGGAACGAGATAAAACAAGACAGGAAAGCTGTCAGCACCAGCAACTTTGGCACATGAGGAAACACTTAGTTGGAAAAGGCCCCAGGAGGAGGGGGGCTGGGGTGGGGTGGAGGGATTGCTTATGATTCTGGAAATGAACTTATAAAAGAGTTTATCATGAGACTACAACTGTCTAAGGTGAGATTGAGCCAAACAAATTAAAATTTTAAAACAAAGGCTATTTTTAAAAAACTGGAGCACACTTTGGAAATAGTTTAGCAGCAGGATATTAAATGTTTGAATACTAGTTCATGTTTATTAAAATAGCAAGTAAAACTATAATCAAAACCAAAACCTGATGTTTGGCTCAACTTGTGACTTCAGAGAAATCGAGTTCACATAGCACCGAAACTTCTTATTAAATTTACTATCTCTCTGCTTGTAAGTTGAGTTTCCTTCCCAACTTTTAACAGAAAGACATGAGAATCTATAAATGGGCTTTCCTAAATTTTCTATTAAAAAAATAAAAATGAAAAAGGAAGAAGTTCAGATTGGTTAATGATATGCAGAGGAAGCTTGATTAAGTCTGGGAATCACTTTCAAGAAGATGAAAAATAACTGTTTAAACACAAACTCTGTACTGAAGAATTCATTTGATCCTCTTAACCTTGTAGAGTGAAGAAAGTGATGTACAATTGTACCACTGCAGTCTTTGGGAAGGTCATTTGGCACCAACAGTTGAGTAAATCCTCCAACTGTTGATTAAAGGAATTGTTTAGGCAATGACCTCTTTTGAAAATAGTTACTTTGTAAATCTGAAAGACAGGCTCCAATCTGAGGAGCATTTAACTTGCGGATGCACCACAGAAACTATCATGGCAAATGGAACATTCCATTATAACAAGATTGAGCAGTTCTTCAACAGAATAATATTGTCAAATATTTGTCTCTCTCACTCTGTCTCTGTCTCTCTGTCTCTCTGTCTCTGTGTCTTTCCATACTAGTAATTGAAACTCAGGGTTTTCCACTTGCTAAACAAGTGCTCATCCACTTGAATTACACTCTCATGTTCCTTTTATGCTTTTTTCAATTTTATTTTTCAGGTAAAGGCTCAAGTATTACCCATTCAGCTTCAGACTACAATCCTCCTATCTCAGCCTTCTGACTAGCTGGAATTGGAAATGTTTAGCACCATGCCTGGTTTGTTTTTGAGATAGAATATCATAACTTTTGCAAGAGCTGGCCATGGACTGTGGTTTTTCCTGTCTCCAACTCCTGAGTAACTGAATAGTGTATTTCTTTTTGTAGACATTACATTTTTAATGATGTTTTTACTGCCAGGCACTGGTTGCACAGATCTATATAGTTCCAGCTACTCAGGAGGCTGAGATCTGAAGGTCACAGTTCAAAGCCAGCCAGAGTATACAAATCTGAGAGATTCTTATCTCCAATTAACCAGCAAAAGGCCAGAACTAGAGTCATGGCTCAAGTGGTAGAGCACTTAGCAATCAGCAAAAAAGCCAAGTGAAAACACAAGGCCCTGAGTTCAAGCCCAGTACTAGCACAAAATAAATGAACGTTAGTATTTTTACTACTGAAATGTTTGAAAATGACAAATTTGTTTTCAGTTGTGTAGGGAGGGATCTTTGAACACTAAATCAACATATTCTGGGCTTTTATCACTTAAGGAATGAATATTCACTCTAGGTTCTCTTTTTCTGTCTTCTCTTTTCTCTCGGGTCATTCCATGGCTAGGACTTAACCTTCATAACACTGAGTCTAGGTCAGTCTTAATCATGGCTGATATATAAGAAATAATAAATTTTTGATAAGTAAACTAATGAGAAGGTAAGCTATGTGAAATGAGCTTGGTTGCACTATTTGCATTAGTTAATATTTTTATGGTTATTCTAAGACAATATCAAACTTCAGAATATTTTCTTAATTCCTTCCTCTATACAGTAAGTATGTAAAAATGTCCTTATTTACCCTATAGTTCAAAGGGATACATCTCCTATCCTTTCCACTTTAATCTCCTTCTAATATTCCATGGCAAAATACTGCCCTCTCCCCCAACACAAAACTGAATTAGACCACAGACTATATCAATAAGTACTTCACTTCCACAAGGATGTGGTTTAATAGAATTTCTTTCTCTGTGACCCAACTCATTCAAAATTACTTGTTTTTCTTTATGAAGCAAGTATTCTTATGCTTTGCTTTAAAGCCAGTCTGTCAAAAGGTCTTAAAAAAAATACTAAAAAAGAAAAAGGTACAAATTAAGAGGGATTAAGATTGGGATGATCGAAGTTTCAGACCAGCCTGGGCAACAAAACTCATGAGACTGTACCATCACACAAAAAAGGCTAGATATGGTTATACACACCTGTCATCCCAGCTACTACAGTGTCAATAAATAGACAGTTCAAAGCCAAAGCCAACTTAGACAAAAAAAAAAAAAACAAGGTTCTATGTAGAAAATGATCAGAGCAAAAAGTCTAGTTGTCTCACGTAGCAGAATACTTGCATAGCAAACACAAAGCCCTGAGTTCAAATCCTAGTACTAAAAAAATTTTTAAAAGATGCAGGCAAGAGAATGAGGAGGAAGAACTATTGGATGAAAACACTATTTATTATCATCCTTTATGTCTCTAGAAATCCATCAAATATCTGCACTTTAGAACCACAGAATTTCAGAATTAGAGAGGGACCATTTAAAAAGTATTCTGTTTCTGCCTGGTTTGGAATTGCTTCAGCTGAGTTGGCTAACTTGCCAAATTTAAAATTCAAGATTGCTTTCCCAAATACAATTCTGTGTTGTATGTCAGTGATGTTTTGAAGATGCATCATTCATTTAATGGCAAAGGGGAAAGAATTCATCCCAAGCTTTGAAAAATTATAAACTCTATTTAGTTTGTTTGTTTCCAAAGCTAAATTTTGGATGCAGAATTGTTATTAAAAATACACTCCCAGTCAGGCACTGGTGGCTCACGCCTGTAATCCTAGCTACTCAGGAGCCTGAGATCTGAGGATCTCGGTTCAAAGCCAGCCCGGGCAGGAGAGACCGTGAGACTCCTATCTGCAATAAACCATCAGAAAACCGGAAGTGGCACTGTAGCTCAAGTGGTAGAGTGCTCGCCTTGAGCTGAAGAGCTGAGGGACAGCGCCCAGGCCCAGAGTTCAAGCCCCACGACCGACCAAAAAAAAAAAAAAATGCACTCCTAGCTGCGCACTGGTGGCTCACACTTGTAATCCTCTACTCAGGAGACTGAGATCTGAGGATATTCAAAGCCAGCCTGTGCAGGAAAGTCCATGAGATTCTTATCTTCAATAAACCACCAAAAAACCAGAAGTGGGGCTGTGGCTTAAAATGGTAGAGCACTAGCCTTGAGCAGAAGATCTTGGGGGCAGAACCCAGGCCCTGGGTTCAAACCCCACAACACACACACACACACACACACACACACACACACACACACACGGACACACACACACACACACACACACACACACACACACACACACACACACACACACACACACACACACACACACACACACCCTGATCCAGCACCTCAGGCTCACATCTATAATCCCAGCTACTCCGAAGAGTGAAACCTGGAATAAGTCCAAGTCACAGTTAAGATTCACAATTACTTTCAGAGGCCTCCCTAGCAAGTAAGAGAAGCAGAAAGTATGGAGTTGCACATGATTCACCTGTTATTTCCTCTTTTCCTGAAGTACCTAGTACAGGACTTGGTACAGTCAGACTGCTTTAAATGCTGAGTAAATTGGGTTGGGTAATGGCAGGCATATATCTATGCTTTCGTGCCTATATCTATGTGAAGTAATGAAAAAGACAAAGTAAGAAAGAAGGCCAAAAAAGATAGTGTAGCTATGGGGAAGAAATCAGATATTCAGACTATGAACCCACTAACATCATATGTTGCCAATGAGAATCTTGAGGTATACAATTTCCACACCTTGCTTTAAACCTTTGTTAATATTTCTACTTATAAAAATATATACTTAAGCAGCATACTTTCTCTAATATTTATTTGAACTACAAATGATCATGCACACAGCCAAAGATAGATGTCTAGGGTAGGTGTGTGTGTGTGTGTGTGTGTGTGTGTGTGTGTGTGTGTGCACGCAAGTGCAAATTCATGCACGTGCAGTATGTGAAATGACAAGGCACTCTTTGAAAATGTGAAATCTTTCATTCAACTTACTCAGCTCATCATTATGATTTATCTCTTAGCACATTAAATAAGAGACTGCAACTGATACTATTGGTTAGAATATTAATTTTAAAAAACCAATAAATACATCTTTAAAAATCACTATTAATGGGCTGAGAAGGTGGCTCAGTGGTAGAGCACTTGCCTTGCATGCATGAGGCGCTGGGTTCGATTCCCCAGCACCACATGAACAGAAAAATCCAGAAGAGGTGCTGTGGCTCAAGTGGTAGAGCACTAGCCTTGAGCTGAAGAGCTAAGGGACAGTGCCCAGGCCCAGAGTTCAGGCCCACAACCAGACCCAAGGGAAAAAAAAATCACTATTAATGAAGCCAAGTTACTATGCTTCCCCCTGGCTTTAATACCCAGTGTATTACTTCCCTAGTTTGCTTCCCTCAACTATGTTATAAACTGTGTAGACGGCCATGATTCACCCCTCATCTATCACTAAAGCTTAACCGAGGTTCCATAGTTCAAAATCTGATGAGAATCCATAAAGCCCTAGAGATATTTATGAAGTTAATGTTTAAAAAAAAGGAAAAAAAAACTTAAGTAAACTCTGAAAAAAAAAAAAGGAAAACATGTAACTCTGGATGAGCATTTGGAACAAATATTTAAGAAGAGTAAAAGCCATCACAGTAAATGATCTCCTTCTCTCCCTCTTAAATCTAGAATATTTACTCTCTTTGCACATGTTTTGGTATTTGGGTCTTGTTTGTTACTTGTTATTTACTTTTTTATGACTCTGCAAGATGGCCAAGTGTGTGTAGAACAATCTTTCTGCTGACCAAGTGCCTATAGACCCATCTTTCTGCTGGGGATGGTGTGCTAGCGCAAAGAGAATGAATGAGATACTTACAAAACAAAGAAAAATAGATCTGAATTTATGGTGAGTTGCATTATGGAAAGAAGAGGGCATATGCAGGCTCCAGGATTTCCTATCCTGGCTTTGCCATTTGCTGGTTGATCATCCAGGTCTTGGAAGACAATGAAAGAGCCATTTGGTCATTCTGAATGCTTCAAAAATCAAATGACATAATGTTGCAAGAACCTTGGTAGACTACAATTTACAGCTTGAGTTGTTTTAATAAAACAAAAACACCTTAAAGAAGATTCTCACCTCTTTATCTCCTATTTCATGAGCCAATTTTTGCAAAAATAAAAATTGTCTACAGCTCTGAACTCTACTGAATGTAGGTGATTGAGGATAGTAATTTTAACAACTTAAGCCACCATTTGCAATTGTCTCTGACTTTACTTCCCTCTACTTTATTGATTTCATCCCTCTAAGGACTTCATGTTCTTTGTGAATAAATAAAAGATCCTACGTTGGGCCTTTCTAAGTGTGGTTTGGACTTTCAGAGCTAAGAGCAGATGGTGCCTGTTGGTGGCATGGAGAAGTTACAGTAAACTGAAATTGCTATTCTGATTAAATCAAAGGTGGAATGAGTCATTTCCACTTTTAAAACGCTGTTAAATGTATTTATTTCTGAGGGGCATTTTGGAAATCTTTCCAGATTTCACTGCTATTGGAATCAAATACTTGATTTAGAAAAGAAACCCAAGAAGCTCTAGGAAATCTATTTTCAAGTTCCCATTGTTTCCTGGAACTATTTGCTCATATTATGGTTGGCCTTGAAGAATCTCTAGAACAGATAGTACATACCTATTATTATAGACAATATTTGTAACGAGAGGGATCACCAAACTTCCTGAAAGCCCGTTCCTTGCCATGTTACTGAAAATGCCCAGAGCTCTCTTCCTGTCTTTTCAGGTTTTACTTTTTTTCCCCTAAAGACTCGGTGAAATGGCAATGGGGAAACTGGAAAACTATAATGTACATACTGATTTGTGCTCGTAATGTGAAAACATCTTCATGCCACAAATAGTCTTCATGTCAGTTGGCTTTGGTCACAGTAAACTACACTCTCGTTTTCATAATTAATTATAAATGCTATCTCTTAGAAACTCGTTATTTCATGCCAGTGATTTTGGTTCTCTTTCAAATGATGAGCTATACAACTAGTTATAGACATTTAGCTATCTGACGTTGTAAGTGTGAATCTATTGACAAGGCACTATTTTGAAATGGTCCTACCTGTCTGCCTCCCTTTCTTTTCTCTATAGTATCCCTTTTACCACTTGATCTTGTTTGTTTCACAGTGCTGTAGTATTAGAAACATAGTATTAGAAATAGCTCCCTGAGTAGCTAGGATTATAGGTGGGAGCCACTAATTGCTACTTTTAAAGTTAGCTAGCTTTAGCTAACTTTATTTTGGGGCAATATCTTTCTAAATGAGAATATTTTGCCCTTTAGAAGGGAAAAAAACTTTGCATAAATTTCACATTTACATGATAGTTTAACTATAATGGTTTAGGTGAATTTCTTCTTCTTCTTCTTATCTCTAAGTAGTTGTACAAAGAGGTTTCAATTCATCAAGTCAGTTTATGAGCACAATGAATCTTGATAATGTCACCCTTTATATCATTCTCCCCATCCCTTCCAACCCCATTCATAGCCTTAATTTATATTCAGTTGAATTATAGCCTAGAAGAGTAAAGAGAAATTCAGAAATAGTAACAGAACTACTGAAATCAGTTTTAGAAATCAAAGAAGAAAAACTGTACCCAAAACTGGAAATGTGTCATCCAGGTCTCCAGTATGTAAATTTAAAAGAGGGAGAGGAACTACTCCGTCTTATGACAGCCCTCATCAAATTACTTTGTAGAGGTTAGAATGTAAGGCAGTAATTTCTAAGAACTAGCATGAATTTTTCAAGTAGTATGAAATGTCTTGCTTTTAAAGCACAGAATTACCAGGTTTGAATTTATTCTGCTCTGCTTGTTTAAGTAGCTCTGCTATGGCAAGACTAGACTGTTAAATGAAAGTGGGAATGTATCAGCTTTCCACTTTTTTTGGTGGGGGCGGGGAGCGGGGGGTTAGGGTCTGATCGTGGGGCCTGAACTCTGGGCCTGGGCACTGTCCCTCAGTTCTTCAGCTCAAGGCTAGCACTCTACCACTTGAGCCACAGCGCCACTTCCGGCTTTTTTTCTTTTTGCTTATGTGGTGCTGGGGAATTGAACCCAGGGCCTCATGCATGCAAGGCAAGCGCTCTACCACTGAGCCACCTTCCCAGCCCCCTCCACTTTTTATAAAACCTTTCTGAGCTTCTTATGAAAAATGTGGGCAATAGTAACCCTGACCTCCTTCCCTGACTTAAAATATGAGAAAAAGCTTTCTTAAATGTTAGTCGTGATATACTACAAGAAAGGAATCTTACAAGACACAAGAAGAAAAGGGAAAAGAGAGAATAAGAAGAGAATGCTGTTATCTCATGCCTGTAATATTCTCTAGTCAGGAGGCTGAGATCTGAGGATCAAAGTTCCAACCTAACCCAGACAGAAAAGAGAAATATGTAAATTGTCTACTGTGATTTCATAATTTTTTTCTCATTTTGTGGAAATTAACTCTAAACAGTTAAAACTAAACAATGCTGGTAAATGTGAGACATAGGTGGAGCGAAATTTTGGGGAATAAAAAGTTATTATATAAAAAGTTATATGCTTTTTAAATTAAATATTACCTTCCTGAAGAAATGGAGATAAAGAGACAGTCCCAGAAAATAATAATTTTTGAAACGTTTTTTTAAAACTTCAGCCAAATACTTATGTGCGTCTCTATGATTGGAATCTAGTAGTTCAGATCATCACCAGTAAGATTTGAGTACTGTGTACATAAATAGGGAGAACCACACTCAAATCTTTTTCCCTATAAAATCTTTTCTCCTGTAGTTTATATGTACTTAGGGTTTAAATTTACTAAAAGCACCTCACAAAGCAAAGAAATAAAAGAGAAATTACTTTCTTAAATGATTACATTTATCACCACCAAACCAGCTTAGAAAATAACTAAGAAAACCTGATAACTTTCCTTGCTTTGAGACATTGTCCTGAGCACACAGCCCATTCGTTCATTTCTGAATGTAGACTCATGGATTCTGAGAGTCCCCACCCAGAAAAGAAAAACAATACATGCAAAGCTAGTTGAGGAAAGAGTCATATGTATCTACTCTGACAAATAATGAAAAAGGTTTATTTTTCTCCTTTCCTTTTCAAACTCAGTATCTCAAAAGTCATCAAATGAGTTGAAAGCTGTATTCTGAAATCTTCCTTGTCACTGCTGAATCACACCTGCGAAGGAAAGCGACATTTGACTGAAATAATAGATACTAATCAGATTAGTCTGACCCGTGATGCTCAAACAGACCTGAGTCCACCTTAATTCAATCAACAATTTTGTTTCACACACAACTCATTTACTTCAGTATTGCATGTAGTCGTACTTTGGATAGCTAATCCAACACATCTGAGTTGTAAACATATAAAATGACACTTTTCATTTGTACTGCGTATATTCTACCCTGACCCTAGTGACCTATTAGTTTATGTGTTTCTTCTACACCAACTTCCACTTCTCACCATGCTCCATCTCTGATACACCGTCCTCCTATCTCTTATCTGAATAGTCTTCCATAGATTATTCTATAGTCTTCCATAGATTATTGTCTTCCATAGATTATTCTGCCTGTTAGCAAAGTCCCATCAGTAAGACCCTATTAAACACAGATCCAATCACATCACTCCTCAGTTCAAAGTCTTTCCTCGAGTTTCAGACACCTGCATGGCTTGAGCAGCCCTCTGTCCTCTTCCTTGCTCATTCTACTCTGGCCACTCTGGCCCCCAGCAACTTATAGAGCCTACCAGGCATGCTCCACCTTCAGGGATTTATTTGCTTTCAATCCTCTCTTCAACAATCCAGAGAGCTCAGACCTCTGTTGAAATACCCCCAGGTTTCCTTATACATCCTCTCTAAATTAACCACCCCCTTACAACTATTACCCCTGGCCTTAATTTGTTATTTTCTTCAGAGCATTTTTCATGTTTCATTTATCTTCTTATTGAATGACTATTTCCCCACATTTGAATCAAACGCTGTGAGGGGAGAAGGCTGTGTAAGCCAAGTATTCACTGCTGTGCCACTGTCATAGAAGTAATCTCAGCACAAAGCAGTCCTCAATAAGTTCTTGTTGGATATGAGAGGGTAGTATGAAAGAACAATAAAAGTGTATTTCTTCCCAGCGACCATTAGAACAGCAGAAGGCAAGGCTGTGCTAGTTCAGGTGTGCCCACTTCAAGCTAGCAGTAGAAAGATGAAAGGGAAAGAAAGCGAAGACAGTGAATACAGAAGATTGAAACAGCTTTGTAAACATGATTTCTTAATGCCAGCATCCAGGCAGGTGTGATACAGCCTTGCCAGCTAAATAATCCTTCAATCATCAACCTGTTTGCAGAAGATAACACCTGTGTTATCAGCCCAGACTGATTCAGTTATACAACCAAAACAGACTTCAGGACTGCTGGACTGTTGGGCTCCACAAAGCTATCCAGGGGCCCAGCATATATCCATCTTCTTTTATTGTTCTTCTTTCACCGTCCCCGGAATGGTCTCTTTTACGGAATCGTTGATGCTCTCATCATTGACACAAGACAGTGGAAGCAGAGGCATTTGGGGATAAGAAACTTCCTTTTAAGGAATGATGCAAAATCTTTATCTAGCCCTTAGATTACCATGTACCCATGTTTAAGTTCACAAAAGACTAGAAAATGAGACCTTCTCTGGGTGGCCATGTTCTCTGCTGAAATGCTGTATAGGGAAATCTATTCTACAACAAGGGATACTGGGTACATTGAGAGAGTTGGCAGTCTCTGCTTCTTGGGTGATTTATTTGAATGATCCAGGGACAACCCATTTTGTTTGACACTGTGTAAGACTCTAGAGTAGATAACTGAGACACCTTCTAGTCACTGTGACATAGCATAGGCACACAGTAAAACATTAGACAGACTATGAGACCCATAATGCAGCTTTTGCTGGATTATCTGGTTCAAAGTGCAAATATCAGGAGTCTCAGAAATGAAGTTGCTTTGAGACAGGGAAGGGAATAGAAGAAAAGCATTTCCTGCAGCAAAGGAATAGACAAGAGAAAGTCGACAGCAAGATGCAGGACCTGGTTTAGCTCCAGCCTAAAGGAAGATGTGGGAGAAGAGGCTGAGGACTTTTCATCTGGCCTGGAAATTAACAGCAGATTTTGTGATAGGATCAGAGTTGGATGTACAAAGACCATCAGTGAATACAGAGTGAGTAGGAGTAGCACAGACTGAATGTAGGGGGACCAGATGGATGGTCAGAGGGTTTCTTTTCTTTTACTTTTAATTATTTATTATCAACAAGTGGCCAGAGTTACAATTTAACATGTCCACTTATGTGCACAGTGCATCTTGAGCAGCATCAACTCTTCCAGTATTTTCCCCCCTTCCTCTTATCCCTTCCTCCACCATCAGGCCAAGTTTCCCACTTCCTTATATACATTGAATACTATGATTGTATTTGTGTACTGTTTCCTGTACCATCATCTTCCCTCGTTCCATGATCCCCCTCCCACCCACCTCCCACCCCCCACTTCCAAAACACATTTTGACTTCTTGATATTCATTGCATTAAACCATCTGCTACCTGGGCACCAGTGAGTGGCTCATGTCTGTAGTCCTAGCTACTCAGGAGGCTGAGATCTGAGGATCACGGTTCAAAGCCAGCCCAAGCAGGAAAGTTCCCATGACACTCTTATCTCCAATTAACCACCAGGAAACCAGAAAGTGGTGCTGTGGCTCCAGTGGTAGAGTGTTAGCCTTGAGCTGAAGATTTCAGGGACAATGCCCAGGCCCAGAGTTCAAGTCCCATGACTGACCAAAAAAACAGAAAAAACAAAAAACTCTAGTTGTTATTCAAAGTTATTTACACTACAAAGTTAGTTATTCAAAGGATTTACACCAAACACAAAGGAGTTTCACTTATGCTTTAGTCAACTTGATTGTATTTATATATATATATATATATATATATATATATATATATATATATATATATATATGCCATGTGTGTGTTTACATGGGACATTGTAGAGAGTTGTGTGTGTGTGTGTGTGTGTGTGTGTGTGTGTGTGTGTGTGTGTGTGTGTGTGTGTGCTTAAGCTCAGGGCCTGGCTGTCTCTTAGCTTTTTTTTTTTTTTTTTTTGCTAGTACTCCAGTCTAGCACTCTATCACTTGAGCCACAGCTGCACTGAGAGTTTTTTTTAATAAGACAGCTTTAGAGTAAAAAAAAAAATTCAAAACCTCTAAAATCACTTGGGTCAAATACTAAACTGAGTTACATATTATTGATACATGTTTATCGTTTATGTCTGGCATGGTTAGGGTGGTGACTCAAACTTTTCTATGTACAGGAAGAAAAGAAGTTTCTTCCCCTCAGCACATTTTCACAAGTGTATTTGGAAACAATGGTCATATAAAGCAACAATGTGGCCAAGGCATTCTCTTTTTGTACTCTTTTTCTTCTTAATTCTAGACTAAGCTCCTAGATTTATTTATTCTTTAAGAAAACATTTCTTGTAAGAAGAAGGCAGAAGGCTGGGCTGCATTTGAGGGATATTTTCCTTCTTTGGTTTTGATAAAATACTAAATATAAATTAAATATTTATATCTCTCCCTCACCCCAAGGAAGAAACATTTCTTTAAGCAACATTGGGAAAGATGAAGGAATACAGAATAAGGGCTAATTCTTCACACAAGACAATATAAGACCTGGAAGGATCAAAAAAGTTACTGTATCTTAATACTTCATGCAGTCAGTAAGAAAATGAAACATAACAATTTTTACAAACTTGAGAGCACAAAGCAAGTGGATACTGCAGGTGCACCACCAGTGGAGACTCTTGGAGACATCCAAGTCTGTGAGGCATTGAGTTTTGTCTAAAAAAGCAGGATGCTGTAAATTATGATATGTTATTTTAATTTAGTTTAGTTTGGATTGATCAAATAATGCTCTTAAATATAAATGTCATTCAGAAGTTCTATTCGTAGCATAACTTCAGTATTTCTTTACATATTCACTTATAAGCTGTTTTCAGTAGTAGGGACTAGCAATGAGACATATTTAAAGTTGTATGAATAGTTTATTCCAGTCAAATCAGTGGACCTCAGTGAATAAATTATCTCTCCTTTGGAGAGAATTTAAGCCTGGAACTGGTGGCTCACACCTGTAATCTTAGCTACTCAGGAGGCTGAGATCTAAAGATGCAGTTCAAAGTCAACCCAGTCAAGAAAGTCTGTGAAGCTCTTATCTCAAAGTAATCATCAAAAACTCAGAAGTTGAACTGTGGTAGAGCACCAGCCTTGAGAAATAAAGCTAAGTAACAGTGCCCAGGCTCTGAGTTTAAGCTCCATTCCTAGCATACACACACAAAGTAGACATTTAAGGCCATTAGGCCTTTCAGGAAAAGCACTGGTCAAATGGATCAACTACTCCACCCTTAACCCAAATCTCCATCCACAGAAGACAATGATGTCTGGATCTTCACTGGTACCCACTGTCCTAGAATGAGATCCACTCCTTTAAAGATTTTGTGTTGTTCTGAGTCACATTGTTCTTTGTTTTCCTGTTATGGGACCATCAGACATATCAAGTTATGGCTTGAATATAGCTGTTGAATAAGTATAGAACCAGATGTTTGATACACATACCTTATTGAGCTTTTTCAATATTTTCTCACCTCAATTGTTTTTTACTTAGAAAAATAATATTAAGATGTTATAACACTTTAAAATGTTATCAGTAAGTAGTGTCAAAACTTTCCATTAGAGGGTGGGAAGATGGCTCAGTGGTAGAGTGCTTGCCTTGCATGCATGAGGCCCTGGGTTCCATTCCTCAGCACCACATAAGCAGAAAAAGCCGGAAGTGGCACTGTAGTTCAAGTGGTAGAGCGCAAGCCTTGAGTTGAAGGCCCAAAGTTCAGGCCCCACAACCAACCAAAAAAACAAACTTCCATTTAATAATCCATGTCACCATCTACCATTCTAAACTGTTTCTATTTTTAAGCCATTGTTCAAGTAAAGCAGGTAAAGCTACTCAATAAGAAAATGAGTATTGTGTAGTGGAACTGCAACCAAAATAGGATTATTTTACCCATGCTTGTAAAGAATAGTTGTAAAAATTATGTGAGTCACATTCTGGCATTATAATTTTGTGCAAATTATGATGTAATATTAGTGTTTGTTAAAATGTTAAAGACAGATAGAGATATATGTATACATAAATACTACTATAAGCTATTAAATAATATTAAATAAAATATAACTATTTTATAAACCAGATAAATTGAATATTTCTGCTTAGGCAATATGCCAAAATTTCTATTAAAAAATAGACACCAAGCCTATAATCCTAGCTACTCAGGAGGCTGAGATCTGAGGAGCGGTTCAAAGCCAGCTTGGGCAGGAAAGTCTGGGAGACTCTTATCTCTTATTAACTACCGTAAAACCAGAAATGGAACTGTGGCTTAAAGTGATGAAGTGCTAGCCTTGAATAAAAGAGCTAAGGGACAGTGCCCAGGCATTGAGTCTAGCCCCACAACTGACCAAAAACAAAATATATATAGAGAGAGAAAGTTTCTGTAATATGTAAGAAAATAAGATTATTGCTTTCAGTTCATTTTATATTGTATTTGTTAACATTGTAATGACTGAGTTTCTCTCTCTCTCCCTTTCTCTCTCTCTCCCTCCTTTTCTCTTTCTCTCTCTCTCTTTCTCTTTTAAAACCCACAGACGTCTTGCTGGAAATGCTTTAACATACATTCCCAAGGGAGCATTCGCTGGCCTTTACAGTCTTAAAGTTCTGTAAGTAAACTGGATATTAATTGGGTGTATTTCTGATTTTAATGTCAGTTATCTTCTAATTAACTTGTAAATATTGAGGCCCTTTAATAAACTATTAAATCCTTGAGATAATTCATTTAAATAAGAGTCTACCTGCTGATACTGTTGGACGATTTACAACTGGCAAGATTAATATATGAAAAAAATCATCTTCCCTTTTTTTTTAACTTTAAGATCTAAAGTAGACCACCTCTAAATAACCACCTTACAAACCAGAACTTTTGAAAAAATGTTTCTGTTTCATTTCATGTTATAAAGTTGAGAGCATGTTGTGAATAATTTTGATCGCTGAGTATATAAATCACTGTAATGAAGACATTGTAAGACCACAGCATCAAATCAGTTTTGAAGTTTGTTTCCTTCTGATGCAATGCTAAGTAACTCTTAATACAGAGCTTGTGTTCTACTTAAGGATAGATATGGAGTAGCCTAGGGCTCTGTAAGTTGTTCAATTAAGAACTAAATGTTAATGCGCATTTCACTGGCCTGAGAGATCATATCTTTTTACTAAAAGAAGCAGGAGGCTGAGACCAGAGGATCATGGTTCAAAGCCAGGCTGGGCATGAAAGTCTGTGAGACTCTTATCTCCCATTAACCACCAGAAAACTGGAAGTGGAGCTGTGGCTCAAAGTGATAGAATGCTAGCCTTGAGCAAAAGAACTCAAGGACAGCACCTAGGTCCTGAATCAAGCCCCACAACTAACAAAAGAAGAAAGTACAATAAATAAAATAAAAGGCAAGTTTAGAGAAAAACATCTAAAGAGATTTTTTTCCTACGTCAAGTTATATATCACTCTGTAATCTGGATGTTTATAAAATAAATGTACTATGATCAGTAATTTAAATTCACTTAACAAAATGTATCCTTGAGGAAACTTCATGTTTATTATGTTCAGGTTATATAGCTGTCATCACTTTATTTGAAATATGAAAATATAAATGCATATAAATTATATAACAGGAGCACATATGAACTACATTAGAACTAATTACACATAAATATAATTTAAATCACTGAATTCTTATATTTGAGTCAGTTCATGTTTTATATGTTTTCCTTATTAAAATTTTTTCTGGTTATAACATTGTTTATTTCTAATTGCTCCATATTTCTATTGAATATTTCCCATAATACTAAAGGTATATGAAATTAAATATAACATCTGTTTTTGTCACTGATACATCCCCAGCTCCAGAACAGTACCTGTCTCATAGCATGCACTCAATAAATATTTGTGAAATTAAGGGTTCAAACCCATGACACAGAAAAAACAATGGAGCTTTAGATTTGTCAACATTCTCTTAATTATATCTAATATTGAACCAATGTTTCGTGTTTATGGAATATCTACTATTTGCTAAATAAAAATGTGTGCTTTCATATCTTGATGTGTTTCTACCTGAAAGCGTGTTTACTTACCCATAATACTCTATACAAATTTTGCTGCTTCCCATGGTGCATGTTGCTTGGACACTCTAAAAAGAATTGGCTTAATCTAATTGAGAAATGAAAATCATAGGCACTATGGTGATTTGGATATGAACTAGAAGCTTGGTCCTAGTATGGTAATGGTGAAGTGGTGGGACTTTTTAAAAGGTACGGCTTAGTGGAAGATTGCTGTGGCATTGGAAGTGTCTTCTCAGACAGGATTAATGTAGTTTTCATCAGGACCCTGGTTAGTTCCTAAGGCTCCCGAGTCTAAGAGAAAGAGAAAAGTCATATTTCCTGACTCTTTCTTGCTTCCTGTCGTACCATATGATTGCTCTTGCACCTCCCCCTGCCATTGTGATGTCATCCTTCCTGAAACCTTCATCAGAAACTGAACAGAACGCTCCCGCCAATCTTGAATTATCAGCCTCCACAATTACAAGCTAAAGAAAACCTCTTTCCTATTAAAAAAGAATATCTAGCCTCAGATATTTTGCTATAACAAACAGCAAGAAAGCAGTCTAAGACAATAAGATATTCCTCAAACTTCACCACTTCCACCAGCATTAGGCCATCAATTATCACTCTATGCAACAAATGGTTTCCATTACCTCTGCTTCACTCTATTTGTTCTCATTTAGTCCTGTTTGGGGAATTTAAAAAAAAAGGAAACAAAAATCATACAATTTGAGATACATGAGAATATTGTATGAAATAGTGAGCATCTTGAGCATTTTAAGAAATTAAGTTAAAATATGAAGTCATCTTTTATCTCTTAAGAAAGTGTTTTTTATTCCTTTCTTGCCCACATGGAAATGATTTTTAAGTCCCTGCTAGATATACAGACATAAAGAATATATCTATATCTTCTGCTTTTATTCCATGGAGTCAGAGTAAGGACTATTTACAAAAGAAATCAGCAGCTATGGGAATGCTTTCCATTTTAACTGCACTCTATGGTGCTATAAACCCTTTGATTGTTTTGTCTCCAGCTGAAATGTCTTAAACAAAAACAGAGTTTTCTAATTAATTCACTGGAGACTTATAAGGACATGCTAGAGATAATTTGCTCTTGTTTTGTCATTTAAAAATATTTAAACGAGATTTTTAGATAGGGAGTGATTGGGTCTTAATTGTTTTTTTTTGGGGGGGGGAGGTTGGTTGTGGGCCTGAACTCTGGGCCTGGGTGCTGTCCCTAAGCTCTTCAGCTCAAGGCTAGCACTCTACCACTTGAGCCACAGAGCCACTTCTGTCTTTTTCTATTAATGTGATGCTGAGGAATCGAACCCAGGACCATGAATGCAAGGCAAGCACTCTATCACTGAGCCACCTTCCTGGCCCTCTTACTTGTTTTTTAAAGTTTTGTTTGGATTTTTTTTCCTGATAGCTATAGCTGAAATATTAAATCACTAAAAGGTAGGTTGAATATGGTTTTAACTAATTTTCCTTTATTAAATATCACATTCTAAGCTGGGAATGTGGCTTAGTAGTAGAGTGTTTACCTAGCATGCATGAGGCCCTGGGTTTAATTCTTCAGTACCACATAAACAGAAAAAGCTGGAAGTAGTGTTGTGGCTCAAGTGGAAGAGTGCTGAGTTCAAGCCCCAGGACTGGCAAAGAAAAAAAAAAAGAATATATACACACACACACACACACACACACACACACACACACACACACACACACACACACACACACACATCACATTCCACTTTCTAACAGCAGATACATAAAGCAGTTGAGAAAGCTTGCCAGTGTTCAGTGAGGGAAAGCTAACTCTTGACTAGTACTTGAATTTTCCACATATTTTAATTTTTTGGGGGGTGGGGTCGGGTCATAGGGCCTGAACTGTGGGCCTGGGCGCTGTCCCTCAGCTCTTCAGCTCAAGGCTAGTGCTCTACCACTTGAGCCACAGCGCCACTTTCGGCTTTTTTCTTTTTGCTTATGAGGTACTGAGGAATTGAACCCAGGGCCTCATGCATCCAAGGCAAGCACTCTACCACTGAGCCACCTTCCCAACCCTTCCACATATTTTAAAGAGACCACATTTTAAGTTTTGCCTTTAAATTAGAAAAGATAGATGACTGAATATATACTTTATACCAATAAATCTATCCACTTTAGACATTTGCGAAGTTGGTCATCTATATCATATCACTTAAATTTATCATGAAATGTACTGATTATCTTGGAAAAACATTTCTGGTCAGTACTGAATTTGAAAGTCAAGGCTCTACAGCCCTACAGAGGCTCTCAGCCCTTTTGGCTTTATATAGTTTTCAAATCAAGTCTTAATTTTATGCTCAGGCCAGACTGGACTGAAATCCTATGTATTCTTTGCACATAGCTGGAATCACAGGTGTATACCACCATGGCCAGCTTTTGTGTTGGTTGAGAGAGAGTTCTCAGTAACTTTTTACCAAGGCTGGACTCAAACATAAATTCTCCTTATCGCCTTCTCCTGAGTAACTATGATTATAGGTATGGTCCACTGCACCCAAGCAAGGAAAGCATTTTTGGAAACCTAAAGTTAGATAATGAATTGAAGCTTCTTGGAAAAGTGTACAATAACGTGGAAATCTAAACTGTTAATGATGAGGCTATGCAAAATATGGAATTCCAATTGCAATTCTCCTAAATCCCCAGGTGGCAAGAAGAGTGTGAGGTGGCTCTGAAACGTGACTTTATTCATAAGGATCCAGCATATTTGTTTGAGACTCATGAAAATTTTAGTTGAATTCCAAGTTTAACATAATGTCATTAGTTACAAAAATGGCAATACTATATTTTTAGGAAACAGAATCTTAGGCATGGCAAGAAAAGCATCAACTTTCTGGTCTCCAAATATTTTTGACTTATTGGTATATGAGTATATATTTCCATAGATAAGAATACCACAATCATGTTCATAATTTAGTCCTCAAGTACCTTTTCAGTCAGACACTATCGTTTCCATTATATAGATAGACCACCAAAGGTAAATAGATACAAGTGGGTTTGCTCCCCAAGAATCAAAACTGAGGCTTTATCTCCAAGTCCAATATAGCTTCAAGTTCAAATGAAAATATTCTATTAGAAATAGCATACCTGAATAGTGGTTCTCAATGCATGGCATGTGCTCCATGATTTCTGCATTTCATGATAATCTGTTAAGAGTTCAAATTCTCTGATACCTACCCAGACCCTCTGGCCAGAAACTTTTGGGAATTTATTTTAGCAAGTCCTCCAGTAAAAAGCAAAAGGACCCTAAAGTTTGAAAACCCCAGTTGTATAGTCTCAGTTTTCTCTGGCTCAATTAAAATGTCTCATTCAGTGCAATCCCACAATACTATTCGGTTTGAGAAATGATTTATTAGGTACATAAAACGATGCAACATTCATCTGGACACTGACCACACAGCCATCACAGTAAGTAGATGGGTCTCAGAACTGAGCACTGAGGCATGGAAAGGTCAGGTCATCCAAGGCGGAGGTAGTCAGGTTTGAGAACTTAAACATTTAAGAACTGCCTATGTCAGAGGACCTTGTGCATTGAACAAATACTGCTCAAGGGCATGCTGCCCAATGCTGAGAGAAATACACAAAGACATACCTGAGTTGACTCTCAGCCAGTTGATTAACGAAAACTAACTTCCAGTGGAGGGGAAGGGAAGGCACATTGTTTCTGCAAGCCAAATATAAGTCTGTGACCTTACAAATTAAAATATTTCCTTCAATTTTCTACTTTCCTGAACTAATCTTCTGCCTCAGGCTTACATGGACCTAAAGAAAAAAATGCAGCAAGATGATTATGTTGCAAACATTTATGAAGTAGGTAGCAACATATAAAGAATCTAATGGATTTCTTTTCCATGCTATTCATCCCCTCCACCAACCCCTTGCTGCCAGCAGTGCTATATTTTTATTTCATTGTTGCCAAGTGTTAACACTCCATAATCTTCATGTTCCAGAAAAAAATTGTTTAACCTAGGAGAGCAAAGGCAGAAACACTTCCTGGGTGGGGAGTGGGGGGAGTGGGGAGGTATCTATTTATGTGGACATAGGGCCATAAATAGCAAGGGAGAAAATCTTCACTAGCCCCCTACTATTATCCTTATTTGAATTTTACTTAGATAACTACCACAATAATCCTTTTAAAAACCTCAGATAAATGATGTAGGGTAAATGAAAGTCATACGAAGTTGATGGAAATGTAAACTAGTGCAACCACTACGGCCATCAGTATGAAGATTCTTCAGAAAATGAAAATATATATCTATCTTATAACTCCACTTTACTACTATGCTTGTCCATGTATCTGCGGAAGTATGAATTGATATACGAGAGTGATACCTACATACCCATGTTTATTGAAGTTTTGGTCCTAATAACCAATCTGGAATCTGGTGAGGTGCCCAGCAATTGATTAATGGATAAAGAAAATGATACACATATAACATGAAATATTACTCAGTTATAGAGAAAAATTAAATCATTATTTGTGGGGAACTGGAGGTCATCATGTTGAACAAGATAAGCCAAATTCAAAAAGCTAAATGCACACTTTTGCTTATTTCTAGAGTATATACCTAAAATGTATACATCCATATACAGATAGGTAATTTATACACCCATAGATAGATGTCTATATATATGATTTACATATGCATATATATAACATAGTTTTGACTGTGGGGCTATGAAAAAGACAAGTGGGAGAGGAAAAGAGAAACATGAAGAATGAATAATAACAGAATACCTTGAGTTTATTTATGAAGATGCACAAGGAAATTCATTTAAAGCCGAAGAACAAGCTAGGTGCTGGTGAGTCACACCTGTAATCCTAGCAACTCAGGAGGCTGAGATCTGAGGATCACAGTTCAGAGCCAGTCCAGGCAGGATCAAGATTCATATCTCCACTTAGTCACAGAAAAAGCCAGAAGTGGCCCAGTGGCTTAAGTAGCAAAGTGCTAGCCTTGAGCAAAAAGAGCCCAGGAACAGCTCCCAGGCCCAGAGTTTTCGAGCCCCAGGACTGAAAGGAGAAGGAGAAGGAGGAGGAGGGGGGGGGGGGAGGGGGAGGGGGAGGGGGAGGGGGAGGGGGAGGGGGAGGAGGGGGAGGGAGAGGAGGAGAAAGCTAGCTGAAAAGCAGTAGAGGATACAGGAGATGGAGAAAAGATCTAGTCTTACTAAAATTTATATAATACATGGGAAGTACTATGGTGAAACTCCTCTTTACAAGTAGCATATGGTAAAATACACACACACATATGGCAGGAAAGTAAATTAAAAGTTTTGTTGGGGGCACATACAAGCAGGAGCAAGGAAGACAGAGAGAATAAAAGAAGATGAATATTGTCAAACACCCTTACATATATGTACATGTGAAAATATAACAATGGAACACACTTCACTTGTTTTAATGAGTGAGAGAGATGAGAATGGCGGAGAGGGTGAGTTTGATGAGGTACATAAAATTCATATGTGGAAATGTCATAATAAAACTCCTTGCCCATTGACGGTATGCTAATGAAAGATTTTTTTAATCATTAAATAAACTTCTCATCAAACTTAAAACTGTATCATGTCTTCAAGCCCTGCGGGAACCATCTCGGGTTCTCTCGCATTCCCCCCTCAGTCAATGCTGTTCCTTTAACAAGTCAAGCTACATACCACCAGGCTGTTGGCAGTTTTTCTTTCCTCTTGCTCAGTACTCTTCTCAGATATATACAAGATTTACTCCTTAACTTGACTCTGGATCCATTCAAATACCTCCTCTTCAAAGAGACCATCCCTGAACAACCTTTAAAATAAAACTTTCACATGGGGTGGGGGGAGAGATAGAAGGGGTGACAGTGATCAAGATTTATTGTACCCATAAACTGACCTATGAAGTTAAAACCCCTTTGTTCAACTCTTTAAGGATAATTTCTAAAAGAATAGCTTAAAAAATATTTTAAGTAAAATAAAATTTTTACCCTATTACCATCTATCCCAAACCTATGATTTGCTTGTTATTCAAAGGACTTTTCCTTGGCATATGTTATACATTCATTTCCTTTTCATTATCTGCATTCTTCCATGGGAATTTAAGCTCCCCAGGAGCCATTGCTTTGCCTGATGCTCTACTGTTTCTCTGACACCTGGGACAGCGCCTGTTAACTTGTGGTCAACTGTTGTTAATTTTATTTAACATCTTTCTTCATTTGTTTTAACACATAGTATGCTGCAGAACAATCAGCTAAGACAGGTACCCACAGAAGCGCTACAGAACTTACGAAGCCTTCAATCACTGTAAGTATAGTAATAATTGCAAAAACATAGTCAAATCCAATTCAGGAAGATCTCTGAGATGTACCTTTGACTGCTTTTCTTTGACGTGTGATAAGGGTGATAGCTAAATAGTCAGTGACAGTCCATGAGTTCAGTAATGCCTAATATTCTCCTAAAACACTGTGAGTGTGGAGGCCCAGTATGTGAGTTCAGAGTTGTAAGGCAGATATTTCATTATAACACCTTCAACCAAAAACCTCAGAAACGTTCATGTCTCAGGATAAATTATCTACTTCACAGTCTTGCCTTTCATTCCCCTTCATACTCTTGTTTTGAATTCAATCAGAAATACTACTTTCTTTCTTAAGATAGAAAATTAGATGGCCCAATCTAGACATGTTGATGTCTTCCATTTCTTTATCTTTAAAATAGTTTGAGCTGCTTTGTAACTGAATATTTCAAAGGAGAAGAAAATTTAAGGTTTTTTCCTGCATGCTAGCAGTTAGCAATTGGAAAATGAAATTTAAATAATAATACCCTTTTAAAAAGCATCAGAAATGAAAAAATTGGCCAAATGTGTTGGTTCATGCATGTTATATCTCAGCTATTCATGTGGCACAGAACCAGAGCATCTTGGTTCCAGATTAACTTACAGCAAAAAGTTCAATAAGACTTTATCTCAACCAACAAACGTTAAGCATGGTGGGCTGTGCTTGTCATTGTAGCTTTATGAGAAGCATAAATAGAAGAATCATAGCCCAGACCAGACCATTAAGCATGAGACTCTGTCTGAAAAACAAATAAGGCTAAATGGGTCACGGCTGTGATTCAAGTAGTAGTGTGCTTGCTAACCCAGGAAGTACAAGGCCTTGAGTTCATACTTCAGGATTGCAAAACTACTTTTTAAGAATAAAAATATTTAGAGTAATCACAGTCCAACAAAATGAATACCAAGAACTGGTACTTGAAAAGTGTGGGAGAAGGTCAAAGGGACGGAGCTAGAGAATGAAGAGAGGAAAGAGAAAGAGGAGAATGCAGTAGTAATAGTCAATGCATGTCCTATGAAATTAAGAATAATTGGGGGGTTGGTTTAGGAGGGAAGAGGGTAATGGTGAAATCAGTGACACAAAGCAAGATGAATTATATTGATAAATTGACTTGTTGAATGGTAGCTACTTCGTACAACTACAGATAATAAAAATATATTTTTAAAAACTCAAAAAATAGAGTTAAATAAAAAAAGAGATATGTGTCCCATACACTGTCAAACATGCCAATACAAATTCAAAAAATCAAAACAAATTGTTAAAAAAACAAAAACTCCATTCTTGCCTAGGAAAACAATATTCATAAGATTACATTTTCCTTAAATCTCTCCGTAGATTCAATTTAACTCCAATCAAAATCCTGGTAGGTATGGCAGAATTTAGCAAGGTGATTTGGAAGTTTATATAGAAGCACGAATAACCTAGAATAGCCAAAAATAACTATGAAAAAATAAAGCAAAACTGGAGAACTTAGAGTGTTTGCTTTCAAGACTTAGATAATCACCCTTTTAACAACACACACACACACACACACACACACACACACACACACACACACACACTCACACACAAACATTCTCAGTGGGATTGGTGTCTCTACTCCAAATCTACACCTTTTCCATCAGGAGTTTCCCCCTCTCCTATGTACTGAGTTTAAAAAAAAAAATCACAGAACCAGACGCTGGTGGCTCATGCCTGTAATCCTAGCTACAGGATGCTCCATGAGACTCTTATCTCCAGTAACCAACAGAAAACCAGAAGTGGTGCTGTGGCTCGAGTGGTAGAGTGCTTGTCTTAAGCTGAAGAACCTAGAGCCATAGTTCAAGCCCCACAACTGACCAAAACAAAACAAAAAAACAAAAACAAAAAAACAAACAAATCACAAAATAAATACAAATAAGTATTCTTCATTCAAAAGAACATTCTCACCAGCTAGATGTTTTGAAACTTGGATTGTAAGCAACTGTTTTCCATGATTTCTAGGCAAGTATATAGCACCATTCTTTCATAAATCATCCACTCATCAGAATAGATGCTTGCAATACATTGTATGATTTCTGATACATAGATGTGTAATGTAGTCTATAATTTCACGTCCTCCAGAATAGGTATTCTGGTACTGCTTTCTGGTCTTAAATAAAGGAGGAAAATAAATGCACAAAAAGGCAAATGAACATTGCAGGCTATCATTGAAAACATTCATAAGAAATCCATTGGTTAATAATTACATATTGTTTGCTTAATGCCTTTTTACTGAGGTGACGCCAGAGAAAAGGAGAACGTGAGATTTGGAGATACTTTCATCCTTTGATCTTTTTTTTTCTTTCTTTCTTTCTTGGAATGAAAGAAAATCTGAGCTTGAGATCATTTGGAGCATTTTACTTACTCCAGTCAAACAAAGTGACTTCCTAGGTTTTCAGCAGCCTATAGATAAACATGCCCACAAAGGTCCCTTTGTGGCATGGGATGGGCCTGTCACATTTCCTTAATGACAGGACACTATGGCTCCTCTTTTGTTGCTCAATCCTCTACCTGAAGGAAAGAAGCAGCAGCTGAAAAGCAAAAGCAGACTCTGCTTGGACTGTCTATAAGGGCACAGGGATCTGATGGCTAAATTGAAATCAAGATAATGACAGTGCCCAATAGGAACTTTAAACAGCTGCAAGGCAGCAGCAGATAGAAGGATAAGGGTTGGTAACTAAAAGCCCCTATCGGCTGAAAGAAGATCACAAACAGAAGTGAACTCTTTGAGAAAGAGAAAACCATGAATCTTTTGTTCACTTGAACGGGGTGGTGCCTCTCGATACAGGGGTCAGATTTAGTTTCTTGCCATCTAGATATTCGCTGTTCACCAGGTGTCCCTGGGTGTCTGGTTCATGAAAAAAGAGAACTTATGTGTTGAATCCTTATAAATACATTATATGTATGTGTGTGTGTGTGTGTGTGTGTGTGTGTGTGTGTGTGTGTGTGTGGTGTGTTGTGTGTGTATGTGTGTGTATGTTCCTTGTGAAAAGGTCAAGGGAGAATATTTGAGGATGACATTTGCTGTGTCTAATAAGAAGCATCTAGGCAGATACTCGGGCAGCAGTTCACAGTGCACTGTCTTAGCTGAGTGAGGGAATGTTGATCTTGGTGCCTTGTGCCCCAAGCACAGATAACCATTGTGCAGAATGCAGCACTGGCAAAAGCGTTGTGCTGAACTGCCACTTTTTCACACTCATATTTTTTGTTATGCTTTGACACGAAAAATAAAATCTATCAGAAAGCATGTTAAACATTGGCTGAACAACCAACTCCATAGACCGTATTGTCCCCACAGAAGGTGCCCTTGTCTCAAGCTTTTGTCAAACCACCTTTTAGCTGGGCAGGGCTGGGGGACATGGGAGAGTAAGCCCCTTTACCGTTTTACTGTTATCCTGGGCTTAAAGCCTTCCATTGTATTTCTCCTGTTCCCTTTAAGTGGTTCCAAAGTGAAAACATTCGTGTTGAGTTTAATAGTCTTTGCAAACCTGCAGACTTTATCCATTCTCCATTCATGTTCCAAGCCATTAGCCCAGAACACAAAGGCATTAGCTTTTTGCTGCTTCTGAATCATTAAGAGTAATGACATGACAAGGGTTTGAGACTCAGTTTCCTCCGTGCTGCCAAGACCCGGGAGGCCTCCATTCAGCCACCATTCCCTTTTTGGCTAAGAGTCAGCCCTTAGAGAGACACTTTGCCCTGTACTACATGGTTCCTTCACTTTTTTCCTCTCTCTTGAATTCTCTCTCTTGAATCCTTATTTTCTAATGCTTTATTTCATTGTATTATACATTTGCTCTCTAAGAAGTACCCCATACCAGCCATCATCTCTATGTATACCTAGCCTTGTAACCTCCAGTGGAGCTTCTGTGGTAGCGTCAAGTAAACATCTGGAGAGGCCTAAAGCCTAGGCTGTACCCCAGAACAATTAAATCTCAGGCTATTTTCAAACTAGTATTCCTGTATCATTTAATGTTTCTTAAAGTGTAGATTAGGAAATCAGGCACCCTACCGGGTTCCCTCTGATGGTCTGCAAACTGTTTGACAATTCTTTTTAAACTTGAAATAACAACAAAATCCATACTTTGCAGCCTAGCAGGAGCTAATATTGCTCTTGGGCTATAAATGTCAGGCCTTGTGTTTAATTGAAACAGTACACATCTGCCTCTTAATTCTACTGACAATCTAGGATTGATAAAGTTAAGAGACCATATGGTAGACTACCGGGTGATTCAGATGTGGTCCACAGACCACCTGAGCTATGCCAAACTTTGGGCTTCAACTCAAGTTCCAACATGTTCTTACTCAATTAAGAGTCTTCATTTTAATCAAACCTTACATGATTCATATGCAAAAACACTTCAGAAAGGACAGTATTCTGTGGCACTGACCAACTGGCTTACAAATTTTAAAAAAATCTATTGAAATAGGTCATTTGAACTCTCTGCCCCACCCATGTAGATTTGGCTTCATTGAATGAAGCTAAGAAACTTGATATATTGCGATTAGTAACATTGCTGTGAAAAAGAGACAAACTTTACTCAAGTTGCAAGGGATCTAGTTTTCCATTTGCCCCACATAAACAAAAAAAAGCCTTGTACATAATGAAAACACATAGATACACTTGTGTTCTTTTAACTGTGTCCGGATGCTTACAAATTGCTCAGCTAAAAAAGGACTCAGGCCCCTGTGCCAGAGCCTGGCCCTGTACAATATTTGCATTTGGCTTCTGACATGTCAATGACTGCCCAGACACCGAGTGGATTTTTGTAATGTAATCAAATATAACCTAATTTCCTTTCTGTTTTTTTGGAAAGGAATAGAAATGTAATCAGAATTCACAGTGAGTTGTATTTCACCAAGAAACATTTGGCATGGTAGACATTTAAGGACTAGAGTCAGATTGCAGTGATTTGATGCAAACTCAAAACTTAACTGTCTCACGCCCTCTTACCTCTGTATTAATGGTTAAGAAACTGAGATATGAAAAAAATCACTGCCTCATTTGCAATGGTCATTAATGGATTTCAAGCATCTCACTGTCATATATAGAATTCCAGATAAACAAAGAGAATTGCATATCCATGTTTAGCCAACTAATCAAAGAGAATTGCATATCCATGTTTAGCCAACTAATCAAAGAGAATTGCATATCCATGTTTAGCCAACTAATCAAAGTATTATTTAGTACAAGTATGACTTAGCAGTTATTATTTCATCCCAGAGCTGCATTAGTGAAGCTAATATGTATAATCACAAAGTAGAAAATGGAAAATGAATAAAACATCATTATTTCTCTATTCTTCAATTAGCTGATATTTATCTTCAGAATATAGGATTCTATTTAAAATGCCAGTTGAATATGTAATTCCTGTCTAATGCAGGACCTGCCCATATATCCTTGTAATATTATTTACAAAGTTACAAATTCCACCCATGGACCCTGTGAAATCATATAAATCATTTCATCCAATCTCTTCATAGTGGGTTTCTGTTCACCGTCATCAAGGAAAGTAGAGAGTAAGCAAGATTAAGAGGTGAAGAGGAAGAGGCGGGGCCCAGTCTCAGCAGGAATAAGGCAAGTTTAGGACCAGCAGCCAGTTTCTCCTATTAACATGCAGAAGCTTATTGGGTTTCAGGCCCTGGATTCAGAAGGGGAAGGAAGTAACAAAACACAAAGACGCAGAAGCAGACAAAAAAAAGAAAAGATGAGATCACAGCAATGGTGAGATTAAAGGATCCAAAGGTTTTAAAACACAAGAAATAGGTAATGTATTAGTAACATTATTCCACATATTAAATAGTCTCCGGGGAGAGAGATCACAAGCATACATATATAATAAAAAAAATACATTGTGGTATTCATTTGTTTTCTTTCTAAAGTGTGCCAATATATATTAGGTATAACACATTGGACTAGAGATGGAGTGAAGTGCTCTAGAAGGCATGGAGCTTATTATTGCAGATTGTTTCATAGGACCAGATACAAATCAGTGAATCCTCACCAGGAAGAAAAGTTTTGGCCTGTACCTCTCAATTTGAGCATTAGAGGGACCCAGCAACTCAGAAGGTGCAGATAGAAGGACCACAATTCCAAGTCAGCCAGGGAAAAAGGTCAGTGAGACTTGTCTCAAAAATAAGCGAGGCTCCAGGCAACTGTGCAGCCATTTACAATCCTAGCTACGCAGTATGCTGAGATCTGAAGGTCGAGGTTCTGAGCCAACTCGGGCAGAAAAGTCTGTTCATAACCAGAAAACCAGAAGTGGTTCTATGGCTCAAAGTGATAGAGTGCTAGCCTTGAGTGAAAAAGCTCAGGGATAATGTCTAGGCCCTGAGTTCAAACCCATGACCAAAAACAAATACAACAATAAAAAAAAGGACAGGTGTGGTAGTGCACAACTGTAATCTCAACAAATCATGAGGCAAAGGTAGGAACATTATCATCTGAGGCTGATCTGGGTAAAATTACAAAACCCTCACTGAGAAACAACAGGAGCAAAAAGAAAGAAAAAGAAGAAAGAGGGGGGAGGGAGGGAGGGAGAGAAGGGAGGAAGGAAAGAAAGAAGGAAGGAAGGAAAAAAGGAAGGACGGAAGGAAGGAAGGGAGGAAGGAAGGAAGGAAGGAAGGAAGGAAGGGCTAGGAAAGAAGAAAGGAAAGAAGGAAGGAAAAGCTGGAAGAGCTGCTGGAACGCTTGCCTAGAGACGTGAGGTCTTGACCTCAATCCTTAGTACCACACTAAAAGAAACACTGGTAAAGCATTAGAGTGATGGGGAAGAGCAGATAATAAGTTTAGTCTTGAATGTTGTGTTTGAGCCGGAACAGTTACATGGAGATAACACATAGTTTGAAATCCATATCTGCACTTAAAAAAAAAAAAATACGGTTGGATGTGGTGGCACAAGCCTATAATCCCAGCATTCCGGAAGTGGAGGCAGGAGGATTGAGAATTCTGTGCCAACCTAGGCAACATAGTAATGTCTGTTTGGAAAAAGTAAATAAAAGATTTTTTTAAAAAAACTAAATAAATAACTCCTACAGTAGGTCTCCTTACCATGCATTGCTCTCCACCAAACACCTCATCATAATTATATATTTGTCCGGTTACACTGTTTTTGTTAATGTTCTCCATAAGATTTAGGTCTGGCTATAAATTAGATAAAGGTAATACATATAAGAATTGGAAAGCTGGGTGCAGGTGGCTCACCTGTATAATCCTAGCTACTCAGGAGGCTGAGATCTGAGGATCGAGGTTCAAAGCCAGCCCCGGTAGGAAAGTCCATGAGACTCTTATCTCCAATAAACCACTAGAAAACTGCAAGTGGTGCTGGGGCTCAAGTGGTAGAGTGCTTGCCTTGAGCTGAAGAGCTGAGGGACAGTGCCCAAGCCCAGAGTTCAAGCCCCACAACCAACAAAATGAAAAAGAAAAAAAAAAAAGAATTGGACTTAAAAGTTTGTCTCTTGGAATTTATTTCCACTCAAAGCAACTTGTGGATACTATCCATATATATCAGTGTGGGTTGTGTACATAGGTACATTAGCGTAACTGATGGAAATCCAGGTTTAAAGTATAAGTTGTCATGTCGAAAACGAACTTTACAACTTTGGTGGGGGGGGGGAGGATGGGGGGGGCTGAGGGGAGGCTGGGAAGGGATGGGAAGGGGAAACAAAGGAGGAGGCTGCAATGCTTGATAAGAAATGTACTCATTATCTTGCCCATGTAATTGTAACCCCTCTGTACAGTATTTTCACAATAAAATAATAATAATAATAATAAATTTAAAAAAAAAGATTTAGGTCTGGGAGCAGCCTGGTTTATTGCTGGCTTTCCAGCACTAGGTATAGTTCCTAGGATAAAGTCAGCCCCAAGCAGTACTTGTTAAACTGAATTGAACACTCAAACTCTATGTTGTGCTCTAGACAGCCATTCTGATCATCTCATCTTCCCATTTGACCCATAATCCACACTCATTCATTTCCCTGTCTCCAAACTCTATAATCTGTAGAGCCTGGCTTTTCCCACATCTTTCCTGGATGGAAAGTTGAACCTAGTGTTTTCTTCAAAGATTTGGGAGTTGATTTATTGACTGGAATTAGTTTTCCTCTTGTCTCAGCTAAGAAATGCCCCTTCAAAGGATGAATGGGAGAAGAGCCTGGTATGACATCTTGAAAGGTAGATGAGATTTAGAAAAGGGAATGCTTCTGAACAGAAAGCCTGGAATGAGCTAGAAAAGAGAGTTGACTGGACTGAAGAAAGAAAAGTTTGGCCAGATAAAGTGAATAGAAAGTCTTCCATATCAGAATGGGAAACTTAGGTTTGAAAGGAGCAGTAATGTGGAAAGAACTATAGATGCCTAGCAGAGAAAGGACATAGCATGAAATATTAGGGAGATTAATCTGGCAGCAGCCTACAGAATTAATTGACAAGATAAGAGATCAAAGGCAAAAGAACCAGCTCAGAGGCTGTTATAGCAACGCAGGTGTGAAGAGATAAGAGACTTAGTCAGATAGTCAAAATGGATGGTCTCAAAAATGAAGATAAATGGAGAGAACTTGGTGAACAATTGGCTGGAAAGCAACAGAAGATTCAAAATTGATCCCTAGGTTTCAAACCATGTTGGTGCCTAGAGATCTATGATATCACTAATAAAGATAGGATCTTTGCTGTCTGTCAAGAAAAAAATGAAACACAAGAATTCCTGCTTCTGCCTGGCTCTGGTGGCTTACACCTGTAATCCTAGCAACTCAGGAGGCTGAGGTTTGAGGATTGTGGTTTGAAGCCAGCCTAGGCAGGAAAGTTTGTGAGACTCCTACCTCCAATAAACTACTCAGAAAAAGCTGGCAGTGGCGATGTGGCTCAAGTGCCAAGTGCTAACCTTGAGTACAAAGAAGCCATGAGTTCAAGCCCCAGGACTGGTAAAAACAAAATTGCTACCTTTGTTATTTTGGATGTAGATTGTCTTTTGGTTACAAAATGCACAGCAGTCAGACATTTGTGACCTCCAGGAAACTGAGCAACTTAATATAACTTAAAATAATTAATTTCTCATATATGTGTGTGTCTTCATTGGAGTTTCACAATCCTTAATGATGCCAGGAAAACACAGATTTGTTTCCCTTGAACACTCTTCATCCATCTCATAGTCAAGACTGCTGATCAGCCTCCAAATTCTTATACTAGTCTTACATTTCAACAAATCTGTGGATTATCTCACCCCAAATGCAGAGGTCAAAAAAGAATTGTTATCTTTTCTTAGGTCTAAAGTTTTTTTTTCTGGAAGCCACATTAGGTTTATCGGCAAGTTCAAGGGAAAAAAAGAAATCAGCAGAAATTGCCCATCTAAGAAATAATGGTCTTTATGAATATGAATTCATATGCTTAAGCTATCTTCCTAAGATATATAACATGTTTCATGTTTGTGGGAGATTCATGTGAGATGAAACTTCACATTGTGGTAATACCATAAATATTTAAAAACCGTAGCCACCACAACAAAAATTCCTCGCATATTATTATGGAGCATTCATTGAAATCAATATTGATTCAATTTACAAGAGTTCAGAGAGGTAAAAGTCTCCCCGATGATACTATTGTAATGCTCTTGTAGCTAATTTGGCTCAATGATACAGTGATTCCAGTGCCATAAATTTGCAAAACAGTAAAAAATTCTATGTATGTCATACAAAATTGAGAACAGTGAAGAGCTGAGAGGGATGGGTGAGAAAGTTGAAAGTGTGACACTGATCTGGACCCATTGTACTTATAAGTTGCTTTCTTGAATGGCAATTCCTTTGTACAACTTCTGAAAGTTAATTTTTAAAAAAGAAAGAGGAAGGAAGGGAGGAAGGAAGGGAGGAAGGAAGGAAGGAAGGAAGGAAGGAAGGAAGGAAGGAAGGAAGGAAGGAAGGAAGGAAAAAATACTGCTGTGCTGTGTTCTCTATGTGTGTGTGCGTGTGTGTGTTACCTTCCACAAAATGATGGTCTGAGATGGCACTGCACTAAGTTATCATGAAGAACTTTCAATCACACACACCTGTACAGAGTCAAGAATCACCTTGAGAGTTCTTTCTTTAAGAGCAGAGTTGGGCTGAGAAGGTGGCTTAGTGGTAGAGCGCTTGCCTTGTATGCATGAGGCCCTGGGTTCGATTTCTCAGCACCACATAAGCAGAAAAAGCCAGAAGTGATGCTGTGGCTCAAGTGGTAAAGTTTTAGCCTTGAGCTGAAGAGTTGAGGGACAGTGCCCAGGCCCAGAGTTCAGGCCCCACGACTGGTAAAAAGTAAAAAGAGCAGAGTACCTTATTGAAAGTCAGACAGAAAAAGCTTAAAAAGTATTTGAAGTAAAAGAAAAAGGATAGGCATTATTATGTAAGAAACAAGCCAGAAGTTTGAATATGAACATTCTATCCTAAAAAAAAATTCAAAAGAGTGAAGTTTTATCCTAACAGAGAATTTGTGTGTTTTGCTGAATAGTGTCATAGATGTTTTCTTCAGAGAATTTATATACTTGGCTGAATATGTTATACATAGATTGGGAACTAGATGCTTTTAATTTATTGAACAGGTGAAATAATAATTGCAAAAACGTTTATGTCATAACATTTACAAATGAATCCATTTGCTGTAATCTCCCAGCTATCATGATTTCTTCAAATGGTTTCACAAATCAGGGCTGGGAAGGTGGCTCAGTGGTAGAGCACTTGCCTTGCATGCATGAGGCCCTGGGTTCGATTCCTCAGCACCACATAAGCAGAAAAAAATAAAAAGCCGAAAGTGGCGCTGTGGCTCAAGTAGTAGAAATGCTAGCCTTGAGCTGAAGAGCTGAGGGACAGTGCCCAGGCCCAGAGTTCAGGCCCCACAACTGGACCCCCCCCCAAAAAAAAATTTGTAAAACTGCATGATCTGGCCATTTCTCTAAAACTTAGGAAGAAAAATATTCACCAAAATATAAAAGAATAGTGTCAGGCATGAAAATGTTGGATCTTATAATTGTGTTTGATACACAAATCCCCATAAGCTATATAATGCAGCTGCAATATTCTCCACACTTTTGGATTTTTTTCCTTCCCAGTCATCTATGTTAATAATTGACATTATTACAGGCATCTCAGTGTAGAATTAGCCAAGATCAATGGCTTATCTTTTGACTAAAGCTTTCTTCCTTGTAGTTAATGGCTCATCAAAGACATGCTCAAACAAAGGTATAAGTTTATGTGATACATTAGCAAGGTGTTATATGCAAGATATATAAAGGACCATTTTCTGGAACGATAGCAAGAATGATCTCATAAAGTCTCTGATCCCTACAATAATGTCATTTATTCTTTGAAAACTGAGAAAAAAATGTTTCCTCTAAAAGAGGACATTTTCAGTTAATCTTTCAGACATAAAAACAGTAAAGATAAAACTTACAGAGAAGGAAAGTGAACTTTTTTGCCACTGCCCATACAGAAGAGATTACATTTTTATCTGTTATCTTGTAGCAATCTGTGCCATAAAACACACCAACATTAATGAATTGCATTGATGCAGTTATGCCTTTTTTTAATTTTGCATAAGACTGAGTCACCTTCATCCCTGTTCTAGAATAGTCTCCATTTGTCTGATACCTAGGCCAGAAAGCTCAAGCACCATAACTTCTTTGACTCCCTCAGCTACACAGTGGGAGTCACCAACTTCTACAAAGCCTACTAATTAACCTCCCTCAAATTAGGCCCTTCCTCTCCATCTCCCACTTCTTCCAGGCAGTTCTTTTCCTCCTCCTGATGGCAGTAATTGCCTCAGTCACTTACTTTCCCACTAGTGCCTCCTACACACTGCTACCAGAATAAAGTTTCTATAGTATACCTATTCTGAGAGTGTATAGGCAGGAGGCAGAATGACATCCCAGTGTGACACTGCAGAGAGAAACTTCTTTTTCTTATGCTGGTACAGCATCATGAACTCAAGGCCTGAGCACAGTTCCTTAAGTCAAGGCTAGCACTCTACCCCTTGAGCCACAGAGCTACTTTGGGCTTTTTTTTGCTGGTTAATTGGAGATAAGAGTCTCACAGACTTTTCTGCCCAGGATTGGCTACAAAGCACAAGCCTCATATCTCACTGTCCTGAGTAGGTAGGATAATAGTGAACCACAGTGCCTGAATAACTTTTTGGGGTTTTCCTTTTCAGACTAGGTCTTACTATATAGTCCAGGCTGGCCTCAAACTCATAATCTTTCTACCTAACTAGTTCTGGGATGGTAGATATACACTGACATATGAAGCTCAGAGAAATCTTTGTTGGGAAATCTTGGAGCTTTCTTGAACAGGGTGGGACATATTTCATAGGCTCAGAAGCCTTTGGAGTGAAGTTATCCAAATTCTAAACACTTACCTTGATACTCCAAGTGCTTGGAGCCTGTCTGGGTAAAAGAGATGGTCACACCAGCTCCTGGTATGAGGAAAAGAAATAAAAGCTCTGTGGCAGACAGTCCCCTTGTCAAGCAGCTTAAGCAGCAGCATCCATTTGGCAGGGCAGAATTCCACAAGCCCATGTCTTCTCTCTGGGAAACTGAGCCTCTTCAACACATACCCAAAATGGCAAGGCCATTTCCCCAGATGTGTTCCTTTCAGCTATTCTGCAGAAGTGCAGATTTAATATGAGTTCTGCCCTTGGGCCAGATGATATATTTTGACTCAGGCATTCTAGCCTTTTGGAGCATAGGTTATTGTTTTGCTTCAGTAACACAGAAGATGTATGAGTCTCTTTTCTCTCTGATGTAAGCCTCAACAAAACACACAGCATAGCTACTATACATCCTACTATGAGATGCTCGGTGAATCAAGAAACAACAGTTCTGCTAGGCCTATGACAACAAAAATATCAATCTCTGATAGAGATGTGAAATTGCAGATGATTAAGGAACTATGGGAAGAATAAATTAAACTTTTACAGAGGAAAATGATACTTCTCTCTAAATCCAAAGTTCCCCCTTAAATAATAAAAACAATTGTTTGTAAGATACTTTATTATATGAATACTTTCAATGTACATTTATTTTCTCACTTGAATTCCTATAGCAATTCTGTGATATGTTGTGGTTCTTCTTTATAGATGTGAAAAGTGGTCCACAATGTCAGTTGGGGGAACATATTGGTGAACTCTAAGAATTAATAGGTAGCAGAAGCTGTGTGCAGTAATCCCAGTTACTCAAGAGGCAGAGATGGGAAGGATCATGGTTCAAGGAGAGCCTGGCCTAAAGGTCCCTGAGATATCTCAACCAATAAAGCTGAATGTGATGGTGTGTACTTGTCATCCCAGTTAGATGGAAGTGTAAATAGGAGGCTCTCAGGCCAGCCCAATCATAAAAGAGAGAAACCTTATCAGAAAAATAAGTAAAGCAAAAGAGGATTGGTATGGCTCATGTCATAAAATACCTGCATAGTAGAATAGGCAGAAAGCCCAATGCACACATGTAATAACAGATGTAATAACAACACTATGGACAGACTGATTGTAGCCAGTATGGTTGCGGATGCTTTCTAGTTATTTCAGTTATGAGGAATGAAAAACAAGCCTACATTCCTCAGAACTGAAACTCACTGACAATCTAGCACTTGTTTTGAGCAAAATCCCCCCGCCCCCAAACAAAATTTGAGTCTAACTTCTTTTTTGTCCTTAATGGTTTAATACTCAAAAGACAAAACAAATGGTTAACAGCTTCATATAATAATAACTAAAATCATTAAGTTTTATATTTACAAGCATCATTTGTATCATTTCTTATTATGATAGAACAGCTATAAGATAGAAGTCATCTCCATTTTACATGCTAAAGCAGGGTCTATTAACTTAAGCAGGTCCAACAGCTGCTAAGGTATTTGAACCAAAGACTTTTATTTCCAATTCTCTGCACTAATTCCCAGATACTAAGCTGCGTATGCACACACATCCATTGTACAAAATAGAAAGAACAATGAAGCACTTAAAAAGTGGAGCTATGAGCCAGACACTGGTGGTTCACATCTGTAATTTTATCTACTCAGGAGCCTGAGATCTGAGGATTGAGGTCTAAGCCTGCCTGGGCAGGAAAGTTAGTGAGACGCTCCTTACTCTAGTGGCATAAGTGATAGAGTACCTGCCTTGAAAAACAAAAACAAAAACAAGCAAAGACAAGATGCCCTGAGTTCAAGTCTCAGTACCGGCACAAAAGATACATATAATGTATTTTTATTCTTCCCATTAATGAGTATATAATTGAGGCATATTTTATATGAGTGTTTTCTTGTACTGTATAGTGTTTCACTTACACTTTGCTGCTTAAATATTGCATTTTTCCAAGCATATGAATAGAAAATGTCCAGTTGTCTGAAAAGACCAGATTGGCACAATATGAGGCCTTTGTTTACTCACTAAATAGACACAACTTGTGCTCTGCCAACTGCTTTGTCCACAGCTTAATGAACCACCAGAATAAGTAATTAGATAATTAATTCCATGCTCAAGTTTAGCCTTGGGATATTCTGCTATGATTTAATCAGATATCGAAGAAGAAAGTAGAACAGTGGTAGCCTGAGGCTGAGGGTTGGTTTGAGAAAATGGGGAGATAGCTGTTAGTTAAAAGGTGCAAAAATCTCATTTAGAGAGTATGCATGTCTGGAGAGCTATCATACATCATGGTGATTATACTTAATAATAATGTATTGTGTACTTGAAAATTACAAACAGATTATATCCTAAATGTTCTCACCACAAAAAGGTAAGCATTGCAGGCAATGGACAGGTTGATTAGCTTGATTTATTCATTTTATAAGTGCACATGCAGCAAAACACCACATTGTATAATTTTTGTCTATTCTATTGTAATATAGGTTGGAGGTAAGATTAAAACAGATGTCTTTGAGGTTGAAAAATACACCACTCACTGAATTAGGTTGAAGCCACTGAGATAAGGTGGATATTTACTCTAAAGCATTGCATTTAGAAGTGTCACCTGTTAGAAGTTTCTTGTTTTTCAGCATCTTGTTATTAGTATATGTTCATTGTAGAAAATGGTGGGTTTCAC
Organism: Dipodomys merriami; assembly: GCF_024711535.1. Classification (NCBI taxonomy): domain Eukaryota; kingdom Metazoa; phylum Chordata; class Mammalia; order Rodentia; family Heteromyidae; genus Dipodomys; species Dipodomys merriami. The sequence continues at coordinate 31,216,082 of NW_027202271.1, forward strand.
ATGACACTTTCATGCATACATATGACATTATTTTGATCCTAATCACCCCTACATAACTTTCTCTTATCTATTGAGAGTTTCATAAATACAGGAACTATTTGCAGGAAAGAACTGTAGTGTGCACTCAGGATTTCTGAAGTCTGTGTGTGTGTGTGTGTGTGTGTGTGTGTGTGTGTGTGTGTGTGTGTGTGTGTGTGTGTGTGTGTGTGACTATTTAAAGTGGTGGGACTCTGAATAATTGCTCATTTCAGATTGAAAATTTATGTAAGATAATAGTTTCCTTCTGAGTGAGGAAAAGAAAGTGATTCTTCAAGTATACCTAAGCAAAGAACTAACATAGGAATTCATACTAGGGCTATATTGTTGACAGCAAGTTAAAATATCAAAGAAGGCTGGGCACTGGTGGCTCAAGCCTATAATCCTAGCTACTCAGGAGGCTGAGATCTGAGGATTGCGGTTCAAAGCCTGCCCAGAAAACTGGAAGTGGTGCTGTGGCTCAAGTGTTAGAGTGTTCGCATTGAGCTGAACAGCGCAGACAGCGCCCGAACCCAGAGTTCAAGCCCCACGACCAACAAAAAATAAAATAAAATAAAATAAAAATAAATAAAATATCAAAGAAGTCAAGACTGATTCCTCCCTGTATAAGAGCCTTTCCAATCCACGAGTCTTCCTTATTCACAGACTGTTTCCATACCAGTAACTAGTAATCAAACAATATGTCAACTAGAACTCTGGCTATAGTGTACAGTAAGGTATAGGAAGGAGAATTCACATAGAGCTTTATTTCTGAAATAAATACTAATAGAAATATTTATTTCTATAAATAAATAAATAAATCACCTCCTCATCCGTGCTGGGATTATAAACTACTTAAACATAGGCAGACACTGTCACTGTAAGAGATGGAATTGAGTTTTCCTAAGTATTTTTAGTTAATTTGTTGACAGAAACTTGCAACGTTGGAAGCTGTGTCTATGTCCTATGATGAAATTGATCTGTTAGACACTTAAGTGTGTATGGGCTACACAACTTCTAAAAACTGTTTCAGATGACCTTGTCTCAGTTAGTACCAAAATTTGGTCTAAGGCTGTCACTTGTTCCCAAGCAGTTGGTAGACACAGGAAGCAGAGGGAGCCTGGGTTACATATGTCACCTGAAGTGAGGACATTACTTTCCAGAGAGGCTAGCTCCTACCACAGTAGCATGCTCTCTATTTCTAAACTGTCTAAATTTGGTTTGCAGGCGATTATTTCATGATCCTGATGTGCTTCCTGCATCTGTTTAGTCTTAAATGCTTCTGAAAACATTTTTCAAAATCCTCTTGTGATTTTCTAATCGTTCCTAATACATAAACTGCTTAAAATGTAACTCCTTTAAAAAAAATCCTGGCTTCACAAATGCAAACAAATGTGGTTTAAAGATAGATTGTTTAAAAAAAAAAAAAGAAAAGGATGGAGGCTGTGGTATGTACAGGTGAGTGAGAGATGGCATGCATGATAGTGAGCTTTTCATTCATGCTCTGCACAGAAAATTCCAAACTGTGTCATTTTGCTACTTTCTTGAGAAAATTTAAGACATTTTAATTACAGCCATTATTTATGTTGGATTTGAGCAAAATAAGTGTATTCTACTCCCTCTGCTGGCTCAGAAATGGCAACAGCTCATTAACCAGAACTATTTTTAGATGTGGGTCACCATCTAAAAGAAGTAAAAATAAAATAAAATAAAATAGCGAATGTTGAAAAAGGAAACAAAAGCTAGAAAAGCTATTAATTTTCTTATTCCTTTAAACTGTCAGCAAAATAAATGTCTGCCCAAGGCAAATTTACCCAAAGATAAGCAAGACAGTGTTCAGACTCTTTCGCGCTGTACTGAGAGAGCGCTGAGATGTGGTGCCAGGGTAGGAGCGGTTCTCCTTTCCCCAAGACATATGTACCAGCCTCTTAAATTGACTCCATTCCTTTCAGAGCTTAAGGAACAAACTAGATTACTATGTTTAGTGGGTCTCAAACAATCTATCTAGTGTGTCTCAAACATTTATTGGGTTTGGGATACGAGACAAGGGAGATAGAAGGCTGGTTCTCTGTTGGTGTCAGAAAGGAGAGCTAAAGGGGCATCACTTGGAAGTATACACCGTAGAGAGGCCGGCCCCTTGCCTGCATAAAATCATGTTACCCACAAGCCTGGAAAAGGATCATAGCACTATAGTATTGCATAGCCAGTGGGATCCACAAAGCAATGGTTCTACCAATGAGAGAGGAGAGCCCATCAGAAGAGGAAACTGCCTCATGTTCTATTTCACTCCTTTGAGGATGTGGGGGGGAGCAAGGAGATAATGAGGCTTGAACACCAGGCTTTGCACTTTTGCTGGGCTTTTTCACCTAACCTAGCACTCTGCCACCTGATCTAGGCCTCCACTAATGACTTTTTGCTGGTTAGTTGGAGATAAGAGTCTTTGGGTTTGTCTGCTCTTGCTGCCTTTGAACCTGGATCTTCAGATCTCGTAGTTAGGCTACCTATAAGGTCTGAGCCAGGAGCTCCTGGCTCTGTCTCCCTCATGTTAATAGGCATATGAGTGGGTTTTTGTTTGTTTGTTTACTAAGTTCATCTTCTGCTTGGTCTTTGGTCTCATCCATTACTTGCTCATTTGCTTCCACAGGCGTCTGGATGCCAACCACATCAGCTATGTGCCCCCCAGCTGCTTCCGTGGCCTACATTCCCTGAGGCACCTGTGGCTGGATGACAACGCGTTAACAGAAATTCCTGTCCAGGCTCTCAGAAGTTTATCAGCATTGCAAGCCATGACCTTGGCCCTGAACAAAATACACCACATACCAGACTATGCCTTTGGAAACCTCTCCAGCTTGGTAGTTCTGTAAGTTTTATTGATTTTTGTTCTCTCCTACAACAGTTTTTAAGTTTTTAAATTCACTCTGAGACCTTGGCCCTAACATGCTGATTCTTCAAAGCCTGAATGGAGACATTTTAAGGGAGGAACTCCTGGCTCTAGCACCTTCCCAGAAAAACATAAATGTTCCAATTGTGTAAATGGCTTAAGCAACATTTGTCAAGTACCTGATAAGTGCCAGGCACCACTGGGCATACAAAGATAATATGACTTCTGCCTTAGTGAAGCCCTTTGTATATTGTACAAGAAATCACCACACTATAGGCTTAGCACGGCAACCAGAGTTCATAGTTTTTTATCTTTATAATTAATAGTTCAAGTCAATTTGAAAGGTGCCTTTATTAGATAATTATATATTAATAATCTCTAATCAATACTTCTTTCTTATGTATGTGATTCTGAGGATCAAACCTAGGCCCTCTCTAATGATAGCCAAGCCTTAATAATTACTTACTTCTTTATTAATACATATATTTATATATTAGTACATGTACTTTTTTAGTTTTTCTGGTGATATATTTTTAAAGAATAGTACTTCTTTTTTTATTGTCAAGGTGATGTACAGAGGGGTTGCAGTTACATAAATATGGTAATAAGTACATTTCTTGTCAAACTTGTTACCCCTTCCTTCATTTTTCTCCTGCTTTCCCTCCCCCCAAGAATAATACTTCTTAAGCTAAAAAAGAGAAGGGAGAAACAACCCTTGAAGAACTATACATAAGTATAGCTTTTTCTCCTGTGAGGCCTAGATTTCATTATTTTGATAAATCAAAACAATTCTCAACTAAGTAATAGCTTCAAAATAATCATGCTCCTTTAAAAACAACATCATGTACCCCCGGGTATAAAAAAAGAAAAAAACAGCTGATGGATGTTGATAGAAGAAAAGGCTTTTCTTGTAAGGCTTTGAGATGAGTTTCCTACATGTGTGAGCTAGCTTTCCATTGCTGCGATAAAATATTTGAAATAAACAACTTCAAAGAAGAATAGTTGATTTTGGCTCCTAGTGTCAGAGGTTTCCATCTATGGTCATTGGTCCCATTGCTTTTGGACCTGTGTCAAGACAGAACATACTGGTAGGAAGTGCATTGTAGGGCAAAACAAAGTGAGAGAGAGAGGGGAAAGGTCTAGGGTCATAATATCCCCTTCACAGGCAAGGGCCTAGCTTCTTACAGCTTCCTAGTCCCACTTTTTACAGGCATTTCCACCTTCTAATGCAACATGGGCATCTATGGGCTAACTCATGACAGTTATAGAGTCTTTAACAAAGCTTCCTCTGAGCTACCACTGCCTTTGCTCCATGTTTGCTTACAGGCCCACTTGCTGCCTTCACTTTACTATGTGTCTGCCACTTCCACTGTGGTATGTACTTCTCTGAGAGCATGTTTCTGGTCCCCTTCTGTCCCCTTCCTCACCTGATACATACTCACCTAAAATCAAAATGCATATATTAAAACAAAGATCTTTCCCCCACAGTATAACCCCTGCTTTCACTGTATTTGATGTCAGTATAATTTGTGGAGGGGAAGGGGAAAAACAAATCATTTAAATAGGGATACAGGAGGACCCATTGCAACGATGAGATGTACAAGTCGTTATGTCGAAAACGAACTTTACAACTTGGAGGCTACAATGCTTGATAAGAAATGTACACATTATCCTGCCCATGTAATTGTAACCCCTCTGTACAGTGTGTTCATAAAAATAAATAAATAAATAAAATTTTTTAAAAAAGAAATGTACTCATTATCTTGCCCATGTAATTGTAACCCCTCTGTATTTTCACAATAAAAAAAAATAATAATAAAAGAAAAAAATAAAACAAAGATCTTAGTCTGGAAAAAAATTGGGGGAGAAATTAGCAAATATCTGTACTGAATTTCACATAGATAGATGATGCAACTGACTGACCAGAAACTGGTTGTGGCCCTTAATATTTGTTCCTCCATTAGAAGAAAGGAATTTACAGAAATTCAGCTTTTTTGCTTTTTACACCCTATCTCCCTTAAACCCATTTTTCAAAATCTCTTTGGGTTGGGTTCCATTTATAGTCACAGACACAGCTGCTGTCATGGGCTCTGGCCTTCCTAATTTACCAACTGATGGCAGGATGGTTGTACACATTAATATTGTGTCAAGATAACTAATCTTTTTTTTTATTGACTTTTTTCACCCATGAATGGATAGTTTCCTGTACTGGGTGTTGTTTTTTTCTTTTCTTTTTTTTTTTTATTGTGAAAATACCGTACAGAAGGGTTACAATTACATGAGCAAGGTAATGAGAACACTTCTTATCAAGCATTGTTGCCTCCTCCTTTGTTTCCCCTTCCCATCCCTTCCCATCTCCCCCCTTTCCCCTCCCCCACCCCTCCGCACCAAATTTGTAAAGTTCGTTTTTCAACATAACGTCTACACAATGGAATTCTATGCCCCCATCAGAAAGAATGGCATTGCCCCATTTGGTAGGAAATGGAAAGACTTAGAAAAAATTGTATTAAGTGAAGTAAAGCCAGGCCCAAAGAAACATAGGTCCCATGCTTTCCCTTATTTTCAATAACTAGTATATGTCTGAGACAAGCAGAAAAGGTCAGATAAGTTGATGTTAGGTGAAATGAACCCCAAAATAAGGACTCAAATGGTTTTTCTTTCTTGCTATTGTTTCTAACATATTTATAAGATGATTTCTTTGTTGCTTTGTATGTCCCTCCCCTTCAGTATAACCCCTGTTTTCACTATATTTGATGTTGGTATAATTTGTCAAGGGGAAGTGAAAAAACAAATTGTTTAAATAGGGATACAGGTGGACCCATTGCAACAATGTGAGATGTACAAGATAACTAATCTTGAGCAGCCAAAAAAAAAAAAAAACACCCTGGAAAACCAACCTAATCCCTATTCTATGTTACTAAAATAGTAACATAGTTTCCCATTGTCTGGTGGCACAACCCTGAGATATAGCCATTATAAGTGTTCAACTTTAAGAGAAACCAGGTCAAATACATCTATGACCTTTCCTTTCTTCGCCACCTATCAATGCCAGTTTCACAAAACCATGCTGAACAAACCATATTGAAAAATATGCTAGAAATGCTGAATTCACTTAGGTCAATCATGTAGCTCATATTATTCTGTATACTCCCTGATATATCAAGCCTGAACACTAAAACTGAGATTATCTTTTACAGTCTATGGATTCAAATCAGCCTATAATATGAGGAAATGAGGCATAGAGACTTTCTTATAGTTAGTGGGTTCTTTTGTGTAATTGTCTCTGGATTTCAACAAGCAAACAACATGTTGTTCCTAACTGTTCTGTGTGCAGTTAGCCTTCCTGACTGTCTGTACCATTTCTCCAACAGCCATCTCCATAACAATAGAATCCACTCCCTGGGAAAGAAATGCTTTGATGGACTCCACAGCCTAGAGACTTTGTGAGTTGACCTTTTATTTGTTTCCCTTTTTTTAGTGTTTTCATGAATATTCTGAAGGAATCAAAATAACCTTAAAGCCAAACTTGCTGTTTGCTTGGGTTAATTGCCTTAGGCATATATTTACAGTGGTTTTATCTTATACACACACACAGAGACACACACACAGCCACCAAACTAAGAGAAAAACTGAGATTTTATTTTATCTCATGAGAATAATAAATTAGAATAATTGTAAGTTACATGAGAAGCTCTCTACTAAGCAGTGATCATGTGTTCTCTATCAAAGATCACTCTGTATTATCAGTCAGGCTCATTATTCATGAGTTTGGTCCTCCCTGTTGGATGACAGTGCAGACTAGTCCAATGCCTGAGTCTTCAGTCTGAGATGAACAGGTATTTCATGAGGAAATAGGGGCATTTCAGGTTAAAGCAATTGAAAACTAAAAGCCAATCACAGTTACCATTTATTACATGTATCTACGCACTGATGTATACATGCACTGATGTTTGATCATTTTTTTTTGTTTGAATCACTTTTGTATGCATCTGATGGGAGCACATATTACTTGGGCTCTAGTGAGGTTATCTTACAAACATTGCATTTTTGTTCACTGGCATAATTAGGGTTTGCTTCCTTCTCTAGTCTGATGTTATGTTTATCCATACACTCTTTCTAAAGAATAGTTCAAAACTTTAATATTCTGCAAAAGATAATAGTACAGGGGGTTTTGTGTTATTTTGTCTTGCCAATCCTGGGGCTTGAACTCAGGGCCTAGACACTGTCCTTGAGGTTCTTTTGCTGAGGGCTAGCACTCTACAACTTGAGCCACAGTGCCACTTCTGGCTTTTTATGTTTATGTGGTACTGAGGAATTGAACACGGGACTTTATGCATGCTAGGCAAGCATTCTACCACTAAGCCACATTCCCAGCCCAATAGTACAGGTTTAGAGTCCAAGATTCTCAGGATACTGAGGCAGGAGGATCACATGAGCCCAGAGTTTTCAGACCAGCAACATAGTGAAATCCCCATATCCAAAAAAAAAAAAAAAGGAAAGGAAAGGAAGGAAAAGGGAAGAAAAGAAGATAAATTTGTTTTTCATTGGTACCCACAATATAGCAATGAATCTGGCCAGTTGATCATAGCCTAGATTCTTTCCCAGAGCCACAGTAGAGATTCTCACTGCCACACCAGGGCCCCAGGCTTTTCTCAGAGGAGGATCTTACTCTATATTGTACCACAGAGTGGGAGAAGTACAATGAAGGTAGGGTGGCAGGATCATGAGTATGCTGGAAGAGAAGGTGATTGTAGTGATACCTTGACCCCATTCCCCTATGTTTAGTATTGAAATACAATAAACTGTAAGGACACTGAGTGTACAATGTTGGCTATGACTAGAACTGCAGGAGATGACCAAAGACACCTTGTACTTGACCTTGGGACTCATTGCTCAATTGCATACAGAGCTTAGCCAATTTAGCATATAACCAGGTCTGGATCTCCTAACTTTCTAGGAGCCCATCTTTATCTTTTGTCATCTTGTAACCTACTAGCATTAATGACTTTCCTTCCAGGAAACAGGAACATTTCCTTCCAGGATTCCATAAATCGTTGTTTGCTCATAGATGTAAAAGATGAACTTATCTGGTTAGGACCTTGATATCAACAGTATGGCAAAAGCAAGCAGTTCCCCACAGCTACTAGGAAAAAAATCAGAACTTCTCTCTTACCTGTGCAAGTTCAGGCTAGGGATCACTTTGTAGTCCTTTTACTCCAACAGGACAATAAGAAAAAAAAAAACCACGAAATGAGCTTTGATGGGCATTTTTATTTTTATTTTTTTAGTTTCAATTGAGTTTATTTTCTATTTTCTTTTTATTAATTTTTGATTGTTACTGTGAAGGTGGTGTGCAGAGGGGTTACAGTTGCATGTCAGGTAAAGAGTACATTTCTCTCTGGACAAAGTCACACCTTCCCCTGCCCTCTCACAGATTTTCCTCCTGTCCCTGCCCACAAGTTGCTTAGTTCATTCTCAACAGAGTATCCAGTGAATACCATTGCTGCATTTTTTTCCCCTTTACCCTCCATTTCGGTGCCTCACCTTACATTCCAAAGATATATGTGAGGAGCATTTTCATAGGTTTTCTTTTTGCCCCAAATCCAAGTGATCACCCAGGCGTACCCATAAATATCACAAAACCAAACATTTCAGGGGAAATTTAGGAGTCTTATTGTCTCCCCCCTGCCTTGCCCAGGGCTATAAAGGATCAGTAAATTGGCTATTTCCAACCTCTTCCTTTCCTGCACAGAAATCCAAGAAATTTATAAGGGTTCAATCCCTGTTTAATCAAAACAGAGCATCTGGAGAGATTTACAAACAGGAAGAAAATTTATGTCCACAAAAGACACGAGTTTCCTGCCTGCAGTATAGCTTAAGGATAGTTTGTGCCAGACAAGTAGAAATCTTGATTCATGTTTAGCTCCATCGAATTATCTTACTCTTAAAATTAAATAGCATTTCTTCTCCTAACCACAGCTGATTGCCTTACCAAAAGGTTTTTCTCTGTCATTTGGGAAATCTGCTATTCCCAGAAACCAGGAGGCAATTGCTTTTTCATACAAAGATTCAGATTATAAGGTAGAGTAGGCCTATAAAACACTTGTGAGTAATGGAATTGAAAAACCATTTGTGTCATAACAGATAGATTAATGATTTGAGGTTGTCTGGTCCTTCCATCTTCAGGTATAAGGGATAGTATAGAGATTTGCCTCATAGACCAAAACATCAGACTTCAGATAGAAATTATTATTTGTGACCCTGAGGAAATCCTAAACTAGATGTCCTTGTTGAGAGCCATCAACCTCTACAGCAAACAGGACTCATCCTGGACTTCAGGCTAGGGAGAGGTACAGGCTGTCCGTAAGTCAGGAACAAAGCAGCACCACAAGATGTCCTGATTCCAAGAAGGGAAGGAAGAAAGGAACTGGAAAGGGGATGTGAAGCAAAGCCCCAAGAGTGCAAATACAACCGAGTAATTTAGTGAGCCTGGTTCAGATGAAGAGCTCCATCAGCAAGCTGTCAACACCCCACTAAACAAGCTTCACTTCTTCCCGGAAGTTAATGCTGCTGCAGGTCCTTCCCTTATTTCAACGCTCCACTGCCCTGAGCCTTGCTGAAATTTCTCTTCATCCGCATAATGACCATTTGAAGGCAGGTGTTTCAGGGACATTAGTGGTCAGCAAGCCAAGAAAACCTCTCCAGAAAGAGGAGGAATGGAAAACTTCAACACTGATGTGCATCCATTAGAATAGAACTTTGACTCACTTGTAAATAAAGTATATTTGAGGGTTTGGAGGGATTTTTTGTTTGTTTGTTTTTTGTTTTCTGTGGGTGCTTAGGCTTGAACACAGGGCCTGGTCATTGTCCCTGAGCTTTGTCACTCATGGCTAGCACTCTACCACTTTAAACCACAGTGCCACTATTGGTTTTCTGGTAGTTAATTAGAGATAAGAGTCTCACAGACTTTCTTTGCCCAGGCTGGCTTCAAACCACAATCCCCAGATCTCAGCCTCCTAAGTAACTATGATTATAGGTGTGAGCCACCAGAGCTTGGTTTTTAAATGAGTTATTAAATGAAACACTGAACATAACTGTTTCCTTATTTTCAGAGATTTGAATTATAATAATCTTGATGAATTCCCCACTGCCATCAGGACACTTTCCAATCTTAAAGAACTGTGAGTATTTAGGATAGTTTCAATGAAAGAAACATTCTTTGTACATCTCTTTTAGAATATGCATGACTATTGTCCATAATTATAATTGGCCTGAAAAATATGTTTAAAAATAACATTAATAATGGTTAAGTACATTGAAATGTTTCAATTGATTGCTATCACCAGCAAATTTCAGATCCTTTATTTATTAAAGGGTTCCCAAATCTACATGTAAGCAATATATATTTCATATGTCTCTAAGCAGTACTCTTTTCTCTTTGCTTAAGCAACACATATTCCTATAACATTTACATATTTTATAAATATGTAGTCGAACTACAATAGCTTTCATTTACTTGCTGAGCATTTCTAGGGATCCAAATGTTTCTAGGTTGCATAAGTGTAGAACTGGATGAATAAAATATACTCTCTCTGTCTATATACATATGTATATTCCTATGTGAATGTTATGTATATATATTTATATATTGTTCTATAAATGCTGAATTAATCTTATTTTTTTAAACAACACTATTTTCCTAAGGAAAAACTAGCTTTCAGCCTCTAGATTACAATTACATATGTTGTCTTTTAGAAAATAAGTTTTAGTTAGTTAGTTAGTTAGTTAGTTTGTTTGTTTGTTTGTTTTGTCAGTCATGGGGCTTGAACTGAAGGCCTGGGCACTGTCCTTGAGCTTTTACACTCAAGGCTAGTGCTCTGCTACTTTGAGCTACAGTGCCACTTCTGGTTTTCTGGTAGTTAATTAGAGATAGCAGTCTTATGGATATTTTGCCTGGGCTGGCTTTGAACCATGATTATTAGATCTCAGCCTCCTGAATAGCCAGGATTACAGGTTTGAGCCACCAGCACCCAGCTAGCTTTTCTTTGTACTTAAAGAGATGAATAATCTAAGGAAATTTTAACATTTCAAGAAGAAAACAAACTTCAAGCCTTATTGCCTTGGTAGTAAGAAATAAGACACATAGTCAAAGAAAATAGACAGGAGAGCTTGTTTATAACAAAAAGCCTTCAGGAGTTATGCCTCAAGAAACCCACAGTGGCTTTGCTGGGCTGTCTTCAGCATATCCTGCCCAGGTCAGGCAGCCTTAAGACTACCACTTACCTCACACACAGCTACAGGCCCGTGTAATGCCCTTGATTCTGCCCTTCTATCATTCAATCAAAGAGATGAGTGTCAATTTATTATTACAGACTTTCTGAGTCCAGGAGTCAGGAAATATTGTCCTCTCAGGAGATTATTGAAATCTTTACTTCACTGCAGCTTAAGTCAATTTGCTCTTTTTCTGGCTTCAAACCGGGTCAGGAGAAGTGATCCTAATCTCTCCAAAGATAGTTCCCACTCCTCAGACTCTTACACAACAGAGCTCTACTGTGTATTAACAGATGGATTTTTCATTTTATAACATTCGATGATAAATTTACATAAACACCAGTCTGATCTGCGGCATCTCTTTCAATATGACACCCTGGGATGTCTTTTTCTCCTTGACAAGTGTCAAGAAGCAGAAAAGAACCACCTTGTACTCTGTTTAGTAATGTTGCTCATTCTTACTCCTGTGAGAGTGGGGAGGGCTAGTAAGTCACTTTTACCCCACACGTGATTCTTTAATAAGTTTTTTCCTCTCTCTCTTTTTCTAGAGGATTTCATAGTAACAATATCAGGTCGATACCTGAGAAAGCATTTGCAGGCAACCCTTCTCTTATAACAATGTAAGTGACACCATGCTTTTGGGTTTGTTCTTCCTGAAATATAGCCATATGTTGTGCTTTTAAATATAATGCAATGAATGTTCTGCATTTGCCTGAGATTTGTCTCAGGTGTTGTAGCCATCTCTACAGAGACATGGACATGGACATGTTTGCCAGATTTCAATTAAGGGGTTTTTTTTGTTTTGTTTTGTTTTTTTAAGGCTTTGTGATATCTGCTGCATTATTCTTGGTATCTTCTGATGCCTTGTTAATCTTATAAATGCTTTGGTTATCTCTATTTTGGTTATCTCTATTTTCTAAGACATGAAATTGGTTTTTAAAACACCAGTGTTAGTCTGTGTAGTCATTCAGAGCTTCAACCCCCGAGTTCTAGGACTAGAAACTGTTATACACAGGAGGGGGTCTTTGCAAGCAATTGATTGTGGCCTAAATTGATGGAAGCACGTAGGATGGGAAAAAAATGTTTTGTGTGTGTCTCTATCCATTTATTGTCAAGCTCAAACATGAAGATTTATATGCCATAACATAATAAAAATAAAGTTATGAAGAAAAAGTGAAATTAATTTGATTTCACATTTGGCATGAAGAGATTTATGTTATACACATATATAAGATTGTAAAGATGCAGAGATATTCGACTGGCTAGTAGTAAAAGACACCTGACCAAGTCAGGTATAGGGCATAGTATTTGCTTGGGGTCACTAGTGAAGGATCATTTCTTGACAAATGTCCTTCTTGTGTTTATTTGACACTGAACTTTTTGGAACCATGTAGCATTTGTCACAAATGATCAGGAGTCCCAGTTAGCCCCAAGAATTGAAACACTAGACAAAGCTAACACAAGAGTTAATCATCTCTGAAATGTTCTGGAAATATTTTGGCAAACGAAAGGTTTGGGAGTGTACTAGCCAATAAACATTAGTCCTCATTAGAGAATATTTACATATTAAAAAGGTTGGCAAATTGCCTGGCCTTGATGTCACTTTCCTTGTAGCCCTGAGGTTAGTTTTTAATCACTCTTTTGATATGCTAATGTAGCCCGTGGAGCATTAACAGGCCCTTGAAGGTGTTTTGAGTTTCAAGCCAGAATTTGACCATGTTAGCCACTTTCTCCTTGAAGCTCTCTTCTCAGAGCCTTTGCGTCCTGTTCATCTCTCACCACCACATTCCCTTCTGATTCTCTCATTTCTGAGGATACCTTCCAAGCCCTGTGGCCTACCCAATCAATCCCGAATCCCCTTTTCTACCCCCATCCCTTTGTGTGTGTGTGTGTGTGTGTGTGTGTGTGTGTGTGTGTGTGTGTGTGTGTGTGTGTGTGTGTGTGTGTATACTAGAGCCTTGAACTCAGAGCTTTGGTGCTCACTGTCCCCTTAGCTTCCTCCCCATCCATCCTCAAGCACAATCCTCAGATCTCAGCTTACTGAGATCTTTTTATCTCCCCTACCAGCCTCTTCACTAGGCAGCTCTCATTTCTTGATTTTTACCAATGCAGATGAAGCTGCCTCCTTCTTCTCTCCCCTAAATGCAAGGTCACAGCATCCATCTTGTCACTCCTTTACTGTTAAACAGACATTGGGGATTGACTCTTGACATGAAATAAAACTCCTGACCCTGACATTCACAGCCCTCCACAGCCAACTCTCCCAACCACATCTCCATAATTCCCCCAGTGAGACCATAAATGAGACTAAGCACTGAGATCACAGAATGAAGCTCTTTCTCTCCTTTGTTCCTGGGATTCTATCCCTTCACTAAACTGATTGGAATTCTCTCTTCCAGGACCCATCTCAAATGCCATTACAAAGTGCCTATTTTTTTTGTTTCATACTCTCCCCCTAATGCATGTGAGAACTACCTCCAGAGAACCCTGGAACTCCTTATGTGCCGGAGTAACACTTTCTGCTTGTGCATGCAAGCATGTGCATTCACACTTGTCCAGTGTGCATCAATATGTGCATGCATGTGAGCACAATTATATAATATGAATGTGTGATATCACTAAAGGATCATGATATAATAAGAAAAACTCCAATTTAAAATCATTTAGCCTATATTCCAGCTCTAGCTCTTTAGTGTTTAGATAGTCTCATGGGAAAAGAAGACAGTAGAGAGTAGGAGGACATAAAAGCAAATGGGTGTGTTGGTTCATCCCAGGTACTATGCTACATGATACACATGCATTAACCTTTTCAATTCCTACACAACCCTTATAAGTTTATGAAGTTTTATTATCACAGGGTAACAATTTAGAACATTGGAGTTCTCCAAGGTATAGAAGCCTCAGTTTTCTCCCCTGAAGAAATTATTATGTACACTATAGGTCACAGTTGCTGCAAGGATCAGTTCACACATGCACTTGTGTGAGTGTGTGTGTGTGTGTGTGTGTGTGTGTGTGTGTGTGAAATACTGTTCTTTGTTTTATCCCAACTGATTGCAGCCTTCTTCAAGCAGTAATGTTTTATCAATCCTCCTCCACCACCAGCATCCAGGCACAAAGAAAATATTCAATGACTGCTTATTTAATAAAGGAGCTTTAAATCCCTGCAACATCCACCCTCATACTTCGAGTATAATATACACAAATAAATATTTATTGTATTTCTTTGAGCTAACAGGAAGTCTCTGTTGAGAAATATGTGTGGGACTCCAAGCAGTTCGAATGCACTTCAGCTATACTGAAACATCTATGAAACCAAATATTCTTTAAGTTCCAGCAATTTAGAGCAGCAAATTATCCAAGAAAAAGCCAAGTCAATACACTCCAGAGTAACTTATTTCCTCCCAAATAATTTGAAGTATCTTGTTAATATAATAGTAATAGTTGACCAGCGCATAGGATCTCTAAATATGTGTGTATGTGGGGTGTGTGTGTGTGTGTGTGTGTATTACATCTTTATTTATTTTAAATTTTTTGTCAAGGCGATGTACAGAGGGGTTACAGTTACATAAGTTAGGTAGTGAGTACATTTCTTGTCAAACTTGTTACCCCCTCCCTCTACATCTTTATTTAATAATACAATTGCTAGTATTTTAAATTAGTGATCAATCAGTCAGTGAATATCCAACAGATGATGGAGACAGAGAAAAATTTTAAGTTCACTTGCTTTTCTAGTTAGTAACTTTCAGTCATATCTACCTTGCTGTCAAAAATTTTAAATTTTACATAGCATGGATTTCTTACCAAAAGTCTCAGTATGTGAGTTTAAACACTTTTGAGACTTGTCTGGAACCAAATGTAAGGAATGTCATATCCTGTAGTGTCATCAAAGTTATATGAATACACTATTATATATACATTATTATAAATACATTTAATGTATTTATTGACATTTTTGAACAGATGATCAACTGTCATTCAAACTTATATTAAGACATTGATGGTTGGATTTTTTTCAGACATTTCTATGACAACCCCATTCAATTTGTTGGAAGATCTGCCTTTCAACATTTACCTGAACTAAGAACATTGTAAGTGTCTATTCCTGTCATAGATCCATTCCCTTACCCACCTTGCTGGATTGCTATGAAGATCAATGAATACCTTAGGTTCAAGTGCTTTGAAAATGGCAATCAAAATTATCTCCTTTCCAGGATCTTCTCCCAATAATACTTACAAATTCCTCCTTCTAGGACTTTGAATGGTGCCTCACAAATAACAGTATTTCCTGATTTAACTGGAACTGCCAACCTGGAGAGTCTGTAAGTCCTTGAGTCAGTTATTATTATTATTAACCTTTACGGAGTCTTATAGAGGGCTTTCCATTCAACATAACAATTTATGAGAACAATGCATCTTGACCAATGTCACCCCTTCCATTGTTCTCCCATGTCTTTCCCCCAACCCTCCTCACCCCTAATTGAATAGGTTCTTAACTTAGCCCAAAACACACACTAGTCTTAAAGCCTGATCAGCCTTAACATCAACAAGTCAAAATACATCACTACATAATGTGTGAATGAAAGAATTTTGTCTGGTTTGTGTTTTCACAGGACTTTAACGGGAGCACAGATCTCATCTCTTCCTCAAACCGTCTGTGACCAGTTACCTAATCTCCAAGTACTGTGCGTATCAGGAAGGCAATCATGTTGAATAAACAGCGCTTCCATTTAGAAATAAAATGGCAGACAGTATTTCAATAATCCTTGTCAGGAGCAGAGAGTTCTTTCCTTGAAAGTCTCTAGGAGGTCAATACTCCTCCATTGTCTGCCTAAGTCCAGGTTTACCACCATGAGCATGGTAACAATGTTCATGTACTTTGGTTTTCAAGTGCTCATTAGAATGACAGTTGATAGACATTTTCTTTAGAAAATGAGTTTGAACAAAGGAAAATAACTATTTCTTCTTCTCAAAGCTGCAAAGCAGAACAAAATAGCATAATGGATCAACTGTGCAAGATGAATGCAAAACGAACAACACACAACAATACCAAAAATCAGTTCTCAAACTAGTGACCAAACATTTTTTATGGTATAGCCCAATACCATGTTCTGATCTTTCACCTAGTTGTCAGGCAGCTTTCTCGTGTTGTTTCTATCAACTTGAAGCCTTTGTTTACCTGTCTTGCCCTTTCCCAAAGTATTCAAAGAGCCTTGTTTAGGCCTTGTACCCCTTTGCAGTTCTCACTCAACTGCACGATAACCAGCCTTCTCTCAAGCCCTCTGGGGACTTAATCTCTTGTAATCACTCTGCCCACACAGAGTATACACCTGTCTCTGGAGAATGCCTGTAATTTCACCATTTACGTAATAGCAGAACAACAAACAGCATTATGTATGTTTAATAAAGAATGGCAAAGTCTGTGGCATAATTCTGCCTTACCTCATCCCCAGATCTCATTTGCTCAGTGGTATGGTGCAACACCATATGGAAGGCTAGAAGTCAGATTCCTGTTTGAAGGAAGGTATAGAACAACATGTGAGGTATAGATATGCTGAGAAAACTAAGAATTGGGAAAGTTAAGTATATTTGTCAACGTCAATAGCCATTTGACTTCAAATACAATTTAATGGGGAGGGAAAAAATACATTTACAACAAGTGGTAGAAATCTGAGGGGGCCTATCTTAGAATTCTGCTTACCACACAAAGAAGAAAATTGTCCACATTTCTTCTCGCTTATTTTTTTTCCTGTTGTGGGGCTTGACCTTGGCCTGGGCACTGTCTCTCAACTCTTCAGCTCAGGAGAGAGTTCTACTACTTTAGCCACAGCGCCACTTCCATTTTTCTGGTGGTTAATTGGAGATAATTTCCTGACCAGGCTGGCTTTGAACTATAATCCTCAGATCTCAGCCTCCTGAGTAGCTCAGATTACAGGTGTGAACCACTGGCACCCAACCAGTTGTCCACACTTCTTAAGGAAACTGGCTCAGTAACATGACTGGGACTTAAAACTGCATTCTTTCCCCATTGTATCATGCATGTATCCTGTACTTAAGTCGGTAAAGCAGTGAGTATGTGGCTAATATATAGGGAGCCAGTGTTTAAATTGTATCTGTCTCTCCTGTGTTGCAGAGTGACAGTACCCACGTTTGCATGAGTGGAGGCCAGTGGAGCAAAGGCTCCAGAACCCATTTTTCCAGTTCCACTCATGGCACAGTGTCTTGAGCAAGTTATTTTCTTTTCTGGGGCTCTGTTTCTCAGTCTATAAACTGGAGAAGCAGCCACCTCTTTCAGGAGATCTTCAAAATTGATTATATAATTATATATGATTATATGATTAAATAATTATAATATGTTAAACCCTAACAGAAATTTCTGGGACTTTGTAAAATCTCAAGTTGTTAACTCTATCATCTTTCTTTCTCCATTGTTCTTTGCTTAAGATAGTATTTCTCTTTTAATTTTCCTCCTTTTTTTTTGTCTGTTGTAGGGCCTGTACTCTGGGCCTGTCCTGCTAGCTCAAGGCTAGCATTCTACCACTTTGAGCCACAGCACCACTTCCAGGTTTTTCTACTATGTAGTGCTGAGAAATCAAACCCAGGGCCTCATGCATGCAAGGCAAACGCTCTACCACTGAGCCACCTTCCCAGCCCTTTTTCCTTCTTAAGTTTTTATTATACATCATGATGCAAATCACATTTATTCTATAAATGTAAGATAATAACGTGATTAATTATAAGAAGAGAATAACTTGAAAACCTCTTAGAAAATTGTATGGATTTTTCAGTTGCTTAGTGGTGATCTGGTTTTAAGAATTAGAGTCAGGCATGGAAAGGTGTTAATTGATTAGCTGATAACTTTTAAAAGTAAGACAATTACACATATATGTGTTACTTAACCAGCTTTCTTTAAAAAGGAGTTCTTAAAATTACTATGGTTTGTCTTAGTTATATTATAGTATAAATATGTCCAGATGTTTTTCTTATTCTGTAATTTGTTGAATTTTGGCTAAAGACTTGAATTTCCCTTCTCCAACTGATTGATTTCAAAGTTAGTGCTATGTTTTGAATTGCCGGGTTTTGTTTTAAGTTGATTAGAAAAGAACCAGCAATGATTTCTCTTTGCTGTAGAGATATAGCAGCTTTTAGATACAGAGGTTTAATTATTTAATTTAATTTGCACTCGTTCCAGTAAGGTAATAGCTGGAACACTGCAGATGATTACTAACAAAATATAAATAAATTCATTAAGCAAATTATTTAAGTCAGTTAAAAAAAGTATAACAGTTACACTTCAGTAAATATTTGAGTCTGTTGCTTAATAGAATAATGCCTGTGCCTACTTGATCCATGTCAGAACTGTGGAAATGTCTGGAGTCAGTCTTTTGATGGATGTAACATTCTGGAGGGAAAAGGAGAGAAGAGCTGGTTTCCTTATGAATAATATATAACAAATTTCCTCTCTTTTTACCTTCTGTTTTTCAGAGATCTGTCTTACAACCTATTGGAAGATTTACCCAGTTTTTCAGCCTGCCAAAAGCTTCAGAAAATGTATGTCTGTAAGATTTTCTAAGTCACAAAAAAAAAGGAAAAAAGATCCAAACTCACATTTCTTAAGGGTTATTGCTTACTTTACTTTGTAAAAATGTTGGTTCTTTTACTTGCCAGTGGGTTACTAGCAAAACATTTGATGCTTTTCCTTTTTACACATACAAGATATGACCATGTTGGTTGGCTTAAGAAAGCTGGAAAACTGACAAAGCTATTTTTAATTATACATTTTTGTTATCTTCAGGTAGTTGTACAAAGGAGTCACCATTCAGCCAATCAATTTACAAATAGGACAATACATCTTCATTGATGTCACCCCTTTCATCATTCTCCCCATCCCTTCCAACCCAACCCCTCCCCTCAGTTTTCTTAATTTCATAGAATATGCACTGGATATTACAAGTGCATTCTTTCTCCACCCCCACATGTGCTTAAATCAGTAAAGCAATTAGTAGGTATGCTTCTCCCTGCCTCTGCCCTCCTGCCCCCAACTTAGTCTAATGGTATACTGGGCTAGTCTGAGCATTGGAATTTTTCTCTTTTATAAGTATAACCAAACTTACATATCCAGAGACTGGTGGTGTGTGTAAATATGGGTGGCCTGGGTTTGTTGACATGTGCATCTCACAATAATCACATTTAGATGTTATTTGAGGCATCCTAGACATTCTGCCTGAAACATTTTGGAGTTCTGTTAAAACTCTCTCCCATAAAACATCACCTCCTTCATCGCTCTATCTTCACAGTTCTATTTTCATCTACACAATACTGTCTATTCTTTGGTTCTTAATGGAGAAAACTAAAGAACACAAATCTTTTAAAGAGTAAGGATTTGACATTCCCAGTGACCTCCAAAGATGATAAGACAGGCTTAGGGAGTCAGGCAGGGAGAGGAATCTTCAAGTGTTTTGAATGATAATGGCATGTTTAGAATATATCCTCCCAAAGAACTAGCCAGCTGCTTTGAAAGATAGCCAGTACTTATTTAAATGTATAAATTATAATGTTGTTTTGTTTTGAAGTACTGGGGATTGAACCCAAGTCCTTGGATATACTGTAATGTTCTTTCTTAAACAAACAAACAAAAAACAGTCACACTTCATGTGTTTCTTTGATTGAGGGCAGGTTCCTTCTATAAAAGCTCTCAGAAGTCTGTCATCTTTTGAAATCAGTAACATGGAAATAAATCTTTTGGAATTCTGTCATTTCAGTGACTTCCGACATAATGGAATCTATGAAATTAAAGCGGATGCTTTCCAGCAGTTGCTTAGCCTCCGATCTCTGTGAGTACCACCTGCCACCACCACACCACCACAACACAAGACAACACAACACAGAACACTTGCTTTCTCTTTTGGATATTCTCTCTAGATTTTTTTTTTCCTTTCATGGAATATTTATATTGTTGGGTCTTCTTGCATGTATTTGCTAAGAAAAAGTAAGTCTGTTGCTCCTGATAATTTCCAGGAATAAATGCAAAAATAGTACAGTACCAATCAGCAGACATGGAATGCTGATGAAGAGGAGAGAGACTACACTGTCAGAAAGTTTGCAGGATGTGTTTTGTTCCACAGCGTGGAACTGGCAGGGATTATTTTGCTTATAAAAATGATGTCCACACAATTCTTCCTGTCTGCTTTTCTCTCCTGATGAAGCAGAAGCTAGATTTTTTGTTTTGTTTCTAGTGTATATCTTGAAGTGTTTAAGAATCACTTAAGGGTAACAGTGAAAACATAGACTTCAGATCTTCACATGCCTAGTGGTGCCTGAAAATCTGTATTTAAATGTATCCACTAAAGTTTAAGCACAAGTGTCAGAAGATGTTTTCATTGCTCATGCAATTGAGTTTGTAATTATTCAATTCCATTTGTACATAAAGACAGAGTTTAAAAAATTTAAGCAAGGATACCAAACTTTAATTTTAATTTTAAAATTTTAAATTTAGGGGAAAAAACTTGCTAACAAATCACTTTATGAAAGCAATTAAAACTTTTATATCCTGAAACTGTACTTGAACATGACTTGTACAAATGATAATGATGCTTAAATGTTTAAACTGAGGTTGTCGGCTTCAGTGACAGTACCTTTGGTAAATTAATAAGGTTCCTTAACATATTTTAGCTTTACATTTATGAATCACTTTCTCCCCAACATTTACTTTGAGAATAATTATTTTCTAAATTTAATTGTGACTTTTTCTTTTCTTTTGGTATAAATCACACACACACACACACACACACACACACACACACACACACACACATGCCAAAACAACTTTTATTACCTGTATTGTTCAGCAGAGAGAGTTCTGGCTGTTTCCAAATGTCAGTTCTATCTTAAAAGGCTGATATCTAAAGCTAGCAGAAGTATGTGGCACAGACTCGAAGCTAAATGCAAGTCTCCCTGAATTCCTTCTCCCCTTAGGCCTCCTGTCCAGACACTCATCACACTGCCAACTTTAAGTCAGTCTCTCTTTACTCTTCTACCACAAGGTCAGTCATGGGGTTTGAACTCCAGGCCAGGGCACTTTCCCTCAGCTCTTCAGCTCAAGGCTAGCACTCTACCACTTGAGCCACAGCACCACTTCTGGTTTTCTGGTGGTTTATTGGAGTTAAGAGTTTCACAGCTTTTATTGCCTGGGCTGGCTTTGAACCGTGATCCTCAGATCTCAGCCTCCTGAGTGGCATAAGCCATTGGAGCCCAGCTCACAAGGCACTTTTAATGACTCACCCAGATCACCACCTTCCTCCTCTTACAATTGATCTCATTCTTCAAGAGCCACAAAAGCAATCTTTTTTTGTTTGTTTCTTTGTAGGGTGTGGGGCTTGAACTCAAGGACTAGGCACTGTTCCTAAGCTCTTTGTGCTCAAGCCTAGTGCTCTAACACTTGAGCCACAGTGCCACTTCTGGTTTTTGAGATAAGAGTCTCACAGGGACTTTTCTGCCCAGGCTGGCTTCAACCTGTGCTCTTCGGATCTCAGCCTCCTGAGAAGCTAGTTCATGCTACTCACCAGCACCCAGCTAGCAAGCAACCTTTCTTAAGTCAAAATCTACTACTTCCTTCTTCCTATCACTGCCTTGGTACATTCAAGATCAAGACTAAACTTTCCAGATCCACTCTTCAGCTTCAGACTCCAAACTCCGGGGTCAGTACTGGGGCTTAGGGCCTAGGTGCTGTCCCTAAGTTTTTATTTTTGCTCAAGGCTGTTGATCTACCACTGGAGGCACAGCTCTGCTTTGAAAGCAGCTTTTTGGTGGTTAAGTGGAAATAAGAGTCTCTCAGACTTTCCTACCAGAGGTGGCTTTGAACTGTTATCCTCAGTTCTCAGTTTCCTGAATGGGTAGGATTATAAGCATAAGCCACCTTTGCCCAGCCATATTTTCAGTTTTTAAAGGAACTTTCATATTTATTTCCATAGTGACTAGATTAATTTATATTCCCACAAATAGTTTCTTTATACATCCTCATCAGCAAATGTTAGTTTTTCTTGATGATACTTATTCTGAGCAGGGTGAATGGAATACCAGTGTTGTTTGGACTTGCATTTGCTTTATGGATATTAAACATTTTTCATGTATTTATTGGTTATTTGCATTTCTTTCGAGAACTATGTGTTCAACCAATTTGCCCATTTACTGATTGGATTATGTGCTCCTTTGATATTTAAATGTTGTTTCATTTTTTATATGTTCTGGACATTAATATTCATCAGATGAATTGTTGGCAAAGATTTTCTCCCATTCTGTAGACTTTCTCTTTACTCTCTGTCCTTTGCTATGCAGAAGCTTTTTTTAATTTGATATAATCCCCTTTGTCAACTCTTGCTATTGGAATCCTACTTAGAAAGTCCTTGATACAAGCTGGCATAATGGTACATGCCTGAAATCCCAGCTCTTGGGAGGCATAGGCAGGAGAATTGTGAATGCAAACCACCTTAGACAGCTCTAGGCCATTTAGTGTTATATAGTGAGACCTTGTCTCAAAAAAAAGGAAAAAAAAAAAGAAAGATACTGCCTGTGTCTATATCTTAAATGTTAAGTCTCCTGTATTATAGCAAACTCTTTGATCTATTTTTGAATTGATTTTCACATAGAGTGAGAGATTAATATCCAGTTTCAGCCTCCTATATGTAGAAACTAGTTTCCTAATACCATTTGTTGAAGTGGCTATCTTTTCTTTTTTTTTAATTAATTTATTTATTTATTGTTGGTCATGGGGCCTGAACTCTGGGCCTGGGTACTGTCCCTCAGCTCTTTGGCTCAAGGCGAGCACCCTACCACTTGAGCCACAGCACCACATCCAGCTTTTTTCTGCTTATGTGGTGCTGATGAATCGAACCCAGGGCCTCATGCTTGTGAGGCAAGCACTCTACCACTGAGCCAACTTCCCAGCCCCAAGGCTATCTTTTTTCTAAGGTGTTTTTGGCAACATTGATGAGAATCAGATAGCTGTACCTTGTGGACCTTCTATTCCATTGGTCTACATGTCTGTTTTCCTGCCAGTACCATGTTGTTTTGGTTACTCTGCTTCTGTAGTAGAATGAAATTTTATATTATGACACCTTCCTCCAACAATACATGTTTTGTTGAGAATTGCTAGACATTTTTTAAAAATTAAAATTCGTTTCAGATTTGTGATTGCAAAACATAAGTGCAGTAGGGAATGGGACTTTCCCTGAAATCCTGAAGCACTGGACATTTAATTCTAACATATTTCTATCTTACTGTTTTTGTAAATGTTATATTTCTAAATTCTATGACTTTTTTCCAATCTGGTATAAAAAAATTAAAATTCATCGTTCTTTAAAATACAGAAGTTCTTAATCTCTTTAGAATCATCTAAGTTTTTGGAAAAGGCTTTAGTACTGCTAAAAGTTGTTTTTATTTCATTGCATGTGTGGCAAGTGAATTTTATTTCCCCATAAACTGTACTTTTTTCTATGCTATCAAAAGATTTTATTTGTAACATATGTTTGCCCCTATTTTACTCATATCCTAGTCAGAAATTTAATTGTCAGTATCTGTACTGGAAATTTTCTCGAAAGCATCTCTGTGTGGCCTGTCATACATGGATAATGTGCACACATTTCTGGTTGGAGGTGTCTATACATATTTTATAATTTAAAATTTGCTTATCAGAAGAAGATCCTTGGAAATGTATCTCTTCCCACTGTCCTACATATATTCATTTTAGAAAAGCCCTAATAAAATTTTACAACCCTGTTAAAGTCAACCTTTTTAACAAAAACACAATAAAAACTAAAATATCTACATGAATGACTGGGCTTGATTGCTTTATACAAAGTTAACTTAAAGTTCTCCCTTTAGTTATTTTATACCACCAGTGTCTATTGGAAGTACAACTCAATGGGCTAAGGGTTTCTGATCTGAAATAAATTTTGGTACAGGACTGCATACATATGGTTAACTTCATATTCTTTTTTTCTTTAATGTCATGTTTTCATTTGTCTTTTTTTTTTATAAATAGAAATTTGGCTCGGAATAAAATTGCCATTATTCACCCCAATGCATTTTCCACTTTGCCATCTCTAATAAAGCTGTGAGTATATCATTTCTTGTATGATATGTCTTTTAATACTTGGAGATCATCTAATTAATGAAAATGATGATTTTGCTGAAGAAGGTTGCAATACAGATTGTTGGTCCTATGTATTCTACAGACCTAAATCTGGGTCAGGACCTGGGAGGAACCTAGACTAGGGCCTAGGGGCCTTTAAGTGTATAATTGAAGAGCTGGATGTCAGCTGGTTCTAGTTATTTAAGTAGTGTTATCGATTCTTGTTGAGTAATGGGTCAGAATAGAATAAGCTGTCAAGCCATTTGTAAACGGCATCCCTTGTATTGTTTGCTGTTTTTTTTTGGGGGGGGGTCCAGTCATGGGGCCTGAA
Source organism: Dipodomys merriami (assembly GCF_024711535.1). Taxonomy (NCBI): domain Eukaryota; kingdom Metazoa; phylum Chordata; class Mammalia; order Rodentia; family Heteromyidae; genus Dipodomys; species Dipodomys merriami. The sequence continues at coordinate 31,240,706 of NW_027202271.1, forward strand.
CTCTGGGCCTGGGCGCTGTCCCTCAGCTCTTCAGCTCAAGGCTAGCGCTCTACCACTTGAGCCACAGTGCCACTTCCGGCTTTTTTCTTATTGCTTATGTGGTGCTGGGGAATCGAACCCAGGGCCTCAGGCATGCAAGGCAAGCACTCTACCACTGAGCCACCTTCCCAGCCCTTGTTTGCTGTTTGACTGAGCAAACCTTTCTATTTTCCCCCTTCTTTTCTAATCTCTTGCTTCTTCCTCTCTTTCATCAAATGGAGAAATTGGGGATTGATCAGACAGAAGTGAGGAGAAGAAAGGGAGCAATTGCTACCATTCATTTTTAATGAAAAGTAGTACTTTCTCCTTGGTCGTGGAGGTCTCCACTTGGCAAAATGAAGACAAATAAACAATTTGCGATTAAAATGTTTTTCCTGGTTTGTAATTTTGATGGTGAATAGAAAAGTTATCAGGAGCTAAAGCCAAAGTGGTTACTTTTACCATAAAGAGTAAAGATTCTGCTTAGAAGTTTTTATTGAGCAGTTTAATCATCTTTAGATTCCTTTTTTTTTTTAAGAAAAAAAATCAACATTTTATGCTAACAGTCTAAAACGCCAATTGTTGTTTGATGTTTTGCAGGGACCTATCATCCAATCTCCTGTCGTCTTTTCCTGTAACCGGGTTACATGGTTTAACTCACTTAAAATTAACAGGAAATCATGCCTTACAGAGCTTGATATCATCTGAAAACTTTCCAGAGCTCAAGTGAGTTTGTCATTAAAACTAATAAGATACATTTGTGGTCATGTAAAATAAAAGACATGTTAGGGTTGTTTTCTAAATTTATGAGGTCACGAGACCCTTTTGAATTGCATTTCATGCCCTCAAAGTCCCTCCTCCCTGGAACATTGTTAGGACAAGTCCTAAGTGGGAGAATGTGTCTTCCTGACCACATTTCCTTTCCCTCTGAAAGAAAGTTCTAGAATAACAGACTTCATGAAAAGAGTTTGAAAACCACTGATTCCTGGGATGTAAACTAGAACATGTCATTAAATAACGTTATAACATTATTTACTTCTGTTTATAATTTCTAATTCATCTGGCTGGTGTGTATGTTCTGATAAAAGATTTTAGATTAATATTTGTGCAAATCATGCCTTAAAATCCTATTATGATCAATGATAAAGAAGGATTATATTTTATCTGTTTTAAATCACTTTTATATACCTTTAAAACGGTGAGAATACCATAACCCCCCAAGGATAGTTCCAAAAATAGAAAAGAGAATAATATCTAAAAACTAAATCCCTAAACATTTGAAAAAAAAATCTTTCTGGACTTCGTTTCATGTATTTTTAGAATTGAAGAAAAATATGAACTCCTAAACAAGTTTTTAAACATTTTATTTCTCTCTAGACTATGTGTCATGTATTTTTAGAATCATTTTTCATGTATTTACTAGCATAAAATGTTCATAGAAGTTTATGTGCCAGTTACCTAATACTAAGTCATAATATTGCTATAATATTCTTAGCAGTCATTTAAAAATATTTTTATTATGGAACTTTTCCAACATCTGAGTGATAGAAGTTTCAACTACCAACATTCCATGGTAGTAATTTCTAATAATTCCATTGTGGTTATAAATAGCACTAGAGTGAACATGTTTATAGCCGAGCTTATATTTTGGATTGTTTACTTAGGCTAAACTCCAAAGGTAGGATTATTTGGGTGGAAAACAATAAAGATAATATTTAATGACCTGTCTTTCTAAGTGTGTGTTTTGGTTTTGATTTCTGTCTCTTTAAAGAGTTATAGAGATGCCTTATGCTTACCAGTGTTGTGCATTTGGGGTGTGTGAGAATGTCTATAAAATTTCGAATCAGTGGACTAAAGGAGACAATAGCAGTTTGGATGACCTTCATAAGAAAGATCCTGGAATGTTTCAGGCTCAAGGTAAGACCTAGTATGTCCTGGTGAAAAACTGTGATTGGAAGAGTCTTGAAATTTCATTGGGTAGATTAATTATTTGAACTTCAGCTCAGAACATGTACACCCACCTTAGCAAAAGGAAAACCAATCCCACTTTCTACAGACCTGCAGAGAAAGAGTGAGCTCCTTTGGAATTTATTCTAAAATATCTCTGTTCTGAATTCTTAGCGTTGATATTTATAATTAGACCTTCCTTCCAATACATTGTCCTCAGGGACAATAAACTTCTGAAAGGGCCCATTCTTGTTGATGCTTCTTTTAAGCATACTTCTGTGCCTTTTTCTGTGGGAACAAAATCCACTTTATTCTTACAGCCTGGAGAGAATGGAGAACACAGACATTTTAGAGCCCTCCAAATTTCAGCAGAAGAGCTTAAGAATTCACCTTCCTATCCAACTACTTCTAAATCATTCTTCCCTCTTACCCCCCACAGGGGTATCTGTCAGGAAGGTGAAATGAGATCATGTCTGTATAGCTTGGCTTTCCTTGAAGGAAGACGTTACTTAAACAGACAGCAATGCATCTCAACCACACCTGTGGTAACGAGGGGGCCCGTTGGATAGCAGCCCCTCCTTTGCCTGCCAATCCTACGAGTTTGTACAGGGTCTAAATAGAATGATTTCACATTCTTTAGGCCTTAATTATTTGTTGATTCCAAAGCAAGTGTGATCTGGTCTATTGGAAGGTTACCTTAACATTTCTTCCTGCAATATTCAGGTCTTATATTTTGGTCTTTGGTTTTCTTTGTTTTAGGCCACCACATATATCTTGATCTCATTTTTGCTTTAGGTTTTGCTCATCCTGCGTCACCTACTTTATTCATTGAAAACAAAACTATTATAAAGAGAGAGCACCTACTCTGTGCCAGGTAGCACACTAACTTCTCAAGATACACAATAGAGATCGGGTGCTTTTGGAAGTTTATTTTCAAAATCAGTGCTTCTCAACCCTGTATTGCATGTGAGAATTAAACAGAAACTTAAAAATATTGTTGCCCACATCTCACAAAAGGCTGACTAAATCTGCATCTTTAGGAAAGCATATTAAATTATCAAATTTCTAGTTTGTGGCACTAAACCAAGCACCAAGTCCTGATTTTTTTTCTCTCTTATGTAGAAATATCCAGGGAATGCTGAAACTCACTGTACCTAATTCAGGCCCAGAGAACACAGCCCAGAACATTTGTATTGTAGCTATCGTAGTGTTTGAAAACCTGATAAAATGGTCCCTGCCCTGAATGAAGAGACCCCCAGCCTCTCTCTAATTTAGTCAATGAGATATGGGGCCATCTTGAACTCTTAAGGAAGAAAACAATGAGAGAGTCCTTGATTCATTCACTAGAGTCTTGCTTGTTCTCTTCAGCCCCAGTTGTACTGGAAAATTGTGCCACAGCAGCTTGAACAGGACATATGAACACACTTGCAAGAAAGCCAAAAAGAGCAGAGAAAGTACAAAGTCTTACCTTCATTTTTCTTTTTGACAATTCATTTCTCAAGGGCAACTCATGACTCTTCACTGGGAAAATTTGATCCTTTGAAAAGGGATCTGGTCTAGACAGAACTAATTGTTCTAGGACTTCTCATTCCTTACAGATGAGCGTGACTTTGAAGATTTCCTGCTTGACTTTGAAGAAGACCTGAAAGCCCTTCATTCAGTGCAGTGTTCACCTTCCCCAGGTAAGAAGGCATCAGCAATGATGTCCGGGGCCAGTGATACCACAGAAGCTGTAGTTCAGAGGCCACATCTGTCTATGCCCTATGGCTCATCATTTTCCCTTCTTATAAGGATTGTTAAAATACAAACATGTGTTCATTCCTTAAAGTTATACTCTATTCACAAACAGAACATTTGTGAAGGACTACCAATTCAAGTTCATGTAAGCCAAAGAATAAAACATGTAATTAGGAATATGAGTTTTTTTTAATGACATTAGCGATTCAGCCTGAACTAGCTGTGTTCTAGCATACTATTTCTTGCAAACTAATCAGGGACTACTGATTCAGGTTAATACAAACTAAAGAATGAAACATGTCATGACATTGGCAACTTAGCCAGAAACAGTATGTTGTGGTCTCACTTACTTTTGAAAGTAAATTAAATCATTTATATAAATAACTATGTGGAAACCAAGGAAGTAGCTTGGGGTCAGAGCACCTGTATACACAAGAATCTAGATTCAATCCCCAGCACTTAAATAATAATGATGATGATAATAATAATAATTGGTGACGGCAAATATTAGATATGTAAAAGAGAAAGGAAGAAGAAAGAGGAAGGAAGGTCTTCATTGTTCCATTCCCAGAAACAACATTCACAGATAGCTATGAAGGGTTAATATTTTATTTTTAATAATTAGAACATTCCTTAGTCTGATCACCAAGTGTCCATCTAAAACAAAGCTGAGATCTCCCTATTTCCCTAAGATTCTTTTTCTCTCCTTCTCTTCTCCTCTCTTTCTCTCTCCTCTCTGTGGAATATAATGAAAAGCCCAGGAGATCTTGTTTTTCACATGGGCCCAGCACTGTTGTGTCTTGGGGGCTTTAACAAACCAGTTTTCCCTGTGTAGCCCCCAGGAGCAGTAGCGCCTGGTTATTTGAGAAGGTGATGCAGACACACAGGCACTGTGAGTTCTGGTTTGTGACTGGTGTCCTAACACACAAGAAGGTGGTTTGGCCAAAGATCACAACCCTTCCTTAATGCTGTTTTTTTTTTTTTTCTTCTTTGGACTTTCAGGCCCCTTCAAGCCCTGTGAGCACTTGTTTGGTAGCTGGCTGATCCGAATGGGAGTGTGGACCATAGCAGTTCTGGCACTTTCTTGTAATGCCCTGGTGACTTCAACGGTGTTCCGCTCGGCTCTGTACCTTTCCTCCATAAAACTGTTAATTGGGGCCATCGCACTGGTGAACCTGCTCATGGGCATCTCCAGCGCTATGCTGGCGGTCGTGGATGCATTCACCTTCGGCCGCTTCGCACAACATGGTGCATGGTGGGAGAATGGGGTCGGTTGCCAAGTCATTGGCTTTCTGTCCATTTTTGCTTCGGAATCATCGGTTTTCCTGCTTACTCTGGCAGCTCTGGAACGTGGGTTCTCTGTGAAGTGTTCTGCAAAATTTGAAATGAAAATTCCCTTTTCTGGCCTGAAAGCGATCATTCTATTCTGTTCCTTGCTAGCCCTGACCATCGCCACGGTTCCACTGCTGGGCGGCAGTGAGTACAACGCCTCCCCATTTTGCCTGCCTCTTCCCTTTGGAGAGCCCAGCACCACAGGCTACATGGTGGCTCTTGTCTTGCTCAACTCTGTTTGCTTCCTCATCATGACTATTGCTTACACCAAGCTCTACTGTAATTTGGAGAAAGGAGATCTGGAGAATATGTGGGACTGTTCTATGGTGAAACACGTTGCCCTGTTGCTCTTCACCAACTGTATCCTTTACTGCCCCGTGGCTTTCTTATCCTTTTCTTCTCTGCTAAACCTCACCTTCATCAGTCCTGAAGTCATTAAGTTTATCCTGCTAGTGATTGTCCCACTTCCCGCATGTCTCAACCCCCTTCTTTACATCCTCTTCAATCCCCATTTCAAGGAGGATCTGGGGAGCCTGGGAAAGCAAACCCACTTCTGGACGAAATCAAAACATCCAAGCTTGATGTCTATTAACTCGGATGATGTTGAGAAGCAGTCTTGTGACTCAACCCAAGCTCTGGTCACTTTCACCCGTGCCAGCATAGCCTACGACCTGCCTTCCAATTCTGGATCGTCATCGGCTTATCCCATGACTGAAAGCTGTCATCTCTCATCGGTGACATTTGTCCCTTGTCTCTAATTAGTCTATGAGGGGTAAAGTTTTCAAAAGTTGGAAACATGAAATGTGAGATTGAGGACATCAGAACAGTAGCTAAGAGCTGAGCTGAAACTTGGTTTAGAAACCAAGTAAGCAACTTGTTAAAGTGGAAACGCTGATACCTATTAATACTTGAGAATGAAAACGTAAGTCTAAACGCTGCTTGCATCATTTGTTCAGTTAGGGGATAGATTGTTCACATTATATAGATGAGCCTGGATAGACAAAGCAGATTGAAATGTTCTTCAGAAAAAGATCTTCTTTGATTTTAATGGCATTTTCTTTCAACTCAACCAAAGTTATGACTTAGGAGAACTCATGCACTTACAAATTGGTTTGATTGAAACTCCCAAACTCCTTAAAAGATGGTTAGCAAGATTACGAAAATAAAGGTTTAAATAGCGTATATTACTAAGTAAGGTTTGTAGTCTCTAGAATTTCTTTTTAATGGCCACATGTTGGTAGCTCATGCCTGTAATTCTAGCTACTCAGGAACTGAGAATTGAGGATTGTGGTTCTAAGCCAGCCCAGACAGGAAAGTCTGTGAGGTTCTTATCTCCAATTAACACTAAAAAGCTGGAAATGGAGCTATGGTTCAAGTGGTAGAGTGCTATCCTTGAGCAGAGGCCCAGGCCTTGAGTTCAAGCCCCAGGATGCACACAAAACAAAGGAGAAGGAGGAGGAGAAGGAGCAGCAGCAGCAGCAGCAGCAAGAGGAGGAGGAGGAGGAGCAGCAGCAGCAGCAGGAGGAGGAGGAGGAGGAATTTTGTTTTAATGACTACATGGAGGTATTTCACTCTTTCTTTGCCTTTCCTCAAAGAGGATCCCTCCAAGGCCCAGTCCATTGAAAGGATCACCCACTCATACTCATATCATTTTAGGAGATAGTGGGTTTTATAATAGGCACTAAAATGCCCCCACCCTCAATGGAATACAAATATTTTGAAAGGAAAATTAACTGAAATTCTTCAATTGCTACTAAGGCAATCATGTATAGGTAAAATTTGTCTTGTCTAATTCACTCCTGTTTGTTGATGTCCAAAGCTCAGAAAGAAAGTCCATTGCTGGCAGTGGACACACCTAAAAAAGATAGTAAGCAATATGAACACTGTGGGGTTTTCGGGCAGGGGGGGGGGGGAAGATTTCTAAGTAAGTATACATCTTTTTTGCAAGACATTTGTCATTTACTTAAATGGGTGTGCATCTTTAGATAATATCAAAAGCAGACATGATATACATTAAATCCACTGATATAAGTTCCCATATTGCCTCCAGTAATTTCAGCAGTAAGATCTGACATCACTTTAGACTCAGTTGACACTTGGTAATAGACTATGTTTATTTGGTTTGTTTTACCTCTGTGTTCTGTGAATCAGCTATGTGATGTGAGGAGCATTATTTCTCTGCTTCACCTGTGTTAGATACTTTAAGAGAGAAATTATTAAATATGAAGTCAAAAGATTAAATTTTAACTTCTATTATCCTACATTAGCTTCATTACACACAAATCAGAAGGCTGTTAGGTAGATTTATTTTTGTATAAGCATGTTTATTTTGATCAGATGTTTTAAATTGGAATTGGAAATAAATACATTTATGAGATGTTTATAAGATGTGTAAATGTAAAACTGTATTTATTACTACAGTAAAGGTTCATTGACACAAAAGACCAAGATAATAAACCATGTACAGAGCCTTATTATTCCATATATGTTGTGCTTCTAATTTTCTTTCAGTATGTTAACTGTATATAAAATATGTAAATATATTGTCCTTGTAAATAGATTCCAAATTTGCTTTTCTATTGGATACAAAATGAATTTGTAATAAAATGTGTGACTATAAGATGTAATATTTTCAAGTCTATTTATTGAGCCCCTATAGTTTCCTACAGTTTTTAATTTTGGTGTATATTTGTTATATAATTATTTATACTCTAATACTTTGGAATAACCTTAAAAACTAAACTTTTCATAAAAATAAATCAAAATATCACCACCAAATCCTGGATGGACCTACACTGGCTAACAAGGAGTTCTACCACTTGAGCCACACTTTCAGTGTGGCTTCCTTTGCTTCCTTGGTTATTTCTGAGACAAAATCTCAGTTTTATTACTGGGCAGGCTTGGGCTGCAGTCTTCATATCTGTGCTTCCCTTTGTCACTGGGAATGACAGACCCACATCAACTATATCCAGCTGTTGTGTTTCCTCTGCATCTGGTATATCAACTACACACTAATGCACCTAGCTATTTAGTTATGATGGAGTCTCTCAAGCTTTTATATCTGGGTTGGCCTTGAACCTTGATCCCCTGATCTCCACCTCCCACGTAGCTAGGATTACAGGAGTAACATTAACTTTTGATTGGTAAATGATGTTTGTCCTGATACTGATCTAGTGTTCTGTCATTAGTGAAATTATACTGGTCCCAATTTTTTCTTCACAATATAGAGGGCAAAATATAGCTTTATACACAAAATCAGACAGATATTTATAAATAACAAATAGATTTTAAATTATACAGCAGAACATGAGTTTTCTATAAGTTTTTCCTTCAAACACATTTTGTGACCAAGTCAAGCCCCAAAATTTGCAGACACATGACTGTCAGAGTTCAGAGAAATGCTCTGGTCCCTTTCAGTTCTATCATACAAAACGTAAGAAGTGAAGTGATTTTTATGGATGACTGTGCCAGACCCTTCCAACCTCCATGGTGATTCCTGAGCTAACTGTGTGGTTTAGTAAGTGGCTCAGAAGTATTGCTAAGATCAGCTCATGTTTACAGAGCACTTGCTCATCAGATATCAACAACATGCTTCAGTGTCCTCCTAGTTAACATGAGCTTCGATTATTGTGAGATAAAAGAAGGGCTTGTTCCTCTTCACCTCGCTCTTCTTAACCCAGGCAGCAGACACAGAACTTACCCCTGGAGCTATGTGGCGCAGTCCTTCTTCTCTGTATGCTTATTTTTGGATAGCCAAAATTAGGAACAAGTCCTGACAGCTCATCAGTCTCTCCTGTTCAAGAAAGCACAATTACATTTAATTCGTTAAAAAGGAAACCATTTTTGGACGCTCCAACTTTCTTCATTAAAAATAAATCCTTGGGAAAGACTGGGAGAATCTTTGAGTGAATGATAATAGGGATGACACTGACCAAGATGGATTGTACTCATAAGCCAACTGGTGAAGTGAAACCCTTTTGTATAACTACTTAAAATTATCAAAATAAAATAAGATCCCCATCAAATAAGGAGTATAGCTCAAGTGATCGTGTGCTTGCTTTACCCTGTGTTCAAACACTTTTCTGAAACAACAAACAAAAATCTTCAAGTGGGCTTATGTTTTGGCTCAACTGGTACATGAAATTTCTAAAACCTTGAGTTCAAATTCTTGATACTACAAAAAAAATTTAAAAATGTTTTATTACTTTGCTAGCAAAATGCTAGTTATAATACATCTCATGCAAAACACAGCTCTTTTAAGTGTTTATGAAAGGGCTCCCCTTTAACAAATGAATAAATCTTCCATGAGAATAGGTGAAATTGCAACAAATACAGGAAGAATATCAGCAGAAATGATGAAAGAAGCAATGCAAAGTTAGCTGTCCAAGTAACAAGTTTATATTTTCAAAATACATTCATTCAAAGCCGGGTACCAGTGGCTCACACCTGTAATCCTAGCTACTCAGGAAGCTGAGATCTGAGCATTGTGGGTCCACCCCATGTTTCTAGTCTGGGCAGGAAAGTCCCATGAGACTCTTATCTCCAACTAACCACCAGAAAACCAGAAGGGGCGCTGTGGCTCAAGGGGTTCTAGAGCACTCACCTTGAGCTGAAGAGCTCAGGGACAGCACCCAGGCCCAGAGTGCAAGCACCATGACCGACCAAAAAAAAAAAAATCATTCATAAGATAAATATTTTAAGCCTACTTGATGCAGTGTTTGATGCACTGGAGATAACAAAACCAAACTTCTCATTTGTATTCCAGTAGACGAGAGAAACAGACAACAAGCAAATACACACAAGGAAATATCTAATAGGAACATGAATGAAGGAACTGAGGCAATTCTGATGAACAGGCATACTATTGCATAAACTACTGCATCTCCTACTCCCCTGAAGATACAGAGACAGGAAATCTGGAAAGGCATCTTTATTGCTGAGATTTTATGTTTAAAATGGGACCATCTCCGCTTTTACATGTAACCAGTTACATCAAGAAAACGCATCATTTTTAGTCCCTCTGTCATATGTCCTGTAGAACGAACTATTGTGAGTGACATTTTAATAGGAAAATATATTAGGTGATTGTGACTGCACATAATTTTTTTTCAATTGTTCCTAAAGAAAAAGTTATTCTTTTTTTTATGGTCCGGTCATGGGGCCTGAACTCTGGGTCTGGGCACTATCCCTCAGCTCTTCAGCTCAAAGCTAGCACTCTACCACTTGAGCCACAGCGCCACTTCCGGCTTTTTTCTTTTTGCTTATGTGGTGCTGAAGAATCGAACCCAGGGCCTCATGCATGCAAAGCAAGCACTCTACCACTGAGCCACCTTCCCAGCCCTGAAAAAGTTATTCTTTTTTTTTTAATATATTTTTTTGGGGGTCCGGTCGTGGGGCCTGAACTCTGGGCCTGGGTGCTGTCCCTCAGCTCTTCAGCTCAAGGCTAGCGCTCTACCACTTGAGCCATAGTGCCACTTCCGGCTTTTTTCTTTTTGCTTATGTGGTGCTGAGGAATCGAACCCAGGGCCTCAGGCATGCAAGGCAAGCACTCTACCACTGAGCCAACTTCCCAGCCCGAAAAAGTTATTCTTATATGAAATATAAAACATCTTTTCATTTAGTTTTGTCCAAAAAAAGAGAAAAAAGAACAGGGTGGTAGTAAAGGAAATAAATTTAGGAACATCCTTTTCATTTAGAACTAGGAAAACTCAAATATCTGAAAAATTAACAATGTCCATTTTTTATTGCCTTATTACATTTAGCTTGGATCCATTAGCTAGAATAAGACCTAAATAAATCAACCAGAGTTTATTGTAACCATTCTGTTCCACTCATGCTCTTCATTACTTGGAAATCTTACTTTACAGTTAAACTCTGAAGAGAAAACAGACCATCTCCCTTCAGGCTACAGAGACCCTAAAATATAGTTAGCTTTTTCTTATGGTAGCTTCTTCTTAATAAATATCTAAACTATACCCAATTTTAATATTCTCCTTATGAGTGTGTTTAAAGATGCTGAATTCAGATCCTAAGCTCATCACTTGTCTCCAACACAGGTTTCAGCAAGTCTAATCTTTTGAGTCAGATAATAAAACTGTAGTTTGTTTGGATATGAAAAACTGGTGAAAACAAATTGCATGCATTGTACAGAGGAGCACCATGAAATACAAGTTATTGTGGACATGATTTCTCTGCTCTAGTTACTACAGTATAAAAGGACAATGAAAACATGATAGTCCATGAAACAGGGAGCCAGGAACATGGAATAATTATTAAAGGATTGTCAAAAAAAAATCAGGGTGGGGGGAGTGCTTCACTTGGAAGTAAAGAGGGCTAACAGAAAACATTTGAGATATGTGAATATTTACTAAGTGCTTTTTTCAAGTTCTAGGATAGAACAGACCAAATAGGAAAATGGTGAAGCCCAGGTCACAGTCCTGGGTTCAAAAGCTTGTCTGTTACTCTGGCACTCTTTTCTCAGCCTTAACACACCTCAGTAAAATGGGAATAATACCACCTGCCTCACTGGGCTGGGAGTATTACCCACTCAGTATATTTACAGTACTCATCACAGTACCTACAAAGCAGTAATCATTTAACTAATTGGTTACTATCACTACTCTTCCCAACAACCTTGTCAAATGATAAAAGTAGGCCTTGGGGATGGGAAAGTGGCTCAGTGGTAGAGTGCTTGCCTTGCATGCATGAGGCCCTGGGTTCTATTCCTCAGTACCACATAAGCAGGGGGAAAAAAGCCAGAAAAAAAAGCCAGAAGTGGCCCTGTGGCTCAAGTGGTAGAGTGCTAGCCTTGAGCTGACGAGCTGAGGGACAGAGCCCAGGCCCAGAGTTCAAGCCCCACAACTGGACACCCCCCCAAAAAAAAGTAGGCCTTGGCATTTTACAAATGAAGAAGTAGGGAGAAAAAGTGAATTTCTACATTCAAAGATCCTTCAGGAGCTAGAACTAAAACACAGGTTCTATTTACTAGCAGCTAAAAAAAACCCAACAATCACAAAGTAAACTAGCTTATTTTTTCAGAGAGCAAGAAGCAACTGGTGAACAATTCAGACCACATAAAATTTATCTGTAGATTATTAGTCAGATATTTCAAATCTCAAGGGGAGTTTTTCATGTTGAATGAGAAGCTAGATCCGAAAGAGTAGACTTCCTAATTTCATATATATGCCTTCTTAGAAAGAATGTGAGATTCCAGAGGTTGCTAAGGAAGACTGTATGACCTGAAATCTTCATCCTCATACTGGATGCATAGTTCTGGGCCATGAGTGAGTGGGCAGTCAATCCACTCTGTGTGATCAATGATAAAGATGTGGGCTTTAAATCTACATGTGAGAGACCTGCTGTAGAATGTAAAGCCAGACCCATTAATTTTTCCATCTCTTGACTGACTACAAGTTATCACACAGCCTTCTGTGAGAATTATTAATATAAAAAGTACTCAGTATATATTAAGTGCTCAATATATGTGTGTAATCAGTGTTCGGATGGGCTATAAAAACAAAACTTCTTGCCTAAGCCTTCTCTTTAAACCTATTGAAAACCAGGACAAATGGGTGTAAAACATTCACTGTATTACTGATACATTCAATTAAAAAGGAATTAGTAAGGCTTTTACCTGCAATCAAGTAGGCTTCCTAATACTATGATGTCTAGGTAAACTTATTCACTAAGTCACAGAAAACACTAGACCTACATCCCCCCCCACACACACACGCACACATATACCAAGTGTGTTTCTTCAAATTTAATAGCAGCATAGAAAAACAGATTTAAATTTAACCTTCTTGGGACCTAGTTCTGAATTCTAACAAGATACATCACTCATTTGCAGACGAGACATGTGCTCGAAGCTTGCTCCTCAGAGCAGGAGAGCAACAGTGTTAAGAGGTCTCAAATCCTTTCTGAGATGGGAGCAATGGAGGTGGTCAGGTCAGCAGTGATGCTGATCTTAGACAGGATTATGTAGTTTCAACAGACGCAGTGAGTTCCCTTAAGAGTTCCCATGCATTCCCATAATTCCATCTACTGCTATCTTTAATGCAGCCAATGGCCTCACCAGAGGTTGGACCAGAGTTCCTAATCTTAGATTTTAAACCTCCAAAAACTGTGAGTTAAATAAACTTCTTTTCTTGTACATTACTCAGCCTCAAGTATTTAACTATAGCCACAACAAGGAACTAGGACATTCTCCTACTGGAAAAGTCAAGAGGAAGCAAACTTCAAGAGGGTGGGTATGATTTCTCCTCATAGCCTTCATTCTTTTTTTAAAAACTTAATCAACTAGGCTTAACTTAGAAGACAAAGACTGATTATCTGGAAATATGGCTCACTTTTGAAGAGGAGGATATAAAACATACATCAAAACAGCTTTAAGATTTCTTTTGCAAAGCTGCTTCCCAACTGCAAATATAGTTCCTTGGGGTATCTCCTGGGATAAGAAGGGATAGGAGATTTAGTCTTTAGAAAGCTCTGTGATACAATGTTCCTAAAAGACACTGTCCTTTCTCAGCTTTTGAATATTCTAAATGTGCTTAAGAATGCAGCAGTTGGGGTTGGGAAGGTGGCTCAGTGGTAGAGTGCTTGCCTTGCATGCCTGAGGCCCTGGGTTCCATTCCTCAGCACCACATAAGCAAAAAAGAAAAAAGCCCGGAAGTGGCGCTGTTACTCAAGTGGTAGAGTGCTAGCCTTGAGCTGAAAAGCTGAGGGACAGCGCCCAGGCCCAGAGTTCAGGCCCCACAACGGGACCAAAAAAAAAAAAAAGAATGCAGCAGTCTATGTCAAAACATAACTTCATCGACCTCTAAAATCTTCAATAGTCTGCCAGCACCAAAATATCATATAGCTAAAGGCTCAAATCTCATGTTCAACTAGAAGAGTTCCAGTGAATAACATGTTTTTCTCAGTCTGAGTTCTAAAAAAATGAGGGAGAAAAAAAATAATGTAGCTATATAAAAAAACAATCATATTACATTTCTGTAACATTATTCTAATAATAAATTTAATGTAGTTATCCATTGTGGCTTAAGTATTCTAGCAAATGAGATTTCCAAAACTGGCCATATTTTTTCCCTAATCATAGTAATGGATGACTTCAACCTTCCCAATGGAGCCAGATTTTATAGTCTCTCCATGGAATAGCAGATTTTGTGGTTCCTGTGAACAGGGTAGTTCCGAGGTTTTTGTTGTTGTTGTTGTTTGTTTTTGTTTTTTTTTTGTCGGTCGTGGGGCTTGAACTCTGGGCCTGGGCGCTGTCCCTCAGCTCTTCAGCTCAAGGAGAGCGCTCTACCACTTGACCTACAGCGCCACTTCCGGTTTTCTGGTGGTTTATTGGAGATAGGAGTCTCATAGTCTCTCCTGCCCGGGCTGGCTTTGAACCGCGATCCTCAGATCTCAGCCTCCTGAGTAGCTAGGATTACAGGCGTGAGCCACCAGCGCCCAGCTGTTTTTTGTTTTTTGAATACAGGGCAAAGTCTTCAATAAAATCAACCAACCATTCCTACAGCCCTGTGAGAAGAGAATTATGTAAACTGAGAACCCAGGATTTTGACATTAATGGAGCTCCCTCTAGAGAGAAGTATCAGGAATGAAGAGTAGCTTTTGACTGCTAGTAGCTACTACATTATTAACTATGTTTAAGTGGTATGTTTAAGTGGTATGTTAATAGTTACTAGGAAGATTTGCTGGGTGTGCATGAGCTGCTTTTTGCAAAACACTTCATTTTATTAGGACACAACCAAGATGGGTCTTGTTATCAGATTCTAAATCCAGAAAGCTTAGGTTCAGATCCCAACTCCAACTCCTAATAATAGTGTGATCTTGGGTACGTTTCTTCAGATGGCTCTTCTTCAAACAGAGGCTGATAAAATATTCACATCACACGGCATCTTTCAACAAAGTGCACCTGCCCGGTGCTATTGCCTGCATGTTCATGTCCTCCCAAAATTCATATGCTAAAATCCTAACCCCCAAAATAATGGCACTACAAGGTGCAAGCTTTAGGGAGGCTCTGTCCTCCAGTGGAATTAGTGTCATTGTGCCATCTGTGAAGAAGGTTATCAAGTTACCAAATCTGTAACCTCCTTGACTATGGACTTCCCAGCCTCTAGAACTGTGAGACATAAATGTTTTTTTTTTTTAAATGTCACCCAGTTTGTGGTATTGGGGAGTGGGGGTATGTGTGCATGAGTGTGAGCTTACACAGAACCTGAGTGTTGTCCTGTTTTGCTGAAAGCTAGTGCTCTACCACTTGTGCCGTCCCTAATGGGAGTTTCATGGATTTTCCTGCCTGTGCTATCTTTAAGCTGTGATCCTCAGATCTTAGTCTCCTAAGTAGCTCCGATTACAGGTATAAGCCACCATTATTTTGGTTATACTGGGGTTTGAACCCTGGGCCTCATGCTTGCTAGGCCAGCCCTCTACCACCTGTTTCCAGTGCTTCTTCACTTTTTTGATACAATTATCACCTAAAGGATAATTGAAACAATTCTGCGTTCAAGGAGTTTGGAATCAAGGGCAGCTCAACTACTTCCATGTTCCTGTATTGTCCTCCTACCCAATTAAAACTAAAATTTGTGTGGATAAGGCCTAGAAATAACTTAAACAAGGATGCACAATCTGCAAGTCAATCCGTTTCAGCTCCCTCCTCTCCCTAACTAAAGAATCCCCTTTACTGGGAACTAGTGAGAGTTTGGTTGCTCACTTCTTCCATGTTGCTGCCATGCCCCAAGATGAGTCTCACTGATCTTTACCATCTCCTTCTATATTAAACTAGGGCTGAACTGTGTGACCAGTCTCATATGGCAGATGTGATGATATGCAATTTCCAAGGTTATGTTAGAGAAACGGAGGCTCTCACAGTTGGTTGAATCCATGGAACTTGAGTATACACAATGCCTACAGTAATGAAGGATTAAGTCTACAGAAAATGTGACTTAAAGCTTCTGTATTTCAGACATTAAAATAGAAGACCCAGTGATTTGTGCTTCTGATCTTCATTCTTTTCTATGTCAGACATTGAAAATCCATGCATTTTCTCTAGCAAGGAGGCTAGAGTGTCTTGAGAGCTCTTGGTAGAGTTTCTCAAGTTGAAATACTCATAAAAATCACACGGGGATTTTATTAAAACACAACTAGTTCAATAGGCCTGGGATAGAATCTGAAGTTCTGCCTCTCAAACAAGCCCACGGGCAATCATGATGCTACAGGTCTAGAACTATGCAGAAGAGCAAAAGCCTAGATCGCTGTAATCTCTACCATATTCCCTACCCTGGGGAAGATCCAACAGAAGGGGGTGAGAGGAGCCTGTTTCTTTTCATCTCTTTCCAAGTGTCATCCCTTTCAGTTTCCAAGCCTTTACTAGTACTTTCTTTGTGCCAAATAAATCTAGATCCAATTAAAATTTACTTAAGTCACTCTCTCTCTGCTTGTTCTTCCTCTAGTGTAAGGTTTTATGGCGTAGATTCCGCCACCACATCTTAATTATACTAAAATATCTTTCTAAGTCCACCTCAGTGTTAGCACTTACATGCCTGGTATGGCTATTTGTCATGTTCCAGGAACTATTTAAAGCCCTCTACATGAATGCTAGTCTATCCTTACATCCCCAAGTGAGATAAACACCGGTACTGATCCCATCTTACAAATGAGGAAATGTTCATTTACTCATACTTTCTTACAGTCTGTCAAGCTTTGTATCCAAGGAGAGCCTAACGTAAGAGAATTTTAGCTTTTATCTTCTCAGTCCTGCACCCTACATATCTAAATATCCAAGTATGTCTCCATACTTCTCAATTTCAACAGGAAGTTTTTACTTCGGTCATTTATTTCAGGTTATAAGAATTATCTCCATTTTCTGTTCTGTGTTGAGGCCTAATCGGTGAGGTTAAATTCTTCTGGCACAGATCTGTTTACCCTGGTACTGGGGCTTGAACACAGGGCTTCTTCACTTGACCTTTTCACTGAAGGCCACTTGAGCCACAGCTCCACTTATGGCTTTTGGTAATTGGAGATAAGAGTCTCATTGATTATCCTGTCCAGTCTGGCTTTGAACTGCAATTCATAGATATCAGCACCTTGAGTGGTGAGATAACAAACCACAAGTACCAATGGTGAATTTTAACCTACTGTGTCTCAGAGGATAAGAACCTG
Source organism: Dipodomys merriami (assembly GCF_024711535.1). NCBI lineage: Eukaryota > Metazoa > Chordata > Mammalia > Rodentia > Heteromyidae > Dipodomys > Dipodomys merriami. The sequence goes on from NW_027202271.1 coordinate 31,257,905, forward strand.
TTCTGAATCACAAAAGAAACTGAAAGGTGGATATGAAAAAATATCAGTATCAGAACACTCCAAGGGTGTGAGATTTCAGATAGTGTCCAGATGTCACCATGAGAAATGTCTCTCTTTTCAGGTCAGTTCTGCTTTCCTCTTGGGCCTCATTCCCAGATGACTGTTTATGGTGTGTTGAGAGGTAGCTACCACATTCTCGTTATAGTGTACCAGCTAGATAATAATGCCTTTGTGCAATGATTCCCTTGAAGTTCTCAGGATTGCTTCTCAGTGGACCAACTTCACCCAGGATTTTTTAAAGCTACTAATTAAGGGCATGCTTTTAGCAGTCACCTTCCTTCCTGGGTTTGTCATTTACTACTTTTGAGTTAATGCCTTTTCAGTTTGCATTTGTGAAATGAAGATCATGACAATATCTCATGGGGTTGTTGGCAAATCAGCTAGTAAACCTCAAGCATACGGAACCTAGAATACAAACTTTATGTAATTCCTCTTGCCACATGAAAGCATTTTCATTCTGCTTATAGGTATGCTTAAACTGATCAGTACTGCATGGCACTTCACAGGCAACTCCAAAAAATATGTAGAAAGTGGCTTGTACTGAAATAAGGGATAGTCTTTATCCTTTATTACACCACAAAGGAAGTGCAGCTAATATACTGAGAAATCTCAGAATGCTAGGATCAAACTCAGAGCTTCATACATGTTAGGTAAATACTCCACCAACGAGCTGTCCACTGCTCCCCTCCCGCAACCCATGGCTCTGTTGTTTCTTAGAGACAGCAACTACCTCATGCTTGAACATTGGTAGGATCTTCTGTTCTTCAACAAACAGTAATGAAATTACACCTAGAAGTAAATTGTTGTTTTGCATCATCTCCTCCAATTTTGGAAAAGTGTCTCAAACTCAAAAGGTATTTAGATTTCAGTTGTATGATCTCTTAACATTCTGAAGTGCACATATACATTAGTTAATGATATAGTTAAGTCTAACGTTCAGAACTTTTGGATTTTGGGGAGAGGGGGAGTGCCAGTACTGGGGCTTTAACTCAAGGTCCCTTAGCTTTTTGGCTGAAAGTTGACACTCTATCACTTGAGCCACATCTCTATTTCTAGCTATTTTGAGTGGTTAGAGATTAAAGCTTTTCTTGGACTTTTCTGCCCCATACTGGCTTTGAACTGTAATCCTGAGACCTCAGCCTCCTGTGTAGTTAGGATTATAAGCCTAAACCACACACCTCTCCCTACTTTGTTTTCCCTCCCACATTGGTTCACACTTATTTCTTGAAACATTTCAGTCAGTGTACAATGCCCTATCCATCCACAGTCAGTCTTATAAATTGTTTGGCCTCAGCAGATACCCTGGTTATCTTCGCTAATGTAAAGAGACTGCCAGACCTGTCACTTATCTCCTTTAGGCTACTATTATTTTCATAGGCTTACTTCATTACACATGACCATGTACATGATTTGATTTGCCTGAATGATCAAGCAATACTGTAAACCCAACTTTGATTTCAGCTCACTTGATAATCAGTCCTGAGGTATACCAATTTAAAAGAGCAAGCTGAATGCTAATGGCTCACACCTGTAACCCTAGCTACTCAGGAGGGCTGAGAACTGAAGACTGTGGCTCAAAGCTAGCTGAAGCAGCAAAGTCCATGAAACTATTACCTCTAATTAACCACCAAAAAGCCAAAAGTGGAGCAATGGCTCAAGTGGGAGAATGCCAGCCTTGAGCAAAACTGCAGGCAGGGATATCACCCAGGCCCTGAGTTCTAGCTCCAGGTCCAGCACAAAAAAAAAAAAAAAAAAAAAAAGGAAAAATTTAGTTATACTCTTTAAGAATGGTTGTATAAGTAACTTTCACATTTAGATTTAGGCTTAGTTCACAGATGAATCTTAAAGACCATATTCGTGTATGTCTTAGATGGCCTGTATAATCTGTTTTAGCCTTGCATAAAACATTTACCCTATTTACTGTATTTGGAGTATAACTGACATTGTTTTCCATGTAGTGAGTTTTGTCTTTACACTGAAGGAAAAATCCAAACCCAGCAGCATTCATCATAGTCACATACTTGAAGACAATCATACTAGACTCAGATATTATAGGAACTTTTTTCTTGATGAAATCAGGAGGTACATATTCCAAACCCGTGTAAATTCTTTTGTTACTCAACTGAACCAGTTTTGATTTTCTTAGCTTCCAGTTGATTGCAAACCTTTCTGATACTGGGATAAAATATGTCATTTGGAAAAACCAGTATTAAGCACTGAGTTCAGCTCTGGCTAGATCTTCCATATATATATATAGGAAATAACCATGACACTCAATGTGTGTGTGTGGTTTCCAATGGAATTCAATAGTGCTCAGCATGTTGAAAATGCTAGTAAAGGCTGAACGTACATTTTTTTTAAAAGAGGTGTTTTATTTTTTTTGGGGGGGGGCGGGGGTCCAGTCGTGGGGCGTGAACTCTGGGCCTGGGCACTGTCCCTCAGCTCTTCAGCTCAAGGCTAGTGCTCTACCACTTGAGCCACAGCACCACTTCCGGCTTTTTTCTTTTATTTGCTTATGTGGTGCTGAGGAATCCAACCCAGGGCCTCATGCATGCAAGGCAAGCGCTCTACCACTGAGCCAACTTCCCAGCCCCTGAACGTACATTTTATTCATGCATTATTCAACAGGCTAGGGAAAAAAAGAAGACCAAAGTAAAGCTATAGTGTTTGTAACCCTGATCAGACTTTCCCTATGGAGGCTGTTTTAAACAAGCAGACTCATGTGAGTTTCCAAGCCCAGGTGCCTGAAAAGAATACTCTTCTAGTTAGGAACACTGATATATAAGGGGATTTGTATATCTTATCTGATACCCTAATATTGATTCTCAGTTATGAATCTACACAAAGCCAAACTTTTACTAAGTTTTTCAAATGTACAGGTTTGTGAATTTGTGCAAATCCTAACAATACGCAGGGTTACAATGACATGTAATTTTTGTAAGTAGATCACTGACTTCAATTTTTCCTCATATTCAGGATTTAGCTAATAGTTCACTTCAAAAAGCTTTTCTCACCCTCCAACTTCAGTTAGGAGCCCCTTTGGAGAAGTTTCCTTGGCATGTTTTCTTACTTTATTTCTGTTAAGACCATTGTACCTTTGGGAATCCTTTTTTCCATCTCTGTAGGAACAGATTCTGGGGGGGAGAAAAAAATCTGTCTCTTTAAAGAAGTAAGGACTCTTGAACATGTTAAGAGGTCCTTTCTATGAAGGGCACTAAATGAAAAGTGAAGAGAAATTCTGAATCCATTTGGTCATTTCTGGTAGACAGCTACATTTTTATGTACCTCAACTCAGGGATAGTACCCAGGCCCTGCGTTCAAGCCCAGGACCAAAAACAAAGTCAGAAAAACTGAAAAGTCTTTGTATTTATTGAAGAAACCTTAAATAAGTGCTTAAAAAGTATCATGTATCTATTACTTAGTGTGGAGCAGGATAGGAATGAGGACAAGGTGGTTCAACATAGCTCATTGATGGCTGTTCACTAACCTCTTCCCCACAGTGAAAAAACATGTATCTGAGGAACATACATCTAAGGAACATTCGTAGAAAGTAAACATTGAATAGCAATGGAATAGAACCCTGAAAAAAAAAGGACAGGAAGAAAAATCTTTTTCTCAGTTCAGATCTACCACCTTTGGTAAGAAGGGCTTGGAAAACCAAAAAAACCCAGCTATAAAATCTCAAAAGACAAAAATAGAAAAAACAAATCAGAAATGTTCCTTAGAAGTCTAACTTTTCTTGAACAGCTCTTGTTCCAAAGTATTATGTATATTTAGTCTTACTTCATACTAAGGGGCAATGATGCATATTCATGCATAATCCTCAAACACAAAAGGCCATGAAGATTTTATTTCCCCATTCTTCCCTAGCACTAATAATGTTCACACACACAAATAGAAAAGTAAACTTAAAAAAAATTAAAAAAAGTAAACTTAAGGAAATTATGCCTTTAACCAAAAATATTGGACCTGCTTTATATCCTAGCCACATGTTCTTTGTCAACAACCCTAAAAAATAAATATTTAAACTACAATCTCCAATACAGTCCCTCTTTATTTGTTGTCAGTCTTAATCACCTTTTGCTTGTCTGCTTAATGCCTTTAACTCTTAGATGTTGCACCTGGAGATTCTTGCTTACTTTATGATGTAGGTTTATATGCCTAATTGAAAGCAAACCGCCTTAGATAATCCAGTGACAACAATGTTACAAGGTCCACTTTCTGTTAAAATGCAAATAGAAATATTAGACTGTTCTCTAAAATGAAGAAAAGAACATAAAAATATACAGTAATTTATCACTTGATTTCCTTTATCAGAGATAGAACCCTACATGCTCAAGTACCTCTTTTGTGTATTCCCCCCCCCCACAGGGGGAAGAGGTTATAAGAGATTACAGTTCTCCTGACTACATTTCTCTACTTGCTTTTTCTCAGTTTTACCACTCAGTTTGGTCCTTTATCATTTTCAATGTGTTTATATTCAGGTTACTATATAACCTTATCAATTTTAACCAGAATTTGTTTAATATCTTAATTATTATGTGTTGAAAATACTTCATTAAAAAAAAAAGTAAAACCACTGGTCGCCAGTGGCTCATGCCTACAATCCTAGCTACTCAGGAGGCTGAGATCTGAGGATCATGGTTCAATACCAGCTTGGGCAAGAAAGTCCCTGAAACTGGAAGTGGCACTGTGGCTCAAGTAGTAGAGCACTCGCCTTGAGCTGAAAAGCTGAGGGACAGTGCCCAGGCCCAGAGTTCAAGCCCCATGGCCAAAAAAAAAAAAAAAAGGATAATTGGGGCTGGGAAGGTGGCTCAGTGGTAGAGCGCTTGCCTTGCATGCATGAGACCCTGGGTTTGATTCCTCAGCACCACGTAAGCAAAAAGAAAAAAGCCGGAAGTGGCATTGTGGCTCAAGCGGTAGAGAGCTAGACTTGAGCTGAAGAGCTGAGGGACAGTGCCCAGGCCCAGAGTTCAGGCCCCACGACTGGACCCCCCCCCAAAAAAGGGGGGGGGTAACTGGCTGAGCACTTGTAGTTCATGCCTATAATGCTATTTAAGAGTCTGCAATCTGAGGATCGCAGTTCAAAGCCAGCGTAGGCAGGAAAATCTATGAGATTCTTATCTACAATTCACTAGCAAAAAGCTGGAAGTGGAGCTGTAGGTCAAGGTGTAGAGCACTATCCTCAAGCAAAAATGCTCAGGGACAGTGCCCCCTGAGTTCAAGCCCCAGGACTGGCACCAATTAAAAAAAGAAAAGAAAAGAAAAACAAAAATATAAAATGGTAGAAAGAACAGGAACACAAGCTCACTCTTAAGCAGTGTTGCTATTTTTATGTGGCAGCTAAAGTAACTTTGTGAAATGAAAGGAATAGAGAGTCATGACAGGATATCTGTAAAGCAATGTTAAGGTACTTCATGTTTTACTAATACATAACTGATCTAAAAGTAAACTACCTATTACTGCATGGCTGAGTACAACTTGTAAATATCTGTCCAGCCTGCATGGATGGACTCTAAAGTCCCATGCACACACAGCCCAATCGAGCTCTTACACATCTAAATGAGGCAGAAAAAAAGGAAGAAGGAGAGCAGAAGAAGTAGGAGGAAGAGGAGGAGACATGGCTGTGGAGGCAGCAGAAGGAAGAGGATTAAGGGAAAAGTGAGAGGAGGGAAGGGAAGGAGAGCTGGGCCAATGGTACATGCCTGCAATCCTAGCTACTGGGAAGGGAGAAATACAGAGAATTGTGATTTTTAAAAATGCACTGAAATCATTATGAGGAATAAACCTATATCTTACTTCAACCTTTTCCAGTGTGTGAAAAGTGAATAAAGACAGCAACGATTTTTAAAAAGTTAACTTATATTAAAAAATACTTTGTATATAAACAATTTAATACTACAGTGTAGTATTTTAATACAAAGCAGTTCAAATAGTAACTGTTCTTTAAATTGTTAAACTTTATTATAAATTAAAATTTCTTTACAAAAAAATTGCACATAATATTTGACCACTCTTAGGTTCTGATGCTCTGGCATTTGCAATAGGTTCTTTAATCTTCAAGTTAAACAGTCTCAGCAAGGAGTCCAGAACGTGGCAAGGGCAATAAACAACCCTGTTAGGACATTCAAGTGCAACTAGCAGACTTGTGGCCATGGCAGTTACACTTTCCTTAAGATGGACTGCTTAAGTTTTAAATCCTGAAATGAAGAATCTCAAAAGATTTAAAAAGGAAGAACTAAAAGGAACTGCCTGCTTTTTACTGTAAACACAGCCCTGGAAATTAAATCCCAAACAAGAATCTCTCAGGCATCAGAGAGTGTCAAGTGAATCAGGAGTAGCACAAAATAAAGGGAGGGGAAAGTAAAAAATAAAACCAAAAACAAAGTAAAATTAAAATAAATGTCAGTCACTTTGAGGAGCTATACTTACGTACATGATGTTATGAGAATCTGGCAGGGCCTAGAAGCAGGCCAAACAGGAAGTTCATTTATCCAACTGAAGAATATCATGTTCATTGCATCCGGTTTTGAGGTTAGGATATTGTAGGGGACTTGATCTGATCAATTACGCTTGTCTGCCTTATACAGACCTTAGCCAGGAATCAGCCTAATCTTGAAGAATCATTCAAATAATTTTGGCAATTATTATAAGGACTTAGAACTGACTGCACCCAGTGTTCAGTGATTCTTGCTTTCTGTTTTGTTACTGTTTAAATTTAAGAGCTCATTTAGGCTGACTCCAATCTCTTGGCACTTGGAAACTAGTTTTCTCAGGTTATCAGTTTTACCTCCTTCTGATGCTTCAAACAAGAGTTGCTGTAAAAGATAGGGAAGCATAAAAGTAAGACATGGCTAGATTTTGAGCATTACCACATCAATGGATATGGCACATGCAGAAAATTTATAGGAAAACATCGAGAAAAAATAAAAGATAAAACGCATTACATCTTTCCATAGTGATGCACAAAGAGGTAACTTCTGTAAGGCTCTCTGATATAAACGGTGGACCTATAAAATAGACACACACACGCTTCCATCAGAAAACATGATGTGAACACCTTCATAACTATCTGTTTAAAGAGTGGTACTTTACAATGTACTAACATTTAAGACAAAATGGTTGTGTTTTAGTAGTTTTTAAACATTTAACTTCTTAGAATGTTAACTTCTATGCTTTAACCTTTTTAAAATGGGAAGTCAACAAAAGGGCAGAATAACAAAAAGGAAATGAATAACCTATCTGATATTCAATTGTGACTTACCTCTCTTTGTCCCTTTAGAACAATCTCAGCAGCAATGGCTCTAAGGAAAACAAAGGAATATAGAAAAGGGAAAAGAAAAATTTATATAATCTTTGTACAAATGGAATACCACCACTGGCAGAGTACTGACTGTGGGAATCTGAGTACAAAACTTCCTGAAAGTAACAGGCTAAACTTCCAAGGAGGGTAACCTATAGTGAAAAGAAAAATTCAACAATTTTTATCAACTTTACAAGAATAAAGCAGACCAGTGTTCTGAACATTAATAACGTTCATGGAAAAAAAACCAAAAACCAGAAACAACAAGAAAAAATGTACTTAAAAGTAAAAAATACCTAGCACTAATATCTTTAAAAGAAATCAGACTACAACTGGGAGAACCCCCAAATTTTTAAGGAGATGGTATTAAAATGTGTATGATAGCCCTATTTGTTGCATAACAGAATTGTTAACTCAGTGTTGTCCCTCAAGGAAAATTTAAAGTTTATACTTTTTTTGTTCTATAGGCAATTGTTAATAAGCACTCACTCTTGGTATTAAACCACAGTAAGTGCCCAAAACAAATCAAAATTAGAGATCTGTCCAGGAAGGAAAAATACATATATGTCATTTTAGATTTACCTGTCTGGAGCAAACCTTATAAATAAAAGCAATAGCTATAAAAACATGTACATGATTGTTGCATTACATTTTCCAGGTGGCCAGGCATGTTGGGATATTATATGTAAACATCTTGGCTTGAAGTTTCAGAATCTGAACATTGCTTTCTTCCCATTCATGCTGAAGTAACCTGTAAAGTACATTTGGAAAATGAACAAAAGCATTAAAAGTGTAGACTATCCCAAATGTACAGTATGAGCAGAGTGATGATAAGGTATAAAGTTTTTTCAGTTAAATTCTATCAAGGATATTCAGGAAATACTTGTAGAATGAGCCTTATGATAATCACCCTGAACAGAAGTATGAAATTAAGGTCCAGTCAAAGATTTTTGTTCATCTTCAACAACCAAAGTGTTCCTGTAGAAAACTAAAGCATTCGCACTGTACTCCTACTGTACTCAAATGTTTGTAAAGTAATACCTCTAGCAATTTCTTGGTACTTTTATATTATGTACATATAATGATTAAGTTCTCTATTCTAAAAAACAAAAGAAGGCAGAGATGACAACAAATCCTTGTAAGTACCAACACGCAGAAGTCCTGATTTACAATCTATTTTCCAAATGTCTATCCTATTACAAACTAGTCAAAATTACAACTGCATTTTCTATTGCCCGCATTTCATCAAAGATAATATTTCTAGTTCAAATTTTTATAATTTAGTTCTTCAGATTAACACGATTGCTGGGAGATTTAATGATAGAACAGCATGGTTATTTTTTATTTTTATTTTTGGTCAGTCTTGGGGCCTGAACTCTGGGCCTGGGCGCTGTCCCTCAGCTCTTCAGCTCAAGGCTAGCACTCTACCACTTGAGCCACAGTGCCACTTCTGGCTTTTTCTGCTTATGTGGTGCTGAGGAATCGAACCCAGGGCCTCATGAATGCAAGGCAAGCGCTCTACCACTGAGCCATCTTCCCAGCCCCGAGCATGGTTATTTTTGTCATAGCTTTGAGCCTTTGAATTTTTGCCTTTAAGTTCATACCACTTTTTGCATACACATGCTAAGTAGAATATAAATATTTTTCAGACAGAAATGAATCTCTGATAAATATTTCAGGTATCTTACAAGCTATAAAACAACCTAGGAATTTTAAGACATATCTAATACAACGGGAAAGAGTGCACAAGTGGAAACCAAAGTATTGACATGTTAAGGTGCCTTTTAGAATTAAAAAGTCCATTTCTAGCCTGGTGCTTACACCTGTAATCCTATCTATCCAGGAGGCTGAGATCTGAGGATTGCAGTTTGAAGCCAGCCTGGGCAGGAAATTTCATGAGATTTGTATCTCCAATAAACTACCAAAAAAGGAGGCAGGAGCTGTGGCTCAAGTGTAGAGAGTCAGACTTAGGGGGGCTGGGGGAGGTGTGGGGGAGGTAGAAGAGGGAAGAGATAGTGGGAGAAAAACAAAGAAGGGGGTAACAATGACCAACAAGAAATGTATTCATTACTGATGTAACTGTAACCTCTCTGTACAGCATCTTTACAAGAAAATAAATTTTTTTTTAAAAAAAAGGAAGCTTAGGAATAGTGCCCAGGCAGAGTTCCAACTACAGGCCTAGCACGCATGTGTGCATGCACACAAACACAGACACTTCTGAGAGTGATTTGCTTAATCAAAACAGAAAAACCTAAAGTCAGTGCTTCTCAAAAGAGATTTAAGGCATCAAGTTTAAGAATCTACATTCTGAATGAACATCCCAGGGATTCCAAAGCATGCTAATATTTGAGAACACATGAAAATAGAAAAATCTCTAGGTAATATTCCTTTACCATGTAAAATATGTTCACTGCTTCTACTACATGTCTAAGGATATTTGATTTGTGCTTAGGGAACCCAGATTAATTACCTATCCTCTTATAACCTGCAGTTTTCTGAAGTGACCAGAGACTTTTACTAAAATTGGCTTTTGTATGAATCGCTAAAGATGGCCCAACAACTCTGAAACTAAAGCAATATATGTCTATGAGAAAATACTGAACTACCAAATATTTTATGAAATTTTCAATAATTTTATATGAAGAACCAAAATTATATATGAAGAATTATTTAGTTGAGAACCAGAAAATTTTTTTCTTACCTCAGTGCAAGTCCAGAATTAGTTGGCATAACTGAGCAAAACCGTTCCAAGGTTTTGGAATGCTGGGTCTTTGGAACACAGCTCAAATAAAAGAAAATAACCTGGGGCAGGGAGGGGGAAGAGAGATGAATGCAACAAAAATATGAACTACAATTATTTGAGTCTTTAGTGAGAAAACCATAACGGTTTTTAAAACATGAATGTACAAACTGTAATTATGTATGATGCTATTACAGTTCCTACCATTAATTCTATTAGTGAATTTCCAAATATGAGTTAGAAAATATGGTCTAGTGATGAGAGCCAAGGACAGAACACTGACAAGAAGCCAGGAATCTGGGATATTATGTGAGTCTACCTTTATTTGCTGTATAGCTTGGTCTCTGAAATAAATTTTTAAAAATCCATCCCTTACTCCCTTTATTTCATTACCTATCATAATATAACTTATAAAATCTATCATTAATCAGATTCTACTCTTAAAATTCTACATAGCACCTGAATGTAGCTTTCTTATGCTCTATGTATAGCTATATTTTCTTGGCAAAATAATAACAACAAAAAAGCAGAGACAGTGCACACGCTTATTATTTTTAAGTGATAATATGTACTGTTCTTAGACTTTGAAGACTTAAGGAAAAATTAAAGACCAAAAACACTAGGAAAGTGGTCCTAGCAAAAGCTCTTTTGATATAAAATACTTAGTTTTTTGTTAGTTTTTTGTTTTGTTTTTTGTTGGTTGTGGGGTTTGAACTCTGGGCTTGGGCGCTGTCCTTGCACTCTTCAGCTCAAGGTGAGCACTCTACTGCTTGAGCCACAGTGCCACTTCCAGGTTTCTAGCGGTTAGTCGGAGCTAAAGTCTCACATACTTTCCTGCCTGGGCTGGCTTTGAACGGTGATCCTCAGATCTCAGCCACCTGAGTAGCTAGGATTTCAGGCATGAGCCATCGGTGCCCAGCTAGTTTTTCTGTTTGTTTTGTTCACTATAAGAAAGGTCCTAGGAAAAGCTCTCTTGATATAACATAGTAGTTTTGTTGTCACTCTTAAACCCAATTGTTTTTTAGAAGCATGTAAAAAAAGTTGTAAGAGTCTTACCCGGTTATGAAATTCATAGTTGGACCAGTAATCAGCACTGCTAAAAGGAATGGGATATCGGGCAGGTACTGTAATCAAACATCTATTTACTAAATCAGTAAAAAATCTGAATTCTTGGACTTTGTTTCTGGATCCGGCAGCTCTGTTATTGGCAAAGACTAGATAACTGCCAAAAGAAAAATATCAAAATCAGAATAATTAAGGCATATTCTCTTATTCCAAAATTCCTTTTTTTAAGATGAATTATACTTACTCCATCCAAATCTTTTGTACTATATCAGATCTCATGGCCACCCCCAATGCTGCCTCATATGCTTCCACAGTCTCTTTAATACTTGATTGTAGAGGATGACACAGGCTGTTTAGTAAATGAAAAAAAATAAGGTCTACTGATCGATTTTATTAGAAAAAAATGACAAAGTATACTTTAAACATTACATACATTATTACAATGGAATTTTTCTTTTGATCTTTCTATTTTAGTATGTAATAAAACCTTAGTATCATCTCTTTTGCTTTAATGACTTTAACATAAGGCCAATTTTTAGGAGTGCAATTTGGTAGTAAGTAGCAAAATCAACCTGGTATGCAGTATTTCTTCCCACAGGGGATAATATCTCACCAGTAAATCAGCCACAAATAAGGAATTCGGTGGTTAAAAATGTCATCATCAAAATTCCCTTTACATAAACAGGCTGGAATGTCAAGTGGTCCAGGGATATTTAAGAGATACCTGGAAAAAAGAAAACCCCAGATATTATGCCTAATCACACAGATTAAAAAATATTTTCTTTAAAATCTTGAGTTTAGCAGGGTGCTGGTGGCTCACGCCTGTAATCCTAGCTACTCAGGAAGCTGAGATCTGAGGATCAGGTTCAAAGCCAGCCCGGGCAGAAAAGTCTGTGAGACTCTTATCTCCAATAAATAAACCACTAGAAAACCGGAAGTAGCGCTGTGGCTCAAGTGGTAGAGCACTCGCCTTGAGCTCAAGAGCTGAGGGACAATGCCCATTAGGCCCACTACTGACAAAAAAAAGAAAAAAAAAAAACTTGAGTTTAATTTACACTGAAATATTTTTATAAAGAAATAAAATTTCTCTCACACGTATAAATGTAATGGTATGACATCAATATATGTTACATTTTTAGGACACTGTATTTTTCTCAGAATTTTACTGTCATAATTATAACAGTAATTCTCCAAAAATGAAGTTTTACTTTAGTCTCTAAATTAAACAAGTCACCAATTAATCAACTAGAATCAAAACCATAATAAAACAAACGAGACAACTAAGTATCTCAAAATTTCCCACAAAATCTATACTCTGTTGTTAAGGAAGAAAATACTAAAATCTAGTACCTAATAGTAATTCTTCTCTGGCATGTGTCCATATGCATTATGTAACATATTGGTCCATTAGGCACTTATCAAATAAAGATGGAAAATATGTAAACTATAAACCTCTTTTGAAAAGCCACAGTTTACATTTGGATATGAAAGGTTCTAAAAGGAATCTCAGTTTACCTCCCAATATATCTGAATCTCTGCATAATACAACTATCAGTATCTTCAAAAACAATGATTTTTTAACGTAATTTTTAAATTATCTTTAAGAGGTTGTACTAAGGAGTTTCAACTCAACATATTAGATGACTAGCAGAACACATCATGATCCCCTTCCACTGAAGAACAATGTTTTTTAATGGGAAAAATGCAGTCTAGTATAATCAATTACATTGGACTTTGCAAGAAAACAAGTTTTAATGAATTAGCCAGACTGGGGTAAGAGAAAACAAGTTTTAATGAATTAGGCAGACTGGGGTAAGAGAGGTGGCAAACACAAGAAATAGGGCATCTAGAAGACAGGTTATCTTTCTAACTGGCCTATATTACCATGAGTTATCCACTCACACTTCTAAGGATTTTAGCTTCTTCCAGTGACAACTGAGGTAGGCAATAAAAAGACTTCAAATCTAATCTATGTAAGACTGTACAATCTCTAGGCTACCTTTAACAAACTGAATAAAATCCTTATGTTAATTTTTTAAACTATTCTCTTAATATCCAAGTTGACTGACAGAGATAATTTTTTTTGAGAAAGGGCCTTAACTCTATAACCCAGATTGGTCTCTAACACATGATCCTCCTGTCTAGCCTCTCAAAGCTGGGATTACAGGCATATTACAAACCATCTTAGCTAAAAGAGTTCTTAAATTAATAGAAGATCTGTATTAAGTTACTAAGAAGAAACTGACAGTATCTTCTTTTATTTTTTTGTCAGTCATGGGGCTTGGAACTCTGGCCCTGGGCGCTGTCCCTCAGCTCTTCAGCTCAAGGCTAGTGTGCTACCACTTGAGCCACACCACCACTTCTAGCTTTTTCTGCTTATGTGGTGCTGAGGAATTGAACCCAGGGCCTCATGCATGCAAGGCAAGCACTCTACCACTGTGCCACCTTCCCAACCCTAACATCTTCTTTTAAGCTAGATCAATTAGCTTGATGCCCAAGGGAAAACCAGGAAAGAGTCTGGTTCAGTCTTGAATTAGTACCTTAAATTTGAGAACTTAGATCTATCTAATTTAAACAAGGGATTAAAATAGGTAAAATGAATAATCTCTAAATTCTTCATAGTTTCCATTCTGTTTAATTGCATTTAAAAATATTTTGTCTCTCCCCCGACCTCCAGTTTGAATTCAAGGCCTGGAGCTTGTAGAAACCACACTGTTTAAGCAACTTTCACCAGTCCCTTTTTGCACTGTTTTTTTTTTCTCAAGACTAAGTCTTGCTTTATGCCCAGGCTGACCGGGACCACAATCCTCCTACTTATGCTTTCCTTTATTGCTGGGATAACAGGTGTGTATCACTACATCCAGTCCATTTGAAATCTATTTTAAAACATCAATCTAGGTACAGGAGAAATTTTCAAGCATAGTACTAAAATTACTTTGCCAAGTAGTTGACAGACACAAAGATTAAAGTCTGGGGAGAAATAATGATCTCAAATCTCAAGTGAAATAGTTTCACAAGAAATAGATCACTTAATTAACAAAGCTGGATTATTTATTTATTATTTATGTATTTATTTATTTTTTGCTTGCAGGTCCTGGGCCTTGAACTCTGAGCCTGGGCACTGTCCCTGAGCTGCTTTTTCTCAAGGCTAGAGCTTACTTGAAGCATAGTACCACTTCTAGATTTTTTGAGTAGTTTATTGGAGATAAACGTCACATGGATTTTCCTGCCTGGGCTGACTTCAAATAGCAGTCCTCAGATCTCAGCCTCCTGAGTAGCTAGGATTCCAGGCATGAGCCACCAGCACCTGGCTAAACTGGATGACTCCTAAAAAATCTGACTATACAGTAACACAGCTATACTAGGCTATAGTGAAGTGGGGAAGAAGGGATGTTAAGGTAATGCCTAATTAAAGAAAAATGTTTGCCAACATTAGATTTGCTAACATTAAACTACGGCTTTATTTTCACTCCGTATTTTCCATAAGAAGTCTTTTTGTTTTTTTTTTTTTTGGGTCCAGTCGTGGGGCCTGAACTCTGGGCCTGGGCGCTGTCCCTCAGCTCTTCAGCTCAAGGCTAGCACTCTACCACTTGAGCCACAGAGCCACTTCCGGCTTTTTCCTTTTTTTTTTTTTTCCTTATGTGGTGTTGAGGAATCGAACCCAGGGCCTCGAGCATGCAAGGCAAGTGCTCTACCACTGAGCCACCTTCCCAGCCCCCCATAAGAAGTTTTTTAGAATATTTTTAACTTAGATCTTTCTCCTTTCCATTATTCCTAACATGGAGTAAGAAAGGAACTCACAAAAAATTCTCTTGATGCCTATTCTTTTAAAGTTTTACTGGAACACAGCTATGACCATTCATTTACTGTCTACAGATATTTTTAATACCACAACAACATAGCTGTTGTATATAATGATAAGATATTATGGCCTGCAATACTGCAATCAGAAATACTCACTTCCTGGTTCTTGGGGGAAAAGTGCTGACTTGGTACACAAATGAAGAGGTGGAGAACTTTTTAAAACTTTGGAACTTTAAAAGCCTCCCTCAAAATCATACTTAATAATCTATTGTGGCCTATTAATATTGGAACAAAAGCAAAAAAAGAAAGTTATTATAAACCTTGAGGACCTTTACTTCAAAGAATACAGAAGCATTTTATATACTGCCTTCCTCATTTTTTTTCTATTTGTTCTACTGCCCTAGTAACAGTTCTGTAAGTAGATATCCAAGTACAAAAAATTTCATATCAGCATAAAATGAAGTCATCTTTCTAGTGAACTATATTCTCTCTCATTCCTCTACAAATCAAGAATTCTACAACTTACCGAAATAGATCCAAGTTACTATACTTCTCAAATCCAGGTTTAAAAAAGGATGCAATAAATTTCCGCAGAAATGGAAGAAGATTGTTGCCTTGATTCTATTTAAAAAAGAGTTGGGGAAATACACATCAGGTTTATAATGTTACCTAAAATGTCTAAAAAGAGGAAAGAACCTCAAAAATTAGTGATTAGGTTTCCTGGTACATGAAGGAGAAGTAGACAAGTTTGAGACACACTTAGCTAACTTCTCATCTCTCAATTTCATTCAACAGATTATTAAATAATTTATTATGCAATGTCACCACATGCTCAAATTTCACCTACCACATACCTACTGAACAGATAACATGTTTAGAACTGTGGCAGGAGTTGGGGAGTAAAATATAGTTCCTGTGCTTGAGCAGTTCTTAGTGTAAAATATAAAGCATCTATAAACAAAATTACAAAGGACCATAGAAAGGTAGAAAGGTAGAGAGAAGGAAAATCTAACATAACTTGCAGAGCACATAAGGTCCAGGAAATATTTTCTGGAGGTAATTGATAAAGATATTGAAATGTAGAAATACCATATTTGAGAATCATGTGTCGCTTTTTACCTGCAAGATGAAGAATTTGCACATATGGTAAAAAATCTCTGCATTCTGAGGATTTTTTTCAAATGCAGTAAGCCATACTGCTCTGGCTTTGTCTTGCTGATTAGTTTGTAAATACAAAGCAGCAAGGGCTTCCAATAGCTGGCAGTTCATGGGACACGATTCCAACAAATATTTACAAAGCTCCATGGCAGCCTCATATCTTAAAAAGAAAAAGAATGACTAAATACTCTTCTGAAAAAGATCCATTTTAACATAAGATTAACTTTATCAATTGAATTTTACCTCTCTAGGAGTTGGTGCAGAGCAATCATGTTTCTGTAAAGTGGAAGGCAGACTTCTATTCTTTCCTCAGTGGTAAGGGTCTCATCTGTACAAGCTTTCACGGCATCTACCCCAAAACATCACAACAATACATATCAAAATTAATTACGTGACTATGTTTTATCACCCATAAAGAGAATAATAGGCAAAGATGAGCTACCTTTGGCTGGATCATCTTTTTCATCTTTATAGAACTCCTGGCCTTTACCAAAAGGAACTAATTCAAATCTTCAAACTCCTAAAATTGAATCCATTACCCTCACTTTCCTGGTAAGGGCAGAACTATCCTATGAGTTCCCATATCTATTCATCAATGTATTTTCATCTATATGTCTCACCAAGTATGCTAATTCCTTAAAATTCATTTCAAAAACATCATGGTTTTTACCTTTTCATTTTTCCCTGAACACTACAAAAGAGGTCTTTTACTGCTGCTTCACAGATGTCTCCCAATAACACAATCCTTATTCCTTCAAATACATCTTTCCCCTTATAAAGATTCCTTCCCTTCAACTTGTAGCTTCTTATAGAATGGGAGACTGTTTTTCTTTATACCATTTCCTCCCTTTCCATTGGGAGATTCCCAGATTTTTGGAGTTAAATATCATCATTCTAAAACTGAGTTATTTGAAGTTCACTTACAAGATTTGTAGTGCACTGAACCTAAAACTCACTTTATCTACACTCACTTTATTTGATTAGCATGTCATAATATTTCATACTTTCCTTTTTTCCCCTCTGTGGTAGGTGCTAAGGATTAAACAATACATATTAGGGAAGCACCCTACAATTGAACTTCTTCTTGCCTATGTTCCCAAGAGATTGCTTATACTTCTTAGCCCCATTCATAGTCTCTACTCTCCCTTTTATGCCTTACTGCTATGCTGTTTTTGTTTTTTGTATTTTTTGTCAGGCGTGAGGTTTGAACTCTGGGCCTGGGAGCTTTCCCTGTACTCTTCAGCTCAAGGTGAGCGATAGCACCCTTCCAGTTTTCTAGTGGTTTATTGGAGAAAAGAGTCTCATGGAGTTTCCTGCCCAGGCTGGCTTTGAATTGTGATCCTTAGATCTCAGTCTCTTGAGTAGCTAGGATTACAGGCATGAGCCACTGGTGCCCGGCACTACTATGCTGTTAAGAATCATTCCCTCAGAAAAAATATTTCTGAGCTGTACACCAGTGGCTCATGCCTGTAATCCTAGCTACTCCGGAGACTGAGATCTGAGGATCACTGTTCAAAGCCAGCCTGTGCAAAAAAGCACCTGTAAGACTCTTTTATTTTTTGCTGGTTGTGGGGCCCGAACTCAGAGCCTTGGTGCTGTCTCTGAGCTCTTTTTACTCTACCACTCTACCACTTTGAGCACTCTATCACTTTGAGACAGCACCACTTTTAGTTTTCTAGTGATTGACTGGAGAGAAAAGTTTCACAGACTTTCTTGCTTGGACTGGCTTCAAACCACAATCCTCAGATCTCAGCCTTCTGAGTAGCTAAAATTACACGTATGAGCCACCAGCACCCAGCCCTGTGAGACTTATTTCCAACTAACCACTCAAAGAAACTGGTAGTGGCCATAAGTTTCCATTCTTTTCCAGATTAGAGAATATTTGCATATATACAAGTTATCATGGAAATGAGAACCAAATACAAACTCTAAAATCATAGACACAGACAAACTTGAAAGTAGTTTATTGTGACCCCATTACATGAGATCAAATATGAAATTTTTTCACTGATGGTATCATGTTGTTACTCAAAAAGTTTTGGATTTTATAGCAACTCAGAATGGTCAAACTTCAGCTTGCATTGAATTTACTGTGAGAGAACATTAAAAACTTTAAAGTACTTTGTAATATAGTATCTTCTATGTTAATAGTTCTCAAATCCATTTATCCATAATTGCCCACTCAGGAACAACTTTTTTACTTCCTTCGGCCAATAATTATTTCTACTTGATGTTCTAGTATCATTTACAAATATCATTACTACTGTCCCAGTTTTACCAGCTCATTGAGTTTCTTTTATTAATATTAATTTCCTTCTCTTAAAGCTTAGAAATCATTGTAATTATTCTTTTTCATCTTCTCTGACATTGTATCTATTCCTTGCCCATCTTTTAATAAAAATTTGGTGCTCATGGTAAATAGTCTCTTTTCCAGTTTACTTTTCTTATGCATGTAGTTACATGGTCTTGCATGTTGTCAACCTTAAAGATATTATTATTATTGCTGGTAGTGGTAGAGTTTATATTAAGGGACTTAAGCTTGCTAGATACTCTATTACATAAACCACACCTCCCCACCGCTTTTTTTGTTTCAGTTATCTTTCAGATAGGGTCTCTTGCTTTTTGTTCTGCCTAGAATTACAGTGTAATACTCCTACCTATGCCTATAGCTAGAATTAAGATATGAACTATCTTGTCTGTTTTTTGCTGTTGTTTAAATAGAGTATTCCCTCTTCCCTAACCTGCCCCTCTCAGGGGGTGATTAGCTGGCCTAGAAACTCTTTATCTTCCCAATCTTTGAGATTACAGGCATGAACCACCATTCCTGGTCCAATTTTTTTTTTTTTTTGATCCGGCGAGGGGCCTAAACTCTGGGCCTGGGACTGTCCCTCAGCTCTTCAGCTCAAGGCTGGCGCTCTACCACTTGAGCCATAGCACCACTTCTGGGTTTTTTCTTTTTGCTTATGTGGTGCTGAGGAATCAAACCCAGGGCCTCATGAATGCAAGGCAAGCGCTCTACCACTGAGCCACCTTCCCAGCCCAACCTGGTCCAAATTTTATCTTCTGACTAGACTATAAAATTATTCTTGGGAAGGAATAAGCTATATACTATATATCATTAAACATAATAGTAATCAAATTAACTGACTGGTGAATAAATATATAAGCTAGTTGAAAAGGTAAGACATATCCATTTCTACCTTAATGGATGACTAAAAACAAAACTACATCTAGTTTTCTGATTCAAACAACACAAACATAATGATATTATCTACATATTTTAATAGATATCCCTTGTCATAATTGGAAAAATAAATCAGGTATTACTATATAGTTTCTGGTTTTCTTTGTTTGGCTTTTTGGAATACTGAGGCCTCATACTCTTGCTTAAATTTTTCATTCGTGACTAGCCTGTTAGCACTCAAGATACACTTCCACTTCCAGCTTTGTGTCAGTTAACTGGACATAAGAATTTCTTGACACTGGCCCACACTAGCTTTGAATCCTGATTCTCAGATCCCAGCCTCCTGAGTAGCCAGGATTATAGGCATAATACATCAGCAACTGTCTAGTTTCTGGTTTTTATAAATACCAATACCCATCTTATGACTCAATCATTTTTACATACACAATAAACTTTCAAAATACAACTTATAATACCTAATGTTACAGTTAGGAAGAATTATAATAATGAATAAACTGGTGGTATAATTTTTAACAGTTGATGTTTTAATTTATACCACTCATACTTACCTTCAAAAACTGCTAACAACAGGTCAGGATTAGTCTTTACATCTTGAACTGCTTGCCATGGCATTACAAATGGTTCCCTGTTAACAATTCTTGAAGGATTAGCATTAGATGGATCATAGAACGTTGATGGGAGACTGCTGAACTCAGTAAGATGTATGTAGGCCAGCCATGCCAAACATCGATCGTTTGTTTTAAGGTATTCAGCTACTATTTCATCACTAGCCAACTTTAACGCATTCTAGTTAAAAAGATAAAAATTCAGAAAAGTTTTAAAAAATGATTCCTATTCACAATGCTATTCAAATATAAAGAATAAAACTGAAGTACTACCTAAGTGAAAATTTTGATATCAGTCATCAATTTAGTAATGAAAAATTTGAGATGTCAAATTAACATAATTATACTAATATAAAGTTGAATGCCTATTTAATAAAAGACCACATGTATTTGTATATTTTAAGTGTTTAGATATTTAAAATCTTGTACGTTTAACATAAAAATAGTAAAACCTCACCCAAGAAAACACACCTAGAAAACCATATAGATGATTTATTATAGACTGATTTCTTTTCTCTTAAAATATCCTGACCAAACAATGTGGAAATAAAGTTATAAACTTACCCAGTGACATAACTCACTAGTAAGTGAAATAAGGACTCAAATCCAAAGTCTGTGTTCTCACTGTTAAACAATGCTACCCATAAACAACATCTCAAGCCTTTAATAAGTGTTCTCTAAAACTGAGTTAAATACTATAATAAATGTTTACCTGTAAAATTGCAAGTGCACTTTGGCCTCTTCCAGTAAATATATGCAGCTGTACTCTATACAAAAGAGCCTCTAAAAGCTGAAAGGAAAGAACATCTGATGTTTCCCGCTTGGCTGCTCCCATCAGAAACTTCACCATTCTCTCACATACATAATCTTTTTCTTCAAAGGTGCTTTCTAGATGTAGAAACTGCCCAAAGGAAAAAACAGGTAAATGCACAAAAACTTAAAAAAAGGAAAGAAAAAAAAATTGCCCAAAGGCTTTCATATAATCTATGCTGTCACTTATAAGGAAGAAACTAAAACTACCGATTTTTTAATTTCATTAAATGTTTCATATCATATTTTCAACTTCTGCAAAAAGGTTAACTATAACAATGTATAAGCCATTTTCTAGTACTACTGCACAACATTAAGAAGAAAAAACTGATGACAATAGTTTCATCTAAAAAGTTATCTAAATCTAATGGTTCCTGAGTTCAGTCAATAAACTTCAGATCCTAATGAATACCTGTTTTATTTCATAAATGGGTATTAAGTTTAGCTTTAAAAAAAGTCTCATTATTCAGGAAGAGAGGAAAAATCAATTTTTTCACATATCAAAAATTACAGAGTACATTTATTTCCATAAGCAAAAAGAAAAATAAGACCAAAAGTGTTTCCTGGAATTCATGGCAATTTTTTTGTTTTGTCAGTCATGGGACTTGAACTCTGGGACTGAGCGCTGTCCCTCAGCTCTTCAGCTCAAGGCTAGTGCTCTACCACATGAGCTTCAGTGCCACTTCTGGTTTTCTGGTGGTTTATTGGAGATAAGAGTTTCACAGACTTTCCTGCCCGGGCTGGCTTTGAACCGTGATCCTCAGATCTCAGAGTAGCTAGGATTACAGGCATGAGCCACCGGCACCGGCTCTCATAGCAAATTTATACAAGTAAAAACTTTTAAAAAATCTAAATGCTTTACAAAAACTACATTTAGCCTTATCTAAACTAAAACTGCATAAGAATAGGTAAATAAAAATATTAATTTTTAAATTATTTTGTTAAGAATAAAGAGATTGTTAACCACAAAAGAAGAAAATCATTTCTTCCATAAATGCTTTCTTCTTGTTTAGTCTAAATTAATCTGAGGGAAGGGTGGCTCTGAGGTTACTAGAAACTGAAGGTCAGGGGAGAGAGATAGATGAAGAGGAGAGGAAGAATGCAGTCAACAATTCACTGTATATACCACAAAATTAAGAACAGTAATGGAAGGGATGGTTGGAGGAGGAGGAGGAGGGTGAGAATGTTGAGGGATGACAAAGATCAAGATGCATTGTATTCATGAACTTTTGTTAAATGGTATCTCCTTTGTACATCTACTTAAGGATAATAAAAATTTTAAGTAAAAGAAAAAGAAACTGGACTGGGAAGGTGGCTCAGTGATAGAGAGCTTGCCTTGCATGCCTGAGGCCCTGGGTTCGATTCCTCAGCACCATATACACAAAAAGAAAAAAGCCGGAAGTGGCGCTGTGGCTCGAGTAGTAGAGCGCTAGCTTTGAGCTGAAGAGCTGAGGGACAGCATCCAGGCCCAGAGTTCAGGCCCCATGACCAGACCCCCCCCAAAAAAAAGAAACAAAAGAAAAGAAATCGAAAGTAAGGTATACAGAATATAATAAGCTCCATATCAATATTTAAGATGGCTCAAAGAATTATCAACACACACAATACAGACATAGTGTTATCTTTTCTACTCACAGTCCAAAAGCTTTGATAATCAGGAGCATATTCAACAGCTGTTTCACACATTTCTTGCACTTCCTCCCTGGTTCCTCTTTTTGAGAACAATCTCAGGTAATGGCACCAAATTTCTGGATTGTCTTTGTTGTTTTCCAATGCTCGAGCCAAAACATTTAAAGCAGAATCCAAGGATTCTGAACATAGTCTATATATTTAAAAGCAAAGGTAAAAGCTTTATTTCTAAAAAATGTCTGAGGAGTGGAGCTGTAGCTCAGTTATTAAGTACCTGTCTAGCAGGAATAAGGGTCTGGGTTTAATCTTCAACACTGCAAATAAATAAATAAATACTTTAAAACTGCTTTAAATCTAAATATAGCTAATTAAGTGAGTCAGTTTTTTTTTTTTACAAGTCTACTTTCTGTTAGAACTATCAATAGCCAGGATCATTATGTCAAAGAATAAAAAATTAAGATTTTTCAATCACAACTGTAGGGGGGAAAAAAAAGTTCTGATTTCCCATAGATCAAATTTCTTTTAAGGTAGATATTCAGTAAGCATTTACCATATATAAAATAGAGTGTTACAAAACTACGAAGATTATCAACTTCAAATATTCTTTGTCCATATTCAGAAATGCCTTTTATGATTTACATTGTTTGGAAACAGGAAAAGTTAACAACTCTCTCTCTCTCTCTCAAGGCCAGCTATTGCTAGAAATATCAAAGCTTTCAATATAATAGTTCTTTTCAATGGTCAAAGGCTTGCTATCTCTTGGAGAAGATAATTCTCTCGCATGATCTTGTTCATAAACTAATGTATAACTCTTTTGCCCTTCACTCAGTAAATGAGTCAGAAAGGAAAATAGTGTAACTTATCCTATTAGCATAGAAATAACACATATGAAGAGTCAGAAAAACAACACAGTCAGATATGTATGGTGTTATAAGCTCTTTGTAGTGCTGCCTTATTGAAGATTTTATACTATTTTAAGATAGATTTATCAGGATACAACATGAAATGACTGTACTTTTA
Organism: Dipodomys merriami; assembly: GCF_024711535.1. Lineage (NCBI taxonomy): Eukaryota > Metazoa > Chordata > Mammalia > Rodentia > Heteromyidae > Dipodomys > Dipodomys merriami. The sequence continues at coordinate 31,281,304 of NW_027202271.1, forward strand.
AGTCACAATGATAAAAAGATTATTTTTGGTTTATCTCCACTTTCAAAAACTAGATGTTATTAAAGCTAGGCATGAATCCTTCCTCAGCACTTGAAAGGCTGAGGAAGGAGGATCATGAGATTGAGACTAAGCATGGATGGTATAGTGAAAACTCTTATCTCCAGGGAAATAAAAAGAAATTAGAGGATACAAAAAAATCTGTAACAAGAGCTATTGGTTGTAAAATAAATTACTATTTATCTTATTTGCATAATGTCAGAACTTAGAGATGACAAGCTTTAAATCTCCATCGTAAATGTACAATATTTAATCTGTTCCACTATTGTTTATCATAATTTCTGTAAGAGATTTAATTTTTAAAAAATTAATCTAGGCTGGGTACTGGTGGCTCATGCCTGTAATCCTAGCTACTCAGGAAGCTGAGACTAAGAACCACGGTTCAAAACCAGAAGGAGGAAAGTCTATGAAACTCCTATTTCTAATTAGACACCAGAAAACTGGAAGTGGAACTGTGCTAACCTTGAGCAAAAGAGCTCACGAACAGCACTTAGGCCCTGAGTTCAAGGCCATGACCTACAACAATAAAAAATTAATGCTTCTACTACTCTGAATTTACTATTTAACTAAAACTACATAAGAATAGGCAAATAATAATACTTAGAAATTTTTTTATGATTTTGTTAACAGTATAATGATTGTTAATTAACGAAAACAAATCACTTCTTTAAATATTTCTAAAGATTCTAAAAAGTTCAGTATAATTTGTTTCCCATACATTGAATCATAGGGAAAAAACTAAAGATTTAATCTTAAATTTCTGTAATAGCTTTTTTTCCTCGATAGCTTTTGAACAATAAAATACTTTTCGCTTTGTCAAATGACTCCATTGACAACAGGAAGAAAACCTGATTACAATATACGATATAAACACTAAACATAAAAATATAAATGTCAAACAGTTTTCATAACCTACCCCTCATTTTGATTCAAGTACTTGTATGCAAGCTTGAGCCAAAGTTGTACATGGGAAGGATTTTCAAGGACACTTGCTTCTAAATTAGCAATATCATCGGTTTCATTTGTAAAATATCTAACATCATCTGGAGTGACAACAGTGTCCAAAACCGGAACTTTTATTTGGTTCTCTGGACGGAAGGCTATAGAAAAAAATGTCATTGGCTTTTTACTTTAATCTATAGACAGAAAAAACAATTGGTCTCATCTTTAGAATAATCTAGAAACATATAGATTCTAATTCCATACAGCAAAACTAACAGCTTTAAGGAAGATCTACCATATAATCATCCAAACCTGAACATTTATGCTATTAAAAATTACTTTAGGGGCTGGTTGCCATTGGCTTACACTTATCTGAGCTATTCTTGATCTCAGGTTGAAGCCAGCCTAGGCATTAAAAAAAAATCCAAGGGACTCCATCACCAAAATAACCTACAAAAAATTGAGCTAGAGGCATGGTTCAAGTGGCAGGGCACCAGCCAAGTGAGCAAGGAAGCGAAGCAGTGGCTCCATGCCCACAAAGTTAAACAAGCAAACAAATATTTCAAGCCAACAGAAATAAAGCTCTTTATTGGTAAGGTTGACGCATAATCTCCCAATATTAAGGGCAAGTGATATCATCTGATAATTCATTTAATTGTAAATTAGAATTTAAGAAATTAAAGGTGAGTTAAAATTTATAAAAATGATTTCCTCAACTACATCTAAACCAGAGAAGTGTCACATTAAAGTACATGAGATATATACTGTTAACTGATTAGTAAACAACTATACATGCAAACTTAAAGAACCCAAGATATGCTTATGAGAAGGCACACTTATACATTATTATGCTCATTTGTTCATTCATTCATTTTATGAATCTACTGAATGTCAGAAAACACAAACTCAAAGACAAAGCAAAATAAATCACTTGCCCTCAAGGAGGACACTGGCCAAGCAGTAGCTCTCAAAGGACATCAGTACTGTTAAGTTCACCTCACTTTAAGTATGCTTAGAAATACATTAAGCAGTCAGTTTCAATGAGGAATGTTTTTTCTCCCATCTACTAGGCAGAGACCATAAACACAAAACATCCCTCAATGTCAGGATAACACCCGCACCATGAATAACTGAACTGCAAATACCAAAGGTATCACGTTGCAGAAAATAAAAACCACCAATGATGTCAGGTTTCAGGCTAGTAGAACAGCAGTGTTTACAGACAAAAATGGAACATCACAATTTAACAATTCTGGATTCTAAACTAAGTAACTTCGTACCATACTTAATTGGTCCTGTAGACTGTTCCTCATCACTACTGAAGCCATTCTCTGAAATGGGTTTCCTCCAAAACCTTGGCTTCCATTTCCTTTTATCTTTGTAGGTTGTAAATGGAGGTGCTACAGTGAACAGGAGAAAACTGTTATTGATAGAATTAGTTTTGTTTTGAGGGCTAATAAAAAAATACTTGAAAAATACTACATTTAAGACAAAAACAACGTTTTTATATGAAGAACACTCTTGTCTAAATATCCATACATATCATTGCATAAAAAGTTAAACATATAAACTGGGCACCACTAGTTCACACAAGTCACCTTAGCTACTAAGGAAGCTGAGGTCTGAGAATCACAGTTCAAAGACAGCCAGGACACCAGAGTCCTTAAGACTCTTATCTCCAATTCACCACAAAAAAGCCAAAAGTGAAGCTGTACCTCAGGTGGTAGAACACTAGCCTTGACCAAAAAGCCCAGGGATAGTGCCCAGACCCTGAGTTCAAGCCCCAGGACTGACACAAAAAAACAACAACAACAACAACAAAACAAAAACAAAAACAAAAAGAAAAAGAAAAAAAAACAGATTATCAATCAAGGTAGAGACTATATTCAATAAGAAAAAGAGGAAATTTTTTTTAAAAGGTGAATAATATGTTAAAAGATTTTAAGTATATATGAGGACAGCATAGAGAAGCTCAACAAAAGCTGATAATACAGGGATGGCAACAAAGAGAAATAGACTGTGGTACGTAGGGACTAGCTAGAGATAGGTGTGTATGTATGGGGGGGAAGATAAAGAAAACTGAATATTGTCAAAATAGACAATTTGCAACTATGTAAACAGAACAAGGAAATCTGGTGGGGATGTTATTTCTTAGAGGGAAGGATGCAAGGAGTGAATAGAGGGGATAAAATTGATTAAAATATGTGGAAATCCCCCTTTCCATATAATTGACTTAAGCTAATACATTTTTAAAAAATACTGTCTAAAGGTTTGCTGTCATACAGAAACTAAAAGGTCTTTTTGTGTGTGTGTGTGTGTGTGTGTGTGTGTGTGTGTGTGTGTGTGTTCGTGGGGCTTGAACTCTGGGCCTGGGCGCTGTCCCTCAGCAATTCAGCTCAAGGCTAGCACTCTACTACTTGAGCCACAGCACCACTTCCAGTTTCCTGAGTGGTTTATTGGAGAGTCTCAGAGACTTTCCTGCCCCGGCTGGCTTTGAACAGAGATCCTCAGATCTCAGCCTCTTGAGTAGCTAGGATTACAGGCGTGAGCCACCAACACCCAGCTTAAAAGGTCTTTTTTAAGACACACACACACACACATACACACACACACGCACACGCACGCACACACATACATACACATACATATACTTACTATGACTTTTACTTTCATTGATATTGCTAACAAGGAGAACAGCCATCTGGTCCATTGACATTCGATCTTTGTTTACTCCAAAAAGTTTCTCAACATATTTTTCTAAAATAAAAGCAGTATCTTCATTTTTTAAAAAGCCAACAGCAAGGCCTATATTATCTTAACTACTATGGCAAATCCTTTCTATCACATCATACAACAAACCTAAATTGGAAGACACTAGAATAAAGTAAATTATTAAGTAAAAGTTGAAGTTCTAAACTAAGAATGACAAAATAGAATCATCATCATCATTCAGGGACTGTAATCTCTCTGGATTGTAGTAATAGTAAATTTAGTAAATATTAACTACTTCCAAAAAAATTGTTTCAGATGTATTATTTGCAACTGAAATCTGGGGAAAAGCTTAACAATTCTTTCTTACAATATCTGATAGTAATCTACAATTTGCACATCAAAGTTTATAAAGCCCTTTCTATTCACTACTGAATTTGAAACTTTAAGTGAGGGAGAAGGGAAGATGGAATAAACTTAGTAGGGGGTACATTTTACACATTTTGGAACTGTTACAATGAAATCCCCTGAACTACTATGTTTGTTATTTTAATTTGAAAAGTATAGCCATATTGACTTCCAGCCCTCCTGTTTTTGAAAGCTAAATAACAGAGGTTCATGTTTAAATCATCAGTTAAAATGTCTTCACAAATAGACTGTTTTCTAAATAAACTACTTAGGTAAGACAGATTTGTCCAAAGAACTTTCTGAATTGATGGAAATGTTTTAAACCTCTGCTTTCATATTGGTAAGCGCTTGCCACGCCTGGCTTCTAAACACACAAAATGTATCTAGTGAGATTAATAAATTTAAATTTAAAGAGCAATGTGTGGTCAGTGATTACTATATTTGACATAACAGATCCAGGTAAAAATGTCATAGGTGAGTATATTTAATTATAAAAAAAAATGTCATCAATAACTGCATGTTCATTTTTTTAATCATCTAAATTCTCATTTTTCACTTAGAGGAGAACAGAAAGTTTTTAAAAACCTGCTGCAGAAGCAATTTCTTCATCTGTGCTTGTCTCTGAACAACCAATCAGAGACAGATTATATGACAGAATGTCCTGGAATAGTTGTTTTCGGCTAAGTGTATAGTCTTGTATATGCTGCCTAAAATAAAATGACAACACAAAAAAGATAATGATGTACATATTAAAAATAAGCAACCAAGATGTTCTTTTAAATTATATTCATAAACAAATATTACTCACCACTGACAATCATCATCATTACATGTTCCTGTTAAGTCAAAACGGCAGAAACACTGATCTGGTTCAATCATATTACTATAAGACACTGAGCTTAGGGGAAGTTTTTCCTTGGTCCGATAATATGGACTAAATCTAAAAAAAGAATGGACACATTAAGCTCCATAATCATTGTTCAGGAAAAAAAAATTTCTTTAATTTTCCTTTTTCAGTTAAAACTTCTAGGCTTTAAGCTATTTACCTATATACCCAAATTACTTCTAGAAACACATGGAATATTAAATGATAGGAATAAGCTATACTGGGAAGAGATCTGAAATAGAAACCTGGTGACAGGCACATGTCAGTAATTCTAACACTCATAAGCTGAAGGAGGTGGCTCACAGTTTTTAGGCTGGCCATTGAGACTATTTCAAACAAACAAAAAAGATTTTTTTTTAAAGCCATATTCTAAAAGTAGTGTTGTTTTTACCACATGATGTTAATATTGGTACTTTTGGGTATACATTCTAGGTGACATGAAAATGAACTAGGAAAAAGTTACATACTATCTAGTTAATGATTTATCATTTCTTTCATGAAATAGTCTTGCAACTTCTAGCATTCTGAAAAAATTGCAGGACAACTCTGTACAACCATCTAATTGAAGGCATGTTAATGTGCTCTGCATACCAAAAATAAAATTAAGTCAAAATTTAAAATACTCCATTTATTTTTTCCTAAAATCTCTATCAGAAATCTATAACTCACTCTGTCAGCAGCATAAGATAAAAACTGACAAGCCTAAGAGCAAGCTACACATTACTTCCTGATATGGTTTCAGTACAATAACAAGATACCAAGTGGCCATGATTCAATTGCTTTTTCTCACTATCATCAAATATTCAAAGTAAAACATTAAAAAGTAAAGAGAGACAGGTAACAATGACTAACACCTATAATAATCCTAGCTAATTAGGAAGCTAAGATCCTGGAAGACCACAATTCAAGACCAGCCACAGTAGAAAAGTTTACTAGCCTCCATCTCCAAAATAACAAGTAAAAAGTAGCATAGAGGCATGAGGCAAGTAGTAGAGCATGCATGAAGCACTGAGCTCAAACCCTACCACTGCCAAAAAAGAAGAACAAGTAATCTGAAAATCAAACCATTTGAATCTTTCTTTTATACCTGTAGGACTTAAAAACTAGAAGAGGGCTATGATAGGGTCTAAAAGGACATGGTTTCACTTCTGTTGTTTTACTCTGTGCTGTGACAAAATCCACATCCACAGAAATCTCCTATAAAACAAAAAACAAAAACAATCATTCCATAAGGCAAAAAAGGCTTAAGTAAATTCTAGAATTTGAAAAAACTGTAAAAATGTGTACTTACTTGACCATGTAAAATCTTTTCTGTAATGCCTGAGGTGGTTTTTAAAATCAACTGTTTTAAGCTGTCAGCTTTTGAATACAACTTTTGCAGCTCACCAATTTTTAACCCTAGAAAAAGTTCTGGCTTCTCTACAGTACTTTTACTAAGTTTGTTTATGCACTCTTTGTTTGGTGTATCAGTGTGCTTAAGATTAGGCTTAGTAAAAGCATTAGATTCTAAGAAGGATCTTCTTCGTTCTCTGTTTGAACCAGACAAAATTTCATCATCAGCATCATTTTCTTCTGTGTCTAGGGTTAATTTATCTTGAGTCAGATCGTGAAGAGAGGGTTGAGGTAAAGAAAATTCAGGTTCTTCTTCCACAACTGGAGGAATATTTTGTTGTTCCTTTGCTTTAAGGGCTCGGGCTTCTTTCAATTTTTGAATTTTCAGGGCATATTCATATTCAAGCTTTTGTAATCGTCTTTTTTCCATAGCAATTAGTTCTGCTGAATGCTTTCTTGGACTTGATACTGGGGAATTATCCAGTCTCATCACTTTGTTTGGCTAGGAAAGAAAAACATACTTTAAAAACATTGATTTCACCAACAATTTTTAAGTAAAATAACTGCTATTCCTATAATTAATACAATGCCAACATTATAAAACTTAAGAACGATGGAAAAGGTGATACTGAAATGCATGTGTTATATTTATAATCTGATTTGTGGAATTGAAACCATTTTGTACAAATACTTAAATACATATAAAATTAAAAAACAAAACTAAATTATTAAGTAGATTGAAACAGAATTTAACGTAAATCTCTAATAGTTTTGCAAGTCAGTCTATTGACCTATAAAAAGCTACAGTGGAGACAAAATTAGAGTAAGCACCCAAAAATGGGTATGTCACTTAAAAACAAAGCTTTATTCTTAATTTTCCTTGAATTTGCAAGAAAAAAGGTTTTAGTCACATTATATAATCTCTTAGACTCAGAAGTAGCATACCTCTTCATTCCAAAAATATTTCTACAAAAAACTTACACCAAGGCGCTCTTGTTCAAGTTTACGTTTTCCTATTTCCTTACTAGCTACTGCCTTTGCTCGAGCAAGCTCTTCTCCATATTTCAGAGTCAAAGCTTTCTTTACTGTAACACGTTGTTGAACTTTGTGAATCTGAAAAACATAAATTGAAAATTCAAAAGATCTAAATGAAAACTTTAAGGTAGGAAATTTTTTTTCGCACACATAGAGCTTTAAGGGTAAATCAATTGAAAATAAAAATATTCCATTGTATCTTACTGAAAAACTATAGGTTATACATATTTTGATGGCTTTTCTTATGCGTTTTATTTTTATCTTACAGAAAATTTAGACTATAGAAATTTGTAGTAGACATAAAACTACCATATTTTTTTAAAAGAAAAAGAAAAATTACTTGTTCCTGAAGTTTCTTCAAAAACATTCTGTTAACACTGAGGATTTTCTCAGTTGCTTGAAGTTGTTCTGTAAGTTTTGTAATTTTTGTTTCAGCATTTCGAACAGATTCTTTCTTCTTCGCTTCTTGCTGTACTAGATTCTTCAAAACTGATTCATCTTTTATCAAAAGAATCCTAAGTGGGAAATAATAAAATTCTTATTAATGTTTTCTAAACTAACAGACTAACATCTTCAGAATAAAACATTTTCATAATTGTGCACATAAGAAATTATTATCTATATAATGGAAGTGAAAAATTAAACGGATGATTTTTGTTGTTAATCAAACAGGTTTTCAAATAACAGTTTTTCATTTTATATTGGTCTAATCTTTAAAAAAAAAAAATCACTGGAGCTTAAGTTAATGGGAATTACAATAAAAAAAATTATAATAATTGCCAGTTAAATGAATCTGATCCTACATGGACCCTGAATGAGGAATGATAAAGTTGCTATGTTCAAGTTTAATTCATAATACTCTCAATATATAAACATCTAGTAGTATTTGATTTAACTTACATTTAACTCAGTCTATCCAAAATAGACAGTAAAACCAGTTCTAATTTTTAAATAGATATACTAAAGTTCAGAACTGAGAATTCCAAACAATAATCATCAGTAACAAATAATAATAATAAATACCAATAATAAAAATGAAGCATCATCATGAAAATATGCCAGATTCAACAGTCTCAAAGACTAATAATAGAATCATAAAGATAAAATGTATGATAGAATAAGGTGAGAGTACAAGAAGTTTTAAAAATATTTTTTGAATTAGCAGCTTTTTTCTTTTAGTAGTACATGAAATGATGCCACTAAATCTTAGTTGCAATATTAATAAAATATAGTAGTTGGCATAATTATCAAGACTGATTAATTTGTAAGCTTCTAAAATGCATTTTATTTTGTTCATAACACTTAACATTTTCTTCTTTAAAAATGAAAATCAGAACATACACGTATATATAATTAAGACTTTACAATTACTGCCTTCTTGATATATCTGTTATCCTATAATAAAAAAAATTCTAAGTTACATTCTTTTGATAAAAATTACCAAGGTGTCTTGTGTCAGAATGAAGTTATAAAAACACCTATTGCTAGTGGCACTGTAGCTCAAGTGGTAGAGCACCAGCCTTGAGCTGAAGAGCTGAGGGACGGCGCTCAGGCCCAGAGTTCAAGCCCCACGACTGACAAAAAAAAAAAAAAAAAGAAAAGCTTTGCCGGGCGCCGGTGGCTCACGCCTGTAATCCTAGCTACTCAGGAGGCTGAGATCTGAGAATCGCGGTTCAAAGCCAGCCCGGGCAGGAAAGACCGTGAGACTCCTATCTCCAATAAACCACTAGAAAACCGGAAGTGGCGCTGTAGCTCAAGTGGTAGAGCGCTCGCCTTGAGCTGAAGAGCTGAGGGACAGCGCCCAGGCCCAGAGTTCAAGCCCCACGACCGACAAAAAAAAAAACAAAAAAACAACAAAAAAAAAAAAACACCTATTGCTTTCCCTAAGTTAAGTACAGATGAATAAACTTTTAGAACTTATTTTAAAAATCATCAAACTATTAGAATACTAATAATATTTTTCAGTATTAAGAGTTAATTCATGCTGGGCGTCGGTAGCTCACACCTGTAATCCTAGCTACTCAGGAGGCTGAGATCTGAGGAGAGTGGTTCAAAGCCAGCCCGGGCAGGAGAGTCTGTGAGCCTCTTATTTCTAATAAACCACCAGAAAACCAGAAGTGGTTTTGTGGCTCAAGTGGTAGAGCACTACCCTTGAGCTTAAAAGCTCAGGGACAGTGGCCAGGTCCAGAGTTCAGGCCCCACGACCAGCACCCTCCCCCCCCCCAAAAAAAGAGTTAATTTATGTTGAATGCCAATAGCTTAGGCCTGTATTAGGAGGCTATGACCTGAGGATGGTGGTTTGAAGTCAGCCTGGGCAAAAAAGTCCATAAAATCCTTAATCTCCAATAAACTGCTCCGAAAAGCCAGAAGTGGCGCTGTGGCTCAAGCAGTAGAGTGCTTAGCATTGAGCAAAAGCAGCTCAGGGACAGAGTTAAAGACCCAGGGCTGGCGGGGGGGGGGGGGGGGGGGGGGGGGGGGGGGGGGGGGGAATTCATCATTTTAATCACTTATTTACTTCTTCCACAGCTTCAAGTTCAAGAACTGATCAGTTACTAATTTTGTATAGAACCTATTCTGCATTTGTAGAGCTAAAAGCAGACTATCAGAAAAAACTCAGATGTACTAGGGTTACTAGAACAATGTTTCTCTCTATCAACTGGACATTTCAATGTGGTTAAGCAGAAGAATATACACCTGTATTTCTCTCTATTGTATGCAACTCTACCTGAGAGAGGAAATCCATCCTCAACATGCCTACCCTGTGAGTTTTTATGCACCGTTCTCACATTTGCAAACGGCTGCAACAGCACAGTCACACAGTTCAGAAGTTTAAGATCTTAACAATATTATACTTAAAATCCATTTCATAGCAGCACCATAATTTGACCATGTGTCTTATTGATTAGACTAAGTAATAACTATTTTTTTTTAAAAAAAGCTTCTATGGCTGGCTGTTGGCTTATAACTACAATCCTATCTACTCAGAAGGCTGAGAGCTGAGGATCCCAGTTCAAAGCCAGCCCAAACAGGAAAGCATTTGAAACACATCTCTAATTAACCACCAAAAAGCCGGAAGTGAAGCTGTGGTGCAAGTGGTAGAATGCTGGCCTTGGGCAAAAAAGCTGAGAGGCAAAATGCAGGCCCTGAGTTCAAGCCCAGGCCTGACACAAATTTTTTTTTTTTTGTCGGTTGTGGGGCTTGAACTCTGGGCTTGGGCGCTGGCCCTGCGCTCTTAAGCTCAAGGCGAGCGCAGCGCTCTACCGTGTGAGCTACAGTCCCACTTCCAGTTTTCTAGTAGTTTATTGAAGATAAGAGTCTCACGGACTTTCCTGCCCAGGCTGGCTTTGAATCACGATCCTCAGATCTCAGCCTCCTGAGTAGCTAGGATTACAGGCGTGAGCCACCGGCACCCGGCTTGGCACAAAATTTTTTAAAAAAGGAAAAAAAAAAAATCTTTAAAGAAAAAAGAAAAAAAAAAGCTTTTCAAATAAAGGTATTTTAAAAACATGCTAGAGGTTTGTTTTAAAGGAAATTCCAAGAAGATGTCTGTATTAGTTTATAGCAATGGATAGCCATGTATTAAGCTAAAGTGCAAAAGTTTCCTTTGAAGGCTTGATATTTTTACTTAAAACATTAATTCTACTACTTTATAAAAATGTATAATCCAACAAAATGAAAGCTTGCTATAGTTCTATCCAGTGTATGAACTTGTATTATTTGTATATATTATAAAATATATCCTAATATAGGAACAATTAGATACAGGACATATTTAATCAGATGGAGCTGACCTGTGTTTTTTAAGTTTCGCTTCAGCATCTGCAACCTGCTTAGTAACCATTGCTATTCTGCCAATCCCATCAAGTTCCACATCAGAGTTTGCTGGGGATGATGAATTTGTCTTCAGCTGATCTGATTTAACCAAACGCTGTTTCTCACGACTAAAATAAGAGATAGATGCATTACAACAAAGAATAATTGAAACAGTTTTCTCTATATATTCTATTTTATAAAATATATTAACCATATTGACTAGAGCAATAACTGATATAACTAAGTTAGTTAGAAAAGCTGACAGTCCAGTTCTTAAGTGCTTTTATTTTTTCCCAAGCTAGTTCTCTGTATCAGTGCCCACTGTAGTCCACAGAGATTAACATTCTATGTGAGGGCTCCTCCTCTGACATGAGTTATAAAAACATGAATTCTTGCCGGGCGCTGGTGGCTCACGCCTGTAATCCTAGCTACTCAGGAGGCTGAGATCTGAGGATCACGGTTCAAAGCCAGCCCGGGCAGGAGAGACCGTGAGACTCCTATCTCCAATAAAACCACCAGAAAACCGGAAGTGGCACTGTAGCTCAAGTGGTAGAGCGCTCGCCTTGAGCTGAAGAGCTGAGGGACAGTGCCCAGACCCAGAGTTCAAGCCCCACGACCGACAAAAAAAAAAAACACATGAATTTTTTATCTAGGATAAAATTACCACCATTCACTCATCCACTAATGATAATTACTTTTATATAGACAAAACAATGTTTGGTAAAAACACCTACTTCTAAACTAAATTACATTAAATGTCACTTACTTGGCAATCTCTTCCTTTAATAATCTATATTCAATCTTCTTTTCTTCAGGTAACGCTTCAGGTGTACGCAAGGGATCATTTTCTTTTTCAGATTTTGGAGGTACTTTGGGTTTTGAAGCTTGCTAAAAAATATTTGAAAGTAACCAGATTAACAGCTTTAAAAAGTCAACACTAGGATTTTTATTTTACATTATGATCCAATGTATACTAATAATTGAGTAACTTCACCATTCCTATTTTTCTTATAACAAGACTGGCTATTAGCTACCTAATTAATTATATAATTCACTGAATAGTCAAGACATATTGTTTAAAAATCACTGAAATACATCATGTAAGCAATAATTACACAAAAGATATATATTTGTACTTAAATCTTATGTCTTAATAAAAACTTTTTAAACATAATACAGTTCCAAACAATCCTACCTACATCTACATAACTTATACACAGGAGAATAAAGTCATCCATTTTATTATTCTGAAGACACTAGTTACTTGAAAACACATATAAAGGGATTTCTAATAGTAAAAAAATGCATCTGAATGTATACATATTTCATTGCATATAGTACTAAATTTTTCCCCACAAATCTCTATTATAAAAGTCTAACTCAAATGGAGGAAGGTGAGCAAACGTAGACGTTACAATCAATGAACATTCTGTAAAGAAAAAAAAAAAAGCTATGTAAGTTGAGGACAAAGATGGGGGGAGAAGAGGGAAGGGGAAAACAAGGAAAGAGGTGATACTGACCAAAAAGCTTTATACACATAATCTGACTTATGGAAATGTAACAACTACTTAATAATAACAAAAATAATAATTTAAAAATTTTTTTAAATGAGTTCAGTTTTTAAAAAAAAGGTGGGGCTGGGAAGTGGGCTCAGTGGTAGAGTGCTTGCCTTGCATGCATGAGGCCCTGGGTTTGATTCCTCAGCACCACATATGCAGAAAAAAGATGGAAGTGGTGCTGTGGTTCAAGTGGTAGGGTGCTGGCCATCAGCTGAAGAGCTAAGGGACAACACCCAGGCCCAGAGTTCAGCCCCCACGACCGTCAAAAAAAATTAAAAAAAGGTCTCTAATTCAATTAGGTGTGATGTTATTGTTGGTACAGTCTGAAATCCCAGCACCTTGGAGGTAGAAGATAAAGCCTGGACTATAAAATGAGACTCTGTCTTACAAAGAAAAACAACCTACTAACTCTAGTATCTACTTTTCAGGAAAAAAAATAAACTTTAATGATTGTCAACAGGTCACTTTCATTATGGAAATTACCTCAGCAGTTCGTCTTGCTTCTTTAATCATGGACTCTAATCCACCAAAAACACTATTTGTAGACTTGGAAGCTTCTCCATCGGATTCACTGTCATCTGAATCATTTAGTGTTACAACAACTGATTTATGTTTTGGAAGCTATAAGAAGAATATGTTTGTTAGTAAAGGTAACAAAATAGACAATATGCCTATTCTTTTCATGGTTCTACAACAATTAGGTATGTGCCCTTAGGCAAGTTATGTTCTTATTATGTCCCAGTATGCCGGTATAGATTACAAACAAACACAGAAGAGCATTCTATATCCTTAAAATCTTTCCAGATATTACCATGATCACCTTCCTCATTAAGTTCACTTTGTCTTCATATGAATAAATTGATATTAACTTTATATACTGAAGAAAAAACTAGCCCGAGTAATTCTACATAATAATCAACAAAACTTCAAAACATTGCAGTTTTTATGGTTACACCACCATGCATAAATAGTCTGTTAGTTTATCTAACAAAGACAAGATTTCAACTTAACTCTGCTCTATTTTTCTTTAAAACCATAAGTTATCAGTCTAAACTCTTCAATAAACACCACCAATTCTTCTACTATAGTATAGACAATGGTTGAAAGTATGAACAAGCTATAAAACGAGAGAAATAAAAAATATAACATTTGTTAATATTGACCAGAAAAATAGCAAATCTGAATGGACCAATTCCTGTTTAAAAAAAAAAAAGCTAAGGAAATGGGAAGAAAATTTCTCCAAACACTACTGCCAAATTCTACCAGTTTTCAAGTGAAGATACTGCTTTTCTTAATAAATTTAAACTTCTACATTTTTATTTCTATATAAATGTATCTGTTTACACAAACTTCAAGGTGCAGAACAAGACAGGAATACTTCACAAAAATCTTCCATAAGCTTTTAAAATACAAGAGTACTAAATTTTGTATTTGTTTTTACCGAGATCACAGTTCGTGGAAGACGAGGTCCTCTATGAAACTTTGGATTCTGTATCCGAGGTTGAGATACTGTATTAATACTGACTATGGATAGATTGCTTCTTGGCACAGGCTGTGAACTGTTCAGAACTGGAGGTGAAGGTGGGTCACTATTACTGGATGTTTCCTAAATAAAGAAAAGAGATATAAACCATTTTCAAATGAAGTTTTGTCATTTTTTTAAAATCTTGAGCAAATCCATTTTAGACTTAGCCTTAATTTGCTGAAATGATCAATACATCCCAAATACCCAGATTAAAGTAGTAGCCTAAAACAGCTCAAGAGCACCACCTAGAGGGCCATGCACCTAAATTACCTCTGGCTTAAAAGCTCTTTTATTTGCTAGAGATTTAAGTAGTTCTTCTCGAAGAAGCATTTCTTCTTCCTCTTCTTCATCTGCAAAAGGTGGTTTTGGAGGCTGTTCTGGATCTTCAGGTGGGAGGGGTGGCAAAGGTGGTAGAGGAGGTAGAGGATCTAGAGAACTACATAAGCCTTCCACATAAGGTTGGCTCAAAGGTGGTATCGACTATATTTAAAAAAGAAATAATAATTAAAAATGTAAATTTTTCAACTCCAAATGTTTATCTCTGAAACAATACTAAATTAGAGAAAAGTAAACTTTATATTGTTATTCTACTTGTAAGTATACTGAACTAAGAATACATCAAAATTAACCTAGAATTCAGTATTTAACTCTGAAATGTTACTTTTGGAAGAGAAAAAAACTTTAAAATTTAAAAACTTCAAGATAGTTGCATAAACTTGGGTGCTCTGTTCTTATGTACATTTAACATTCCAAAAGAAACAAATTCTATGGTCATTCCTTCAATATGAAGGAATTTTAGATTGATTTATAGATTCAAATTATTAAAATAAACATCTAAGGAGATGCTGAAATAGTTCTAGAATATCTTAAATGTAAAGTAGAAAACTACTACTATCTTAAATCCTTACAAAATGACTTCTTGGAGATTATCTTTAAAGGAAACCAACTTTACACAAATCTTTTGAGTTAGGGTATGTGTTTGCTCTCCAAAAAGTTTTGTTTTCCAGAATTTTCCTTGGCATTTTAGCTATTTCAGTGCCCATTTTCCAAAAGAAATAAAGAAAACCTATCATTTTCTCCTTCACTCTCTGCTCTAATATTCCCCCTTCCTATAAGCTGACTGTGAAGACTAGAGCGTCTACCTAGGAAATATTAAATAGAAAGGTAGCTGGGCGCCGGTGGCTCACGCCTGTAATCCTAGCAACATAGGAGGCTGAGATCTGAGGATTGCGATTCAAAGCCAGCCTGGGAAGGAAAGTCCGTGAGACTCTTATCTCCAATAAACCACTAGAAAACTGGAAGTGGCACTGTGGCTCAAGTGTTAGAACACTCGCCTTGAGCTGAAGAGCACAGGGACCCCAAGCCCAGAGTTCAAGCCCCATGATCGACCAAATAAATAAATAAATAAATAAATAAATAGAAAGGTTCCCTTTTCCTTACTTAGAGACATTTAGTATGATCTTCTCTAGGTTCTCAAGTAGTGATTTCAGAACTTCTACTTTGTGAATCCCTACTTTTTTCCTTTAAAAAAAAATTAGATTTGATACGTCTTTTACATGGGAGATAGAGAAAATGAAATTAATTAATTTCTCCAGGCAATGTTTTCTTTTAGCTAGATTTTAAGTTAAAAATAAGTATATTTATAGAAAGAGGGAAAAGGGAAGTTTTACATGCATCTTTTTGTACTTAAATCTCAAATTAAAAAAGATAAATCTGAAACAGTAAAAACATACACACACACATACACACACACACAAAATTCAGTTATAAAAATTCTACCAAATGAGCTGTTCCCCTGTGGCTCATACCTGTATTCCTAACTATTCAGGAGGCTGAGATCTAAGGATTGCAGTTCTAGGCCAGCTCAGGCAGGACATGTGACTCTTACTGCCAGCAAACTACTCAGAAAAGGCCCCAAATGGCACTGTGGCACAAGTGGTAGAGCATTAGCCTTGAACAAAGAAGCTCAGGGACAGTACCCAGGCCCAGAGTTCAAGCCCCAGGAAGAGGGGAAAAAAATTTCTACCAAATGAGTATCTTAGCAGTAAATAATCAGCTGTTTATAACATACTTCTAGCAATTTCTTCTATTAAGTAGTTCTTTTTTATTGTGATTAAGTGATTACATATAATTCACAAATTTCATAGTATATTGTGAGATAGTAATACTTAAAGTCACAAACACACATTCTAATATTCATGGGAAAATTTGTCTTTATTGTAGTCTATAAAGTTTGTGAATTCTATGAGCTTTGACAATAGTATTTCTTCCACATCAGGTGATATGTACATTTTTTTCCTTTTGCTTAGTGTTAGCTATTCTCTCTATCCCTCTCATTCCTTCCCTCCCATCGCTGCCATTGAGAATGTCCAGCACAGCTGATAGGTCCCACTGTTCTAAGTAGTTTTGATTTATTGTTAACTGTTAAATCTCAATTATTCATGCCAGATTTTCAAAAACAAACTAAAAAAGACACAGGGTAACACAATATATGAGAAATCATATTCATTCTAACTTACAGAAACCTGAGGTGGTGGAGGCAAAGATATAGATGATGCTGAAGAAAAATATCCCAGTGAACATTCAGAGAAGAACGGTGGTTGCACTGGGGAAGGTGCTGTAAAAAAATTGTTTTTGGTAAGTGTTTAAGAACATAAGTATTTTACTAGGAACATAGTGATTGCATGATGTATTTGAAGAAACAACAAATCTAAGTGGAGTAGGTAGAATGCAAATTAGATTTTTTTAATCCCTTAAACTCCCATGTGTCCTTCTCTAACTATATAAATTTAAGCTGACATTTAGTTCCTTCAAACTCTACCTTCCACCAGGTTCAGAGACATATGCCTATAATCCAGGTTGAGACAGGAGGCTCAAAAGTTAGTGGCTAGTCTATACTACATGGTGAGACCTTTTCTCAAATAAAAACCCCCCACTGTTCATGTTCTTGCCCTGTTGGGCAAGAAATGCTTAAAGCATGCTATTTTTTCCCTAATAGTAATAAAACAGAAATTTTTGCCCTAGTGTCCTAGCAGAAAACAAACAAGCAAGTAGTATGGATTTCATCTTGTATAGAAAGAAACAGAAGCTGGATATGGTATCACATGAGTATAATCCCAGCTAAAGAGGTAGAAGCAAATATATATAACTCCAAGGCCAGCATGAACAAAGTTGGCAAACTATC
This sequence comes from Dipodomys merriami, assembly GCF_024711535.1. NCBI lineage: Eukaryota > Metazoa > Chordata > Mammalia > Rodentia > Heteromyidae > Dipodomys > Dipodomys merriami. The sequence goes on from NW_027202271.1 coordinate 31,298,754, forward strand.
TCAAAAACAAGACACAAAACAAATGGGCTGCTGGTTTGGCACCAATAAATGGTAAAGTGGCTGACTGTGTTCCTGAAATTTTGCATTTAATCTTCAGTACCATTAAAAAGAAAAAAAAAGGGAGAAAAACAAGTAAGAGAAAGAAAAGGAGGGAAGGAGGGAAGGAGGGAAGGAGGGAGGGAAGGAAGGAAGGAAGGAAGGAAGGAAGGAAGGAAGGAAGGAAGGAGGGCAGACCGGTGGGAGGGAGGGAATGAGAGAAGAATAAGTGACTAATGGAGGGAATGAGAAAGGGAGGGGAGGGAGGCAACTGATTTGAGGAAGCAAGTAGAGCTAGAGGTGAGACTCAATAGTAGGGTCCCTGCTTAGGAAGTGCAATGCCTACAGTTCAAATAATATTGAGGGGAGGGGTGAATAAAGCATAGAAATAAGCACTAACTTAGCCAAAAAAGTACAGTTTTTCATACTTTAATCTTTATCTTAGTTACCTCAAAAAGTCAATACAGATATTGCCTTATATATAAATGACCTGAGGCTCCAATCTGGATGGTTACTGATCTTAAAAAGAGTTTTACTTCTTAAAAATATAAATATCATCTGGGCACAGTGGCAAACACCTGTAATTCTAGAACTCAGGAAGCAAGAGGGGGTGAATCAATGGTTCAGACCAGTCTGGACTACATAGGGAGTATAAGGTCAGCCTGAGTGACAGCTTGAGTTCAATGTCAGCCTAGGATACTTAGGGAAACACTGTCTTAAAAAAAAAAAAAAAAAAGGAAAAGAAAACATTACTTATGTGATTATACACTTACATAATTATAATTACTTACATAATTATATGGGAAGAATTAAAATCTGACAAGGTTGACTGTGTAACATAAATTTTCACAAAATTATTTAAAAAACAAAAATCAATCATTCTTATGGAAACAGAATATTAATAGTATTGTCAACACGATATTACAATGAATTATCTCCAAGACGCTGAGAATAAGAAAATTAAAGACTGACCAAAAAGAGTTAAATTATGAAAATAAATGAAAGATTTTTCAAACACTAGCTAAACAATGATCTAAAAATGAGTACTATTAGTAAATATTACCCAAATCTTTTTTTGTTTTGCCTTCTGTCTGCTAACTTACCAAAAAGTAGGGATTCTAAGGTTTTTCTGTTCTTTTGTCAGTCATGGGGACTGAACTCTGGGCCTGGGTGCTATCCCTCAGCTCTTCAGCTCAAGGTTAGCACCCTACCACTTGAGCCACAGTGCCACATCTGGCTTTTTTCTGCTTATGTGGTGCTGAGGAATTGAACCCAGGGCCTCATGCATGCCAGGAAAGAACTCTATCACTGAGCCAACTTCCCAGCCCTGGATTCTAAGTTTTTATTTGGTCTCACAATGTGACAACAGGGAGAAATATACTGATCATATGACCTTTCAATTTCAAGAACAGCAATTCCTAGAATTCTGAATTGTTATCTGCCATAGACTCACATTTTTTTTGTTTTGTTTTGTTTTGTTTTTTTGGGGTCCGGTCATGGGGCCTGAACTCTGGGCCTGGGCGCTGTCCCTCAGCTCTTCAGCTCAAGACTAGCGCTCTACCACTTGAGCCACAGCGCCACTTCCAGCTTTTTCTGTTTGCTTATGTGGTGCTGAGGAATCGATCCCAGGGCCTCATGCATGCAAGGCAAGCACTCTACCACTGAGCCACCTTCCCAGCCCTAGACTCACATGTTTTTAATTAGGGAGTGACTAGATCTGTAAGAGTCAATCACCTCAGATAATCAACAAAAGCCCAGCCTCTGGCCCTCAAATCAAGAAAAGATTCTAAACTATGCAAGCTAATTGAGGTAGAACCCTAACCAATTCTAGGAAGCCTTTCCTGAGATATCCCTAGTATCATCACTCTCCATCTCCAGATCCTAAAAGGAAAAGAGATTTTTTTTTAACTAACACAAAGAATTTTGGCTAAAGATCAAGAGTTATCATTCCCATAATCTTCATGTTTTTAGAACAAATAAACAGTTTAAACAACGTTTTGTTATTTAAAGACTAAAAATACTTGGAAATAAAACTTATGAATATTTGGGGTTTGCTAAGTATTTACAACTTCAAATGTGGTTATAGAATTCATCAGAAAATCTCACCTTCATTACATACTTCTTCTCTAGTAATTGTGAAAACATAAATGTTTCAGGTTTTGGCTCATACCTGGAGAATTGGTTTCACTATCTGTATCCATAGCAACTTCTTCATAGTTATCATATTGATAAATGCCTCCTCCACTATCAGTAGGTTGCTTATCTAAGGATCGCCTCAGGTCAGGATCTGAAGACTAAGTATACAACATGTTTTTCTTAGTTTCAAAGTATTTTCTATCTTACACTATTCTTAGGCTATAAATCATCAAAGAACTGATAATTATCTTCTAGGGAACAAGTATAAAAAAAATCAGGATGATTTAGATACATTCATCTTGTCATATCAGATTTGGGAAAATCAACTGACATGACCAAATACATTGTGGTGGGCATTTTATAAAGGCAGCACCAGATAGAATAGAATCTAGCAAGCAGCATCTATACAGATCAAATTTCCAGTTAGCTGAGCTACTAAATAATTAGCTATCCCTATATAAAATACAATTACAAGCTCTTGAACACTTATGGCTTCTGTGTAAAATTAGAGGAAAAAATACTAGTTTTAGGAGGCCTGGAAGTGAAGCTCAGGTGACAAAAGCACCTGCCTATCAAGCACAAGGCAAAATTAAACCCTAGAATCACACCCATACACATGAAAAGATAAAAGAATATTTACACCTAACACTGGTGGCTCATGCCTATAATTCTAGCTACTCAGGAGGCTGAGATCTGAGGATTGCAGAGCAAAGCCAGCCCAAGCAGAAAAGTCTGTGAGACTAATTATCTCCAATTCAGCAAGAGAGAGAGAGAACACACGTAAACACTCATACGCATGCACACACAAAGTAAGAAGTGAAGCTGTAGTTCAAGAGGTAGAGCACTAGCCTTGAACAAATAAGTTCAGGGACAGCACCCAGGACCTGAGTTCCACCCCCAAGATTGGCACAAAATTTGTTTTAATTAAAAAAAAATATTAACAGTATTCCTTGACCTTAACTCCTGATTCCTACCAATTAAAGTTTACTCTTTACTATCCCTCCAGTCTTCATCACTGCATTCATAATTGTAAAAGTTCAAAATGCCAAAAAAGCAACATCACTAATTATAGTAGGTCAATATTAAATCTCTAGTTTAATTTTAATACTTTTCTTAAAAGGTAACAGCTTACTCAGTCTTTATCAATGAATTATACACATACTCCACAAATATTTAATGACTAAATACAAAATGGTCAGATGCTCTAGTCATTACAATATGATGATTTAACATTCTTTAAAACAGTCCATTACATAAATCCTGATACATTTCTCCTTCCACAGTAAAAACTAAAGCTATTCTGCCCCTATATTTAACACATAGCCATATTGAGTAAGTCCTTACTTAGTACTCCTACTTTCTTGTAAACAAATGATCAAAAACTATTGTTAACCAAAATTTTATCTTCCTTTTTAATTTCTCCTACTACAAAGATTCATTCTCAACTTCTTACTCTTATTCTCAACTTGTTTACTATTTAAAAATTATGTAGTAAGTTCTATCAAGTGTAAGCTATTTGTAGTGTTTCCTACTTGATTAAATCTATAAACTAAGACTATAAGGGCACTTAAATTTAAATAATGTTCTGATTTTATATTTTCAGATTCCTTACTTTACTTCTTGATCTCCTCTTTCCGCCACCAACCAATTTCATGAATCGATTGTACTGCTCCTCCTGATTTGAAAGGTCTCGAATTTTTCTTATTTCTTCTTCTCTTTTCCTTCTCTCTTCTTCTTCAGCTTGTTTCCGCTGATCATCTTCTTTCTGTCTTTCTTGTTCTTTTTGTTGCTGTAGTTTCTTCCATGCCTTTGTTTGCTGCTTTCTCAAAGCCTGTTTAGCTTTACATAAAAACAGAAAGAAGGTTGAAAGTGTGGCTCAAGCAGAAGAGTGCCTTTCCAGCACGCTGAAGGACCTAAATTCAAATGCTACTACCTGAAAAAAAATAAGCAAAAAGAAAAATAAAATATAGAAAGACTAGCACCTACTTCGCTATTGGTTTGTTTTTTTCCTTTTATTGATTGGTCTTGGGGCTTGAACTTGGGGATTTTGTTGAGCCATTTCACCAGTTCCAGTTTTCTGGTGGTTAACTGGAGGTAAGAGCCTCACAGACTTTCCTGCTCAGGCTGGCTTCACACCGTGATCCTCTCAGCTCTTGGTCTCCTGAGCAGCTAGCATTGCAGGATGAGCCACCAGCATCTGACCTGAGTTAGTCTTATTGGTAACAAAAGAACATTTTGTGCGGAGCACCAATGACTCACACATGTAATCCTAGCTACTCAGGAGGCTGAGATCTGAGGATTGCAGTTCAAAGCCAACCTTGGCAGGAAAGTCCATGACACTTTTATCTCTAATTAACCACCAGAAAACCAGAAGTGACGCTGTGGTTCAAGTGGCAGAGCACTTACTTGCCTTGAGCTGAAGAGCTCAGGGGCAATGCCCAGGCCCAGAGTTCAAGCCCCACGACCAACCAAAAAAAATTGTTTTATTATCATTGGCTTATATACACAGTTGGTTCCTAAGTTATTTACATACGCCTAATCTATTTTAGAGTCCTACAATTTCTCAAACTCAAAACTTTCTGAATTAAAATCTAGAAACTACGGATATATATGAATTTCAGTTAAAAGAATGTAACACAAATAATACCTGCAGTGCTAACTTTTTTGGCCGAATGTGTTTTTGTACTGGTTTTAACTTTTTGCTGTACAGTTTTTGTCTTAGTCAACTTTTCCTTGCTTTCTTTCATCACCTGCTGCTCTTTCTGTTGCCATTTTTTACTGGCTGACTGAAGAGCCAAAAGACGAAGCTGTAATTCAGATAGTTCCTCTTCATCTTCACCAAGTTTCTTTAAAACAAATAAAAGGAAGTTACTTTTTAAACATTTCACCAATTGAGCTCTTTTAAAAGATTAGTACTTAAAGACAAATGCTTAAATGACAATTATGGGCAAAATAAAGAAACAAATTTCTTCCTACAACTCAAGACTAATTTAACCTACAACATAGAACATCAATAAATGGAAGTAGATCAGGAAGAACAAATAATCCAGATGATGCAAAACAGGAGAGTTTGGCCATAAGTATTTAACAAGGCTTCCCAAATTTGAAAATATAATTCTGTCAGGAGCAATTGCAAATAAAGCAAAACCCTAAGTAAGAAATGAAGCATGAAGTGGTTCCATAATCATATGATTCTTTAGACTCATAAAAGATATATTGAATAAACACTGCAAGCTTTTGTAAATATATATATATATATCTTAAAATACATACTTTTTTCTTAAAATCACCACCAAAGGAAAAAACTTTATGCAAACTTGTCTATATTTGAATTTTTGTTTTTTCGGTTGGTCATGGGACCTGAACTCTGGGCCTGGACACTGTCCCTCAGCTCTTCAGGTCAAGGCTAGCGCTCTATCACTTGAGCCATAGCACCACTTCTGGCTTTTTCTGCTTATGTAGTGCTGAGGAATCAAACCCAGGACCTCATGCATGAGGCAAGCACTCTACCACTGAGCCACCTTCTGAGCCCCTATATTTGAATATTTTAAAAGTTATAATTACTTGGAACATTTTTTGAACACAGACTTTTGCTCAGAAAAATTAAAAATAGAATGATGTCAAAAGCAGATTTTTTTTTTTTTGGTCGGTCGGTCATGGGGCTTGAACTCTGGAACTGAGCGCTGTCCCTCAGCTCTTCAGCTCAAGGCTAGTGCTCTACCACTTGAGGTACAGTGCCACTTCCAGTTTTCTGGTGGCTTATTGAAGATAAGTTTCACGGGCTTTCCTGCCCAGGCTGGCTTTGAACCCTGATCCTCAGATCTCAGCTTCCTGAGTAGCTAGGATTACAGGCGTGAGCCACCGGAGTCCGGCAAAAGTAGATGTTTTTAAAGAAGACTTTCCAAGTTTCCTAATCTTCTCGTACTGCTTCTTAATTTTTGTTTGTTTGAGCAGTGTTTGAGATTGAACTGAGGGGCTCAAGCTTGCTAAGCAAGCAATCTACCATTTGAGCCATGCTCTTTTTACACTGGTTATTGTCAAGGCAGGGTTTCATTTTTTTCTTTTTTGCCAGTCGTAGGGCTTGAATCCGGGTCTGAGCACTATCCCTGAACAAATTTGCTCAAGACTAGCACTCCACAACTTGAGTCACAGAACCACTTCTGGCTTTTTCTGTGTATGTGGCTTCATGTATGCTAGGCAAGCACTCTACCACTAAGCCACATTCACAGCCCCCAAGGTTTCATTTTTTTGCCTAGGCCAGCCTAGGTTGCATTCATCCCCAAGTCACAAGGTGACATGCCCATGCCACTGCACCCAGCCACAGCACTACCTCTGGTAATTGGAATAACAGGGGTTTGCCACCAGATCTCCAGCTTCTGACTCAGATGGGTCTCATGAATTTCTTTTTGCCTAACCTGACTTCCAATCATTCTATTCCTCAACTTTACCTCCCAAGTAGCTAGGATGAAAGGCTTGAGCCAACCTGCCTTAAGTATAGTTTTTAACTAATACAGTAAGTATTGCACATATTGATGAAATCCCATGGATATAATATTTCAATGCATGTATACATCATATAATATTTAAGTAAGAATGAAATATCATTTGTTATGATGAAAACATTCAAAATCTACTCTTTCTTGTTTTTTGAAACATACAGCACATCACTATTATGGATAGTCACCCACATTACAAGGCTTATCAGAGCTTCTTATTCCTACATTAAGTGTAACTTTGTATCCCTTGGACAGTATTTCCTCAATCATATTTTAAGTCCTTAAAAGCCACATGTGACACACGGTGTACAGTGTAGCAACAGAATCCATCAACTGTATAAAAAGCCACTAAAAAATATTGACCTAAAGTTTAACTTAAAAAGTTATCAGCACTTCTCCATTGAGATTTTTTTTACTCTTTGTAACCCTTTTTAGAATGAAAAGAAGAAATCGCTGATGCTATCTCACAACTATAATATGCTAAACGGAAGCAGGTACATGAATGAACACCAGGAATACTGATATTCTTGCTCTGATACCCAATTCCTATGTAACTTTAAGCAAGTAATTTAATCAACACCAATGAACCTTACTTCATCTACAAAAATGTTAACTTATTTCATATGGTTGTGAGAATATTTGAAAATATGTTTGTGAGTTTGCATCTGCCATGTTATCATTCCAAAACTCAGGACTACCCTAAAGTTCCTAGACTCTTTAAACCATTTCAACTTACTCTTAGTAAACTGAAATCTCATTAGAAGAAATTACAACTATTTCAGACCTCTAAAATAAGAAAAAGATTTAGTTATTGCCTACTCTATAGTAAACAGTGTTGATGTTTCTGTACTTTTTTCTGTGACAGTCTCCCAACAACCCAAGGAATACATGATATTGAACTAATTTTGTAGAAAAGAAAGACACAAACACTAAACTGCTTACTCATTACTGTCATTCAAGAGGAGGAGCTAAAATCTGAAGCCAGGTAAATGTCTACATAGAATAACACACCAAAAAAAAAAAAAGGGGGGGGGGAATCTCTGGATCAAAATTAAGTTTCAAAACCACAAACAAAAAGATCTATGGATATGACTGTTTTCAGTTTCTTAGAATCTGCAGAACTTAATGGAAAGAAACTGTGACATTTTTTGGGGGGGTGTGCTAGGGTTTGAATTCAGGGCTTTAAGCTTCCTAGATAGGCACCCTACTGCTTGAACCACACCTCCAGCTCTCTCCAGAATTTAAGTCTATGTAGAAAGGTATAACAATGACTTGACAAGAATAGTCTATGATCTGAAAGTAGTGGCACAAACCTGAATCTCAGTACTCAGGAGGCTGAGATAGAAGGATGACAAACTCAAAATCAGCCAGGACTAGTAAAATTGTATCTCAAAGCAAACAAAACAAAAACAGACAACAGTACAAGAATCAGCATTACAGAGATATCCAATCCCACAAATCAGTATCTTACCTTTTCAGATAGAATATCTGAGGTACTAATTCTTCTTGTTAAATTTTGTTCTTTATCTTCTAATCCTTCAAAATAAAATAGCATCTTTTGAATACTTTAAAAGATAACCACAATTAATCTAAAATAAATTAATGCTAATTAATATTTAATAGCAATTACTTTAATGGGCACCAGTATCAGGTCTTATTTTCTCAATCTCTCAACCAGCATGAATGACTGTCATTAAAGAGAATAACAATCTGACAAAATGTCTCATTGCAATCTCATTCTAAAAGTAATGAGACAAAATTATTCAAGAGGCAAATTATACTGGCAAGCTATACTTTATTTGGCCAGGTGCTAATGGTTCACACCTGTAATCCTAGCTATTCAGGAGACTGATATCTGAGAACAGAGGTTCAAAGCAAGTGGAACAGAAAAATCCAAGAGACTGTTATCTCCAACTAACTAGCAAAAAGCCAGAAGTAGAGGTATGGCTCAAGTGGTACAGTACCAGTCTTGAAGAAAAAGAACACAAAGCCCTAAATTCAAATCCCAATACCAAAAAAGGAACAACCAATCCAAAAAAAAAAAAAAAGGCCACAAAATACTCTGATGAAATGGCTTCTGAGCAGAAAATAAGAATAGAATTATGGGCATGGTGAGTGATACATGCTGGTAATCTTAGTACTCGGGAGTCTGAAGTAGAAGGATCTTAGTTTAAAGCCAGCCTGAGCTAAACAGCCTCAGATACAAAATGAGACCCTATAACAAAAATTTAAAAATAAATTACTAGGGGCTGGGAAGGTGGCTCAGTGGTAGAGTGCTTGCCTTGCATGCCAGAGGCCCTGGGTTCGATTCCTCAGCACCACATAAGCAAAAAAATAAAACATTCTTAAAAAAAATAAAATAAAATAAAATAAAAATAAATACTAAAAAACAACAAGAAATAGAATTTGAGTAAGCTTAAAAAACAAAGCTCACTAATAAGGACCCACATATCCATATAGATAGATTATGATAAGCTACAATGTATTCCACATTTAGAAATTTTGTTTTATAGAGCTGATCTTCCTCCATTTACCTAGGAAAGCATAAAACAAAACAGTTTAAATATCAACTTCTAGCCTTAGCTAAGATTTCTAACAAAATGTATCAAACTTTTCATTTATATAATATAGTACATTAGTTTTGAAATAGACACTTTTCGTTACATGAAATTAAAACTCAAAATTCTTTCAGAATAAACAACTGAAGTTGCAAGGCTAGTTGTCTTTTCATAATACCAAACCTGTCAGTGTTCCAAAGTTTCTAATTTGATGGTTCATATGGGTCTGTTGGTGAGAGAACATTCAGTTTATTCAGTAAAGTGAGAAGTAACTAATCAAGAATTAATCATGCAGCCTGGCACTGGTGGCTCACACCTATAATCCTAGCTGCTCAGGAGGCAGAGATCTGAGGATCACGGTTCAAAGCCAGCCTGGGCAGGAAAGTCCATGAGATTCTTCTCTCCAATAAACTACCAGAAAACTGGAAGTGGCGCTGTGGCTCAAGTGGTAGAGTCCTAAGCCTTTGAGCTGAAGAGCTTAGGGACAGCACCCAGGCCCAGAGTTCAAGCCCCACAACCAGGGAAAAAAAGAAAAAGAAAATAAGAACTAATCATGCACCCTAGACAAAGCAAACAGAAGGAAACTCATCTACTTGAGTTGTGCTAAAAAACAATTTTGCAAATGTGAATTTATTGCAATGTGAATGACATAAAAGAAAATAATTTGAGGGCTTGGATGTAGCTTAGAGGTAGAGTATTTACCTAGTTTGTTTTGTCCTACATCATACAAATCATGATCTAATATAATCCCCAGGTCTATAAAACAAAGGGAGGGAGGAAGAAAAGGGAGGGAGATAATTTGGGAAAGACAATTGCTTATCTACCCATATGTGAGCTGTCTCAAATAAACAGTAAAAGAAGGCATAGTAAAAGTAGCATGTAAATCCTGGCTACTCAAGAGGTAGAGACAGACCTGAGTGGCCATGGCTCATGCCTGTAATCCTAGCTATTCAGGAGGCTGTGAGTTGAGGACTGAAGTTCAAAGCTATTGCTTACAGGAAAGTCCCTGAGACTATTATCTCCAATTAAACCCCAGAAAACCAGAAGTGGCACTGTAGCTCCAAGTGGTAGATTGCTGGCCTAGAGCAAAAACACTCAGGGACAGCAACCAGGTTGAGTTCAGTCTTGACCAAAAAATAGAAAAAAGGTACAGACAGAAGGATCATGGTTCAAGACCCAACAAAAAGTTAGCAAGATTGTATCTCAAAACCAAACTGGTGATATACTCCTACAATTCCCAGCTACTGCAGGGGCAGGGGTAGGAGGATTAAGGCTTAAAGGCCAAAGAATAAAGTTTTATCTAAAAAAAAAAAAAGAAGAACTGGAAACATGACTCAAATGGCAGATTACTAGGCCGTGAGTTCACTTTTGAATATTGTCAAAAGGAGGAAAACAAATAAAAAACATTAAGATAATAAATAAAATTAATCACTGTACCCAAACAATCTGAGTCATGTGCAAGTGAAGACAAACTACACTTCAAACATCTACCAGGTCAGGGTGTTACAAGTCATACCCATTCAAATCTCATCTTACAAATTACTGTGTATGCATTCAGTTAACACTACCTATTCTACCTCACAGTAACACACTAAAAACCTCCCAATTCTCAAAGCACATTTTAGATCTTTCTCAAGGATAAGCGATATATGTAAAGCTATACCACCATTTTTCTTTTTATTTATTTATTTTTTGTCAGTCATGAGGTTTGAACTGTGGGCCTGAGCGCTGTCCCTCAGCTCTTCAGCTCAAGGCTAGCATTCTAACCATTTTTCATTACTATCTTTTTTCATGTCCCAAAGACAAAGTTTCTGAGTGTTTCCCAACCCTTTCCCCCATACTAACTGGTTTTTATTATATAATTCTATATATCTTTAGAAATGCTTATGTCCATCATAACGAAATTGACCATACTTGAAAGAACAGCAAAATACCATGTGCTTCTTCAGCAGCATATGCCCTTTCGTTATATGCCAGGTATCCTACATATTATATTAGGGTAACCACTCTACTTTCGCGATTATCAAAAGCTTTAGAATGTATCAGAAATCAATTCATGGCTTGGTTAAAGAAGCTTTCATCCTGACCAACTAATTCATACTGTAACATTTTTTTTTTGTTTTGGGTCCAGTCGTGGGGCCTGAATTCTGGGCCTGGGCGCTGTCCCTCAGCTCGTCAGCTCAAGGCTAGGGTGCTACCACTTGAGCCATAGCACCACTTCTGGCTTTTTTCTGTTTATATGGTGCTGAGGAATCGAACCCAGGGCCTCATGCATGCAAGCCAAGCACTCTACCACTGAGCCACCTTCCCAGCTCCTCATACTGTAACATTTATCCTCAACTCTCATCTTACTTGCCCTGCAACACATTTTTTAAGTTTATTTTTTCACCACTTTTCCCTCTAAAATGTAAGTCTATGAAGACATAAATGACTATTTTGGACTGTGTCTGTAGTTCTGGCTATTCAAGGTACTAGCTAAGCTGGGAGGATTACTTGAATCCAGGAGGTCAAGAGCAGCTTGAGCAACACAGTGAAATCCTGTAGACAGAACACACAAGTATTAGGGAGGAGGAGATGAAGAGTAGGAAGGAAGGACAAAAGGAAAGAAGAGAGGCAGGTAAGTTGGTAGGTAGGCTGGTTGGCTAAGACATAAATGATTATTTTGCTCACTAGCACTTCCAGGAGCCCAGGATAAAGTGCTTAATGATGTGTGAATGAATGGAAGAATAAAAACCACCACTGAATTGTGCAATTGGATTATCTATAAATGTAGAGTTTCAATACTGCATAGTCTCAGTAAGATGATAAGGACATAAAAGTAGGATGTACTAGGTTAAAGAGGAAGTGGGAAGAAAAATTAAGAATAAATATAGGCGAATCCAGAAAGTTTCATTAAAAAAAGGAGAAATGCATGATAGAAGTTAAGGGAGAATGCAGGTTGAGAAAGCCTTTAAATCTTTGGATGAAAAACATAATTCTGTTTCTAAGAACTCCCTAAAAACAAAGTAGTTATAGCAGAGTAAACTACAGAACAAGGTCTTATAAAATGTGGGGAAAGCCAGAAATATAAGTTAAAACAAAATGGTGGGGCTGGGAATGTGGCTTAGTGGTAGAGTGCTTGCCTAGCATGCATGAAGCCCTGGGTCTGATTCCTTAAAACCACGTTAAAAAAAAAAAAAAGACAGAAGTGGTGCTGTGGCTCAAGTGGTGAGCAAAAGCAGCTCAGGGATAGAGCCCAGGCCCCTCAGCTCAAGCCCCCGGACTGGGAGGAAAAAATGGTCACAGACAAAAAGGGTTATTATTTCTTCAAAGTAAATGAATTTAAAATGAAATTCCATATATATAAATAGTAAGCTTATAGTAAGGAAGTAAGAAGTTGGAATGGAGTGGATTTTTTCAAAAAGGAGTCAAAGCTCATATGCAAACAAGGGACTGAAAAAATACTATGAAATATAACAGTGGTTGAGAGGGGAAAAAAACTTAATAGAAGAGTTTTGCCAAGGAATGAAGAAAGGAAGGTGCACACATAGAAACAAGTATAGAATATATATTAATTCAGATGGCATTTTAGAGCTGTTTGGTTTCCTCCAATTTTTCATTCAGTGAATTATTTAAACACCTCATCAAGTCATTTTCCTAAGATATTTGACAACGTAATGACTAAATATTAAATACAAATTCCTTAACAAGATATTTAAGCCCCTTCCCAAAGTTTGTTTATAAGCTTATATCCCCCTACTCATTAAAACATACTGTAATTCCCACATTGCATTCAGATTTGATTTATTTCAAACCCTTGAAAAAGCTGTGTGCCTCTGTTCATTTTGTTCCTTGTTTCCCAAATGGAAAGGACTCATTTTCCAAAATATACCTCATACATTTCAGTCTCTATAAAAACTTTGTAAATCCAGGCAGGGAATTATTTTTCCTCTGAATTACTGCAGGCTTTCATAATTCATATTATACTTTATGATAGCTACATATATGTATTCTCTATCCTGAAAAAAGGAAAGAGAGAAGAAAGGATGGAGGGCAGAAGGGGTGTGGGAGGAAGGGAGGGAGGGAGGGAGGGAAGAGAGGAAGAAAAGAAAGAAGGGTAGGTAGTTTGGGGGATTTTTGTGGGGTTTTCTTTTGTGCTGATCCTAGGGCTTGAACGGAGAGCCTGGGTGCTATCCCTGAGCTTTTTTGCTCCAGGATAGCTTCTGGTTTGGGGAGTTAGTTGAAGGCAAGAGTCTCAAAAGTCTTTCTTGCCAGTGATCCTTAGATCTCAATCTCCCCAGTAGCTAGGATTACAGACATGAGCCACTAGCCAAGGAAGTTTTTTGATCAGAAGCTTGAACTTCTAACTATAGAAGAGAAGATCAACTCTCCAATAATATATGATAAAAAATAGTCATCACCCAGGTTTGCAATCAAATTTACACAATACCGGTGGCCTTGAAAACTTTAATCCCATGGCAGTCTACTCATGTTCATGGGAAGAACAAAGACAAATTCTCCCAGGAGAAGCCTCTGTCTTCCTCAGGTATCAAAAACTTCTGACCAATAAAAAAGGAAACTGAGCACCTCACGTTAACAAAACACAGCCAAACAAAACACTGTAAATATTCAGCAAAAGTGCTAAAAATGAGAAACAGTAAACAAATATAATGAGCCACGTCCCCAGGCACTGGAAATCAGCAGGCACAAAAAAAGAAAAAAGAAAACAGAGCAAAACAAATCTATGGTTAATTTGTTTAAAAAAAAAAAAAAGATAAATTTGTAATCATAAAAAGGGAGAAGAGCTGGGTGCCAGTGACTCAGGCCTGTAATCCTACCTACACAGGAGGCTGAGATCTGAGGATCACGGTTCAAAGCCAGCACGAGCAGGAAAGTCCATGAGACTCTTATCTCCAATAAACCACCAGAAAACTGGAAGTGGTGTTATGGCTCAAGTGGTAGAGAGCTCGCCTTGAGCTGAAGAGCTTAGGGACAGCACCTAGACCCAGAGTTCAAGCCCTATGACAGACCAAAAAAAAAAGGGGGGGGGGAGAAGAAGCTAGGCATTGGTGGCTCATGTAATCCTAGCTACTCAGGAGGCTGAGATCTGAGGATCAGAGTTCAAAGTCAGCCCAGGCAGGAAACTCCGTGAGACTCTTATCTACAATGAACCACCAAAAAACCAGAAGTGGTGCTGTGGCTCAAGTGGTAAAAGCACTCACCGTAAGCTGAAGATCTCAGGGACAGTGCCAAGGCCCAAAGTTCAAGCCCCATGACTGAGACACACAGACACAGACACAGACACAGACACAGACACAGACACAGACACACACACACACACACACACACACACACACACACGAAGAAAACTGAATGACCAAACTGATACAAGACACACACAGACACACACACACACACACACAGAGAAAAGCCCCATGACTGAGACAGACAGACAGACAGACAGACAGACACACACACACACACACACACACACACACACACACACACACACACACACACACACACACACACACACACACACACACACACACGGAGAAGAAAACTGAATGACCAAACTGATACAAGAAAAAAACAAAAATGGAATGCTAAAATAATAATTGAAATTATGTAATTGAAATTTAAAACTCAATAGGTAGGTATAAGGCAGTTCAGCTACAGCTCAAAAAAAAAAAAAGGCAATAAAATGAAGGATACAAAGAAACATTTCCCAGAATGTGGCAAATACACAGACAGAAACTTGAGAGAAACAGAGGCATGAAGTATAAAAGAAGATGACTTCATATAACATACATCTATACAGACTTCCACAAAATGGATATTAAGGCACCATTTTAAGATATAAAATGACAAAAATTTTCAGAACTAAAGAAAGATGAAATTCAAATTCAATAAGCAGATCACAAGCTGGATAAATAAAAACATCTGTAGTCAGCATGTAATAAACAATGGAATATCAATATGGCTACAGGATCTTTAAAGGAACTAGAGAACAACTAGTGAAAGTAGATTACCTTCGAATTAAAAACCAGTATAACTGGTACCTGACTTCTCAAAATTACAATGAAAATATATTCACTTATTTTAAGAATATAATTAATTAACCTAGAATTCTTTTTTTCTCAGTACTGGAGTTTGAACTTGTGGAAGTCAACCACATTTCCTTGAGGTTTAAACTCTGAAATTATTGTTAAAAGAGTTTTCCACTGAGTATTTATACATTACAAAAATTCTCAAGATTTAAGCTGGGTGCTTGCTGGTGGCTCATGCCTGTAATCCTGAGTAGCTAGCTGAGATTTCAAGATAGCTGTTCAAAGCCAGCTGAGGCAGGAAAGTCTGTAAGACTCATTTCCAATTAACCACCAGGAAACAGGAAGTGAAGCTCTCAAAGTGGTAAAGTGCTAGCCTTAAGCCAAAGACTCAGGGACAGCACCCAGGTCCCGAATTCAAGCCCCACAACTGACAATAATATAATATATATATATACATACATACATAGATATATTGATGCATGATTATTGATATATATGAAAAAGCAATCCAAGAAAGTGCTAATAGAAGAGCAAAGCTAAAGCATTGACTCTCCTATTTTCAGGGACAAAAAAAGTCATGTTAGTATTCCTACAAGAACAGTGAGATTAGACAGCCTGATTCCAAACTTTAAAATGGGGGGTGGGAAGGGAAGGAGGGAAGAAATCTATGGGCAAGAATGTGACTGGAAAGGAAAAGAAACAAAGTATCAATAGTATAAAAAAGGAAACACTGTAAAATTAACATAATTACACTATTAGAAAATGCAAATATTCCTCTCAATTATGAAGAAAAAAATGTGGAGGGGCTGGAAATATGGCTTAGTTTAGGTAAGAGTACTTGCCTAGCATGCATGTGTTTGATTCCTCAGTACCACATAAACAGAAAAAGCTAGAAATGGCGCTGTACCTCAAGTGGTAGAGCACTAGCCTTGAGCAAAAGAAGCTCAGGGACAGTGTCCAGGCCAAGTTCAAGTCCTAGGACTGGCAAAAAGAAAAAATGGAGAAAAGCTTCAGTATCACCTTATACTGAAAATCTCAAATTAGGAATAGATAGAAAAAAACTTCTTTGGCCCAATAAAACAATAATTTACAAAAAAAAAAAAAAACACCCTAAACATGTTTAATGGTAAATTTCCTTTTAAGTTATGAAACAAAGAGGCCCATTATTAACTCTTTTTTTTTTTTTTAATTGTTGGTCGGTTGGGACTGAGCTCTGGGCCTAGGCGCTGTCCCTCAGCTCAAGGCTAGCGCTCTACCACTTGAACCACAACATTTCTGGCTTTTTGTGCTTATGTAGTGCTGAGGAATCAAACCCAGGGCCTCATGCATACAAAGCTAAGCACTCTACCACTGAACCACCTTCCCAGCCCATTATTAACTCTTATGTTTAATACTGTATTACAAATCTACATGTCCAAGCCAAAAAAAAGGGACAGAGAGAAGCCAGACATAATCCTAGCAATTGCTTTTAGAAGGCTGAGCAGGATGATCATAAATTTAATACCAGTCTGAGATACATGTCAAATCCAAGGCTGGTCTTGGCTACATAGTAAGACCTTGGGTATATCAGACAAACTTGATTAGCAATAAAAACAACTTATATTATTAAATAATATACATATAATGAAAGTATTAAACAGAATTTACAGACAGAATCTTTTTTTTTTGGGTCCAGTCGTGGGGCCTGAACTCTTGGCCTGGGCACTGTCCCTCAGCTCTTCAACTCAAGGCTAGTGCTCTACCACTTGAGCCACAGAGCCACTTCCGGCTTTTTTCTTTTTGCTTATGTGGTGCTGAGTAATTGAACCCAGGGCCTCATGCATGCAAGGCAAGCGCTCTACCACTGAGCCACCTTCCCAGACCCTACAGATAGAATCATTTAAGTGAAGTACACTTTCAAAACTCCTTCAGAGAAAGAAATCAAATTACTAACTGAAATATTTAGTTTCAATACCTTGACCAGGTTCAGTAGTGTCAGATTTCAAGGAAAGCTGTTTTGCTCCATCTTTAACTTTTTTCAACCGGTTCTTATCCCCTGGTAAAGTCAATTTTTGCCTGAGTGGTTTTAATTCAAATGCCTGAAAAGTTTTGATCTGTGTTTTCTCCTCTGGAGCTACTTCTTTACTTGAGTCTTTTGTAATACTGACATTATCGGTGCTTGATTGGTCCTCAGAGTTCAATGTTTTAGGATCTTCCTGCACAGTTTCTTCTTTGCTACTCAAAGCTAGTTTTTCATCCTTATTGATGCATTCTAGTTCCAACTGTATTTGCTTATACTTTAAAAGTAAATCTTCAAAAGTTTCTTCCCCACAGTTTTCACTTTTTGATGAATAACTCTGTTTTCTTGACGGAGATCTTCCAAAACTTTTGGCTGAACAGCATATTAAGGAAACCAGTGTCCAAAATTTTTCCATTGTTAAATTTAACAAAACACTGTAAGTTATAGATGAATATTCTCCCTTTATATTTTCAAGATGAACTGGTATTTTTAAATTACCAAATTCTATTTAGTATGGAATGTGCTGCTAATGCCCACTTTCATTATGTACCACATAAATAGTCCACTTACAAAATCATTAGTGTAATTACCAATACATTCCACAGTAGTCCACCTCTTAGGTTACAGCATCCTTCCTTCTAAAGGTCCATCAGAAATGCCCGTGGTAAGCTGGGTAGTAAAGATGCTTTTTCTGAAGACGAGAAACTGAGATTTAGTTCAGATGTGGGTAAATTTACACTGTATATAACCAAGAAGAAATAGTTATTCTTTTTAATGACTTTTATGTCTCAAATATATAAATATATATACAGATACATGTATATAAACAGAGAGAAAAGTAAACACTGATTAGATTAATTCACGAATGACATTTTCTTAAAAACCTAATACATAAGCTCTAAATTCATCAAATATACAAATATTCAACATCCATACAACTAATATGAGTCAATTAATATTGAAACTTTTGAAACTTAAATTTTACTTCCTAATTTAAAGTTTGAAATAACCCATACATAAAAGAAACCTTTTTTTCTTTTCTTTTCTTTTTTTTGGTGGTAAACCAGAGTTTGAACTCAGGGCCCCACACTTGTTAAGCAGATACTCTAACATTTGAGCTAAGTCCCCAACCTTCTATGAGAACTATTATACCTTATTTTTCTATCATAGGCATTAACAAAAGGACCTTGTGTAGTTTCAATATAAAAACTGACTATTTTACACTGGCCAAGAAACCAGCAAAGATTTTAAAACTCCTGATGACCAATTGAAAAACAACAATAACAAAAGTACTAACTAAGAAATAAACTTTTAACAGTTTTACAGAAAAACTGTCCTAGAAAATCTTTGATTATATTTTAAAAAGAATAACAGCTTTTCAATACACCTTTCTAACATATTCTCTTACCAAAAGGAGTATGTCTAGTCTCATTAACACAGAAACTACTGAGTTTATTCAATGGCATTCAATAAACCTTCATCTTTCTACCAAATCTCTCCGTCCTATGGGAATGTAAACTGACTTCTGAGCTCCCACTTAAACCCAGGTTTCTAAACTTTAAAGTCTTCTTCCTTTTTCTTTAACTCTATAGCCTGATAAGCCTTGAGAGGGACAGCACCCAGGCCCTGAGTTCAAACCCTGGTAAGCAATACCAAAAGGCCCAGAATCTTTATAGAATATATACCTGACCAGATCACTCTCCTCATTTAAGCTCTCATTAAGAGTTCACAACCATCACAACAGATTCCTCTATGATTTGACCTGGACTTACCTTTTCATTCTTAAACCTCTCCCTACTCATTACAATTTTTACAGCTTTGTATCCAGGTTTCTGTTCTTCAACTTGACCCCAATTCACTACATATACATAAGAGAAGCCAGAATCACTAAATTCTTCCTTACTCATTCTTACATATTCTTTGTACATAAATGCATTGATTATGTAATTTACATCTAGCTTTTCAATGGGCTTATCTAAAGGAACAAATGCAGCAAAAGTAAATAAAGGGAATACAATGCACTAACAAAAAATGACTGAAGAACAGAAAAATAAGCAAATGCAATTCAGTTCTAACTTCAACTAACTTCACAGGAGAAATGAGTTAGCTATTCTTTTCTCTAGGTAGAATTAGGATCAAACTAATACCATTTGTCAGATCTAATTTTAAGCCTATTAAGCTACAATTTATGACTTGGCTGGTTGCTGATGCTTGTAATAAATAATACTTATTCAGGAAGCGGAGATATCGAAAATCCAGGTTAGAGGCCAACAGGGACAAAAAAAAAAAAAAGTAACTAGGTATAGAGCATGCCTTGGGCCCAGTAGGTAGGAAGACCAAAGTTGGGTAAAAACAAAGAGATCCTACATAAAGATAACTAAAGATCAACAAATGGTAGCGACCTGGAACCCTTGAGGGCAAACCCCAGCCCTCTCCCCTACAACAAAAAAGGATGTAACTTGTAAGTGAAATTGAAAAAAAGAAAAAAAAAAGTGTGAACCAAGCATAGTGGCATATACCTGTAATCCCAACAACTGGACCAATTGAGGCTAGGGGATCTTAAATTCAGGAACACCTTTAGCAACTTATCAAAGTCAAAAAAATTTTTAAAGGGTGGAAAGTGCAGCTCAATTGTGGAGTCCTGGGTTCAACCCCCAGTATACCAAAATAACAATAATAATATTATAGTAAACACTACTTTTAAACAGCAGACTTTAAAACTTAACTAAATTTTTTTGAAGATCTGCTACTCACCCTTTTCAGCTGCAGCTGAAAATGGAATGTCTTTTTACTGATGAGAGAAAGAGAGAAAGAGAGAGAGAGAGAGAGAGAGAGAGAGAGAGAGAGAGAGAGAGAGAGAGAGCACGCACTCACGTGCATGCCTGGCCTAATTATGTTAGCTCTCATCTGAGTTGAAAATTTAATACAACTGAAGTCATTCAAGGAAGATTTGCACTAAGATAGTCTGACAAAAGGGACTCTCATTAAGAAAAACTAAAACTGAATGAAGAGCTGCAATAGAATCTGATCATTCTATTTCTTTACAGTTGTAACACACTCTAATTGTTACAGAAAAAAAGAAGTTCTAATGATAAAAAAAGAAAACTGCACCCAGACTACATCATTTAAATGTCATAGAATCACCCTCATTCTTTTTTTATATAAAGTATTTGTAAAATTAAAAAGGTGCTTAGTTTACACACCTTTAAACCCTGCTATTCCAGAGGCAGAGATAGGAAGGATCAAAGTTTAAGGCCAGTCCAGGCAAACATAGCTTCAGACCCCATCTGAAAGACAAACTAAAAGCAAAAGAACTACAGGGCATATTAAATGTTAGTTTCCCTAGCCAACAAGAGGCCCTGAGTTCAATCCCTAGTAATGTAAAACAAAACCAAAGAAAATAAGCCAGCTGGGTACCACTGGCCACACCCTGTAATTCTAGTTACTGGGGAGGCTGAGAAAGGGACAATTATGGTGCAAGCCAAGTCTAGGCAGAAAAGTTTACAAGACCCTTTCTCAATAGCTGGATACATCTATTATCTTAGCTATATGGAAGAACAAGACCAGGAGAACTAATTCCAGGCTACAAAGACAAAAAGTCTGCAAGACTCCATCTCAGTGGAAGAATCACGATGTGGTGGTAGATGCCTATCATTACACCTATTGATGAGACTTGTAGGCAACTAGGCAGGAAACCAGACTCTACCTCAAAATAACTAGCACAAAGAGATGGGGGTATGGCTCACTGGTAGATCACTTGCTACCAAGTGTTAAGTCCTTGAGTTCAAAACCCCAATATTTCACAAAAAAGTCATTTTAATCACAATGGAAATATGAATCAGACTGAGCATGATATTCATAGCAAAGGGATGTAAAGATTGTTATCATGATTGTTACAGAAACAAAAGTCATGCAGGTACACAGAATGTTTCCCTATATTTTTTGCAACACTATGTACCTGTTTAATAAGAAAAATACATAAACCTAAAAATAAATATGTGGTTCTGTATGAGTAAGCAGAAGACAACTGCAGGAGGCTGACAAGCCCAATCATCTCCCCCTTTTCTTTTTTTCTTTGGGGGGGGGGGGGTGTGGAGTCGTTCATGGGGCTTGAACTCTGGGCCTGGGTGTTATCCCTGAGCTCTTCAGCTCAAGGTTAGCACTCTACCGCTTGAGCCACAGCGCCACTTCCGGTTCTCTGGTGACTTATTGGAGAGAAGAGTTTCACAGACTTTGCTGCTCCGGCTGGCTTTGAACCTTAATCCTCAGATCTCAGCCTCCTGAGTAGCTAGGATTACAGGCGTGAGCCACTGGTGCCCGGCCATCTCCCCCTTTTCTAATATAAAACAAGAAAGTTTTAAGCTCCCAAAGTTCTTTTTACCTGAATTTGAACTTTACCAATCTGTATTTTTTTTCCATTTTTCCTCAACACAAATTAAAACTATCGTCTCTGGATCCTTAAAAAAACACCTACTTAAATGTTTAAAATAGCCTGTTTTTTAATTCAGAATAGATTAAAAACATCCATGGATTAAAACCCATATCCTGGCCAGGTGTTTTTCTAACCTTTTTGAAAATATACTTTTTTTTTTTTGGCAGTACTGATGTTTGAACTCAGCAAATGCCAATTGTGTCAGTCCCCTGCCCTTTCTGCTTTATTTTTGAATACTGTTTAACTGGGCAGGGGGAGTGCTCCCTGGATTTGTATTTCCCCAATAGCTGGAATTACAAGAAACAAACTCTTGCCATCAGTCATCTTGTAGACTCAGACCAGGTCTCCCAGTTTTTTGTCCCAGCTGGCCTAGAACCATGATCCTCCCAATCTCTCCCTCTAAAATAGCTGGGATTACAGCTCATGTTTAAGATAGAAAACATAGCTACTTAAGGAGTTGATCCACCGCAGCCCAGCTAATTGATGTCTTTTAAAAGGTTACATACTTATGATTTTAATCTGAAAAATGCTAAAATGCTCTCTCCTAACCCATCTGTTGCAGATCCAATTATCTTGACACCAGCATTAAATAAAAGCTGCTGTTTCTTATCTAAATATTTTGCCCCTTTGACATCATAACATCTCAAAGAGATAATCCTGAGCCTAATTATTCCATAAAAGTAATTTTCATTACCTTCCAAGTAAGTATCATTATACTTAACTTTTGTAGTATTAAAAAAAAAATTAAGACAGGTGTGGCACATGCTGGGAGGCTTGGGGCAAGAGCATCTAAGGCCAGCCCTGGACTACATAGCCAAGTCCAAGGACTAACATGACACTGTCTATAAAAAGAAAAAAAGCTGGGCACTAGTGGCCGATGCCTGTAGTCCTCCTCATTCAGGAGACTGAGATCTGAGGATCATGGTTCAAAGCCAGCTGACCCAAGAAAAATCTATGAGATTCTTATCTCCATTTAACCACCCCCATAAAAGCTGAGAAGTAGAGCTCTGGCTCAAGTAGTAGAGCACTAAGCCTTGGGCAAAAAAGTTCAGGGACAGCACTGAGGACCTCAGTTCAAGTCCCAGAACCATCACCAAAAGGAAAATAAATCATTGCACTGTGGAAACTGCAACTATTTTAAATTGGTTCTATAAACTCACCACAAAACAGGAAATCTTTAGATTATTAATTTCTTGTGTAAATCCTGAGTAACTCAATAATGCTAAGGGTAACTGCAGTTAGAGAGAGCACAAAAATCCACTATTTGGCTACTTTCCTTCTCAATGTTTCTATAATGTATACACAAAGTTTACATAATGAATAGATTCTCCCATTCTAGCACATTCATACAAGTGTGGGTAAGTTTATCTTTTTCTGATACACATTTAATAGGGACTAAGAGTTATAAATTGACTGGAAATATGGCTCAAGGGGTAGAGCAAATTGCCTACCAAGAATGAAGCTCACGTGCGAGTTCAATCCCCAGTATTTTCCAAAATAACAATGTTATATAAAATGCCAAAAGTGAACATAGGAAAAAGGGGATTGTTCTACAAAACGATATATACTGTTAAAAGCTCTGAATAAAATTGATAAAGAACTAGTTCTTTTACTCCTGCCTCTCACCCCTCTCCTGTGAAAGGCAGCAATAGTCAGAAATGGGTTAAAACACAAAACCCAAGCAGAATCACAACAGTGGGACTTCGCAGAATGAAACTAAGATTTCAAACGTCAAAGTGTGATTGTAAGTCACAGCACCCGTACACCCAACTCTTAACTACTTTTGTCCTTCCGCTAATAACCTAAGTCAACTTCCTATAAAACACAAAAGTTCCAGTAGTAGCAAAAAAAAAAAAAAAAAAAAAAAAACCCAAATGCTAGTGAAAGTTGGTTCTCATAAGGTACACTTACAAATCTGATTTGACGCTGATTCCAGGAGTTTACAACGATGCACGGCACACTGACGTTTAAAAAAAAAAAAAGAAAAGAAAAGAAACCTATCTAATAAAACAGCCTAAGAAACACGGCTAGAGCGGGACGCTTGCAACTTATCAAAGCACAACTTCCTTCAAGTCTACGGACCCAGGAACAAAGGATCGGTTCCGAAAGTTAAACTGGCGGACCCGGCACCGACGCCGAGGGGGAACTTTAGTGACACACCCAGGGCAGACCGCCACGTTAAGGATACAGCTCTTCCGAGGCGGAGAGGGCTCTCGCCAGCTCTGACTGCAGCTGAAGCCGGCTCCCGGTCCTCCTCCCAGAGGAGGTCTGCCCCCCGGCTTGCCACCTCGCTCACCCACTCCTCGTCCCCGACTCCAGCGACTCCCACCCCGGTAAGGCCTGCCTCGAAAGCGGAAACGGTCCAGGGCGAGGTGGCTCCGCTCCCAGAAGGACGGCCGGGGGCTGCTCTCGGAGAGAGCGCTGGGAGGCATCCGCGCCGAGGGCGGATGGGATCGGAACGGTTCTTTGGGTCGGTAGCTGCTGTGTCCCCTGAGGTGGCCCCGCTCCGACGCGTGCCGCGAGCGGGAGAAATTTCTCAGCGGCTGCTGAGAAGAGGACGATGACGAGGAGGAACCGCCGCCTCCGCCCGATCCACCGCCCCGAGCCGGGTGAGGCGGCCTGCGCCGCGGGTAGGGCAAGAGCCCGCCGCCGCCGCCGCCACCGCCACCGCCGCCGCTGCTGCTGCTGCTGCTCCGGCTCCGTATCTGGCTGTTATTGTCGTCGTCGCTGATCTCCCCATCTTCAAGCTCCCCTTCTTCCTTCGGGGAGAGGCTGCTGGAGGCCGGGGCCGAAGTCTCCGCGGTCGCCATCGGCGGAACTGCGCTTCCGACACCACCTTCGTCCTCGGTCCCCGGAGCCTCCCGACAACTGCCTTCCAGCGGGGCTGCCGCCCTCCCTAACGGACTGGATGGGTGCGGCCTCACCGTTCTCAAGGCGCCCAGCCGGCTCTGGCCCCCCAACTTCCCCGCACCCCGATTCTTCCTCGCCGGACTGTGGCCAGGCACTTCTCTCTCCTAGCGCCCCCTGGCTCATCCACCACCGGGGCTCTTCCGCCTAGCGAGAAAGGGACTCCACCAGCGGCTCGGTCCCGGACGTCATTTCCTCAGGCACGCAGGAAACGAAGGGTCCCTGTTCTCGCGATAGCCAGCCAGCGCCGCAATGTTCGCTGGGATTCGTAGTGCCTCCTGCCTGTCACCGGGGTGCTCGTCGTAACCAGCCAATCTTGGGGCCCAGGGCGCCTCGGCGAGGCCTCTGGCCTGGTACCGCTGGGTACGTGCCCGGGAGGGCGGACCTGCCTTGAGTTGTAGACGTGTGTGTTCACCGCCATGGGTGGGGAAGACACCTCTATCTTTTAATAGCTCGCGAGCCGCTGTCAAAAAGAGACGCTGTGGTCCTAACGCCTTGCCGAGGGGAAGGGTGGGGGGGAAAGGGAGAGGGGACCCCGAAACGGGTTGTGTCCGCCATGTTGGTGAAGGCACACGGAGGCTCCTGGGGCTCCAGGCCCGTCGGCTCTGCTGGCGTCAGTCCGCCATATTAGTAAAGAGAAAGGGAAGGGGGGACCCTCCCTCACGCCCCCCGCCCCAAACACACTCCTTCCCGCTCCGCGGTCGCTGCTGCGGGCCGGTGGGCCTCGGCCGCCCCGGGCTGCCCGGCTGCTGACGGAGGAAAGCCGTCGGGGAGCGCCGGATGAGGGCAAGCGGGAAATGCCGACCAACTGCGCCGCGGCGGGCTGCGCCACCACCTACAACAAGCACGTTAACGTCAGCTTCCACAGGTAACGCGGGAGGGCCCGGGGGAGACAGGAAGGGGGCGCCACCAGCGCGGGCTCCGCTCGGCTGAGACCGGCGGCCGGCGCCGTCCCGCCGACGGGGACCGAGCCTGCCCAGCCGCTGCCCGCCGGCAGCCTCCGGGGCCTTTGTGCGTCTCCCGTCTGTCTGGTTCTCTCTCCTTTCGGGAGGGGAAAGTTGACTCCCGTTTCTTTAAAACGAAAAAGAAAAAAAATCCCAGTAGTGTACTGAGGAAAAAGTGAGGGGAAGATACCTTCATGTTTAACTTGTATCCCTCAATACTGGACCGTGCCTTGAGACTGACGCCACGGGAGAGGGGGAGAGAGGGAGAGGGGGAGAGGGGGGAGGGGGAGAGGAAGAGGTCTTTTCCTGTTCAAGGCACTCATTACCTTGAAAGCCTGCGGGTGTTCGCGTTTTCGTTGAGGCCGAATTGACAGGGACAACATTGACATTTCTAACAGTCGCACACAGCAACTTTTGGAACAACTGAGGCATCATTGATAGGCCTGGAATTAATTGCTAAGGATAAGCTTTTATCCTTAAAGAAAATAATAATAAATAAAAAGAACGTGGGGTTTGGGGTTTCCCCCCTTTTCTGAAAGAGCTATCCAAAGTCCTGAGTGCTGTCAAATCAAAACTCTTGAAAGCACTTTGTATACTGCCTGGAATGTAATAGGTACTTGCTAAGTGTCCTCTTCAAGTGCCTGTCACCTGCCTGAAGAAAAGAAGTATTAAAAAGTGAAGTTAAAACAGCTCTGATTTTTGGGCTGGGAAGGTGGCTCAGTGGTAGAGCGCTTGCCTTGCATGCCTGAGGCCCTGGGTTTGATTCCTCAGTACCACATAAGCAAAAAGAAAAAAGCCGGAAGTGGCACTGTGGCTCAAGTGGTAGAGCGCTAGCCTTGAGCTCAAGGCTGAGGGACAGTGCCCAGACCCAGAGTTCAGGCCCCGACCCAAAAAAAAAAAAAAAAAAAAAAGCTCTGATTTTATATATCTCACAATTTATTTGATCTTATAATATTAAAAAAAAATCTTACTTCACTATTACTAAATGTGCCCCCTTGGTAATAGTTATCATTATAAAAAAATCCTTATGATGTTTTGTTTTAAAGTACTACATGCTTTATTCATTCATCCATCAGATATGTACCAAGTTCCTAATTGCCTGACAATCTAAGGATCCACAAAGTTCTTACCTTTCTTCTGAACTTTACTGTTGAAAGGGGAAGACATAAATATATGAAGTGGGGAAGGGCATCCTTCAGAACAGCTTTGGAAAGTCAAAGAATTCTTCTCAAAAGATGTGACATCCCAAATAAGACCAAAGGATGACATAGATTTGGTCCTCTATGCTACTTAAGTATTTTCTATTTTATTTTGAGGGTACTTGACAAGCCATGGAGAGTTTAAAAAGAACAGCATGACTAGATTTGCATATTAAAAAGCCCTCTGGTTGCAGTACAGATGCTAGTTAAGCATCATCAGAGGTGAATTTGATTAGCAGCTTATTATAGAATGCTAATTTTCATATTTTCTTCAGAGAAATATTGCTACATTTTAAACTGAACGAAATAGTGTTGCTTAGTTGTTCCACATGAGCACAGTA
The DNA here is from genome assembly GCF_024711535.1 of Dipodomys merriami. Taxonomy (NCBI): domain Eukaryota; kingdom Metazoa; phylum Chordata; class Mammalia; order Rodentia; family Heteromyidae; genus Dipodomys; species Dipodomys merriami. Next base: position 31,325,831 of record NW_027202271.1, read on the forward strand.
TTTCAAGAGAGTGAAAATAGAAAAATAATACAAAAAACTAGGAAGCTGTAGTAAAGTAAGGATAGTCCACCCAGTGGCCTCAAGTAGGCAAATGTTGCTAATAGGGATGAGAATCATACAGTCAAGGAAAAACTACTGGATTTAGTCATTTGATTTGGAGGATGAGAGAAAAATGTCCAGGAACTAAAAAATGATGTTTACCTGATATCAGTTAGGAACTAGATATAGTGGCTCACACCAGTAATCCCAACTATTCTGGAGGCTGAGATCTGAGAATAGAGAGTTCAAAGCTAGCCAGGTAAGACAAATCCTGAGAGACTCTTATGTCTAATTCAGCAGCAAAAATGCTGTATGAAGTATGGCTCAAGTGTGGCCCAAGGCACCATCCTTAAGCAAAAAATCCAAGCAAGAGTGTAAGGCCCTGAGTTCAAGCCCCTGCAAGCCAGTATTCTCTCTCTCTCTCTCTCTCTCTCTCTCTCTCTCTCTCTCTCTCTCTCTCGGAGGAAGGAAAGAAGAAGAAAGTGTTTAAGGATAGTCTGGGCTACATAGTGAAGTCCTGCTTCCAAAAAGACTTGGAAAAAAGGGGGCTGGGAAGGTGGCTCAGTGGTAGAGCGCTTGCCTTGCATGCATGAGGCCCTGGATTCAATCCCTCAGCAACACATAAGCAAAAAAGAAAAAAGCCGGAAGTGGCGCTGTGGCTCAAGTGGTAGAGTGCTAGCCTTGAGCTGAAGAGCTGAGGAACAGCGCCCAGGCCCAGAGTTCAGGCCTCATGACCGGACCCCCCCAAAAAAAAAGACTTGGAAAAAAAAGAGAGAAAGCCAGGGGCTGGTGGCTCACGCCTGCAATCCTAGCTACTCAGGAGGCTGAGATCTGAGGATCATGATTCAAAGCCAGCCGGGGCTGGAAAGTCGGTGAGATTCTTATCTCCAATTAACCACCAGAAAACTGGAAGTGGCGCTGTGGCTCAAGTGGTAGAGTGCTAGCCTTGAGCTGAAGAGCTGAGGGACAGCGCCCAGGCCCAGAGTTCAGGCCCACAACCAGACCCAAAAAAAAAGAAAAGAAAAAATATATGTATTATAATAAAAATATTTCCCATTTTGTAAACAATAACAGTAAATAACTTGAAGTGGGAAAGGGCATCATTCAGAAAGACCTAACTCTGTACTGGGCTGGATATGTGGCTCAGTAGTAGATGCTTGCCTAGCATTTATGAAACCCTGGGTTCTATTCCTCAGTACCACATAAACTTGAGCTGTGGCTCAAGTGGTAGAGTGCTAGCCTTGAGCAAAAGAAGCTCAAGGACAATGCCCAGACCCTGAGTTTAAGCCCCAGGACTGGCAAAAACATAAATAAAAATAAATATTCTGTACTGAGGTTGCTTTCCAGCCACCAATATGATATTACTGATCAAGGAGTTGTGAAGAGATGTATAACATCACACTATTCTATATTATTTCTACCATGTAGATGTAACAGACATTTAATAACATTAAAAGAATAGTAATAGTAAAATAACTAGGAAGTTGAGGGATTTGGTGCTTACTATTTATTTCAAGTTTATGTAGTTTATTTTATTTTGTGTGTGTGTGCTGGTACTGGGGCTTGAATTCAGGCCCTCTCTTACTTAGTTTTTTTCTCATGCTGGTATTCTACCATTTGACCCATGCTTCTACATCTGGGTTTTTGTTGATTAATTGGAATTAAGAGTCTCTCACATGTTTTTGCCCAGGCTGAATTCAAACCTAGATCCTTATCTCTCAACTTCCTGAGTAGCTAGGATTACAGGAGTGAGCCACTGACACCTGGCTGTTATTTAATTCTTAATAATGGTTGGGCTTAAAGGTTGGTTCAGAATTTCACTATTAACATTCAGCTCTTGCAATTCAGCCCTTTAAAGGACTGAACATATTCAAATAACCATTTTGAATATTTTAAAAAATTGTCTGCTGAGTGCTGGTGGCTTTTGCCTGTAATCCTAGCTACTCAGGAGATTTGAGATCTGAGGATCATGGTTCAAAGCCAGCCCGGGCAGGAAAATCTGTGACACTCTTATCTCAAATTAACCACCAAAAAGCTGGAAGTGAAGCTGTAGCTCAAGTGGTAGAACACTAGCTTTGAGCAAAAAAGCTCAGGGAGAGCGCATGGTCTTCAGTTCAAGCCCTGAGACTGGCAAAAAAAAAAAAAACTTATTTATTCATTTCATGTCATAATAATTTTGCTGGTCCCCAGTATACCCTTAACACCTCACCTCTTTCAGTTAAGACTCTAAGGACTCCAGATTAAATTGGCTGTTTTATGATTCCATTCAGCCCTGTACTACACACTGGAGTAAGCATTTGTACTTTCTCATTAACCCTTAGAACGACTGTTACATTATTCTATAGGTAAATACAAAGAAGACCTAGGTCTGAGGGTATAGAGCACTTTCCCAGCCCGTGTTAGGCCATAGGTTGGATCCCTGACATTACCACCCAAAAAGCATGAGAGGGAAACCCTTAAAAGTTTAAATAACCTACCTAAAGTCTCCCAACTGTTATAAAGAGGGGACAGAATTTGCAGAGACGATATTCTTATGCACTGTGTTGTCCAGTACATTAAGACCATTCAGTTGATTCTTTGAATTTGCTTTTATAATTCTTTTTATAACTTAAAAGCATAAAATAATCAAACTAGAGATTTGAACTAGAACTTAATTATGAGTAAATGTTGACACCTCAGCTTCCAATCAGTTAACACAGCCACGAGTAGGCTTTTTAGAAATAGCGCTCCACCCCCCCCAAAAAAAGAAATAGCCCCTTTCTTTTCCTTAACAAATCAATATAGGATATATATTAGTGTGCTTTATATTTGAAACAAATAAGTAAAAACCATAGCTACTAATAGTATTTCACTTTTTCTAATTATGCTTTCTGCTACACTATAAAAGTTAATTGATTTAGGGGTGGGAAGGTGGCTCAGTGGTAGAGTGCTTACCTTGCATGCAGGAAGCCCTGGGTTCAATTCCTCAGCACCATAAGTGAAAGAAGCCGGAAGAGCTGAGGAACAGTACCCAGGCCCAGAGTTCAGGCCTCACGACCAGGAAAAAAAAAAGTTAATAGATTTAAAGATAGATATAGATAGATGATATAAATATATATTCAGTTTAACTACATAGAAGAAACACAATGAATTAATTCTGTATTTGTATATCTTCAGCAAGTTTTGTTCATTCCTTTCTATTTTCAATGTACTTTGCTAAGTGTCAATAAAAAAAATTAAGTTTAAAAATAAAGTGATTCCCATCCTTAAGAAACTCATAATTTTTGTTTCACTGGAAATTTACCAAAATGGAAAATGTGTAAAACAATGTGCTGAGTGTCATGAGTGAACAGAGAAAGCAGTACTAGAACCTGCCGTGATTTTTCTTGACTTTAAATAGCTGATTTATTTTAACCATGTACACAAACAGCAGATCAAAGCATTATAAAATTACCCCTACTTCTAACAGTTCCACATAACATTTATCTAGATCAGTTTAGTTATGTTTTATTTTTCTACCTATATTAAAAACTAGGTTAAGAAGAAATGTCTAAAAGCTCTGAAAAATAAAGCCCGTTTCCCTGTTTTTTGTTGTTGTTGTTTTGGTTTTTTGGTGGGATTGCTAATTTTTTAAACACTGTTTGAAATCTAGCATGAATTGATACCTATATATTATGAATTTAAATATTTTTATGAATTAGAGACATTTTTTATTTCTTTTTGCCATTTAGTATAACTATGATATTGGAATTTCATTTGCTTTTTCTGTTTGCTTGCTTTAAGGTTTCCCTTGGATCCTAAAAGAAGAAAAGAATGGATTCGCCTGGTTAGGCGCAAAAATTTTGTGCCAGGAAAACATACTTTTCTTTGTTCAAAGCACTTTGAAGCCTCCTGTTTTGACCTAACAGGACAAACTCGACGACTTAAAATGGATGCTGTGCCAACCATTTTTGATTTTTGTACTCACATAGAGTCTGTGGTAGGTGATATTACTTTCTTTTTTATGAAACCATTTTTAGAACCACTCTTTTTTTTTTCTTATAAATATGGTAACAATTCCAAATATATTAAAGTTCTTATACCATGATATGCCTCAAGAAAGTTCTAGACCTTCCTCTTGCAGAATAAAGCTTTAGATTAGAAGTAGAACTTAGGTCTACAGGCTCCAATGTTCTTTCCCCAGTCCAAATTATTTGACTATACAGACTGAGCATTCCTATTATGAAATCCAAAATGCATTTCAGATTTCAGACTTTTTGTCTAAAAGCCACTGTGGTTCCAAGCATTTTGAATAAGAAAATATTCTACCTGTATTGGAATTTTACATAGCTGCCAATTATTCTGAACAAATGTACTATTGATTAAAATTGAGAGACATTACTAATGAAACTGCTAATATTACTCTAGTCTGATTTTAAGATGACATATAAGTGAGCTGTTCTTAGTGCTTAAAGAGGAACATACACACTAGAGTTATTCCAAAAGATGTAGTTTAGAGGTGGGCACAGAAAGTTTCAATGAGTTTTGGCATTCATTGGGACTATTGGGAGTTTGGATCCTAGGAGCAAGTTTATGACCTTGCAGGAAACAATTCCAATTGAATAGTAAGAACCCAAGCCAGTAGGTTGAGAAGGATAATTAGGAAATTATCAAATACTAAAAGTGAATATCTGAAACAAGGAGAAAATTAAGATATGAGATGAATGAATCAGACCCAGTGTTTTGGGACTTAGACTGTAGATATAGCTCTGTGGTAGAGTATGTGCTTGGCATGTAAAAAGCACTGAGTTTAATTCCCAGCACTCTAATAAAATTTATGTTTTACCTTTGGGTAAGGAAGATCTGATCAGAGAAGAAAAGCTAGCTGAGAAAGTCACCAAAAAGAAAGGCTATAATGAACACAAGTATAAGGTTTAGTTTTGAAAAGGACAGACATCTTTTCCTCTAAGAAAGAAGAAACATTGAATTATTTCTTCCATTTTAATTTGTAGATACATATGAGTTAATAACTAGATGGGAGAGGAATGTGGTTTTAGAATATCAAACATTCCAGAAGGCCAACAACATTCCATTACTCTTTTTTTTTTTTTTTCCGGTCATGGGGCTTAAACTCTGGGCCTGGGCGCTGTCCCTCAACTCTTCAGTTCAAGGCTAGCACTCTACCACTTGAGCCACAGTGCCACTTCCAGCTTTTTCTGGTTTTGTGGTGCTGAGGAATCAAACCCAGGGCTTCATGCCTACAAGGCAAGCACTCTACCACTGAGCTACCTTCCCAGCCCCATTTCATTACTCTTTAAACAGTTCAATATACACTGACATTTGCTGAATTTGCAGTGCATCTTATTTCTGATATTTTGACCAGTTGTTGATCTAATAAGTACTAAACTTTACATTATGTTAGAATCTAAGAATGTAATGTAAACAGCAAGAATGAGTCCTGCCAATTCCCTCTGCAGGACCCACAGTTGGTTTTATAAGGACAAGAACTCCTATTTGTCTTATTTTGTCACCATAGTATGTTTTTCATCAAATGACTTTTTTTTTTTTTTAACTCTGGGCCTGGGCGCTGTCCCTCAGCTCTTCAGCTCAAGGCTAGAGCTTTACCACTAGAGCCACAGTGCCACTTCCAGTTTTCTAAGTGGTTTATTGGAGATAAGAGTCTCATGGACTTGTCCTGCCCAGGCTGGCTTTGGACCACGATCCTCAGATCTCAGCCTCCTGAGTAGCTAGGATTACATGCGTGAGCCACCAGCGCCTGGCTTATGACTTTCTATTCAAGTTGTTTTTTCTCTTTTATGAGGAGGGGGACGAGGAAGGGTGGTTAACTTTGTTTTAAGCTAAGATGACCTTAATCCATTAACACCCTGCTTCAGCCTCTTAGATGCCAGTTTTAGAGGTGTGAGCAACGTTTGTTTAATGAATGAAAATCACAATGTTAGGAAGATTGGTTATAATCTGAGAAACTGTAAGTGGTTTAATATTCCTGGGGCATAGTGAAGAATCCTCAGATTCCTGACTTTGGCCAAAAGTTCCCAGCCAGATTTTTAAATCCTCAAAGATGTAATTGTGAACAATTACTGGATAAATCCATTTGGAAGCTTGATACTTTAAAAAATGATTCTAACGGTATTTCAGTTCTTATTTAAGTAGACTCAAGGTCTTCATTACTGATCAAATTGATAGAATAATATTTAACTAGAAAGGGAATCAAATCAATACTATAGATGAACAAAACATCTAAATATATTCTAAATTGGCTTTTAATAAGAAAAACAAAAAAGGATTTTCAAAGTCGCCATAGAATCATACTGAATAAAGTAGAAGATACCTTGGAAGTTCAGTGTTAACTTTCATATCAATGTTTGACTATCTCTGGAAAGAATGAAAGGAAATAGGTGACTAGAGTTGACTCAGCCTGTTGAAAAACTTAATCCATGATTACACAAATAGCATTATTTCATTTCCCATCAAACCTTTAAAATCAGTTTTAAGAGAGCAGTTTTAACACTATTATTTCAAAACTGGACTCTTTTCTTATTTCTGATTTTCCTTAATTTTTGTTCAACTCTAATTTATTCGGCTCAGAAACTCAAGTCAAGGAATCTTTTGAAGAGAAACGACAGTTGTACTACAGCTGGACCATCTAATTTCAAGTCAAATATTAGTAGTCAACAAGTGCTCCTTGAACACAGTTATGCCTTTAGGAACCCTATGGAGGCAAAAAAGAGGATAATTAAGCTGGAAAAAGAAATAGCAAGCTTAAGAAGAAAAATGAAAACTTGCCTCCAAAAAGAACGCAGAGCAACTCAAAGATGGATCAAAGCCACATGCTTTGTGAAGAATTTAGAAGCAAATAACCTGTTACCTAAGGGCACATTGGAACACATCTTACCAACTGCCTTAAGCAGTATTCCTTTGGAGGATTTCAAGATTCTTTAACAAGATTAACAACATAAAACAATAGGATTTCCCTAAATCTAAAACAGACCATAATACCTGCATTTAAATTTGTCTTGCACAGAACTTAATACCCATCGTGCATTTTTTTCAGGGGTTAACATGTTTATGGCAATTACACCAAAATTAAATATTTAAGAAGTTTTACTTGACACAGTATTATTACTGTATATCTTAAGAAGACCTTGATTACAAAAAAAAAAGGAAACTTTCAATGAAACTTTTATTTGATAATGAATGGAAGTGCCTTACATGAAAAATGTACTAGAAATTTTGCTAGGAAATTGTATGTTTGCCAGGTGTTTATTTTGGGGTTTAAATTAAACAGCCTATGACATGTAGTATGTTTAATTAAATTAGAAAAAAATTCCTATACAAAAGTTAGGATATTACATCAAAATAAGATGCTAAGTAGTTGTTAATCATACTAAATCTGACTTTAAAACTGCTGGACTTTGAGTTAATTATTACTGGCACTGGCTTGAAAATTTATGGAACAAAACAAAATGAGGTACAGAACAACTTTTTAAATTTAGAATTTCTGCATTTTTTAGATGAGTAAAAGTAAACTTACCATAGGCTCTATAAAAATATTAATTTTTAAATACGTTGTGAAATGTTTCGCTAATAATATATTTTTTCAATGTGAAGGCTTTTAAGTTATCCAAAGTAAATAAGTCCTCAAGTACCTCAGACTAGTAAAAAATTATAATCACCTTCTAAGAAACATGTTGTGAAACAACGCCGAGTTTGAGATCTAGCTTTTACCTTAATAAAGCATAAGTGTGGGAAGTGGCGCTGTAGCTCAAGTGGTAGAGCGCTAGCCTTGAGCTGAAGAGCTGAGAGACAGCACTCAGGCCCAGAGTTCAAGCCCCACGAACAACAACAACAAAAAAAAATGTATGTACTATTCTTTTTCTCATAATAAAAAAAATTGCATCTCCAACTTTAAAGATGGTGCATTAATGAGCAAACATATTAGACATGTGCTGTCATGTGTTGATAGCAAAACTCTTAAATTTTTTTCTTTTGATCTACCTTCAGACTACATGTTATTAATATCTCAAAAACAGTGTACAATGTTAGTGGATTTCTGTTCCCTTTCCATAAGCCCACAGTAAAGTTTAATTACAAAAAAGCACTTAACCATATTTACAACTTAAAATGGAACCAATTTATTTTACGTATGAGTTTGCTTTGTTTTGTTCTTTTACTGAGTCAGACAGAGCAACCATTATGCAAAAGGGAAATAAAATGTAGTTATCTAAAAATACACATGTGTCTGTGGCCAAGCTATGCAAATGCTAATTAGTTTACAAAATAGAGGTATCAGGCTATTCTTATGGTGGCCACTTGAACAATTAAAGGGTCTGCTTTATATCACCAAGTGTTTCATAAAAACCTTTTCCTTCAAAAGGCTTTGAATGAATAATGTAAAAAGTTATTAACCTATTACTAAGTTATTAACCCAACTTTAGATTTGTTATTACAACAATATGAAAGATGCATATGCCTAAACATAGCTTACTATAAATCTATAAAGAAATGTGATTTTGGTTTTGCTTTTGGGCCACCAGTTTGGATTGTCTCTTTGCAAATGGTACTTACTTGGAAACTAGCAACCACCTTTTTACAGTATTAGCATGATTTCTTTTTAGTAAGAAATGTCTTCCATGCAAACACAAAAATAGGAAAAGTCTATTTTAATTCTCATGAGGTAAACATGTATGTAAGTTCTTTTACAGCTGGTATAAGTCTTGTTATTTTACCTTAAGTATTGAATATAGTTCCTTGGAAATGTCAGTGAACAATATGATAAATGGTTTCATATATCTTTATATAATGTCAAATACCAGTATCTAATCATCAGCAGACACACACTGACCATTTCTCTTTTATAATTACAGTTGAGCAGATCATTTTGAAATATGCTATGTTTTGCAAGTATAGATCGTCATGTACTTTGCCTCTTCATCCTCAGTACCCAACAAAATATTAATCACTGAAACCCAGCTCCTATCTACAATAATATGTTCATAACTTCTTATTTTGGTTCTTTTAAGAGAGGGTCTCACTTGGTAGCCCAAACAGGCATACATCCTGCCTCTACCTCCTAAATTCTGGGATTACTGTCATACACCATCAGGCACTAATATATTGATATCTTAATAACATTTTAAAATCATAAAAATAAAATGTCATAGAATACAAGCTTTTGGCAAAGTTACATGTCTTCATTAACTATTATTTGAAACCACTGACTAAATTACCACTCAGTAACTTTAGAGTAATTTTATGTGTTTTCTCCATATTATTTTCATGTTACTGTCAGTAACTGTCTCAGCATCAAATTGTTTTATTAATATACAACTGTGTACTTTAAAACTAGCTTCATGGTAGAGAATGGCAGTGCATACCATTCTAGTAATCCTTAGGCAGAGGCAGTTCTAAGCCAGCTGAGGCTACTTAGCAAAAAACCCTTCAATCTAGCTTCATTCAGAGAGAAAAACCTAAAAGGAATCTGGTAAAGCCCTATATTTAGTTTCTTTGCTAAAGCTAATCAGACATAACTTTTTACTCCCATTTTAACACGAATTAGATCCACCAACTGGCCACTAGTTGGGTGCGAAAAATCTAACTGCCAGAGGCTAGGAACTTAATGTAAAAGGTGCCTATTGGACTGGAAATACAGTTCATTTATAGAGTTTGTGCTTCACATGCATTAAAACCCAGGATTCAATCTCAGCATTATGAAAAGGAAAAAAGGCTAAACTATGACGTATTTTATCCTTAAGTTGTTTAAAGTTTCCTGAGAGAAATAGTAATATTTCTAATATAATATAATAAAAATGCTATTAAAAATTACAAATCTTTTCATAATCAAATGCTTTTCTTTCAAAAGTTAACATTTCTTATAATGACTACCTACAGTGCTGAGACAGCTTTTACTCTTGCAAATAAAAATGATATAAACCCTTAATAGTTTTTTTTTGCTGAAATACGGCTATAATTAAAACAAAGCCAAATATTGGATTATATTTGACATTTATACAAAATATAAATTAATGTCCTACTAGCAGGTTTCTGAAATAATTTAACTTAGTCACACAAAACAATTGGCACCCATTTTTTGTATAGTGGGTGGTGTTGTCTCTAATTTACACCAGAAGAAATCTTTTTTAATTGTAACTTATTTATTCACTGAGACATTTCCCCTGTTCCAGCTTGCACAAGAGATAGAAATAAATGCCTGTTGGTTTAGACGGTTCTAGAATGAACACAGAGCTCCTTCCAAGTCCCTTTTGCTGCTGCTGGGATGTGTACGCACGTGTGTGTGTGTGCGTGTGCGTACGTGTGTGTACTGGTCTCAGGGCCTGTTGGTTTAGACAGTTCTAGAATGAACACAGAGCTCCCTCCATGTCCCTTTTGCTGCTGCTGCTGCTGGTGTGTGTGTGTGTGTGTGTGTGTGTGTGTGTGTGTGTGTGTGTGTGTGTGTGTGTGTGTGTGTGTGTGTGTGTGTGTGTGTGTGTGTGTGTGTGTGTGTGTGTGTGTGTGTGTGTGTGTGTGTGTGTGTGTGTGTGTGTGTGTGTGTGTGTGTGTGTGTACTGTTCCCGGCCTGGATACTGTTCTGAGTTTTTTCGCTAAACATTGGTGCTCTACCACTTGAGCTACAACTCCACTTCCAGACTTTTGGTGGTTAATTGAAGATAAGGGTCACATGGACTTGAGCTGGCTTATACCATGATCTTTGTACCAAGGCTGAGATCTGAGCTCAGCCTTCTGAGCAGCTAGGATTATAGGTGTGAGCCACCAATGCGTGGCCAAATTCTAAGCTTTTAATATATAAACCATGTTATTAAAATAGGATAAATCATGTAACTTAAAAACATAAAAAATATATATATATGTAAATGTCCATCAAGGTCATTGTTGACATTGTCTAGGTAGACTTTATAATGTTTATCTCATTTTTCAATGTTAGTATACGGGTAAATTTCAATTTTGTTACAATACTGAAGTGGTTCATATTTATACTAGAAACGGGATTCTTTTGATATCTAGACAGTTGAAAACTTTCTAAATTTAAAGGTTTTGTAATGTATATCACTGTATTCTAAAAATGTATTTGAAATATTATAAACCCTTTTTCCAAGGAAATTATTGTCATGCCTGTGATTTCTAAAATATATACATATACTTGTTAAAGTTCTTCCCCTAATTTATCTCTTTTAAAAAAAGCTTCTATAGAATTCCTTACAACTTAAGAGCAAATTGTATAACAAAAATATGTGAAATTTGGAACAGGAATTCTTTTCAAATTTGTTGCTCAAATTTTATCTAAATGTGCATTGTAGTTTGTTTTAAATGCACTTTACACAGGGTAGGCCAGATAAATGAAGAGCTATGAAAATTCTCTTTCTAAGTATCCAGAAGATCAAGACTTTTTTTTTTTCTTTTGGTGCTGGAACTGGGGCATGAAGTTGAAATCTTGAACCTGGTTATTGACAGAAACATTTCTGAGTATTTTCAAACTTTGGTGAGGGAATAAAGGTCATTCTTGCACTGTTCTGGTTTTATGAAGAACAGCAATAATTAGACACTCTGGGATGGGAAAATGGAAAATGTAGGGTCATTTCACTGGCACTATGACTTAATATACGATTCTAGCCAGATCTAATAGTGGTGAAAAAGAGAGCATCATTCCTGGCATCCAGGAATTGACTTGACATGAATTGACCTTGGTGTCAGAAGATGCCATAACATTCACAGGTAGGCTATGTTTTTCTCATAAAACACCAACTAATTGGACAAGGTCATCGTTATGGTGAAGACCAGTTCCTAACTGTCTAAGCAGAGAGTGTAAGGTCCCCTCTGGGAAGACGAAGTAGACTCCTCCTCTTGGCTAAGTCTCCACCCAGTATCTGTGTCACCTACATAACTGGCACACCTGGAGGCAGTTACCTCTCCCTCCTCTGGAGACAAAAACTTCTGCAAATTACAAGATCATTAGCCTAGCTTTTATTAGTAGTGACTTTTCCCAATAGTGTGGTAATATTGACACTGACCAGGTAGCATGTAATATAATTATTTACCCAGGCAGAATACTGAAAAAGAAGTGGTCTCATAATGAGTACCTATAGAAGGACCACATGTGTAAGAAAGCCATTACAATTTTATTCTACTTCACAGATTTGCGTCTTAGTTAACTAACCAAGGAAAGGTAGTGAAGTTATCCTGGCATATATTTTGAAATTCTGAATAAAATTATTTTTAAAGTTATCAGTGGAAATGTAAATTTTAAAAACTGGGTAAAATCACAATTACACTGAAAATGCTGTCTCCTTAAGGTGTCAACAATTAACTTTAAAATGCGGATATAATTATCAGTTACTATTCTGACAAGTAATTTTGAGTAAAACATGAACCAGTCACAAGATGTTCTAACCGAATGCAAAAGGTATTTCCACAATACAAGTGATGTAGCTTTAGCTTTACATATTTAACACCCAGCAGAGCCTGGCCCATTATAAGGACTAAAGTAGTGTTTAAAATTATTTCTCAGCCGGGCACCAGTGGCTCACGCCTGTAAATCCTAGCTACTCAGGAGGCTGAGATCTGAGGATCGCAGTTCAAAGCCAGCCCGGGCAGGAAAGGCCAAGAAACATCTACAATAAGCCACCAGAAAACCGTGAGTGGTGCTGTGGCTCAAGTGGTAGAGTGCTAGTTTTGAGATGAATTGCTCAGAGACAGCCCAGGCCCAGAGTTCAAGCACTATGACCAACCAAAATATATATATTTCTTAGGTCACAAGATCCCAGTTCTACAACAGGGTACATTCCCCTCCCAAGCAAAATAAGGCATGCCTGTAATCCTAGCTACTCTTGAGGTTAAGATCTCAGGATCACAGTGGGAAGCCAGCCTGGGGAAGCAAAATCCAGGAGACTCTTCCCTCCAATTAACCACGAGTGAACCAGAAGTGGAGCTGTGGCTCAAGTGGCTGAGCGCTAGCATTGAAACTAAGAAAAGAAAAACAGGGACAGAGCCCAGGCCCTGGCTTCAGGCCCAAGAACCAGCACAAAATCACACCTTGAATAATTCGCTTGAAATGGAGTGATTGGCTGTTAGACCTATTTGCATTTGTTATCCAACTACTACTAGCAGGTTGGTGCGGAGTCCCACGCCATCCCTTCAATGGTGGTTTCACAAGCGGGAGGAACAGACTTCCACGCGTTTCACAACAAGGAGTTAGCCAAGCCCAGCTTCCGGCTTTCTCCACTAAATGCTCACGTGGGCGCGGCAGCGCATGCGCCCTGGGGCGAGATGCGGGTGGGGAAGGCGCAGTGAGGCAAGAACCGGCGTCCACTTGTCTCGGCCTTGGCCTGTCAAACTAGATCTGGACCCTGAAGCGATTTCGGCGGTCGAGTGGACTTAACCACGGCCCACTGCATAGGGATCGCTGCTCTGAGTCACTCAGGTGCGGCCGTTCTTCCTTGCCCCGGACCTGCTCCTTTAGGCTTATCGGAGGGGTGCGATGGTGGGCGGGACTTGGGGGCGGGGGGCGGAGCTCGCTGGCCAGGAGTCTCCGATTGGCCGCTGCGTTTTCCTTTTCCCTTTCCTGGTCTCCTTGTCCAACTGTGAGGCGGCCACCACTACCAGCCAGGAGCGGGCCCTGGCGCTTTGCTTTTCTTCCGTTGAGGAGTTGCCCTACAGTGCTGCAGTAGCAGCAGTGTCTTTTTGTTCGGCTGGTGGCCGATGTCTATGTTTGCATTTATGGTGTACATTTAATTTGCATCTAAACGAGTGCTTTGCAGGCAATTTTAAGTATTTTAGGCTCAGAAACGCTGTTTTCTCCCTCAGGTGCTCATTGCCTTCTTTTCTATGACAGATCCTGACGACAGTATATGCAAAAGATATATAAATATGATTACTAATATAGTAGTCTTGAGCATGATCATTTGCATTTCCTTAGCTTTCTGGATTGTGTCAATGACTGCTAGCACCTATTATGGTAAGTAGGAATGTTCTGAATTGTTTTTCTGTACTCTAATAAATGGTAACACTTCCAGTGTAAAATCGGAAAGTCTAGTCCTATGAATGGTTATGAATGTTTGCTTAACTTCCACAGCCTGAATTGTATGTGTAACTGATGGCCATTTCAGAAAAGAACAGTAATGAAATGAAACTACTTAGCATTAGTGTGTAGGATTCTATTGTGGGAATTTTAACTGGGAAAGCCCTGCCTGTCTACAGGACAGGTCTCTCATCACCTTCAGATCATTCTGCCATGCAGGACAGAACTTCCAGCTTTAAAACAGAAGTCAGTAGTCAAAATTTTTATGTGAAATCTCCCACTCTAAATATTGACTCAAATTATTTATCAACATACCACACTAGCCAAACAAAACATGTCTGAACTGGATACAACTTTCAGAAAATCATTTTATTTTTTGTTTTCTCTCTCTTTTTTTTTGTCGGTTATGGCGTCTGAACTCTGGACCTGGGCACTGTCCTGAGCTCTTGAGCCACAGCACTACTTCCGGCTTCTTCTGCTTATATGATGCTGAGGAATTGAACCCAGGGCCTCATACATGCTAGGCAAGCACTCTACCACTGAGCCACCTTCCCAACCCACAGAAAATCATTTTCTAACCATTGAATCAGGTTTATAGCCTGAATGCTATTTGTTTAAAATAAAATTGTCTCTCTGAAAGGAATTAAATCCTGGGGCTAGGAAGGTGGCTCAGGGGTAGAGTGTTTGCCTCGCATGCATGAAGCCCTGGGTTCAATTCCTCAGCACCACATAAACAGAAAAAGCTGGAAGTGGCACTCTGGCTCGAGTGGTAGAATGCTGGCCTTGAGCTGAAGAGCTGAGGGACAGTGCCCAGGCCCAGAGTTCAGGCCCCACAACTGGCAAAAAAAAAAAAAAAAAAAAGAAAGAAAGAAAGTAATTAAATCCTATTTAGAAAAAAGTGACAGAAACTGTTATTTAGAGAAAAAAAAATACAGAGGAGCCAAAGATTGACTTTATAACCCCAGATACTCATCTGTGAGATACCCATTGTCATAAATTACTATAAATGGCTCTTAAAACTTCAACATAACATAGTTGGCCATATCCCAATAAAATTGCCTCTCAAGGGGCTGGGAAGGTGGCTCAGTGGTAGAGTGCTTGCCTTGCATGCATGAGGCCCTGGGTTCGATTCCTCAGCACCACGTAAGCAAAAATAAGAAAAAAGCCGGAAGTGGCGCTGTGGCTCAAGTGGTAGAGCATTAGCCTTAAGCTGAAGAGCTGAGGGACAGTGCCCAGGCCCAGAGTTCAGGCCCCACGACCGGACCCCAAAAAAAAAAAAAAAATTGCCTCTCAAGCAATATTCAAATGTCACATAAATAGTTTACTTGTGTAATTTTGTTGAAGTTTTCTCTTACTTACAACTATTTTAATTCACAGTGCACTTAACCAAAGCTAAATGCCAAGTTTGTGACTTCACACAATTTATGTTCCCTCTTTATATTATTTTTCAGGTAACTTACGGCCTATTTCTCCTTGGCGGTGGCTATTTTCTGTTGTGGTTCCTGTTCTGATCGTATCTAATGGCCTTAAAAAAAAAAGTCTAGATCACAGTGGGGCTTTAGGAGGTATGTCTTTATTTTGAATGTTTAAAGTAACATCTAAATATTTTCTTTCTTTTTTTTTTTTTTTTAAACTAGGGCTGAGAACCGAACCCAGGGCCTTGGGCACGCCAGGCGGGCGCCCTTCCGCTGGGCTAAACCCCCAGCCCCCTAAATATTTTCTTATGCAGTATAAGTAATTTCAATTTATGTTTTCTAAATTTAGCATATATGAGACTGAATCTTAATGTTACATATTTTAGACAGTGATAAAGTTATGCATTGATTAGCATTTATATTCTGTAAAAATTTCAAGAACAAGGGCTGGAAATGTGGCTTAGTGGTAGAGTGCTTGCCTATAGTGCATGAAGCTCTAGGTTAAATTCCTCAGTACCACATAAATAGAAAAAGCCAGAAGTGGCACTGTGGTTCAAGTGGTAGAGTGCTAGCCTTGAGCAAAAGAAGCTCGGGTACAGTACACAAGCCCTGAGTTCAGGTGCCAGGACTGGCATTTTTTTGTTGTTGTTGTTCAGGAACTAGTATATACTTTTAGCATAACACAAAAATTGAATTTGGGGTTAGTAGGTCAGACTTTGAATTATTAGAGCACTCCACCTAAAATGAAGGAACAATTGGACAGGGCACAGTGGTTCACATTTGTATTCCCAGCTACTCAGGAGATGGGTAATGGAGGACTGTGGCTGGAGGCCAAGTTATACAAAAAGCGAGCCCTCATATCAACCATAAGCTGGTTGTAGTGGTGTGCCACATGAGAGGCATAATAGGGCCATTAAAGCTGGGCACTAGTGGCTCATGCCTGTAATCCTAGCTACATAGGAGGTTGAGATCTGAGGATCACAGTTCAAAGCCAGCCCGAGCAGCAAAGTCCATGAAGCTCATCTCCAGTTAACCACCAGAAAGCTGGAAATGGGGCTGTGGCTAAAGTGGTAGACCGCTAGCCTTGAGCTGAAGAGCACAGGGACAGTGCGCAAGCCCAGAGTTCAAGCCCCACGCCCAACCAAAAAAACAAAAAAGATATATATATATATATATATATATATATATATATATATATATATATATATATATATATATGTATATCTATATATGGATAGATATACATATATATGTATATATATATGGCCATTAATGTCTAGACTGGCCCAGGGAAAAGCTAGAGACCCTGTTCCGAAAACACTTGAATAAAAAAGGGCTGCAAATGTAGCTTAAGTGGTAAAGTGATTACTTAGGAAAAAAAGAAAAAAGGAAGGAGGAGAAAGACATGTCTTATTAACAATCCTAAATAAAGCAATTCAAACCAAGTGTTTTGATTTTATTTCCAGAACTGAGTTGAGGAAAGGCCATTTTTCCCCCTTTGTTTAATTTTAGTACTGAAGTTTGAACTCAGGGCTTCACATTTGCCAGGCAGGCACTCTACCACTTGAGCCACTCCACCAGTCCTTTTTTGTGTTATTTTTAAGATATGGCCTCTCCAAATGTTTTCTCTCATATGCAAAAGCTAGATCTAAAATACACTGGAACAGGATAAATTAAACCGAACTCTAGGCATTCACACACAGTGAGACTAAAGGAGGATACCCTTAGGAGAGGAACACAAAGGTACAAATGCCTGTATGCACCTGGTCATATAAAATAATTTTACTGAAATGAACTCCAGGAAATGGACACAAGAGGTTTTTTTCTTTATTGTTCTTTTCTTTTGATCTAGTTTGTTGAATCTGTCATTGGGAGAGTAGGGGGCAGAGAAATTAAGGGACAAAGGATGATCAAAAGATGAACAGCAGTGGTACTCACTATATAACTTGTGGGTGGGGAGGGGGCAAAACTGGGAGATGGCAAGGGAAGGGATAACATTGTCCAAAAAGAAGTACATTCTTTATCTGACTTATGTAACTGTAACCCCTTTGTACATCACCTTTACAATAACAATATAGATAGACAGACAGATAGATAGATAGATAGATAGATAGATAGATAGATAGATAGAACCTTGCTTTACACCAGGCTAGCATTGACTGCCATCCTCCTATTTGCGCTTCCCTTTGTTGCTGGAATGACATGCATTCACCATTACACCCAATCATTATGCTTTGCTTATAGATTGGATGACAGGTATGCATGGGTTGAGATTGAGTTTCATGAACTTTTATGACTCAGGTCTCCTCTGATTCCCAATCTCCATCTAAGATGATATGGCTAGGATCATATGCTTAAGCAACTGCACCATTCACTGTGTGGAGCTGGCTTCAAACTCACAATCATCCTATATCATCCTTTCAGGAACCTTTACTCTCTGGGCTAATAGATAATACATTTTTATAATAAAAATAAAGATTCTTTTTAGAAAATCATGAAGTTTATGAGAAAAAAATAATGAAATGTATCTGTTGGAAGATGTGGGATGGTCTTTTCTCAACAGAGTCAGATGCTTTTTTCTAAGAAGGTAATTTGGAAGTGAAACCCAAGAAGGCAGCAATGAGAAGGTATGAGAGAAGCACATCTTTACAAGTTAACAAAATAACAAGACTTATACAAGCCTAGCTTGTTTATGGAAAATAGTAAGAAAAGGGAAATAGTAAGAAATAAAGTAAAAAAAAAAAAAAGGAAAAAAAAGAAAGTAGAAAAACTAGGCAAGAGCCACGATGTTTGGGGGCTGGTAAACTAAGTATGGATTTTATTCTAAAGGAGGTAGGATCTCTCTTCCTCAAATCAAGAGTGACATGTTATTTGTCATGGAGTTTTCATATTCTGCCAATTCAGGATTCCTTCTAAATATTGCTTGTAAGATAAGATAATTGCAGAAACAGGATTATTTAGAACTGACTGTCCTTGAAGTTCTCTACCCGACCTTTCAAACACTACTGATCTTTTAACCTCTTATCACACTGCAAATATTGAATTCCTCCACATTTATGTATAGAAGGTTTTGTGTTTTGCTTTTTGTTTTTTGTCAGTCGTGGGGCTTGAACTCTGGGCCTGGGCGCTGTCTCTCAGCTCTTCAGCATCAAGGCTAGCACTCTACCACTTGAGCCACAGTGCCACTTCCAGCTTTTTCTGCTTATGTGGGCCTCATGAATGCAAGGCAAGCACTCTACCACTGAGCCACCTTCCCAGCCCCTAGAAGGTATTTCTAAAGAAGTTTTGTGAATTAGACTAGACCTTCATGGAGGCAAAGAGACTAGTAAGAGAAAAGAGGCTGGAATTAGGCAGGATTAATTTGAATAATAATGTCTGGATATACCCCAATTTTTATGTCAAGAAAATGGGGTTTTAGTATAACTTAAAGAAGGACATATCATGAAATGAATATTAGTGAAGTTAAACTTCAGGGCATCATATTTGCAAAGGCATCTTCCAAGGCATTAGGAAGAGCCCTAAAGTGGGTTGATGGTCCTGTGTTTTGTGTTTTGCAAAGGTAAAAGATGTTTTTGTAGGGCTGGGAAGGTGACTCAGTGGTAGAGCACTTGCCTTGCATGCCTGAGGCCCTGGGTTCAATTCCCAGCACCACATAAGCAAAAATAAAAAAAAGCCTGAAGTGGTGCTGTGGCTCAAGTGGTAGAACGCTAGCCTTGAGCTGAAGAGCTCAAAAAAAAAAAAAAAAAGATGTTTTTGTACTTTTTTTTTTCTTAAGGCTTTCCAAATTATGGAAGCTTTAGATGTCACAAACTCTGGATCTATCCCTGATATCATTCTTAGGACCATGATGATCATTAGATAAAATAATTATCAAAGAATTCTCAGCCGGGCGCCGGTGGCTCACGCCTGTAATCCTAGCTACTCAGGAGGCTAAGATCTGAGGATCATGGTTCAAAGCCAGGAAAGACCATGAGACTACTATCTCCAATAAACCATTAGAAAACCAGAAGTGGCGCTGTAGCTCAAGTTGTAGAGTGTTCACCTTGAGCTGAAGAGCTGAGGGACAGTGCCCAGGCCCAGAGTTCAAGCCCCATGACCGAAAAAAAAAAAAAGAATTCTCAGTTCACTAGACACATAGTCAACCTTTACTGGTTGCTAGTTATTATTATTAGACAGACTTCTTCAAAATTATGCTTAATTGTCTTTCTTCATAATTAAGAAACTTTGTTCATCAATTAATAGTTTTTTCTTTTGTAGGATAGTTGAGAATTAAAATTAACTAGATATTGACATTTCTTGCTATATAATAAACGTGGGGCTGGGAAGGTGGCTCAGTGGTAGAGTGCTTGCCTTGCATGCATGAGGCCCTGGGTTTGATTCCTTAGCACCACTTAAGCAAAAAGAAAAAAGCCAGAAGTGGCACTGTGGCTCAAGTGGTAGAGCGCTAGCCTTGAGCTGAAGAGCTGAGGGACAGCACCCAGGCCCAGAGTTCAGGCCCCATGACTGGACCCAAAAAAAAAAAAATCAACACGTTAGGAAGGACTATCTATTATTTATTTAATAAATGTTTATGTCTCATTTACTAATTTGAGGACTAAGAGTGTATCATATCCTTCTATGTCCCATGCTTCTGTGAACAGTAGTAGACACAAAACAAGTGCTTATTCAGAAACAGATGAATATTGATTTCTAAACCTTGGCTCTTCTCCTGATAGGTTTATTCTATAATATAGTATTGTTTGGGACTTTATTTAAGGAGTAAAAAAATGTAACACTCATCCCAAGTAGTCATAATAGTAGGAAATCCTTTCCTAGCGTATAATGATAGGTTATTTAACTTTTCAGCATTGTAATTTTCCAACCTGTAAATAGGAAGGAAAAATATGTCTGTAGCCTTGAGTTATCCCTGTCAAATGTAGCATGACACCTGGCACATGCATAATATGTGTTTCACTGATGTCAGTTACTATGTTTTCTTCCCATAACTACTATTCACGGTCATTTAGAATTTTACTAAGGTTTATTACATGCATTTATTATATTTGGAATTAAGAAGTAAGAATCACAAAACTTTCCTTAAGACTGGGGTATTTTGAGCCCTTCATGACACAGAGATACCATACACCTAGGAGGTGATAGAATGGAGGAGATAAAGCAACACTTCAGGTGCACACTGAGATGGAAGTCCTGTATCCTAGAAAGAGAATATTCCCAGAATAAGGAGAGGGTTACTTTAGAGCTAGAGAGAAAGCTGGACACCCATTGCTCATGCTTGTAACCCTACCTACTCAGGAGGCTAAGATCTTAGGATTATAGTTCAAAACAGGCAGGAAAGTTAGTGAGATACTTACCTCCAATTAACCACCAAAAGCCAGAAATGGAGTTGTGGCTCAAATGGTAGATAGGCAACTTCGAGCAGAAAAACTAAGGGACAGGGCCCAGGCCCTGAGTTCAAGCTCCAGTACCAGCACAAAAAAGGAAAAGAAGTGGTGGAGTGGAAAAGTACTCATCAGCTCTAAAGTACTGCTGGTGATTTGTTCCAAGTAGATTTGTCTATTTATTGTTAACATA
Source organism: Dipodomys merriami (assembly GCF_024711535.1). NCBI lineage: Eukaryota > Metazoa > Chordata > Mammalia > Rodentia > Heteromyidae > Dipodomys > Dipodomys merriami. Next base: position 31,346,864 of record NW_027202271.1, read on the forward strand.
GTTATGTGTAGTTATTCCAATGCTTTCTTTGGACATGTAAAGATGGACAGTTTGTTGTTAGGCTTTAACTTAATTTCATTTGCCAAAACAGTCAAAATGTTTATTATTTTATTCATAGTCATCAAATAGTTATATGTACAAATACATGAATTCTCGATACTATTCTAGGCACTTAAGATTTTAATAGTGGATGAAGTAGATTGAAATCCAACTATCATAAATGTTCCATTTCTCATCAGGGTAGACAGATAATGAGCAGGGTAGGTGTAGTCCCCTCTGCTCCCCTTCTAGAAGGAGATGCTACAAGGGGAAGAGACCTAACCTGTGTTAGGAGGCAAGGAGTTGTCCAGAAAGATTAGTGCTGATATTCTGCAGGATTTCACAAGAACAGCACAGCCTATTTTCAGTCACTAGTCTGGTGCTCAGTCTTTCTAAAGTAGAAGCTTCACTCTGTCATATACTGAGTTTATCAGAGCCAATAAAGCTATGTGAGAGTTTCCCATTGTTATTAGTCTGATAGAATGCAGAACTACAAGGCCAACTGGAAAAATCATTGTTCAGGCATGCCCTATACTTGTAGTCATTGAGCACAAAGTCTGAGAAACAGCAAGTCAGGTCTGCACGGTTTCCTCTTCTGATTGTGGTTCAACAGATCTGCCTGTTTCTTTTGGCCTTCAAGTCCTACACAGGGTGTGAACCTTCTGATTTTCATAGTTTTTCTCTAGCCAGATTGTATATGAAACAGATTAGATTTTAGTTTGTTAAATTACTATGAAATTTTAGAATTGTCCTTCCCTTTTCTGCCTCTCAGAGATTATACAAGTCACCTGACATATAAAAAGTGAAAGTCACCAGGCGCCAGTAGTTCATGCCTGTAATCCTTACTACTCAGAAGGCTAAAATCTAAGGATCACAGTCCAAAGCCAGCCTGGGCAAGAAAGTCCATGGGACTCATCACCATTAACCATCAGAAAACCAGAAATAGCGCTGTGGTTTATGTGGTAGAGTACTCGCCTTGAGCTGAAGGGCTGAGGCACAGTGCCGAGGATTCAAGCCCCACAACCACCTCCAACAACAAAAAAAGGTCCATGAGACTCTTTTCTCTAATTTACCAGCAAAAAGCCAGAAGTTGAAGTGTGGCATTGTTTGAAAGGACCAAAATACGTTAAATTTTGTGTCAATTTTATGGAAATGACATTCAGTTTACTGCTTGGTGATAACATAGTTAGTAAAATGCCAATGTTTGGGGAATGTACATTCAAGATATATGTGGAAGTAACTTTAAAAATCCATTTATTTGGGGCTGGGAAGGTGGCTCAGTGGTAGAGCGCTTGCCTTGCATGCCTGAGGCCCTGGGTTCGATTCCTCAGCACCACATAAAGAAAAAAGCCGGAAGTGGCACTGTGGCTCAAGTGGAAGAGCGTTAGCCTTGAGCTGAAGAGCTGAGGGACAGAGCCCAGGCCCAGAGTTCAGGCCCCATGACCAGATCCAAAAAAAAAAAAAAAAAAAAAAATCCATTTATTTTCCATAGCTTTCATATGTGGGTGAAGTGTAATTCTGTACTTATGTGTTTCTTACAGGGCTGGTGGTTGGATTTATCCTAACCATTGCAAACTTCAGCTTTTTTACCTCTTTGCTCATGTTTTTCCTTTCTTCTTCCAAACTCACAAAATGGAAGGGAGAAATAAAGAAGCGTCTAGACTCAGAATATAAAGAAGGTAAAACTAATTACATTTATTATAACTCAAGATGGTAAACTTTGTTTCACTTAATTAGAACATGTTTTACACTGTCAAAACAGATAAACTTTGAAAATGATTTGGTAGGCTAATTTAGTTTGTCATCTATTTTACCAGAAGGAGAACAGTGGAATTTTAGAAACATTACAGTCTATCATTAATCATTTTAGATCTGTTAATAACAATAATGAAGTCATACTACTTTGTCTTTTAAAAATGTAGTCCACTTTCTTAAATTTTAATATAGATGTTTATATAAGTACATAATTTTCCTTCAGAGAAGAAAACAGTTCTGTCTTTTTTACATGCTTGCTTCTTTGCCAGGCGGGCAGAGGAATTGGATTCAGGTGTTCTGTAATGGAGCTGTGCCCACAGAGCTGGCTCTGCTGTACATGATAGAAAATGGCCCTGGAGAGATGCCAATTGACTTTTCCAAGCAGCACACTGCTTCCTGGATGTGTTTGTCTCTCTTGGCTGCACTAGCCTGCTGTGCTGGAGATACCTGGGCTTCTGAAATTGGCACAGTTCTGAGTAAAAGCCCTCCAAGGCTGATAACAACATGGGAGAAAGTTCCTGTTGGTGAGTCTTGATTTGAGTTCCTTAAAAATACAAAAACAAACAAATCTTGTAATTATTTACAAGCCTTTTAAGAGTTGTCTCTGTTCTTTCTAATTAGAAAAATACTATGGACTGTTAATTTGGTGATAATAAGCTGGGCAGTGGTGTAATGCCTGTAATCATAGCTACTCAGAAGGTTAAGATCTGGATGGAAGACAGCCCAGGCAGGAAAGTCTTTGAGACTCTTCTATTTCATTAACAAACAAAAGACTGGAAATGAAGGTGTGGCAGAGCACTAGCCTTGAGCAAAAAAGCTCTGAGTCCCAGCCCCCTCCCCAAAATTGGTTTATAATATAATAGTAATAAGTGCAAGAAATTAGACCTATATAAATCCTACAGGAGTACAGAGATTGACCCACATACTTACCAATGAAGAAGGCAAGGAAACAGAATAATGGTGTATTTCTTAAGGACTTGCTACAAAATTAGTGCTTGTTATTGTTTCTGTTTGTTTGGGTGGTACTAGGTTTTGAACTCTAGGCCTCTGGCTTGGTAGACTGGTGCTCTACCACCTGAGACTTGAGACATACCTCTAATATGTTGGTTATTTTGGAGATGGAGTTTATAGAACTTTTCTTCCAGGTTTGGACTTGAATTGTAATCCTCCAAATTGCAGCCTTCTGAGTAACTAGGATTACACCATATGCCATGCCTGGTAAATTTATTCTTTTCTTGTTGTTGTTGTTTTGGTGGGGGTGGTCATGGAGCTTGAACTCAGGGTCTGGACGCTATCCCTTGATCTTTTTTTGCTCACGGCTAACATTCTACCACTTGAGCCATACAGGTTCACTTTTGGTTTTCCAATGGAATTAGAGTCTCACAGACTTTTCTGCCCAGGCTGGTTTCTGATTACAGTAATCCTCAGATCTCAGTCTCCTCTGAGGCATGAGCTACCAGTGCCCAGCTTCCCTTATTATTTCTGTCTTGCAAACAAAGAAACTAAAGCACAGAGGAGTAGCACTCAGGTTCCACTGAACCATTCCACTTCAAATGCTTTACTGAGGAGAAAGACTAGTTTCTAAATAGACTATTACTTGAGATTATATAATAAAGAACTGGGGGGCTGGGAAGGTGGCTCAGTGGTAGAGCGCTTGCCTTGCATGCATGAGGCCCTGGGTTCAATTCCTTAGTACCACAGAAGCAAAAAGAAAAAAGCCAGAAGTGGTGCTGTGGCTCAAGTGTAGAGTAGCCTTTAGCTGAAGAGATGAGGGACAGCACCCAGGCCCCAGAGTTCAGGCCCCACGACCACACCCCAAAAAAAGAAAAAGAACTGAGGAATTTTTATCTTGGATCAAACCGAGGCTTTGTGCATTCTAGGCAAGTACTGTACCACTGAGCTACCCCTCAGCTCTGGAGAATTCTTTCTAATAATCTCCTTGATATGTGATTTCATAAAATAGTTGATCTCATGGAAGTTAAGAGTAGAATAGTGACCAGGTAGAAGAAAGAATTTTGAATGTTTTCTCCATAAGGCAGTGATAAATGTTAGTAGATATATACAGTTACCATGATTTGAACATGAAACATTGTGTACAGTTATTGAAGTATTTCATGGTATACCTTAAATATGTACAATTTTTAGCTAGCAGTTAAAATCAGAGAACTCTTTCCTTTTAACATATTATTAATAAATAGATAATAACTTAGTCTTGCTTTGCTGATTTTTTTTTTTGATCAGTCATGGGGTTTGAACTCTGGGCCTTGGCACTGTTCCTGAGCTCTTTCCTGCCCAGGCTGGCTTTGAACTGTGATCCTCAGATCTCAGCCTCCTGAGTAGCTAGGATTACAGGCATAAACCACTGGCACCCAGCTGACTTTGCTGATTCTTAACCTATCATTTATGCATGTTTCTCCTTCAGGGACCAATGGTGGAGTTACAATGGTGGGTCTTGCTTCCAGTCTCCTTGGTGGTACCTTTGTGGGCTTCGCTTACTTCCTCACACAACTCGTTTTTGTGAATGATTTAGACATCTCTGCTCCCCAGTGGCCCATTATTGCTTTTGGAGGTCTAGCTGGATTACTAGGATCAATTGTGGACTCATATTTAGGGGCAACGATGCAATTTACTGGTAAGAATATAATCTTATTTTTTTAATCATTGTTTTTTTTTTTTTTAAGATCTTGATTCTCTTTTCCACTCTTAGGTTTTGAAATTAGGAATTTTCGAAAGGGAAGTCAAACAGGGCAAAGCAGAGTAATCTGTGATTTAAAATGTTCTGTTTAGATCCTGGCACTTGTGGCTCACACCTACTAAAAAGGCTAAGATTTGAGGATCACAGTTCCAAGCCAACCCAGGCAGGAAAGTCCATGAGACTATTTATCTCCAATTAACTAGGAAAAAAATGGGGGGACACAGTACCTACGCCCTGATTTCAAGGTTTATCACCAGCAAGATAAAATTTAAAAAAAATAACTAAATGGGGGAAGAACCATGGAAAATTAAAACAAAAAAGTCACAGTCAATCTTTCAGAGATTGTCTCCTTTTCAGGAATAAAAGTTTTGTTTTTTTTAAGTTTATTTGACTCCCATGTCATTTGCTTCTTTTCCACCCAGGTTTGGATGAAAAGACTGGCCTAGTGGTCAACAACCCAACGAATGAGACAAAGCACATAGCTGGGAAACCCATTCTTGATAATAATGCAGTGAATCTGTTTTCTTCTGTTCTTATTGCTCTCCTGCTCCCAACTGCTGCCTGGGGTTTTTGGCCGAGAGATTGAACTTTATCTCATTTCCACAGGTTGACACTGGTGAGTCCAGGTGAATTTGCAATTCCAGGTTTTATCCTAAGAATAGTATTTGTAATGGCAAAGTTAGAACTGGACGCTTTCCTAACATCTACTCCCTTTAAGAGCTAGTAAAAGGTACAGACAACTTATTTACATGTATTTTTCTTCTGTTGAATATAGCTGCTTCAACAATGCCGCTACATTTTTCCCTCTATATTGCTGTCTATTGAAGTGAAAGTCTACATAGTTAATGTATTTTTTGGCTTGTATTTTTAAAGCAGTATAAGCATTAAGAGAAATACCATAATGCCAATTGTTCTGAAGTTATATTTGTTTTAAATGGCTTTAACTGATACTTGTGAAAGCCTAAGTAAGTATATTATCCATGTCTTCTCCCATTACCTTGCCAGTCACAGTTGTAAAAAGTTCAGAGATAGTCAAGTGCTGTTAGCTTTGCTGTAATCCTAGCTACTCAGGAAGCTGAGATCTGAGGATTGCAGTTAGAAGCCAGCCCAAGCAGGAAATCATGCGACTCTTATCTCCAGTTAACTATCAAAAAGCCAGAAGTGGAGCCAGGTGTCAGTGGCTCAATGCCTATAAATCTAGCTACGTAAGAGGCTGAGATCTGAGGATCACATTCAAAGCCAGCCTGGGCAGGAAAGTCTGTGAGACAGTTACCTCCAATAAACCACCAGAAAACTGGAAGTGGTGCTGTGGCTCAAGTGATAGACTAATGAAAGCAAACCAAACGCTCAAGGACAGCACCTCCCACCACCCAAATAAAAAAGGTTCAGAGATTGCTCAGTAGTGAATTGTGTAGCCTAATTCACATTTTCTACCCTCCAGGTTATAAAATTTGAAGAAGAATTAACTACAGCCAAAAGAAATTATCTAAAACATCTGTACATCAGTGACTGAGTGATAGAGCACTTGTCTAATGTGCACAAGTCCCTGGTCAGATCCCTAGGACCCGACCAAAAAAGAGGAAATGCATCTTGTTACATATTTCAGTTGTTATGTGAACAGAAACCACCTTGAATTCAACATTTAAATGCATTTTCCAGCTTTCTTTGAAATATATACATATATATATATATACACAAGTATATACAGATATATATACACACATATATACATTTATATATATGTATGTATATAAATATATGTGAGAGTGGGTTAGGACTAGCATCCTGAACAATCAAGTTACTAAAATTTTATTGCGATTGTTTTTACTGTTTTATATGTGGCTGGAAAATGGTATGATTTCCTACTGTGTACCTTCTAAATTGTGCTCAACTTTTCATTGTAGCCTCAACTAAAGAGAATTCTGTTTTCAACTTGGTTCAACTGTGATCTACCTTGTGTTAAAACATTTTAACAAGGAACATATTATTTCACTAAATATGTCTTTCACTAAATATTTCTCATGTGATTTCCATACCTTTCTTCCCTTGCTCCTTTTGCCTTGTTAAGAAGAAATTGATAAAGGATATCATGAACAAGCCACCAGCAGAGTATGTACAGATTGGAGGCATGTTGTCAGTTGTAGAGCACCTACTAAGCAAGTATAGGACCTAAGTTCAAACCCCAGTTCTGCCAAAATAAAGAGAAAACACAAATTAAAGTGTTTGACTCTAAGCAGGGTGTGTGTGTGTGTGTGTGTGTGTGTGTGTGTGTGTGTGTGTGTGTGTGTGTGTGTGTGTGTGTGTGTGTGTGTGTGTGTGTGGTGTGCGCGTGTGCGTGTGTGTGTGCGTGTGCATCTGTCTGTCTGCCTATCTCTATTTGTCCAAAGTCTTGACTTGGGACCTGAGCATTGTTCCTGAGCTTTTTTGCTCAAGGGTAGTGCTCTACCAGTTGAGCCATAGCTTCACTTCTGGCTTGTTTTCATAGTTAATTGGATATGAGTCTCACACGCTTTCCTGCTTGGGCTGGATTTGAAACACAATCCCCTAAGTAGCTAGGATTACAGACATGAGCCACCACTGCCTGGCTCTAATCAGTGTTTCCTTAAGATCTCTGAAAGCTGATAATCAGTGGCACATTCCTGGAAGGAAATGAAAATTTTTAACGTTTATCTACTTCAATTTCTGAGAACTATAATGATCCCAACATTTCTCAGTCATGTGAAACAATATTAATGGTTTTGAAACTAATGAGTCAAAAACCACTGCAGGAGGAATGAAAGATTTATAGTGCATTTCCCCTGAAATTATTTCCCCTGCCAAGACTAAATATCACTCCACTTACCATTCTTTTATAAATGCAACTTCATTTGGAGTCATTCTTCTTTTTAGTGAAGAGTCAAGCAATACATTGAGTCTATTCTTCTTTTTATTTTTTTTTAGTCATGGGGCTTGAACTCTGGCCCTGAGCGCTGTCCCTCGACTCTTCAGCTCAAGGCTAGCACTCTACCACTTGAGCTACAGCACCACTTCTGGCTTTCTGGTAGTTTATTGGAGATAAGAGTTTCACAGACTTTCTTGCCCAGGCTGGCTTTGAACTTTGATCCTCAGATCTCAGCTTCCTGAGTAGCTAGGATTACTGCATGAGCCACCAGCCATCGAGTCTATTCTTTAAAAAAAAAAAAAAGAACATTAGTGTTAAAGCTAAAATATTCTTTTGCCCTACTTCCCACACACACCAACTCCAGCCCTCTCTCTTATCTTTTCTAAGATAATTAAGTACTGATTGAAATTTGAGGGGGTGTACTTAAACATAAAATTTATGTTAGGTGTATTCTTAAAACTTGAGATTATTATAGCTAGCCTTTTTTTTCTTTTTGCCAGTCCTGGAACTTGGACTCAGGGCCTGGGCATTGCCCTTGAGCTTCTTTTGCTTAAGGCTAATACACTACCATTTCAGCCACAGTGCCACTTCCGGCTTTTTTGTTTATGTGGTACTGAGGAATTGAACCCAGCTTCATGCATGCTAGGCAGGCACTCTACCAGTAAGCCACATTCCCAGCCTGTCAGTATTCATTTTTGTACCAATAAAGAAACTAAGCTTTAAAAAAATTAAGTGAGCCAGGTGTCAGTGGTTCACACCTATAATCCTAGCTACTCAGGAGGCTGAGATCTGAGGATTACAGTTCAAAGCCAGCCTGAGTAGGAAACTCTGTGAGACTCTTCTCTCCAATAAACAACTCAGAAAACCAGAAGTGGTGCTGTGTATGGCTCAAGTGGTAGAGAGCTAGCCTTGAGCTTAAGAGCTGAGTTCAAGCCCTACATCCAACAAAAAAATAATTAATTAATTAAATGATAAGGCAGAAATAATAAACATTCAAATTAAATAAAGGTGGAAAAATGCTAAGAATTTGGAGAATTATTATTTGGGTCATGATACCAAAGCTGTAACTTGTTCAATTGATCCACTATTTTTCCAAGTCAAGACAAAAGCCAATAAATAGTTGTTTTATATGGAACAACCACCTCCATGATCACTCTGTGACTGAAGTTTATGTTTTTTTCTAAAACAGTTTGGCAACAAATTTCAGAATGCTGGCGTTCATCATTTGTAAATCGTAGTTACATATCTCTTAAGGAGGAGAAAGGCCAAAAGGAACCAGTCCAAGTCAAGATCATTGTCTTGCAAAGTCCAGTGTAAAAGAGAAATAATGCTTAGCTAAAACAGGTTATTTGGGCTGGGTGCCAGTGGCTCACACCTGTAATTTGAGCTACTTGGGAGGCTGAGGTCTGAGGATTGTGGTTCAAAGCCATCCCAGACAGGGAAATACATGGGATTTTTATCTCCAGTTAACCAGCAAAAAGCCAAAAATGGAGCTGTGGCTCAAGTGGTAGAGTGCTAGTGTTGAGCAAAAAAACTTAGGGACAGCACCCAGGCCCTGAGTTTGAGCCTCAGGACTGGCAAAATAAATCATTATTTGGACTAGTCCAAGTGAAGTGAAAAATACATTTTATCCTCAAGATAACACATATTAGGTCAAAAATAAGTCTTGACAAGTTAACTAAAGATGAAATCATCCAGTGTCTTCCCTATTACAATGGACTAAAACTGGAATCAATAACATAAAGAAAACTGGAAAAGTCCACAAGTTTGTTTTACTAATGAGCCAAAGAAGTCACATGGGGGCATTTGGAAATACCTTGAGATAAATGAAAGTGGAGAAAGAAAGTAACAAAATATATGAAATGCAACAAAAGTAGTACTAGGAAGTTACAGCTATGATGGGCGCATTTAAAAAGAGATAAAAACATCACAAACCTCACTTTATACCTCAAAAAACTAGAACAAACAAAACCCAGAGCTAGCTAGAAATGGGGGAGAAATGGTCAGACTAGAGCAAAAGTGAATGAAATATAAAATAGATAAGAAATATAAAAACAAATCAAGAGCTTATTATTTAAAGATCAACAAGATTCACAAAGCCCTAAAGAAAAAAGAGTTTCAAGTAAAATCATAATTGAAAGACAATCAGTACCAAAGAAATAAATAGGATTGATAAGGAATACTACAAAATCTGGGTACCTCTGGCTGACAACTGTAATCCTAACTACTCAGGAAGCTGAGGTCTGAAGATTGTGGTTCAAGCTAGCCTGGGAAGGATAATCCATGAGATTGTTATCTGCAACTAGCCTCCAAAAAGCCAGAATTGGAGTAGAGTGTCAAGAAGTAGAGTATTAGTATTGGGGGGGTAGGGAAGAGGGGAAGTTCAGAGACAATGCCCAGGCCTTGAGTTCAAGCCCCAGGACTGGTACAAAAGAAAAAAAAAAAAGAATACTACAACAAATTATATATCAATAGAGTGAATAGTATAAATTAAATGGGTAAGTTCCTTGAAATGTGCAACTCACTAAGACTGAATTAAGAAAAAGAGGAAAATTTGGACCAATAGTATAAGAAGATTAACACCCTACATTGCCCAGTTAAAGGCCCAGACCTGAAGAAGTCTGCCAAGTACTTAAGAATGAATACTAATTATTCTCAAACTTAAAAGAAAATATTAGCTCTTTGCCCCATCTACTGCGAGAATGAAGACCATTCTCAGTAATCAGACTGTCGACACACTGTGATTGTGAAAGGTCCCCGCGGAACCCTGCGTAGGGATTTCAACCACATCAACATAGAACTCACCCTCCTTGGAAAGAAAAAGAAGAAGCTCCGAGTTGACAAATGGTGGGGAAACAGAAAGGAACTGGCCACCGTGAGCACTATCTGTAGTCATGTACAGAACATGATCAAGGGTGTTACTCTGGGCTTTCGTTACAAGATGAGGTCTGTGTATGCTCACTTCCCCATCAACGTTGTTATTCAAGAGAATGGGTCTCTAGTTAAAATTCAAAACTTCTTGGGTGAGAAATACATCTGAAGAGTTAGGATGAGGACAGGTGTTGCTTGTTCAGTCTCTCAAGCCCAGAACGATGAATTAATCCTTGAAGGAAATTCAGCTGCTTTAATTCAGCAGGCAACAACAGTTAAAAACAAGGATATCAGAAAATTTTTGGATGGTATCTGTTTCTGAAAAAGGAACAGTTCAACAGGCTGATGAATAAGATCTAAGTTAACGCATCTTTGGAGACTATCCTGGATCTTGACCAGTTTCTGATACTTCCATGATGCAATCAATAAAAGAATTCTATTGATTTCAGACTTAAAAAGAAATTAGAGGCAACAATTCCAGGCTCAAATCTGAGGCCATCATTTCCCCAATACTGAATAAGACAAAGACACTACAAGAAAGCTATTCATCAATATCCCTGATAAATATTGATGCAAAAAAAAATCTTAAAATAGTAACAAATAGAATTCAACAGCACATTAAAAGGATAATTCTCCATAACCAAATATGACTTCTTACTGATATGCCAGCATGATTCACTATGTGAAAACTGGCCAATATTCTACACCACAATACAAGGAGAGAGATCTACCCAAGTATCACAATTGATGCAGAAAAATAATTTGCCAAAAGACAACACTCTCTCATGAAAAGACAATAAATACAGCAAGAAAAGAAAGATACTACCTCAGAATAATACAGGTATTACCTCAGAATAATAAAGAGGTAAAAAGCTGAAAGCTTTTCCTTTAAAAATCAGGACAAAGTTAAGTTCAACCCTTCTGGCAACTTCTCTTCAACATAGTATTAGAAGTCCTAGCCAAAGCAATTAGGCAAGAAAGAAAAGTAGGTTGTATCCAAACTGGAAAGGAAGAAATACAATTATCTTTATAACTAAAAGCAGTTTACATATATATCAAGTCATAGAAGCCACAAAACAAAACCCAACTTTTTTTGAATAACCACCCTAGTCAGCAAAATTGTGAGACACAAAATTGCCACACCAAAGTCAGTAGTGTTTCTGTATACTATTGAACTATGAAAAGGAAGAGAAGGAAACAATTTAATTTATAATAGCATATAAAGGAATAAAGTAATTAGGAACAAACCTGATCAAAGAGGTTAAATATTTGTATACTAGATCACAAAACAGTAAATATTAATGAAAGAAGACAAATGGAAAGACTTCTAATGTTTATGAAGGAGGAAGAGCTAATAAAGATGTTCATGCTACCAAAAGCAATCTATATATTCAACACAACCCCTCTCAAAGTCCCCGATACATATTTCACAGAATTTTTTTTAACTCACCAGGCATAATGGTGACTTCTTGTAATCCTAGCACTCTGAAAGCTTAGGAAAGATAATGAAGAGTTTGAGGCCAGCCTGGGCTGCATAGTGAGACCCTATCTCAAACAACCAAATGCCAGAAAATCAGAAAAAGTCATCCTATAATTTTTATGGAATATGAAGGAATCTTGAGTAGCTAAAACAGTTTTGAAAAACAAAAGTTCCTTATTGCAAAACCTACTACTAAGCAAAGTAATCATTATCAGGGTATTACTGGCATAAAAAGACAAATAAATAGAATAGCTTGGAAAATTCAGAAGAAATTCTTATATATTGTCAAGTGATCTCCAACAAAAATACCAGCAATAGAAAATGCACAAAGGATAGTTTCTTCAACAAACATTTAGGAGAAAACTGGTTATCTGTGTGCAAATGAATAAAATTGAACTCTTAATTTTACACTTATACAAAACTTAATGCAAAGTGGATTATAGACCCAAGATCTAAAACTGTAAAACCCATAGAAGAAAACATAAGCAGAACATTCTATTACATCACATTTTCAATGATGTTTTGTGATTACAATGATTTTTAGGCCTCAAAGGCCACAGTGAAGAGTGAAAGACAACCTATAGAATGGGAGAAAATAGTTGCAAATTGCCAATCTTAACAACAGGTTAATGTTCATTATATATAAAGAATTACAAGTCAACAGTAAAATACCAAATAACTCAATTTAAAAATAGAAAAGTTGAGAATACATTTCTGTGAAAATAGGTCTCTTCTGGCTCACAATTCTAGAGGCCCAGGCTGGGAAGGTGGCTCAGTGGTAGAGCGCTTGCCTTGCATGCGTGAGGCCCTGGGTTCAATTCATCAGCAACACATAAGAAAAAAAGAAAAAAGCCAGAAGTGGCGCTGTGGCTCAGGTGGTAGAGCACTAGCCTTGAGCTGAAGAGCTGAGGGACAGTGCCCAGGCTCAGAGTTCAGGCCCCACGGCCAGACCCCAAAAGAAACAAACAAACAAAAAAACAATTCTAGAGGCCCCTGGTTGAGGGAACATATCTACTAACTGCTTTCTTGCTGGTAGAGCCCTGGGTTAGGGGGAGGAGCTGGGGAGGGGGGAAGATCTGGGGGAGGGGAGGGGAAGGGCATCATGTGGAGAGAGTCTCTGAGCATGTGTAAATACTTGTCTTTTCTAGCCTCTATTATTAAGCTACCAGAATTCATATATAATTACCTTCTCATCGCCTTCCAAAGTTTCCCTGTCACCAGGTCCAGGCCAGAAGGTATTTGGTCCCATTGATGAAAGAATTCAAGGATGGACACAGAAGACTTAATGGGAATGAAACTAAGAGTAAACTCCAGTACCAGTATCAGGTCCAACCACTTGCCCGCTTCATGCTCACTAAAGAGACAAGCAAAGGGTGTAAAAGGTTTTAATAGACAGCTGGGTGCTGGCCACTCACACCTGTAATTCTAGCGACTCAGGAGGCTGAAATCTGAGGATCATGGTTCAAAGCCAGCCCGGGCAGGAAAGACTATGACACTCTTATCTACAATAAACCACCAAAAAACCAGAAGTGGCACTGTGGCTGAAGTGGTAGAGCATTCACCTTGAGCTGAAGAGCTGAGGGACAGCACCCAGGCCTAGAGTTCAAGCCCCACGACAGACAAAATAAAAATTTTAAAAATTAAAAATAAAGATTTAATAGACATCTCATGCAACATTTCAGCCCATCTTCAACCATATCTGGGATATAGACATGAGCCATGTGTTTATATAAAGATTGGAGGGGGAATATTTGCATAAATAAACAGTTTCAGCACAATTGTGGTCTGATTATCACTATCTCAGTCCTTATTCCCCAAGGTTTCAGGGAACAAACAAGTCATTTCTTCCTAGCAGGTGGTCTGTCCTGAGAAGGCTATATCATTCCCTGTGGGTACTTTTGGCCAACATCATAAAACTGTTATCATTAGTCTTGTCCCTTCTGGAGTCCTTTGATCTAGAAAGTTCACTGACTTGAGAAATAGAAGTCAGCCTGAAACTAACTCCATTATTATTAATTGAATGTTTAAAACCTTAGGGGTTGGTTTCTTCATCAGTGCCACAGTCTGAACCAATCTCTCTGCTGGACTCAATTTCAATCTCTTAGTCACCAATCAGAATTAAGGACCAATAGTTTTCCATTCATTTATTAAATTTTTATTCATGAGCTATTGGACATACTGTACAATCAGGCGTAAAACATTAAGATAGGGAAGTAGAACAAAATAAGCAGAACTTATCATCTAGGTAGGAGTGAGGAGTTAAATCAATAATCACACAAGTGAATAACTACCTTGTGATGCTGTGAAGAAAACTCTGGTGTTGAAGAACGTTTACAAAAGAAGTATCTAGAAGAACCTGTTTTTCCTTTTTGTTTCTGTTGGTACTGGGGCTTGATTGCAGGGCCTGGATACTATCCTTTAGCTTTTTCAGTCAAAGCTGATACTCTGCCACTTGAGACTCAGCTTCATTTCTGGCTTTTTTTTAATTGGAGAGAAGAGTCAGGTAGACTTTCCTGCCCAGGCTGGCTTCAGATCATTGTCTTGGGATCTCAGCCTGGGATCTTAGCTAGGATTACAGGCCTGAGCCACTGGCACCTCGCAGGAGCCTGGGCATTATCCTTGAGCTTCTTTTGCTCAAGGCTAGCACTCTACTATTTGAGCCACAATGCCACTTTTGGCCTTTTCTGTTTATGTGGTACTGAGGAATTGAACCCAGGGCTTCATGCATATTAGGCAAGCACTCTACTACTAAGCCACATTCTCAGCCCAAAGACCTGGTTTTATTGGAAGGTTTTCTAAGGAAGTAACAAGTAGGCCATGACCAGGTAAAGGATGGTGGTGGAGGGTGTCTTCAGTTAAAAGAAAGCATTTCTGGAATAAGAAAGCCAACAGCAAAGTCCCTCATGAGGGAACAAAGTGTTTGGCATATTACAGGAAGGGTGAGACACAAACAGGAGCCAAAAGGCAGACTGAGACACTGGGCATCCCACCCAAGGCTTTGCCTTCTCAGAATTACAGTTCTAGCTTAGAACAAAAAGAAAACCATTGGAATCATTTCCAGATTTCCCCAAGTTTAAGATTTATCTTTTTTCGCCTAAAGAGAGGCCTTCTCCAAAGCAAAAGAACTTGTCTGAACAAATTCAACTGCACTGACTAATGCAAGAATAGATCATCAGGCAAGCAGAATGAGAGTTAAGCAATGGTTCTCAAAGTTGGCTCAAAAGAGCAGTTCTGAATTCCTGTGGCTTTTGTTCCTCCTTTGAGAGACGATCTCAATAGTACAACAGAAGGCAGGAGAATTTGTTTTTTGGTTTTTTTTGGTTGGTCATGGGGTTTGAACTCTGGTCCTGGGCACTGTCCCTGCGCTCTTCAGCTCAAGGCAAGTGTTCTACCGCTTGAGCCACAGCACCACTTCCAGTTTTCTAGTGGTTTTATTGGAGATAAGAGTCTCAGGAACTTTCCTGCCCAGGCTGGCTTTGAACCACAATCCTCAGATCTCAGCCTCCATGAGTAGCTAGGATTACAGGCATGAGCCACCAGTGCCCAGCAGGCAGGAGAATTTCTAAATGTAGTGATTTAAATGGTTAACCAATGTTAAAAACCATCCAAGTCAATGTAATGCTCAAAGTCAAGTTTTCATTCCACCTTATATGCATCAATTTTCAGTGGAATTCCTTTTTTTCAAAGATTTTTTTTTTTTGGTCGGTCATGGGGCTTGAACTCAGGGCCTGGGTGCTGTCCCTCAGCTCTTTAGCTCAAGACTAGCACTCTACCACTTGAGCCACAGTGCCACTTCTGGTTTTCTGAGTGATTTATTGGAGATAAGAGTCTCACGGATTTTGCTGCCCGGGCTGGCTTTGAACTGTGATCCTCAGATCTCAGCCTCCTGAGTAGCTAGGATTACAGGCATGAGCCACCAGCACCTGGCTCTCAAAGATTTATTTATTGAGATTAAATAATTACATAAATTTGACCGTACTGGGGTGTAGTTATAATTAGCTAAATTCACAAACACATTTTGACATTCATAGTGATAAGCATCATCATTCTAATCTACAAAGCTTATGAATAAAGAAAAATACAACAACCTCAAGTTTTACATAAAAAAAAAAGGTTAACTCTACAAACATTAGCAACAAAACTATTTCTTCCAGGTCGGGTGATACATACATTTCTTTCCTTCTGCTTAGTATCAGATGTTCCCTCTTTCTCTCTCATTCCCTCCTTCCCATTACTACCCTAGAGTTACTTAGTTCTTTTTCATCAATGCCCAGTTCGGCTGATGGGCCCCTCTATTACACTTTTTCACCTGCTTTTTACTGATTTCAGAGGAATTCCTTGAAACAGCCACATGCTTGTTCTGAGACCTACTCTAGGTACTTCATGAAGGAAGATTTATTTATTTATTTACTTTTTTTAAAATTTTTTGTCATGTGGGCTTGAGCTCTGGGCCTGGGTGCTGTCCCTGAGCTCTTCACCTCTTCAGCTCAAGGCTAGTGCCCCACCAATTGAGCCACAGCACCACTTCTAGTTTTTTCTATTGGTTTATTGGAGATAAGAGGCTCATGGACTTTGCCCAGGCTGGCTTTGAACCATGATCCTCAGATCTAGCCTACTGAGTCAGGATTATAGGCTTGACCATGTAATTAAAAAAAAAAAATATTTTTAATCTCACAACTTAGGAATTTTCCTTATTATTATCACAATCAGAAAGATAAGGAAGTTGAAAGAGTTTAAATGATTTGCCCAAGGCCAATCGAGTTAAAAGGAAGAGCTGGTATTTGAACTTGGGAAGTCTGGCTCCAAAGTCCTCATTTTCTTTGTTATAATCACTCTGTTAGAATCTACAGGGAAGTAATAACTTTCCCTGCTTTCTACATTGCCATCAAAATTACTAAGTTCGTCGTGTATTTGAGGGCCTCAAAAATCTCAGGCCCGAATCTATAAAAGGAAGCAGAAATAAAATAGAATTGGTATAGAAAGAAAAATCACAAATAACCTTTCCCTAGAGAAAAAAACAACACATTTTTAAAATCCCAATTAATGGAACTGGAGGTATGGCTCAAATGTTAGAGTGTTTGCCTGGCAAGGAAAAGTCTCTGAATTCCAACCCTCATACCAACAAGAAACAAAACCCTCAACTAATGAATTTCAAGTGCTGTACAGAAAATTGCAAACAATACAAAAGACTTTTATTTCCAATTGACCACCAAAAAGCTGGAAGTGGAGCTGAGGCACAAGTGGTAGAATGCTAACCTTAAGCACAAAACTCAGGGACAGCCCCCAGGAGCAGAACCAAATAATAATAATAATAATAAGTTTTTAAATTTATTTTTAATTTTTACTAGCAAACATTATTTAACCAGGCAGGGATTTTGTTGTAACATTTCTTTTTTTTTTTTTTTTGGGTCCAGTCATGGGGCCTGAACTCTGGGCCTGGGCGCTGTCCCTCAGCTCTTCAGCTCAAGGCTAGCACTCTACCACTTGAGCCACAGCGCCACTTCGGCTTTTTTCTTTTTGCTTATGTGGTGCTGAGGAATCGAACCCAAGGCCTCTGGCATGCAAGACAAGCCCACGACCACTGAGCCACCTTCCCAGCCCTTGTTGTAACATTTCTACACACGTATACAATGTATTCCAATTGCTTCTTCTATCACTTTCCCTTACCTCACCCCCTTCCTAAAATAATTTCAACAGGTATCATTGTTCTATTTTTATGCAAAAAAACAAACTACTGGGCTGGGAAGGTGGCTCAGTGGTAGAGTGCTTGCCTTGCATGCATGAGGCCCCCCTGGGTTCGATTCCTCAGAACTACATAAGCAGAAAAAGCCAGAAGTGGCTCTGTGGCTCAAGTGGCAGCCTTGAGCTGAAGAGCTGAGGAACAGCACCCAGGCCCAGAGTTCAGGCCCCACAACCAACAAAAACAAAAAGCAAAAACCAAAAAACAAAAAATAAAAACCTACCATATTAATCCTCATTCTTTCTTATTAGCGCAAACTATTACCTTTAGCACCCACCCCCAATAAAACCTGTTTCTCTTTCCCACTATTAATTCATCCCACTATTAACTGATAGTTTTCACTGAGATTATTTATATAGAGATGCAATGTATTTCAAAATTATCCACTCTCTTGTTTTCTTTTTCCCTTTTCCTTCTCTTAAGTAGTCCCATACTTAGGCTCACATTCTCTGTGTATTTGTACACATATTAACGTACATACATTATGTATACATACATCTGTACATGTTAAGAGCACACATGCCTTTGAAGTCTAGCTTCTATATATGGACAAAAACATACAATATCTCAAAGTTGCCAGTCTTGAATGGGACCTGTGGCAACTGCAGGAGGGAAACTGAACAGCTTGATCTAGGCACTGCCTTTAAAACCTTTAGAGCCTTCTGGCCTGACAGAATTACAACTATTCAAAAACTCAAGGGTGCTGGTTGAAGCCTGTAGCAACACAAAATTTCCACTGTGGACTCAGATTTGGGGCATAAGTCGCCTGAGGCATCCAGATATACTTCTTTTTAGTGGCAATTCCTCTCCTATCATTGAAACAAAGTAGCTTATGGCCAGGCTAGTCCATGTACTACTGCAATATAAATTGCCCATTCTTATTCACAGTCCCTACCAATCATCCTAGAGTCAACAGAGATCAAGTGGAAATGATATATTCAAGACTGGCCTCAGCCAGGTCCCCAGTAGATCAGCAGGCTCCCTGAACAACTGACTTCCTCACCAAAGAGTCCAAGCAATGCTCCTCCAGACACTGAGAGCTCAAGACTCAGAAATGTGCCAGTAGTAGTGTCAACTGACTAATATCTTACCATCTTTTGACTCAGACTAAATGTGAACATTCTTGCCAGACTACACAAAGTAGTGATGGCAAAGTACAAGACAGACCCCTACCTCAAATCTTGATACATTTTTATTGGTGAATGGGCCATTGGTGCCAGTCAGTCTGGTCAGAAGAATGGCAGTAGAATGAGTGGATTATTAAAAGCTTCCCTATATGAAGATGAGTACAGCTTGCTGCCTGGAAGGTACAAAATGCATGTCACTGGTGTGAATGGTGAAAATATAATGACAGGCTTTGGCAGAAACTTACATTTTGGGAAATCTCATGAGGTCATTCTGACCCTTCACTGCCCTAGCCACCAACAATGAACACATTGTAAAGTAATGTGATAGATTTCCCATGCACCGTCATTTCCAAACCAAGGAAACAGTTAGATGATAGAACCTCTGACTCATAAAGTATCTGGAGAAAGAATGTGAAGGTACTGCCCCCTATGTAGCTAGGGAAGTATGAACTGAAAACTACTTGAGAACAAGGGAAACAGTTCTCTGAAGCCCAGGTTGGGAAAATAAATTGATGGGAGTAGAGGCAGACCAGGAAGCTGCCCAATGAGGCTATACTGGTGAAATGCCAACCTTAGTGCTCCCTTTTCTATTTACAGTGCACTTGATTTGTGTACAGACTAGCATAGTACTCCATATAAAGCCCCCTTGACTTTGCTCTGAAAGCAGTGCACCTTCTACCATATGATTCTTTAAGGGTGACCAATATTCTCAGGCATGTAAAGCTGGTATAGGATGTGGCCAACCTTTCTGGCTGGAAAATGGAAGTGTACCAGTCTGGATCAGGCAGCCCTTGCTGCCCAAATAGGTAGTCGCTGTGAACAGACTGGGTTGCTGTGCTAACTCAACCCCATGCCTATCTAATAGACAAAGATTTAGGAAGGATTGAGGGGCTACTAACTTGTTTCACTGACAGGGATCACAGAAGCAGAGGCTTAGAGGAATCACATCTTCGCACTTTCTCAGTTTGTGGCCACCTTTGGAAACTGTTGCATCGGATTTACCATCCCAGACCTGTCACTGACCAGAATGATCTCTGTGTCCTATCAGTGGTCAACTATGCAAGCATGTCTAACACTAGAGAGTGCAGGCTTTTTTTTTTTTTGTCCCTTTCTGTCTTAGTAATAAATCCATTTCGTATAACCTGTGCATGTCGTGCAGTTGGTAACTCTGCAGACCAGAAAGCCGTGAATGGGAAGGTGATAACCTTGTTATCCTCCTTGTAGCACCAGGCCTCCCATAGGATTGGCTATTCGCAAATTTGCTACAAAGTAAAGCACAGACATTAAGAGGAGATTCTGGTGTAGACTCTGAAAGAAAACAAGAGAAAGACTAACTACTCAGATGCTAAGATCTCAAAAAATCTCAGTTCAGAGGCAGCTGGGGTAGGAAAGTGCATGGTCCATGATTCTTTTTTTCTTTTTTCCTTCCTTTCTTCCATTCTTCTGTTCTTTCATTCTTTTTACAGTTGTGGGGCTTGAACTCAGAGCCTGAGCACTGTTCCTGAGGTTTTTTTACTCCAGGCTAGCACTCTACCACTTTGAGCCACAGCTCCACTTCCAATATTCTTGTGGTTAATTGGAGATTAGAATCTTAAGAATATTCCTGTCCTGGCTGCCTTTAAACTAAAGTCTACAGTTGTCAGCCCCTTGAGTAGCTAGGATTTTAAGTGTGAGCCAGAAGCTCAGGGCTCTGAGAGTTTCTTATCTCCAATTAATCAGCAAAAAGCTAGAAGTAGAGTTGTGGCTCCAGGGGCAGGGTACCAGCCTTAGCAACAACAACAAAAACTAAACTAAACTAAGGAATAGTCTGTGAGCCCTGAGTTGAAGTCCACTACAAGCACAAAGTAAAAATAAATACATAAACAAATTAAGGAGAAAGAGTTGGAGGGAAAGTGTTCAGATTCACAGAGAATAGGTAATAGTCATTAAGAAAAATTTTGGTAGAAATAGGGCATTTTTAAAGCCTTTCTCATCTGGGTGTGGTGGCACTCTGCCTGTAATCTGAGCGTGTGGGTGGCTGACACGAGAGAATGTGGGCTATCTAGCAGCAAGATCCAGTCTCACAAAGAGATGATAAAATTCGGATGAGGCTTCAGATGAAAATGAAGAACTTGTTTCGGTGTACTAGAGGAAAAATAAGTGACTTTGTTATAAGTTGCAAAGAACTTGGCTGAACTATATTCAGTGTTTGGGGGAAGGTAGAATTTGCCAGCAAATAAAGCAGAACAGGTAGCTGAGAGCTTTCTAAGCAGTCTTGAAGGAATTGCCTGGTTCCTCCTGAGGGCTTATGGTAAAATTTGAAAAATGTGAGAAAAGAGGAATTTTGAGGCATAAAAAGAACAAAAACTGAAAACATTTGGAAAATGTTGCCTTGAGTGTATTGTGAAACACGAGAATGCGCCTTCTAAAGAGAATTCCAAAGTAGGACTGGATGAACAGTCCCGATGAGCCAAGTGTGGTAGCTCATGCCTATAATTCTAGCTACAGGGGAGACAGAGAGACGGATGAATGTGGTTTAAGGTCAGTCCGGACAAAAAGTTAACAAAACTCCATTTAAAAAAAAAAATCTGGATTTGGTGACGTGTGCCTGTCATTTCAGAAGCCATGAGCCAAAGACAATCAGGAGCCCTAGGCCCTTACTTCAATGCCCAGCATGCATGTGCACGTGCGTAAACACACACACACACACACACACACACACACACACACACACACACACACACACACACAACAGAGAGAGAGACAGAGAGACAGAGACAAAGAAAGACCCAACGGTGATTTGGTGGCCATCAGTTTCCCACTGATATGCAGGCCAACAAGGCAAAGGTGTTTCCTCTTGAATTGCAGCGAAAGTACCCTCATAGAGACACGGGAGGAATCCTGACAGAGCAATGTGGAAAAAAAGCTTTTGAAAAGTCCGAGGCTTGTGGCTACTCTAGAATTCTGTCCCTGAACAGAAAACCAAGGCTGTCCTAGTGCCTTGCTTCCCTTCTTTCACAGATCAATCCAATGTTCCTGGCTGCCCAGTTGTTTCAGACATTCCTCCAGATTCTCCTAAAATCAGAGAATTTGAATGTTTGGTTTAAATTTCTTGAGAAGAAATATGTTGTTTCTTAAAACACACCTGTCACTTTACAGATAAATGGTTTGTGAATTTGACCTTCTATTTCTCTTGATCTCTTGGACTATCTGGCTTTCTAAAATTCAGAAGAACATCTTTGGGAACAGCTCTCATGTTTAGTTCTCTTCATTGTCTAGAAACATCTGTCTCACAACCTTTAGTGGACTTTGCTCTTGTTAAATTTTATTGATGTCCTGGTGCCCTCTAGTGGACAGTGGCTACACTGCGGTGGGGGTTGGTTGAGTTTTTTGTTTTTTTTTGTGCTGGTCCTGAGGCTTGAGCTCTGGCTGGATGCTGTCTCTGAGGGTGTGGTGGGGGGCGGGGGAGGGGGGTTCCCTCAAAGCTAGCACTCTATCACTTGAGCTCCACTTCTGGATTTTTTGGTAGTTAATTGTAGATAAGAGTCTCACAGACTTTTCTTCCCAAGGTGGCTTTGAACTACGATCTCAGCCTCCTGAGTAGCTAGGATTACAGGCACTAGTCTTTTTGGCCGTTGAGACACATTTGAACTATTGCTTCAGATGGGAGATTAATTGCTTTTTTTTTCTTTTTTCTTTTTGCCAATCCTGAGGCTTGAACTCAGGGCCTGGGCACTGTCCCTACCACTTTAGGCCTTTTCTGTTTATGTCTACTGAGGAATCAAACACCAGAACTTCATGTATGCTTGGCAAGCACTCTACCATTAAGCCACATTCCCAGCCTGATTAATGGCTTTTAAAGCTGAAAGAGCCTCAGGTGCATTAAATTATAATGGACCAGAAGCAATGGACATCTGGGCTGCTCCAGAATTGGATAGATGACTGAGCAGAAACAAGATTCTGACTGAGCTCAGATGGGGGTATGAATGGAATATAATTATTTCCTTGTTGCCCTCCACACCAAACTACCAGCTCAATGCATAGATATCTCTCCTGGGTATCAGCTAAGGCTTCTGAGTGGCTTAGCAAATAAAGGAAAGAAAATAAGTAATTCATAGAAAGATAATATTAGTTGTTAGCTCTTCTTCTATTGCTAATTGATCTTATTAGATTCTTCACATGAAAAATCATTATTTAACAAACCTTTTATGCTTAAAAGTATTTCTCAAACCTCAAGTCCAGTGACACTAGGCTTGTGTGTGTGTGTTTGTGTGTGTGTGTGTGTGTGTGTGTGTATGTGTGTGTGTGTGCACATGCCCCAATCATGGGGCTTAAACTCAGGGCCTGGGCCACAGTCATTGACCTTTTTTTTTTTATTTGCTCAAGACTCATGTTCTACCACTTGAGCCACTGCTCCAGTTCTGGCTTTTGCTTGGTTAATTGGAGATAAGAGTCTCAAAGAGTTTCCTGTCTGAGCTGGCTTTGAACTGTGATACTCAGATCTCAGACTTTTGAATAGATAGGTTTTCACTGGCACCTGGCTACAGAGTGTGTTAATAGTCTTCATTTAATTTCATTTGCTTCAATTAATACATTCCAGGAGATAGTTACACATATGTGAAAGGCACAGGGCTAATCCCACCCCCTGCCCCCAAAGGAAATAATCGTATTAATCCATGTTGAAAATTTCTGCCTTGCTGCCAGGCTACAAACTGGTACCTCCCCTCTGGGGACAGCTTCAGGTATCATATTTTGTTTTTCTTTGGGTTTGCTTATCTCTGTTATTGTACTACTGGATTTTTCTTCCACTTTATTCCCTAATATTCAAATTATCCTTTTACAAACAATTGCAGTAGATTAGGCCAAATTTCTTGTGTTTGCAGAAAAACTACAGAAACAGTGCATCTGTAAGTACTAGAATTTCTCTATGTAATTGTAGACATGTTTTTTTGAATTCCCCTTTTGTCCCTGAGGAGAACCCTAATTACAATAAGAATGCATTCCCTGAAACAGTTGTTCAATGGAGGATTAAAACCATCCTGGGGATACAAGATGATTCTATGTGGAGAAATGGAGCTGAGAAAATACTAAGATACTGCAGAAAAGACAAACATTTCTGAAAAATTCTCCTTCTCTATTTGTTCAGGTCTTCTTTCTCTTTATAATACAATACATTTAGGAGATTTATAGCTATGATGAATTGGAAAACTATTCACACTTCATCAGACTGAATAAGAATTTCTCAGTCCTAGCACAATTGATATCTTGAGCTGGGCAGTTCTTTGATATGACTATCATGGACATTATAGAATTCTCAGCTATATCCCTAGGCTCTTCCCACTGAAAACCAGTAGCCAAAATACCACCAGACATTACCAAAGGTCCCCTGGGGTGCATAATGACCCTCAGAGGAGAACTACTAGACTAAATCAAGCATCTTTAGGGAGTTCCTGGACTTGGGAAGTTCATTTCATCTCCTTCCACCCGACTGAAACTATTCTAACCAAGATCTCCAATTACTATCTTGTAGCTCAGCCAGGAGACACTTACCAGTTCTTGTTTAACTTGACTCCTCCAAAAGTATCTCATGATTAACTTTCTCTTAAGACCTCTTTTACTTGGCATTGATTTTTAGCTTTCTTTTGACTACTGTAGGTTTCTCTTTGCAGCTTTTCTTCCTTCTACCATCTCTTAAAGGTCGTGTTCTCAGGGACTTTGTCCTAGGCCCCTCCACCTTCTTAATTACTCATCCTCCCTGTGGGCCCCATTCTTGCCAGGCCTGCTTCTCTCAGCATTGCAACAGGACTGCTGCAACTCCAAGGCTATGAATTCAACTCCAAGGCTATGAATTCAAGTGTTTATTTCTATAATAGAAGACAGTAAAAGGAGAAAGATGGCAATGTTTGGGTAATATCAAGTATCTGCCACAGGGGCTAAAGAATCAGTACTTAGCTTGAATGTGAAAAGCCCTGGGTTCAATATCTAACACACACACACACACACAGACGCACACAGACACACAGACACACACACAGAATGATCTGAAAGAGGAACACTGGACAATTTCTTATTCTTTTGCTTTCCTCTGAATATAGTGAGTCTGATGTGCATATTATTATGATTTTTTTTTTTTTGGAGTCCGGTCATAGGCCTGAACTCTGGGCCTGGGCGCTGTCCCTCAGCTCTTCAGCTCAAGGCTTGAGCTCTACCACTTGAGCCACAGCACCACTTCTGGCTTTTTTCTTTTTGCTTATGTGGTACTGAGGAATTGAACCCGGGGACTCATGCATGCAAGGCAAGCGCTCTACCACTGAGCCACCTTCCCAACCCCTAGCCCCATGAATTTTTAAGCTTTAACTACAGGTATCTTGGGCTCCTAAAAATCAAAAATTTAAAAATGAATGCCTTTGGTCTACTATGTTCTGCTCTCACAGTCTCACCCCATAGAAATATTAGGAAGAAATGCCCATAGGGTAAAAGATCAAAACATAATAAATGTTCAAGTGACCGTTATATACTGGGTACAGAGGTATGCCCTGACGACTCAATAATGTACCAAATATCCAAGTATATGATAAAGCTTATAAACAGAAAACCAAATAAATATTACAGCTATGGTAAACAGCATGAAGAAATTGTAATTACTTTAGGAAGTATCCTGGGGGCAGTCTCTCTGAGGAAGGAATACTCAAGGCAAGAAGGATATTAAAATTGACCTAGTCCTGAGAAATACTGGAGGTAAAACATTCCCAATAGAAAGAACCACACCCAAGACAAGACTAGGGATATAAAAGGGACAAGATGGAGGCACAGAGAGGGAGGGGGAGGGTGGAATGAGATGAAGACAGGAAGTAGGCAATAGCCTATACTTGTAGGGATTTTACAGGTCATAGTAAGAAATGTAAAGTTTTTGTTTTATTTTCTTTTACATGTCCTTGTCTACTCTTTGGTGTATAAATTGCTGTAGAATATAGGGAGAAAAGTAGAGAATATTGGAGTAGACTAGTCAAAAGTTTAATGGTGGTGGAATGGACAATAGATGGATACAAGATCTATTTTGGAAGTACAAGTGACTGGAAAATGAGAGTGGATTGGGAGTACATGGGAATAAGGGGAAAAAATGTGAGCTAGGTTTTAGCGTTAATAAATGTATCCGTAATATAAACTATTTAGTATTTTACAGAAAAATCAAGGGAGAAAGTTTTTGGAAAGGCATTGAAAGATGCAATTTAAACATAGCAGGTTCGAGAAGTCTGTTCAACACGACATATAAGTAGGAAGCAAAGGTGTTATAAGTGGGAAGTTGCATTTATACTTCTGTTACTCAGGAGTAAGATCAGGAGTGAAAGACATAAATTTAGAAATTAATTATAGTAGGGAAAAGTTGGTAAACGAACAGACTAGATTCGATCTCAACAGGTGTGGACTGTTTATTACAGCAGCAAGGGGCAAGCAACCTTCCTGTGGAAATGGAGGTGGGGTTGGAGTTAAGCTTTCATGTGGTCTGAGCAAGGAGACAGAGCTTATTTAGTTCAGGACAGGGGAGGTGACTGAAGGTACAGGCAGAAAAATAGGATACCAATATATCTTGTGGTTACAACCATGAACATGAGGTACAGTTTGTATACATAGTGCTAACTGACCCCCTTATGGTTAGGGAGCAGAGGGGAGCGATCTTATTTCCAAGCTGTCAAGCTTTTAGTATCCAAACACACTTTGGGTAGTAACTTATATATCTGTCTTGCCTTGACTGTTTGACCTGTTCAGGGTGCAGTTCTCAGCCTTCTGAGTGCTGACGAGGTGTCATTCCAACTTCTTAACCTTTTCCTCATCTCACAGCTCCACTTCAGAGTTCCCCACCCGTTAGGCCCACAATGGAATGTTGATGGCTTAGGTTGGATTGCCCTGTGTCAAGCACGTCCATGCATACCTGTGTGGGTTTTGCCCGACGTATGTTGTACCTGGGATAACAGTGTGGGGAATCAATCCTCCAAGTAATACAAAGACAATATTTCAACAAACTATGGGACCAAAGAGAGAGGAAGCAGCCACAGAAGTAGGAGGAAAGTAAAAGGCTGCAATGATCTGGAAGCCAATAGAAGAACAAGTGCTGAGACAAATCTACTGGAATGTAAAGAAAATTAAGGGTTAAGAAGTGTGTCCATCTGGATGTAATATAGGTGTTTCTGGAATGGGGAGTTTTGTAGCTCCCCCTATGAATCTCCATGGTTCAATGTACATTGTCTATGGTATCATTTACCATATTGTATTGCAGCTGTTTGAATCATCTGAGACTTCCATTTCATTGTAAGTTCTATGAGGACAGAGAACTCTGTGTGATTACATCACATATGTAGTGCAGTAACTGACAGATAATAAAATCTGAATAAATATTTTTTATTTTTATTTATTTATTTTTTTGCTTGTGTGGGGCCTGAACTCTGGGCATGGGCACTGTCCCTCAGCAATTCAGCTCAAGATTAGCAGTTTACCATCTGAGCTGCAGTGCCACTTCCGGGTTTTTCTGCTTATGTGGTGCTGAGAAATTGAACCCGGGGCTTCATGCATGCAATAAGCACTCTACCACTGAGCCACCTTCCCAGCCCTGAATAAACATTTTTTAATAGTGGGTGAATTTAAAAAATGAATGAGCCAAAGATATATAAAAGTCAGTAACAATCTTTCTCAAATGAACAATAAGATTTATCCAACTGTCCAACTCTAGCTATCTCATCAAAATTAAGCAATTGAGGTCTTTGGACAAACACACTGGAGACCATGAGGTTGGTTTTCATGCACAAAAATAGCCTCAGCGCAGGAAGAGAAAGGAAGAGCGATTCAAGATGTAAGATTCATATATATTAGAAGTCGATCATAAACTCAACTTTGAAGCCACTCATTTTTCTACTGTTACAGAAACTACAGGAACTGCATATTATCTTTCTGTAACAGTTTTCCTCATTTGGTATTATGCTTGTTTCTTTTTGCTGCAAAGGAGCAACATGAATTTGCACCCAATTATGCTTCAGCCCCCCTTCAGTCAGGAATCTATTTTGAGTTATCTACTCAGTGAGGAGCTTTTATATTTTTTGCAGCTCTTTTTATCTACAGAAAAACTGGAATTCCAGTTTTTTAGCACTTCCAGAGTTAAAGTTCCTTGTGGCATTCTCTATTAAACTTATGTAGACCAATTATGGTTGACTCCCAATACTGACTTGTTTTAATTGAGCACAATCCCAAATTAGCCTAAATTTCTTTCAGTCCTTTCAATTTTTTCCCCCTCAGTATAATTAGGTATTAGTTTCCCAGTTGTGTAACAAAGTATCATAAGTTTAGTAGGGTTTTTTGTTTTTTTTTTTTGGGGGGGGGAGTCATGGGGCTTGAACTACTGGGCCTGGGTGCTATCCCTGACCTCTTCAACTCAGACCTAGTGCTAGGGCTGGGAAGGTGGCTCAGTGGTAGAGTGCTTGCCTTGCATTCATGAGGCCCTGGGTTCAATTCCTCAGCACCACATAAGCAAAAAGAAAAAAGCCGGAAGTGGCACTGTGGCTCAAGTGGTAGAGTGCTAGCCTTGAGCTGAAGAACTGAGGGACAACACCCAGGCCCAGACTTCAGGCACCACAACCGGACCCCCCCCAAAAAAAAAACAAAAAAAACAAAACCTAGTGCTCTACCACTTGAGCCACAGCACCACTTCCTATTTTCTGGTAGCTCATTAGAGATAAGAGTCTCGTGGACTTTCTGCACAGGATGGCTTTGAACCACGATTCTTAGATCTCAGCCTTCTGAGTAGCTAGGATTGTAGGCGTGAGCCATGGGTGCCTAGCAGTTTGATAGTTTTAAACAGCATGCATTTATTCACTTCTAGTTCAGGAGTCCAAAATCAACGTATTGGTGAGGCCATACTCTTTGCAAGGCTTTAGGGGCTCCTTTTCCTTTTCAGCTTCTGCTGGCTGTCAGCAATTCTTGGTTTGTGATAGTAACACTTCAGTCTGTGTCTGTGTCACGTGCAGTTTTTTTTTTTTGGGGGGGGGTTATTTGTTCTTTGTTTTTGCCAGTCCTGGGGCTTGAACTCTGGGCCTGGGTACTGTCCCTGAGATCCTTTTTGCTCAAGGCTAGCGCTCTGACACTTGAGCCACAGTGCAATCTCCAGCTTTTTCTGTGTATGTGGTACTGATGAATCGAACCCAGGACTTCATGCATGCTAGGCAAGCACTCTACTACTAAGCACATTCCCAGCCCAACTTCTGACTTTTTTGGTGCTTAATTGGAGATAAGAGTCTGGACTTTCCTGCCCAGACTGGCTTCAAACCATCATCTTCAGATCTCAGCCTCCTGAGCCAGTGGCATCCAGCTCTTTCTTCCTTTCCTTCCTTCCTTCCTTCCTTCCCTCCCTCCCTTCTTCCCTCCTTCCTTCCTTCCTTCCCCTCCTCCTCCTTGCCTTCCTTCTTTCCTTCCTCTTTTCTTCCTTCTTTTTTATTTCTTTCTTTCTTTCTTCCTTCCTTCCTTCCTCTCTCTCTTTTTTTCTTTATCTCTTTCTCTTTTTCTTTGTTGGTCATGGGGCTTGAATTTGGGCACTGTCCCTGAGCTTTTTTTTTTTTTTTGGGGTCCGGTCATGGGGCCTGAACTCTGGGCCTAGGCGCTGTCCCTCAGCTTTTCAGCTCAAGGCTAGCACTCTACCATTAGAGCCACAGCGCCACTTCCGGCTTTTTTCTTTTTTGCTTATGTGGTGCTGAGGAATCGAACCCAGGGCCTCATGCATGCAAGGCAAGCGCTATACCACTGAGCCATCTTCCCAGCCCTGTCCCTGAGCTTTTTGTTCAAGGCTAGCACTCTACCACTTTGAGCCACTTTGATTTTTTTGGTGGTTAATAGGAGATAAAGAGTTTCACTGGGGGCTGGGAAGGTGGCTCAGTGGTAGAGTGCTTGCTTTGCATGCATGAGGCCCTGGGTTTGATTCCTCAGCACCACATAAGCCAAAAGAAAAAAGCCGGAAGTGGCACTGTGGCTCAAGTGGTAGAGCGCTAGCCTTGAGCTGAAGAGCTGAAGGACAGCGCCCAGACCCAGAGTTCAGGCCCCATGACTGGACCCTCCCCCCTCCCCCAAAAAAAAAAGTTTCACTGACTTTCCTGTCCAGGCTGACTTTGAACCATGATCCTCAGATCTCAGCCTCCTGAGTAGATAGGATTACAGGCATGAGCCACCAGTGCTTAGCTCCTCTTTCTTATAAAGATATTTGTGAGGGCTGGGAAGGTGGCTCAGTGGTAGAGTGCTTGTCTTGCATGCCTGAGGCCCTGGGTTCGATTCCTCAGCACCACATAAGCAAAAAGAAAAAAGCCAGGAGTGGTGCTGTGGCTCAAGTGGTAGAGTGCTAGCCTTGAGCTGAAGAACTGAGGGACAACACCCAGGCCCAGAGTTCAGGCCCCATGACCGGTCCCAAAAAAAAAAAAAGATATTTGTGATTGCATTTAGGGCTATCCCAATAATCCTAGATATCCTCTTCATCTCAGAAATTATTTAATTAATCATATCTAAAAGACTTTTTCCCCAGATAAGGTAATAGTTACAGGCTCCATGAACTAGGACCTGCTTTTTTGTTTGTTTGTTTTTGTTTTTGCCAGTCCTGGGGCTTGAATTCTGTGCCTGGGCATCATCACTGAGCTTTTTTTGCTTAAGGCTAGCACCCTACCACCAGCCACAGCGCCACTTCTGGCTTTTTCTTTTTCTTTTTTTTTACTTCTGGCTTTTTTTGTGTATGTGGTACTAAGGAATTGAACCCAGGGCTTAATGTATGTTAGGCAAGCACTCTACCACTAAGCCACATTACCAGCCCACAGGACCTGGTATTTTCTTTGAGGGGGGGGGTTATCAGCCTGTCACAATTTACATTCCTATTTGCCCATTATGAACTCAAACTATGTAAACTATGTACTGAGATCTATGGAAATCAGTATATACTCCTTCAATCACAATATAAGATAAACCTCACTCTTTGGGCTTAAAAGAATTATTTTATTTAGCTTGATGCAGTGGCATGGGCCAGCCATCCAGCTGAGATTGGGAGGCCAGCCTGGGCAGAAAAGTCTATGAAATTCTATTTCAAAGGGAGAATCAGGCATCATGTTGCTATGACAGGGCTAGGAAGGTGGCTCAGTGGTAGAGTGCTTTCCTTGCATGCCTGAGGCCCTGGGTTCGATTCCTCAGCACCACATAAGCAAAAAGAAAAAGCCGGAAGTGGTGCTGTGGCTCAAGTGGTAGAGTGCTAGCCTTGATCTGAAGAGCTGAGGAACAGCACCCAGGCCCAGAGTTCAGGCCCCATGACCGGACCCCCCAAAAAAAATGTTGCTATGACAAGAAGTATAAAATAGATAGATTGGGATACTAGCATGGGCCTGGAGGGAGGGGGAAGGGAGACACTATCTTAAAAATAGTAAGAGTAAAAAGGGCTAGAAGTATAGCTCAGCAGTAGTGTACCTTCCTAATAATCATGAAGGACTAAATTCAAACTTCAGTACCACTATTTTTATTTTACCACACAAAGTACTTAAATTAGGCGGGTGTTGGTAACTTACACTTGTAATCCCAGCTACTCAGGAGGCAGTGATTTGAGGATCAGGGTTTGAAGCCAGCCTGAGTAGGAAAGTCTATGAGACTCATATATTCAATTCGCTACCAAAAAGAAAAAAGAAAAGCCAGAAATGGAGTTATGGTTCAAGTATAAGAGTGCTAGCCTTGAGCAATAAAGCTCAATGACAACACCTAGGCCCTGAGTTCAAGCCCCAGGACCAGTACACACACAAAAAAGTGCTTAAATTGTTTCAATTCAGTGATGCATATAGGTACTGCATATAGGTTTTAATGTGATTATGCTATTAAATGATTGGGAATACATGTAATTTGAACATTTTTCTGAAAACATTTCTCAGAAAATACAAATTAGATCTGCTGTATAATTGAACCAAGATCCGTTAATTGCGAGTGGACAAAGGTAGGTTTTAGTTCATTATGAGGAACACTCAAGAATAGTTAATAGGAGAGTTCTCCTCAAATGAACACTTTCAGTTCTGGAAGTGTTAATGAATATGCAAAGGCCCTCAGGAACATATGCAGAAAGGAAACATTCTGAGACTAAATTCTCAGATACAATCAAAAGGATATTTCATAAAACACATCTCTTGAATGATCAATTCTAGATAAATATAACTAATTTTATCCTTCTCCAATCCATTTATAAATATAGCCAGAGCAATGTTTTTAAAGGTCAAATCTGATTATGTTACTCCCCCTGGATAACATTCTGCACAAAATCCCTTAATTTAACTAAAGGCTCTTTCTGTATTGACCCCAGACCTCCTTGTTGGTCTCACGTAGTATTCTTTTCCTATCTACATTCTAATCACACCTTCAGTTCCTCAACTTGGATGCTCTTTCCTGCTTCAAAGCCTCTCCTTTTCCCCTAGGATACTTCCTTCTCCAAGACAACTTCCCCAGCAGCATGTTACACATAGCTTCACATGCATATCTGCATAATGCTCTGAACTGCTTCAAAGTGAAAGCTTTCTTTGTATAATTGAATGCGACTCTTCCGTTGCTAAAAATGTAAGCTGGGGAAAGAGACATTGTAACTTGTTCAGAACAGTGTCTGGCATCTTCATAAATTTGTTGAATGAATGGATGGGCTGCCTTAAAAAAATTGGAAACAGGGGCTGGGAAGGTGGCTCAGTGGTAGAGCGCTTGCCTTGCATACCTGAGGCCCTGGGTTCGATTCCTCAGCACCACATAAGCAAAAAGAAAAAGCCGGAAGTGGCGCTGTAGCTCAAGTGGTAGAGCACTAGCCTTGAGATGAAGAGCTGAGGGACAGTGCCCAGGCCCAGAGTTCAGACCCCACAACCGGACCCCCCCCCAAAAAAAATTGGAAACACAAAATTTGTCAGAAGAAAAAGATGCCCGTCTAACACGAGATTTCTTGTTGCAAAATTTCGGAAATATCAGTATGGTTTCTTGGGACAGTCTGTCTTATGAACTAAAGGCCAGCAGATGAATGGGGGAAAAAAGTAACATCGAACCAAAGAGGTCCATCAAGGTAGGGTCAGCATGGGAAACAGAAACACTGGGGAGCCTGGCCATACTGGAAAGATGTATCATTCATTCAATCATTCATTCATTCTCTCCTAAATACTTATAGCCTAGCACTCAGGATGAGCGTTTAAAGGTGGTGGAGTAGTAGTCCCTGTCTTAAGGCCTACAGCTTACTCAAGACAGACAAATCTTTAGCAAACTCCACTGAGCGTGCTAAGCACAAAGTGTGAAGAAGGCACGCCGGTGCTGTGGGAAGTATGGAAGATGGTGGGGAAAGTCACCCGGGTTTAAGGTGAGACCTAAAAGGCAGGAGCATGAGTTGGCCCCTGGGCAAAGTTCAACAGCCAGGATTTGGGGTGTCACAGAGGAACAGAAACAGATTCGAGGCCACCTGGCAGATCTGGCAGATCCCTGCGGTGAGTGGTGATTCGTTCTGTGACCAGTCCCTGGGCACGAACGAGAACACTCTGTACTGAATTCCACAGGGCTTGTCCCAGATGCCTGGCTCCTTACCACCTCAAGTGCCAAGGAGTGGCGGCCTTCTGCGGCTGCGCGAGGCTGCTGGAAGGCGCCGGGCTCACCCAGCTCCACCCGGGAAGAGGCCGGAGGAGCCCCGCCACCCTCCACGGTCCGCAAGCTCCGCCCCCGCGCCGTCCCAGGGGGCGTCGCGACCACGTGACCCGGAGTGTGACGTAGGAGGAAGGAGACGCCATTAGAGGGAGGCGGAGAGGGAACGCTCTTCGCCTTTCCTCCCGGTGTTTGACGTGGTGGCTGAGGGCTCTTCATTTCCCGGACTTCTTTCTGCCTCGGCCCTTCCAGGGCCTTGTCGGAGGAGGAGCGGGAGCCTGCGGCCGGGAGGGCGGCGGGGCGGGGCGGGGTGAGCGGGCCGCGGCCCTGACGGCGCTGTCGCGGCTGTGGGGAGCTCGGCGCGGCTCTCGGGCTCGGGCGGCCGGGCAGCGTCGGGGATGGCTGCGGCCGGCGGCGGGGCGGCGGCGGCGGCGGCGGCGGCGGGCCGAGCCTACTCGTTCAAGGTGGTGCTGCTCGGAGAAGGCTGCGTGGGGAAGACGTCGCTGGTGCTGCGCTATTGCGAGAACAAGTTCAACGACAAGCACATCACCACTCTGCAGGTGCGGAGCCCGGGGAGCGGGAGGCGGCGCCTCGGGGCGGGGGGGGGGGGGGCCCGACCTGCCGGCGGCCGGGAGGACGCCGCCGCCCAGGGCCCTCCGGCCCGTCACCCCGGTGGTCCCGGCAGGCTGTAGACGTTCAGGACAGGTGGTGGGGAAGGGAGTGGAAGGGCCCCCGAAAAGTCCCAGGGCTCCCAGCGGTTGCTGCGCACTCGGGGGAGCCCCGATCTGTGTGTGGGCTGGATTTTTTCCCCCTTTGCTGCACTTCCGCGCGGGCCCTCGGTGTTAGCCACCCTGAAAGCCCCCACCCCACCACCCCACCCTCCTTTTTTTTTTTTTTTTTTTTTCCCTTCCCTTCAGAATTCAGAATTGACTGCGGGTCTGAATTTGCGAACTCGATGATTTGTAACTTCCAGCGCTTACTGATGACTAAGTGTTTATGCAAGTTCCATTTTTTTTTTTTTTTTTTTTTGGTCCTGTGTTGGAATGGCAAAAGAACCCAGTCTGGAGGGATTTTGAAATGACCGCTTGCTGGTGCGGGTCACCACGCAGTTTCATTGCAGCCTGCGTGGGTCTGACTTGTGGTTCTGCGAGGTCGGTCCACCCGTGTTGAAACGTCATGTGAAAACTGTCCCGCAGTTGGTCCCCAAAATTTAATCCTCTGCTGCTGCTGTTCGTTTTCCTTACCTGTCATAAAGGGCTGTATTTCTCCTACAGTTAAATTGGCAAAAGGTGAAAAATCATTGAGAACCGGGCACTCGAGGGAATTACTTCTTCCCTCTGCTAAAAGAAACCAGTTGAGATAGGAGAAATTTATACCACTAATAATCCAGCTTGATCAGTTTACTCAGAGGCAGTAACATTAAGAGGACTTCTGAGCTTGGTCATCTAGATTCATTTTAACTAGCTGTGTGATCCTGGGTAAATTGCTTAATGTCTGTGTCCCATGTGTATTTTTTTCTGTTGAAATGGCCATGATAGTATCTAGCGCAGAGGATTGTCAGGATAAGTTGTGTAAAAGCATTTAGGGATGTGATTATGTGTAAGCAGTCTATTCCAACTTGCACAAAAGAGCTTAATAAGTAATTGTAACACGGATGCTATTTAATGGAATGAATAATCTCCCAATCTTGTGACATTTCATGTTCAGTGCTATTATTAAACTACTGGGCCTAGAATTTACAAAGATGCTCTGGTTCAGATTCCATGTTCTATTTTACTCCTCTGTTTTTAATCCTATATAAAGCATAATATCTGAAGAAGTGAAGATCATAGCACCAAAGGTGCAGGTGAACATGTAATACAAGCTCAACTAAACTCAGGTCTGACTAGATTTAGAGCAGTTAAATTATCTCCTAGCTTGTTATAACTTAAGTTACATTGAGTCTGATTGTTGTTAAGCAAATCATTTTTCATTTACTTTCATTGATATTTTAATGGCTTTTAAAAAAGAGATACTTTAATACTTCAAAGTGAAAGTTAAATGCCTGTGGCTTATTTCTAAAACATCTTTAAAACAGCAGAGTAAAGATTTTTAAATATGTAAGAGAAGCCATTGCAAACTACACTAGAGGGGCTAAAGTTATGGAAGATCTCCAGTATCAGAAACATAGCAGTCCTGATTTTTCTATTTATGTAAGTTATCATAAAGTGTCTAGATTATATTACAGAATTGAAGATTTTGTTGTACACCAAAGTATGGAAATGACACTCTAATCTCATTCTCTTAGGTAACATACCTTTCTTAGGTGTTTTTTTTCCCCTGAGAAGTTTAATAAGTATGATCTATAAGATACAACATTGTGTACCTTTAATTTCCAAAAATGAAATTGTCAGAAGATAGAGTTCACCTTTTCTTGTCAACAAACTCTATAAATTATTTTGCAAATTATACCCTCATGTAACACTATTTAAAAAAAAATTTTAAGACTGAAAGGAGCCACAGATAGTTTGTGGTTTACTGTTTCACTCTTGTTGAATACTTCAATCAAGTGATCATTTCCTCCCCCACACCTTTTTCTTTCCCTTAATCTTGGGTATAGTTCAGTGATTAAGCACTTGTCTAGCATGTGAGAGGTCCTGGTTTTGACTGCCAGCACTGGGAGTGGGGCACAGGAGTTGAAAAGAACTGATAATATAAAAAGTAGAAAACTTACTGTTCTGGGTTCATTTTTAGACATGTCTAATATCCAATAAGTTATTTTGAGTATAAAGTCAAAATCTGTTTCCATGTAGTTTTGGTCCTAGTTCCGAATCTTGGTTTTATATGACATCTCTAGTGATAAAGATAGCTGTCACATCCCCTGAGTATTATCTTCTCTTGGGTAAACAGCTCTATTTCCTGCTGGGTCTGCAATGACATTATATTTTAAATCCTATTTAAACTTTTAAAACATCTTATTAAAAACATACTACTAAAACATCCTATTAAAATAGTATTTAAATCCTGTGGCTCTAGCTGGGTGCCAGTGGCTCACACCTGTAATCCTAGCTACTCAGGAGGCTGAGATCTGAGGATCAGGTTCAAAGCCAGCCCAGGCAGGAAAGTCCGTGAGACTCTTATCTCCAATAAAACCACTAGAAAACCGGAAGTGGCACTGTGGCTCAAGCAGTAGAGTGCTTGCCTTGAGCTGAAGAGCATAGGGACAGCACCCAAGCCCAGACAGAGTTCAAGCCCCACAACCGACCAAAAAAAAAAAAAATAAATAAAATAAATCCTGTGGCTCAAATGGGTGAGTGCTAGCCTTGAACAAAAGAAGCTCAGGGACAGGCCCTATGTTCAAGCCTCAGGACTAGCCAAACAACAACAACAACAAAACTCCCCCTATTTTGATAGCTCATCTCTTTTAGACAGTACTTAATCAGTTTTCCCCTCCTTTCCTTTTTCCTTCCTTAATTTGTTTGTTTGAGGTAGGTCTTCCTATGTTGTCCAATGCTGGCTACGAACTTATAATCCTCCCTCTGCATCCCAAGGAGCTGGGATTACAGGCAAGCACCACCATCCCTAGCTTATGAATTTAAGATTCCTTGAACTGTATGATTCTGGTTTTGACTTAGATGAGAAGTGCACTTCTCTTGACAACACTTTTCACCACTGAAGTAGAAAAGATTGTATGAGAGTTTGGGGCAGCTGTCACATTAAATAATACTGAGGTTGCTGTCCCCTATAATTTATTCATCTTAATTGCTTCAAAAAGAGGATTATAAACTGGGCTTCAGTGGCTCACACCTGTAATCCTAGCCACTCAGGAGGCTGAGATCTGAGGATTGAGGTTCAAAGCCAGCCCAGGTAGAAAAGCCCATGAGACTCTTATCTCCAGTTAACTACCAGAAAACTGGAAGTGGTGCTGTGGCTCAAGTGGTAGAGCACTTGCCTTGAGCTGAATTTTTTTTTTTTCTTTTTCTTTTTTTGGGTCCAGTTGTGGGGCCTGAACTCTGGGCCTGGGCGCTGTCCCTCAGCTCTTCAGCTCAAGGCTAGTGCTCTACCACTTGAGCCACAGCGCCACTTCCGGCTTTTTTTCTTTTTGCTTATGTGGTGCTGGGAAATCGAACCCAGGGCCTCATGCATGCAAGGTAAGCGCTCTAACACTGAGCCACCTTCCCAGACCACTCTTGAACTTTTGTAATCAAGGTTTTTTTGTTTTGTTTTGTTTTGTTTTGGTCCCCAGTGTACTTGACCTGGTAAGTTGGCTTTGATTTGTTCCACTGTTTAAAGTCATACAGAATCTTAATTCTGTAATTTATAGAACATTGATTGTACTGCTATGAGCCAGAAACAGGGTTGGGTGAAAATAACCTGCTATATAGATTGGTTATATTTTTACTTTGTCACCTGAAGATTTGGGAACAATGTTTTCAGTGTTCGCAGTTATTAATGGAGTGTTCTATATATTAGTAATAATGGATGCAGAAAACCATTTAAGACCAATCTTTATGGGTTACTACCTAGTAGACCAAAAGCCTCAGTGATATTAAAATATTTTTTACAGCATCAACATTTTGCTGTAAGTTCAGCGTCTTGCCCACAAAGATTATCCTGAGATGCTTTATTAGATGTTTGCAGAGGACACAGTACCCACATTATATGATGTGCTAGGAAGAGAGAGGGCTTTGAAGTTAATCTTGGTTTTTAATTTTGGATCTTTTGTAACCATCCCAATCTTGACTATATCTATAAAGTGGAAATGCTTCACTCATAGGTCCTGTATGTGGATTATATAGTCAGCCAATCCTGTAAAACCTCTAGCACTATGCTAAGATAACACATTTATTTGCTTTTAGTACTGAGGATCAAACCCATGTTTTTAGATGTCTTAGGCAAGTACCCTACCATTAAGCTACATTCCTGCACCGTGTTTGATAAATGTTTGCTACTAATGGAATAAGATAGACTGCCCCTCTCTCCCTTCCTTCTTTTCTCCCCCCCCATATATACATGTATTTCACATATACATATATATGTGAAATACATGTATATGTACATATATGAAATATATATGTATATATATACATGAAATGATAATGGGTTTAATATGACTTGAATTATTTTGAGAACCCATGTTGTCTCTGAGGAATTTAAAAAAATGTGTACAGTAAGACATGAATTTTGGCTGGGGGTATGTGGTTCAGGTGGTAGTATAGGCCCAGTTGTCAAAATACAGTTGGGAAAATACAGAGTAAAGAAGAAAAGTTCAGTTTGTGGGGGTTTTCCCCCGAATCAGGCTGGTGGTGCATGTCTGTAATCCCAGCACTCTAGAACATGAGGTAGAAAGATCATCATTTTCAAGATAGCCTGAGATACATAAAGAGACCCTGTCTCAAAAAACAAAACAATTGGGCTGGGAAGGTGGTAGAGCGCTTGCCTTGCATGCATTAGGCCCTGGGTTCGATTCCCCAGCACCACATAAACAAAAAGAAAAACCGGAAGTGGCTCTGTGGCTCAAGTGGTAGAGCACTAGCATTGAGCTGAAGCGTTGAGGGACAGCACTCAGGTCCAGAGTTCAGGCCCCACGACAGGACCCCCCCCCCCAAAAAAAAAATTAACAAAAAAAGTTGTATGTGTGAGGCCCTGAGCTTGAGACCTAGTATGGCAAAAAATTTCCATAAAATAATAAAATGCATGTAACATATATACCTCCATCTTAAGAGTTTGGGATAGATTGACACTTCTGAAATTCACTTAAAAAAAATCTTGGCAGCCTATCACTCATAGCTCAGGTCTATAATCCCAGCTAGTTCACTCCTGTAATCCTATCTACCTATACTGGAGGCTAAGATCTAAGGACTTTAGTTCCAAGCCAACTGTGGTAGACAAATTGGAGAGTCTTTTCCCCAGTGAAACAGCAAAAACTGGAAGTGGAAATGTGGCTCAAGGAGTAGAATACCAGCCTTGAATGAAAATACTAAGGGAGAACTCAAGGCCCTGAGTTCACTGGGGTATGCGCACACGCGTGCGTGTGCGCGCACACACACACACACACACACACACACACACACACACACACACACACACACACACACACTTTGCTGTGGGGCTGGGAAGGTGGCTCAGTGGTGGAGCACTTGCCTTGCATGCATGAGGCGCTGGGTTCAATTCCTCAGCACCACATAGGCAAAAAAAAAAAAAAAAAAGCCAGAAGTGGCACTGTGGCTCAAGTAGTAGAGCACTAGCCTTGAGCTGAAGAGCTGAGGGACAGCGCCTAGGCCCAAAGTTCAGGCCCCACGACCGGACTGTGCTTTTGTATTGTAGTACTCTCCCTTTTTGCAGGGGACTTGATTATTATGGTGAAATCTTTCAGACAAATTCTCTGACCAGCACTTGAATTCTCCAAACTTTTCCTGTGTGTGAACGCATCTGTTTTTCTAAATTGAACTTTTGATAAACTGGATAGAGATAAAGAAGACAACTGGAGTTACTGTTTTTTTTTTTTTTCTGTAGAATTTATTAAGCAATATTTTTTTTTTTTTTTGGGTCCGGTCGTGGGGCCTGAACTCTGGGCCTGGGCTCTGTCCCTCAGCTCTTCAGCTCAAGGCTAGTGCTCTACCACTTGAGCCACAGCGCCACTTCCGGCTTTTTTTCTTTTTGCTTATGTGGTGCTGGGGAATCGAACCCAGGGCCTCATGCATGCAAGGCAAGCGCTCTACCACTGAGCCACCTTCCCAGCCCAAGCAATATTTTTGACTAATGAATTCTAGGAATATTTATTTTATACCTATCATGCTAGCATTGTGGAATATAAAGGTGATTACTCTTAACTTTGACCATCAGTTCATTTTTTTTCACTTTGTTCTTAAAGATTGTGCCATTTCAGTTGTAATCACTTCCTGTGCTGGGTGTATCTTCTTTGTGTCTACACTCCTGGGAGGTTATTTTCTTTTCTTGGGCCTTTCTCTTCCTTATTGAAAGTACTTACTGAGAATAATGCAGTTTAATTTAAGAGTGACTAATCTGTTAGAAGTAAGAATCAGAATATTCATCTTCTCTTTTAGGGTTCTAACTGAAATTCTATGTGTCTGCTTCCCCGAATGTTTAGAGCAGGTACCTGTTATTTGATTAGCAAATTGCTACTGTAAGGTTAATTGGACAGTTTGGTACATGAGAAAACTAAGATACAGATTAAGTTTCTAAGATCTTAGAAATAGAAGTGGTATGACATTGTTCTGTTGTGTGTGTATGGGGGGGGTGAGGGGGAGGGTGGTATGTGTGGGTATGTATTTTCTTTACATTTACCTTAACCTCTTAAGCAAGATTTGGCAGTTGGTTTTATGCTTTGTGTCACAATCTTATATTCTTGTTTGTAAGATTACTATTTTGAATATCTAAAATGTCCTTAATGTCTAAAATACCTTATCTTTACCCTCTCCTCCCTCATCCTCCTAAATAGTCACATAGTTATAATATGCATCTCCATAGGTTTAGCTTACCCATATGAACAAAAACATACAATATTTGACTTTTTTTTTTTTGGTTCAGTCGGGGGGCCTGAACTCTGGGCCTGGACGCTGTCCCTCAGCTCTTCAGCTCAAGGCTAGTGCTCTACCACTTGAGCCACAGTGCCATTTCTGGCTTTTTTCTTTTTGCTTATGTGGTGCTAAGGAATCGAACCTAGGGCCTTATGCATGCAAGGCAAACGCTCTATTACTGAGCCACCTTCCCAGCCCCCAATATTTGGCTTTTTGAGCTTGGCTTACCTCACTCAACTTGATGTTCTCTAATTCCATCTTTTTTTCTGCACAGAACATGATATCATTTTTTCTCATGGCTATGTAATATTCCATGGAACATGTGTGCCATGTCTTTCTTTTTTTTTTTTTGTCAGTACTGGGGCTTGAACTCAGGGCCTAGGCGCTGTCCCTGAGCTTCTTTGCTCAAGGCTAGCACTGTACTCCTTAAGCCACAGCGCCACGTCCAGCTCTTTCTGTTTATGTGGTCCTAAGGAATCAAACCCAAGTCTTCATGCATGCTAGGCAAGCACTCTACACACACATCTTTTTTTTTTTTTTCCAGTGTTTAAGTAGTTGTACAGAGGAGTTCCCTTTTAACAAAAGAGTTATGAATGCATTGCATCTTTTTGGGGGGGAGAGGGGGTCTGGTCGTGGGGCCTGAACTCTGGGCCTGGGCACTGTCCAGCTCTTTAGCTCAAGGCTAGTGCTCTACCATTTGAGCCACAGCGCCACTTCTCGCTTTTTTTCTTTTTGCTTATGTGGTGCTGAGGAATCAAACCCAGGGCCTCATGCATGCAAGGCAAGTGCTCTACCACTGAGCCACCTTCCCAGCCCGAATGCATTGCATCTTGATCAGTGTCACTCCTTTCATTGCCATTCTGACTTGAGTAAGATACAATCTTAGTGTAGTTTTTATTTGCATTTCCATTATGGTTAGAGATGTTGGACATTTTTTCATCTCTATTAGCCATTTGTATTTCTTTCTCTGGGAACTGTCCTGTTCAATTCACTTTTCTACTTATTAATTGAATTATTTGTTCTTTAGCTGTTTGTTTGTCTTGGTATATTTGGGTATTAATCCTTTGTTGAATAACTGGCAAAGATTTCCTTCTATTCCATAGGTTGTCCTTGGTAATTATTTCTTTAGTTGTGCAAAACCTTTTACAGTTGATGGAGTCCTATTCTTGCTCTTGTTTTCTTGGGTAACTGGAGTTCTATTCAGAAAATAATTAACCTGTGCCAATAACTTCCTGAGTTTTTCCTTATTAAAGTTTCCAGTCTTACTTTGAGTTCTTTGATCATTTGGAGTTGATTTTTATACTAAACAGGAAATAGGGGTCGTTTCATTCTCCTACAAATGGATAACAAATTGTCCCCACAGGGTTTGTTGAAGAGGCTTTCTTCTCTAAGGCTTTTATTTGTAGCTTCATTGTTGACAATTACATAGTTTTAGCAGTGTGGTTTTATTCCAGGTATTTCATTCATTTGGTCTGTTTTTATGTCATTATGCTTGAGTTATTTTTGATACGGGGTCTCATTTTTACCTGGGCCTTCCTGGGCCTTAATCCTCTTATTTATGCTTCCCACATAGCTAGGATGACAAAACCATCATGCTCAGCTGTTTTGTTGAGATGCAGGTCACACCTTTTCCCTTTAGCTAGTCTCAAGCTGCATTCCTTCATGCAATAGGATTATAGGTATGAACCATCATGCCCAGCTTCCATTTTCTTGTGTAAACAGATTTTGGGCACCGGGTGATCATCCACTATAATTTTGGAAAAGATATTGGGTAAATGACCACCTGAACTAATAGTTGTTAATTTTTAATTTTATTTTTTTGGTGCCAGACCTAGCGCTTGAACTCATCCTGGGCCCAGTCCCTGAGCTTTTTTTGCCTAAGGCTAGTACTCTATCACTTGAGCCACAGTTCTACTCTGGCTTTTTAGTTGTTTATTGGAGCTAAAAGTCTCAAAGACTTTCCTACCTGGGCTGGCTTCGAACTTCAGTCCTCAGATTTCACCTCCTGAGTAGCTAGGTTGACAGGTGTGAGCCACCTGTGCCTTGCCTAAGTGGTTGATTTTTTTTTTTTTTTAACTACTACTAAACTTTGGAAGGTGAAATCATTGGTATGGAAGTATTTGTGTTACTACTTAGTGTTTGGAGGAATAGGTGGAAAATGTCATTATTTTGATCATTGTTACTTTGTGGCCTCCCTGAGAATATTTTTGTTTTTGTTTTTGTTTTTTTTTTTTTGGGTCCGGTCATGGGGCCTGAACTCTGGGCCTGGGTGCTGTCCCTCAGCTCTTCAGCTCCAGGCTAGCACTCTACCACTTGAGCCACAGTGCCACTTCCGGCTTTTTTCTTTTTGCTTATGTGGTGCTGAAGAATAGAACCCAGGGCCTCTGGCATGTGAGGCATGCACTCTACCACTGAGCCACCTTCCCAGCCCCTCCCTGAGAATATTTTTGGAGGTGAGTTGGTGTCCAGGAACACTTACAGTCCATGTGATTGACTGTCAGGGCAATGTATGAAATGTATGAGCGTTTTCAACTAGACAGCTTTGTAAACGGAAAAATCATGGTAGAGTGAGGCAGGCTTCCACCCACTACAGCACCAGCTGAGTTATCTTGACTTTGAGTGAGTCACTGTATTTCTTTAAATCTCAAGTTTATAACTGTAAAATAGGGATAATTATCTACTTCAGTGGGTTGTTGCATACATGAAATGGATATCCCAAGCAAGAGCTTGGCACATAGTCTGTATTTCCCCCTTGCTTTCCTACAGTTATAGAACCTTATGAATTACTGTTCTTTCATACCTCTCTCTTCCTTTTAAAAAAAATTTTTTTTTGGGGTAGGGGGTCCAGTCGTGGGGCCTGACCTCGGCCTGGGCACTGTCCCTTAGCTATCCCTTAGCTCTTCAGCTCAAGGTTAGTGCTCTACCACTGGAACCACAGCGCCACTTCTGGCTTTTCTTTTGCTTATGTGGTGCT
Organism: Dipodomys merriami; assembly: GCF_024711535.1. Taxonomy (NCBI): domain Eukaryota; kingdom Metazoa; phylum Chordata; class Mammalia; order Rodentia; family Heteromyidae; genus Dipodomys; species Dipodomys merriami. The sequence continues at coordinate 31,390,571 of NW_027202271.1, forward strand.
GAGGTATTGAACCCAGGGCCTCATGCATGTAAGGCAAGCGCTCTACCACTGAGCCACCTTCCCAGCCTCTCTCTCTTCCTTTTTTACTTTCAGGTAAAAGACCAGAATTCAAACTTGGTAGCTGTGGCTGCTTTCTCTTATTGGGTAGCACTTTACCAACTGAACTACGCTTCCAATCCCTCTCCTCCTTTTGAGAATTTACAGAAGTATCATTCCTTGAAAGCATAGAAATTCCTTTTACTGTGTGCATATGAGCAGCTTTCTCAAGTGTGTTTTCATGGCTTGCTTGAGATTCTTGTCTTCCCCATTTCTGCTTCACTGCTGTGCAATCATAATGACAACTATGCATCATAATGGCAAGTAGTATTTTAGTAATCTGGCTAAATCAAGTTCTGCCATACAGAACCAATTTAAAAAGATACATTTTATGTGTGCACTTCTGCAGCACATATACTACAATTGGAGCACTACCGACATTAAGCATGGCCCCTGGACAAGGATGACATGTAAATTCCTAAGTGTTGTACTAGTAAACCAAATCCAAGAACACAAGATTGGTAACTCTCCCCCCCCACACACACACAAAAAAAAGATAATTTCAACCATTTGATATTTGCTGTTTTCTTTTGTTGGTTATGGGGCTTGAACTCTAGGCCTGTGTGCTATCCCTCAGCTCTTCAGCTCGAGGTGAACACTGTACTACTTGAACCACAGTGCCACTTCTGGTTTTCTGGTGGTTAATTGGAGATAAAACTATCTCTTTCTAAGTATTTCTTTGTAGCTTCTTCTATTTTTTTTTTTTTTTTGGGTCCGGTCATGGGGCCTGAACTCTGGGCCTGGGTGCTGTCCCTCAGCTCTTCAGCTCAAGGCTAGCGCTCTACCACTTGAGCCACAGTGCCACTTCTGGTTTTTTTTTTTTTCTTCTGCTTATGTGGTGCTGAGGAATCGAATCCAGGGCCTCATTCATGCAAGGCAAGCGCTTTACCACTGAGTCACCTTCCCATCCCATAGATGGGGTTTTGTTAAGACCTACAAGATAAACCCTAAGATCTTTGTGATTCAGCTTTAGTTTATCTGTGTAGTTTCATTCTGTCACTAACCATACCAACTTGAAGTTCCCCTTGGAGGTGGAGTCATTTTTTTCAAGTTCCAATGGCTTCAGAGGAGATCGTTTATTAACTTCTCAGAGATCTTTTTAATAGTATACTTGGCAAAATCTTGGGTTTTAGCCATTATCACATGTCGTTGCACTTCTCTTTTTTGGGGGGGGGGTTCGGTCGTGGGGCCTGAACTCTGGGCCTGGGCGCTGTCCCTCAGCTCTTCAGCTCAAGGCTAGCACTCTACCACTTGAGCCACAGCGCCACTTCCGGCTTTTTTCTTTTTGCTTATGTGGTGCTGAGGAATTGAACCCAGGGCCTCATGTATGCAAGGCAAGCACTCTACCACTGAGCCACCTTCCCAGCCCTGCACTTCTCTTTACATTTAAATTCTCCAATAAACTATGAGCTCCTTGAAGGCTAGCGTCATGTTCTTGCAGTGTGTGTGTGTGTGTGTGTGTGTGTGTGTGTGTGTGTGTGTGTGTGTGTGTGTGTGTGTGTGTGTGTGTGTGTGTGTGTGTGTGTGTGTGTGTGTGTGTGTGTGTGTGTGTGTGTGTGTGTGTGTGTGTGCGCGCATGCTCCAATCTAGGGCTTGAACTCAGGTCTGGGAACTGAGCTTTTTTGCCTAAGGCTGACACTATCACTTCATACCCCAGCTTTTTGGTGTTTTGGTTTTGATTTCGTTTTTGGTTCTTGGTTTTTGTCAATCATGGGGTTTTTGAGTGGTTAAGTAAGAGGCTCACAGGGACTCTTCTGCCCTGTTGGCTTCAAACTGTGATCCTCGGATCTCAGCCTCCTGAGTAGCTAGGATTGTAGACGTGAGCCACCAGCTTCCACTTCCAGTTTTTAGGTGGTTAATTGGAGACTTTGAAATGCAATCCTCAAATCTCAACTTCCTGAGTAGCTAGGAATTACCGGGATATGCCACCAGCAACTGACTGTTCTTTCATTTCTGTGACATTATACTTAGGATTATTGTTACATATCTGTTAAACAGTTAAGTTCCATGAATGCAGAGCTATTTGAAATAATGGTCATCATATAGCAAGAAAAATACCATTATATCTTAGAAATCTCTTAGACTTTTCCTATCAATAAGGAAGGTAAAATCAAATATTGAAGAAAAAAATTGTTCACAATATAGATGGGGGTGGAGGACGGCTAAGAAAGAGTACTTAAGGGCTGGGAAGGTGGCTCAGTGGTAGAGCGCTTGCCTTGCATGCATGAGGCCCTGGGTTCAATTCCTCAGCACCACATAAGCAAAAAGAAAAAAGCTGGAAGTGGCGCTGTGGCTCAAGTGGTAAAGCGCTAGCCTTGAGCTGAAGAGCTGAGGGACAGCACCCAGGCCCAGAGTTCAGGCCCCAGGACCGGACCCAAAAAGAAAAGGAAAAAGAAAAAGTACTTAACCTATTCTCTTGATGTGTATATTCTTTTTTTAAGTTTTTTTTTTCATTGTTTTTGCAATGCTGGGACTGAACCCAGGGCCTCAGCCATGCTAGGCAAATCCTCTACCACTGCTCTATACCCCTAGATTTTCTTGTATATTTTATTTTATTATTTCTGTGTGTGTGTGCTGGACCTGGAGCTTGAACTCAATGCTTCCTGAGCTTTTTTGCTGAAGGCTAGCACTGTATCACTTAAGCCACAACTCCGCTTCTGGCTTTTTTGGTGGTTAACTAGACACAGACTTCCCTGCTTAGGCTGTCTTGGAATCATACTCAGAATCTCAGCCTCCTGAGTAGCTAGGATTACAGACATGAGCCACCAGTGCTCATCTTGTATTTTTTAAATAACTTGTTCATAAAGCAAAATGTTTTTTTTTAAGTTAAGAATGTAAATAATGTGCTGTCCTTAATGAAAGTAAAGTTTGCTAATGAATAAAAAGTGATTACTTTTTCTCTCAGCCTAAGTATAGTTATGATGAGGAACACTTTTTGTGTGAAATATTGTTTAATGTATATTTCTCTTTTCTTAGGCATCTTTCTTAACAAAGAAGTTAAATATTGGTGGGAAAAGAGTTAACCTTGCTATATGGGTAAGTTTAACTTTTTTAGGGGTATTCTAATAGCTAATTGGCTCAAGAAATAGAAAGTTGAATTCCTACATTTTTAGGAAATTAGGGCTAGACAAAAGTTTTTTTGTTTTTTTTTTTGTCGGTTGTGGTACTTTAACTCTGGGCTTGGGCGCTATCCCTCATCTCTTCAGCTCAAGGCGAGCGCGCTACCACTTGAGCCACAACGCCACTTTCGGTTTTCTAGTGGTTTATTGGAGATGAGTCTCAGGGACTTTCCTGCCCGGGCTGGCTTTGAATCATGATCCTCAGATCTCAGCCTCCTGAGTAGCTAGGATTACAGGCGTGAGCCACCAGTACCTGGCAAAAGAATTTTTATATAAAAAATACCTACAATCTTGTTAATAATTACATTTTGAATACAATTTTATATTTGAATGTTGCTATCAAAACTTTCAGCCATAAAGGCATCAACTCATGGATTCTACTTCAGGGAGAAATGGGATAGCTAGCCTATACCTTTTCCCCCTTTAGGTACCATGTTAGTCTCATAGGGCAAGGGTAATACAATAGTATACCTGTTAGCAAGTGGTCCTAATACAATTTCATACTATGTTTGTTCTTCCTGTGTGGGGAACTTGAATTTAGGGCAGGTTATATTTCTGGTTTATAATTCAGTGTTGGTCATTTTGACTCTATGGCAACTGAACATTTTTTCTAATTTATGCCTTTATTCAAAGGGGTGGGGAGGTTGCTGAGGAGGAAAGGGGAATTGTAACCGTTGTATAACAGTAAAACCTGATATAATGCTTATAATGACTTAAAGGGGTTTTTTTGGTAACTTGTTTTGTTTCTTTTAATACTGTTTTGAAGTTATCTGTGACTTTATGCTTTGCTTTTGCATTTAATCAAAAGTTGTATTGTTGCTATTCAGGAGGCTGAGATATGAGGATCATGGTACAAAGCTATACTGAGCAGGAAAGTCTACAAGGCTCTTTATTTCAGAAAGAGCTGAAATTGGAACTGTGGTAGAGCACTAGCCTTTAGTAGAAAAGCTAAGGGACAACACTCTGGCACACAAGAAAAATTTATTGTATTTATAGTAACAGACATTTTTTCCTTTCTGACCTAATAAATGTTTGTTGCTTTATTTAGGATACAGCAGGTCAAGAGAGATTCCATGCATTGGGTCCAATTTACTACAGAGATTCAAATGGAGCTATTTTAGTTTATGATATAACAGATGAAGATTCTTTTCAGAAGGTATTCTGTTTTCTGGGTGTGGGGGTTGGTGGTGGTATTAGCTTAAGCAGAACACTTTTTTCAAGTGCTTAGAAGTTTTTAAAAACTTCTGAAGTTTTTTAAAGTATACAGTATAAAGTATAAGTGGTGACCAACTTGTTTTTATTGGAATATTTAATTTGTATTAATCCATATTGTGGTAATTAATAATTTAATACACATCTTTCTCAAATATTAGGAACGGGAAGTAATTGAAGTTCAGCTTCAGAAAAATACACTATCTTTGTTTTTCCCTCTTTAATAAAAAACACCCATGCATACATATTGAGCACCTGGAAACTTGGTGTCACTGCAAAAATCACGTTTAAGTGATTTAAAAGGAAACTCTAGGGCTGTTGTTTGATGCTATTTCTTAAAATAATTTCCCAACTTTTTCCATAAAGAGAAACAGCATAAGTATTTTATTGATCAAGATAACCAATTTTTTTGAGGGGGGAGGGGGTCCAGTTGTAGGGCCTGAACTCTGGGCCCGGGCACTGTCCCTCAGCTCTTCAGCTCAAGGCTAGCGCTCTACCACTTGAGCCACAGCGCCACTTCCGGCTTTTTTTTTCTTTTTGCTTATGTGGTGCTGAGGAATCGAACCCAGGGCCTCAGGCATGCAAGGAGAGTACTCTACCACTGAGCCGCCTTCCCAGCCCAAGATAACCAAATTTTTTAGGTTGAAAATACTATACCCCAAAACATTGGTGTTTTGAAAGAATGATTTATTTCTTACGATTCTGTGGCTTGACCAGACAGATCTTTTTTACTGTTTGTTACCACGTGGAATACTTAAGAGCTGCATTGAACTAGGGATGTGACTGGGACTGGAATGTCCAAAAAGGACTGGTTCTCCACCGTATAGCCTCTCATTCTACCTCGTACTCATAACTCTAGCCTAAGCTTTTTTAAATTTATTTTTTATTTTTTTGGTGGTCATGGGGCTTGAACTCTAGGCCTGGGCGCTGTCCCTCAGCTCTTCAGCTCAAGGGTGGCGCTCTACCACTTGAGCCACAGTACCACTTCCAGCTGATTCTGCTTATGTCATGCTGAGAATTCAAACCCAGGGCCTCATGTATGCAAGGCAAGCACTCTACCACTAAGCCACCTTCCCAGCCCTAGCCTAAGCTTTTTATTATATCACAGTTGGATTTTTATTTTTGGGTCCAGTCGTGGGGCCTGAACTCTGGTCCTGGGCACTGTCCCTCAGCTCATCAGCTCAAGGCTAGCGCTCTACCACTTGAGCCACAGTGCCACTTCTGGCTTTTTTCTTTTTGCTTATGTGGTGCTGAGGAATCGAACCCAGGGCCTCATGCATGCAAGGCAAGCGCTCTGCCATTGAGTCACCTTCCCAGCCCCCACAGTTGAATTTTTATAAAGCTGCCAGGACTTCTTTAGGGCTAAATCTGGAGTGGCCACAATATTTCATTTGCCCCATTCTCATGAGTACAGTAAGTTACAAGACTTGTCAAAATTCAAAGTTGGGAATTTGATTGCCACTTGATAGGAAGAGAAGAATCTGTGATTGACTAGCCACAAAACATATGGGAACATTGGGATACCTATAGAGGAAAATTAATTAGAGATGAATAGTAACTGTATTTTTTTTTGTTGTTGTTGTTTGTTTTGGGGGGTCCAGTTGTGGGGCCTGAACTCGGGGCCTGGCGCTGTCCCTCAGCTCTTCAGCTCAAGGCTAGCGCTCTACCACTTGAGCCATAGCACTACTTCCGGCTTGTTTCTTTTTTGCTTATGTGGTGCTGAGGAATCAAACCCAGGGCCTCATGCATGCAAGGCAAGCACTCTACCACTGAGCCACCTTCCCAGCCCTAGTAACTGTTTTTAATTAATTAATTTTTTTTAGAAAATTGGATTAGTAGATGGTTGAACTATACATACAGGGAGTGGAATAATATAGGTGGATTCTGCTATATTTCTTTGAAGTTGATATACATTTTATATATTACTGTCATTTGTTACTTACATGAAACCAGCTAAAGTAAATGCTTTGAAAACTTTATAAATATATGTGACTGAAACAGAAATCTATCCTGAGATAATTATGGTTCAGTTCATTACCAAGATACAGTGAGCATAATAATTACTTTTGCTTTTATAAAGATTTTGGGTTTACTAAGGACAGTTCCTCTGCAATCTTGCAGAGAATAGAAGTATGGAACTGTTACATTTGTACCATAGTACCAGATGCACAGTAAGTGCTTACCATGTACCTAATTTTTCTGATTTATAGATATGTGTGACTTTTCCTAAGGAAAGTGTATAAGTCTGTGAGATTTGATTTCAAACAGATTAAATTTCATTACAAGACAGGAAGGCAGGTATCCTAGTGTGTTTTTTGTCTTACGATCTTACTATAATTATTGTGTATTATAATATTTAAAAGCATGAATGATATTCAAAAAGTGAATTTGTTTAATTCCTCTATGTCCACTGTGTCTGCTTTCAGCTGTGTCCACTGCTGTGCTTCATTCATAGTGGAATCAGTTTTTCTGAGCTGTCCAGTACTGGTGTTCTCTAACACAGGTTGCTAGTGTCTAGAGACATTTTGAGTGTCATCAGTGTCATCACTGGAGAATGCTGTTGGCTTATAGTTGTGTAGGATACTTCTGCTGGTGGGCTAAGGATGTTGCTAACCCATCACTACTATATAACACTCACCCCACAACAAAGAACTATCTTGGCCAAAGTGTCAGTTGTGCGAAGATGGAAAATTTTTGTAATATACTAAATGATGAAATTTTATTGTGCAACATTTTTTTGGTGCCCATACACATTTTTTTTTGCGAGGGGGCCTCTATATATGAAATTCTTAGGTGCTCTGTTTAGGAACCAATTTGTGTATTAAATAAAGCCCATGACTTCCTAAGTCCAAGTGACCCTAGTTACAAACATTTATTATCAGAGGCTGAACTTTGGATTGACATGCTTTTATTGTGGCTTAGCTTTTTTGAAGCTATGAAAAATTCATAAAAATTTGTAATTAAGGTGCATCTGTATATATTCATAGATACAGAGAAATATCTTTCCATTGTATGAAATTTACTTGGTTTGTAATACAAACTCACAATAAATGATTGGTTAGTGTGTTATGCCAAGTAATAACTAAACACAGGCTGATAGATAAAATTCTAAGGTATTTTGACAGTGTTGAATTTTTAGGTTTTATAATAGTAATTCCAACAGTATTTATTTTCTACTTTTTTGTACATACAGGTAAAAAACTGGGTCAAAGAATTACGAAAAATGTTGGGAAATGAAATCTGTTTATGTATAGTTGGTAAGTATCATTCATTTTTTAAGATGTCTTGTATTTCTTTAATGTTTTATTAAGTACATAGCAAACAAGTAATTCTTGTTTAAAAGTGATACAAGAGTGGAAGAGTTAATGTCTTTAATACTAATATTTCAAATAATTGAGGATTTTAAGGTCATTTTCTATATTCCAGACTTGTAGGAATTCCTTTAAGGAACTACTGAGAAGCTTTTAAATCCATTAAGCTCCAGGTTCACTAGCCTTGCTTCAATTCAGCCTTTACTTTTTCACCATAAGATTGCTTTTAGAAAAAGAGTTTAGGAACTACTTTAAAACAAAACTAAAGCCAAAGACCTAAGCCAGTGTTCTTGTTCTATACATTTGATTATATACGTTGAAAAAAAAATTTCATTATCTTCAAGTAGTTGTACAAAGGGGGTTAGTTCAATTCAATATACCAATTATGGTGTACAATGAATCTTGAGAAATGTAACTCCTTCCATCATTTTCCCAACCACGCATACCCTAAAGTTACCTGGTATCACCCCACAACATTTCATATTTGTGTATTAAGTCATTATTAATATATTTGTATATTTTGTATCTGTATATTAAATGTTAAGACTCCACTTACCTACCTTCTCTCCATTCATCTGCCCCTGCCCCCCCTTGATTTCACCTTCTTCCCCTGACAGCACATTTCAGCTTCCTAGTATTTTATTGTTAAACTGTAAGTTAGTTGTTTGAAGCAGTTATACCATTACAATCTCCCTTGCATATACCAAGCTTTAGATAATATGTTTATGTACATGTATATGATCTGTATATGTTTTTATGCATTATAATATAAGTTTGACTTCCACACACAAGAGAAAACATGTGCCCTTTGTGTCGCTGAACATAATTTTTGTTAGGTCCATTCATTTCTCTGCAAATGATACAATAATTCTTCCTGATGGATGAATAGAATTCCATTTTGTATGTGTGTGTGTTTCTGTATAAAATTTTTTTGATCCATTCATCTATTGTAGAGCATCTGATCTGTCTCCATATCTTGGCTGTGGTGAACACTAGGGCATTGAATATGGTTTGTGCAAGTGTCCTTACCATATCCTGACTTGTTATCTTTTGGAAGAATGCCCAGGGATGCTATTTCTGGATAATAGGGTAGTTAGTTCTATGTTTAGTTTTTTGAGGAATCTCTAAACTGCTTGTAGTGATGACACTAATTTACATTTCTAACAGCTCACTATGCATTTTTGTATCAAGAACAAATTTTAACTTCAAATACACCAATAGGTCAGGATCCTAAGGTAATAAAATATTGCTAATAGAAAAAAAAAGACTTCTAGAACTCAGTTTTAAATGTGTAGAATTTTTCTTAGGTATCCTTTTTTCTCTAGATTGTTTATGTAATTTGCTGATATCTGAGCAACTAAATGTACTAGAGTTTATATTGTATACTCGGCAGACATTATTTCATTAAATCCTGATGATGCCGGAAGGGTTATATATATATATATAGAAAGAAGCTGAGTCTTGGACATATATAATTTTTTGCCCAATGTTAGGCAGTCACACAGATGGATTTGAACTGAAGTCTTCCAATTTCTGTGCTTATGGTCTTACTTCTTGTGATATATAGCCTCAGTCTGTTTTCTCTCTTTATTCTTGTGTGTCTATAATTGCAAGAGTGAGCATGAGAAACTAGGATAGTTGTAGTGGAGGATCAAGATGGTATTGGGGGAAATGAGAGAATGGAGTGTTCAGAGTTAGGGAAATTTTGCATGTAGCCATATATAATTTTTATTTCTTGAATCCTGACACATTAGATGGGTAAACTTTACAATCTCATACTAGTGTACAAATCTGGAAAAAGAGGCTATAGAGTTGATTTGTCCTAGTTTTTGGTCTAGATTCTTGATCTAGATTCTTAGGTTAGATAGCAGGAATAATGGGGTAATAGACCACATAGTTCCATGTCAGAACTGGAGCTAGTCATTAGTGTGGTTTGCATGGCTTTGTATAGTATTAAATATTTACCAAGAGTCAAAGTAGCCACAGTAATCTGAACATTTAGTTTTGAAATTCTGTCATCTTTCTGTAGAGAGAAATTACTAACCTGTACATAATACTTTGTCTTGTATATAGTTTATCTGACTTGGGGAAAGGAAGAAGAATCACAGAAACAGTGGGACAAAGGGTGAACATTGCAACAGCGATATTCACTAGACACTATGTTAGAAATGAACTTTACAACTTGGAGTGGGGGGAGCCAGGAAGAAGGTGGAGGAAAAATGAGGGAGGGGGTATCACTGCTCAAAAAGAAATGTATTCATGCTGGGCCCTGGTGGCTCACACCTGTAATAGAAGGCTGAGATCTGAGGATTGCGGTTCATAGCCAGCCGGACAGGAAAGACCATGCATGAGACTCTTATCTCTAATAAACTATCAGAAGACCGAAAGTGGGTTGTGGCTCAAGTGGTAGAGCACTTGAGCTGAAGAGTTGACAGTTAAAAAACATTAACTGGTTTAAATAAGCATGTGAATATTTAACTTAAGTTGTATATTTTATATGTTTTATATGATAAGATAGCTTAAGAATAATGGGTCCGTTTTAAGATTATTATGTTTGTGGGTTTTTTTCAGTTCATGTTTTTAAAATCTTAATATTTCAAATTGTTAAAAAATATTGGGTTTAGTAGCCTACTGAATTAAGTAGGATTAAATAATCCTACTTTAGGAAGTGGTGCTGTAGCTCAAGAGGTAGAGCGCTCGCCTTGAGTTGAAGAGCTGAGGGACAACGCGCAGGCCCAGAGTTCAAGCCCCACGACAGACAAAAAAAAAAAAAAAAAAAAAAAAAAAAAAAAAAATATATATATATATATATATATATATATAGAGAGAGAGAGAGAGAGAGAGAGAGAGAGCACTTAAATAATCCTACTTTAATGTTACATAAAGTTTATTAATGATGAGCATCAAGTATAAAAAGTCTTCCTTCTATTAGCAAGTATGACATGGGGATTTTAGTTTGAATTTAGAGTTGTAACAGTTTTTTGTTTTTTTTTTTTTTTAGAGTTGTAACAGTTTTGAGAGATCATTTATCATTGATCCTGAACTTGCATTGCATATAATTTCATATCATTAGGATAACATGAAGAACTTAAAATAATTTTAAAAAGGAGTGAAAACATTTTTTTCCCAAATATATATTAAGAATCTTTGTGTATAATAATAAAAATGACTTACTCCTTTTCACTAGACCTTCTTTCTTTCCACAAATTTTCCTCCTTAGTACTGGAATTTGAACTTAGGTCTTTGTGCTTTTTTTTTTTTTGGGTCCGGTCGTGGCACCTGAACTCTGGGCTTGGGCGCTATCCCTCAGCTCTTCAGCTCAAGGCTAGTGCTCTACTACTTGAGCCACAGCGCCACTTCGGGCTTTTTTCTTTTTGCTTATGTGGTGCTGAGGAATCGAACCAGTGCCTCAGGCATGCAAGGCAAGCGCACTACCACTGAGCCACCTTCCCAGCCCGTCTTTGTGCTTATTTAAACAAGTCCTCTACTACTTGTACTAATCTCAAGCGTTTTTCATATGTCAAGTAAGCACTCTGCCACTGAACTATATATCCTTAATCTCTTCCATATTCTTTAAATATGTACTTTTAATGAAGATACATTTTTTTGTTTTGTTTCTACTATTCTTTCCTTCCATAGCCTATTTGTTTTTCTGAGTTTAATAACAGTATCTTTTCTTTCGTGGTTTCTTTAGTTGGTTGTCTTTGTTTTAGACTACTAGCAAGCCCCCCTCCCCCCACTCCATGTAGCTGCAATTACACAGACTGAAGCAGAGCAGTGCTTTCAGAGCCTTATTTATTTTATTTTTGAAAGAATCCAAAGCCAAGCCAGACATTAGTGGCTCAATCCCATCTATTCAGGAAGTTGAGATCTAGAGGATAGCAATTCTGTGTAGCCGAGGCAGAAAGTCCAAAAGACTCCCATCTTCAAAAATAACCAGCAAAAAGCCAGTCTGGAGACATGGCCCAAGTGGTAGATTACAAGCCAAACAAGCCAGCCAAACTAGCATGAGGCCCCAAGTTCAAAGTACTGCTTGTAAAAAAAAAAAAAAAAAAAAGACTATGAAACTAAAACAAGCTTTAGAAAGCTGTCAGGAAATAGCAGACCAGTTTTCTGTGATATAGTCTATACTAACAACCATTGTGAGTAGTGACTGTTCAAAGAAGTAATAACTATGACGCCTTTAGTGGTAGATTTTAAAAAGACTTACATTTAAACTAACAAGTCGATTTTTAAGTTGTTATTTTAACTATGTAATTATTTATCACTTAATTTATTAAAATTAGTCAAGTTTGTTATATGATAAAGCAATGTATAAATATGTCCTACTTTTAGTAGGCTGTTTTGATATTTGTTGATGATTCTGGTCAAATGTAGAAAATGAGGCATTAAAGATCTATAAAAAAATTCACAGGAGTTTAGTTAATTTCTATCTGTTCTATTTTACTTTAGAGGCAGAATGTTGTACTAGTTTAGCAGAGCCACTTGCCACCAGATGGTGCTGAGTCTCTGGACTTGTACTTCCTTATTCTAAACAGTTCCTTGTGTCCTTTAATGAAGTTTATCTACAATTACGTTCTAAACTCTAAGGTCCATGGAAGAAATGATCTTAATTGTGAGAGGTTTTTTTTTTTTTTAACATTTCACCCAAAAGTCAATAATAAGATATAAAAAATGTATTGGATGTGTCTTTGCTTATGTTATTTTTGCCTATACCTGTCTTGTTTTAGTTACCTTTAACACTATGTGTACAGCTACCTCACCTTCTCTCTGGTATTCAATAAAGAATCTGTGTTTGGAAAGGTCTTCAGATGTTCTGATGGCTATTAAGCTTAATGTTTCCTTGGTTCTATTGCCTAAGAAGAGATAAATTTATTTTCTGTAATTTTACATCTATATGACATATACATTCATTTCTACACCAAGTTATTAAAATTGTTTCTTAAACCATCCAGTTTTTCTTACTCTAATATGAAGTACTTAAGCCATACAACTTAATTTTTACATTAACCATCTTATCCAGAAAGCAGTAATACTCTTAGGATCCAAGAGATTAGCCTAACATATTTTAATAAACCATAAATTAGCCATATTTATGGTTTACTTGACTGGTTTTAAGTTAGTTGGGGGATATAGAAAATTTTTTTCTTTTAACTAGTTATACTTTACTAAGATCATAGTTTATCTAGATTCCCAAGGGAATCCTAATCCTTAGTACATCAATGAATAGTGCCTAAGTCTTTAGGAAAAGTGGTTTCTTAGAATGCCTGAAACTTCAGGGGGGTTATACATTACCCATGTGCAGGAGGATAGGACATTCATTGTGACAGTCAGAAACAGTACTCACATCTTGGAGGTTAACCTTAGAGCTTTTAAGAAGACTTTCAAATGGACGTTTGTATTATTACATAATTAAAATGGCAATTAAATATTTTGAGTTGGCTTAGTTTAATTATTTTAAAAAAGCATCAGTACTAAGATCAGCATTTACTTTTTTCCAATTAGGTAATAAAATAGATTTGGAAAAAGAGAGACATGTTTCCATTCAAGAAGCAGAATCGTAAGTGTTATACTCTCCTCAATCCTTTATTTTCTAGTAGGAGTCTTCTTGTTTGTACTGTGTTATTTACCATTTAAATATTCTTCAAACCCCTTAAAGTGGATTGAACTGTTAGAGATTCAGTGAAGCATGTTTACACTAGTAATTTCTGGAGTTTGGGCAATATTTAAGGATACTTCACTTTCACATCCTTTTTTTATTTCAACAAAAAATACAAGAATGATGTAAATTTAAAAAAGTACAAGAAAAAACATGAAAAATACAAGAAAACTCATGATCAAATGTCAGTGAATCATAAAAGTCTGAGTTCCAGATTACTGTAGAAGAATTTCAGGTCCTATTTGTGTTATTTAAAACTAATTCAGTGTATAGAGAGGTGGGTGAATTAGTAAGTTATTAAAGGTAAATGAATAAGTCACTAAAATCACTGCTACTGAAAACTTGAAGTGTTTTACATTGATCACTGATTTTTTTTTTTAAGATATGCAGAGTCTGTGGGAGCAAAACATTATCATACTTCAGCCAAACAAAACAAAGGAATTGAGGAGCTCTTTCTTGACCTTTGTAAACGTAAGTACATTCAGATTTGGTATGTTTTAAAATGGCTTGTTTCAAAAAAGTATTTGTAATGTTACCAATTTCTATTAATGGACATATTGATAATTTGTGAGATTTTCATTCAATATCCTTAACTCATTTTTAAAAGTATAGCCCTGATATAAACAGGAACTAGTGGCTAAGAAATCACATATATAATATGTGATAACTATGTAGGATATATGAATAATTACTAAAAGCAGAAACAGAATTAAAGGAATAAAGCATTATTTAAGAGCTATAACACTCTGTTGCGGTGGGCAGACCTTTTTTTTTTTTTTTTGGCCAATTCTGGGCCTTGAACTCAGGGCTTGGGCACTGTCCCTGAGCTTCAAGGCTAGCATTCTACCACTTAAGCCACAGGGCCACTTCTGGCTTTTTCTGAGGAATTGAACCCAAGGCTTCATGCATGCTAGGCAAGCACTCTACCACTAAGCCACATTCCCAGCCCAAAGACCATTTTTTTAGATTGTCATTGATAAACTAGTGAAACAACTATGAATATGAACACACTGGACATAAGTTTCTTTATATAAACATAAAAGACATATCATATTAAGGAAAACCCTAGTCTATGAAATAATAGATTAATGATTTTCTCATATTATATTCCTTGACTTTATGGACCTCAGACTGTGGAATTTGATGCAACTGTAGAGTATTTTTTTTCTCTAGAGAAAAATAAATATTCACATAGACTTTGTTTTTTGTTTTTTTGGTTTTTTTTTGGGTCCGGTCATGGGGCCTGAACTCTGGGCCTGGCACTGTCCCTCAGCTCTTCAGCTCAAGACTAGCGCTCTACCACTTGAGCCACAGCGCCACTTCCGGTTTTTTTCTTTTTGCTTATGTGGTGCTGAGGAATCAAACCCAGGGCCTCTGGCATGCAAGGCAAGCGCTCTACCACTGAGCCACCTTCCCAGCCCTCACATAGACTTTGGAGTACATTTTTGTTTTACAAAATCCTGAAGTCACTCATAATTAATAGTGATTATCTAAGTCCCCTAATCAGCAGTATCAACATCACTTAGAAATGTGTTAGAAATGCCAGTTCTTGAGCCCTGACCTAAACCTATTGCATCAAAATATCTGGAGATAATAAGCAAAATCTGTGTTGGAACAAACCTTTTGTATATTTCTGATACGCAATAAAATGTGAGAACCATATGAGTGCTGTACATAACCACTTGAAGTTCTTGTTAAGATGCATCTTTTGTGGTAGTATATCTGTTGTGTCTTGAGGTTGCCATTTCTACAAGCACTCAAGTGTGGTAACAGTCTTCAGGCCATACTATGAGTAGATGATAATGAACCAGTGGATTACCAGTGTAATAACACTTTTTCCTGGTGCTAAACTCTGTACCAAAAGGTTGACTAAAAGAAAAAAAGCTGTGGCTCAAAATAGTAAAGTGCTAGCTTTGAGCGCAACAGTTTAGAAACAATGCTCAGTCTCTGAGGTCAATCCCCAGGACCTCCCCCTCTCCCCTCAAAAAAAAAAAAGAAAAGAAAAAAAGGCTTTCTGCACCCTTGCTCAGCTGGTGCTTTAACCACTTGAGCTATACTTCCAGACCTTAATTCATACATTTAATTTTTCCCCCTTATGTCCATTTAAAAACCATGTAGCATACAAGTGCTAATATATTTTATGCCTAACCTAACCAGGCACCGATGGTTCACTCCTGTAATCCTATTAGCTACTCAAGAGGCTGAGGATTGTGGTTCGAAGCCAGCCCGGGCAGAAAAGTCTCTGAGACCCAGTGGCTCTGTGGCTCATGTGGTAGAGTGTTAGCCTAAAGCACAAAGGCTCAGGGACAGTGTCCAGGCCCTGAGTTCAAGCCCTAGGACTGGCAAAAAAAAAATAATAATAATAATTAAAAATATATATATATGCCCTAGACACAGTAATTTTGAAAAGTTAAAATAATAATTAGAAATAGAATTTGTAATATTTTGTTATTGTCATTAAATTATCCTACATAAATTCTTCATTAATTGACTTTATTAACATCCCTTTTGCTTTAAGACTCCATATTTTCTTCCCTTGTCTTATTTTGCAAATATGTTTGTTCTATCAATCTATGTCTTGAATTTTCATTTTTTCTTAACTGTGTCTCTCAAAGAGTAGTTTTGGGGGGGGAGTAATTATGTTTTATCTTTAAGCAGCTGTACAAAGTGGTTATCATTCAACATGAAAGAACAGAAGTTTAAAATTTTAAATCTGATTTATTGGTTTTTCTTTTACAATTTGTGGGTTTTGTCTGTTATGAAAAGTCTTTGTCTAAGCCAAAATCTCAAGATGTTTCTTGTACAAAAGTTTGTATATCATGTCTTCCAGAAATTTTGTTTTATGTTAATATTCAAGTGTATAATTAATTTTTATTGGTTTTTCTATAGTTTTTTTGTTTGTTTTTTGTTTTTGTTTTTGGTAGGTCGTGGGGGCTGAACTCTGGGTCTGGGCCCTGTCCCTTAGCTCTTCAGCTCAAGGCTAGTGCCCTACCACTTGAGCCACAGTTTTCTCTGCTTTTGTGGTGCTAAGGAATCGAACCCAGGGCCTCATGCATTCGAGGCAAGCACTCTACCACTGAGCCAACTTCCCAGTCCCCTTTTATGTAGTTTTGAGATATCACTAGAGTTTATATTTTGCATATAAATGTCCTGTTCTTATAATGTTGTATTTGTTCAAAGCTAAAAAATACTTGTTTTCCTCTAGTGCTGGCTATTATACCACCAGGTATTATGCTTGCTGCTTGCAACTAGTTTGTTTGTTTTTTTTTTGGTCGGTCATGAGCCTTGAACTCTAGGCCTGGGCACTGTCCCTCAGCTCTTCAGCTCAAAGCTAGAGCTCTACCACTTGAACCACACCGCCACTTCCGGTTTTCTGAGTGGTTCATTGGAGACAAGAGTTTCACAGACTGTCCTGCCCACACTGCCTTTGAATCGCAATGTTCAGATTTCAGCCTCCCGAGTAGCTAGTATTACAGGCATGAGCCACTGGTGCCTGGCATAATTTTAAGAACTTATAGGTAAAGCAATTTCAATGAGTTGAGACAGCATTCATTATATTCAACTTTTTTTAAAATCAAAAGTCAGAAATAGCAATCATAGTGGTATCCTAAAATTATAGAAAGAGAAAACTCAAAAGACTGTAATTACTAATAATTTGTTCTTTCTCTCTCCCAGGAATGATAGAGACAGCCCAAGTGGATGAGAGGGCAAAAGGCAATGGCTCTAGTCAACCAGGAGCTGCCAGGCGAGGTGTACAGATCATTGATGATGAACCTCAAGCCCAGAGCAGTGGAGGAGGGTGCTGTTCTTCTGGATAACTGTTCATGCCTAAGAAATTTAAAAACAAAACTGTGGATCATTGCCCTCAACATGAAGACTGCCATATTCCAAGTCACATTATTTTACCAATGGAGTTATAGAATTAACAGTATTTTAAATTACGTTTATAACACTGCAGAGACCTTAAGTGCTAAACTTAGTGGAGTTTGTGACCAGAGAATTGGCATTTTCTACAAATGTTAACAAAGCAATTACCAATGGCCTTTTTACATTTTTTTCTTTAATGAGGAATAATATGCATGTAGAAAAGACATACTTAAAGGCTTCATTTATATTCTTTTAAATCAAATCTTTATTTAATAACTTATATATGTTGTTGGTATGGTATACATTTTTTGCAGTTCTTTGTATTTTGTGGTAGTTTGAATTGTATCACTCCTAAACTGCAAATTTTTTTTTTTTTTGATTAGCAGATACCTGAAGTACTATTTTTGCAGGGTTTGCACAGACCCCTAACTGTCTACTACTTTGATATAATCTATATCCATCCTGTATGCTGAGCTGGTTGTAAATTACATATTAAATATTTTATCTGCTTTTACCAACCGCAAGGTGCAAAAGTATATACGGTAGTTTCATTGATGACTGTAAAGTGGATTAACATTTGGAATAATGCCTAAGCTTTTGACTCTGGTATAAAGATTATTATTCCCCTTCACTTTTGTCTTAACTTGAAAGTGGCATATTTCACACATACTTTACTTGAATTGTTGCTGTTGTCACTTTTTTTTTTTTTTTTTTTTTGCCTTGTATTTTAAGATGGAATAGCAGCATTTGCCTTTGGGTATTGATTTCTCTTTTCTTTCTCTGTTTTGTTCTTTGATTTTGTTTGTTCTTTCTAAAAGAAAAGACAACTTCTGCTGAGTTTTTTCAAGAATGGTTACATTAGAAAAATTGGAGTGGTACATGTTAAGTTTCACTTACCTGACAGTTTGAGTTTCTTACATTAGAAGAATTGTAGTGGTACATGTTAAGTTTTAGTATCTATTTAGGCTTTCTATGAGATGGGATCACTGACATGAGAAGAGAGAAAGAGGTTCCAGTTGCCACTCACTAAAATTCATTCATATGGCATGTTCGTGGTAGTTTATATTCTTTAGTAGCATTTTTAGATCCCTGGTTAGCAAGTCTTTGCTTGTCAGAAATGACCACAGAAAATTCTTTGTCATTTTGTAGAAGCTATCCTTCTGAGTTTGTGTAGAGGGAATGATTTATGAAATACAGTTATAATGAACACTGGAAAGATTTATTGTAAGATTATTATATTCTTGTATACTTTGTAAGTTAATCCCATAGTAGTTTTTTTTCTTTAGCATTGACAGAAATTTATTAATTTTAATAGAATTAGGCATTGCTCAGAGAAGGAACACACAGATTGTGGTAATTACCATCTCTCTCTCTCTCTATCTATCTATATATTCCATTTCTGTCATGCTTGGAAAAACTAGTAAATGTGTTGTGTAAGGTAAAGTGGAATGGTTCCTGGATATATTTTTTTTTTCTGTCAGTCATGGGGCCTGAACTCTGGGCCTGGGCACTGTCCCTCAACTCTTCAGCTCAAGGTTAGCACTCTACCACTTGAGCCACAGTGCCACTTCTGGCATTTTCTGCTTATATGGTCCTGAGGAATCGAACCCAGGGCTTCATGCATACAAGGCAAGCACTCTACCACTGAGCCTGTTTCCCAGCCCTGGGTTTTCTTGTAAGAAGCAGTATATGCAATAAAGTTGTTAGCATTAACAGTTATGAGGCAGTAAAGAGGTTTTAGGTACTTCCATATTTTAAGTTAATAAACCTTCCCAAATGGGTTAAAAGTTGAATGACTTGACACTTCTGTAAAGCTGAGATTTTAGCTTAGGATTGTGTTCTCTGAGCTTTCACTTTACATTAATACTGTCCTTTCCAAACTCACACTGACCTTTCTGTTATGTGTATTTGAAGGTAGAGTGGAGAGTCAGCTGAAATTGTTTTTTACTCTCTTGGTTTCCTGTGAGGTTAGTTTTTATTCTGGAATTTAGAGGGGCAGCAGGAATCATGTGTCACAGGAAAAATTGTTTTTGCCCCTCTGGCTGGTTTAGAATGAATAAAGAAAGCTGTCATTCCTATTGTTATTGATGGAAAATAATTTCTTAATTGGAGTGAATTTTTTTTAGAATAGTGATGACATTGAGGTTTGTTTAAAAAAAAAATCTGACAGAGAACTATACTTCACTTTTTTATTTTTATTTTTATTTTTTTCTGCCTGGGCCCTGAACTCTGGGCCTGGGAGCTGTCCTTCACCTCTTCAGCCCAAGGCTAGCGGTCTACCACTTGAGTCACAGCGCCACTTTCAGCTTTTTTTTTTTTTTTTTGTCTGCTTATGTGGTGCTGAGGAATCGAACCCAGGGCCTCATGCATACAAGGCAAGCACTCTACCACGGAGCCACCTTCCCAGCCCCTTTATACTCTTTTAATTGTATACATTTATGCAAAATCAACTTAATATAACTTAGTGGTAAGGTATAAACTGTTCTCCATACTACTTTTCTTTACTGTCCCTTGTTGTTACTGTTTTTCTTCTTAATCTCAAGCATTTCAGTCTGCTCTTATAAAACCTTTAATTCAGATTAATTCAATAGCAACATATATCTGTGGTTTTAAGGCGTGAGAACCTGTTAAGTAGGAATCCTGTGAAAGAGCTATGATAGGACCAATGAACTGCACTGTGTGTATAAGAGGAAGATAAAGAGATGACAAACGAAGGCTGAGAATGTTTCTCAGATACTTTTCTTCATCGCTCTGATATACCATTTTATGTTCCTGTCCTAACAATTGTGCTATTAGGAAGAAGACACAAGTTACGGTGTTGTGTATTGAAAATAGCTAGGTAGGAGTAGGAGTAGTTTTTTTCAAATAGTAAGTATGTATACTTAATAACAATTTAAAGTTGGCCATTAGAAAGCCATTAAAATAGTCTGTTAAAAGTGAACGATCATTGTTTCTAACAATGATGGGTGTTTCTCATTTTGTTTGTGATTACAGAGGAAGATTATTGTTTTTAAAAATGCATACTGTAGCCAGGCACCAGTGGCTCAAGCCTGTAATCCTAGCCACTGAGGATGGCAGTTCAAAGCCAGCTAGGAAAGTCTGTAAGACTCGTATCTCCAGTTAATCAGCGCAGCGAAAAGAACAGAATCCAAAAGTGGAATTGTGACTTAACTGGTAGAGCACTAGCATTGAGGAAAAATCTCAAGCCAGGCCTTAGACCTCCTGTTCAAGCCCCAGAACCAGCATCAAAAACAAACAAACAAAACAAAACAAAAAAACAGTGGCTCACTCCTGTGATCCTAGCTACTCAGGAGGCTGAGATCTGAGGATCATGGTTCGAAACGAGCCTTTTGCAGAAAAGTCTGTGAGGGCAAATAGTGATCTGAACAGAAAAAGCTGCATGTTGCATCAAGAATCATGTTATTGTATGCAGTATGAAGATTTGGATTTGTTTTGTTTGAAATCTAAAAATACCTAAAATTACGTTGTTACTTCATTCAAGTCCTTTTTTAAAATACTAGTTATATATTATTAGTAGAGTTATTTTTCTTTGTTACTAAAGAAAAATTCCTTCTTAGGTTTCTAGAAGTTGAAGATGAGGTTGGGGAAATAGGGAAATAATATAATAAATAAAATGAAAGTTAAGAACATAAAACTACAGCTTGCCAATGTTTAAAATCACTTTGAAAATGCATTTTATAAGAGGTTCTAACTAAAAGTAATATATGCACTTTGCCAAATGTTAGATTATTTAAAAGTCTGTTATATTTGTTTCTTTTAATATGTAATTTAGTTTGCTATGTTGTAAGTGCTACCAGGAGTCTACATAATTGATCTTATATTATCTCCTGATAATATAATTTACTTTCATAATTACCATTTAGGGGTTCTCTGGAAGTAGTTTGATCTGTGCTTTTAATTTTCACAGTCTTTTCACCTCTGTGTGCCATTATAGAAGAGTTATCACAGTTTTCTATGTAGAAAGAGGGTAAAAGAAGGAATCCATTTTAGAATGTTGAGATCTAGAAAAGGCTATAGACTAGTGACGAATAGGATACTGACAATAATACCTAAAGATACAGAGACAAGTATCTTTTAAGTACTCTTTCCTAAATTACAAAGTGCACTACTGGATTTTAATACTGGGATTCTTTGACTTACTTGTACTTGATATGATCATAGGCTTCACCATAGTATGTTGCTGTTTTTTTTTCTTACTATTTTCCCAACTCAGATTACTGTTATTTAAACACCTTTAACAGAGTAATATATGTGGTGTTGTGGATCAAAATTTATATTTCACAAGTCTTGGATTTTGGCCTTTCTCTTAAGAAAACAAATTACAGTTTTGAGCAACAGTTTCATAATTGTGATTATTTTTTAGTACTGTCATACACAATGAGGAAGCTTAGAATTTAAGAATATAGACAATTTTGCCTGGGTGTGTGGCTCAGCAATAAATCACCTGCCTAGCAAGTTTGAAGCCCTGAGTTCAAACACCAGTACAGCCATCCTACCCCACAAAAAATGGCTTCCCAATTTCAAGCAGAAATGCTCCTTTTCTAAATACGTATCCCTTTGGCCTTTAGCATTGCTTTGCTATCCACAATGTATTTATCTTCTCTTTTATGAAAAATTGTGTGCTTTTGAGTGTTAGGCTTTCTGTTGCATCATTTTCTTTTTGGAAAACATGGAAGATTAGTGTTAAATGGCATAGCTAGTAAAACTTACTTTGAAAACATGCTGGCAGTTGGGCACCAGTGCTCACGCCTATAATCCTAGCTTCTCAGGAGGCTGGGATCTGAGGATCACAGTTCAAAACCAGCCCAGTCAGGAAAGTCTGTCAAACTCTTATCTCCAATTAACCACCAGAAAAACTGGAAGTGGCACTGTGGCTCAAGTGGTAGAACCCTAGCCTTGAGCTGAAGAGCTGAGGGACATTGCCCAGGCCCAGGGTTCAAGTTCCACAACTGACCAAAATCTTGGCCCCTTTAGAAGTCTTGGACATATATCCAAATGTGTCAGATTAAAGCTACAGATCAGGATGAGCTTCTTGCCTGTTTGAATGGCCTTTATTTGTAGTATACCAGTTCTCATTTGATTTTTGACATTTCTTGCAGACTATATCATCTTATCTGGTACTCAAGAAGGTAATACAATTTCCTTACACTGGAGAGTCCATTGAGCAGTGACAGAAATGTTAGCAACAGTGAAGATAAAAGTATGATAATCTGATAAAACATCAGTTGTATTTAGTAAACTCTTGCACAAACTAAGGGAACCATTATATGTAATACTTCTTACAAATGTGAAATCTCATTTTGTATGGAAACTTACTATGTAAGAAAGATTTAGGAAAAGTAATAAAAAATAGAGATACTGTCAAAGTGCCCCTGGGACCCCTACTCAAGTGGTAACAATGGTTACCATTTTAACCTATGCTTCTCAGTTACTTCTATCTCTTCTCATGCATATATATTTATATATGGAAATACATAGTCATATGGAGTTTAAGTACATAAATTGTGTCTTACTTTGCATGTGTTTTACAGCTTGCTTTTCTTCTTACCCCTGATGTTAGGAATGCTTCAGTAAATACCTACTTTTTAATTTTATTTTCTACCCACCTCTTTGGATATGTTTTCTCTTAATTTTTTAAAATAATTTCTGACTCCATGTAACTATCCTAAAAGGAATCTGACCAATTACATAGATCTCATTAGTCTCAAGGATTAAATGCTGGCCAGAGCTTAGGCCGAATCAAGCTTGTGAGTTAGGAACTTAATGCAGGAGGTAGAAAGGAATCAGCTTACAGTTGATAAGAGATTCTTTACATTGGGCCTACAGCTTATGGATTACTAGATAAAATGTAGAGTTAACTGTAGCAAGTTCTTTACTCAGTGTGGTTTTGAGGGGAAGGGGAAAGCATAGTTAATATGGGGAGAGTACTGTGTGGAGTAAAACAGCATTGTGCAATTAAACTTAGAACTGAATGCTAGCAAAAATGCAAACTTTTGTTTAATCTGTGTCTTTAATAAAAGACAAAAGTCCCTTTTAGGTTTTCCTTTCACCACTATCCCACTTCCCTCTTTAGAGGTAAATTAACAATTTGGTCTACAGCTGTATCTTAAGCATGAATTTTAAAATTTAGATTTGACCTTTATGGATTTTCAGTTTCCTGAGTGTAATTTCTACATTTGGTCAAATTACATCCTCCACTTACAAGCTTAACAAGAACAAACTAGAATCACACAGTGTAAAAGAAAGGTAAATTGGTGACAGTGTTTTATTTATCACAAACCTTCAATAGTAACTAGCATTCTGGGGGAGTAAAATCAAACACTTGGTTGGGAAAGAAGAAAAGGTACAAGCACCTTAATACCAGCGTTAGGCTTGTTTTTCCTAGCTATTCAGGAGGCAGAGATCTGAAGATCACAGTTAAAATCCAGCTCAGGAGGGAAGTGTGTGAGGCTCTTATCTTCAATTAAACACCAAAAAAGCTAGAAGTGGTGCTGTGGCCCAAGCAGTAGAGCACTGGAGTTGAGCAAAAAAGCTCAGGGACAGTGTCCAGGCTCTTGAAGTTAAGCCCCAGGTGGAGTATGCGCATGCGCGCATACACACACACACACACACACACACACACACACACACACACACAGAGTACCTTGTTCAATCTCTGTGTATAATTTCTGTAGTTCTCTTGCTAATCATTTCTAGTTCTATTGATTATAATCTAATAAGGTACAATAAATTATTTTACTTTTTTAGTTGTCTTTTAATTTAAGATGAACTATAACTTAAAACGTTTTGGAGATGATTCCATGGGATACCGAAAATAATTTTTTTGTATGTATTAGAATGGAATAATTCTGTAGATGTTTATACTCTGGAGTTTCTTTAATTTTGGGGGGGAGGGTGTAGTATGTGTTGATAAGTTTTGGAATTGGAGTCACTTTGGTACCCAGACCTATCTGTACTGGGTTTTTTTCTGAGATCTTATCTTAGTGCTTGCTAAGTTCTTGCTTGCATTCTACTATTTGAGCTACATTTTTCTTTAATTATTTTTCATGTAGGGTCTCAGTTTT
This sequence comes from Dipodomys merriami, assembly GCF_024711535.1. Classification (NCBI taxonomy): domain Eukaryota; kingdom Metazoa; phylum Chordata; class Mammalia; order Rodentia; family Heteromyidae; genus Dipodomys; species Dipodomys merriami. The sequence continues at coordinate 31,414,920 of NW_027202271.1, forward strand.
TAAAAAGGGATTTATTCAAGTAATTCTACAAAAGTATAGAGCATCAATGTCACTCCTTACATCATTCTCTCCCATCTTGTGGGTCTCAAGTTGTTGCCTGAGGTAGGCCTCACACTGCAATCTTAGACAGTAATCTTTCTACCTATACCTCCAGCCTTGCTAGGATTGGAAGTGTATGCTACCACATCCAGCTTAGTTAAATAGGCATTAATTTCTTCCTTGTTAGTGGTTTGTTGTTTATACTGTTTCCTAAGCTTCATTTGTTTTTTTAGCTAGTCAGACATTTTATACTGTATTTCCAGTTTTTCAGTGCTCATGATTTTTTTTTTTTTTTTGGGGGGGGTCATAGGCCTGGGCGCTGTCCCTGCGCTCTTCAGCTCAAGGCAAGCTCTCTACCACTTGAGCCACAGCGCCACTTCCAGTTTTCTAGTGGTTTATTGGAGATAAGAGTCTCATAGACTTTTCCTGCCTGGGCTGGCTTTGAACTGGGATTCTCAGATCTCAGCCTTCTGAGTAGATAGGATTACAGGCTTGAGCCGCCGGTGCCCAGCATGAATTTCTTTAGTTTATACTTAACATAGAAGGTCTTTATTTCTCTAAATTTAAAGGAAACATTACAAGACATAAAATTTTTGAGTCAGCAGTTTCTTTCTTTCAGAATTGGGAATACTTTAGCCTGCATTCTAACATTTAGGGTTTCTGCTTAGAGGTCCACTGTTGTTCTGAAAGGATTGCCTCTGTAAATAACTTGACATCTCAGTCTTACAACTTTTAGTATTCTTTATTCTTTATTCTCTGTATTTTAAGTATAATATGACATGGAGAAGTTCTCTGCTCCTCTGGGATTTTAGGTGTGTCATGTACCTGGATGTCCATTTCTTTCCCTAGATTTGAGATTTTTTCTGCTATGACTTATTTATTTATTTATTTATTTATTTATTTATTTATTTATTTATTTTATTTTATTTTTTGGGGTCCGGTCATGGGGCCTGAACTCTGGGCCTGGGCGCTGTCCCTCAGCTCTTCAGTTCAAGGCTAGTGCTCTTGAGCCACAGCACCACTTCCGGCTTTTTTCTTTTTGCTTATGTGGTGCTGAGGAATCAAACCCAGGGCCTCAGGCATGCAAGGCAAGTACTCTACCACTGAGCCACCTTCCCAGCCCCTCTGCTATGATTTATTGAATAAATTTTCCATGACTTTAGTATGTATTCATTTCCTCTTCTGTATTGTGAATTCATTAATTTGTTCTTATAATTATGTCCAAGAGATCTTGATTCTGCAGTTATAATTGCCTTTTCTTTTTTCTTTATGTCTATTCTCTGATACTCTTTTTTTCTCTCCGGTCTAATCTATCTGTGTTGCTTTCTATAGAGTTTAAATTTTTTAACTTATTGAGCTTTTTCAAAATTTCTGTTTGGTCATATGCCCTTTAGAATCTAACTCTTACGAATTTCTCATCCAAAATGTTTAATTTTCTTTTCCATTTCTTGAACTGAGTTCTTTAATACATCTGTATTCAGTCCTCTTTATAGTCATTGATCATTTTTAAGACTAGACTTTTGAATTCTTTGGCATCTCAACCCTTTCAATATCTTTGGGTTCAGTTACCGAAGGGTTATAAACTTTTAGGGTTGTGTTGCCTTTTTCCTATTTGTTGTGTATGTTGTACTGTGCATGTTTGTTGAGAGGTATCTCTTCTGGTTTTATGTGGGGATTTTCTTAGAGTCTTCTTGAGAGTTTAATCCCTAGTACTCTTCAAAGAGAAAACAACTTGCCATAACAGCAATGACACCAAAGAAGCCAGCTATTAAGATACAATAAAAATCAGATTTAAAGACAACTACAGTTACTATCTGCAACCATAGAAAGTCCCAAAAATAATGTAATACATGAAGTTAAAAGTTAATAAAGGAGCAGGTGTCAGTGGTTCATGCCTTTACCCTAGCTACTCATGAGGCTGACATATGAGGATCACGGTGCAAAGCCAACCAGGCAGGAAAGGCCATGAAATTCATCTCCAGTAAACCACCAGAAAAGAAGTGGCAATATGGCTCAACTGGTAGAGCTCTAGCCTTGAGCTGAAGAGCTAAGGGACAGCACTCAGGCCCTGAGTTCAAGCCTCACAACCACCAAAAAAGAAAAGGTAAAAGTAATAATAAAAGTGAAATAAAGAAGGGGGGGGCAGGGAAAGGGAAAAGAAAAGTTTAACTGAAATATGAGGAGAAAGACTGACTAAGAATAATGCAGCTGGGCATGGTGGCGTGCATCTGTAATCCCAGCTACTCGGAAGGCTGAGCCCAGAGGATCGCTTGAGTCCAGGAGTTCTGGGCTGCAGTGTGCTATGCCGATCGGGTGTCCTCACTAAGTTCGGCATCAATATGGTGACCTCCCAGGAGCCGGGGAACACCAGGTTGCCTAAGAAGGGGTGAAGCGGCCCAGGTTGGAAACGGAGCAGGTCAAAACGCCCATGCTGATCAGTAGAAAAATGCATATATTTGAAAATGTAAGAACGAAAAAGATAGCATTAAAGTAAAAAAAAAAAGTATTTAAAAAAATAAAAATAGTCTGGAAAAAAATAATTGGCAAAACTTCTCCCTAGGTGTTCTAATCATGGACTCTGCCAAGTCCAGGGTGGAAGTGCTGGGTGATGTCTGAAGTCTACTGTAGATCCTCTCTTTGCACTCTACCTACCGTTCATGCCACATATTGCCAGAGGACCCAGCAGACCAAAGAGTTCAGGCTGCACTCAGTTTAAATCTTGCTTTCTTTGCATATAGGAACCCCTGTTGGTGCCAATTAACTTGGCAGTCTGTGGGCCACTCAGATTCTTACTCCAGAGACCCGAAATATGTGTACAGATGGGCAGCAAATGTCCAAGGCACGGGGTGTCCCCTGAGTTGGAGAGTGGGTAAAAGAAAACAGTTTACCTCTGCACTGGAGGATAAGTCCTGTAAGAACCTGGCTCTCTGTTTATCTCAGCAGTTGCATATCCCACCATAGCTGACCTGTGTATGATTAACTATTGATTCCCAATGCTCTTCCTCTCTCCTTGGAATATAGCTTCAATTATTACCCCTTCTCATTCCCATAGGAAAGTTCTAGCCTGCCATCTTACCCTGGAAGTCTGACACTTTTTCATGGATAATATTTGTGATTTAGTCTATTGAAAGTTAAGGATCCAGGCTGGGAAGGCGGCTAAGTGATAGAGTGCTTGCCTAGCATACATGAAGCCCTGGGTTCAATTTCAGTACCACATACACAGAAAAAGCTGGAAGCCACACTGGGCTCAAGTGGTAGAGTACTAGTCGAGTAAAAGAAGCTCAGTGCCCAGCCCGAGTTCAAGCCCCAGGACTGGCAAAAACAAAAACAAAAACAAAAAAACTATACTGTTCTACTGTTATACTAAACAGGATTTATAAATGGTACTAAAAAAAATAGCTCTTCCCACAAATTACCCCCTAAACCAAGTACTTCTTTTTTTTAAAAAAAAGAAAATAACAAAAGAAAACAAACTCTTGGACTTAGTGAAAATGGAGAAGTTTGGGAATGTCACTACCCTAGTTCTGACATAAATCTGCTTAGATCACTGGGGAAGGTTAAGATTGATTCTATGACCTCTGGTCACTTGAGATTTAACTAATATCTTTCTGTACTCAGTAAATTAGGAGCTTTTTTAATCCATATTTTTTCTAGTGCTGTTGTTCTTCGATTTCCTAACCATCTCTGCTTTAAAAATACCTTAACATGAATTGAGCACTGGTAGCTCAAGTCTATAATCCTAGCTACTCAGGAGGCTGAGATGAGAGGGTTGTGGTTTGAAGCCAGCTTAGGCAAGAATGTTTGACTCATCTCCAATTAATCACAAAATGAAAGTAGAGCTATGTAACTGAAGTGGCAGAGTGTAGCTTTGATAAAAAAAGCTGGACAGCACCCAGAACTAGCAAAGGAAACTCTTAATGTGATGCTTGATGTTTCTATACTATTTCGTAGACTTTGAAAGAAGAGTAACATTGACTTGAGGATGAAGTAGGGATTAAAAGGAGCACATACACACCCGCCCCCCCATATATGTGGGTGTGGGTGTGTGCACTCAAAGATTTGTTGAACATTCAATTTGACAATCTATTTTCCTCTCCTATATAAGTCTGGGAACTTCATTAAAACTGGAACATTATCCTATCTCCTGGCTAGCATCTGTCCTGCCATTTCCATCCAGCAGATACTAGGGTGATAGATGAAATGTCCATCCAGTGAGATCTCATATTTAACATTTTAAAATTAAATAATACCAATACCACCATCAATCGAGGAATGAGTTTAATCAACAGACATGATTAAACAAAAAAATGTCTTCTCCATCTATTGCTTTTATAGTCAGATGTCCTACAGCTAGCTTAAGGGAATTATTGGAACAAATCAAAAGGCATATTCCAAGAGGTACCGTAATAGGGTATCAGGAGCAGTAAGATAAGTAGTTTTGGTAAGAGATGCAGGGTACTAGGAAGCAGTAAAATAAGTACACAGAGGAACTGATTCCTCTGTTTTGACAGGATTACTGTGGTGTCAAACACTTTGAGCCTAAGCAACCACACAACCTGCGGTTTTCCACTGGCATCAAATATTCTCTATGTATACTAATCATAGTTCCACAGGGCCCTAGGGACACACACTTACCCACTGTGTGTGTCAGTGAGTGATGCTGAGTATATGAGGAGTCACGTGTTACCAATATTTTTTGAAGACTTGAAGGCCTTGAAGAGTGATTTTTAAAATTCTGTGCAACTGAGTCTGGGAAGGTGGCTCAGTGGTAGAGCGCTTGCCTTGCATGCATGAGGCCCTGGGTTCAATTCCTCAGCACCACATAAGCAAAAAGAAAAAAGCTGGAAGTGGCCCTGTGGCCCAAGTGGTAGAGTGCTAGCCTTGAGCTGAAGAGCTGAGGGACAGTGCCCAGGCCCAGAGTTCAGGCCTCACGACCGGATCCCCCCCCCCAAAAAAAAACAACCCTCTGTGCAACTCCAGAGCTCAATAGAATTTTGTAAATGAGAAACATCTACATTGCCGAAATAAACAATTATTTATTATTCCATTATTTATAGAATTTCTTCGAACACGCTCTAATGCTGAAATGAATTTGAATTGCTAGTTTAGACCAAAGATATATGGAAAGAAGTACACAGACAGGTGATGTATTTCTCAACCCAGAGTGCACATCAAGATCATTCTATACTGATACTTAGACCCCACTCCCAGCAATATTGATCATGTCTAGAAACTGAACATATTTATATTTTTAAAAACTCATCAGATGATCTTTTTTTTTTTTTTTTTTTTGTCAGTGGTGGGGCTTGAACTCTGGGCTTGGGCTCTGCCCCTTTGCTCTTCAGCTCAAGGCGAGCTCTCTACCACTTGAGCCACAGCGCCACTTCTGGTTTTCTATTGGTTTATTGGAGATAAGAGTCTCACAGACTCTTTCCTGGGCTGGCTGTGATACTCAGATCTTAGCCTCTTGAGTAGCTAGGATTACAGGCGTGAGCCAACGATGCCCGGCTTCATCAGATGATCTTAACATGCAGCCAGGCTTGGGAAATATCCAAGTAACCAACATGTGAGAAATGGAGCAGGTTTCAAGAAATGACAAAAGTGAATCTGGTAAGAGAAGCAAAATGCCTTCAGTAATTGCTTACGGTCTTCATTAGTAATACTGGGGACAGTCATTGTTACTGGTTTTTGTAGGCATGATTAGTAATTGGATCCAGACACTTAAGGGGACATGAGAGTAAGACCACCTGCTTAATAGTTAGTCTATGGGACATTATTAACAACTAAAAATATTAAAAGAATTCTTCTTGAAGCTTTCTAAAAAGGTTAATAATTATTACCCAGTTCTTTCAACCTTTAAATTACTTTTTGAAAATGAAGTAGAAATAAGGCACGAATTCTATTAGAAGATTGTGCTACTAGTGTAGATTAATTCTACTTATTAAATGCTTCCCTGGCGTCCATTTTTCACCACAAAAAAGGCTAACTTAATCCTTGTTCTGAGCTTGCGTATTGAGCAATTCTGGACATTTGTGTGTAGAGTGATAAGCCTTTTCACAGGCGTAGTCCAATATAGAATAAAAATTCATTCTTGGAAAGCAATTTCAAATTCATAAAGTGAATCTTAGTATCTTGAAAAGACAGCATATGAGTTTGTGGTGTCACAGAATTATTATTCCTAAGGGAAATTTCCAATATTCTCTGATTCAATAAAGATGCAGGATAAACATTGATGCTGACATGACCTGAGGCATACTAACAAATCTAGTTCTATTTGACCTGTTTGAAGATAAGTATGGTTAATCAAGAGCTACATAGTTTTAGTCACAGATATTTTATTCTTTATGAAGAATAAATTTAATTACAGCCGGGCGCTGGTGGCTCATGCCTGTAATCCTAGCTACTCAGGAGGCTGAGATCTGAGGATCGCGGTTCAAAGCCAGTCCGGGCAGGAGAGACCGTGAGACTCCTATCTCCAATAAACCACCAGAAAACCGGAAGTGGCGCTGTGGCTCAAGTGGTAGAGCACTCGCCTTGAGCTGAAGAGCTGAGGGACAGCGCCCAGGCCCAGAGTTCAAGCCCCACGACCGACAAAAAAAGAAAAAAGAAAAAAAAGAATAAATTTAATTACAAAAATTCTCCATGTAAAGTAGGACATGCTATAATTCAGAGTTTTGTTTTTGTTTTTTTTTTGGGGGGGGGAGGTCTGGTCGTGGGGCCTGAACTCTGGGCCTGGGCGCTGTCCCTCAGCTCTTCAGCTCAAGGCTAGTGCTCTACCACTTGAGCCACAGCACCACTTCCAGCTTTTTCTGCTTATGTGGTGCTGAGGAATCGAACCCAGGGCCTCATGCATGCAAGGCAAGCGCTCTACCACTGAGCCACCTTTCCAGCCATATTCAGGGTTTTTGTAAAGAATATTTTCATAGGATGGGTTGGAACTATTTTTTCCTTCAAATTATCTGGTTTTTGTGAGTAAATAGTTTACCACAAAAATTGCTTTGTAAAATTTCAAAACAAAATCATTAAATGAAAGTTAACTTTAATAGAAATGTTCATTGCTTTATTTCTTCCACAAGTTCCTGTACTTTTTTTGTCATGATTTATATTCTCCAATATGCTTTATCTCATGCTTGACTGAATACAAATGTGAAGGGGGATTAAATGTGTTCACCATTGCAATTTGGCATTAATTGTAATACTCTGTAATTCACATTACAATATGTCATTTCCAGTCAAATTGTGAGAGACTGTAATTGTATTTTAGAGTCCTACTGCCATTGCTTATAGCTACTTCATTTGTGTTTTAATATACCATGACAAATTTGTGAATGGAAATACAATCTCATAACAATCCAAGAAACAAATATTGACCTTTTCCTCTAGTAAAATGGCAAGAAAATTATTTCTTAACAAATGAAGAGAAAGTGATGATAAGACAGTGCAAAGAATTCATTTAAGAATGAAAAATACACAAACACTACAATTTTCTAGCAATCCATAAAAAGATCTGAACCTACATTGTGGTGTATGAGTGGGAGCTCCTGTTTGCCTGAGTGCACACTGGTCCTGGGGCTTGAACTCAGGGTCTAGGCCCTGTCTCTAAGCTTTTTGCACTCACAGCATTTTACCCCTTTAACCACAGCTCTGCTTCCAGCTTTTTGGTGTTTAATTGGAGATAAGAATCACACAAACTTTGCAGCCTGGCCTTGCTTTGAACTGTGATCCTCAGCTCTCAGCCTCTTGAGTAGCTAGGATTACAGGTGTAAGCACTGGCCTGGCAAACTATAGATTAAAAAAAAACATTTAATTTTAGTGTAAAGATTATGTACAGAGGGGTTACAGTTACATAAGGTAATGAGTACATTTTTTGTCAACATTGTTATCCCCTCCCTTGTTTTTCTCCCGTTTTCCCACCCCAAGTTGTAAAGTTCATTTCCAACATAGTGTCTTGTGAGTATCGCTGTTACATTGGTTCACCCTTTATCCTTTGTCTCATCATTTTGTTATTTCCCTTCTCTTCTCCAAATCAGATGGATGTATACAAGACACAGAGTACCAAAATCAGAAACAGTGACAACAAAAAACATTTTAAACAAAACATTACAAGATATTGTCTAAATTGACATTATTTTTGTAATCTACCAATACTCATACATGTTTCCCATATAGCATTCTGCAGTTTACGTATCCAATTCCTGTCATAGTAGCCATTCAAGCTGTTTTTAAAGTTTATGCTATGACAGATAATGCTGCCATGAACATTGTTGTGTAAGATTCTTCATAGAGGCAGAGAATTCATTAGGAAGCATACTGAGAACTGGGATTTCTAGGTTGTGGAATATGCACATCTTCCATTTTAAATATTGCCAATTTCCTCCTCAAAATGTTTAAACCTACTTACATTCCCAGTAGAAGTATAATTCATTTCTCCATCTCCTTGTGTCAGATTTAAACAGTTTGCCTATTTGGTGGATGAAAAATGTATCATTTAGGGTTTAATTTTTCTTTGCCTAGTTAGTGTTTGAACATATTTCCATGTGTTTACTGGCTATTTGGGCCTGCTGTTTTGTGAATTGCATATTTACATTATTTTCCAATCTTTCTTGTTGAGTTGCTTGTTCTTTTGCTCATGAGAGTCTCTTATGAGTTCTACATTCTAGAACTCTGTTGGTTATTGTACCTCAGATATATTCATTGATTCAAATAACTTACTGTACTATCTTCTAGGCACCGATTTAGATATTGGGGACACAGAAGTTAGCACAAAACAGACAAAATCCCTGCTTGTATACATGGTTTTTTTTTTCAGTCTAATTGGAGTGGAAGACTAGGCAAATAAAATATGTGAGATAAATAAGGCATACAAGTACTGTGAGAATTGGAAAGTGGTTATTTGATTTGGCAATACATGTTATTTTTAAAATAAATTCAACAAGAATGATGTAAAAGTTACAGGTTGGACGAGTGAATGCATGGTAAATTCAAGGTTTAATATCAGACAAATAGGTTTTCTCAATTCCCGATGTTCAGATTTTATTAATAAAAACAGATCTCCAGTGGTCATAACCTCAGTTTTCTGTCTGAAGTAGGCTGCAATCTTTGATTTGCTCTAAATCCAACCATTGCCTTGCTTCATATTCTATCACAGCGACTATTTGGTACAGCCATTTCAGAGATGTGACAGTCATACTGTGAATTCAGACAATCTAAAACATTAAATCCTGACTGATCTGTCTCAGTGTTTAAGACATATTTAAGGGTGAGCTAGGAAATGGTAAAAAATGAAAACACTGTACCCTATTCTTCATATTCACCAGATGTACAGATGAACAGAGGAGCCTCCTGTTCTAAGTAAAACTAAAGATCTTTCAAAAGGATGTTAGTATCTCTTTTCCTTATCCTCTCTTTCTTTCTCTTTTTCTCTTTCTCTCCCTTCCCCTCCCTTATTTTCTTCCTTTTGTTCTCTCTCTCCCTCTTCGTCCTTTCCTCCCTCTCCTCCCACTCTCATTTATTGTTATAAAGGGCCTTCCTGTGTAGTTCAAGTTGCTTTCAATTTCATGATCCTCTTGCTTTAGCTTCTCAGGAATGTTTCTGAGATAACAGGTGTGCCACCAAGTCTGGCCCCATCTCTTCGCCTTTAAAAAACCTAGAGGTAAATAAACATGTTGCTATATTAGTGTTTATCTCAATGAGTAACTTTCATCAAGTTTTACCAAGCTTTATTATGGTGATAAAATATACTTAGATTCCAAGGAAATGATTACCAAAGTGCAGGAAATGAAAGAATGTAATTTTTCAAATAGCATATTAGCTGAATGATAGCTTCCTTTTGGTATGAATGATATACAAAAACCTATATGGGACTAAGATTACCACCTTATTATTACATACCCCAAAACTCTGATTTCCTTATTTTATTTATTTATTTTTGGCCGGTCATTGGGCCTGAACGCTAGGCCTGGGCACTGTCCCTCAGCTCTTCAGCTCAAGGCTAGCATTCTACCACTTGAGCCACAACACTACTTCTGGCTTTTTTTCTGCTTATGGAATGCTGAGGAATCAAGTCGAGGGCCTCATGCATGCAAGGCAAGCGCTCTACCACTGAGCCACCTTCCCAGCCCCTCCGTATTACTTTTTATGACTAGAATTATGAAACTATCCAGAATGTGTCTGCTTTAACTAGGTTTTAATCAGTTCTATAAAAAAGTCAATACAACCAGTTAAACAAGAAACATGGCTGATGATTAATAGGTATGTTTTACATTAGTGTTATGCAAAGGTCGCAGGACCCCCACCAAGAAGACCACCGAGAGTCAGACTCTACAGCTGTTTTATTTAAAGGGGCTGCAGCTTGGGCCTCACAGCGGAGCCCAGGAGGAGAGCCCCTAGCTAAGGATTTGCAGGTCTTATAAAGGCAGGTGGTTTAGCACCACGTGTTGCTCTGCTACAAACAAGCAACAAGTGGTCACTGCCTCAAAACTTTAACCCTTCATTTCCCCCCTTGACTTATGGTCCTGAGACACAATCTTGTGGCTCTGGCCCAAAACTAAACTCCAACAGCTCTTGATCTTGAATGGGTATAGTCCCTCTCTGACCTTAACCATACTATTAAACAACAATACCAATAATAATCAGTCCATTTTTCTTTTCTTGAGGCGTATGCGGAGTGGTTGGGTAGGATGCTTGGAAATTTCCTATGTTTCCCCACGGTCATCCAGGGCAAAAGGGTCAGCTGGTCTGGTGTGGGAGCAGTGGATCCAAGCAGCAATGCCATCCACCTTAAGGTCAGTGGGTGTAGCCAGTAGCACCATGTAAGCTCCCTTCCACTGTGGTTCCAGAGATCTCAAGTTGTGCCTTCGAACAAACACCCAGTCCCCTAGTTTAAACGAATGGGGCATAGGAATAGAAGCAGAATCATATAATGCTCTAAGCTGGGACCACATACTCTTATGCACCAGCTGTAAATAGTCAAGCTTACACAGAAATTCAGTATCATCCAAATCAGCAAGCAATTCAGTCTGAAGGCTAAGGATAATGGGTGGAGGGTGTCCATACATTATTTCAAAAGGAGTAGAGCCAAGCTGATAGGGTGAATTTCTTACTCTAAACAGGGCAAAAGGAAGGAGCGATACCCACTCTGTGCCAGTCTCCAAGACCAATTTAGTTAAGGTCTCTTTTAGAGTCCGATTCATTCTTTCTACCTGCCCTGAACTCTGGGGTCTATAAGCACAGTGCAATTTCCAATCCGGCCCCAGTGCCATGGCTATTCCCTGACTTATTTTTGAGACAAAGATTGGTCCATTGTCTGACCTAATGGTGGATGGGAAGCCATACCTGGGTAGGATTTCTTCCAGGATCTTCTTAGCCACGACGTTCGTGTCTCATGCTTTGTTGGGTAGGCTTCAACCCATCCTGAAAAAGTGTCTACAAAAAGTAGCAAATATTTATATCCAAATTTTCCAGTTTTAATTTCTGTGAAGTCTACTTCCCAATACACACCTGGCCTATCTCCTCGGAGGCGAGCTCCTTTTGTAACCGGTTGATTGGGAGCATTGGTGAGCTGACAGGCTTTACAATTTTTAACAATGTCCTCAATGAGTTGATTTCCTTGCCTAATTTTTACTTCTGAGTGTCAGAGCAAGTCCTGCATTCTTCAGGTTCCCACGTGAGAGACCCGATGGATTCTCTTAAGAATCCCCTTGCCCAATCTTTGTGGCAAGATGTTTCCCTTCACCAGTTTTCCACCAGTCTTTGTTTCCTTCTCTGTCTGGGGGGTTTATAGGCCATGGGAATTTTCATTATCCACTCCAAGTCTTCTTGGGAGTACTGAGGCTCTGGAGGCAAAACTCGTGGCCCTGGGACTACTAGAGTCAGTACTACCGCTCTGGGCTGGAGGGCCGCCTCCTTAGCTGCCTGATCGGCCAAGTTATTTCCTTTGGTTATAGAATCAGATCCCTTTTGATGGCCATGGCAGTGCATAATGGCAATATTTGCTGGTTCCCATATGACCCAGATGAGGCTTAAAATTTCTTGTTTTTTTTTCTGTTTTGTTTTTTTTTGGGGGGGGGGTCCGGTTGTAGGGCCTGAACTCTGGGCCTGGGCACTGTCCCTCAGCTCTTCAGCTCAAGGCTAGCGCTCTAGCACTTGAGCCACAGTGCCACTTCCGGATTTTTTTTTTCTTTTTGCTTATGTGGTGCTGAGGAATCGAACCCAGGGCCTCATGCATGCGAGGCAAGCACTCTACCACTGAACCACCTTCCCAGCCCCTTCTTGTTTGTTTTTAATAGTCTTTCCCTCAGCTGTCAGCAGCCCCCTCTCTTGGTAAATGGCTCCATGGACATGCATGGGGCAAAAGCATACTGACTGTCCATGTAAATGTTTAGTCTCTTCCCATTTCCCATTTGTAGGGCTTTTGTTAGTGCCACTAGTTCTGCTCTTTGTGCAGACGTTCCCTGGGGGAGTGCTTCTGCCCACACTATGTCAGTGTCCGTGGTGACTGCTGCACCCGTGCACCTTTTTCCATCTCGAATGAAACTGTTGCCGTCTGTGAACCAGGTATGCTTGACATGTGATAGTGGAGAGTCCAACAAGTCTGGCCTCTTTTCCTTGGCCCGGTCTCTCTTTTCACGCTCAATTTCACGTTCTCTGTCCTTCCTTTCCTGTCTTTGCTCCTCTGTCTCTCTCTTACTGTAAACCTTTTCCACCGTGGCTACTAGATCCCTAATAGACTTTTCACCAAGTCTGTCTAGAGCCTGCAACTTTTGCTTTATGTCTGGTGCAGCTTGATTTATATAGGCAAACAAAATCATCTGAGCTGACTCCTGGGTCTCAAGATCATACAGGGTATATTGACTAAAAGCTTCCATGAGCCGCTCAAGATATGCTGCCGGATGTTCACTTCCTCCCTGTCTAACATCATAAACCTTGGCCATATTAGTAGGTTGGCGAGCCACCGCCTTGAGACCTGGCAGTAGACGAGGAGTTGCTCCCTACCTTCAACCGTATTGTAGTCCCATAAAAGTTAACTGCAATCATCCCAAGTGGGCTGATGAGTAAAGAGAATAGTTTCAAGCAAACAACTTAAATCCTAGAGTTTCTCAGAAAAGGGGGCATTTTGAGTGCACCAATTGTATAGATCACTGGTAGAAAATGGCCAATATTGGAGTTGCTGTTGACCATCTGCATCCACAGGACCTACGGCGCGTAAGGGAAAAACAGCTGCACTAGAAGGGGGGCTGATTCCATGGCAACATCAAGAGACTGGCCCCTCAGAAACTATAAGGGCAGGTGCCCAGGGTTCGGCTGCTGGTTCTATAGCTCCCTCCTCCTCTTGATCATTCTTAGGCTCTTCAGAAGGAACCTGGGAAGGGGATTTGGGGGAGGAAACATTTCTTCTTCCAAGTTATCTCCCTGAAAAACCGGGGGGGGTACAATTTCTTTTCCTCTTTCTTAGTTTCTTTTTGTAAGTCTAGGGGGCTGGATGGAGTGGTGCCCATGGTTTCCAGTCCAGTAAGTCATACAGTCCAAAAAACAATAAACAAAACACATGCAGGCCTGACAGTTACGAAAAAAAGCTTAGGAAGTGGAGAGCTCCTGAATTGGTCTGCTGACTCCTGTCATGGCGGGGTTCCACACCCACGCCCCACAGCAGAAGGAGCGGACCCACAGTGGGCGAGTTGGGCCTTGGTTAGGAGGCCCTCTTGGTCAGTTCTGGCCCAACACTGAACCGACCCCCGCCCCACAATTCACAGGGCGGGGTTCGAAGGACCCCCACCCCACACGGTGGGGTTCCAACTCCTGCCCCACAAAGCGGGATTCCAAGGACACCTGCTCCACACGGCAGGATTACCCCCATCCCACAAGAGGATCTGGAATGTCTCCCAGTTCCTACAGGGTTGTAGGGCAAGCGTGTCCGCTTCAACAACTAATCGGAGAGGCTGTCCTCACAAAGGAAAACGAAAGTAAAACAGACAAACAGGACAAGACAAATTAACAAAGACAGAGCTGTTTTTACCTTTGGAGTCTGAGGTTCTTGGGGGTCTTTGGGGGGATCCCGGACGAGCCCCCACTAATAAGTTATGCCAAGGTCGCAGGACCCCCACCAAGAAGACCACCGAGAGTCAGACTCTACAGCTATTTTATTTAAACGGGCTACAGCTCGGGCCTCATCCTACACTCCGACACAGCGGAGCCCAGGAGGAGAGCCCCGAGCTAAGGATTTGCAGGTCTTATAAAGGCACACAACCAGGTGGTTTAGCACGTGTTGCTCTGCTACATACAAGCAACAAGTGGTCACTGCCTCAAAACTTTAACCCTTCAATTAGTGTATCTATTCAAAACCTAAACTAAAAACAGAAAATTTGTGCAAGTCTCATTTTCTATGAATAACAATAAATTAATAAGTAAATGATAATAGTAAAAATAATTAGATATTAAGAGCCATTTGAAGAGACAAATTTAGAGCACACCATCATTAATGAGACATGACCAAAAAATAATGAAAACATATTCAATTTATTGAAAGTCCTAGTGAGAGAACATTTGCTGAGTGCTATGTAGATATAAAGCTAAGCACTAATGGCAGCGATCTTTTTTGTAGTATAGAATAAGATAAACTGGATAAAATGAAATAATTCTATCCAGGCATATATTACTTCCTACAGCCTGGGATAACACAACAGAACGGAGCTAAGGAAATGAGGGGTGGGGCGGAGACCAACAAGGCTCACTGTGTACATAGTATATAACTGACTCCTTTATTGTTTGGGGGCAGAGGGAAGCTGTGAATATTCCAAATCTACAACTGTAGCTAAGATATCTTACCCCACTGTCTCAAGCTTCACAGGGTCCAGTCAACTATAACTTAGACATCATAGGGTCCATTAAATGGAACTTATTTATCTTGCCTTGTCTGTTTTGATCTTTTTAGGGTGACTTCTCAGCCTTCTGACAAAGCAGCATTCCAACCTTTTTGACCCTTTCCTGGTCTTATAACTCGGCGTCAGAGTTCCGTACAAACATGTATTTCATTTCACAACTATAATAACACTAAAATGAACTGAGAAAAATTATGGTTTTTTCCCTCAGCAAGGTTTTTGTTTTTGGGTATTTTTTTTGGGGGGGGAGGCTGAACTCTGGACCTGGGCACTGTCCCTCAGCTCTTCAGCTTAAGGCTAGCACTCTACCACTTAAGTCATAGTGCCACTTCCAGCTTTTTCTGCTTATGTGGTACTGAGGAATCGAACCCAGGGCCTCATGCATGCAAGGCAAGCACTCTACCACTGAGCCACCTTCCTAGCCCCAGCAAGGTTTTATTAGTGTCAGGACAAACTAGAATAATAATTTCTCTCCTTATGATACTAACAGAGCAACCTAACAAGAATTTAACTGAAATTTAATAGTCTGTATGAGCACTAATTCTATCTATAGCTGTGGTGTGTTCTCCAGGATACATAAGTTAAAAAAAAAAAGTATTTCAGAATATTTCAAGTTCAGCTCACTCTGTGTTACACATTCTTATTTTAAAAAATAGAAGAACAAAGGAAAGACAGTGTATGAGAGGTAATGTACTCATTACCTGACATGTCATTGTAATCAGTACATCACTTTTTTTTTTTTTTTTTTTGGGTCCGGTTGTGGGGCCTGAACTCTGGGCCTGGGCGCTGTCCCTCAGCTCTTCAGCTCAAGGCTAGAGCTCTACCACTTGAGTCACAGCTCCACTTCCGGCTTTTTTTTTTTCATTTTGCTTATGTGGTGCTGAGGAAACAAACCCAGGGCCTCAGGCATGCAAGGCAAGCGCTCTACCACTGAGCCATCTTCCCAGCCCCAGTACATCACTTTTATAATAACAATGAAGCAAATAAATAATAAAACAAACCCCCAAAATTTAAATGTTTGTTAAATTTAAATCTTTGTTGATATTAATTCAGAACCAAATTAATGGTTCATCTAATCATTAAACAAAAAGATGAAAAATATAACACCCAAATCAAAAGCAACACAAATGAATGTTCAACACAAATGAATATTCAACTAATTCAATTTTACCTGCCTAATGGAATAATTCAAAGACAAACCAAACTGATATTGTCTTCTGAAATTATTATATATTTCAAAGGATAAATAATAAAGTATATGTTCAACCACTTTGGAAAGCAGTATGGAGGTTCCTCAAAAGACTTCACATAGATCTCCCCTATGATCCAGCAATCCCACTTTTGGGCATTTACCCAAATGTTTACAAACAAGACCACACTAAAGCTACCAGCACAACTATGTTTATTGCAGCATTATTTACCATAGCTAAGATATGGAACCAACCCAGATGCCCCTCAGTAGATGAATGGATCAAGAAAATGTGGTATATATACACAATGGAATTCTATGCCTCCATCAGAAAGAATGACATTTCCCCATTTGTTAGGAAATGGAAAGGTTTGGAAAAAATTATATTAAGTGAAGTAAGCCAGGCCCAAAGAAACATAGGTCCCATGGTTTCCCTTATTTGCAATATCTAGTATAGGTATGAGTCAAGCGGAAAAGGTCAGATAATGTGATGTTAGGAAAATTAACCCTTAAATATGTATTTTAATGTTTTCGTTTCTTTCATGCATGTGTTTCTAACGCATTTACAAGATTATTTCTTTGTTGCTTTGTATGTCCCTCCCCCACAGTGTAACCCCCGCTTTCACTATATTTGATGTCAGTATAACATGTGGAGGAGATGGGGACAAACAAGTCGTTTAAGGATTCAGGTGGACCTGTTGCAACAATGAGAAGTACAAAATGTCATGTCAAAACCAGCTTTACAATGTCGGTGTGGGGGGGGGAGGGGGGTATAATTGGGTGGGGGGAGGGGGGTAAAATTGGGTGGGGGGAGGGGGGAGGCGGGGAAGGGAAGTGAAGGGTAAACAAAGGAGGAGGCTGCAATGCTTGGTAAGAAATGTATGCATTATCCTGCCCATGTAATTGTAGCCCCTCTGTACAGTATGTTCCCAAATAAAATAAAATACAATTAAAAAAAAAAAAAAAAAAAAAGAGACCGTATCTCCAAAATAACCAACCCAAAAAGAGGCTGGAGCTTGAGTGACAGAACATCTGTCTACCAAGCATGAGGCCCTGAGTTTAAGCCCCAGTACCACAAGAAAAGAATTACTTGGTAGTAAGTAATACAGTACTTGTTTTCCTTTAGGACTAACAGATCTATTTTGCTACTTTTTAGCCAATTATTTTTATCAATTATTTACTTGCTCAAGTAATGTAGTTGCTTGCCTGCTACTAAGGACTAAGACCTATATCAAAATACCCTACCTTTAAAATAAAGAGATTATTTCACTGGTAAAAAAAAAATAAATAAATAAAGTATAAAGTAACTTGCCTGCCTTCCTAGCTACTCAGGAAGCTGAGGTCTGAAAATTACAGTTCAAAACCCACCCAGACAGAAAAGTGCGTGAGGTTCTTCAATTAACCAGCAAAAAGCTGTAAGTGGAGCTGCACTTCAAGTGACAGAGCTCTAGTTTTGAGTACAGAAAGCTCATGGACAACACCCAGACCCTGAGTTCAAGCTGCAGAACTAGCAACCCCCCGCTCCCCACCCCACCACACAAAGTAATCACATGGAACAAAGATTTCTAGAATAGGGAAAAGACAAAAAAAGAAATTAGAAGCAGAAACTTTATAATCCTAAATTTAAATGGGAAATATCAATGTGAAATCATGTTGTTCTTATGATTGATGGATATGTCTTAGAAATGATGTTTTCCAAATTTGTCTTCTTAAAAATGTATCCTTAATACTTAGTCATTGTTGCTATTTTTTTCTTTTATTGATTTCTCTATAGGAAAGGGGACATCCTCAATACTCTTTTAGGTTAGGTTTTGGATAAATGACACTAATGTGGCAAAATATAATAAAGCATGGTAGCTCACACCTGTAATCCTGACATGAGAAGGACTGCTGCTTGAAACCAATCTGGGCAAAAAGTTAGCAAGACCCTCATCCAATAAAAGCTAGCTTTGTGATGTCTTAAAGTTATGAGGGAATTATAAATTGGAGGATTGTAATCTAGGACATAACTATAACAAAAAGTGGCTGGGGGTATGGCTCAATTAGAACTCCTGCCTAGCAAGCACCACGCTCAGAGTTCACCCATTAGTTGTCAAAGCATCTAAGTAATCAGCAAGGGAATGTTTTAACTTGAAGAGTTCCAACTCTTAAATGATGAAGGAATGCAAATTATGCCAGCACCAATTTCGGATCAGTAATGAAATAGTAGCTTTAGGGTATCATCAATGGCTGCTACAACTAATAGATGCAAGCTAATGGAAAGCATTATAATGGATGATGTTGCCAACAATGGCTGAAACCAGCAGTTGATCCTAATCTCAAGAAACAGAAATAACTAGACATATGTGTCTCCTGGTGAAAGTATAGACAAAACTACTTCTGGTATATTCTTTTAAAAAATTAAGATCTAAATCTGATCAAACCTCTTTATATATCCAACAGTTAGGCCAGATTTAGTTGATAAATATACAAAAAGAAACATCTAGAAAGTGGAAATTACTGAGCAGATGTCTTGGTTTCTTCAACAAATAAATATCAAGAAAAAGTCAGAAGCATGTACAGATTAAAAGATAATTATGCACTATACCAAACATAGAATAAATGATTTACAATTGGGATATTTATAAGTCAAGTGGATATTTGATAATGTTAATAATATAGTGTTAGTGTTTAGGTGTGACAATATTATAGTTGTGTTAATATAATCATTAAAATGCTTTAAATTACTAAAAGCACACAAAAATTTTCTAGTAACTAGAAATGTCATAGAGGAAATGCCATAGCATTTTTGTGTCTAAACAAAGTGGCTGTTATAAATTAATTAATTTTACACTTGTTCACATTGTACAACTTTAATTAACAGTCAAAACCAGAGGTTGGGCATAGCCAGAAATGTCTGTAATCCTAGCACTCAGGAAGCTTGTGCAAGAGGAACTCAAGTTTGAGGCCAGCTCCAGCTACAGGGAGACTCTGTCTTTAAAAAAAGTATTAAGTGGGGCTGGGAAGGTGGCTCAGTGGTAGAGTGCTTGCCTTGCATGCATGAGGCCCTGGGTTCAATTCCTCAGCACCACATAGGCAAAAAGAAAAAAGCTGGAAGTGGCGCTGTGGCTCAAGTGGTAGAGTGCTAGCCTTGAGCTGAAGAGCTGAGGGACAGCGCCCAGGCCCAGAGTTCAGGCCCCACCACTGGACCCCCCCAAAAAACAAAAAAGTATTAAGTGGCCAGGCACTGTGGCTCACGTCTATAATCCTAGTTACTCACATTTCAAAGCCATCCCAGGCAGGAAAGTCTGTGAGATTCTTATCTCCAATTAACCAGCAAAAAGCTGGAAGTGGAGCTCAAATGATATAGTGCTAGCCTTGAGCAAAACACCCTGAGGGACAAGTACTCAGGTCCTGAGTTCAAGCCCCAGGACTGGCACAGACACACAGACAGACACACAGACACAGACACAGACACACAGACACACAGACACACAGACACACACACACACACACACACACACCAATTCTAATGTGGAAACACAGAATTTAATGAGTGAACATAATAACTAATTTCAAAGTACAATAAGTTCTGGGAAATGATAGGGAAAGAGTTTAATTAAGTATAGAAAGGGAAGAAGGCATTGTTCTTTGAGATAAGAGTGGTCAGGAAAAGACTTTTTGAGAGGATTAGCATTGAAGCTGAAGTTTTCATTGTGAGAGCAAACTAGGCAGGACCATGAGCTAGAGACTGACAGCCAGAGACAATAGGAACTTCAAGGTATGCATAAGAAACTGAAGAATGTTGATGTTTTAGAGAATCTTTTTTTTTTTATAGTTCTAACAGTTTTTATTTCTTTTTTTTATTGTTAAAATACCGTACAGAGGGGTTGGAGAATCTTGAGAAAAGAGAGCAAAGTGGGAAGGGATAAGAAAAATTGCAACTGTAATAGTAAGCAAATTTAACTTATTTTGAGTGGAGTACAAAGCCACTGGAGGATTTTAAATAGAACATCACCAATCTCACACAGTTTTGAACGATTCGCTTTGTAGCTCTGTGAGAAATGAACTGAATGGACATAAGGAAACATGTCAAAGAAAGAGAAATTTGCAATTTTCATGCAAGAATTGAGTAGCTTCCAATAGGATGATGGCAGCACTGGAGAAGCAGAAAAGTAGGTACAGGTACGTTATATATGGAACTAGAAGTGGCATGAACTGATGATGGATTTGATTAGGGGATGAGAAGGAATATGGATCCTCTATTTACTAAATAACTGCTATACTTTATTTTTGCTAGTCGTGGGGCTTGAATTTAGGGCCTGGGCACTGTTCCTGAGCTTCTTTTTTTTTTTTTGGGTCCGGTTGTGGGGCCTGAACTCTGGGCCTGGGCGCTGTCCCTCAGCTCTTCAGCTCAAGGCTAGCGCTCTACCACTTGAGCCACAGCGCCACTTCCGGCTTTTTTCTTTTTGCTTATATGGTGCTGAGGAATCGAACCCAGGGCCTCAGGCTTGCAAGGCAAGCGCTCTACCACTGAGCCACCTTCCCAGCCCCTCCTGAGCTTCTTTTGCTCAAGGCTAGCACTCTACCATTTAAGCCACAGAGCCACTTCTGGCTTTTTCTGTTTACGTGGTACTGAGGAATCTATCCCAGGGCTTCATGCATGCTAGGCAAGCATTCTACCACTAAGCCACATTCCCAGCCAACTTCTACACTTTAAATTGAGGTACAGTAACATCTGGCACATGGAATTTTATGCTTTAGCTTTTCATAGCTGTTTTGTTGATGGTTGTGGGGCTTGAACTCTGGGCTTGGGCCCTGTCCCTGCACTCTTCAGCCCAAGGCGAGCACTCTACCACTTGAGCCACAGCGCCACTTCCGGCTTTTTTTCTTTTTGCTTATGTGGTGCTGAGGAATCGAACCCAGGGCCTCAGGCATGCAAGGCAAGCGCTCTACCACTGAGCCACCTTCCCAACCCTCATCTTATCTTTCTTTACATCACTTTGATTTTAGAGATCAGAAAGTAAGCATGCTAATTGCCGATAAAGTAAGAAAGACACGAGAATGGATAGGAGAAAAAAGGGAACGTTTCCCTTCCCCCCAGCAACTTTTACATTAGAGAAAGCTAGAAGGACACTTGAAACTTCAAAGCTGTTTTAAACAATAATTTAAAAGCTTATCACACACACACATGATGTGTACAGAACATAGAGTAGCAAAGTTTTACATTATTGTCACCTCCTGGGCATCTGACAGGTATAAACTTACAGTTTTCTGCAAGCATTTTTGTTCTAAGAAAAATGGCATTTCGGGGGCTGGGAAGGTGGCTCAGTGGTAGAGCGCTTGCCTTGTATGCATGAGGCCCTGGGTTCGATTCCTCAGCACCACATGAGCAAAAAGAAAAAAGCCAGAAATGGCGCTGTGGCTCAAGTGGTAGAGCGCTAGCCTTGAGCTGAAGAGCTGAGGGACAGTGCCCAGGCCCAGAGTTCAGGCCCCATGACCACCCCCCCCCAAAAAAAAAAAAAAGAAAAAAAGAAAAATGGCATTTCAGTTCAAATGCCAGTGTATAAAATGAAGTTTTGCTATGATTTATCTGGTAAAAATCTTAGAAATGCTAAGTATATCTTACAGCAAAACAGAGCACTCAGCAACTGAATAACTGCTTTATGAAGGAAATCATAGAACAATATAGTTTAGTATTCTCATCTTACAAAAGAAAGAACAAAGACCATGGACAATTGAATTCTTTGATCTAAGTATATTGTTTTGGCATTTTTTTTGGGAATGAAATATAAAACCTTTCACTAGCATCCCATAAGGAGGTAGCAGAAATAGGTCTAGGATTCAGATTACCCAATCACCCCTCTGTAAACCTCTGCACAGTGTCACATAAAGATATTACCTTGAAAATAGCCCCACAGGAGCTGGATGTGTGGGTTCAAATGGTAGGGGCACCTTAGTAGCAAGTATGAAACCCTGACTTCAATCCCCCAAACAACAACAAGAAGAATGTTTTTCATGCATACATTATTTGCAGCATGTATACTTTGTGAGGTGATGACCACAATCAAGTTAAACTCGTTCATCTCATCACACATAGTTCATGGTCAGTTATATATCTGTATGTAATATATCTCATGTAATCAGTGTTTCAAGTACACCATAGAATATTGTTAGTTGTAGTGACAATATTGCACATTAAATTAACACTATCCTCTGTAACTTAAAGTTTGCAGCCTTTGATCCAACATCTCTCCAACCCAACTCTGCACCATCCCAAAGCCACTGTGAGTCACCATTATATTCTCTAACTACATGAAGTAAATGTTTTATAAAGAGTGCAGACACTTAAGTTGTTTCTGTATTTTGAATACTCCTACAACAAACATGGGAGGGGGAAGGGTAACAGATATCTCTTTGAGATACTGATTTTATTTCATTTGGTTATATACTGGACATGGTTATATGCTGGACATGTAGAACTTCTAAAATTCTTTTTTCAAAATTGTTATTATAAAGATGATGTACAGAGGGGTTACAATTATGCAAGTCAGGTAATGAGTATATTTCTTTTTGGACAATATCACCGCTTCCCTCGCTTTCTCCTAGTTCCCCCCCCCAGCCCCCCATAAGTTGTATAGTTCATTTTCAACAGTATCTAATGAGTACTACCATTGTTGAATTTGTTCACGCTTTGTCCTAAAAGTTTGTGATGACTCTCCACTCTGTTTTCTATATTGATTTTACCAATCTACAATCTTAACAATAGTGTATTAAAGGGAAAAGAAGATTAAAAAAAACAAGCTACCTACTTCACATATTTGTGGAATTTAGTCCTAATATATACACATATGTGTATGTATACATATATGCATGTTTATATGTGTATATGTGTGACCTCTTTCAATTCATTGTGTTAGGAACCTGATTATGAAATAGATGATTTTGCTTTTCCTGACAAACTCTCCCACGCTCTTGATTTCAGTCATCCTATGCTTTTCAGTTTTGATTCTATAAAAATAAAAAAGGATGGGTACGTAGGATAAATTCCCATGTTAGAAATGGAAGACAAGCTAAAATTCTATCTTACTACAAAGAACTAATATATGACTCTATCATATAAATACTCTATCATATAAATACTCTATCATATAAATACTGTTTATCTCTGGATGATTTTATTTTTTTGTATCTTTTTCTATACTTCCCAAAATTTATGCAATTAATATGCATTACATTACCAATAGAAACAAATTAACCAAAGAAAATTGTTATTTCTTATCAAGTTTATGTGTTCACAAAGTTTCATAAAGATTGATTTCTTTTTCTGTTGTAATTACATGTTCTGAGTGGTTACATATTTTAACTGCAAAGACATTTAGATAATGGAGTTTGGAAAAAATTAACTTTCAAAACTGAAGACAATTTATTTCCTTCTCATATCTTTCTCATTACTATTGTTACCAAACACAATATATATAAAGCAAGAGATGGATTTAAAAACAAGTAAATGGATCAAAATAAATAAATCCTTATTCCAACTTTACCCTTGGACTGTTCCAGAGATGGTAACAGAGGAATGAGAAAAAAAATTATGGGGAATGAGATGTCCTCTGGAGGTAAATCTTTAAAAATACTTGCCTATTATTTGGATTTTGCTCATTGTAGGTAACATACATAATGAATCTTTGAAAAGCATTCTTACAGAATAAAAAGACCAGATGGTTACAAAGGAGTAGTCTCACCATACTTCTCATTTGTTCTGCTTGAGCTATTTGTTCCGCTTCGTTTCATTTGTTCTGCTTGAACTATTCACTTTACGCTAGAAGACTTGCCAAGAAAAACTAACTTCCAGTGACTCATACCTGTACGCTTGGTTACTCTGGAGGTGATCTGCGAATCTTGATTCAAAGCCAATCTGCAGAGGGAGTCCATGAGATTCTTATCTCCTATATACTGTGGAAATGGAGGTGTGGCTTAGGTAGTAGAGTATTTCCCTTGATTGAAAAAGCTAAACAAGAGTGTAAAGCCCTAAGTTCAAGTCCCAGTAACACACACACACAAACACAAACACAAACACACACACAACACTAACTTAATTTAGCTTAGCAACAGCATATTTTATTAGCCACATAATATATGTTCTTCATTTTTCATTCATACTGATATTTCCTAAAGTGTATTCATGGAACACTTGTTCTATGAGACACTGAGGAAACTGAACAATATTTCATAAAGCATTTTATAGTAGGATTCAAGAAATAATGCTCTAATTTACATAGTAAATAACTAGAAGGTAGCATTGTAATAAGAATCCCCAAATTTATTTGGCCACTAAACACTAGTGTTGGTGAAACCCATTATGGAGAAACGTGTTTTTCTGAGCTATAGATAAAGACCCATTTTTAAAATTTAGTCACTGTTTAATATTTAATGCTCAACATAATTCTGTTTATACAATCATCATTTTTCTATTACTCCAGCTAATTCAATTTTGTCGATGGGTATTGAGAAGAAAATTAATTAAGGACTCAAAAGCACTAGAACTGGGCCTAGAATTATCAGGCAGAAAATAGCCATTCAGGTTTTTTTTTTTTTCTTAAATCACTAGCTTTAGTTAACATCAAGTTTCTTTAAACCTTAGACAGTTAACATTCAAACAACTAATAGCAAGCAGTTTTTAGGACACAAAGAAATATCAGATATTTCATTATAAACTTTAAAATAAGATTTGAAGCTGGGTGATTGAGAATTCAAGTGCTAGGAACAGGATTAGAAGGTATGATTCCTGGATCTATCAGCTAATTGAATCTAGTTCTATATGTGCTGTATATCCTATCAGCTAATTGAATTGGATTCCATGTGTATTTTATGTCTTTTCTCAACATTGGGGGAACATACTAATTATGTATGAAATACTACCTTGTCAAACTTTGGATGTAGTGATTAGATTAGAACAGCTGTTATTGTCAAATGTTCAATTTATGCAAATACTTGAATTTCCTAGCTTTATTTTCCATTAGTATCATCACAGGAAAAATGCTGTGGATCTGTGCCAATGTAATGTTGCAGTGACATTCTCTTTTCTTCTCCAATAGCTTATAAATTTCCTCTTTTCCTTCTTCATTTTATAAAGAGCAAAAAACACTTAACAGAAAGCTTCATGACATTAAAAGAGAAAAATGTAAGTGGTTCAGCAGTGAAAGTAAATAAAATGATATTGGCAAATATGTGCTTGATAGAAGAAAATAAAAGTATCTCCTCAGGCTTCAACAACAATCCCATCTCTCCACAGCTATGTTATGATCCAGAGATAAATAGAAATAATTAGCAATTTGGGAAGCTATTTTTTGTTATTTGCTGTTCATTTGCATCAAGGAAAAATATATGTATAGGCTATAACTGAGACACAAACACTTTCCCTTAAAGATTCCTGTATATATAACCATACCTCAAGTTTGAACTTAAAATTCTTTTTTAATGATTCTTTATTGCTTTATCTGATAACTTATAATTTTATCACTAGAGACTCTTTTACAACTATCACTACTAGGATGAAAAAAACCTGCAAAATGAATTTCTTTCTTTTGGGAGGAATAGGACACAGAGATTTTTTTTCTTGCAAACTCATTCCTAGTTTGTGTACATTATTCCATTTTCTCTTCATTTGTAGAACAGCTATTGGGTATTTATTGTGTAGTTTGCATCAGGATAAGAATTTCTACCCTGAAGGAGATCAGTATCTATGCAACTTTGGATCAGTTGAACATACCAGACTGTCACTGGGGAATTAGAGGTTTGCATTTATAAATATAATTTTTAAAATGATCTTTCTTCCTCTCTCCCACCCTCCCTCCCTTCCTTTCTTCCACCCACTCTCCCTCCCACCCTCCCACCCTCCCTCCCTCTCTCTTTCTTTCTTTCTTTCTTTCTTTCTTTCTTTCTTTCTTTCTTTCTTTCTTTCTTCTCCCTCTCTTTCTTTCTTTCTTTCTTCTCCCTCTCTTTCTTTCTTAATTTCTCTCGACATTATACTGGGATTTGAACTAAAGGTCTTTGCATGTGGTACTGCATGCCTGATCCCTAAAATTATTGTTCCTTCAAAAATTTGATGCAAAAGTTGGGGTGTGATTGAAATGGTAGGTTGCTTACCTAGCAAATGCAAAACCTTCAGTTCAAATCATAACCTTTCTCCCCAACACAAAAAGAAAAACAGTGGTTTATGGCAATATTGGAATATCTAGAAACTCTTATTTATTTGCAGTATAAAATATTCATTCAAAAATGTAAAAGAGAAAATATTCACTTTCTGGAGATATAGCAAATATACTGGATATTATTTAAACAGCCTCAGAGCATGATATAGCTCTCAGGAGAAGCAACCAAATATTTGAGAACATGGTCTTCATAGACCAGAAAAAAAATTCAGTGTCTCAGCTAATTCTTAAAAGACAGGAAACATTTCCAAGTTGAAAAGGATGGATTTCAGAAGGAAAAACTAGGATGTTGCAGCATGAAAGGACCCTGCATATGCACAAGAATAAAAAGCATTGACTATAGAGAACATTAAACAGTTTGGGGTCATTAAAATATCAAATGTGTAAAATACATTGAAGAGTTAGACCAAGAAGGAGGAGACTGGACTTCATCCCAGCCCTGTTGATTGAGAAGTGGTGAATGATCTTCAGTCGTCAGATTTGGGATTTATAAATGATTTAAATAAGTTTTAAAAACCTCAAAACAATCACTGTTCTCCACTGTAGAGGAAAAATAGAAGGGAGCAATAGTTTTGGAAGGATTGCAAGGAAGCTATAGCAGTTTTTCATGGGAGAGATGACCATGTTTCAATTGCTTTAAGTGTTGAAGAAACTTGTGAACCTTAGCTGATCATATTGTTTGTGGACATATAGATTATTTACTCAGTAAATAATCTAGGTGAGTTTTTCCTCCTAACTGCTCCTTGGTATTGAATGACCATTTGCTTTAAGAGAGACTGGATACCCTCTCTAGCCACAGTAGGGTAAGTCTGGATTAGTTGAAACAGTACATGTCTTGTACTTCTACAGACAGACTAAATATAGGAATGAGATGCAATTCTATCCAATAAGAAAACAAGTAACATGACTAAGAAAGAGAAAAGGCCCTGAAAAAATATTTCTCAAAAGACGATATGAGTAGATAGCATTGGCAAGGCTCTGGGTTCAATCCCCAGCACCAGAAGAAAGAAAATAGTTGACATTGCTAATCAGTAGAGTAATATGTTAAACTACAAAGAAGTATCCCCTCATACCTATTGGAAAGAGAAAAGGTTCATAACTGTGGAGAAAAGGGAACCCTCCCTTTTACACTAGTGGTGAGAATGTAAATTAGTATGGCTTAATGGAAAGCTGTGGAGGTTCTTCAGAAAACTAAAAACAGAATTGCTATAAGATCCATCAAGCTTTCTTCTGGTATTTATATCCTTGCTTCTCAAGAATTTCTAAATTTGGTCATAGTGTATCATCCTTCTATTTTTGCTGCTAGTGTTTTGTGGAAGAGTTATGTACTAATGTCTCTATGTGTCTCATGGTAGCAATTTGAGACTTCTTTCCTTTTTCTTTTCTAAATCTACCTAAAAGTTTATCAATTTTGTTGATCTTTTTGGAGAACCAACTTTTAGCTCCATTGATTTTCCTTATTGTTTTTCTATCAGTGCTCTAATCTTTATTTAATTCCATCTGCTATCTGTTTAATTTGCTTCTCTTTTTTTCTGGTTCTATAAAGTCTAAGGTGAATTGGTTTAATCTTCTTTTAAAATTGAATTTTGATCTTTATCAATTTGTGTATGTATGGGTAAGAGTTCTAATGATTTTAGGATCTACACTTTCATGTATTATACTTTCTGAAGTTGGGATGTGCTTTACAATTAAAGTGAAAGACAACAGGTCTTAATTTAACTGGTACATTAAATAATATAGTTTAATTATGTCTTAGATGTGAGAAATGTAATTGTCATATAAAGATTATTATATAAGATAATTCCTA
This sequence comes from Dipodomys merriami, assembly GCF_024711535.1. Lineage (NCBI taxonomy): Eukaryota > Metazoa > Chordata > Mammalia > Rodentia > Heteromyidae > Dipodomys > Dipodomys merriami. Next base: position 31,443,024 of record NW_027202271.1, read on the forward strand.
GTCCCTTCCTTTCTGTCATTATTTCTGTTCCTCAAAAGGCACAATTTCCAACTTCTGTTGTTACCTCTGCTTATCTCCAGATTTCTAAATTATACCATCATACTGTTATTTCTTGACTTTTTACCTATTTGTTGACTGAAAGCTCTTTTACATTTACAACCCCAGTATGTAGATATACCATCATTTCTAGTGTTTTTGTTATATAATTTTATTAGACAAAAGTTTGGTATTTATGCTATTGGGATTATGGTGATGTTGTTCACAGTTGAGCCATGTGAGCTGTTGAAGATTTCTTTCCTGTGTTGGAATTAAACTTGTCCTGGTTTTGTTTTGATAAGTTTTCAGCACCATCAATTTATTTCTATAAAGTCCTTGGAAGGGTAAATATTTCAGCACACTCACTACCTTGTGCTTGTTAAAGAGAGCTCTATTGCTTGAACCCAGGTCCAAGCCCTCAAGTAATGTTTCTTCTGAAGTTGAGGTTGAGACAAGGTCTTGCTATGTGTATATTCCAGGAAGGTCCTAGAACATATCATCTATTTCAAGGTGGCCTTAAACTTTGTTCCTTCTGCCTCAACCTTCCACGTGCTGTTATTATAGGCAAGTGTTTCTCATCAAGTAATCTTTGTCTTTCCCCGATCCTTTTGTGATAATCCTCTCCAAAGCTTTCATTGTTTCTGATTCAATTTTGATTTGGCTGTTTCACAACTGTCACCTAGAGATTCCCTTTTTTGCTATTGTCCTTTATGCAGAGGAAAGTTTTAACTTAATTCAGTAACTTTACTTTTATACCTTATTTCCGTATTTTTGTCTTTTTGGCATTCATTTCTTGGTATTTTCCTCATTTTATTTTGCAATCTACTTTTGGATTTATTCATTTATTTTTACTATGTTTTTAATTCTTGATAATTCATTCTGCTTCCCTGGATATTCTTATTTCATGGATGCAAACTCTCTTTTCCTCTAAAGACGTTTATTATTGTTAAAACTTTCCCCCCTCTTTTTCTGTGCATTTCTCTGTTTGCTTGAATAGCCTTTTTGGTTGGGTTTGTTTGATCCCTGCATTTCAAATGAAAGCTTCCTGCAAGTGTGAAATGACCATGCTTATCTGTTCATACTTATGAAATAAGCATTAAAAGCTGACTGAAATTTTGCATGTAAAAGAGGGGCAATTCTTGAACCTTAATGTTCCCTATAGGATAATATGCTTGGTTCATTTTCAATAGGAACTCCAAACTGTTAATACCTATAGGTCTGATTCATCTGTTAATTTTTCCAAAGAGGAATCTTGTCATCTCTTGAGTGTCAGCAAAATCCATGAAGCTACTTTGATTAATTAAGTACTAATACAGTTGCACTAAGCATGTTGTAATGATTAAGAAGAGGCAGAGATCAATGAGTGGAAATACTGTGAGAAGCTAAATAGGTTATTTTATGACAAAGAATAAGCTCTGGAAGACAAATAAGAGAATCAGAAACTGAGGTAAGAGAATTCAATGGAACGGAAATTAAATGCTGTAATTCAGAGAATGGATGACCATTTTCAGCTGATACTATTAACATATGTGGTTAAGATGTATATGTGGAATAAAGTGACTAGTCATAGTAACTTGTGACTTTGGCAGTTCACTAATGTCTAAGAGACTCATCTCTGAAAATGGTGGGGAGAGTATCTTTAAAGTCACTCCCAAGTCTAAAGTTTCTTTACGATACTTACCATTAAAACTTTTCCATAAAAAAAAACTTTTACACCATATGAGTTTCTGAGTGATGTATTATAACTAGGGAATGATTATGTAGTTCATCAAAGTGGCATGAGGAACTTTGAAAATGCTCACTCGAGAAAACAGGGATTGTTTTAAGTTACACAGAACTCAATTATTATTGTCATTAAATTAAAATTAAACAATCTCTTCACTTGTATGTGCATTGCATGATTTTTTTCCTTCTAATTTAGTAAAAAGCTAAAGCATGTAACAAACCACCATAGAATAGTTGTATTTCTTCTTGTTACATGAAGACAGAAGACATCATTGGAGAAAGAAAAATAGGTCTTTTTACTCCATGCAACATATAATTTATCCCATTCCTAAATGAGCAATTTAATTTAAAATGAATTTGTTAAACATTTTGTGTCACCAATATCACTATATTTTACTTCTCATATTTTATTTCTACAACCACCAAATGTTTTGCACAGAAAAACGGGGTTTCTATAATTGATGTTTGTTTTACATCGGCCAACATCACTCTTTTTTTTCCTAACAGAAATTCATACATTTTTTTCCCCCTGGGAATCACCCCTCCTCCTCTTTTTTCCCACTACCTTGAGTGGATCTGTGGGCATATGCTTAAAACCTGGCTAGTTAGAATGCCAAATACTTTGTGTCACATTGATTGACTCAAGGAAAGTTCCATGATCCAAGCCAAGCCAGTTAGGTACAGTCAGCAGCGATCTTGTAACCACAACACAGTATATTCAGGGGTTCTCAGATCTTGAGATATAGTTAGAAAATTAGGTATGGGGCTGGGAAGGTGGATCAGTGGTAAAGTGCTTGCCTTGCATGCTTGGGGCCCTGGGTTCGATTCCTCAGCACCCCATAAGCAGGAAAATAAAAAGCCAGAAATGGCGCTGTGGCTCAAGTGGTAGAGCGCTAGCCTTGAGCTGAAGAGCTGAGGGACAGTGCCCAGGCCCAGAGTTTAGGCCCCATGACCGGACCCCCACCACCCCCCCAAAAAAAAAGAAAATTAGGTAAACAGGAGGATTTAAGTAAAAATGATAAAAGCAAAAATGGTAGGCAAGAATAATTTGTGAAAGTCCAAATATACCATGCTGAAGAATTTGGATTTGTTCCTGAAGGTATTAGGAAACCATTAGAAGGATTTTAATTCACAGGAACACTTAAGAAAGGTTAGTATGGCGGGGGTGTGAATGATGAGCTAGGGGGAAGATGATGCAGAAAGCAAGGACTGAAGATGGCATAGTAATCCAAGGGATCTGGATATGATGTCAATAGTGGCAACAGGGAGAAGGGGCGTACTGTGAGTGCTTTCATCAGCTCTTCAGAAGACATTTCTGAAAAGGGTAACAAGTCGCATTTCCCCTGAAAAATTGGCTGCATCTTAATTTTAGGAGACAAAAACCACTTTTAATTCTGGAGTGATTCTATGCTAGCCTGGGCAGAAAATTGTCTGAGACTCTTATTTCCAATTAACCAGCAAAATGCTGAACTGGTGGAAAATTCAAGTTCAGTTAGCTTAGACCTTTACTCTACACCCAAGATGATATGAAAGTTTTAGGGAATTTTAGTCCAATAAAATTGGGGGAAAGTACTGTAGTTTTTCCCACAGTGCTGGTTACTAACTAGTAATACGGTTTTTTTCAACCTCATTAATTCCTTCCAGGTGAGCCCCTGTCTCCATTCCATGTCAAGCCTGGTTTTTAGGTCTCAGTGTTGGCTGGAATCTCTGCTGTCTAGTGTTCAGCTTCCCTAATGGCATACTCATTCTCATCTAAAGTCCAGCGGCTTTCATTACTGATCAGGTTTCTGAGATTCACTGAATCTGCAAGTCCGTTTTCTATAGTTGCCACTCGTCTCAAATATCTTCAGAAACTCTACTTTCCACTCAGTTACTGCAGTGGACTCAGGTGAACTTAACTGAATAAGAGGGCTTTTGATTCTTTCCCGGGCGGGCGAACTTTCAGATCTCGTACCAGAGCTCTCATTCATTCTCTGCACTCTCTTACAGCACTGAGAACGATGACTTTAATATCCTTACAAATCTATCACCAAGTGAAAGACAACTCCAAGCGTCATTCTCCGTTTACATACTCAGCTATTACATGACGATGCAGGAGGTCTCAACTGCGTGCGGGTCCTGTAAAAATAGATGCCTTGAAGATGCTGTTTGAGCAGACTTCAATGGAAGAACCTCGCACGCAAAGGAAGTTAGCTCCTGTGGGCTTCGGTTGGGGGACTTGGGATTTCTTTCATCTTCACAACGGTATACTGATGTTATAATGAAAATGAAAAAAAACCCCAAGTTCCTAGCATCTTGATAAACTTGCGTAGGACCACAGATCAGGGCCTCGTTTGCCGGCTCGCAATCTGTTGCACTTTCATTCACATCATACGATATGCTAAGCACTAAGCTCCTAGTAGAGCCTCCAAACAAAAAGCTCCATTGGCGCATGCGCACTTCGGAGTCGGAGCGAGCGCCCACTCAGGCAGCCCGAATCCCACTCAACACGCATGCGCCGGGAGGCTCCTCCCACCATCACCCCGCCCCCTCGCACTATTCCCGCCAGTCACCGCCCGCCCGTTTCCGGCCCCGGATGTTATTTTTGTCTCGCCGGATGTTGTTGTGAAGCTGAGAGACACGTGAGCTACTGCTACGTCATCACCAGGCCGGCGCAGCAAACATGGCGGCGGCGGGCGCTGTGAGCGGGAAGGTAAGTAACGGCCCCGGGTAGCACCCCTGGGTTTCTCCGAGACTGGGGTTTCTCTGCTCGCTGAGGGGGGCAGCCGGGGAGGGAAGCAGGTGTCCATGAGCATGGGGAGCAGCCCTCCGCGGGCGTCCGCTGTTTCGCCGAGCCTGCCGGTGTAGCCCGGGAGCTGGGAGACCGGGTCCCTGCCCCGACGCGGCCAGGGCTCGGCTCCCGTCGGCTCCGATTTGCCCCAGATACGGACGCCTTTTGACGCCTGTCTTTCTTTTGCGAAGGGCCAGGCGGTTTCCTGGCTCTAGTGTGAACTAGACACGGCAGTCCCGGCGGTAGGCCTCGGCCCGCCCTCCCGGCTACAATGGCTTCCCTGGCTTGGAGGCGCGAATCTCCCCGGCCGCTCTCGTGACGGCGCCGGGGACACCCGGCCTGGGGAGGAGCCGCCCCGCTGGCCGGCGTCCGCGGCGGGCCCCGCGGACCGACTGGTGTCTGCCGTGCGGACGGCTGCAGGTTGTCAGCGGCCAGGCCTCCGCCTCCCCCAGAGCAGCCGTCGGAAGGGATTTGTGGACACGTTTATTCCCTCGACGTCAACGAGGCGCTTCCGCGGGGGTCATCTCTCGCGGTGGTCAGGGTTCGGCCAGGTTACCCACGCCCCATTTCGTTAGGAGCGAGCGGTGGGTTGCGGAGGAGATTTCGTTTGAGTGTTTCCCAGGCTTGTGCTTGTGGCGCCCCCGCCCCCGCCCTTCCCCTCCCCCGCCCCCGCCCTTCCCCTCCCCCGCCCCCGCCCTTCCCCTCCCCCGCCCCTCCCTTCCCCTCCCCCTCCCCCTCCCCTCCCCCCCACCTCTGCTGTGTGATCGACCTTTGGCAGCTGCTCCCGCGGCGTGGGTATATCGTAAAGAGGGAGGGCTGACTGCTGATAATAGCTCCCTCTGTTCCTTGTTTGTTTGTTTGTTTGTTTGTTTTCCACTCAGGTTTCCCCCGTCGCTTTCCACTCCATTTTGAGTCCTTGGACGGCCTTTGTGGTTCGGTGTGTAAACTTCTTAGGCTGCAGAGTAACCAATATGGTCTTGTTTTTTTTTTTTTTTTTTCTTTCAGTTGACCTGAAGTTGAGCTTTGGGACATTGAGCAGTTAGGACTGCTTCATATTCTTTCTCTATAGGATAGATGCGCTATCAAGTCGTTTCTTGTAGGGGAGCGCGTAAGAATACAGGAAACTAGAAAAAAAAATTGCACTTATTTTTACTTTTTGAAATGATAAGTTGGACATTCTGTTTCAGATTATTAAATTTTTTTGTCTTTTTACAACAGTGAGTAGAGTTATCCTGTTTAATTCCCCCCCTCCCCCCAATTTGGACTGATCCAGTCTACCACTTTCCAAGAAGAAATCCTTTTCTTTTTTTTTTATCCAGTCGTGGGTCTAAACTCTGGGCCTGGGCGCTGTCCCTCAGCTCTTCAGCTCAAGGCTAGCACTCTACCACTTGAGCTACAGCACCACTTCCGGCTTTTTTCTTTTTGCTTATGTGGTGCTGAGGAATCGAACCCAGGGCCTCAGGCATGCAAGGCAAGCGCTCTACCACTGAGCCAACTTCCCAGCCCCTTCTTTTGCTTCTTTTGCTCAAGCACTCTACCACTTGAGCCACAGCGCCACTTCCGGCTTTTACTGTTTATGTGGTACTTCGGGATCGAACCCAAGGCTTCAGGCATATTAGGCAAGCACTCTATCACTATGCCACATTCCCAGCCCTAGAAGTAGTTTTTGACATTATACTATGCTAGTTATAGTTACATTAATTTACTCTCCAAATACTTCTTAAGCATGTGATTTGTTCCACACCATGTTAGATATTGGAGATATGTGTAACATATTCCTGGCCCTTGGAATTTATAGACTTCAGTTTTCAAAATCACTCCCTTACTTGTCTAAATAAGAAAGACAATATGAATTTCAACCCCTTTATGTGGATGCAGTTTTTATTGTTCATATTCTGGTAATGTGTAGATTGGCTTGTCATGTGGTTAAACCTTGAAATGTTTCTACTTTACCTAGCTCAGATCCTGTTACACAGAAGGTATTCAGTGAAGGGGAAAAATCAGGAAGTAAGAACAAACAAGCGGATTAGAATAAGAGAGATGGTTCCATTATTATTTTCTTGTTTTAGAATTGTAAAATCCTGTTGTGGAATATTTTCTTTCACTTTAGTTTTTTTGCTATGATTTTATTCTAATAAAGTAACTTGAAATAATTGGGAAAAATCATTGGTTAATTAATTTTTTTTTTGCTGGTCCTGGGGCTTGAACTCAGGACCTAAACCCTGTCCTTGAGCCTCTTTGTGCTCTAGGCTGATGGTCTACCACTTGAGCCACAGCACCACTTCTGGCTTTTTCTAAGTGGTTTATTGTATGTATGACTTTTCTTGCTAGGCACTGTAATCCTAGCTACTGAAGGAAGCTGAGATCTGAGGATCGCAGTTCAAAGCCAGCCTGTGAGACTCTTAGCGCCAATTAACCACCTGAAAACTAGAAGTGGCACTGTGGCTCAAGTGGTAGAGTGCTCCCCCTTGAGCTGGAGAGCTCAGGAACAGCACCCAAGCCCAGAGTTCAAGTCCCACGACCAACAACAACAACAAAGACTTTTTTGCCTGGGCTGGCAAAAACATGATCCTCAGCTCTCAGCCTTCTGAATAGATAGGATTACAGGTGTGAGCCATCAGTGCCAGGCTCATTGGTTATTTTTCACAATTAGGATTTGATGACTTTTTAGTAAGGGTTAGTAAGAATTTATTTTGTAACTTAAAAACTTGGTTCCGTCTATTTCCTTTTAGATATATTATAATCTTAATGCTTTAGAAAGATAAAAAATAGGGGGTGGGGTGGGGCGGGGCGGTGGGTGATGGGAAGGGGAAACAAAGAAGGAGGCAACAATGCTTGATAAATGTACTCATTACCTTGCCCATGTAATTGTAACCCCTCTGTACGGTATTTTCACAATTTAAAAAAATGTGAAAATTATCTGGAATAACTCACAAACTTGACTTTTAAAAGCTGTGTAATTTAAATATTCCTCTATCAAATCCAGCCATAATTAAATTAATATAGCAGATTTTAGTTGTTGATGCTTTTTTACTTAATTTAAAATAAATAGCAAATGACTTAAAATAATGATAGTACATTAAAATAAAGAGCAAAAGATTTTTCTCTTACACAGTTTAGAAACAGTGCCTTCACTTTTGGCTTAGTACTTTTTTTCTTTTTATCTTTAAGTTGTTTCTTGAAGGAGTTGCCGTTTAATAAAGTAGTTTATGTGCTTTTTTTTTTGGGGGGGGGGTCCGGTCGTGGGGCCTGAACTCTGGGCCTGGGCGCTGTCCCTCAGCTCTTCAGCTCAAGGCTAGCACTCTACCACTTGAGCCACAGTGCCACTTCTGGCTTTTTTCTTTTTGCTTATGTGGTGCTGAGGAATTGAACCCAGGGCCTCAGGCATGCAAAGCAAGCGCTCTACCACTGAGCCACCTTCCCAGCCCCAGGTATGAATATTTCATAAGGTTTTCTACCAGTAAAAAGTGAAATAAACTTTGAACTTAATCTTAGCACCTATGTCTTATCAAAACTAAGACATAATAACTTCATACTTTTTCCATTTAAAAGTCATGTTTTTACTAACTCACAAAATGAAATGTCTTAAAACTGAAAACTACTATACTGTGTAAAAAATTTTTTAAAAAACAAAAAAATTGGGGGCTGGGAAGTTGGCTCAGTGGTAAAGCGCTTTGCCTTGCATGCTGGAGGCCCTGGGTTTGATTCCTCAGCACCACATAAGAAAAAAGAAAAAAGCCGGAAGTAGCACTGTGGCTCAAGTGGTAGAGTGCTAGCGTTGAGCTGAAGAGCTGAGGGACAGCACCCGGGCCCAGAGTTCAGGCCCCACACCTGGAGAAAAAAAAAAAATTAAGTCTGGCTCATGCCTGTGATCCTACCTACTCAACAGTCAGCCTAGGCAGACAAATCTGTGTGACTGTCTTCTCCAATTAACCTGCAAAAAGTTAGAAGTGGAGATGTGGCTCAAGTGGCAGAACTCGAACGTTGAGTGAAATAGCCAAACAAGAATGCAAGGCTCTGAGTTCAAGCCCCAATGCCAGCACTAAAAGTCTGGGTCTGGGAAGGTGGCTCAGTGGTAAAGTGCTTGCCTTACATGAATGAGGCCCTGGGTTCGATTCCTCAGCACTACATAAGCAGAAAAAGCCGGAAGTGGTGCCTGGCTCAAGTGCTGGGGGGACAGCATCCAGGCCCAGAGTTCAGGCCCACAACAGACCAAAAAAAAAAACAAACATTAAAGTCTATTCAACAGCCCTATTATCAAAAAACTCAGCAATAAAGAATGCCATAAAATAAAGAAAACATCTGAATTATTTTCTGGTTATGTAACATGTTACAAGAACTACTCTAAAGAAAAGAGAAACTCCCCAGTATACCAGGAATATTTTTTATCTTTCTTTTTTTCTTTTTTTTGTATTCATAAACTACTTTGGGCTGGGAAGGTGGCTCAGTTGTAGAGCGCTTGCTTTGCATGCCTGAGGCCCTGGGTTCGATTCCTCAGTACCACATAACAAAAAGAAAAAAGCCGGAAGTGGTGCTGTGGCTCAAGTGGTAGAGTGCTAGCCTTGAGCTGAAGAGCTGAGGGACAGCGCCCAGGCCCAGAGTTCAGGCCCCACGACCGGACCCCCCCCCCTCCAAAAAAAAGAAATATTCATACCTTTTTATTGTTTTAGTCATTGGTATAAAAGAAGTTATTTTAAAATTTTCATAGATTTCTAAGTATGTCCAGATTCTTACATTGTTTCACACACTGATGACTTTAAGCAGTATACCTACCATTCATCAAGATGTGTACCATCTTATTTATATCGAAGATTCAGTCTTCTCTCAGAATTTCTGTGGTATGGTACCTTTATAATACATTTTCTTTTATTTCCATTGACATGACTAATAATTTGTCCCAAATAAATCCCATGGTTTACTTTTTTCCTTCTGTATTCCGTCTCAATAAATAATTTCTCAATTTTCAGTTTTGTACTTGAGTTCTCTCTCCTTTACCACCTCCCACATGTAGTCACAAAGTCTTGTCATTTTGACCTAAATATCTTTTTAAGCCTACTGCTTTTCCTCATCCCCACTTTCACTGCCTGAATTCAAGCTATCTTGAATCTTTCCTTGAATTATTACAGCTGTTCATTCTTGGCCCTGTAGCCAGCATGTTGACTTACAGAAGTTAAGTTTGAAGTGTCATTCCCTGCTAGAACTCTAGTGGCTTTTGTCTTCAGGATAAATTCCAATATCTTGAGTTCTTTTTTTTTTTGGTCCGGTCATGGGCCCTGAACTCTGGGCCTGGGCGTTGTCCCTCAGCTCTTCAGCTCAAGGCTAGCGCTCTACCAGTTGAGCCACAGCGCCACTTCCGGCTTTTTTCTTTTTGCTTATGTGGTGCTGAGGAATCAAACCCAGGGCCTCATGCATGCAAGGCAAACGCTCTACCACTAAGCCACCTTCCCAGCCCCTCTTGAGTTCTTTATGGCTAATAAAACTCTGTTCTGAACTGGTTGTAATTTTACCACTTGATATTGAGTTTCAGCTATATATTGAACAACTCTTTGTTTAGTATGTATGTTCTGTTTAGTATGTACCCTTTGCTAGGAACATACACCCTCTTCCTCCCTGCATGCTCTTAGTTAAAATTGCCATTACTAAGGTCTTAGCTTATAGGTAGCCAGTCTTCCTGATTCTCACTGCCTGACCCATCTGAGTCTGGTTAAGATACCATATTAAAGGCCTGCTGAATCAGCTTATTAGTTACTTAGATTATATGCTGTAATTGTTTTCTTGTCCTTACCCACAATTAGACTGTAAGTACTAAAGGCAGTCACTGAGTCTGGTTTATTGGCATCTAGGAATTACCTTCATGGCACATTATTGGCATTTTCTGTTATTCATTGAGGAATCAACTAGAAATGTCTTCTCTTTTCAGATTGGACACTTGTAAATCAGATTAAGTGGGTAGAAGAGTTTGGACAGGAAGGATTTCTTCTTTCAGTAGAAAGGAGTAGAGGATGTTTCAGGCAGAGGGAACAGTATTTGCAAAGAAAAGACACAAGGTTTTTAGGGACTGTGTAAGCTCAGCATGGCCCTAGGCAGGAAGAGTATGTGTGTTGGAAAGTGTTAGGAGATATAAGTCACAAGATGGTTGGCTGTGATTATTCTTATTTATATCTTTGTACATATATGACTATATCTATATGCTTTAAGAGTTTTCATCTTTATATAAACAACATAAAATTGTCCCATTTTGTCCATTTTCCAACTCATACTATACCATCTTTGTCTTTTGCTTAGATACTAATCTGGTGTTAAACAAATATTCCAGAGAAGTCCAGCTTAGGTTTTTTGTAACTTCCCTTGTGATCTTGATTAATAGAACTATTGACCTAGGTGATATAAATCCATATTACAATTGACTAACATCCCAAACATGAGAAAGTAGTAAAAATAATGTGACAACTTAGTGTAATTTTGTTATTCAAAAGACTAATATGATTATACCAATAAAAGGTTTACATAAATAAAAAATTCTCTGTTCCAAACTTAATATGTCAAAAATACTGAGGGTTATTATTTTATTTTCCTTATAGCAATAGAAATATTTATACTTAGGAATTAACTTGTCTTTACTATATGCTCATAAGATGCTGTTCAAGGATCATGTCTTAAATCTTCATGTACTGATTGTTTTTTAAAAACAGGGTTTTACTTATAGAAACAGTAATATTGCAAAATTCATTTCCTTTATACTCATTTCCAGAAGTTCTCTTCACTAATTTTAAAATTCCGTATGGTTACCTAAATTTCTAGATCATTTTGTTACAAAATGATCTTTTATAAACTAGGCTATTGTGGGAATATATAAAAAGCATCAGTTTTTTTATTATAATTCATGTGTTCTTATTTTTGGATAGTTTCCAGTTAAAATCTAGTATTTTATTATTATTACTATTAGTTTGTGGACTTTGCACTTGGTAGACAAGTACTGTACTACCAACTTATACCCTACTAATCTATGTGCCCCAAATATAAATTTTTTTTTTTTGTCCTGGGGTTTGAACTCTGGGCTTCGGTGCTATCCCTGAGCTTTTCAGCTCAAGGCCAGCGCTCTACCGCTTGAGCCCGTAGTGCCACTTCCAGTTTTCTAGTGTTTTCTTGGAGATAAGAGTCTCTCGGACTTTTCTGCCCGGGCTGGCTTTTTTTGGGGGAGGGAAGGGGGTCCGGTCGTGGGGCCTGAACTCTGGGCCTGGGCGCTGTCCCTCAGCTCTTCAGTTCAAGGCTAGCGCTCTACCACTTGAGCCACAGGGCCACTTCTGGCTTTTTTCTTATTGCTTATGTGGTGCTGAGGAATCGAACCCAGGGCCTCATGCATGCAAGGCAAGCACTCTACCACTGAGCCACCTTCCTAGCCCTGCCCGGGCTGGCTTTTGTCCGTGATCCTCAGATCCTCAGCCTCCTGGGTAGCTAGGATTACAGGCATGAGCCATCAGCATCTGGCTTAATTATTTTATTTTATTTTATTTTATTGTAGAGGTGGGGTACAGAGGGGCTATAGTTATATCAGTCAGGTCATGAGTACATTTCTTTTTGACTACATTTCTTTTCCCTCATTTTCTCCTATTTCTCCCCCTATTTCCCTACCCTTCCTCCCCCAAGTTGTAAAGTTCATTGTCCCTGATCTTCTGCTCAAGGCTGGCACTCTACCACTTGAGCCACAGTGCCACTTTCGGCTTTCTCTGTGTATGTGGCACTGAGGAATCGAACCCAGGGCTTCATGCATGCTAGGCGAGCACTCTACCACTGAGCCACCTTCCCAGCCCTCCCCAAATATAAATTTTAAGTGGAATTTATATATTGAGGAACATCACAATTTGTCTGACATTTGATTTTTCACTAATGAGCAACAAATCAAACTAACTTTCAGTTTACATTTGTTTGAAGTTTCTTTAAATCTGGTATGTATTTTTTAATAAAGATTGAACATTCCTAATCTGAGAATCTAGAATTTGAAATATTCTAAAAATCTAAAAAAATTGTTTAGTGCTGACATGATATTAGAAGTAGAAATTCCCCACTTGACCTCATGTGAACAGTTACAATCAGAATGCAGCCACACTAAGTATAGTGTACAAACTTACCTTCAGATTAGTTCTTGGCCATTTAGTTAACATCAAATGTAAAACAGCCCTCAGGCTATGTGTAGAAGGTGTGTATAAATTGTATTTAGACTTGGGTGCCATCCTCAAAACAAATATATATGTATGCATATGTATATGTATATAATGTGTATACAATTATATACATATATAGTTATATATAAATATGTATATATATGGTAATCATATACTTGGATAGTCATTATAAGAAAACATCTCAATATTTTAAACAAATACTGAAATAAAAACAATGATTATTCTTATTTTTGTTGTTCCAGATTATATATGAACAGGAAGGGGTATATATTCATTCATCTTGTGGTAAGACCAATGATCAAGACAGCTTAATTTCAGGGATATTACGTGTTTTTGAAAAGGTAAGTTTTTTGTAAATGATTTTATTTAGTAATAGTTTATAGTATTTTTTTTTTTTTTTGGGTGCTGGGGATGGTGCTGGTGCTTGAACTCGGGGCCTATGTGCCATCCCTGAGCTTTTTTGTGCTGAAGGCTAATGCTCTATCACTTCAGCCACAGCTCCACTTGCAGTTTTTTTTGATAGTTAATTGGAGATAAGAGTCTCATGGGCTTTTCTGCCTGGGCTGTCTTTGAACTGCAAACCTCAGATCTCATCTGTTTGAGTAGCTAGGATTACAGGCCTAAACTACTGGTGCCCAGCAGTGGGGGTTCTTTTAGGGAGCTTTATCAGTAAGTTTGAATTTTATATGTAAGATACAATTACATGATAGAACAGTTAAAAATTTAACATGGGAAAGAATAATGATAGAAGTAAAATACTTTAGGTAAACCAGTAAAATAACATGGAATACACACACACACACACACACACACACGTGTGTATATGTGTATATGCATACACATAAACACATATATTTACTTGTTTTTGTGTTGGTACTGGGGCAGCGTGCTGTCCCTTAGCTTTTTCACTAAGGCTTGCACTGTTTCACTGGAGCAGTGCCTTCATTTCTGGCTTTTTGCTGCTTAATTGGAGATAAGACTTTCATGGACTTTTCTTTCTAGGATGGCTTTGAGTGATAGTCCTTAGATCTTAGACTCCTGAGTAGTTAGGATTATAGTTTTGAATGTACCATATAAAAATTGTATTTGTACAATTTTCATAATGAAAAGTAAACAGAATTAAACTACATAATATTTTGTTAACAGTTAATGCATGATATAGGCATTGAGGCTGATATATAAGGGGATAAACTTTTAGGTTCAGAGAATTAAATAAGTGAATTAAGAATATACCTTATTACTAAATTCTAAATATAATTTCTTTCTTAAGGATACTGAAGTAATAGTGGATTGGAGACCATTGGATGATGCATTGGATTCTTCTAGTATTCTCTGTGCTGGAAAGGTATTTTTAAGATAAAGAAGTATGATTAAGGGAATAGCAATTTTTTCATGTGGTAACACAGGCATGTAATCCCAGCATTTTAGAGGTGAGACTGGAGGCTGGCCTTGAACCCATACATAGTGATATCTATGTAGTGAGATCTTGTCTAAGAAAAAAGGAAACCAAAGAAAATATTTTTAAAATTTTGTTTTTGCTATTTATTTATTTATTTATTTATTTATTTGTTGGTTGGTCATGGGGTCTGAACTCTGGACCTGGGCACTATCCCTCAGCTCTTCAGCTCAAGGCTAGCATTCTACCACTCGAGCCACAGGGCCACTTCTGCCTTTTTCTGCTTATGTGGTGCTGAGGAATTGAGCCCAGGGCCTCATGCATGCAAGGCAAGCACCCTACCACTGAGCCACCTTCCCTGCCCCAGCTATTTTTGAGACAGTCTTACTATGTAGCCCAGGCTTGATCTCTGCTCCTGTTTCTACTCTGGAGTGATGGGATTATAGGTACAATGCATTAGATTTTCATTTTTAAAATAGCAGATTTATTGAGATAATTCACATACCATAAAGCTCATTCTTTCAGAGTACGAAGTTTTATGATGTTTAGTTGTATTTACAGAACATACAACTCTTACCAGTATCTATTTTAGACATTTTCATCAACCTTCTTTCTGACTCTAAAGAAACTGTTCTGCTTATTCCTAGCCCATAGCAATCTCTCATCTACATTAAATATCTAAGGATGTATCTGTTCTAGACATATCAGGTAAAAGCTTTCAGATGTTATATATAAAGGCTGTTTCTTTTGTGTTTGTGTGTGTGAGTGTGAGTGAATGCATGCGTGTATGCGTACTAGTCGTGGGGCTTGATACTGCTCCTGAGCTTTTTTGCTCAAGTAGTGCCTCTACCACTTGAGCCACAGCTTCACTTTTGGCTCTTTGGTGGTTAATAAAGTGATAAAAATCTCATGGACTGGGGCTGGGAAGGTGGCTAAGTGGTAGAGTGCTTGCCTTGCATGCATGAGGCCCTGGGTTCAATTCCTCAGCACCACATAAGCAAAAAGAAAAAAGCCAAAAGTGGTGCTGTGGCTCAAGTAGTGTAGCGCTAGCCTTAAACTGAAGAGCTGAGGGACAGCGCCCAGCCCAGAGTTCAGGCCCCACAACCGGACCCCCCCCAAAAAAAAAAAAATCTCATGGACTTTACTATGAAGGCTGGCTTTGAACTTTGATCCTCATATCTCAGTCTGTTTAGTAGCTAAGATTATAGGTAGGAGTCACTTGTGCCCATCTAGTCTTGTAATTTAAAAATATTTCCTTTCATGTTTTCTAATTCCTTTAATCATTTTTTCTGAATTTTGAGAACATTTTTTCTATTCTTCCAAATTCTCATTCCTTTTTTCATTTCTGCTCTTTTTTTTTTGGCCAGTCCTGAGCTTGAACTCAGGGCCTAGGCACTGCTCTTTTTTTTTTTTTTGGCCAGTCCTGAGCTTGAACTCAGGGCCTAGGCACTGCCCCTCAGCTTCTTTTGCTCAAGGATAGCATTCTACCACTTGAACCACAGTGTCACTTCCAGCTTTTTCTGTTTATGTGATACTGAAGAATCAAACTGAGGGCTTCATGCATGCTAGGCAAGTGGTCCACTAAGTCACATTTCTAGCCCCTTTGCTCCATTTTTTCCTAGACTTTTTTTCTTTAGACTTGTGATTTCCATCTATGATTCATTTTGAGATAAATTTTGTGTAACAATGCTATTAAAAGTAGCATTCTGGGGTTGCTGGTGGCTCAATCTGTAATACTAACTACTTAGGAAGCTGAGGTCTGAGAATTGTAGGTCAAGGTCAGCCTGGGCAGGAAAATATGTCATATTCCTATCTCCAATTAAGCACCAAATGAAGCCAGAAGAACTGTGACTCACATGGTTTAGTGAAAGCCTTGAGCAAAAGAAGATCAGGTATAGGGCCCAGTCCCTGAGTTCAAGCCCCAGGACTGGCAGAAAAAAAAAGTAGCATTCTATTCTTTATGGATATAATGTTCTTGTTTCTGAACAGTTGAAAATTACTAAAGTTTTCATTTCCCTAAATAGTCTCTTTCATTTATATTCTCTTTTGTGTAGACTCTTTTTTTTTTTAATTTAATTTTATTTTATTTGAGAACATACTGTACAGAGGGGTTACAATTACATGGGCAGGATAATGCATACATTTCTTACCAAGCATTGCAGCCTCCTCCTTT
This sequence comes from Dipodomys merriami, assembly GCF_024711535.1. NCBI lineage: Eukaryota > Metazoa > Chordata > Mammalia > Rodentia > Heteromyidae > Dipodomys > Dipodomys merriami. The sequence continues at coordinate 31,459,307 of NW_027202271.1, forward strand.
GTTTACCCTTCACCTCCCTTCCCAGCCTCCCCCCTCCCCCCCACCCAATCATACCCCCCTCCCCCCCCCACACCGACATTGTAAAGCTGGTTTTGAGATGACATTTTGTACTTCTCATTGTTGCAACAGGTCCACCTGAATCCTTAAACGACTTGTTTGTCCCCATCTCCTTCACATGTTATACTGACATCAAATATAGTGAAAGCGGGGGTTACACTGTGGGGGAGGGACATACAAAGCAACAAAGAAATAATCTTATAAATGCGTTAGAAACACATGCATGAAAGAAACGAAAACATTAAAATACATATTTAAGGGTTAATTTTCCTAACATCACATTATCTGACCTTTTCCGCTTGACTCATACCTATACTAGATATTGCAAATAAGGGAAACCATGGGACCTATGTTTCTTTGGGCCTGGCTTACTTCACTTAATATAATTTTTTCCAAACCTTTCCATTTCCTAACAAATGGGGAAATGTCATTTTGTGTAGACTCTTGCCTTTGATGTTTTGAGATTTTTTTTTTCCTTTGGTTGTGGGGCTTGAGCTCTGGGCTTGGGCCCTGTACCTCAGCTCTTCAGCTCAAGGCTAGCACTCTACCACTTGAGCTACAGCACCACTTCCTGCTTATGTGGTGTTGAGGAATCGAACCCAGGGCATCATGCATGCAAGGCAAGCACTCTACCACTGAGCCACCTTCCCAGCCTTCTTTTTTTTGTTTTTTGGATTTTATTTTTGATACCACTTCTGGAGCTTGAACTCAGAGTTTGGGCACTGCCTCTGTACTTTTTTGCTCAAGGCTAGCACTAGAGCCACAGCTCTATTTCGGGAGCTGTAATGAATTGGAGAGAAGTCTCACAGACTTTCATGCCTGGGCTGACTTTGAACTGGGATCCTCAGATCTCAGCCTCCTGAGTTAGAATTAAAGGCATGAACCACTGACACCTGGCTGATGTTGTGAGATTTTTTGTGTGGAGGAGCTCAGATTTAATAACAAGTATCCTAAAAGATTGTCTGGAAGTATGGGTATGTACAAATACACAAATATTTTGCAAAAATTCAAATAATAGAAGATTGAAGTTCTGCTGGACCAGAATATTTTTTTTTATTTGTTCTTTAGTTAGTATATATCTTTCCAGACCTTTATCTCTTATGTATTTCATATCTTTGTAAATATGTGTATAGAAAACCTGTATTATGTTTCTCATTATATATGCTACATACATTAATCTACACACACAGCTTTGCAATTTCCTTATCGTATTTACTTTTTACTGCATCGAACTATATGGAAAACTTCACAAATATATATGTTATGGTTGCACAGGGGCGATGCTAATCTCTGTTTTGTTCTGATTTTAATATGTGTGCTGCCAAAGCATTGTATTTACTTATTTATGTATTTAACATATAGTAATACGTTACTTAACAGTGGCAACGTGTTCTGAGAAATATGCTTTAGGTAACTTCAGAGCAACTGTACTTACACATATCTAGATTGTATATGTCACTCATGCCATGTGCCATCTTGGTAAAATCAAGAGACATTAAATAAATTTTAACATATATGAGTCTTTAATCTGTTGCTTGTTATTTTATAACTACTTATTTTTTGCTGGTGGATGTCAGGATATTGTCAGGTTTTTTTTTACCCCCTGGCTGTAATGAAGTTTTAAATTCAGGACCTGGAGCTTATTAGACCTGTACCCTACCAATTGAAGCATACCTCAAGTCCTTCTTTTTTTTTTTTTTTTTGTCGGTTGTGGGGTTTGAACTTCGGGGGCCTGAGTGCTGTCCCTCAGCTCTTCAGCTCAAGGCGAGCACTCTACCACTTGAGCTATAGCGCCACTTTCGGTTTTCTGGTAGTTTATTGGAGATACGAGTTTCAAGGACTTTTCTGCCCGGGCTGGCTTTGAACCGTGATCCTCAGATCTCAGCCTCCTGAGTAGCTAGGATTACAAGTGTGAGCTACCAGCTCCCAGCAAGTCCTTTTTTTCTTTAGCTAGGTTTTGAAATAGGGTCTTGATTTTTGCCCAGGCTGCTGTGGTCCCAAATCCTTCTATTTATGCTTGCTGTATAGCTGAGATGACAGGTACAAATCACCAGCTTTGTTGTTGTTGTAATGATGTCTCACAATTTTTTTGCCCAAGCTGGCCTTTAACAATTCTCCAGATCTCAGCCTCCTAATTAGCTAGGATTATAGACCTGTGCTACCTACCATTCCTTGCACTGTTTCATTACTGCAGATATTACGGAAAAATTATTATTTTTAAATTCAAAATCTTGAATTTATTTAGTGTAGCTTAAAAATCTAAACTGTAGCCAGGCGCTGGTGGCTCAGGCCTGTAATCCTGGCTACCTAGGAGGCTGAGATCTGAAGATTGCTATTCAAAGCTAGTCTTGGCAGGAAAGTCCATGAGACTTTTTTTTTGTGTGTGTGGGTATGTTGGTCATGGGCCTGAACTCTGGGCCTGGGCACTGTCCCTCAGCTCTTCAGCTCAAGGCTAGCGCCCTACCACTTGAGCCAGCACCACTTCCAGCTTCTTCTGCTTATGTGGTGCTGAGGAATCAAACCCAGGGCCTCATGCATGCAAGGCAAGCACTCTACCACTGAGCCACCCTCCATGAGACTTTTATCTCCAATAAACTACTCAGAAAAAGCTGGAAGCAGTGTTGTGGTTCAAGTAGTAAAGCCCTAGCCTTGAGCACAGAGAGTCCCAGGGACAGAGCCCAGGCCCTGAGTTCAAGCTCTAGGGCCAGCAAAAAAAAAAAAAGAAAAAAAAAGTCTAAATTGCATAGCACTGACTCTGGCCAAGAACCTTTTTGATTATATTGCTTCATGGTATATAACATGCAAAGATAATTATTGTTTGTGCCGTCAGTTTCATTTTTTTGTTTCCATTAATTAGATAATGAAAAACAGTTATGACCAAATATATACATAGTTTGAATTTCAATAAATAGGGCTAAATTACTCTCTTACAGTCAATACCAATAAGTAGTCATTCATGGTGTAAGTCTGTTTTCTTGTCTTCCATATTTAATATTATCTTTTTTTAGTTGAATGAGGCAACAATTAGAAATCTTATTTTTAAATTACTTGCTTGGTTGCTACTGAAGTTGGACATTTTGGTATTTGTCACTTTATATTTTTCTATTTCTTTCTCGAATTGTAGTTTGGATATTTCTCTTTTGTCAGCCATATATTTTAGAATGTTTCTCTTTTGTCTGTCATATTTTTTTGTATTCCATTCTACATATCTTTAATTTATATATAATTTGTCTTATACAGAAAGAAAACTTGATTTAGTCAAATTATTGTTACATCTTAGACTTTTGAACTTTCTTAGACCTATACATCTTGATATGTACATCTTTGAGCTAATTTTGGTTGCCAGTAAGAAAATACACATTCAATACTGTTTTAAAGTCATAATAGCTATTTTCTGTAAATAATTCCCAGTGTCTGAAGATTAGATGTTTTTTGCACTGGCATATTTGCCTTCTCTTTTCATAAGATGGGTGCCATATATTTAGACATCAGAACTTTGCCATGACAATGAAGGAATGATCCTTTTATTATGAAACTAAAGCATTTCTAGAAACCCCTAGTTTACTTAGTATATCTATATCTATATATTTATAGACTAAAATACTCTACTTATTTATTAAACATGCTTCTATTCTACTACCTGGTGTAGACAATGTAGGTTTGGGTGTACATACAGTATTTGGAGTTTGGTTGTTGATCCCTTTCTGTATAAATGACATTTTAATATAACATGCAATGTCTATATAGAATTTCTTTCTTTCTTTTTTCCCCCCTGCCCCTCCTCTTATCTCTCTTTTTTTAGTAGATTTTATTGGCAACTTTAATTGCCAGGAAGTCTAGACAAACTTTTCTTGGTTATTTTGTAAAGATCAACATGGGAGAAAAGGACAGGGAAAAATACTCACTTGTCTGATATAATTTACAAACTTAATAGAAATTGAGATGTTATGGGTTAAAATTTAATTGTAGTTTCAGACTTTAAATATTGATATGTTGTTATTTTAGGACTCCAGTTCGGTTGTAGAATGGACCCAGGCTCCCAAAGAAAGATCTCATCGAGGATCGGAACATGTAAACAGTTATGAAACAGAGTGGGATATGGTTAATACTGTTTCATTTAAAAAGAAACCACATACCAATGGAGGTATGAATTAAATCTTTTGAAAACTGTAAGCTTGTTTGGTAATGTATATTATACTAGTAAGAGTTCAAAAAATTCTTTAATGCTCCTCAGGAGGGATCCTTACATATGAAGCTCTCATACTTAACTATATTGTGTTCTTGATTTGTTGTTTGTGACCTTGAATTAGATTTTAAAATACTTATTCTTTTACTTATTAACTATAAAAGATACTTTAAACATTATTTTAAAAGTTACGTTTCATACCATGAAAATTTAAAAATCATGTTATTTCATCTTAAAGCACAAGGGGGAGATGTAGTATTCTAGTAAACCAGGCCATTCTAATTTCAGCTCATTTCAGTATCCTTTTGGTACTAATCTTTCAGTTAATTTTCCCCCTTTCTATAAATATACTTTTGCTAGTTTCCTATATTTAAATTTATTTTTTTTACAATATAGTGATTTTAGTTTTTAGTTAACGAAAAAAGCCAAATAGCTCATATACCATAGAAATTGCATACTACCAAATATCTAACTAGCCCATCTGTATAGTGTGGCCAGTCTACCTAAGATCCCTTTTTAAACTATTAAATACTTGTATAGCACTGAAATGTTTTAATGTTAAAAATATTGATTTCTTTGTGTTTTATAATGGGAAGAATATTTTCTTTGAATAATTTTGGCCTAAATTGAGTTTTGCATGTTTATCAATTCACAGGATGGCCAGATCTTTTTTTTTTTTGTCGGTCGTGGGGCTTGAACTCTGGGCCTGGGCGCTGTCCCTCAGCTCTTCAGCTCAAGGCGAGCGCTCTACCACTTGAGCTACAGCGCCACTTTGGTTTTCTGGTGGTTTATTGGAGATAGGTCTCTCCTGCTTGGGCTGGCTTTGAACCGCGATCCTCAGATCTCAGCCTCCTGAGTAGCTAGGATTACAGGCGTGAGCCACCAGCGCCCGGCGGATGGCCAGATCTTATAGGAAATGTATTGCTATATTTATATGGCATTGCTATTAAACAAAATTGATTTGAATCAGCTGTCATACAGTAGCTTGCTTTTCAATTTTTCATGTGTAGGAAGCTGTGGCAATTAAGGAAATATTATTTCACAAGTTTTTGGTAAAATTCGAGCATGCTTGGATTTTTTTTTTTGTCACTGTGGGGCTTGAACTCTGCATCTGAACACTGTCCCTCAGCTCTTCAGCTGAGGTAGGCTAGCGCTCTACCACTTGAGCCACTGTGCCACTTCCTGTTTTCTGAGTGGTTTACTGGAGATAAGAGTCTTATGGACTTTCCTGCCCAGGCTGGCTTTGAACCGAGATCCTCTGGTCTCAGCCTCTTGAGTAGCTAGGATTACAGGTGTGAGCCACCGGCGCCCCGCTTGGGTGTATTTTTTTGGTGGGATGGTTTTCAGTGGTGGCATTTGGGCATTTCCTTTCTATCAGAAAGACAAGTGCTTAATGGGATCTGAATGCAAAGTGTCAAGGGAAGATGAAAAACTCTGATTTTAGAATATGGGACATGAGGTGGTACTTGACTACACTAGACTATAGCATCAGGCCTGGTATGTGTGAAATAATATGTTTGTTGTTGCTTAATATTGTTAGATTCTTGAAGGTGAAAAAATGACTGCCCACAAAAATGAGCAAAAGGAATGACTTTCAGAATTTCATTGTAAAGAAAAAGCATTAATGAAAGAAATATCTGACAATTAAGATCTGTAAAATTAATGGATCTTATTGGTGACTCCTTAAAGTTGCCTGGGATTTAGACAAAGAAAATTAAATAAAAATCAGACTCTGGAAATGGAGCCTGCTTTTAATGGAGCCTGATTTTAATATGTGGACAGAGTTGAAACTTTTGTGTAACTGTGAAGCTTAGTTAGAAACTGCAGATGCAAATAAATGCTGCTTATGCAAGTGACTTACTGTGTTCACAATTACTTTGTAGTTGTTAAAGATTTGGGAAATAATGTGTTATTACTATATAATTAACTATACAAAATAATGGGCTTTATTATGATATTTTTGTATGTGCACATATGTTTTGGTTGTATTTATCCTCCCCTATTCTCTTTTTTTTTTTTTATCCTCCCCTATTCTCTTTTTCCTCATTCCCCACCACTTGCACCTTTTGTTGTCCAAAGGAAGTAATTTTTTTGTTGTTGTCAGTTGTGGGGATTGAAGTCAGGGCCTGGGTGCCGTACCTGAGCTCTTTTGCTTAAGGCTAGAGCTTTACTATTTTGAGCCACAGCACCACTTCTGGTGTTTGAGTGGTTAGTTGGGAAGAAGAGTCTCATGGGGACTTTTCTGCCTGGACTGGCTTTGAATTGTAATCATCAAATCTCAGCCTCCTGAATAACTCCTGGCTAGGAAATAATTTTTAAGAATTTAATTTCTTGAGTATCTTACTTTTTGGAGTTTTTGCAAGTTCTCAGAGAAAAATGTTTATTTTTTTTTCACCTTTCCAGTTTCCCATTTTTTACTATGAATTTTCTTTTTTCTATGAGGCACAAAGGGAACTTGAGACAAACTGTAAAAATAGGATATAAACCTTCAAAAAATGGGCTACAAAGACTTAACTTTGTATTTCTTTTTTTAAATTTCATGTTTCACAAGTGCATTTAATATGTTTCATAACTTTCTATTGTTCAAACCTTTATCAGATTAAATATTTTAAAAATGTTCTTTCTTAGAGCAATAAATTGTCATCATATTCTTGCTGGAAACCCAATGTAATAACACGTCATGTTCTTGATGTTAATTCTCTCCAAGACATATGGAAAGTTACCGAACTGTTACTCGACTTTTCCATTCAGTTTTCTCATTTCCATGTTGAAGATAATCTTTACATGTGTTTACTGATAGTAAGTTCATTAGAGTTAATTTTGCTTACTTTCATTTTAAAGGATATTTTGAATTAACTCTTGGCTTCCCTTAGTTTTTCTTTGTAACTATTTCTATTTTCATTTATCTTTTGTAGGCAGACTAACTTGCAGACTACTTTTATGCCGACTTGGCATACGAAGTTATCAACTCATTTTTTGTTTTTGTTTTTGTTAGTCATGGAGCTTGAACTCTGGGCTTGGGCGCTGTCCCTCAGCTCTTCAGCTCAAGGCGAGTGCTCTGCCACTTGAGCCACAGTGCCACTTCTGGTTTTCTGGTGGTTATTTGGAGATAAGAGTCTCACAAGAGTTTCCTGCTCGGGCTGGCTTTGAACCATGATCCTCAGATCTCAGCCTTCTAAGTAGCTAGGATTACAGGTGTAAGCCACTGGAGCCTGGTTTCAACTAATTTTTTAAAATTAATTTACTTCTTTACACAAAACTGAAAGTGATACATAAGTTATTTACAACTGTGCAGTAATGTGTTGCAAAATAAATTATCTAGAAAGCAACAAAAGTACATTGTGAATGTATATAAAACTGTACAGCATTTGCAGATTCACTCAGGACTATTTTTAAGTATATCTTTGAGTATATCCCTACTGTATGCTAGCCACTTTCTAGCACTAGGTAAATACTATTAAACAAAAAATGTTATCTTCTTATGAGGCTTGTAGTGGAAGGACTCGTAGAATAGATTTGTAATGTTTCACCTTTTTTGAAATTTTAAGTGAGGAAATGTGAGTCATTTTCTTTCATATGTAGTATATGTCTTTCATTAATAAGGGAAAATTCTATGTGAAATCTTCATTTCTTTTTCTTTTTTGGGGAGGAGGGGGGAAGTCTGGTTGTGGAGCCTGGACTCTGGGCCTGGGTGCTGTCCCTCAGCTCTTCAGCTCAGGGCTAGCGCTCTACCACTTGAGCCACAGCGCCACTTCTGGCTTTTTTCTTTTTGCTTATGTTGTGCTGAGGAATCGAACCCAGGGCTTCATGCATGCAAGGCAAGCGCTCTACCACTGAGCCACCTTCCCAGCCCCTGAAATCTTTATTTTTAATGTACTATTTAGTGTTTTTCTTCTGGTTTTCTTGCATAATTTAGATTTAATACTCTGTACAAGTAAGGGGTTTAAAAATATTCTCTAGTTTTCATTGCTGTTTTTCTATGAAAATATTTTTAGTCTTTGCAAATAAACTAGTAGTATATACTGTTTGTAGGTAGTTCACCTACAGTCACTTTTTTTTTTTTTTTTTTTTTGCCGACTAGTCCTAGGGCTTAAACTCAGGGTCTGGGCACTGTCCCTGAGCTTCTTTCGCTCAAGGGTAGCACTCTACCTCTTGAACCACAGTGCCGTTTCTGGCCTTTTCTGTTTATGTGGTACTGAGAAATGGAATCCAGGGCTTCATGCATGCCTAGGGAAGCACTCTACCACCAAGCCGCACTCCCAGGCACTATACATTTAAATCATTCATAAATAAGTTAGCATTCTAGAAATGTTCTCACTTTGATATGTCTCACACACACACACACACACACACACACACACACACACACACACACACACACACACACACACATCACATCACACACATATATGTATTACAGCCCTATACTAGTGAAGCATTAGGTGGTCAAGTGGGTAAAATATAAATATAAGTTCATTCAAACTAGTGTGGATGTGAGACAGATGAGAGTATATAGATAAGTTACATTCATTTTTCTTTATCTTTCAAATGATACTTTTAAAATGTCCATGAAAATAGTGATGGTCCCTGTATTTCTTAGAGATAGAAGTTTCTGATTTTTCTGCCCTTTTTTTTTTTTTTTTTTTTCTGGTTCTGGGCTTGAACTCAGAGCCTTGAGCTCACTTGGCTTGCTTGTTTGGCTAGCATTTTACCACTTGGGCATGTCTCCAGCCTGGCTTTTTGCTAGTTATTTTTGGAGATGGAATCTTGAGGACACTATTTGGCCTTGGCTGCCTTTGAGCTGGTGGTTTCTGGATATCAGTCTCCTCAGTAGGTGTGAGACACTGGCCTGGCTACAGTTTAGGATATATTGTTGGAGATGATAGAGCTGTGGTATTTCTAAATTTAGAGGAAAATGTCCCACATACAGGTCAACACTGATTGGTCTTTTGATCACGTCTTTGTAAGAATCTATCTCCTATGTCATTTTCCTTGTGGAATTCATTCTATGGAATGGAAAAAGGCTGTCAGATAGAAGATAGTATAAGGGTTCTTCTTTTTTTTTTTGTCAGTCATGGGACTTTAAACTCTGTGCCTGGGCACTGTACATCAGCTCTTCAGCTCAAGGCAAGCGTTCTACCACTTGAGCCACAGTGCCACTTCTGGTTTTCAGGTGGTTTATTGGTGATAAAAGTCTCATAGACTTTTCTGCCCAGGCTGGCTTTGAACCATGATCCTCAGATCTCGGCCTCCTGAGTAGCTAGCTAGGATTATAGGCCTGAGCCATCAGTTCCTGGTTTGTATGAGAGTTTTTATGAATTAACATAAATGGCATTTAAAAAAGTCTTTTTTTGAAATTTCAGAGGTATTGTGTGCAATGTCTGAGTTAAATCAATTGATTGATTGATTGATTGCCAGTCCTGTTGCTTGAACTCAGGGCTTGGGCACTGTCCCTGAACTTTTTTTTTCTCAAGGCCAGCACCCTACCAATTGAGCCACAGCACCACTTTCGGCCTTTTCTTTGTATGTGGTACTGAGGAATTGAACCCAGGGCTTCATGCATGCTAGGCAAGCAGTTTACCACTAAGTCACATTCCCAGCCCTTAATTTATTATTTTTTAAAGTTATTTTTAGTTGTACAAAAGGGTTTGAATTCAATGTCAGTTAAAAATGAGTAATGCAATTTTGATCATTCCCTTCCATCATCTCCCTCATCTCTCCCAACCTTACCCATTCCCTCAGTTTACCTAGTTATAGGTTAAATTGTTATGATGGAATTTTAGATTAGAAATGAGTTATTAGTATTAGTCATTAGCAAGAAGAAAGATAAAGTTTTCATGTTTCATAAATTTTAATTTAGTAGCTAACCTTTATAACCTACTTAAAATTATGATAATGTTCATGGATCTAGGGTTTTAGCTTATATAAACACAATACAAACAAAAAATACTGAATTTTTTGTAATTGTACTTTGAACTGAGGTCTTGATAGAAATTGATTTAAATATACATTTCATTTTAATTTCTCTGTTCTTTTTATCGGGGGGGTGGGGCATGTTTGTATAGTCACTTCGGTGTTTTTTTTTATTGTGGGGCAAAGCTCATATTTTACACGGAAAATTTTTTCTTGAATTTGTATGTAGGAGGTAATTGTTTTAAAATCCATTCTTTTTAGGAAAATGTCATATTGCCATTTTTAATACAGGTGGAAGCCATACTGCTATACTGATCCCTTGGTTTCAACAAGTTTCTCTTAGGCAGTCATGAAGAGCATTGTTAGTACCTTTTAAAAAGGTGAACAAAAATATTTTGCCCCATTTTCTTGTTTTTAAGATGCTCCAAGTCATAGAAATGGGAAAAGCAAATGGTCATTCCTGTTCAGTTTGACAGACCTGAAATCAATCAAGCAAAACAAAGAGGGTATGGGCTGGTCCTATTTGGTATTCTGTCTAAAGGATGACGTCGTTCTCCCAGCTCTGCATTTTCACCAAGGAGATAGCAAACTACTGATTGAATCTCTTGAAAAATATGTGGTATTGTGTGAGTAAGTATTCGATTATTTTCTACTTATTAACACTGGATTGCTTTATTATTCCAAGGGTAAACTATATTGATCATCAGTGACCTATGTACAGAGTATGAGGGCATGAGCAGCTTTCCTTTTTTCTGGATCAATGATTGAGTAAAGTTTTGCCATTTTAGTATTTGAATCTGAGACTTTATTGATCTTATTTGAAGTTTGAAGAGTAGTCCAATATTTTTATACCATTAAATAAATAGTATTGCATTAGTAATTTATGAATTTTATGTTTACTGACTTACCTTTTATGTTATTTCTGTTAAGTATACAGTTTTATTTGTAAGGTTGGAACAGTAAGCCAGGAAAGTATGTTTCCCTTTATATAATTGCAAGTTGGGAGACAGACCTTCTCACCTTCCAAAAGTATTGTTTCACTTACTTACCTGTACATATTTATATACATATTCTCTTTCTTGCTCTCATGCTCCAAAAATACTTTCTGGGTATGTTTACTTTCCAAACACTGTTTTAGTTGTTGGATACTCAATTGTGATCAAAACAGGCATGTCCCAGAATTTTTAGAATTTATGATCTTTGAAGGAAACAAGCAACTCAAGAACTAAGATGAAGGAAGGTCAGTTTAGGTACTACTGGGGGCCCCCCAAAAGGAGGAGGAGTACCTAGTTTACTAGAAGACGGGAATGAAAGATGCTATTTCTGGAAGTAACATGAAGATTGAAAACTGAGAAATTGGTGTTAGAATGAAAGGGAAGAATATATTTCAAGAAAAATATATTTTATATGGAGGGAAGAGTACAAACATGATATGATTTACAGAACAAAATAGTTCCCTACTATAGGTCAGTAAAGTGTGGGGAAGGGTGAGTACCAAAATTAAAGATAAGGCCAAATACAGAAATGGAAGGATAGAGGCTGAAGAAATGCACCAGTGGTACTCACTAGACACTGTTGAAAATCAACTATACAACTTGTGGGTGAGAATGTGAGGGAATATCTAGAAGAAAGCAAAGGAAGGGGGTAACATTGTCCAAAAAGAAACACACTCATTACCTCACTTACGAAATTGTAACTCCTCTGTACATCATATTTATAATAACAATTAAAAAATATGAGACCTGGGGCTGGGAAGGTGGCTCAGTGGTAGAGCGCTTGCCTTGCATGCATGAGGCCCTGGGTTTGATTCCTCAGCACCCCATAAGCAAAAAGAAAAAAGCCGGAAGTGGCGCTGTGGCTCAAGTGGTAGAGCACTAGCCTTGAGCTGAAGAGCTGAGAGACAGCGCCCAGGCTGAGTTCCGGCCCCACCCCCACCCCCCAAAAAATAAATAAAATGAGACCAAAGAGCTGAGTAAAAGCTAGAGTATAAAGGATTCTGTCTGTCGTCTGTCTGTCTGTCTGTCTGTCTGTCTGTCTGTCTGTCTGTCTGTCTGTCGTCTGTCTGTCTGTCTGTCTGTCTGTCTGTCTGTCTGTCTGTCTGTCGTCTGTCTGTCTGTCGTCTGTCTGTCTGTCTGTCTGTCTGTCTGTCTGTCTGTCTGTCTATGGGGTGCTCTACCACTGAGCCACCTTCCCAGCCCTGAGTATAAGTCCTGGCAGAAGGAGGTTCTGGTCATTTAGATAAGATAAAAGTGTCCTGTACTAGGAGAGTGACAGCAAGGACAGTTGGTTGACAGTGAGTTTATTGAATATGTAGAGTTGACTATGGACTGGATGAAGTTTTTGATTTGAGAGAAGTGCAAGAAATGATGCTCACTTTAGTTAACACCTTGCCTACATTTAAATTATATAAGGTTGAGAGTGACCCAAAAACTTGGAAGATTTTGATGATTTATCTTCTGGCATGAAGTTCTTTATGATGTTGATCTTTGGCTGGTACTAAGCATGCTGTTTCATATCAGTAAGTGAAACAAAGTCAGGCCTCTTGGAGACATGTGAGTTTTTAATCTTAAAGCAAGAAACTGTGATAGGTGATTGTTGAAGTTAAGTGGATTTCAGGATATCAGTGTCATGCTGGAGTGGAAAGCTAAGGCTGTTGAATAGCAAGTGTAAGGATTGGGGGTTTTAGTACATGAGTAAGCCCAGTATTAATCAGTATTGTGACATAACTCAAGATCATTGAGGAAAACAGTGTTTAGGATAAGAGAAGTGTGGTCATCCCTATATACTCATTAGTGATGATGTTATAAGGCTTAGTTTGCAGTTCATTTTAAACATTCCAGACTAACTGTCCTGCACTTCAGTGTAAGGAATGAGATTGAAATGGTCTACTTGGAGGATGTGGGAGTGTAACCTGAAGCTGTCCCAAAGTTTTTTTTTGTTCAAGGCTGATGCTCTGCCACTTGAGTTACAACTTCAGTCCAGCATTTTGGTAGAGGTGAGAGATGAATCTCATGGACTTTTTGGTTCTGGCTAGCTTCAAACCTTGATCCTCAGATCTCAGTCTCTTGAGTTGCTAGGATTAGGATTTTAGGCATGAGCCACTAGGATTATAGGCATGAGCCACCAGTACCTAGCCTATTTTTTTTTTTTTTGTGAGTGAATAATTACAATCTTGTACTTTGAATAATTACAATCCTACAGCAATAAAGAACTGTGAATCATGAAAAATAAATCCCAACTTTATATGGTTAGTAAGGGCCTACCCTGTGTCAGACCTTTCTCTCTTTTTCTTTCTGTTTTTTCCCTCCTTCCTTCCTTCCCTCCCTCCCTCCTCCCTCTCTTCCTCCCCTCTCCCTCCCCCTCCATTTTTGGCGTTTGAACTCAAGGCTTGGTCATTGTCCCTGAAGTTTTTTGCTCATCATTTTACCATTTAAGCAGCTCCTTGTCTGGATTTTTGGTGGTTAATTGGAGACAAGTGCCCAGGTTGAACCCTCAGATCTTGGCCTCTTGAGTTGCTAGTATTATAGGCAGAACTGACACCAGTACCCAGCCTGTTTCTTTTACTTTTTTTTTTTTTTTTTGGTTGATTATGGGGCTTGAATTCGGCCTGGGTGCTGTCTCTCAGCTCTTCAGCTCAAGGCAAGTGCTCTACCACTTGAGCCACAGCGCCCACTTCCGGCTTTTTCCATGTATGTGGTGCTGAGGGATCAAACCCAGGGCCTCATGCATGCGTGGCAAGCACTCTACCACTGAGCCACCTTCCCAGCTCCAGCCTGTTTCTTTCTTTCTTTCTTTTTTTTTTTTTGGGTCCCGGAAACACTCTACCACTGAGCCACTTTCCCAGCCCTGCCTGTTTATTTCTTAAACCTCATCTCATACCACTTTTTTCTAACCACATGATTTCTTTGAGTTCCTAAAATCTCCTAAGCTTTTTTATGTCTCAAGGTCCTTTCACATCCTATTTTCCTGTTTGGAATTTTTTTTTCCTGTTCTGATATATAGGATTTCAGTTTAATATCATTTTCTCAGAAGTAATGATCTCCCCTGGATATGCCTTTCTCATCTAATGCAGATTTCTTTCTTCCTATCTCATTTCCTATTTGCTTGTTTCATGGTACATAGAAGCATAAAATAATTTTTTCTATTTTTTTGTGTGTTCTACTCTAGAAAATAAGCCTCCTAAGGACAAAAATTGATCATGTTTTTATTTTTTCCCTTGGGTCCTAGTCACAGTGTTAGGGATAATGGTACATAATAGTTGTAAAATAAATTTTTTATATGTTTTTTAATTGTAAAAATAACGTACAGAGGGGTTAGTTACATGAGTAAAGTAATGAGTACCGTTTCTGTCGAGCATTGTTACCTCCTCCTCTGTATTTCCCCTACCCTTCCTTCCTTCCTTCCTTCCCCTAAAATAAAATTTGAATGAATAAATGGCATGACAATTAACAATTAGATGGAAGTTATTTGTGAGAAATAAATTGTAGACATATTTTTTATTTTGTGAAACTCGAAAGAGAAACTAAGAGACATGTAAAATCCTAAGTGGTAGAATTTTAAATCCTAGATAGGTTAGTTGTTGACAGCTACTTAGACAGTTATAGGGTATGTGTACCTTGGTAGGTTTTTTTTTTTTTTTTTTGGTACCAGTCCTTGGGCTTGAACTCAGGGCCTACGCCCTGTCCTTGAGCATTTTTGCTCAAGGCTGGCACTCTTATCATTTGAGCCCCAGCTCCCCTTCTAGCTTTTTGTTGGTTAATTGGAAAGTAAGAGTCTCACAGACTGTCCTGCCTAGGCTGGTTTCAAATTGCAGTCTTCAGCTAGATTTACAGGTATGAGCCACCAGCATTCAGCCTTGATAGCTTTTTAATGAGGGTAGTAAGTGAAATCTAGTTTCCATTTTGAATTTATAAACAAGAAGTAAATATAAGAATTAAAGGTGGTGATAAAACACAGTGAGATTTAAACATGTGGTCTTATATGTCAAATTAGTTTTGAACTCAGTTCCTACTAAGGACAGACTACTTGCTATATGAATAAGAGCAGACTAGAAAGCATGTTGCAGGCACATGAGGAAGAGGGGGAAGAATGGGGGAGAGAGGGAAGGTGGGAAAGAGAGGTATGTGGCCAAGAGAGGGTTATGCCAAGCATGTATCTTACTCCTTCCTGGTCTCAACAGACAGATTCTTAGAAAGGAGAGTTTCTTTAGAAGTATTATTTCCACTTGGAAAAAAAATGAAGTCATGGAAATATTTCTTTACTCCTTTAAAATGTTTTTATTTAATATTTATGTACTTTTATTTCTTGAGGACCTGATGTGTCTTAGATGTTGCTACATCTTGGAGAAAACAGTGATCAAAAAAGATATGATCCTTGACTTCATAGGTTTTATATTGTTGTGGAGAGATTAACATCAGTGAGGCATATGTAAATCAGCTCTGATAAGTGCTCTGAATAAGACAGATTTGGTACTATAACATATTCCAAGATAAGGGGTGCGCTTGCATGCGTGCTTGCTTGTGTGTGTGTGTGTGTGTGTGTGTGTGTGTGTGTGTGTGTGTGTGTGTGTGTGTGTGTGTGTGCAAGCAATAGTAATTGGAACTCTGGGAGATTAAAATAAGGGGAGAATATAGTGGAGTGAGATTTGAGTATAAGTAACTCATTGCAACCTTTAGTGGTTCAAGAGAAAAGCTAGCAGAAGAGACTAACCTCTCTACACTTAGTTCTTTTCTCATTAGACTTACTCATTAAATTTGTAAAGCATTAGGATGTGTTGTTTTTGAGGGAGGAGATAGTTGTGTGAAGTGATTATTTCAAGAGTGACTCCCCTTTTTCTCGGCTCAAACTAAAAGAATTAGAGTAGATACAATTTTTCACCAAAATCAAGCTAAATTGACCAATATGGCTGTATCTCTGGCCATATTATGCCTCCTAATAATTAAATTTTCTTCCCTTCAGAAGAGGTCTTTGTTTTACAGATGAAGGCCCTTACTGTATGGATCATTAGCCTTACAAGAGCCAAGATGGGGCTATACTCACTGCATATAGTTTAAGTTAGCCTCAATAACCTGATTAATCAGTATAAAATAGCTCAGCTTTTTGAAGCTTAGTATTTCTTAAACTTGTCTTACCCCAAAAAGCAAAGTGCCATTGATATTTATAAGTGTTTACAATACTCACTTGGGTAAAAGAATGAGCCACAGTACATGAATTTCAATCTTTCTGGAAACAAGTTGGTTTTTCGGAGATAAATGAGGTTTGTTAATTCCATTTAATTATATTGCATATTGGGCCATTTTACAGTAATACGTTATTATCTGAGCAGTAAAATATTACCCTAAAAAACTAGATTGTATCATTATGTAGTGCCAACCATTTATAAGGTTCAGTTCTAGATATAAAAGTCTGTTACTGTCGAGCTTTACAATGTCGGTGGGGGGGGGGGAGGACGGGGGGAGGGGGAAGGGGGGGAAGGAGAAGGATTGGGATGGAGGGGAGGGGGGAGGCTGGGAAGGGATGTGAAGGGTAAACAAAGGAGGAGGCTGCAATGCTTGGTAAGAAATGTACGCATTATCCTGCCCATGTAATTGTAACTCCTCTGTACAGTATGTTCACAAATAAAATAAAATAAAATTAATAAAAAAAAGAATAAAAGAGATTAAATGAAGAAAAAAAGTCTGTTACTGTAAGTATTCTAAATCTTGCTATTTTTAAACTCACATTTTATGTTTTTTGTAATGTTTATTATAGCCTTGCTAAAAATGCTCAATATGGGTATTCTTAATAACAATATAAAATAGTATTGCTTTACTTCTAGTATATAAACATTGCTCAGATCATAGGTTTTGAATTTATTCTGTGGTCTTTGGCAGAGGCTTACTCAGACCTTCAAAGCATTTTAGAATTGATATGCTTCCATGGTTTTCTTTAAAGTATTTAGTAGGTATTGTTAGAATTATTAGTTGTTAGCATCATTAAAAGATCATCTTACTGTTGAAGTGAGTTTGACATTCTTAAATAATATTGGCAGGAGAGATCACCTCTTGGGATATATACATACATACATACATATGTATACATATATATGTATATACACATATAAAATCAGTGTGATAACTTGGCAGTTAGAAACATTGTACTGACATTCTGGGAACCAGTCCATTTGGAGTACAATTGCTTATCACTATACTCCTTATTCCTTGTTCCTTGACTGACATATATGTTTGCATTAACAAAGGTTTAAACTCAGGGTCTCACCCTTGCTCAGCTTGCTTGTTTGACTGGTGCTTTACCACTTGAGCCAGTCTCTAACCTGGATTTTTTTTTTTTTTTTTTTTTTTTTTTTTTGTTGTTGTTGGTCATGGAGCTTGAACTTTGGGCCTGGGCTTTATCCCTGAACTCTATAGCTCAAGGCGAGTTCTCAAGCCACTGTGCCATTTCCTTTGTGAGTTATTTTGAAGGTGGAGGTTTTGGACTTCTGCCTATGCGGGCTTTAAGCCATGATTCTCATGATCTTAAATTCCTTTAGCTAGGATTACAGGCATGAACCACCAGTCCCTGGCTGATGTGTATTTTAATGTTTGATGATTTCCACTAGGGCAATTGGGTCTTAAATTTCTCCATATTTTTCCTCCTAGAGCTCTCTCTACTCTCCACCACAGATTGTTAGGTTAATAAATGAAATATTTCAAATAAGGTTTTGTGGTTATTTGTTGATTTGGAAGTTGTCTTTAATTTAGTGGCCATTGTTGTAGATCAGTGGCCACTAAATTGATTTATGGAGCCATAGAGTTATCTGAGCCCAGGTATCTGGAAGTTGCATATTATGTTCCCCCACTACATTATATGAGTATTTTGACTTTCATGATCATTTTTTTTTTTTTTTTTGGGTCCGGTCGTGGGGCCTGAACTCTGGGACTGGGCGCTGTCCCTCAGCTCTTCAGCTCAAGGCTAGCGCTCTACCACTTGAGCCACAGTGCCACTTCCGGCTTTTTTCTTTTTGCTTATGTGGTGCTGAGGAATCGAACCCAGGGCCTCGAGCATGCAAGGCAAGCGCTCTACCACTGAGCCACCTTCCCAGCCCCATGATCATTTTTATTTTAGATTTTTAGAAATAATTTGATATGGGGCTGGGAAGGTGGCTCAGTGGTAGAGCGCTTGCCTTGCATGCATGAGGCCCTGGCTTCAATTCCCCAGCACCACATAAACAAAAAGAAAAAATGCTGAAAGTGGCGCTGTGGCTCAAGTGGTAGAGCGCTAGCCTTGAGCTGGAGAGCTGAGAGACAGTGCCCAGGCTGAGTTCAGGCCCCACGACCGGACTCCCCCCCCCCCCCCCCAAATTGATATAATTTACTGTTAGAAACAATCACAGCATCAGCAATGCTTTGGTAGGGACAATACTTGTTCCTATATTAGCTACTTTTGTTTTCTGAAAAAAACATTTAAAAAGTTGATCCCATTTAAAAAAATCTCTTAAGGGAATTTAGATCTTTATTTTTACAACCCTTAGAAATGTTCAAAACAATGTATTAAATGAAAATGGAATGTTTTCCTCTGTACTGAATGACTCAACCTTAGTTTCTTTTAAAAAGCCAACAGGCTTATTAACTACTATTGTCTCTTTAGCTTTAGATCCAGTGTTGTTTGTAACCATGTAAGAATAAGATCCTGTTTCGGATTTCATATCCTGTCTAGCATCACTGTTGCATCCTGCTATGTTAGAATTGAGAAGAGATAAATGTTATTAAAGATCTTGTCTCAAACATTTATAAGAAACTAGAGGTATAGAGCAGCAAAGTAACATTTAATTTTTATTTTAAGCAGAGAAAAGTTGTAGATTAATCAGAGCTGGCATACTGAGTCATAAAACTTACCAATTAGCAAAAAAGACTGGAAAATTTGTCTGATGACTTGAAATTTCCAAACCTGTATATCTGGAAAGCATGTTATTCTACTACTAAGAATTATGAATTAGAGTTTAAATAAACAAGAAAACAAAAGATACACCCTTATCTGAACTGCACATAGTAATTATGTTAGCAATGTTTACATTGTATGTATATAATTATGGTTAATGTGGTTAGTGATCGTTACCAAATAACTGTTGTATCTTCTATTTGTAACATTTAGTATTGTAATTCTACCAAGCTGTGGAATGAATTTGAAATCCATTTAAAAAGAAGACATAATTTCATGTCTATATTTTATGAATTGTACAAGTTTGATTTTATGTAATTTAATAAAGGCAAATATAAGACTTTCCTACTGTAATTCTACATAATTTAGTTTTATTCCAAATAAGCACCTTGGCTTTACCTAGAATAAAAATATATTTCATTTTTGTTTTTGTTACATAACTTTTTAAAATTTAGCATTTATTAACAGTGTTTCATGTTTTGTGTAGTTTTGGAGCCCATTTAAAATGGTTACTAAATATTTGCTAATAGTATATTGATGGGAAGTTTATAGAACTGGACATTAAGAAGTTTTGGTTAGTAATTAGGAATACTGTGCATTAGTAATTAAGTAGTTATGGATGCTTTGTGCTATTATTTTCTATAAATCCCTTTTGTATTTACAGATCTCCACAAGATAAAAGAACACTTCTTGTGAATTGTCAGAATAAGAGTCTTTCACAGTCTTTTGAAAATCTTCTTGATGAGCCAGCCTATGGCTTAATACAAGTATGTTTGTTAAATCTATCCTGTATTAATCTATTAATTTGACTTACTGTTTCCATACTCTCTACTCCTTGCTACCTCAGTGTAGACTATATGTATATGTAATCTTTTTTTTTTTTTTTTTTTTTTTTGCTGGTCATGGGGCCTAAACTCTGGGCCTGGGTGCTGTCCTCAGCTCTTCAGCTCAAGATTAGCACTCTACCACTTGAGCCACAGCGCCACTTCTGGCTTTTTCTGCTTATGTGGTGCTGAGGAATTAAACCCAGGGTTCATATGTGTGAGGCAAGCACTCTACCACTGAGCTGCCTTCCCAGCCCCTGTATATGTAATCTTTATGTCTCTATATTCTATAATTTTATAGAAATAATATATTTTATATTATTTTCAGGTCCTAGAAAATTCCTTTTTAATTCCTTTTTAATTACTGTAAAGGCAGGGTTTTTTTTTTCTCTCTGTATCATAATACTAGAATTAGCAGTAGATCTTCATTACATCTCATTTAGATGAAGAGTTGTGTGGGTAAAACACTGTGAATTAATTGATTAGGAAAAAATACCTGGTGGGTTGAGAATGTGACTTAGTGGTAGATTGCTTGCCTAGCATGCATGAAGCCCTGAATTCAATTCCTCAGTACCATTTAAAACAGAAAAAGCCAGAAGTGGCCCTATGTTTCAAGTAATAGAGTGCTATCTGAGCAAAAGAAGCTCAGGGACATTGGCCAGGACCTGAGCCCCAGGATTAGCCAAAAAAAAGGAAAACATATGATTCTATTTTTTATTTTCTATTTCAACAGGTTAAATAGGGTGAAGTTAGGATACATCTAATTTCCCTAGAAGTGCTTTAGTATGTTCTTGTATTTGGGTAAAATATGCACTGAATGTGAGCAGAATTTTACTCATATTACTATGTAAACTAGTGATACAGTTGTTTATTCATGTATTCATTTAACAAATGTTTGAGTACTTATGGTAGCTTAGGCTTTTTTCCCCCCTTAGTTTTGAAGATGTAAAAGATTAATCACATAAGGAGTTTTTTTAGTATGGAGGACAAGCAAGCTAAACACTTTAAAATAAATGTGGAGAAAATTTTTCTTAAAGAAACAGCTTATGCAGTAGTTATTTTTGTACTTATGAATGGACAGTCATTTTAGGCTTTAGAAATAATCCTAGGACTTAACTGTAGCAAAAACAAAAAAACTTGATGCTGCTTTCTAGAACAGCATTGTTCTAGAACAACTTATTTTGTTTGGAGTGTTTTTTTTACTATTAATATGACTGGTATGCCAGTTATTATTTAGATACTGCGTTTAAACTTAGCTATTAAATATTTTGTGTTAGATTAGTGTGGCAGTGCATACTTCAAAAAGTATTTCTTTTTTGTGAAGACAGGACTGTTTCACAGAAGAAAGCTGTTGTGGGCCATTCACCACTGGGAAGTAAGCACTGCACACATTTTTTGATGTATGCAGATTGAATGAAGCCTGCAAATCATTTGTTTATCTGCAATTCAATCAGTAGCATTAGCTTGCCATTTATTTTGCTGTTTTAAACAGAAAGGATTGGCTTTAAAAAATTAAATTTTCCTTCCAAGAGAAAATTTTATGATAATCTTAGAACATTCTGTTTTAGTTTTGATTCCTTTCCTTTTTAAAAGGCTTTGTTTTAGTCCACTTTGAGATATTAATAATGTTATTTGTCTTTCTACTACATAGAAAATTAAAAAGGATCCTTATACAGCAACTATGGTAGGATTTTCCAAAGTCACAAACTACATTTTTGACAGTTTGAGAGGCAGTGATCCTACTACGCAACAGCGACCAGCTTCAGAAATGGCTGATTTTCTTAGTGATGCTATTCCAGGTCTAAAGATAAATCAACAAGAAGAACCAGGATTTGAAGTCATCACAAGAGTGAGTGGAGATTTACTTTAGCATAGCTTTTGTAATTTAATACTGTAGAAATAGAAACTCAATTTTGGTCATATCTACCTATTTCACATAACATTCTTTACAGCTTTTCTTTGGTTAACATATTAACCATTACTGCCCATGACCAAATTCTTGGTATGCTTTCTTTTTATTGTTATTTTTATTTTCTTTGGTTACATTTTGATAATTATGAAAAAATTGTTTCATAGAGTGCCTAGGAGAGAATGGTGAGCTTTTTTGGCCTTATTACCTCTTAGTTGTATTATTTTGCAGGTTTTTTTCTTTAGGCTTTAGTAGACGTCATAATACTGCTTTAGGATTTTATTCTTATGTGAATCTTTTCCAAATAAGATAGATTTTGGCCTGATATTATGATAAATCTTTATGTATATTCAACAAGACTTTTGAAGCCTACAATTCTAGGCCTTTCCATGTTAGAAAATTTTAAATACCTAAATTGTGATACTGATTTGAAAGTTACCTTTTTTTTTTTTTTGGGTCCGGTCATGAGGCCTGAACTCTGGGCCTGGGCGCTGTCCCTCAGCGATTCAGCTCAAGGCTAGCGCTCTACCACTTGAGCCACAGTGCCACATCCGGCTTTTTTCTTTTTGCTTATGTGGTGCTGAGGAATCAAACCCAGGACCTCATGTATGCAAGGCAAGCACTCTACCACTGAGCCACCTTCCCAGCCCCTGAAAGTTATCTTCAAATGGTATTTTTAAATTAGCAATATCTATAGATTGAATAAAATAATTGTAGAAATTGCCAAGTAGAGCTAATAGATTTTGAATCCTTTTAACAAACTTTAGCTTGAAAGAGCAGATAATTTGGGAATATGATAAATGTAATAATTATATTCATTCTTTTTAATATACATTTGGTTTGAAGACACTCAAAATTTACATGTTGAATGCTTTGTACTTATGTAATTGAAACCCTGAATAGCAAAAATGTTTTTGTTTTATCAGATTTCTTTTCTCAGAATTTGTAATCGGGTTATTTTTGTGTTTGGTAGAAGAGAAAATGTATATAATGCTTACTAATATACTTCATAAATTAAACACTGGAAAATAAAGCTTTTAAGAGCTTCAGAACTCAACAAAAATAATATTTTAGAATATATATTTATGATTTTATATATATATATATAAAATATATATATTATATATATATATATATATATATATCTTGATTGTACTTCCATTGCTGTCTTCTCATTTTAGATTGATTTAGGAGAGCGACCTGTTGTTCAAAGGAGAGAGCCAGTCTCATTGGAAGAATGGACTAAGAACATTGATTCTGAAGGAAGAATTTTAAATGTAGATAACATGAAGGAGATGATATTTAGAGGGGTAATTTAAATTGTAATAACTCTAATACCAATTGTATTACCAGCTGCTAATATTCAGACTTCTATGGTTATTTTTATTTTTAGAAGAATGAACTCTGTTATCTGAAGAATGATTCCTTCAGATTTCTGTATTGAGTAGGACAGTATCCCTGTGAGTCAAGTATGTGTATACTCATGTCTAAAGGAAGATATTCATTCTTAATTGAAGTTCTGCAGGATATGTAAAGAGACTTATGCCCATTGACATTTGCCTGATCAGTAAGGACCACTCTACAGTGTACTAATAGTCCATTATTTAAGCTTTCTAGCAGCTGCTTATATAGCTTCAGATTCTAGAAGTAAAATATTTATACACAGAACTATCTCTTGAGTGTATTTTTTTATTATATGCAACTTTTATGAACTTAGATTATTATTATTTTTTTTTTTACTAATATGATTTTTATGAATGCTTTCTTCAGGGACTAAGTCATTCACTGAGAAAGCAAGCATGGAAATTTCTTCTGGGTTATTTTCCTTGGGATAGTACTAAGGAAGAAAGAACTAAATTACAAAAACAAAAAACGTGAGTAATGTTTTTGTGTATGTTCTTCAAAGAATGACAAGTAACCTAACCATACAAATGAGCTGTTAGTTTCTAGATTAGGATTTGGGGTAGATTAGGGAATGGAAATACTTCATTTCCTTGTTTCAATATAAAAATTATGAACATTGTAATTATTTCAAAGCAGAAACACTTAATAGAATGGTGGCTTTGCAGGTGTGTTTTGTAAAAATATGGAAGAAAATTCTAGACTTCGTAGTGATAACTTTGAACAAACTTTTTGCATAGTTACTGTTTAGCTAGGCTCTGATGATTCTTGACCATAATCTTTACTACTCAAAAGGCTAAGATCTGGAGGATAGAGGTTTGAAGTCAGCCTAGAAAAAAAAGTCAGTGAGACTCCTTTCTCCAAAATAGTTAGCATGACGTCGAGCTGGAGGCTGGCTCTAGAGATAAAGAACTAGCTGTGAGGGCTGGGAAGGTGGATCAGTGGTAGAGTAGCTTGCTTTGCATACATGAGATCCTGAGTTTGATTCCTCAGCACCACATAAGCAGAAAAAGTCGGAAGTGGCGCTGTGGCTCAAGTGGTAGAGTGCTAGCCTTGAGCTGAAGAGCTGAGGGACAGCGTCCAGGCCCAGAGTTCAGGCCCTACAACCAACCAAAACAAAAACAAAAACAAACAAAAAAAGAACTAGCTGTGATTTAGAAAGCCAGGTGAGGGCTGGGAAGGTGGTTCAGTGGTAGAGTGCTTGCCTTGCATGCAGTGAGGTCCTGGGTTCGGTTCCTCAGCACCACATAAACAGAAAAAGCCGGAATTGGTGCTGTGGATCAAAGTGATAGAGTACTAGCCTTGAGCTGAAGAGCTGAGGAACAGTGCCCAGAGTTCAGGCCCCCGACTGACAAAGAAAGCCAGGTGAGAGCATGAGGCCCTGAGGTCAACCTGTGGTACTGCCCCCCCCCCCGAAATATATTTAGATACATACTAAAAATATCTTTTCCTTAAAAAAATTATTTTTTGCCAGTCATGGGGCCTGAACTCTGGGCCTGGGCACTGTCCCTCAGCTTTTCAGTTCAAGGTTAACACTCTACCACTTGAGCCACAGCACCACTTCCAGCTTTTTCTGCTTATGTGGTGTTGAGGAATCGGACCCAGGGCCTCATGCATGCAAGGCAAGCACTCTCCCACTGAGACACCTTCCCAGCCCACCTAAAAATATCTTGCATCTTAAATCATTTTTGTAATATGATATTATAAAATTAGCTCATAGGTATGTATATTTGCTATTTAGGTTAGTTGCCTTCAAATTTATAATTTCATAATACTGAAACACTGAAGAGTTTATATTTTAGGTTATTTCTTACACTTGACATGAAACACAGATCATCTTTGCTAGGGCTTGAACTTGTGCTCTTGCTCTGCTTTTTCCTCTTCTCATGGCTAGTGTTCTACCATTCCTGTTCAGCTCTTGTGCTGATATTGGAGACAGGAGTCTCATGCACTTTTCTGCCCAAGTTAGCTTTCAATATGATTCTTAGTCCTCAGCCTCCTGAATAGCTAGGATTATAAGCATGAGCCACTGAACTGGCTTCATTTATACTTTTTAATTACCAGTTGTCAACTTAGCCTTTCATTTAAAGCTATTCTCAGTTTGTGCAAAATCAAATTCTCTGCCAGTCCTACTCCTAAGATATTTTACATTAACAAGTTTCTGCAGTAAAGTGGTTAGAAAACAGAACTCTCAGTGTCACATTAAAAAAATCATTTAGATTTATTTTTATTTGGAAGCTTTAATGACTAAAATACTTAATGACTAGAATAAATTTAGATATGATTTTAAGAAATGAGATGTTTAACCTTTTTTTCCTAAAATTATTCTAGTAGGTCAACAGTATCACGAAAACTTGGACATGTAGGAGGTTTTTTTTTTTTTCCTTTGATTTCATTTACTTACAAATATGTCATTATTATGTTTATAAATTTACATTCCAGCAGCAGCATCAGTACTTTGTACTATTTATTACAGTTTTAATGTTCTTTATATAAAAACTCAATTATGAAATGTTAAAAAAATTAAATAGCATTTTTTGGTGCTAATTGTTTTCTATAGTGATGAATACTTCAGGATGAAACTACAATGGAAATCTGTCAGTGAGGAACAAGAGAAGAGAAATTCAAGGTTAAGAGATTACAGAAGTCTTATCGGTAATTTTTTCTAAAGAACTTTGGAAATGCAAGCAGGGTTAACCTTAAATTCAGTGCACAGTAATGTATTAAGTTCAAAAGAATTCAGAATTGGGAAGTACATTAGAATGTGTGTTTATGTTCTTGGGTATTCCTTTTGCAGTAATCACATGAGCTCAATCATTGTATTAAGTACACAATACTTATTTTTGCTTCTATAATGGGACTTTAGAAAGCACTTCATTTTCCTGAGTTAATTTTATTTACTTTTTTTCACTGCTTTCTTCTTTACTATGAAAGTGGTTTGTGTTTCTTACAGAAAAATTAAAAACTACAGGTGAGTAGGCAAGAATATAGGATTGATTTTGCTTCTGCTACCCATAGATAATTAGAGTTAACAGGCTTTGGTGTGTGTATCTCAAGACTGTTTCCATCATGCATGTGTTTCATCATTTAAATTTAAAATTCTAAATAGAAAAATATTTTATTTGAAAATAAAATTTTAACTAGAGAATAACTACTAAGAAAAAATGCTTGATAGAATTTTATCATAAAACTACTAGATTTTATTCTAGGTACTCAGTACCGGATAATGTGGCTCTCATGATCAAGTGGGTATAAATTATTGAAAGATACGTAGTTGCTGCTTTGCATGTCTAGCTGACATGTTTTATGTAATAAACTATTTTATAGGTAAGAAAATGGAAAAATAAATGACTTGTCCAAATGTAGAGTCTTGACTGTTATTTTGGGGTAATATTAGAACTTATTTTTGAAATTCTTCTTTCTTTTTTTTTTTTTTTGGGTCCGGTTGTGGGGCCTGAACTCTGGGCCTGGGCGCGCTGTCCCTCAGCTCTTCAGCTCAGGGCTAGCGCTCTACCACTTGAGCCACAGTGCCACTTCCAGCATCAAACCCAGGGCTTCAGGCATGCAAGGCATGCGCTCTACCATGGAGCCACCTTCTCAGCCCCTGAAATTCTTACATCCTATTCAAATTTTAATATTTATGGTGTTTTAAGTATATAGGGATATATTACCATGAACCTACTCTCCAGTGGAAGAAAGAATTCTCTTAATTATATGAAGAAAGCTCAATATAACAGTGACTTTTAACAGTTACTAAGATCACTTTGGCAATTATGCTTTTGATTGAAAGAATTTTTTTTTCTCTGAAAGTAAATGATGCCAGTGCCAGAATATACTCTCCTTTCTCTGGCTTGGGGGTCCTGAGGCATGGAATAATCGAGAGAGAGAGAGGGGGGGGGAGGAGAGAGAGAGAGAGAGAGGAGAGAGGAGAGAGAGAGAGAGGAGAGAGAGAGAGAGAGAGAGAGTGAGTTCCTGGGGTTTGAACTCAGGACCTGGGTGCTATCCCTGAGCTTTATTGCTCAAAGCTAGCATTCTACCACTTGAACCATAGCACTACTTCTGTGTTTTGGTAGAGACAAGAGTGTCATGAATTTCTTTTGCCTGGCTTAGCTTCAAACCATGATTCTCCGATCTCAGGCTCTTGAGTAGCTAGAATTACATGCAGGAGGCACCAGTGCCCAGTTAAAGTTTTTAACTAGAATCCTCTGCTGTTTCCATTTTTAATAACAAAAGTAGTGATGGAGATGGTTTTTTAAAAGGGATTTTGACATTAACGAATTCAGTTTCTTTTTGTTTTTTGGGGGTCTGGTCATGGGGTCTGAACTCTGGGCCTGGGCGCTGTCCCTCAGCTCTTCAGCTCAAGGCTAGCGCTCTACCACTTGAGCCACAACGCCACTTCCGGCTTTTTTCTTTTTGCTTATGTGGTGCTAAGGAATCGAACCCAGGGCCTCATGCATGCAAGGCAAGTGCTCTACCACTGAGCCACCTTCCCAGCCCCTAACTAATTCAGTTTTTTAACCCTTTTCTGGTTATATTCAATATTATCTTTGATAAGCAGTAGTGATAATGACTCTCAGTTCAACTTTTCTTTTTTCCCATTCTCATTCTTTGAGAAGGCTGGGGAAAATGTACATATTTTAAATCTCCATGTTATGATTTGGATTTAAACATTTTCACACATTTTGCCCATTTTTAAAAGATAATAAAATTAAAGCCCAGAAAAGATTTGTTCATTGTAAGCCACCTATTTAAGCTAGGTAGTAAAGCTACACATTTGGATTTCTTTATATTCAGATATCTTCTTAATTAAGTGATTAAAAAAAACCTGTATCATGTTTTCCACTATATAACTAGTTTTTAAAAGCATTCTTTCCTCTCCCCCTTCTTTTCTTTTTCCCTTACTAGAGATTGAACTTAGGGCCTCACATGCTGAGCTTTCTTTCTCATGTCTGGCTGACACTTTACCACTTGAACCATACCTCCAAATCAGTATTTTTCTGGTTAATATTAGACTTTTCTGCTTGGGCTGGCTTTGAACCGCGATCCTTCAGGTCTCAGCTTCTTGAGTAGCCACTGACACTCAGCTTAGAGCATTCATTATCTATAATACTCTATTCAGTAGTATTTTTAAATTAATAATTAATAAATAACATAATAGTAATTAATAATAATTAAAACAATATAATAGTAATAAAAGAGTTTTGAGGCATATAAATTTATTTTATTAAAAGGAAAGCTACGCAGTAAGCTGTAGGCCTTATCAATGAGTTTTACTTTTTAAAAAATTACTTACATTAGTTATACAGAAGGAGTTTTCATTGTTAAATTTCCATATGTGCTTCCAATATATTCCTGTCAATCCCACCCCTCTGGATTTTGAGTATTATGAGAAGTTGTTGGAGCATTTTAGCCAACAGTATTTTGTTTACATTTTAAGATTATTTTTGGTTGTTGTGTAGAAATGGATTCTATCAAGATAAGAGTAAGAATGAGGAGACTAGTTAATAGGAAATAGAAGCCTAAGCAGGAGATGGTGGTAATGGAGATGTAGCCAGGCAGATTCTTGTTTCATTTTGGTGATAGAATTGATGACTTTCTAATACATTAGCTAGATGTAGGGTAATACCAAGGTGAAGATTCAGTTTCTTGACTTGAGAAATTGGGCTTTTAGTAGTGCTACTTATTGTGGAAGTAACAGGCATGGTGAAATTGAATTAGAGCTTAGGTATATATGTATGAAAGTATATACATCTTAAATGGATATAAATAGAACATCACATACCTAATTGAATGATCTGGAATTGTCTGATGGCAGATATAAATTTGGGTGTTAATAAATAGAAATATCTGTGAGCAAAAGATGTCACCTAGGAGAAAAAAGGGACACCGAAGGAGGCCTGGAAATCTCAGTGTTTATTCCATTGGCTTCTCAGTTTGGCTGTATGTTAGAATCATCAAGGATCTTTTGAATCACATTAGTTATTTTAAGCATTCATACAATCATTCAATAAAATAATTTACTTAGTGCCAGTTATGTACTAGACTTTCCTCTAGGCATTGGGGATTCAAGAGTCAACAAGGGGCTGGGAAGGTGGCTCAGTGGTAGGACGCTTGCCTTGCATGCATGAGGCCCTGGGTTTGATTCCTCAGCACCACATAACCAGAAAAATAGCCGGAAGTGGCGCTATGGCTCAAGTGGTAGAGTGCTAGCCTTGAACTGAAGAGCTGAGGGACAGTGTCCAGGCCCAGAGTTCAGGCCCATGACCAGACCCCCAAAAAAAACAAAAAACAAAAGAGTCAACAAAAAAGGCAAAATCTTGCCTCCAAGGAGCTTCCATTTCCTGTGGGAAAGTATAGACAGTAAACATGATAAGTATGTTAGTAGCAAGGTAGAAAAGTAAGGCAGGGAGGAGAGTAAGGATTTGTGTTATAGTGCAGTTTTAATCTGGCACTCCTATTTCTGTTCAAGGGAGTAAAGAAGTGAACTAGACAGGTAGATATGTAGGTAAAAAACATACACTGCAGAAAGAAATAACATGTATTAGAAGTATTTGTACCCAAGGACTTTTTTTATTTTTGAGGTACAGTGTGTAAGCAAGTGTGGTTGAAATGAGTTGAAGCAGAATATCAAAATAGATGAAGTAAGAGAGGAAATGGTAGAAGATTATATACAGATTATTGTAGACTTTCACTGATGTAAAGGCAGTAGAGAGTTTTGAGCAGAATAGATCTGACTTTTGTTTTAACAAGTCTCTGGTTGCTATCTGAAAAATAGCTGTTGGAGGGCAGAGAAGAAAGGAGAAAGACCATTTTGAATCTTTTGCTATAATCCAGGTGAGAGAGAATGTTTTGCTTGATCCAGGAAGCTAGAGTTGAGTGAGGTCCAATAGAAACTTGAAGATGCTGGGAATATAGCCTTGAAGCTATCTGAATGAAGACAATTTTAGTCAGAGGTAAACAGCAAGATCTAGACTTGGTTCTCCTTAGAACCTCTGCATGTTTGAAGAAGAGCAATAAGATCACTGTGTCAGGAATAGGGTTAGAGTGGGGAATGATTTGGCTTGGAGATCTCATACTGATTTCTATACGTATTGAAGATTTAACTGATCTTATCAGTGTGAATGACAAGGAAAGCAAGGATGATTATAAGGCATTTAGGGTGAGCAACTGCAGACATGGAGTCATGATGTTTTACTAAGGTGGGAAAAACTATGAGAGAAAAAAAGCTTGGAAGGGAGTATTTGGAATTCAGTTTTGGACATTAGTTTTTGGTTTTTGCCTATTGGATGTCCACAAGTTGATATGTAGAGTAGGAGGTAGACTATAAAGGAATTTGGGGACATTTTAGGGGATTGAAATAGGAGACTGTGTTAGGATGCTCAATAAAATTTCCAGGGAAGGATTATCACTAGCAAAGAAGTGGTTCAAGAACTCTTCCTCAGTGTACTTAAGTTTCCAAAAATAGTGTATGGAGAAAACAGTAAAGGAAACTGAAAATAGGGCCCTAGGAAAGTCAGAAAACATGAAAGTTTGATATCCTAGAAGACAAGTGACAAAAGTATTTCAAGAAAAGGTGATTGAGAGGCGAAGTAAGAGGAAGGCTTAGATTGACTATTCCAAAGAGTATTTAGATCATTGGAGATTTTTACTAAAAGGAAAGAAAGGAAACTATGAATTCACTTGCAGTTATGTGGCTAGAATAGTGGGAACCTGTAGAAGTTCTCTTTGAGTACATAAAATACTTTTCCAAGTTCTAGGATGTGGGAAAAGATGGAGCTTAAAGAGAAAGAAGATACAAACTAATTAGATGAATCAGGAAAATGAATAGGGAAATAGTGCAAGATTGCCAGGAAGCATAAAATAAAGTACCCACTTGAGGTTAGTGATAGTGAATGGCAAAGCTGTCAGCATGATGTTGTTTTTCTTCAGTCTTTTTTTTTTCTAATATCAAATGGAGAGGACTCAATTTGTTTCTAGAAATAACTTATGAAAGAACACATTTACATATCATTGAAAGTTTCTTTTGTTTTCTGTCTGTTTTATCAGTACTACACATCTATATATGAAGAAAGAAATACTGAAGAGTTTATAGGGGTGCAGACAACTTTTTACTGTGTTTAAATGTCTATTAAGAAATGGGAACCAATAGGGATATGAAAGAAAAAAGTGGGGAGATGGAGAGATAAGAAAGACTAATAGTGAATGTGATCAAAGTATAATTGTATGAAAATGTCAGTGCTTTGTACAGTTAAAAAAAAAGCATAAAACCCTGTACTGGCATGACCATATTAATTGTGCTTGAGTTAATAAAAACTATTTGTTTATTCCACAATTACAAAATGAGACAATTTTTGTTGTTGTTGTTGTTGGCCATGGGGCTTGAATTCTGGGTCTGAACGCTGTCCCTCAGCTCTTTGGCTCAAGGCTAGTAGTCTACCACTTGAGCCACTGCGCCACTTCTGGTTTTCTGAGTGGTTTATTGGAGATAAGAGTCTCATGGACTTTCCTGCCTGGGCTGGTTTTGAACCACAATCCTCAGATCTCAGCCTCCTGAGTAGCTAGGATTATAGGCGTGAGCCACTGGCGCCCGGCTATTTTGTCATTTTTAACCCTAAAATTTCATATTTATAGCATGATGGTTTTGGTGTTGCTTTTGCTTATTTAGAAATATAGCCAGTAAAAAAAAATCACGATGAAACCCCTTGAAAGTGTAAAGTGTTCAGTTTGGCCCCATAAAGTTTTTTAAAAAAAGAATATGCCCCCCCCTTCATCCTAAAAGCAACATATCCACAGTTGTATAGCAATAAGTGAAACTAATAATAAGAACATAAATTTTGTACTTGTAAGATGTAAGTTTTATACGAATATGTTTTTTGAGAAGTTTTAAAATGTGTGATTGTTTTCTTCTTTTAGAAAAAGATGTTAACAGAACAGATCGAACAAACAAATTTTATGAAGGTCAAGATAATCCAGGATTGATTTTGCTTCATGACATTTTGATGACCTATTGTATGTATGATTTTGATTTAGGTAAGTGATCCTCTCAAGCCTTACTTTGAAAAGATTTCTTTGTATTTTAGAATTTAGATTTATTAACCATTTAGTTTAAATAGGTAATAGCCTTCTCCTCTTCCCTCTTCTTTACATTTCTTGTGCTCTGTAGGTTTTCTGGCTAGTGCTCTGCAACTTGAGCCACACCCCCATTCTTTCTGGTTATTATTATTTTTTTTCTCTTGTGTCGGTTGTGGGGCCTCAACTCTGGGCCTGGGTACAGTCCCTCAGCTCTTCAGCTCAAGGCTAGCATTCTACCACTTGAGCCACAGCACTACTTCCAGCTTTTCTGCTTATGTGGTGTTGAAGAATCGAACTCAGGGCCCCATGCATGCAAGGCAAGCACTCTACTACTGAGCCACCTTCCCAGCTCCATTGCTGGTTATTTTTGATATGGAGTTTCAGACTTTCTACTTGAGGGTTGACTTTGAACTGTTATCCTTTAGGTGTTGACCTTTTGAGTAGCTAGAATTACAGGTGTGAGCCATTAACTCCTGGCCAGTGTTTTAAAGGACCAACAAAGTTTCTAAGCATTAGCCTTTAAATAAGCATGAAAAGAAAAGTGTTTTGATTTATTTGTGAATTGCTGCCAGCAAGGAAATAACAAAAATAGATGTTTTCCATATTACTTCAACAGAGCTTTGAACTCTTGGAGAAAATGATTGGATACTCAGCACTTTAACCCAAGTAATAATGGTGTATTTTCTTCATTGTTTATATCTGTGTAAATTCTCTTGCCTTTCTTTCTCTATGTTAGGGGAAGATACAAAGTTGGTTGTGGATTTTATCAGCCTCTTTGGTGATAACAAGCTTAAAAATCTCTTACATTCTCTTCAAAATATAGTCATATTTTATCATATATTCAGTAAACTTATTGAAAGCATATTGTTACAGTGACTTTTAGTCTTCAGAATGCTGTCATACTTGATTTTATTTTATTTTAATTTTAAAATTGAGAAAATAGTTAAATAAGCATCACCATTTTATGAGTTAGGTGATAATTCAGATAGTGACTTATGGTTGAAAAGAGTAAATAATAGATCTGAAGTTAGAGATCCAGGTATTTATTATAGGCTGACATTCTTACCTATATACTTTTAGCTCCCCAGTCCATTGCTGTTTTACTTTGTTATTAGTGTACAGCACAAGTCCATTGTCCTTGGGAGCAGGAGACATTGGCCATTCTCAGATGATAATTGAGATAGGAATTCATACACAGCTATGCACTGCTGCAGGAATACAACAATTTACCCTATCCATTTATCTACACAAATACCATTCTCTTTCTATTCAGACACTTCATTTATCTGAAACATAGTTAAGGTCCCACCAATTATGAGAAACCAAGATAGTTTTTATATAAGCAGTGGAACATATTTTTTGCCCTTAACTCATAGTAGAGCAACCTGTGCTATACATTTACTGTCTTATAGGGGATTCAGTCATGTTGAGTTGTTTTGCTTTTTAGCCCATTGAAGGGTGTATGTATTTACATTATCTTGTTAGTGAGGAGATAAAAAAATCAAAAGCAGAAAGAAAAACTTAAGAGTCATTTTTAGTTAGGAGGTGAAGATACTGTGCCTTCAGGAAGTGCCCAAAGGAAAAAGTGTATGTTCATACTGATGACACTGAATAGTCTATAAGAGTTTAAATAATACTCAGAATACTGTATGGAAGACAGGTGAGTGTCTAATTTTAGTTCGTAAAAAAATGATTTGTAATTCGTAAGTTGTTTTTCTTCCAGTATGATACCCTAGGGCTAAGCTTTAGTTATCTGGAAAATTGATTTGTATATAGGCTGTTTTTCTTTTCAACCCTAAGAAAGTATACATTAGGATGATAAGGGCTTATTTCTTACGCCTCTCTACTGAAACAGAATTGCTAAGAAAATAATTTTGGGAAACTACGGTAGAAAGTGTAGTAGGGCTGATTAAGATTTACACTAGTCAGCTGTAGTACAGGATCTGGCTACTACTGAATGCTAATTTAAATGACTTTAATCTTTTTTAATTAAAAAGAATTAGTACATAACTGTACTTTCACAACTGAGGACGTACCCAAAAGAACATCATGTATAAAATATAATAGTTTAAAGGCTACCAGAAGAGGATTCATTTGACTACTTGCTTCACAGCTAAGATGTGCCAAAGAAATGTGATAGTGATTGCATATGAAAGCTGAAGTGTTAAAGGATTAAATTAGTTTCTCAGAATTTTTGTTGTTGTTGTTGTGGTCGTGAGACCTGAACTCTGGGCCTGGGCGCTGTCCCTCAGCTCTTCAGCCCAAGCCATAGTGCCACTTCCAGCTTTTCTGCTTATGTGGTGCTGAGGAATCGAACCAAGGGCCTCTTGCATGTAAGGCAAGCACTCTTATCACTGAGCCACCTTCCTAGCCCCTCAGATTTTTTTTTTTTTTTTATATAACTTAATAGTAAAGCCCTTCCCCAGAAGAAAGGTGCTTTGTAAGTTTTTTGAGTAGCATACTTTGAAAAAAAATTTTTTTTTGGGTCCAGTCGTGGTGCCTGAACTCTGGGCCTGGGCACTGTCCCTCAGCTCTTTTAGCTCAAGGCTAGCACTCTACCACTTGAGCCACAGCTCCACTTCCGGCTTTTTTCTTTTTGCTTATGTGGTGCTGGGGAATCGAACCCAGGGCCTCATTTGCATGCAAGGCAAGCACTCTACCATTGAGCCACCTCCCCAGCCCCCATACTTTGAAAATTTTTATTATAGACCATACATAGTCAGACCCAGTAGAATAGTACTCTGCACTTTGTTGGATTCACATTAGAGTTCCTCCATGTGATGTGAAAACAATTTCTCATTGTCATTGTTTTTACTGTTAGTGATGGGTAGGAAAGTTCAAAAGATAGCACTTTAGTCTCCTTCCTAGCTTGGTCTTTTTGAACAAGTATACACTATTTTTAGAAACTATGTGCATAAATTTATGTAAATGCTTTATGTCTTATGCCATTTTTCTATTTCTTTTCTCTAAATGTCTGATAACTGTTGTCTGGAACAGTATTAATTGTTTGTCTTTCATGGGAACCCAGGTAGACTTTTTTTTTTGGGGTCCGGTCGTGGGGCCTGAACTCTGGGCCTGAGCACTGTCCCTCAGCTCTTCAGCTCAAGGCTAGCACTCTACCTCTTGAGCCACAGCACCACTTCCGGCTTTTATTCTTTTTGCTTATGTGGTGCTGAGGAATTGAACCCAGGGCCTCAGGCATGCAAGGCAAGCGCTCTACCACTGAGCCACCTTCCCAGCCCCCCAGGTAGACTTTTATGCTATGTGAATAGAGGCTTATATTCCCACAACGTTCAGTGTGGACATAACGAAGTTTTATAGTAGGCTACATGGAAAAGCGTAGCAATGGCTGATTGAGCAGGGCTCTGAGCACAGCAAATTTAGCTTCACTTATTTGTAAGGGGATCCTGAGGTGAACTGAGTACTAATTCTTTTTATTTCCTGTTTGGTTTGAATTTTCTCAAGAGGTATTTGGTTTAACTATTTTCTAGGGTCACTTAGGAACTTTTCTTCCAAAACAGAGTGATACATAGTTGTATATTGTTGCTAGAAGAACTTCCCCTATTTCTTTCTTTCTTTCTTTTTTTTTGGGGGGGGGTCCAGTCCTGGGGCCTGAACTCTGGGCCTGGGCGCTGTCCCTCAGCTCTTCAGCTCAAGGCTAGCGCTCTACCACTTGAGCCACAACACCACTTCTGGCTTTTTTCTTTTTTCTTATGTGGTGCTGAGGAATCGAACCCAGGGCTTCAGGCATGCAAGGCAAGCGCTCTACCACTGAGCCACCTTCCCAGCCCATCCCCTATTTCTTCTAAATAACATAGATGTTACTGAAAAAAAAGGTAAGCTTCTCTGAAATTGTAAAGCTGGGCTTCCCACTGTGGCAGCATGTAGTCAAGGAGCACGTAAGCTTTTGCTAGTTTGGCTTGAAACTGCTGTGAGTATGAATTGTAGATTAGCATAAAAAAGTGTAAAATGTTATTATCGTTTTATTTGACTGATAAGATTTTCTATATACTAGGCTGAATAAAAGCTATTACTAAAATTTAAAAAAAGTTTAAGCTTTTGATCTGCAAATGAAAGGTGGTTTGTTCCACAGACTTTCTAAGTTACAAATCAAGAAGTATATTTAGCTGGGTGCTGATGTCTCATGACTGTAATCCTAACTACTCAAGAGGCAGAAGTCTGAGGATTGCAGTTCAAAGCCAGCCCAGGCAGGAAAGTGTGAGACTCTTATCTCCAATTAATCACCAGAAAACCAGAAGTGGCACTGTGGCTCAAAGTGCTAGAGTGCTAGCCTTGAGCAAAAAGAGCTCAGGGACAGTGCATGGTCCTAAGTTCAAGCCCCAGATGGACCACCAAAAAAAAAAAAAAAAAAAGTGTATTTAATTTTAACACATGTACTAAAGTTACCAGAATTGACTGTTTAATTGTTGGCCTAGGAATTAGTGTTCAAAAATTAAGTTGCAAAACAAAACATTGAGTTTTTAGTAGAGTGGAAATATAAAAAGAAGCATGATACATCCACTTGGAAAGTATAGCAACACTTTTCATTTGTTTTAAAGCCAGGGACAAACTTTCCAGTTTGTCTTTTAATCATTGGGTGTTGAGTAATGGTTCAAAAATTATAACACTAGCAAAAGAAAGGTAATTAAATAATAACATTATCTAAAAAATGAGTGGACAAACCCAGTTGCTAGAATTGGTTGCATAAAAAGGAATAAGAATGAAGGACATGTTACTGCAACAACGTAGAAGAATTAAATACTTTTGTTTCTGATTTCTATTTTTTTTCCTTTTTTTCTTGTGAAAATACTGTACAGAGGGGTTACAATTACATGGGCAAGATAATGAGTACATTTCTTATCACGCATTGTAGCCTCCTCCTTTGTTTCCCCTTCCCATCCCTTCCCATCCTCCCCCTGCCCTTGTTTCTGATTTTTGTGGTTTCATCTATCAGTAATCAGTTTGTAAAGCATTTGAACCCCTTTTTACTTATTATCTTACTGAGCCAATTCATTGTTGATGGCTCCTTTTGGGTACACACTCATTTATATATGGTTATCCTCTATGTTCTTTCTTTATTCCTCATTTCTCACTGTTTTTAATATATTACTCTTCATTTTTTATATCCTAAGACACATTGTCAACTAAACACGAAGTTGACAACTCACACCAACTTATCTTTCTTACCTGGTTACCTGACCTCCTCTATTTTTACTTTTCTATCTTCACAAACACCCATGTCTTCTAGTTTTTAAATCAAAAGAGTAAACAGTTTTTAGTGAAATAGTGTCATCAAAAGGATTCATGAAGCTTAAGTTTTCAGAAACTTCTTATTCTCCTTTTTAGGATATGTGCAAGGAATGAGTGACTTACTTTCCCCTCTTTTATATGTGATGGAAAATGAAGTGGATGCTTTTTGGTGCTTTGCTTCTTACATGGACCAAATGGTAAGAATAAAGAGTTTTTTTAGTATCTTTACAATAAAAAAACATTTAAAAAAAATAGGAAAGATTTTTTTTCTTCAATCAAACTGATTGAAAGTTTTAGTTTTATAATCTTATTTATAAAAGTTTGATTTTTGTATTTAGCCAACAATGATGGAATTTTAAAAAATAACTCCATGCTTGATTTACTTCTTTTATTAGCCTTTGAAGAGGCTTGGAAATATTGGGATTATTTTTAATATAAAAAGGAGATAATATTGCCTATAATACAGAAATAATCAGGATTTAATATCGCTAAATACTTTTTGGTTCAGAAGAACTGATTCATACAGCATATTCATGAAATATATGAATTTAGTTTTGTGAGGTAAATTGAAGTAGTTGAACTTGCTAGTTTCAGAGATAAGGCTTGCTTATGCCAAGTATGTACCCTTACATTTTATGAATATCTTGGATTTTTGTCAAACATCTAATTTTTTTTTTTTTTTTTGGGTCCGGTTGTGGGCCTGAACTGTGGGCCTGAATGCTGTCCCTCAGCTCTTCAGCTCAAGGCTAACACTATACCACTTCTGTTTTTTTTTTTTCCTGCTTATGTGGTGCTGAGGAATTGAACCCAGGGCCTCATGCATGCAAGGCAAGTGCTCTACCGCTGAGCCACCTTCCTAGCCCAAACATCTGATTTTTTTTCACTATTTCTAACTCAGACATTTTCTTTGCAATGCATTGTTACTTTTCTAAAAAAATGTGATTATT
Source organism: Dipodomys merriami (assembly GCF_024711535.1). NCBI lineage: Eukaryota > Metazoa > Chordata > Mammalia > Rodentia > Heteromyidae > Dipodomys > Dipodomys merriami. The sequence continues at coordinate 31,497,782 of NW_027202271.1, forward strand.
AGATCTAAACTTTGTCTCCATATAAATATTAGTACAAATATTTTTATTATCAATATTCATTGAGACAGTACTAGAATAACAGAGAGCGCATTAGCAAAGATTAATATAAAAAGTCTTTTAGGGCTGGGAAGGTGGCTCAGCCGTAGAGCTGCTTGCCTTGCATGCATGAGGCCCTGGGTTTGATTCCTCAGCACCACATAAGCAAAAAGAAAAAAGCCAGAAGTGGCGCTGTGGCTCAAGTGGTAGAGCTCTAGCCTTGAGCTGAAGAGCTGAGGGACAGCGCCCAGGCCCAGAGTTCAGGCCCATGACCAGACCAAAAAAAAAAGTCTTTTAAAGCAATTTATAAGAAAGAAGAAGGCTGAGGGATATGAGTAGATAAAGGTGTGAAATCTAAAATTCTAACCATACATGTCACTATATATTTCTTTTCAAAATAGTGTTAATAAAATTGATGATAAGTCTTAATGTTGGATATTATTTGCAATAAGGTAAAAAGTGAATCTAATTATTTAACATATTCCTTGACAGAATGCTTCTAGGATAGGAATGTAAAATTTGAATGTTGTACTTCTTACTTCTTCTTTGTTTGACTGTTTTTCTTTTCTCTTCCAGTTTTTCCAAATTATTGTCAAGCTTATTTATACTTTGAACTCATCCTTGCTTCACTTAGTTCCTTCTTAGGTGTGAATTGATAAGATTTGATAGTTTTAAAGTGTCCTTTTACTATGAAGTTAGCAAATGTTCAAAAGAGTTTTTTGCCATAAATTAATGATTTTGGATTTTTTTGAAGTATTACCAATTGCAGTAACCTAGTAACATAGTTTGGGAGAATGACCAATTTCAGTAACCTAGTAATACCATAGCTTGTCTTCCTTACTCTTTTGATTGATTTGCTTACCTTCTTAGTTCCAATTTACTCTCAAGTACTCTAGAAACCTGAGGCATTTATTAGAAAGGTCTGTATAACAGTTACTGATTACATACAACTTTTGTTGCTTTCCTCATGGTTTTTTATAATTTGGTTTTACTAGAGCTTATATGTTCCTTTCTAAAGATTTCATGCCCTTGTTTCATTCGTAGTGTATCAGCATTTTCCTCCTGCCCTCTATGAGATGGCTCAAAAGATTTTTGTAGAAAAAAACATGAATCTTTGATTTGCTCAAACCTCCATGCACAGCAGCCATTCCCCCAATTAATGTGAACACACTGAGATTAATTTCTCATAATAGTTTTAAATAAAACTAAACCAATGTTGTCATGTTTAATTATATAGGCATATGATGTCACATACATGCATGCATGTATATGAATACATGTGTAGTCATATAAAGACCTACAGATTACCTTCTGAACAATTATCATGTACACTTTATAGTCAGATTACCTTCTGAACAATTATCATGTACACTTTATAGTCTGTTTATCTTTTTTTGTATATAAAGGAAGTTGCAGTGTCTTCATTTTATCTTTTTCAAAGTAAATGTCTATTTTTGCCTATTCTCTTGAGGAGGATGGTCTGGGGATATTTCTAGTCTTTATCTAAAAGATCTCTCTCTCTTTTCTCTCTTTTCTCTCTTTTCTCTCTCTCTCTCTCTCTCTCTCTCTCTCTCTCTCTCTCTCTCTCTCTCTCTCTCTCTCTCTCTCTCTCTCTCTCTCTCTCTCTTTCTCTCTCTCTTTTGGTCAGTCATGGGGCTTGAATTCTGGGCCTGAGGGCTGTCCCTCAGCTCTTCTGCTCAAGGAAAGGGCTCTACTACTTGAGCCACAGCATCACTCCCAGTTTTCCTGTGGTTAATTGGAGATAAGAGTTTCATGGCTTTTCCTGCCCAGCCTGGCTTTGAACTGTGATCCTCAGATCTCAGTCTCCTGAGTAGCTAGGATTACAGATCTCTTTTTAATAGATTGTCTGCTAAACCTTTTTTTCTTAACAAACACATTATTTGGTTAAAAGAACAATATGTGTCAATCAAAATAATCCCTATGGTTATTTGTCATTGCTACAGGGTTGTTTTGATGTTCTTAAATCTTTGCTGCTGCTTTTTGACCCCTTGTTTTTATTTTACAGCTTTACTTCATGTAAGTGTTTATTACTTTTGTGTTAGCTGAACCTAGTGTCCATAAATTTATGTTGACTGATGTTTATTCGCATCTAATACAGGTCTAGGCATAGACTGTCTAGATTATGGGAATGTTTCCAAAATGCAAATAATCTAATGTACTTTATGATATTCATCTACTGTTTTGCTATATACTTTTAGTTTCTTCCCTTTTTTCTCCCTGTGTACACACACACACACACACACACACACACACACACACACACACACACACACACACACACACACACACACACACACACACACACACATGCATACATACATACATACACAATACACAGTTTATAGATAAAATTGAAATCCTTATCCTTTGTATACACATTATTGATCATCCACTTTTCCAAGAATGAGTACTTTTTCACTATTATTTTGGGGATCCTTCATTTTTTTTTTGCCAGTCCTGGGGCTTGAACTCAGGGCCTGGGCACTTCTCTGAGCTTCTTTTGCTCAAGGCTAGCACTCTACCACTTGAGCTACAGTGGCACTTCTGGGTTTTTCTGTATGTGGTACTGAGGAATTGAACCCAGGGCTTCATGCATGCTAGGCAAGCACTCTACCACTAAGCCACCTTCCCAGCCCTTGGGAATGCTTTTATTGCTACAGTGGGTAGCAGTGGCCATGTTGCATTGGTATTCCAAACCAACTCTATAGTCTTTTTTCCACATCAGAATAAAAATTACTTTGCTGATCAGTGAATTAGTTCTGTCATTTCCTAATAGTTCCCACTGGTAATTATGGACAACCTATATCCTGGAGGCTTGACTTTTAGTCTTTTAAAGAGAAATAGCTCATTGAGAGTTAGTAGAGTTAGTAATCTTTGATTTTTTTTTTTTTGTCCCTGTTCTGGGGCCTGAACTCAGGTCCTGTGTGTTGTTTTTTAGTTTTAGTTTTTTTGCTCAAGACTAGCATTCTCCCACTTGAGCTGCAGCTCCACTTCTGGCTTAGTTTTTGTAGTTAATTAGATAAGAGTCTTACGGCCTTTCCTGCTCTAGTTGGCTTTGAACTGCCATCCTCAGATCTCAGCCTCCTGAATAGCTAAGATTATAGGTGTGAGCTATCAGTGTGCAGCTTGAATTTCTTTTTTTTTAATCAAGAAGAAATTGTTTTTGATCTGCTAGATAGCTCAACTAAATTACTTTTATTTATGCATTAAGGAAGAGATATAGTTCTGAGGCTTTTCACAAAAATTAGGATAGTAGGTCACTATGAGGTACTGGGGCACAAGAGTTAAAGGGGTCAGAATGATCTAAAAACCCTTTCAAAGCATTTGTTCTGGCACTTTCTGGCCCCTTCACTCAAGTGTTGCTAGTAATGTATTCACATTTGAAGACTGTTTAGGCATGTAAACAAACTCCAGCAGTTGTCAAACTTCATGACCTCATGGGCCCCTGATGCTTAATGTCATCTAGAAAAACCCAAGAAACTTTTGTTTATGTGAGCTATATGTGTTATGAAAAATTAATACTGATGAATTTTTAAATGCTTATTTAGTAATTCATTTAAAAATTACACTAATACAGCCTTACATATATTCTATTATTTTGGTGAAATATAACTTTTCCATATGAAAAAATTCACTGAGAAGAGGGATTGTTTTAAATTTTCCATTTAAAAAACCAGCTAGATTTCTATGTTGGCCCCTATATTAAATCTCTTGCTGTTTTACACATTATATATAGCCTTTGGGCCTATGAAAGTTTAAAAATGTGCAATTCAAGTAATGTTTTAGTATGATTTTGAAAATGTATTTGAACTCACAGACTCCATATTTTTATCAAATGTAAGAAGGAATTAGTTACTTAAATATACACATTAAAGTTAATTTTGTTTCCTGTGGTAATTTGAATAGAATATTTAACAATAGATATGATTTGATAAATGCTTATTTCCTAATTGTATTTCTTTTACCAAGTTTTTTATGCTGGGTAGGAAATAAACATACCAATTTGCTGCTGATGTTCTTGCATTCCTCTTTAAATCAAATGAATACAGGGAGAAAATACTAAGACCAAGGGTTTTGTTTTCTTCCATTTCTTTTTTTAGTGTTGTTTTAGCTTTCAAATTAGTTTAGTTTTGAAAATATAACCATTGTTGTAGCAGTCCAACCTGTGTCCTTAGACATTATGTTTTTAGTTATCAGTAACTTAAAAATATTTATTAAATATCTTATGTTAACCATTATTTCTTCTTAAAGCATCAAAACTTTGAAGAACAAATGCAAGGCATGAAGACTCAATTAATTCAGCTGAGTACCTTACTTCGATTATTGGACAGTGGTTTTTGTAGTTACTTAGGTAAGTTTAGGAAACTATAACTACCAAATTGGAAGACACACAGAAAAAAGTGTAAGAACCCTTTTAAAGATATAATGCTCTACTGCTATTGGAGAGTATATTAAGACCAAGCTATGTGTTTATTCCGCCTTAAAGCTTTTTATTCATTTGTTTTTGGTGAATTTAAAGGAAGTTTGTCTGCGTATTGATATTGTTGCCTTGAACTGATAGAATGAAATTAAATGTATCGGGCTTCTAGTCACCTAAGACTTAATAAAACAATTGAGTTTGAGAAAGGTACCACTGTTCTGACCTAATTAGCATAAGAGTAAGCTATATTCCCTCCTCCTCCTCTCTTTGTAGAATCTCAGGACTCTGGATACCTGTATTTTTGCTTCAGATGGCTTTTGATCAGATTTAAAAGGGAATTTAGTTTTCTAGATATTCTTCGATTATGGGAGGTAAGTTCTTAAATTATTATGCAAATACAGTAATTGTAGAAAGACAGTTTATTCTATATTGGGTATAAATAGATTCTCATAGTTTACCTGAGATTACTAAGGCAAGTAGGTTCTAAGATTCTAATAGATTTTACTCTGTTCTTAAAAGTTAATCATCTCAGGTCTAATATAGGGTATTTTCTCATCCTTTGAATAGCATATCTGTGAGATTTGAGACCAAGAGGTTTTCCAGAATGGGTATTATTTCTTTGAGAGACTTGCCTTTATTTGAGGCTCTGCCACATTCTAGTGTACATTGGTTTAATATTCCAGAATTTTTTTGCTTTTTTTATTTTTGCTGGTCCTAGGGCTTTGAACTCAGGGCCTGGGCACTGTCCCTTAGCCTCTTTGTGCTTAAGGCTAGCACTCTACCACTTCAGCCACAGTGCCATTCCCCACTTCTTCTGAGTAGTTCATTGGAAATAAGTCTCACAGACTTTCCTGCCTGGGCTGGCTTCAAACCACGATTCTCAGATCTCAGCCTCCCGAGCAGCTAGGATTACAGGTTTTGTTTTTTTTCTTTGTCAGTTGTGGGGCTTGAACTCTGGGTCTGGGCACTGTCCTTCAGCTCTTCAGCTCAAGGCAAGCGCTCTACCACTTGAGCTACAGTGCCACTTCCGGTTTTCTAGTGGTTTATTGGAGATAGGAGTCTCACAGTCTTTCCTACCCGGGCTGGCTTTGAACCGCGATCCTCAGATCTCAGCCTCCTGAGTAGCTAGGATTACAGGCATGAGCCACCAGCGCCCGGCTAGGATTACAGGTGTAAGCCACTGGCCCTGGCAAGTTTTTTGCTTCTTGAGTACAATGATTTGAATTTAGGACTTTGTATTCTACTCATTGAGCCACATCTTAATCCTAGGATTTAGGGTTCTGTGAACTTTTGGCGGCCAGTTGAGGTAGCATGTTAGTGTATAGCCTGAGGTTTTGGAGGGAGCTGATTTATATTTTGCTTTTTCAAAAACATTTAAGTTAAGCTGGGCATCTGTGGCTCACGCCTGTAATCCTAGCTACTCAGGAGGCTGAGATCTGAGGATTGTGATTCAAAGCCAGCCGGTGCAGGAAAGACCATGACAATCCTATTTCCAATAAACCACTAGAAAACCGGAAGTGGTGCTGTAGCTCAAGTGGTAGAGCGCTTGCCTTGAGCTAAAGAAAGAGCTGAGGGACAGCGCCCACGCCTAGAGTTCAAGCCGCACAACTGACAAAGAAAAACAAAACAAAACAAAAAAACATTTAAGTTATAACAAAGCAGTAAAAGGAAAACTATTACTTTTTCCAGATTTAAAATATGCAAATATTTTGCTGTATTTACTACTTGTTTTTTTTCTTTCCAAGAAAATAAAGTTATAGCTAAACTTTAATTACAACTCCAATTCCATTTTCCTTTTTCTGTTTCTGAGAAAAGTCATTGTTTTTGGTGTGCATCTTGCACCTAGAGCAACTTTCAATTAAAACAGATGACTACTCTTTTACTTTCAAGTGTTTTAAAAATATCAATGTGCTTTTTAGTAGAATATTGTAAGACTGATTATTATTTTGTCTTCATAAAAATTAAGGTAAGACAAACAAGGAAAAGAGTGGGGAGTTCAGACTTTTTTTTTTTTTTTTTTGGGTCCGGTCGTGGGGGCCTGAACTCTGGGCCTGGGCACTGTCCCTCAGCTCTTCAGCTCAAGGCTAGCACTCTACCACTTGAGCCACAGCGCCACTTCCGGCTTTTTTCTTTTTGCTTATGTGGTGCTGAGGAATCGAACCCAGGGCCTTGAGCATGCAAAGCAAGCGCTTTACCACTGAGCCACCTTCCCAGCCCCGAGTTCAGACATTTGGATAATAAAACTACATTGGAACTCTAATGCCCTCTGGGATTTTATTTAGAGTTGGAAATTGAATCCCATTCTATTGATGATTGCCTGTTAGGGAAAGAAGTGTGCTAATTGAAAGATCATTGCTTTATACTCTTGTTTTGAAATTAGAAGGAAAACATGCTCGCTCTGTGGAATCATACTTGAATGCTTGTCAGTTTTATTAAATTAGAATCTGAAATTTTTAAAGGATGAATTATTATTGTGACATAGCTACAGAACTTCTCAGTGAATTTACTAAATCAATTGAAGATTTCAATGAAACCTTTTAGGTTGCATTGTCTTTACACTTAATAAACTGAATTTAGTGTAAAAGGTATTCAACTTGATCACTTTTTTTTTTTTTTTTTTTGGTTGCTGGTCCTGGGTTTTGAACCCAGGGTCTGAGTTCAAATCACATTAATACATTTTAAGTACATTAAAAACAACAGCAAGAAAGTTAAAACCTCTTGTGTCCCTATCTTGGGGTTCATTTTGCTTAGCATCATCTTAGATGGTCATGTGTACATAACTTTTGACCTTTTCTGCTTGTCTTAGTCATATACTAGTTATTGCAGATAGGGGAAACCATGGGACCTTGTTTCTTTGGGCCTGGCTTACTTCACTTAATATAATTTTTATGAGCCTTTCCATTTCCTAACAAGTTGGGGGCGCTGTCATTCTTTCTGATGGAGGCATAGAATTTTATTTTATATATATATATATATATATATATATATATATATATATATATATATATATGTAGCACATTTTCTTCATCCATCCATCTACTGAGGGGCATCTGGGTTGGTTCCATATCTTAGCTATGGCAAATAATGCTGCAATAAACATAGTTGTGCTGGTAGCTTTAGTATGGCCTTGTTTGTGATCGTTTGGGTAAATGCCCAAAAGCAGGATTGCTGGGTCATAGGGGAGCTCTATGTGGAGTCTTTTGAGAAACTTCCATATTGCTTTCCAGAGTGGTTGAACAAGTTTACACTCCCACCAACAATGCAGTAGGGTTTCCTTTTGACCACATCCCCTCTAGCATCTGTTGTTTTTAGATTTCTTGATTCTAGCCATTCTAATTGAGGTGAGGTGGAATTTCGATGTTTTTGTTTTGTTTTGTTTTTACATTTTTTTATTATGAAAATACCTTACAGAGGGGTTACAATTACATGGGCAAGATAGTGAGTACATTTCTTTTTTAAAAAAATTATTATTATGAAAATATTATACAGAGGAATTACAATAACATGGGCAAGATACTAAGTACATTTCTCATCAAGCATTGTTGCCTTGTCCTTTGTTTCCCCATACCATCCCTTCCCCTCTTCTCTCCCCCACCCCCACACTCCCCTTCTCCCACCTCCCCTCACCCCTCCAACCTCCCACCCCGCCAAAGTTGTAAAGTTCGTTTTTCGACATAACATCTTGTACATCTCATTGGTGTAATGTTTTGATTTGCATTTCTTTTATGGCTAGAGAAGTTGAGCATTTCTTCATTTGTCTATTGGCCATTCTTATTTCCTCTTCAGAGAAGTCTCTCTTTAAGTCTTTAGCCCACTTATTAATTGGGTGGTTGTTTCTTTGAAGATTTGTTGTTGGGGGATTTAATTGAGTTCTAAGTGTATTTTAGATATGAGACCCTTATCTGTTGTATAGCTAGTGAAGATCTCCCGATCCATGGGCTTTGTGTTGATCTTGCTTGCTATGTCCTTTGCCATGCAGATGCTCTGTAGCTTCATTCAGTCCCATTTGTCCAACCTTTCTTTGATCTGTTGTGTTTCTTGGTCTTTATTAAGAAAATTTCAGCCTGTGCCAAAGAGACGTAGAGTTTCTTCTATTTCTTCCTGTAATGTTTTTGGGTGTCTGCTTTAAGTTCGAAGTCTTCGATCCATTTGGAGTTGATTCTGGTGCTGGGTGACATATAAGGATCTAGTTTTAGTTTTCTACAGGTATTTAACCAATTTTGCCAGCACCATTTACTGAAGAGGTTGTCTTCCAGTCTATTTTTTTAGCTCCCTTTTTAAACTTTTTTTCTAGGATTTAGTTTTTATTTTACCAAGGAGCTGAAGATTTATGTGGGAAAATGAAGGTTCCCAGAGTAATACCAAAAATGCATCTAATTCTTATATCTTAAATGTATCTTGTTACTGTACCTGATTAATAACATTAATATCATATTGGTTAGGCTCAGTTCATTTGTATATTATAGTTATCCAAAAAGCCACATTTCTAATATATCAGATGTCAAAGTTGGTTTAATTACTTGTTAGTTAATGGTAAGACCACTTCATTCATCAGTTGCTATCCAGAAAAACAGGGGACTATCTCAGACAATTCATTGCTTTAAAGTTTAGCACTGTATCTGTCAGGAAAATATTTCAGAACTGATACTGTTTATGAAATCACTTTTTTAAAAAATAGGTTATGTGGACTGAACTGCCATGTAAAAATTTCCATCTCCTTCTCTGTTGCGCTATTTTGGAATCAGAAAAACAGCAAATAATGGAAAAACATTATGGATTTAATGAAATACTTAAGGTACTCCTTTATTTTAGATTTTTAGCATGTTTTGGTTCTTTCCTCTGATTAGTCATCTTCATAAACATTTCCTTATAGTGTTAAGAATTGCTTGAGTAAGGTAAATTGTGTCACTAGCACCTGATGTTAGAACTGGCTTTCTGAGAATACCAGATTAGCAAGTATATATTTGATAGTTATTTTTTTTACACAGCTGGCTAGGAAGAAAAGGAAATTTAACAAGTTTTCTTTGTGGTTTAGCTTTTTAAAAATTGTCTTTTGTTTATAACTTTGAGTTTGGCAGACTTGGAACAGCTGCTAGATTTAATGTTCTGTAAATGTAATAGCTATTCTTTAATAAAACTTGGAATGATCTAATGAAAGTTATGTTGGATTTCTTATGTATTTGTAGTATATTTTTTATTCTAAAGGTTTTATTTGTAGTGGCATATATCTGGTAGTAAATTGTTTATATAGTAAAATATAATGTGCTTTCAAATTTGATTATCCTTTTATTTTATTGCTGTTTTTTAGCATATCAATGAATTGTCCATGAAAATTGATGTGGAAGATATACTTTGCAAGGCAGAAGCAATTTCTCTACAGATGTTAAAATGCAAGGTATACAGTGTTTCAAATAATTGCAAGATCACTTTTTGCTCTTTTCTGGGATCAAGGAAGATTTTCTTGTTTCAATTAAATGCCAGTGTTAGGAAATTAAGGGAAGATACAGAACATCAGCCAGTTTTTTTGTTTACCATTATTCATTTACAGCACTTAATTGAAAACAATTGACTAATCATGCAAGATGAGAAACATTTAATAATCTGGCAAAACGGTAAAAGTAATGAAAATATTTCTATAATTAATGAGGGTATAGAATTTAAGCCATGATACATTACCCAGTTTAATGAATACAGAACAGGATCTATTATTATATATACAGTATCTCCAAATAAAGACAGATGCTAATCAGAGATAATTAAATGAATAGTATTTAGCCTATGGCATTTATATGAAGTTTTTAATTATTTCTAGAAAGAAAGAAAATGTAATGAATTATCAGTATATTTCTGATATATTTTGGCGTGTCTGTTTTTGTTTTGTCTTGTTTTGATGCTGATCCTGGGGCTTGAACTCAATGAGGTATGGGTGCTGTCCTGGTGCTTCTTTTGCACCAGCTTGTGTTTGCTTACAGAAAGTTTGAAGAGAACTAGGAACCACATAGGAAAGAGAGAGCGAGAGTTAGAGAAAGAGGGGAAGAGAAGAAAGGAATCGAGAGGAAGTGATGATTAGGCCAGGCAGAAGTGGATCATACATGTAATCGCTGAGATCTGAGGTTCTCAGTTTGAAAAGTCTGTGAAATTCTTACCTTCAATTAACTGCCAAAAAGCCAGAAATGAAGCTGTGGCTCATTGAAGAGACAATGCTCAGGCCCTGATTTCTAGCCCTCCAGTATCAATATAGTAAATGATTATGAGTGAATGAATGAATGAATGTAGATAGCTAGCTAGCTAGCTAGCTAGATAGATAGATAGATGGATGGATGGATAGATGGATGATAGGGTTTCATTTGAAAGTGGAGAAGGATGGTGAGAGAAGGATGTGTTAATATTAGAATAAATGTTCAGCAAGTTTATATTCAGGAATCAAAATAGTCTTCAATAAGAGTGTTTTCTTTGTGATTGGTTTTCCTTGATGCTATTAAAGATCTTATGTGATTTTTCATACTTAGGAATTACCACAAGCAGTCTGTCAGATCTTGGGGCTTCAGGACAGTGAAGTTACAACACCAGATTCTGACACTGGTGAAGATGAAAGTACTGGCATGACTGATCCTACGTCTGCATTTCACAGTAGCACCTTGCCTGCCATTGATGCCAGTGGAGCTGTAGATGACAGCCTGACACAGCTATCAGTGCCCTCAAATGTCAGCAGATTAACACCTGCATGATCATTTGTCTTGCCTATTTTTTTTAAGAGACACTTTGTTGAAATTCTTTTTCAAGTACTTGAAAAGTGGATATTTAAAACCTTGGTATTGATCATGCTTTAAGATTTATGGAAAGACAGTGTACTGATGTTCTTGCATTAAAGCTTTACAAAGTTTTAAACTAATTATTTTTGTAGTTACTTCTACCAAATAGCCTTTCCCTTCAATAACATTCCTTACTATTTTTATAGCCAAGTACATTTATTTTCTTGCTGATAAACTGGAATTGGATAAATATTACAAGTGGATGAGTTGGAAATTATGCACTTTGAAAAACATTCTTTGTTTACTCTTTAGTGGGTTTGAATATGATTAAATGTTGACTATATAGTATTCTAAGATGAGAAGTAGATTGTTATCCAGCAATGAAATAAAAAAAATGAAAATTTTCTATTGTTTACAATAGTATTCAGCTAAAATATTTATGCTGGTTGAATGTGATTTAAATTGGGCATTCTCTTCAATGCAATTTAATGTATGGTCAAAGAACTATTTGGACCATGATAAGTGGATTGGCAGTATATTTTTTACATTGGATTTTTCTTCACTTGTATATAAAGACTATATAAATACTATTTATGAGTATAAGAAAGGATAGGCATATTTTATTTAAATAAACTTATTGATTTATATAACCCAATTCTTCAAAATTAATACGTGGCTTCAATATGAGATCTTTTTCAAAACTATTTTCTTAACTGAATATTAAATTCATGAGACTACAGTAGACCTTTTACCTGGTGTAATTTTAAAATTAACTGCTTGTAACCTCATTTTACTAGTGATGTTTATTACCTTTCCTAATAATGCATTAACTGATTAATCAGGTCTTTAAATTTTTATAAAATACTCTGAAAAGATGTGTCAAAAATTTAAGATACTATCATGAGTCTCAAAGTAATATTTTTTTTGTGTGTATGAAGCTGTTTTTTTTTTAACCATGCAGTATTGCATGATTTTAAGTTATGTGTAATTAACATAACTGATTCCGTTTTAATTGTAATTTGTTAACTCTTGTACATATCATTCAAATAAACTTGAAGTTGAAGTAATGTTTTCAGTTAAATTATACTTAAAAATAGTGTGCTAGTTCTTTACCAGAATCTCAAATACTCAAAATATGAGACTTCCATATGTCATATTTTTTGTTACTGATAAAAATCATTGGAATAAGTTGTAGTGAGTGATAAAGACACATGATAATTCTTTTTGTAATGGCAAATGTTTTCTTTTTTTATTTTTTTAATTTTTTGTGAACACACTGTACAGAGGGGTTACAATTACATGGGCAGGTTAATGCGTACATTTCTTATCAAGCATTGCAGCCTCCTCCTTTGTTTACCCTTCACGTCCCTTCCCAGCCTTCCCCCACCCAATCCTCCCCGATTGTAATGGCAAATATTTTCCATCAGCATGAAAATGGTTATAGTATGGCCTTGAAGGACATAATTACAGCATAGCAACTTACTATAATTGATGCTGAATGCAAAATAAAAGTTGTGGGATTCTAAAATGGCCCAGCAAATAGATCCTTCTCCCCCCCCTCCCCCCCCCCCCAAATTTAGACAACAAAGGAACTTTTTTTCTTGTGGAGTAGTAACTGACAATCGTAAGAGTAGAACCATTAGATTTTAGTTTTTAATATTGTGTTATCATTCATCAGTTAATAATGAGTAAGCCTATTCAGAGAAAATGTAAACTGATGGAAGACTCACCATCTCCAGCTTTTCATTTCCTGTTATTCAGGAAATTGCTTAGAACATCTTGATGTCCTCCTTGTTCTTCCTGGACAGTGGCATTTTGGGTTGTTTTCTACTACGTAATATGATGTCTACTTCAGATTTAGAAAAAAAAATCTTAATACATTTAATAAGCTAAACTTTTGTTAAGTTTTCATATAAAACTACTATTAAAACATAACATACACAAATGGTATGCATTTCTATCTAGTACATTTTTGAAATGGAAATGATAATATACTAAAGTCTTAGTCCACAAAGTCTAGTTAGAAAATGCTCTGTGAACTTGAGCTGCTGAGATTGCTAGAATACATAGTTCAAGTACATATCTTAGTTTATCTTTAAGTTTGCACACTCTTCTACTTGTACCCTTGTAATGTGTGTAAATGTGTGCTATACCCTGTGATATATAAAATTGTAAAACAGGGATTTCTAATATTTTGATAATTTCATATTTTATATTCTTCAACTCTTCATTTATAGACAATTTCAGACTTGGTTTTAGAGACTAAAACATTTTTTTTTTTTTTTTTTTTTTTGTCGGTCGTGGGGCTTGAACTCTGGGCTTGGGTGCTGTCCCTCAGCTCTTCAGCTCAAGGTAAGCGCTCTACCACTTGAGCTACAGCGCCACTTCCTAGACTAAAACATTTTTATTTTTACCTTTTTTTGGTCAGTTGTGGAGTTTGACTCTGGGCCTGGGCGCTGTCTCTGAGCTCTTCAGCTCAAGGCTAGTGCTCTACCACTTGAGCCACAGTGCCACTTCCAGTTTTCTGGTGGTTAACTGGAGATAAGAGTTTCACAGACTTTTCTGCCTGGGCTGGCTTTGAACTGTGATCCTCAGATCTCAGGCTCCTGAGTAGCTAGGATTACAGGCATGAGACACTGGTGCTCATCTAAAGCTATTTTAACAGTAAGGAAACAACCTTTATGGTAGTGAGTACTTCTTGAGCTTGACATTGCCTAAAGTTTTTCTGCATGCCAACTAACTCAAATGGGAGGTTCACATAATCATGCCTATTACTAAAGATAGATTATGTGAAGCAACCTAAAAATGTTTATCGAAGAACTTGGAACTTCATTTATATGCAGTTAATAGCAGGGTAGCATCATTCTAGTTTGGGCATCTTTGAGATTTTTCAGAGAAATGCACATACACACATACTATTGTGTATAGTGTCTTGTGTATATATGTACATATTTATGAGAGAAGTGTATTTTTTGTTTTTTGTGTTGGTCATGGGGGCTTCAACTCTACCTGGATGCTGTCCCTCAGCTCTTCAGCTCAAAGCAAGTGCTCTACCGCTTGAGCCACAACACCACTTCTGGTTTTCTGGCAGTTAATTGTAGATAAGAGTCTCATGGACTTTCCTATCTGGGCTGGCTTTGAACTGTAATCCTCATATACCAGCCTCCCGAGTAGCTAAGATTATAGGTATAAGCCTCCTGCACCCAGCGAGAAGAGTATTTTTTTAAGACCTGAGGACTGTGATAAATCATTTAGCATGAAGCTAGTAATTTTTTTTTAACTAATGGCAATGATTTTATGTGCTGAATCTCAGTTAAAATATCAAATACTCATTTCTAGGTCCTTGGTTGGGTCTTCCAAAATGCATGTTCTGGTTCTACTTCAGATCTACTAAATCAGAATCTTTGAAAGTATTATCAAACATCTTAGCTTTTAACAGGCTAATCTAGGCTAATCTTCAGAAGTTTGAGGACTATTAATACATGTTGTGTTTGTCATACGTTAACATTTTGATTTATGGTCAGACAAGTCTTAAAAGTTTTAAGCAGTAATTTAATTTTTTTTTGTCGGTCATGGGGCTTGAACTCTGTGCTTGGGTGCTGCCTGGGTGCTCTTCAGCTCAAGGCAAGCGCTCTACCACTTGAGCCACAGAGCCATTTCCGGTTTTCTAGTGGTTTATTGGATATAAGAGTCTCACGGAGTTTCCTGCCTGGGCTGGCTTTGAACTGTGATCCTCAGATCTCAGCCTCCTGAGTAGCTAGGATTACAGGCGTGAGCCACCAGTGCCTGGCCAGTTTCTTGAATTTCTAAGACCAATTTGTTCTGTTTGTCAGTCCACTTTAGACTGTCACTTTAATTCTAATGTTTTGAAGAAAACTGACTTTCAGGGCTGGGAAGGTGGCTCAGTGGTAGAGTGCTTGCCTTGCATGCATGAGGCCCTGGGTTCGATTCCCCAGCACCACATAAGCAAAAAAAAGAAAAAAAACCTGAAGTGGCACTGTGGCTCAAGTGGTAGAGCGCTAGGCTTGAGCTGAAGAGCTGAGGGACAGTGCCCAGGCCCAGAGTTCAGGCCCCACGATTGGACCCCAACAACAACAACAAAAAAACAAAAAAAACAAAACCAAAACAAAAACTAACTTTCAATGCCTTCTGAATATGAAACAAGGTTTGAAAGGTTCCTCTCAGTAGCTAGTGTCATGATACTAAACATCTACTTATTGGTACTTGTTATTAAATACATTACCTTTCAAATGATGCTTCTATTGAGATCTTAAAGGATTTTAAGTTATGTGGTTTTGAGCATTGTTCTAGTTATAAGTTTTTTCTTATTGCTTTGTAAGTAGACTCCTATTAGGCTGTCCATCTAGGCACAGCAAAAGAACTGTGTTGCTCTTAAGTGATAAGAGAGACATGGATAGTTTATATTGCACATATTTCTGAAACTCATGATACCTAAAGCACTTTGCACCTATGGGAAATTACCCTGTTTATTAACTCAATGTAAAGAAAAAATTGATAAAAAAATCTTTTTTCCAAGGTTTGTCAGGATCAAGAGTATCGTATTTGCGTAAAGATGAAATTGAAATGTTAGAATAATGAAAGGTCGGTTGGTAAATATACCTCTCTGAAATGTCTATATTACTCCTGATATCTTTCTGTGATAAAAAAAAAAAAAAAACAAAAGAATGAATTCTGGTAAGCTTAGCTGTGATCAATGAGCAATGGAATTTGAGTCAGCTTTTTTTCATTAAAAAGATTACTGACCTCAGTGATGGAGTTTTGCTATGAGAGTTGGAAATAGATATTTCCAACACCAAACTAATCTGCTTGAAGGCACAAGACCCAGGGAGTAGACCATTTAAAAAACAAATACAGCAGTGTATATAGATTCCATTAGAGGTTATATGGTCTCATTGTACAGGGACTAGAATCTTTTCTGTAGTTCAGATTGCAAAGCAAATTGTTTTCCAGTGTGGAGTCATGACAGCGCTTCTGAGTGCCCAGCATTTGAACTACATACAGTGGTCATTGCCTGTGGGACACGTGGAATATAGGCCAAAAAAATTTGGGTACATACTTTTTGCCAGTCAAGTATTAAATTATCTAGTGTATTTATAGTTAGTAGCATTTAATCCAAAGAGATGATATAAAATAAAATTTTCAGTTAATGAGTGAAGTTAAGTACTTGTATTTTTGTACTCTTAAAGGAAAGAACTAATGTTATTAGTTCCCCTCCTTGTAGAAAAAGACAAAATTTAAGATATGTTTGTTTACACCTGTCAGGATATAAAATAAGTCTGAAAATAAATTGACTAACTTGTTTAATTTAAGCTTCTGATTAGCTTTGAAACATATTATTCTGTTTTAGCTTCCCAGGATTCTTTATTAGGTTAGTAGATGCAAATGAAGAGAAACCTTCATGGTTCTCACTAGTTTCTTCATATCTTACTGCTTTCTAAACTTGTTTTGAGCTTTATTTAATGTGAATCATACCAAAGTTTTATTGACTGGTAAAGAAGAGAGAAAAGAATCTATTGATACAACTTCATAAATTCCAGCATATGGAGTTTGGTGGGCTGAGTTTCAGTGTTTCATTTCTTTAGGGAAGGGATCTAAGGAATAGTAATGCAGACAATGCAGAATCCTGGAGCCACCACTCAGAATAGATTCCTTTTCCTAACTTGTTCCTTTTGACCCCAGCAGGACTAGAATGGGCCCATTCCAGACATAAGAATACATCCTCCATTAAACCCAAGAAAAGGAGAAACACCTGTAGAAAAGCTCTTAGCTCTTAGCCCTGTCCAACTTCCCAATACCAATAGTGAAAGCCAATGTGAAGTTAGTGAGGGAGAGATGTGGGATGAGAACGAGGATACATCTGAAAGGGAAACACCAGTGTTTGGGGAGGGATTCAGTAAAAAGCCTGACTTACTTTTTCTTGAAAAACTTGTCTTCTTGGTTTTAAGCCAGTATTCCAGTCTACTACATTTGTGTTGTAAGCCTTTTTTGATTACCCACATGTTGAAGACAATAAAAAGGGATGAACTTCAAAATATACACCAACCTAATAGTTTGCTTGCATCTCCTCCCCCCATTGATACTCACTTCTGCAATTTATAATGTACTTTGGGTTCCTCAGCAAAAATTACTCAATATTACTAGCATCTACTCTTAATCTAACTTAACTACATAGTACACTAAAATAAGTTGTACCTTTTGTCTATAGTTTAAAACTATATAATTTATCAAGAGGAAGTAAGATTGCAGTGACACACTTATGACTAACCCAGACTTCTATGTAATGCTATTTTATTTGCAACGTGTTAACAAAACATTATATACATAGCTAATGAAGTTACTTAAACCTACACAACTGGACTTTAAAAAAGGCAACAATGCAAAGGGGAGATCAAAAATTCATTTGAGGCATTAGAAAATCCCACTCTCCTGACCCTGAGTGAAGTCTTTTTTTTTTTTTTTTTGCAGTTTATGAAAAGAATTTTTATTACTTTACTATATACCCTATTGGTGAATACACGAGATTGTATTTCTTCAAATGGAAAATAAAGAGCAGCATGATTCTCTCTTTCTCTCTCTCTGATTCTTCTTAGAACCTTGATATCGTCTATCTTTTGGAGGGTTCACTTTCTTAAGATGTCTGTGATACTGTCCACGAAGATACCAGCAACATTTTGCTAAATTGTTCTATCATGGGTCCTTGTTCAAGAGGTTGATTTTTTTTCTCCCAATCTGGTTTTCAGCACTTGATTGTGTGTTTCTTCATTATTATATACAGGATCTGGTCAAGGGATGGGTTTAGTGTGTTCATGTGGAATGTCTACAGAAGGGTGGTAACATACTATTGTCCTGCTATCAGAGGTCAAAGCAAGCTCCACTTCGCAATTATACTCATCAGGAAGAGAACAGGTGGATTTATAACAAACACAAGATAAAGCTCCATCACGGAACCTGCCATTTTGCTTTCCTGAGTGAAGTCTTTTTTTTTTTTGCCAGTCATGGGGCCTGAGCTCTGGGCCTGGGCGCTGTCCCTCAGCTCTTCAGCTCAAGGCTAGCACTCTACCACTTGAGCCACAGCGCCACTTCTGGCTTTTTCTGCTTATGTGGTGCTAAGGAATCGAACCCAGGGCCTCATGCATACAAGGCAAGCACTCTACCACTGAGCCACCTTCCCAGCCCCTGAGTGAAGTCTTTATAGCATTGTTGGTCATATTCAATAAGTGCCATACTGTGTTCCTATGAAAATTTGTGAGTGTTCATCCACTTCTATCCATATTGTAAATGGCTAGTGTTTATGACACCCAGAAATGTACTCATTCCTGTCCTCGCTCTTACATATTGTTTTGAGGGGAAAATATAAGCAAAGATAAAGTGAAGTTGATCTGTGAATGGAGACTATATTGACCATTCAGATATATAGATTATATAATCTGAAACTAAATCAAGAAAGGCAATTTGGTAACAATGCTACTGAAGTAACCTAATAACCCAAACCAGCAGCCTATATCTTTAATCATCAATTTGTTCCCTAATAAAATGCACATTGTCTTACACTGTGTTTTCTCACACCACAAACATGCCTGATGCAGACATGTCTAGGTTTTTAGTTTAGGGTACTTTTTCTGATTATTTGCTATATTGGCCAATAAGGTGGGTCTTAGACACAGATTTGATCAATTGTCAAAATATGAAATATTTAGAGTTGTCTTTTGTGTTTTTTAAAGCAACAAAGGAAGGATAGAATATTTAAGGCAAGACTATTTAATCCCATGTGAAGAAGATAAAACTGAAGTTAAGCGGAGAATGAGTTTATGTTAGAGTGAGACAGTGGTTCAGATGAAACCGGAATGCATGATTCAAATTTATGATCAACTGGCCTTAGAAGCAAAATAAAGGGTGCCCTAAGGCTGCAGCAGCAACATGGTATGGTTGGGAAAGAAAAACAGCTTTAAGCTTGTGTTAATGGCAATGTCTGTTTGGTTGCTGTATGGTAGCATTTGATGATGTTTTATCATTCCAGTAACATTAAAATTTTTATGTACTTCATTTACCCCTCATAAGTGAAGTAGGCAGCCCCTACCAATGGCTGTGTGTGTGTGTGTGTGTAATTAATGGTTTTGTAATAAGGTCATATACACATGATTTCCATAGGATTTGTTATGTGAAAACTGTCCCTTCTCTCTTTCTTCCATTTTTCTCTGCAGTGGCAAGACTTCTGACTTTCATCTCGTTATTTTATTGTTTGCTTCCCTGTCTCTCAAAGTCTTTGTTGAGATTCCCTAAAGAGAACCTTTTATATGGCTTGAGGGTGAATTCCTGGCTGTTCATCTTCTGAGACCTGGAACATTCAATAATTGATATTACCTAATTTTAATCATAGCCTCCTATATTTTCAACTAGACCTGATGCTTTCGAAGTACAGAGGCCTTTGTTTTATCCTTTCTAGAGAGTAACCTGCATTTATCTACCTGTGAGGCAGGAGAGGAAGAAGGGGAGTTGGTTTGGTTATCTAGAATAGAGAAGGGAAATAGGTTTTGATTTCTTATAAAAATCATCTTTATTGAGGTATAAGTCATGTGTCATAAAATTCACTTTTAATTTGTACAATTTGGTGAGGTTTAATGTATTCACGCAGTTGTACAACTATCCCCAATATTTAATCTTAGAAATTTTTCATCAATCTTAAACCGTATATCAATAATCCCTCTCTACTCCTGTCCTCTTGGTAGTCCCTGCCAACACATGTGCTTTTTTCCCTCAGTGTTGGGGATTGAACTTGGACCTACGCAAGCACACTACCATTTGAAGCATGCTCCCAGTTCTGCCTTTTTTTTTGCTAGTGTTTTTTAGATGGAGTCTGGTAATTTTTTTGGGGGGGGGCCTGGGATGGCCTTGAACCTCAGTCCTCTAGATCTCAGCCTCCCAAGTAATAGTAAGGATTGCAGGTCTGGGTTACCAGTACCTGGACTACCAATCTACTTTCTGTTTCTCTCTCTTTTTTTCTTTCTTTACATCTTCTAGACCTTTTTATAGAACTAAAACCATATAATACATGGAAAGTTTTTTGTGACTTTCACTTGTAATATTTTCAAGGTGGCTTCTCCAACATTGTAACATGTATCAGTATTTCTTTTTTTTTGTATTTCTTTTTTTTATAATGGCAAATAATACTTCATTGACAGCATTCAGCACTTTGTCTTTTCACCAGGTGAACATTTGAGTTATTTCCATTTTTTCACATATGAATAATACTACATTAGATGGTACCCTTTTTGTGTGGATAGCACTTTTGATTTTTCTGGTGGTATATACCTAGGAACAAAATTGCTGAACCCTATGCTAACTTTGTTTTATTATTTTGAGAACTATCTAATATATTTTCAAAGCAACTGTGTTCTTTTCCATATAGTAACTAAGAACCCTCAAATTGTTTTTCCAAAGTGATTGCACCATTTTATAATACCACCAGTATTGTAAGATGGCTCCAAATTTTCTGTTGCTTCACTAATACTTGTCATTATCTGTATTTCTATTTTAGTTATCCTAGTGGATCTGAAGTGGTATATCATTGTGTTTTGCTTGAATATTTCAATCAAAATTGTTTGATTATCATCATCACCAAATTGATGAATGATGTAAAGCATTATTTTTGTTCCACATGCATTTTGATTGTATCTTTGGGGAAATGTTTATCTAAACCTTTTACCCATTGAAAAATTGTCTCTTTTTTTTCTTCTCATTGATCAGTTGCAAGAGCTCTTCATTCTATGTTTTTCTATGACTCATGGGATTTACAAATATTTTGTTTTGCAATGTGGGATGTCTTTTTCATTTTCTTGAAGGTGTCCTTTGAACTACAGTTCTAAAATTTTTTAATGAAGTTCTATTTGTTTGTTTTCTTTGAATCTTTATGCTCTGGGTATGACCTGTAAGAATTGCCTAACTCAACAATACAAAGATTTATTATGTTTTCTAAGAGTGCTATAGTTTTTGCTCTGACATTTGTGTCATCTATGGTCCATTTTGACTTAACCTTTGTTTGTGATGTGAGGTAGAAGTCCACTTCATTCTTGTGCATGTGTAAATCCAAAGGTGTTCCAGAACCATTTAAGTAAGAGACAATTATTTCTCCTATTGAAGTGTCTTGGTGTATTTAATTTATATATATATATATATATATGTATATATGTATATATATGTGTATATCATAAGTATAAGGGTTTATTTCTAAATGATCAGTTCTCTTCCATTTACCTGTATTCCTATCCTTGTGAAGTACTACTCTCTTCTTGATTATAATTACTTGTTAGTTTTGTAATTGCCTAACTGCTTGGTAGGCCGGAACTATTGTTTTTCAGTCTTCTCTGTCTACTTCCATGCCCAGAGGTATTGAGTATTTAGGGGATTCTTTGGTGTAAAGTGAGTTGCCTTTTAATCTTCTTTATTGGTAGTTTGGCTTTTTTTTTTTTATGTCTGCTGTCTTTGATAATCCTTTCATTTCTCTCTAAAGCTGCAAGATTTTTGTTGCTGTTGTTTCCCAAGATGCTTTAGTAGGATTTTAGAGGGAACAAAAGGAGTTAAAACTTTAATAACATCAATAAATATCTTAAATAAATGTCTTTAAGTATTTTTTCTGCTTCCATATTGAAACAAGGACATTGTCCTATGGACTTTAACCCCTTTAATCTCTGGTTCTTTACATTGCATATTTTATGCTATTGCTTTAATTCAGATGATCACCTCCTGGCTACATTATTCCAAATTTTAGTGATTTCAGTCTTCTGGCTTTAAACCACAGCTAAAATGCTACTTTTCTAAAATATTAACATGTTTATGTAATTGCCCTGCATAAAGCCTTTGCAGTTGTTGACCTTTGCCTACAGAAAAAGATGATAAAATCTGTACAACGTTATTGAACGTTTATCATAATCTGGATCCTCCTTTCTTCCTTAATTATACTTTACTGGACAAACTTGCCCTGCACCTATACTCCATCACTGCTAAGCAAGAACAATTCTCTATATATTTAAAAAATGTTCTCTCTATCCTAAACTATCTCCTAACTATTCCCATTTCTTTATGTAACTAAGAAAACTCACTTTGTGATATTCTGTTTAGGCACTCCTTCCAGAAGCTTCTCCTCAGTATTTCAAGGTAGTGCTGAACACTACAGTATCTCTTGTTTCACCTAGTTATTCGTAAATAATTGTTTCTTCCCACTTGACTATAATATCCTTGAGGGAAGGCACTGTATCTCATTTACCTTTACATTGCTAGCATCCAGTGTCAATACTTAACACAAATGGAGTGTTTAACAAATGTTTGTTGTGTTACACATCTTCCCAAACTGGTACAGATAACATACCTTAGTTATGGTCTACAGAGTCTACTTCTGTTAATGTGTTTTTTCTTGTTACAGTACTAATGAAACTGTAAATGCAATGTTAAGTCCACAGATTCTAAAGGCAGACTGAATTTAAATACTGCTTTGGCCACCCTTTTCTTTAATTGTATAAACCTTTGCAACTTCTCTAAGCTTTTCTTGCCTCAGTTGATCTATTATATAAAATAGAAACAGCAATAATATTTGTATGTGGTGGGGTGGGAAGTCCTGGGGCTTGAAGTCAGGGCCTAGGTACTGTCCCTGGGCTTTTTTCTTCTCAAGGCTTGCACTGTACTCTACAGCCACAGTTCCACTTCTGACTCTTTGGTAGTTGAGATAAAAGTCTCACTGACTTTCTTTCCTGGGCTGGTTTCAAACTCCAATCTTCAGATCTCAGCCTCCTGAGTAGTAAGGCTTATAGGTGTGAGCCACCCATACCTGACTAGGAGTGATTATCTTATTAATGTTCTTGTGATGTATGATCATATTTTGACTTATAACAGTACATAGAAAGTACATAGAAGTTGGCAAATACTAAGTTCTTAACAGTTTTAGCTGTTTTTTTTATCATTACTTCAACTTATTTAAACTTGCCTTTCCTATTAGCTGATCAGAACTGATTATTAGAAGAAAATAAGCTACAGGAATATATCCAGAATTGGAACAGATAATAATATATGATCCAAAGATTCTGGAAACAATTAAAATCCTATTAATATTAGCTTATCTACTCTGGTTTTTGAAGAATTTTCCTCTTTTTTTTTTTTTTTGTCGTGGGGCTTGCACTCTAGGCCTGGGCACTGTCCCGGAGCTCTTCATCTCAAGGCTAGAGCTGTACCACATGAGCCACAGTGCCACTTCTGGCCTTTTCTGTTTTTGTGGTGCTGAGGAATCGAACCAAGGGCCTATGAATGCAAAGCAAACACTCTACCGCTGAGCCACCTTCCCGACCCCCTAATTTTCCTCTTTAAAAAATTAGTTTTCAACGGCAAGCTGAGCCACTACCAGATTTTGTTTACTTTTCCAATTAAACAAGAATAATTGGTTAGCATTTTTCCATTCATCAGAAGACTGGTAATGTTTTCCTATTGTTTACTCAAGTTTGAATAATAAGAACATCAATCTAAGCATATAAGATTGGTATATTTGATCTTGGTGTAAGTGCAGATGAAAAAATTCAGTGGCCATAAAAAGCATAAGGAATAATATATGCTTATGTACTGAATATTAAATAAACATGAATATTTATTAGCATATATAAATATATATTCATTTAGCCTCTCTATTTTCCATTTAGTGAAAATTATTCTAGAGTTAGTATCTGGGCTGTATTTACATGTTCCTTTCATGTCCTTTGAAATAGTATTGTCCAAACAATGATCTGCATGGAAAAATCACAGGATTCAGAAATAGCTCCTTTTATAAAAGTAGTATATATATATATATATATATATATATATATATATATATATGCACACAATTTGTTCACATGCAATAATAACACATCAGATCAGAAAAACATATCACATAAGGGTTTGGGAGTGATGATCTTTCCGAAACTATTTTCTTTCTTTTAGAAAGAAAGAAAAACATTTGGATTTATAGTTACCTAAATATTGAGGCTAACTTTCCTGTAGCAGGCTTGAACGATGAGTTAACATTAGAGGACAGATACTTTCTTGTATAAATAACACCCTCATATGTATTGTTCCTCACCACCTCCTCCCAAGTGGCTACTCGACCTAAGAAACAAAACAAAACAAAATCACATCATGAGCACAGATAACCCCAGGCTTCAGATCTGTAATCTGGCTGTGGCCATCAGCAACCAGAAATGAGTTTCTTTCTAATCAGCTTTCCATCAGTCCCCAGTCACTCATATAAAGGAGCCTAGGGAGAGGAAGATTCACATTGCTCCTCAGCACCAGGGTTGTGGACAGCGCCCCAAGCAGGCTAGAGAATCAGGCCTCTTTTCCTCTGTCTCTCTGCCAGCACTGCTTCTGTGCCTCTGGTCCCCCCTGCTGCTGAGAAAGAAAGTTACACTGGGATCCATGCAACCAGCAATGATGATGTTTTCCAGTAAATACTGGGCAAGGAGGGGGTTTTCCTTGGATTCAGCAGTGCCTGAAGAGCACCAGCTACTTGACAACTTAACAGTGAGTACCTGACTTGGTCTATGGTCTTCTGGGTACCTGACATGATCTATGGTCTTCTGGGTTATGTGGACCACTGGTACAGAGTAAGCACACATATCCTCCTTTATAATCTTGTTCCCTCATTATCCTTCTGTCTGCTTCTGCTGGCCATTTAGTAAAGTAAGTGTAGGGATGACTACGTGCAAAAGTTTCCTCAGAGTAAAATGTGAAGTTACTGAACACAAAGAACAAGAATTTATATAAATGTAACCAAAATAGAAGTATTGAATTTTCAATTTTCCATTTATTATAAGGAAGATTGGACAGATGAATTAAGTAGATTTTTGTGGTTTCCACAAGATCATGATGTCTCCTATACCCCTCCCCCAAGTCTACAAAGACCTATCGTTAAACACAAAATGAATATTTTGTATTGTTGGCTATAGATAAGTGTTTCGGAATAAAAAATGATCAGCTCCTTCCAAGTATAGTTCTGTGTGGCTGTACTTTCTTATTAATCAATTAACTATTCTCTATAAAAGCTTGGGTGTTTTAAGATAATATTATACTTCAGTTATTAAAAGGGAGTTTTATATTGAAAATATTAGAAAAATAAAAACAGTATCTATAAGACTTTAGACCCTAATTTGAGTACTAGTAATGGGATTTAATAAAAACAATAGTTTTTATTTCACTACTCTGAAATTAGAATGTATTTAGGTTCTTAATCATTAAAAATGTTAAATGACATTTCACTACTATATTATGAGTGTTTACTAATTCCCATTTTGTCACAGAAAAATTTGTTTTAATATCATAGCTCCAAGTGTGTGCCAGAGGGTTACATTGTACTGACATACTATTACTGCTAAAGTGTTGAAAAGTAATCACAGAACTTGTGAAGACTATTTAAATCAATTTGCAAAACCAAAACCAAAATGTAAATAGGTTTCCCCATATTTAAATATCATGAATATCTGGATGCAATATTGCACTGGAAGTTTGAAGTCATAATGAACTGCTAGAAGGAAAACAAAGAAAACTCAGAGTTATTGTTAATATATGACCCTTTTATATTAAAATGCTGATTAAATATATGGGGTCTGTGTGTTTGTGATGAGGAGAAGGCAGATAG
The DNA here is from genome assembly GCF_024711535.1 of Dipodomys merriami. NCBI lineage: Eukaryota > Metazoa > Chordata > Mammalia > Rodentia > Heteromyidae > Dipodomys > Dipodomys merriami. Next base: position 31,523,682 of record NW_027202271.1, read on the forward strand.
TGAGAGTACATTTGAGCTTTTAATGACTAAACATACTGTCAAATGTCAATGTCTGCATTAACTTCTTCTCGCCCTCAAGTCATAAATAATAAAGTAGCCATTTTTATTACATATAAATCTAGTTAGTGTGGAAATGTGCAAAAATAAAGCCTACAGAGAAATCCAAGGAAGACAATAATAAATCACTAGTCACTAGGTTCCATACCCAGTGTACATTGCTCAATTTCCCCAGGACGTAATAGATTAGTGTGATTATAGTATATTTCCATTTGCTAGGGAGATAGTTCTCTACCCAACTCTGCATTTGCATATGAAGAATACAGAACAGACCATCATAATTTTGCATTGTATGTCAAGTGACCATTTTAAAAGATTTTACATTTCTGACAATGTGATCTAAGTTGTTAAAAACAGCCAATGTTATCTTTAGCCAGTGGGACTGGTAGTTATCACCCAATTTCAGCCTGCTCCTAATAATGAGTTAGTTGGTTTTCTTCCTTCCTTTTCTTTTCCTTTTTTTGTGGCTGAATTTTAACAGTCACTTTTCAGGTATAATATTCCTATAAAGTTGAATTGAGCTGAACACACTCCTCTGGGGTGAAGTTCTCAATGCAGAGGTAGATTTGTAGATTTGTGTTACAATTCATGTCACCAGTGTGGAACAAATTGCAGAATGTAAGTTTATCTATTTCAGGACACATTATGGCCAGTTTCATAATGAAATAAAGACTTTATGTTAAAAATTGAATTGTAATATACTCTCATCAAAAATACATGTTTGCCCTTATATTTGTTTTGTTTAATCAAGCTAAAATATCAGGTTTCTTGCTGTAAAATAAACTTACAAAGAAAGGTAGGGATTGTTCATATAAGATAGTTTATATTTAATGATGGCCAGATTTTGTGTGTGTGTGTGAGTGTGTGTGTGTGTGTGTGTGTGTGTGTGTGTGTGGCCACTAAAGTGAAGCACACCTATCTTCTTTAAATCTCAATCACTAGATGCTCTTTTAAAGTACTGGAAATCAGTATCTTACAGTAAATTAGACCAATATTTAGGACTGAAAGCTATAAGCACCAGGACAATCTCAGCTTGAGTTTGTGTGGTTAGTGGGACTTCTAGCCTGTGAAGGAAGGAATAGCTGAAGAAATGTGTAATTATGAAAACTGTGGAATCCTAACTCTGTGCGTGTGTGTGTGTGTGTGTGTGTGTGTGTGTGTGTGTGTGTGTGTGTGTGTGTGTGTGTGTGTGTGTGTGTGTGTGTACTTTCTTAAAGGCAAATAAAGCTAACTCGAACAGAAACGATGACAAGACAGGAAACAAAGGAAGCAGCCAAAGCGACACTGCTCCGGAGAGTGGCAGAACAGCAGTTGTATTCTCCTTGAAGAATGAAGCTGGGGGGTTGGTGAAGGCTCTGAGGCTCTTTCAGGTGAGTGCAAGGTGTCATTACATAACCTTAAACAACTCTGCCTGGCTACAGACCTGACATATATAAAGCGTTACTGAATCAAACTTCATGAGGTCTGCCAAATCATGTAATAAGCAGATCCACAGGAACTGTGATTTATTAATGGGGAATTAACCACTCAGGAATGCTGCAGACTGTGGCCAGATGAGAAGGTCTATAAAACTGTGAGCCTCACACTTGAAAATGAAAACACAAAAATGCCAAACAGGCATAAATATCAAGAGCCTGTAGCTTCCTTTGATTTGCTAAAACTGGAATTGTACCGGTGTCATGAGAGCATATTCATTACATTAAGTGGGACACAAGAGCATAGGAATGTGTTATTCTCTTCAGCTTCATTGTTTCAAGAACATTATGTGTGTTTTGCCAAGATGACTTATTCTCATATATGAGCTAGGGCTAACACTCCCGTTATCTTATAGAAATGTAGTTATATATTCCCAGGTTTAAATCTGTGGTTTTAACCCTCAAAAAAGGAAAATACCCTGTTAGGGGATGGGGCACCAAAGTCCAGAAGGGCTGTTGCCTTCTTATGAATCTACACGGACAGCTCCTTTGACTTTTTTGTTTGTTTTGGTGCCAGTCCTGTTGCTCAACTCAGGGCCTGGGCTTTGTCCCTGAGCTTTTTTTGTTCAAGGCTAGCCCTCTTCACTTGAACCACAGGTCCACTTCTGGCTTTTTTGATAGTTAATTGGAGAAAAGAGTCTCAGATTTTCCTGCCCAGACTACCTTTGAACCATGATCCTCAGATCTCAGCCTCCTAGGTAGCTAGAATTACAAGTGTGAGCTATCACCACCCAGCTCTTTCCACTTTTAATGAATACCCTCTCTTACAAATCATTTTGTTTGGGGGTACTGTTGACTGGAGCTGTAAGACAAGGGGCCTAGTTTTGCATGGTGCCTTGGACAGCTGTGAAGTACATAGGTAGTTCTAAGTGCAATGAGAGGATTTGCATTTGTATTCTGGTTTGGCTAACGACCAGCTACTTCCTGGGATCCATGTTTTTATTTGTTAAGTTGCAATCATAATTCCTGCTTAACTGGATCATTGGGATAAAATAATATGAGCAAAAGTGCTCATACATATTTGAGGTTTTATTATGATACCGTGATGATAATTATAGAATGGGAATTAGCAGCCTAATATTTCCTTGTTTTCTTTGACCTCGAAAGGATCAGGTACCATAAACAGTGGTAATGGAAATCTGGCGTAGTATTTTACATGTAATTATTTCATCTAGGGCTGTGTCCATTCAGTGCCCAAAGGCGAGCCAATTCAATTAGACAGCTGGGTGCAGTGGAAAACTCCCTAGAGAAAGAATTTTCAGCTCTGAATTTTCCATTGGCCATCAGTTAGTCAGGACCCTTTAGCTAAACCACTTAATTCATCTGGATCTCAGTTTCCCAGTCTAAAAATGCTTCAAACAAAGAACATTAAAAGCCCAAAGTGATACAATACTTGGGAAGTCTCATGAAGCTTAATATTTATTATATGTTCGTTATCAGCCAATCTAGAAAACACATTGTAAGGGTTAATAAAAACAGAAATAGAACATTTCGTTTTCTGGTCACAATGCTTTTTTTACACAGGAGAGGATGCAGTTTGATTTGATCCTATTCTGACATTGAAGACTACTTACACTGATCCTGTGTTGAAAACCCTGAGGTTGATGAATTGTATCAGAAATTGTGCTGGTAATCACAGTGTACCATCTGCAGCCATAGGGAGGGACCAGCTTATGGGGGGCAGGATAGGGTTAGAGGGAAACTTAGTCCTCAATTAATTTAAGAAAAAGGAAAAATAGCTACTGAAGATATTTTAACCTGATATATGTATATGTATATGTATATATTCTTCAGTATTTGTGATTATATTCAGGGCCTTGTACTTGTTAGGAAAGCACTCTATTATTTGAGCCACAACCCTAAGTTCTAAACTTGATTTTAAACACTTACCCTTCACCTTGGAACTGCTCATTGTAGGAGATTCTGAGATCCATCCCAGCTAGGTAGTTGTACAACCTATCCTTGGAAGAAGAGAAAGGTACCAAAAAAGAATGATACCTAAAGGGTCCTACTTAGGGGTTGTTTCAATACATTTTATCTTTCATTTTGCCTCCTCTTTGTACCCTAAGTTAATTGTTTTCCTCTTGCCTTCAGAGATTCATTCTTGGCTGCTTTTCTTGATTATTTCCTTTTCCTACACTGGGTTATGCTTTAGCCTGTATCATACTACCATTCCAATTTCTACCTCCTATTCCTATCATTTAGGTGATTTTTTTCGTGAAAAAATATTTATTTTTAAAATATTTCAAAAAGGAGATTTATATCATTATAAAATCAAAACTCTGTGTCTTAATTATATTTTCAGAAACACATAAAATTATAATCTTGGGACTAGATTATAAAAATTTTGTATAAAAATATACAAAATTCCCTTCCCCCAAAATAATCATGTACCACTACTGGGACATGGGACATGAGGATACTTTTATGCATCCTACATTCTATCTTGCCCTTTACCTATCTTTATGTACTCTTCTTTTTTTTAGTGAGTCAGAACACCCTACATAGAGATATTACTACTCACTTTTCTTGTTAATAGAAGTTGGAAACATTTTCACAAGTTAGTCAATCCAAGATTAAGAGAGATTGTCTTTTCCTCTTTGGTGGTATTTGACACTTCGTTGTTTGAGAATTGAACAACAAAAAAAAGCATTTTTAAAATTGTGACCTGATATGATTTAGAGATATTGCTTATGCTTCTGTAGGAAAAACACATCAACATGGTTCATATCGAATCCAGGAGGTCACGGCGAAGGAGTTCTGAGGTTGAAATCTTCGTGGACTGTGAGTGTGGCAAAGCAGAATTCAACGAACTCATTCAGTTGCTGAAATTTCAGTCCACCATTGTGACGCTGAATCCCCCAGAGAACATTTGGACAGAGGAAGAAGGCAAGGGCAAATTTTTGCTTGTTGGGTGATTTTGCAATCTGACAACTGTTGCAAAGGGGAAAATGCAATCTGTGAGCTAATATTTTTGCTCCTCGCTGTGTTTTCAACAGACCTAGAAGATGTGCCTTGGTTTCCCCGGAAGATCTCTGAGTTAGACAAATGCTCACACAGAGTTCTTATGTATGGCACTGAGCTTGATGCTGACCACCCAGTAAGTGTCTTATCAAATCCATTTTACACGTGCTCTTTCAGATCCGCCCAGTGCCAGGCCATGTACCATGTTCTATACTGTAATTTTTATTGTAGAATCATTTATTATTTTTAATCTCATGACTGAGGGCAGACTTTCAAATGATTAAGCTTCCCTGTGCACATGTGGTGGCGGGAAGCAGGTTAAAAAGATGATGTTTTCACATGGCATTTATTTTTTTTAAAAAGGGTTGGATAGAGGAGGAGAGGCTACACTCTGGAGAATATTTCTGTGGAATTAGACAGCTTGAAATACACTTGTAGATAGTACCCCTTGGAAAAACCATGCACTGAAATTGATCACCCCTATGGGAAACTAGGAAGGACTAGGCATGATGGGGGTCAGTGAGAGAATAAAATTCTTCTTGCCATTTTCCTTGACTAGAGGAAGTTAGGAGTAAAGTAATGTGACTGGCTCCGGCCTCAATGGAAAGGCAGAGGCTTTTAAAATAAGGCTGTGATGGAAGATGTATGTCTTCCCGCATCTACTCTGAATCTATCTACTGCTGTTCTCCCCTATACTCCAATAAAAATGACCACCTTTAAAGAAATACGATACTTGGGTAAGCATTTCCCATTATTTTCCTCCTCCCCTCTTTACATTAGCTTTTATTTAACACAAGAGACCTGAAACTTCTGTATGGTCAGAATGAAGTATAGTTGATAGTCTGAGAGAAGTAAGCAATGCATCCATTCATTACAGGTATTTTTTCTTCCCTAGTGCCCCTTGTCTAAAATCAGGCAGATAAAAAAGTGAAACCCAGGCAGATCAGGCACGCTTACAGGAATGCTTTGTTTTATGAGGCTAATAGTTTTCCAATATGCTTGCTATTTAAATGAAAGAAGTTTGGGGATCTGATGGTATCACTGCCTTCTGCAGTGTCTCTAAGTGTGATCATAAGTCTAATGGTGATGTCATTTGGGAATTTGCTTTAACTAGTCCACCAGGTAGTTTGAGAAACACTATTTGAAAGAAACTATGATAATATCAATGCTAAGGAAATTGTCAATCAAAGCAGTCATTTGGCATAATATACCAAGTCAAACCAATTCAAATATCAAGCAAATAGCCTGACAGACTCAATTTAGCTGCATTATTTTTTTTAAAGCTGAATTCTTGCAAAAAAAACTATATTGTATTTTCCAGCATCACTGAAAATTTCAGGATATTCCACAGTAAATCACATATAAGTCTCCCAATCATCACAAAAACTTTCAACAGTGTCTTTAATAATTTTCCATTTGATTGGAGGAAAAAGTTGAGCCATTTCAATGGAACAGACACAGGAGCCACTGACCTTGCTGTGAAAAAAATGTATTCCAATACCAAGCGTATTTTCCTGTGCTTAATTTTATTCCATTACTCCTAATTACATCCACTTTATGATACCTTCTCTTATTTTCTGTGTAGCCACTTGAAATAATTGAAAGTACTTAGCAATCCCCTACATCTCTTGTCATTTTTTTAACCCACGTCTATTTCTTTTTATAAGCACTCTAAATGGTCATTATGCAAAATTTGATATTGGTAAGTTGATGTTTTTTAAGCTTTTACTTGATGAAGATGGGAAGAGTGTCTAAGCATCTTTTCATGACTGAGAAAAAAAAGTTTTAGGATAGTTCAAAAGGGGCTCAGAATATATGTCATACTACTGAGGCTCCCAAGAAAGCATAGCAGTATACACACTAGAGGATGACAGCCATTTAGTGGACAAAGGAACTCATCTGGGAGATTGTTTCAAATCTAGAAAGTGACGCTACAGGGCTTGAGATTCTGAATTTCTATTGAGTTCCCAGTCCAGGCTCACACTAGATAATACGAAGACCACAGGATCTAGACTGTGAAGCATCTTTCAAAGTATAATTCAGTCTTTCCTAAGGTGCTTTTAAAAATGTAATATCATAGAGCTCAACTGGAGCCTACTGAATCTTCACTTTTAGGGGACAGACCCTAGAATTTGCTTATACAAAGATATACAGAAGATTCTGGTGTGATAACTAATGTCTCAGTTCAGTGAGTCTCAGCCCCAGCTTTCCATTCAGAACATCTGTGAGGAATTAAAAACAGTACTGATGCCAGGTCCTCACCCTAGATAGCTTAAATCAGAACCTCTGGGATATAGCCAGCTTTGGAGTAGCAGTTAAAGCTCTGCAGGTGAATCAAGTATTCGGGCTTTACTCTTTCAAATGGCTACTTGAGTGTCTTTGCAATCTGAGCTAGGCACGTCACTCCTTTGGATGTGTTTTCAGTTCCGTTTGATGTCAGTTGAGGAAAGGGTAGTCAATTTGTGCAGCAGACACTCTCTGGGTGTTGGGTTGCAAGAGTTTATAAATAAATATACAGGATACCTAGTTAAAATAAAAACATTTGCTGTTCAGCTGAAATTGGAATTAAACTTGGTATCCTGTATTTTATTTGGTAGCCATGTCTCTGGCTTTGGTTCAGAATGGATGGCCAAGGAATGTGGTGATTCTGTAATCACTGGTGCAGTGAGCATCCCTTCCTTTGCCAGTCTGTGGTTCAATCCAGGAAGCTCTGGATGGCCCACAGCATTTGGGTAATCACTGCCACTCTAGGCTAATGAGGCATGATGAGTAAATCTCTCTTGTTTCCCTGGAAAAGGTGCAGGTGTTTGCTAAGAAGGCACAGTGGAGATTCTTCTGGAAGCACAGTAGATTATGTTGCTATAACCATGGTGTCCGGTCTGTCAGGAACCAGGGACTCTTTTCATGGGACTCTTTCCCTTTTATCATAACCTACTTTCTTTGTGCATACTGAAGGTGCTTGGAAATCTTCAGTTTTCTCCCTTCAGGGAGCCTGGTTTTACTAGGGAGTGTAGCAACATTCACTTTCTAGTGTGCCCCTGTCTACCTTCTACAGCAGGGGGCTGTAGGTCACAGATCCATTTGTGAATGTGCTAACTATGCTCATAAATTTTTCTCTGTACCATGTTAGGATTTCACAAGCCTGCACATGAACCTCAGTCCAAAAAATGTTTTTCCCCAATTCATAGCACAAGAAAGAGTGTGTTGCTGGGCACAGCACTTCATTTCAACAGGGTCTTAGGGTGATCTGAGGGTCTTTTTCATCTCTCCCCATCATTAGTAATTCTCTTATTATTCCTGAAAGAGAGGTCATTCTCCATTTCTGTCCTGCAGAGAGTCTCCTGAAGATTCCTGGCTTTGAGGCTCATTCTTCTTCATCCAGACAAATGAAAATGGATGATTTTTCTAGTTTTTGGGTACCTTTTGAACAACCCCCTCCCCCAACTTGCAGAAAGATTTACATTGCTACAAAGGTAGTATAGACCTTTGTGGGTCTCATCCCTTCTCCTCCATTCTCCCAGGTCTTTGCATTTGCTCCATTTCTTAAATTACATCCCCAGCCCATCTATTTTCATGTTTTGTTTCTGAGATAGGGTATCAGGAACTTTGCCTGGGCTGGCCTCTAACTTGAAATCCTCCTGTTTCCACCTCACGAGTAGAAGTAGCTATTACAAGTGCTTTGTTTATTCCTCCTCATTTGGTCTAGAATCCCATGTTCCCTGTGGCTTATCTGGCATCTATTGTCAGTGCTCACTGCTTTCTGGTCATCCATGAGGTCTGTAGAGGTAAGAAGTTAAATGAAAACAGTTCCTCCAGGGGTTCTGTTAGCATGAAGAGACAATCCCAGAAAGAATCAATTGTGTGGAAGTATGGGAAGGAGGGAAAAGGAGAAATTGAGAAGGGGAGAGATGGTTGACTAAATGAGGAAGTCCTCTTTGAAGGAATCCACTTGATCGAAACAAATGCCAGGCAGGGTGTTTAAATTCTCAACTGGATGATGCTAGATGAAAACCTTGAAGTTGGCTAAGACATATTAAATTTGTAGTCACTCAGATGGAATGGAGTTAACTTTTTCCCCTGTGCATGCACCTCTTATTAGTTTTGCACCCTGTGGCTGAAGTCATAAAATACAGAAAAATCTCATTAATTCCACATTAATTTGGGGATTTGATGAATATTTGGAATGATGGGGGTTTAAGTAAATGGTACATTCATTAATTATTTACACAAAGCAATTAAAATTGGGTTAACTTACTCAATAACCATGTTAGAAAGACTTGTTTTAATTAATTGGCTAAGATTAACTTGTGATTGAGATCAATTACATGTAAATGATACTTAAAAACCAAAAGATATTGTTCAAAATATTAATTTGCTTAACTAAGCCATTCTGCTTACTTAGTGGAAAGGTAAACTCTAGCCTCAATTCCCACATATCCTAAATTAGTAGAGCCAAATTGAATGAGGTTTTACTGTAAGCACAATTTGCTTTTGCCTGTGTCATCAAGGCGGTCATCTGAGGATAAGATTTACATTTGAATTGAACACTCAATAAACACCACAGTGATTTTCTCTTAGGCCTTCTGCAGCTAATTTTTCGGCACTCTGTTAAATAACTTAATCTCTTTTCTGTTTAAGGGATTTAAGGACAATATCTATCGACAGAGAAGGAAGTATTTTGTGGATGTGGCCATGGGTTATAAATAGTAAGTACCTGTATAACTCTTTCTTGTCACTGGCTAGTTAGGAAAAACACATGCTGTGTTAAACAGGCCTATCTTCTCTTCACTGTAACTTTTGCAGAAGGCAGGCTTGAACCATTTTAAGCCCTCACCAATGCCATAGGCTTTAGATGCCAGCACTGATGGTTGACATCTACGTGTAACTGTAAAATAATGAGATCTGTGGTCAGCTTGCCAAGTACTACATTTACACCATTGTGTTTTCAGCTCCATTAAGGCAAGGAGCCATTTTTGTACATGCTGTAAAGCTCAGAAACTGTACTTTAATTTTACTTTTGACTTGACTTTTCACTAACTCCTTTTAGTGTCCAGATTGCCTAATGAAAGTAGAAGATTCAGGGGGTCACTCCAGCAGCCATAGTAGAAAAGAAATGCATTTGTTTTACATGGAAAGGGAAACATCCTATAAATTGAAAGGGTTATAGGACCCTCAGCACAGGGTTAGAGTGAAAGTAGAGAATACCATTTTGGGGGAGTGAAGAATGCACATGGTGTGTGCTGATGAATGATGGTGACAGGACAGTTTCTGTTTGGCCATGATGTAGTATGTTAACTGCAGGCCATTTCTGGAAAAATAGACATATCAAATGTGAGACTTCTGTCAATACTACTTTTACTGGGATTATGTACAGACCAGCTTTTTCCTTTTTCTGTTTAGTTACATGACATTTATCCTCAGAATAAAATGTAAATCCTGGTAGGGAAAGAATTCTTTCTTACTTTAGTTGAGACTAGAAGAGAAGTTTGAACTGACAAGCAAAGTTGTCGTTGGTGAGAATTTAGGAAGCGATATATGTCATAGAGAATATCAGTGTTGGCTTTTTTTCCCCAGGACTGTAACACCCAAGTATTTAAAATTTAGTCAGATAATTTCATAGCTCATTGGGCTAATATTTACTCATGCCAAGCTTCCCTTAATATCTAGATGTTTTTCTCTTCTTCTTCCCAAGACCCAAGCAGCCTTCATTCTTTTTCCAGCATGCTTATAAAACCATGTTTCTGAAAAGCAGAACTCACATGCTGTACCACATATGTCTACTCTGTTCCAAGCAATACTTGTGACTTCCTACCTCTTACCGTGTCAGCGCACACGAAGTGTGCCCTGGCCAAAGCACAACCTGACCCTCATGTGCCCTGTGATTCTCAGCAGCTCCACTCACCACACTCCCACTTCCCAGAGTGTCCTACTCAGCCCAGAGAGGACCCTGGGGGCTGGTCTGGCTTGCATGCTTCTTTCTTTCTTCTGAATAGCTAGGATTATAGGTGTGAACCACTGGCTCCTGGCTGTCATTTGTTTTATTTTTTTTTGTTTATTTTTTTATTAAAGAAACATACATAGAGGAGAAGGAAGGATGGTAAGGAGGATGGGGGATCAAGTTGTCAAAGTATTAAAAAGCATTTACCCTTACCACCTCCCTATACCTGAACAGTGAGATGGAGTTGTGGTGTCTATGGAAGAAAAATGCAGAACTTGCAGATGGGAACTGGTAGAAATATTATGGTGCATAGTGAAGAGTTAGGTAGAACAAGGGCATCTGGAGATGCGGTCTCCTTCTGGAGAGCCAGAGAGTGTTAAGACCCAAGAACTGACTGTTTAGGAGATGGAGGTAAGCAGCAAGCTTCCAACTCGTCATTTTACAGTGATTATTTTACAGCAACAACTCTCGGAGGACTCACAAACCCTCCCTGTTTTCATGAGTGCTGAGGAAGCCAAACTCTACCCCAGGGCTGTTGGGTAGATGTAGGATCAAAACAAGAGCGGACTGAAATCTAGGGACTTTACAAGTTGTTTCTTGGACTACTCAGAACAGACTAGGCAGAAAAACAAAGTGCTCAGAAATTGAGAGCACTGGAGCCAGAAAATCTGGGTTGGAGTGCTGACTCTGCTGTTTATCACCTGGGTGACTGTGACTGTGCTTCAGCTTCTTCATCTATGAGGGTCGAATGCAGGGCCTATTTCTTTAAGAGTAGTAAAGATTTAGAAAAAGAGAACGAAGTGCTGTGCTTTGCACTGTACCTGGCATGTGATCACACTCAAAAGTATCATCATTACTGTTTACCCACCAGGCTGTCTCCTGTTTCCAGTTGACCTATTTCTTTTCCTTTCAAGCTATGTTAATGCCATTGCCTGGGCTGTCATGTTAGCATAAACGGTAGCTTAAATGTCCCTGGAAGTAAGACTTGCAGGAAATTCCTTACCTATTAGCAGACTGTTGAGTAAACTGATGCTTTTGATCCTGACCAACATCTCTCATCATGAATTTCATGTAAAAGCAATCAGATTCTCATATTTATAGGGATGCAAGAAATTGCCAAAATAACAGTCGTAAATTGGGAGCAACTTGTGGATGGAGGGAATGAGGAAGGTGCCTCCCAGGAGTAGGTAAAGCAGGAAAACACAAACCTAAGACTTGTAGGAAGTAGAGGAATTTTTCTGCTCCTTCCTTCATAGGTCTCACACTGAGCATGAGTTTGAGGATGGTTAAGGAATAGCCAGATATGTCTGTGTGCACACACACGTGTGTGTATGTTTGTGTACATGCATATGTGCTGGCAAGCCCAATTTTTTTTTTTTTTTTTTGGGTCTAGTCGTGGGGCCTGAACTCTGGGCCTGGGCGCTGTCCCTCAGCTCTTCAGCTCAAAGCTAGCGCTCTACCACTTTAGCCACAGCGCCACTTCCGGCTTTTTTCTTTTTGCTTATGTGGTGCTGAGGAATCGAACCCAGGGCCTCAGGCATGCAAGGCACGCGCTCTACCACTGAGCCATCTTCCCAGCCCAAGCCCAATTTTTTTTTTAAAGAGGAAAGGTATTTGAGTCTGTGGACAGTTGGCAAGCCCACTTTTGAGGTCCTGAACTTGCTGTTGTGCTGTTGGGAGAGGGGCACAGTTACTAACAAACTCCACATGGGCTTTGCCCATGGTCTCCAGTTTGCCATTCAGCAAGCAAGATTTCTTTTTGGTTTACAGAAAGTAAAGATGCAATTGGAGGTTGAATTAGGTATTTTTCTAGTGCTGATGGCTTTGTAAGTATACAAAGTAGAAAGCTGTTAATACATACCATATGTATTTAAAATAAACTCATCTAGTGTACTTTGACTAGATTTTCCAGACCAGCGTTGAAACCACTGGTCTGAGGTACAAACTACTTGAAATTGAAGTATACTGAAAGAGTCCAGCATGTTCAGTCCCAATGCTGATAAAATTGGGACCATTCTGGGGCTAGGGAGAATGGAGACATATTTTAAGGGAGACAACGTTTAAATCAGACAGAAGGAGTAAGTGGTACCTACTCAGGACAATAGGTATATCAGCTCAATTAAATCATCCTGCATACACACTGACTGAGCTACATAAATATATGTGATTAAAATCTATTGATATTAAATAAAAGTAAAGTTAGGGACCATCTGACATGTGGAGAAAACTCAATTTCCTGTTGATAATTAGTTAAGACTTCCTGGGCCAAGAAGAAGTCAGAAATACAAGATTAGAAACAGAAAAAGATGGAGTACAGAGCTTTTGAAGTTGCAGGAGACATTGGCAGGATGGAGTCTGAGGTGTCTAAAGGTAAAAAGAAGGGAAAGAAATGAAATACAGAATAATATATATTGAAACCGCAGCCAAGAAGCCCTCTGGGGGATTCATGTTGAATACTATATTTTCTATGATAGTCTTGAAAGGATAAAACAGGGGGAAAGAATCAACACAGGCGGAGAAAAATGAAAAAATTCCATTCTATGATGAAAAAGCAGCAGGCTCAAAGTCTGTAATATGGTGAACTCGAAAGAGGCGAGGGAACGGGAAAGCGTGAGCACGCTGAGAGCCGCCAGTAGACGCCACTCAAGGCGAGTTTCTGATTGACAGCGCAGCTGAGAAACAGGATTGATTGCCCAGAGGCCCACAGCTGCCCACAGACTTGACTGCGCTGGGTGGCACACGTGTAGAGAAGGCCTAATTGCCTTACCAATAATAGCATAGGAAACATTCATTAGTGCAAATAGGATCTTCCTAGAAGACTTGAGATAAACACTGCATTCGGAGGGCATTGTTTCCGAAATCATCCCCGAGAGAATGTCTAACATGTGCCTCACACACTGGCCTCCCCCTCAAATAAGAGATATCTTAGTATAAACAGATATAAAAAAAAGTGCCCCATGATTCGTTAATGTGATGTGCACACAGACTTGCATTTCAGAGGAAATGGAAGCGCATGGGGGGCCGATGGCATGTGGAGGAGGAGAAAATTATGACTGTGATGTTGTTAGCACTTAGGTTTGTCTGAAACTATCCAGTTTTCTGTCACTGACACGGTCTTAATATTAACCTGAGCTGATTTCATAATGGCTAGATTGTTGCAGGGGGCGGTGGATGGGTAGAGTCAGTAAAAATTGACTAGAAATAAACATTTTCTTCTGGGGCTAGCATAATGATTATTCTTCAAACCACACGCATGCATATTTAATTTCATTCTAGTTTTGGTGGTAGTTATAGCAATCCATTTTATTCTCTCTGAAAGAGGCCTCGAGCTCTGACTTTAATTATGCTACTCTTGTTTGCGTAAATTGATTTTGAATATTAACTGTGATTATGTTTTGTTATGAATGCATTTTCTTCTAGTTGAAATTACGGTACACATGAAGCTCATGATCCTCTCATGGGTCTTTGAGTGAGTTAATCCCCTCCCCACCCCCACCCCAGCCAGGAATCAGAAATGTAGATGAGCAAATGAAAATGTTAAACAAATAAAAAAATTGACCTAAATTAAGATAGGAAATTTCTCTGATTTGCCAAGAAAACCCATTTGATTCCAAAGTTAGGGATCTAAGTATTTTTTTACATATCTCAGTTTCAGTTTTCTCCTCTGAAAAAAATGAAGATAGAGACTTCTCCTTTACTGATCTCCTGAGAGTCTTGATTAATTAATGAATTAGAGGGGATGAAATTAGGACTTTGTACAGGCATTTTACTACTTCACTACTTGTCCATGCCTCCTTTAGATACTTTAAGTATCTAAATGGCATTCTAAATGAATTTCTACATGAAATAACAATGTGCTTCATTGTCCTTTTCAAAACAATAACCAAGGAATCTAGACTGAAGACATAGGTTTATCACACCTCTCACCAGCTTGGAGGACTTTGGTTGCATTCTCTACTTCTCAATGGGGCAGAATTTGGATCCTCACTGCCTGGGGTGAACTCTAGTTTTACTGTCCACCAATGGAGCGATTTGGGAAAATTATTTAAGACTTCTGGGCCTCAGCCTCCCTATTTTTTTTTTTTTTTTGGGTCCGGTCGTGGGGCCTGAACTCTGGGCTTGAGCACTGTCCCTCAGCTCTTCAGCTCAAGGCTAGTGCTCTACCACTTGAGCCACAGCGCCACTTCCGGCTTTTTTCTTTTTGCTTAAGTGGTACTGAGGAATCAAACCCAGGGCCTCAGGCATGCAAGGCAAACCCTCTACCACTGAGCCACCTTCCCAGCCCATCAGCCTCCCTATCTTTGAAATGAGAATAACTCTCCTATGTCATAGGACTGTCATGAGAATCAGATGAACTAATTTACTATCTGCACTTAGAAACATTGTAGGAAGTGTTATATAAATATTTGCTATTGTTCTAAAGTACCATTTTCTTTTTTTAAATTTAATTTTATTTTTTTATTGTGAAAATACTATACAGAGGGGTTACAATTACATGGGCAAGATAATGAGTACATTTCTTATCAAGCATTGTAGCCTCCTCCTTTGTTTCCCCTTCCCATCCCTTCCCATCCTCCCCCCACTCCACCACCCAATCCTCCCCGCCCCCCCCACCAAAGTTGTAAAGTTCGTTTTCGACATAACGACTTGTACATCTCATTGTTGCAATGGATCCACCTTCCCCTTCCCCTCCACAAATTATACCGACATCAAATACAGTGAAAGCAGGGGTTATACCATGGGGGAGGGACATACATAGCAACAAAGAAATAATCTTATAAATGTGTTAGAAACAATCACATGAAAAAAAAATTTGAATACATATCTTAGGGTTCATTATCTGACCTTTTCTGCTTGACTCAGACATATACTAGATATTGCAAATAAGGAAAACCATGGGACCTATATTTCTTTGGGCCTGGCTTACTTCACTTAATATAATTTTTTCCAAGCCTTTCCATTTCCTAACAAATGGGGCAATGTCATTCTCAACCTCCCTATCCATAAAAGAAATGCAAATCAAAACAACATTGAGATACCACCTCACTCCAGTTAGAATGGCTAAAATCAAGAACTCTAATAACAACAGATGCTGGAGGGGATGTGGACAGAAGGGAACCTTACTGCATTGTTGGTGGGAGTGTAAACTTGTTCAACCACTTTGGAAAGCAGTATGGAGGTTCCTCAAAAGACTCCATATAGAGCTCCCCTATGACCCAGCAATCCCACTTATGGACATTTACCCAAATGTTTACAAACAAGACCACACTAAAGCTACCAGAACGACTATGTTTATTGCAGCATTATTTACTATAGCTAAGATATGGAACCAACCCAGATGCCCCCTCAGTAGATGAATAGATCAAGAGACTGTGGTATATCTACACAATGGAATTCTATGCCTCCATCAGAAAGAATGACATTGCCCCATTTGTTAAGGTACCATTTTCTCACTTGAAATAATCTGTGCCTTTTGTCTGCCTTCATGCTTCATATCATTTTTCTTTTAATTGTTTATTCTTTGGTTTCCCACTGTCTCTAGTCTCCTACGCTAAGGCTTACTTCAAGCCTTAACTTAAATGCTTTCTTGTGGTGGGTGTGAATGCATTACCTGCAGAGCTGGTCCCCGCAAGAGCAGAGGTCATATAGTGTCACTGAACCTGTGGCTGAATATATAGGCTTAGGGGATAGACAGAGCAGGGTCTGAATTCCTACCCACTACTTACAAGCACTGTGGCTTTGAGTAACCTACTCTCCCTGTCTCAGTTTCTCATCCATTTTTGTTTATTACTTTTTAATACATGTCAATTTATTTATCTTTTTTTGTGGCACTGAGGTTTGAATTCAGGGCTTCAAATTTGTGAGGCAGTTGCTCTACCACTTGAGCTCCACCCCCAGCCCTCAATGGCAGGGGCACAAGCTCTACCTTTCAAGGTTGAGATGATCAGCAATAGTTACATGACTCACAATGCTGACTGGCACAAGGATATGATTATTATTCTCACACTAACGTAGCTAATGGTTCCTTGATTCAATATAATCAATTGCTAAATGCATTTAAAATCCAGGTCACCTCAAAGAATGACCAAATTAAGGTATGTTCATCTCCAGGTCCAATGAGTTACAGAAATTTTTCAAAAGAAATTAGTGTGTATGAGGGAACAGCTTTTTAGTTTCTTGTAAAACATGCACATAATTTGTTTGTCATTCATTCTGAAAAGCTGATCCCTTCAAGGCCTTCTCAGGCTATGAGTCTCATTCTGGCTGAGGCTTGATGGTTCTGTCTAGGACTGGGCTATGACTCATTCATGGTGGTAGACACGGTCCCCATAGGTTGGCCTTTGAACACACATTTTCAGGTAGTTTTGGTTTCCCGTTTTTAATTCTCACCACATTCTGAGCACTGTGCCAAACATGTCACTTCAGTTCTGCCACTTAACCTCACAGTGAGCCTTTGAGGTGGATGCCATTATCATACTCACTTTGGAGGTGAGAGACCACAGATTCAGAAACATTAAGAAACTTGCTAGAGATGACAAGTTGATGGTACCACCTGCATAAGCCCCAGTAGTTAGTTGATGCTTTAGTTCCTCTGAAATGGAGCGGTAAATGGAAGAGTAGAACTAAAGCAGATATTTGAAGTACGGTGTCATTTCCTGGATGGTCGTAATAGTGTGTGAGTATGGGTCAGTCCCATTGGGAGTTTCAAGAATGCTGCTCTTCTAGAATCTAAATGTCTTTCGTTGACTGAGGCCACACCTTTTCTTTCCCTTGTTTCTTCCATTTTGCTTTGAAGTGTCTGTGGCAACTTCTGCTTGACAAAGGTAGTTTTATACATAAGTCGGAAACAACAGTGGCAGACTAGGAGATTTGGCATTTGAGAAAGCTATTCTTTTCCTTGTAGAATTCTCAACATGTTTGACATGCATAGTTCTTGTCAGCATTTTAATTCACTTAAGGCTTTCTGGCATTAGTCAATATTCCAACCAAGCCTTGTTTGGTTTCAAAGCCACATGGTCTCACCCAGATGGTTCAGGACATCTGCCTGGCTTTGGCCTTACAGAACTATGACCCAATCCTGTGTGGCGATTTTTCTCTGCACTCCCAGTTCACGGGCTTTTCTCCTCCCATCCAAAGCTCGACCCTCATGGGACAGAGACTGAATGGAAATAAACACAGCTGGGCTGAGGCTAGAAAAACAATTGTAAGGGATTTGTCATTATGTTTTTTTTTTTTTTTTTTTGTTAAACAGTTGCTAGCCTATTTATTTCTTGATTTTTTGATTTATAAAATTGCACCCTTTGTGATTCATTTGCTCCCAGTGTAAGTACTCAGCAAAACAGAGATCCTAAAACAAAACAGCCCCAAATGGAGATGAGCATATTTGAAAAGTGCAATCACTATCACAGCAGGCACATGCAATTTGGGTCAGCTTGTGAATACTCCATGTAGCTCCATCAGAGAGACAGAATTTTTCTCTTTCAACATGGAGTGATGTTGATTATACCCTCCTCTCCTCATCAAAGCAGTGAGGGACAATTTTTGTCACTCTCCTTTCCCTACCTATACCACCAAATACTAAGTGATGTCAAAACGAAACCCTGTGCGACTGAGGTTCAGTAATAGGCTGTGCATTTTCAGATGCTCGAACAGATGAATAAATGTGAAATGGTTGTGTGTGGGAATGAATTTATTGGACTTCTAAGCTAGCATCTCACTACATGACTCAGTAGTGGTCAGTCATCAGTCTGCAAAGTAAAGAGCAGAGTTAAAGAAAGGTTAGTCTCAAGGCTTTGAGTAGTTTTCCAGAACCTGCATTTTTAACCTCCCAGTGTCCAGCAGGAGCACTGGACATAACTAGGCCTTCCCCTGCAGAGGTATGGCCATTTAATTTTGTGTTTGAACTGGAGAATTACTGACGCCACGTCTTTCTGAAGAAGCATTTGCAGTTATTGCAACTTGCAAAAAAAAAAAAAAATAACTGAGGTGGCTCTACCTTGCCACCTTTCCAGAAATTTCAGTTGACCTTTAGCATTTCTCATTTCTTGAGAGAAGAGGCATGATTTATGGATCCTGTTTGGTTTCAGTATGTAGCTTAAAGGAATACATTCCTAACAGGCCTGAGTGCCACATTACCTATTTTTAGATAGGCGAATCTTAATTGGAAACATAACGAATAGAAAATGGGAGAATGGAAGGTAAGGTTCTGCTTCTCAACAGGGAAAAAGTTAACTAGAGGCTGCAGGTTTTTATCCTTAGTTGATGTTCTTCTCATCAGTTTCACTGGCAGATGGTCACTTTGATGAATTGTGGGCTCTCCTGTGATATGGGAGAAAGTTTTAATTTTTTTCTCTTCTATGTGTTTTTGAGAACAGCCACCTGAGAAGGCAAGTATGTTTTCTCCCCGACTGAGCTAATTTTATCCCATTCCATTATCCTCCATTGATTCGCTTTCCCAGCTTTTGAATGAAACTGGGATAAATGTGGTTGTTTAGGTACTTCGTGACTCCTGCATAAACACCAGTTGTTGGTGCGTTAATTTCTCTGAAATGGAGCGGTAAATTGAAAAGTAGAATAAAACTAAATATTTGTAGGACGGGAGTCATTTCCTAGATGACTAGAATCATTTCTGAGGAGGTCACATTAGGGGTTTTGAGAGTGCCTCTCTTAGGGAATCTAAATATTTTTCTCTGCCCAGGATGCCACGCCTTTTCTTTTCTGGTTGTTCTTTTTATAATTTTTTTTTATTGTAAAAGTGATATACAGAGGTGTTGCAGTTACATAAGTCAGTTAATGAGTACATTTCTTTTTTTTTAACTTAATATCTTTTTTTTATCGTGAAAATACTGTACAGAGGGGTTACAATTACATGGGCAAGATAATGAGTACATTTCTTATCAAGCATTGTAGCCTCCTCCTTTGTTTCCCCTTCCCATCCCTTCCCATCCTCCCCCCGCCTCCCCAATCCTCCCCAGCCCCCCCCCCACCAAGTAGACATAAAGACTTGTACATCTCATTGTTGCAATGGGTCCACCTGTATCTCTATTTAAACGATTTGTTTTCCGATGAGTATATTTCTTTTTGAACAGTGTCACCCCCTTCCTCATTTTCTCCCAGGGTTTTTCCTTCCCAAACCCTCCTCCACAAGTTTTGTAGTTCATTGCAACCTTGTGTCTAGTGAGTATCACTGCTGCATTAGTTCACCCTTTGTCCCACCATTTCTGTGCTCCCCCTTCCCCTCCCCAAATCAGATAAACTTATACACAAAAGGTACAGAAATCAAAACTATTTTTTTAAAGCTTTGTAATGACTTCCATTTGACGTAGGCGGTATCAGGCACAAATTGAAAAAAAAAAGAGCTTTTAAATAGTAGAAAGTCTGGTCTTTGCAGAAATGCATAGTTCTTGTATTTAAAAGACTCCAGGCTTTACAGGAGAATCATTTTCATGCCAAATGTTTCTCTCTACCTGAAGTTTAGCTCAATGGCGAAGAGGAAGGGAGCCTGAGAGCTGCAAAGAAAGACAAAGGGAAATTGATTTGGAAAAGGTTTCTCCTTTTCATGTTTTGGGCTTGGTGGGTCTTTAGGTGTGTGAATGCCTCTGTAGGCTGGTGTCTGATTATAGCCTGGCTCCCACAGCTGTGGAAAACATTAGCGCAGTATGGCCCTGTATCGCTCACCCACAAAGATAGCAGTTGCACCAGATCCGAAGGTGTTGCACAGAGAATGGGTATTTTGACTTTTAAATCATTTCCGTGAGCACGAAGGATTTAAATTACTTCCACAAGTCCTGTCTGAGAGGCAAATGGATTCATATGGAAAGTGTTATTTTGTCATCTCTAGACCTATTCCCAACCCTGCAGGGAAGTGATGAAATCTTATTCATTTGTACACCTGGCGGGAGGGAATTGGCTTCAGCGAGTGTCTGTCAGGGACTAGGTACCAGCGCAGGTGCTTTACAACTGACATCCTGTTCAGTCCTCACAGTGTTGTGAAGCACTTACTCCCCTGAGTTTCAATTGAGGAAACATAGACTCATTCCCAATTGTGAGTAGATATTGGGTGTGTAGCACTTCCTTTCTTCCTTCCCTCCCTCCCTCCCTTCCTCCTTCATTCCTTCCTTCCTTGCTAGCTTCCTTGCTTCCTTCCTTCCTCCCTTCCTCCCTTCCTTGCTTCCCTCATTCTTTCTCTTTCTTTCTTTCTTTCTTTCTTTCTTTCTTTCTTTCTTTCTTTCTTTCTTTCTTTCTTTCTTTCTTTCTTTCTTTCTTTCTTTTTCTTTCTTTCTTTCTTTCTTTCTTTCTTTCTTCCTTCCTTCCTTCCTTCCTTCCTTCCTTCCTTCCTTTTTATTGTGAAAATACCATATAGAGTGTTTACAATTACATGGGCAAAGTAATGAATACATTTCTTATCAAGCATTGTTGCCTCCTCCTTTGTTTCCCCTTCCCATCCCTTCCCATCTCCTCCCTCCTCGCACCCCCCGCCCCCGTGACCCCCACCCCCCCACCCCCCTCTGCCAAAGTTGTAAAGTTCATTTTTCGACATAACATCATGTACATCTCATTGTTGCAATGGGTCCACCTTTCTTTCTTTCTTTCTTTCTTTCTTTCTTTCTTTCTTTCTTTCTTTCTTTCTTTCTTTCTTTCTTTCTTTCATTCTTTCTTTCTTTCTTTCATTCTTTCTTTCTTTGATTCATTCTTTCTTTCTTCCTTTCTCTCTTTCTCTCTTTCTTTCTTAATTGTCCTGGGGGCTTGAACTCTGGGCCTGGGTATTTTCCCTAGGCTTCTTTTGCTCCAGGCAAGTGCTCTACCACTTGAGCCAAAGCTCCACTTCTGGCTTTTTTGAATAGTTTATTGGAGATAAGATTCTTATGGACTTTCCTGCCTGCGCTGGCTTTGAATGACGATCCTCAGATCTTAGCCTCTTGAATAGCTAGGATTATAGGCATGAGTCACTGGTGCCTAGCCAATGATTGTTGCTGGATTTCAGTTTCCTTAGCCATGAGGATATTAACAGCCACTTAATCACTCTATAAGAGGAACATAATCCGTGTAATGAACGATTGTATTATTGTTTCAGTTATATGAATGAATGAATGACTGAATGCTATTATTAACTCACATAAGGTCATGAGTCATAGAGTTCAATGTGCTCCATCATCTTCTATGGAAAAAGATTTGGGGAGCTAGGAGTTAGCAACATTCAGGCCATGTGGCAAAGTTACAAGATGTATCATTCTAAAATTGGAGCTCTCTTTGCCAGCAGCTGGTGGCTCACACATGTGAACTTAGGAACTCAGGAGGCTAAGATCGGAGGATTGTGGTTTGAAGTCAGCCTGGGCGAAAAGTCCATGAGACTCTTATCTCCAATAAACAACTCAAAAGTGGTGTTGGGCTCAAGTTGTAGAGAGATAGCCTTGAGAAAAAAAATCTTAGGGACAATGCCTAGGCCCTGAGTTCAAGTCTCAGGAACTGGAGCTCTTAGAAACTCTAGCTCTGTATTTCTTCATCATAGATTCTTGGCTGCCATTGATGACCTAGAAGTTTTAGCTGTTGTCTGTATTGGGTTCTTTGAGCTCACCTTCCTTATGTACATATTGAAGGATGTTCATTAAATCCACTGTTGGTGCTGCTGGTAGTTAATTTCATGCTAGTTTTTGCAGATGAAAGCCACTCCTCTGTAATGTGAAGAGGGCTTTCTGCAAAGTGAGAAAATGGTAGGGAGCCCTATCCTGTGGTGCACAGGACAAATAAAAACAAATAATTTCTGGGAGTTAAATGCTCACTCTTCCTGAGGCTCCCTAGGTGTAGTAGTTTATTTTCATTACATCTTTTTTAAAGGCAGCACCAATATTAGCAATGTGAGTGAGGCAAACTAACATTTTTGTTTGCTCCCATCTGAAAGTTCCTTAGGGCCCATAGACTCATTTAGGAAAATTCATGTGCGCAAAACTCATTTGCAGAACCAAATAAAATATGTGATCACATGTGCTCTTTACCTGAGCAGCCTAGAGGAGAATCCGAAAATGCCTTTTGCCCTTAGACTTGATCTCTGGGGTGGCTCAGCGGTCAGGGTCCTCCATACCTTGTGCCAGCTATAATATGTCACACAACTCAAACCTTTTGGAATCCTGATGTAACTTAGGTGCCTGTTACATTGTTGACTGATTTGTGAGTTTCCTTTTGTACAGTCGTGCCAAGTCATCTTTCCTTGTGTCCTTGAAAGAATCTTTGAAAATCCTTTCAGCAGGATAGCCAGGCAGGGAACTATCTCTGTATTTAGTTGTTTAATCTGTTATGCCTTTTTGGACTTATACATGCCATTTTCCTGATGACAATTTTGGTGACAAGTATGACTGGGTGACAGTTTCTAGACAGGAACTAGGAAATTGAGGAAATTAGAAAAAAAGAAATCCTTATGTGTTAAGGAAATAAAATACATGGATAATTGATAGTAAAGCAACCAGTAAACAGAGACCTCATACCTTTAGAGTTCTTTTTCTCTATAGTTTAAAATATCTGAGGCAAGATGGAGTTAGACAAATATATCTCTGTAACTTTCTGAGGCACAACTATAATTTTCCTCAACACTTAAAATTATGGCTTGTTGTTAGGCTTGTTAGTTGATTTATTCATTCAACAAATATTATTGATTGACAACCAGTATATTACATACTAATTGTCAGGGATATAAAAATGAACAAAGCAAAAATTCCAGCATTCAAAAGCATGTATTTTAATGAGGGAATAAGTTTAGAATATATTTTATATTTTTATTTATTCAAGCATTTTTGGTTAGCATGTATTACTTGTGCATATTAGTGAGGTTCAGTGTGGTATTTTCACAGTTGTGACTCATGTCTATAATTCTAGCCATTTAGGAGGCTGAGGTCTGAGGACTGTGGTTCAAAGCCAACCTGGGCAGGAAAATTGGTGAGACACTATGTCCAGTTAACTAGCAAAAAGCCATAGCTTCACTTCCAGAGAACCAGCCTTGAGGAGAAAGCTAAGGGAGAGCATCCATGCTCTGAATTCAAATCCCAATACTGGTACACAAAAAATTATCCTGGAAAGACCTTATCCACTGTATTCCTTTTCAGGAAATTTGTTTTTGTTTTTTGTTTTGTTTTTGGAAACAGTTTTCCCAATCTCAGGTACACACGTGATTTTCTTGTTGCATACTCTCTGGAGACACCTAGATAGGATATAGTTGCATGAAGCACAGTACTGGGTGATATAGTCAGGGGCTGATGGAAATTTCTACACACTTCAACTGTAAAAACACTTTATAACAATTAATAGTAATCTTTGTGATAATTAAAAATACATTCATCAAAAGCCTGGTTATTGTTATAATAATATTAGAATGCTATGAGTCCTATTGTTCTACATTTTTTGTGTGCTTCCTATGATAGGAACTGAAAAGGATAAATTACAGAGAGTTCCCTGGAATTTATGCAGAGATGAGCTCATTGAGAAGAGCAGCAAATGCCTGTCATAAATCAGGAAGGAACAGAGATAGAGACTACTAGCCTTGATGTTCCCATAAACTTTCTCTAAAGGCCCTGCTCAAATCCTTAGAGGAGCCACTAATTGCTAATGAGTTGCAAAGCTGATGTATTTTACATTTCATCTCTCCTCATTTCCCTTCTGCAACCCCTAGGTGGGAATGTCAATCAAGAGATACAAGCTTAGGTGGAGACAGAGAGAAAAGATGAAGCAAAGATGAGAGACAGAATCTATTCCAGGTAGATAAACAGTTCTTGAATAAGAGAGGCATCTTCTGCCCTAAGGAACATGTAGCCAAAGGAAATACAAAGTAAGTTTTTTTTCCCCTAACTCTATCAGAGCCACTCATCCCCTTACCCAATTCTCTGTCGTCTTGCAGTTTGTTGTTTTTTACCAAGAAAAATTTAACTGTTTCCAAAGAAAACAATTGGTGCCGTGATTCAGGCCAGCCTTCCCATCTTGATGTAAATACCATCAATTTCAGCCTGCCATGTCTTCTGCCATTAAATAAGTGAATTGCTTCTTCACAGTAGAGTTCCTCTAAAGATAACACCAGCAGCGAAACAGCTTCTCATGTGGGGAATTCTAACCCAAAGATTCCGAGAGGAGAGACCCATCAACAAATATTTTCCAATCCCCCAAATTTAAAAAAAAAATAAGGAAAGTAGCTTGTTTTTGGTCCTGCTGGAGGAGAGGATCAAAATGTGAAATGCAAGTATTGCTATTTATTCAGTTGACTATATAGAGAGATCCCACAAGTTCAGTCTCTCTTGGGTGGGGGTTCATCCCCGGATATCTGTGTCAAAGATGTACTAGGCACACACGTTTGCTCTAACAAGATCAGAACTTCCACAGACGAACTCTATCCATACTAACTCTTGCCATAGAGTTGTCTACACTTCCTACTCTCTCCTCTCTGTAGGGTGAAAGCAAGTTATTCAGAATTACCATTCCCCGTCCCCCTGCCACCTGCCGCAGTCTCTAGGAAAAGTGGGACTTGAACATATCAATGGAGAGATGCTTTCCTCAGCCTTCAGTATTCCCAGAGAAAGTTCTTCATTATCTCTGTATAACACAATCCACCAGGAGTGTTTCCTGTTGTCAAGAACAAATCCCTGAGTTGACCATCAGCCCTCTTCCCGTCCCATTCTCAATGACACAGGTTCTTGATCAGTGTTTATAAAGCTTCTTGTCATGCTGTGACAAGAAGACAGGATTCTCAGTAAATGAAAACGACCGACAGTCACATCTGCTTTTCTCCAGTGAGTTAGAAAGCCACGAATAATATTTTCAGCAGTTGTTAAGAATTCTGGAATTCCAACTAATTCTTCATAAATGGAGGCGACTCCCTAGATATCTAATTAAATATTTAAGTGTAATTAGTCTGTTGAGGAGTGTCATCTTGTTGGGATTTATATCAACATAAAATAGTTTCATTTTCCCACTCATTGCTTTCAGCTAGGTTGTGTTTAATCCCTGTTCTTAGACAGGGAAGCGAGTTCCTTAGCAACATCTAATTTCCTGTCATTTTCAATTATTAGTATAGTCTCATGTGGGTATTTAAGACATGGTCCTGTTCATTTAAAAAGATGAATCTCAGATTTGGTTCAAAGTGTATCCTTCCTCCTGAAACAGTTATTTGGAATGAGGCTGATAGGAGGGAGAGAGGAGGCCAGGAATTTTTATGTGATGGCTTGAATATTAGTGGTAGTCAGGTGTCAGGAAACCCTTACCCTGGTTCAAGGAGAATCTTTTTGTGAAAATACCGTACAGAGGGATTACAATTACATGGGCAAGGTAATGAGTACATTTCTTATCAAGCATTGTTGCCTCCTCCTTTGTTTCCCCTTCCCATTCCCTTCCCATCTCCCTTAAGCAGAATATTTTTGATGGTGTGCTCTCAGTGCTGATGTGGTATTCCCACAGTATAATCATTGTGTTCTGGGGCTGGCTTGTTCCCTCCATTTCTACTCTGTGCCTTGTCTCCCTTTTGGTCATGCCACTAACTCTTCTTCTAGGTTCAATACACAATAGCTTGGACAGCCTTTGGTGATTCTTCATGAGGTTAAGCAATGGGAATCTGTCTCTTGAGCACTAATCAGTACTAACGAGGCGGGGGTGTAGATTTCCCATCTTCTTACCTGGCATAAGACATTGGGTTTCACAGATACCTTTAGATTTAAATGGTTATTAGATTTCAATTTACATGGACCTCCCATTTCAGAGGACACATGCTAGCTTCTCTCCTAAAGTGTGCCATTTGCCTAGGCTTCCAAACAATCTACTGGACTAGGACTCTCCATCCCTGCTCATTCTTTCGGCAACACCAGGCAGAGGGTAAGGGCTCCTGGGATCCTGCTGATCAGTTAGGATCCAGCTGGTTAAGTTGGGAAAACTTCTGACAGGAGTCTGAAGACTTGTAGGATCTTTAGAGAATAGGAAAGAACTGCCTTTTATATCCAATGTTGTCCTCTCCACAGTCTGGCCATCTTTGATTCTCTATTAGGCTGGTAGGAAGGTCTTGGGATGAGGTGGGCCAGGTGGTATGGTGGTAAGGCCATTCCATCTACCTTTTAGTAAGCTTTTAAGGTGATTGGTTGGCTTTAACAGCTGGACGCTTTCTCTAGAATGTGGAGTGCTTTGGGTGATTTTTGCTTGAAACTTAGCAGAGATTTAGGATACTGAGAGATGAAGTTGTACATGTAACATATCTGTTATGCATGTGTCCACAGATGGATGCAAAAGAATATATTGGTGGTAAATGTCCTAGGCCCCTAGAAGGCCAGAACACCCCTGGAACACACTTTTAAACTCCTCTAACTCATAAGAAGTCCAAAGAAATGAGACTCATTGTGATATTTTTCCATGACAACAATTTTTATTTTAAAAACACATGATTGGCCCTACATTTTTGTTATCTCTAATGCATATTTATCCTCAGTTCAGCACCACCTCATAGTAATGAGGCTTGGCAGCTTGGCTCCAGTGGTAGAACACCTGCCTAGCAAGCGTGAAGCCCCAAGTTCAAACCCAAGAACCCCCAAGTTCAAACCCAAGGCGAGTCAAAATAGTTAAAAGGATAAGTATGTAAGAAAGGATGCTTTGAAATTCTCAAATGTATGGTAATATCATGGTGACATATAGTTATAGATGAGATTTTCTACGTATGACTGTAATCCCTACAAATCTTATTTTATACTAGAATTCAAAAATAAGTTGATATCTGGAACATTTTTTTTTTACTTTTATTGGTATATATAAAAATCAATTCAGACTACAGCATTTTAAGGTAGACTGATGAGGTTATAAGCCTGTCTCTATGATTTCAGACAAATTGATTCATCTCTTCAAGTATCAATTTTTTTTGTCAGTCATGGGGCTTGAACTCTGGGCTTTGGTACTGTTTCTGAGCTCTTCAGCTCAAGGCTAGCGCTCTACCACTTGAGCTACAACGCCACTTCTGGTTTTCTGGGGTTAATTGTAGATAAGAATCTCATGGACTTTCCTGCCCACACTGGCTTCAAACTGTGATCCTCAGATCTCAGCCTTCTGAGTAGCTAGGATTACAGGCACAAGCCACTGGCACCCGACTCAAGCCTCAATATCTTTATGGGTGCTCAGAGCAACATACCAGTTTCTTACCACAGTGGATTTGTGAGAACCAAATGAGTTAATTCACAAAAAGAGGTATATGGTCCATAGTAAACTCTCAAGTATTAGCTATTATACTGTGCACCTGTATGAATGGCATAGAAAACAAGATTGTTTGCTATAGTCTGGATATTTTTAGTAGAAGCGAAATGGATTAGAGTAGCCTTAACTTTGTGATGAAGTTTTAAATATTTACTCCAAAGAGTTTTCCCAGGCAGAGGGTTCGAGTGGTGTGAATAATATCTTTCTACAATCAGAAGTGACTTACCTGGGCTCCAGGTTGCAGCAGTGCCCATACTAGTCATTAACTCAAAGAGCAGGCCAGTTAGCTACTCAGACAGGGCGACAAGAGGAAACAGATGAAAATATACTCAGCCATCCATATTCCCAAGAGTGTACTGCTAGAAATTCATGATTAAGTAACAGACCTGTGTAATTCTTTCTTCCTCCCCTTCCTTCTGCACCCTGTTGGCTATATTCAGTCCCTTTGAAATGCTGCACATTTGCAGACAGATAGGGAAGGGAGAAGTTTGACCTAACACTTCCTTTCAAATGGCTTCTCAATATTTCATATATTGTTCCAGCCTCATGGCTTTCCTGCCTTCAGATTGCATGCAGCTCTTATTCACTTTATTGGTCTTTCTGACTGAAATTGATTTAGCTGAATGGGTTCCAGAGGTAACTCATTTATATATTTCCTTGCATAGTTTCTATTTTTATCTTTCCATATCAGGCTTCTACTTGAAATTCATCACAGATGCAAGGATTTAGCAGTCTTGATCTTCCCAGCAAATATTTGCCAGCTTGTAATTTTTTGTTGGTTATCAACAGCCAAATTTAAACAAGGCCAATCTTGTTTTAATTTAATTTGTATAAGCTCTAGGCCAACCAAATACTTTGAGAAAGAATGTTAATTTCTTGTTTTTTATTCAGTATGTGTTATTCTTCATGTACTACTGTTAAGTTTTTTTCTTTATAAATTATTATATATATATGTATTTATTTATTTTTTGCTGGTCCTGGGACACTGTTCCTGAGTCTGTATGTGCTCAAAGCTAATGCTCTACCACTTGAGCCACAGCGCTACTTCCTGCTTTTTCTGAGTAGTAATTTTTTGGAGAGTAGAGACTCATGACTTTCCTGCCCAGAGAGTCTAGCTGGGTGCCAAGGAATCAGGCCTGTGATACTAGCAACCCAGGAGGCTGAGATCATGGTTCAAAGCCAACTTAGTCAGGAAAGTCCGTGGGACTTTAACCACCAGAAAACTGGAAGTGGAGTTGTAGCTCAAAGTGGTAGAGTATTAACCTTGAGCAAACAAACAAACAAAAAAACCTCAGGGAGGGCTGGGAAGGTGGCTCAGTGGTAGAGCGCTTGCTTTGCCTGCATGAGGCCTTGGGTTCGATTCCTCAGCACCACATAAGCAGAAAAAAAAAAAGCAGGAAGTGGCACTGTAGCTCAAGTGCTAGAGTGCTAGCCTTGAGCTGAAGAGCTGAGAGACAGCACCTAGGCCCAGAGTTCAGGCCCCACCACTGGAACCACCCTCCCCAAAAACCCCCAAACCAACACCAAAAAACCTCAGGGACAGTGTCCAGGCCTTGAGTTCATGCCTACATGAGAATTCCAACCATGCACACAAAATTGGACATGTGATAGTTCCTTAAAAACAAAACACCAATACTTAGTGGGATGTTTTGGGGTCCTAAGGTGTTCTACTATATAAGAAAAAAGCCGGAAGTGGCGCTGTGGCTCAAGTGGTAGAGCGCTAGCCTTGAGCTGAAGAGCTGAGGGACAGTGCCCAGGCCCAGAGTTCAGGCCCCATGACTGGACCCCCCCCCCCACACACACACAAAAAAGAATCTAACTGACATTGAGGTTGGAATACCTTTAACCTAGTGGTCTAAAACTAGATTCATTTATTTTTCTGTCTCTTTCCTAGTGGGCAGCCCATCCCTAGGGTGGAGTACACAGAAGAAGAAACTAAAACTTGGGGAGTTGTATTCCGGGAGCTCTCCAAGCTCTATCCCACTCATGCTTGCCGAGAATATCTGAAAAACTTCCCTCTGCTGACTAAATACTGTGGCTACAGAGAGGACAACGTGCCTCAACTTGAAGATGTCTCCATGTTTCTGAAAGGTAAGACTGTACACAGTCTCTAGCTAGCATCCCCATTTGCTTTCCAAGAACACACGTTGTACAGTGGCCCCTTTTTCAAGCAGGAAAAGAACTGATTTGAAAAGGGGAGCTGAGCCAACAATTTTTATGGGCCACAGAACTTTCGGCTGGCCAAGTCTGAACTGCTTGGCCTCAATTCGGAGACCTGATCCTAGCGTTCCTGGTTTGCGTGCTGCTGTGACATGTTCTCTGCTCTTCTTGTAGGCTCTCCATAGATTTTCTTAAGTTCTGTTTCTTACCAGAAAAGCCATCTCTTCTTTACTTACTCAAATTTACCTGTTCTTTAAGCTCAGAACAAGTTTTGTCTCCTCCATGAATCCTAATTATAACAGCCACCAGACTCTCCCCTCCTGAAATTCCAATCTATACCAGTGTGTATCAGAAGACAGATATGCATGGCCTTACAGCCAGTACACTGAGAACTGCTGATCAGTATCACTTAACTAACACCTAATTACACAATGCCTTCTGTTATTGTTGAGGTAGGCTGTGTTCTCTCTTATGGCCCTGCAGGCCATGCATCCTCCTTGTTTCCCATAATTATATACTCACTATGTATTTACCATGGGACCTATTTGCCATGTAGGGGATTTAATTTTTATTGTTGTTTCATGTTTTACTATTGTTTCTCAAACCTCATGAATTAGAATATTATCTTACAGTATTTTTCATATCTATCTCTTGTATTAATATCTTCACAAGAAGTGGTACAGAGTTTGCGTTGCTGATTAGCACATAGCAAAAAGACAGTGCAATGCATGCATTTTTCTCCCACTCATTTTAAAACACCTAATTTAAAAACACTCATTAAAAACATGGGAGAGTGTTGAAAGGGGTGACAGTGATCAAGATGCAACGCATTCATAAATGGCTTTGTTAAATGGCACGTCTTTTGTACAACCACTTAAAGTTAATAAACATCCAAAATTGAAAGCACCTGACTTACTTAAAATGGACTTTTAAAGCAATGATGTATGAGAATTCAAAATTCTTGATGTCCTGGTTTCACATTTTTCTAACTCATAAAAATAAAATGCATAACTATTAAAATAAAACCATGTTTCTTAGTGTATCACCACTCATGTCTTACATGTGGGGCACACTAGCTTATTTGATTTAATATAGAAAAAGGAGAAAATACACTTGTCTTTTTTGATATTAAGTGAGGCAAAATCCCAAATAAAAATATTTGGAATGAACATTGTTCTGCTGGAATTATGGGTCTGAGGAGGCTTGAGAAAGTATGAGTTCTGTGTGATTACCAGAAAGCCCACGATGGACTCATTTTATAAACTTAATTGGATCTTGCCTTTTCTTCACTATTTTTATTTCTCCACTTACGGTTCTGAGGTACTCTCCTAATGAGTTTAAGTGTTTGGGGTGGAAGCCTCTATAATGGTAGTTAGCATCAAGGGGTTAAAAACAGCCCTCCTGGACATTATCTAAATGAGAGAAAACCAGAAAGACAAATATGACCTCCTCCTGCTTCTATGTGGAATCTGTTAACACTGAATACATAGAAACAGAAATAGAAAAGTGGTTACCAGGAGTAGGCGGGTAGGGGAAATGGACAGATGTTGGTCCAAAAGTATAAAGGTGAAGTCATACAAAAGGAATACATTCAGAGATTTACAGCACAATGACTATGGTTAGTAAAGCTGTTTTATAATGGAACTTTTCTAAAAGAGTAGATAATGTATTCTCTTGACACATATGATTATATGAGAGATGAGCATATTCACACAACTGTAATGATCATTATGTCTGTCAAAATATACCTTACATTTTAAATATACACAATTTTCATTTTTAAAGAACTGCTCTTAATATAATTTTCCAGGCCCAAAGAAACATAGGTCCCGTGGTTTCCCTTATTTTCAATAACTAGTATATGTCTGAGTCAACCAGAAAAGGTCAGATAAGTTGATGTTAGGGGAATGAACCCCAAGATAAGTATTCAAATGTTTTTTCCTTTCATACAATTGTTTCTAACATATTTACAAGATGATTTCTATGTTGCTTTGTATGTCCCTCCCCCATGATATAACCCTGCTTTCACTGTATTTGATGTTGGTATAATTTGTGGAGGGGAATGGAAAAAACAAATCATTTAACTAGGGATACAGGTGGACCCATTGCAACAATGAGAAGTACAAGTCGTTATGTGGAAAATGAACTTTACAACTTTGGTGGGTGTGGGGGGGGGAGGATTGGGTGTGGGGGGGGAGTATGGGAAAGGATGGGAAGGGGAAACAAAGGAGGAGGCAACAATGCTTGATAAGAAATGTACTCGTTATCTTGCCCATGTAATTGTAACTCCTCTGTACGGTATTCTCACAATTAAAAAAAAGAACTACTCTTGCAAGAAGAGGATAATATAAAATATAGCATAAATAAAATATGTATTTTTTCTCCTCCTCCTCCTCCTCCTCCTCCTCCTCCTCCTCCTCCTCCTCCTCCTCCTCCTCCTCCTCCTCCTCTCCTTCTCCTCCTCCTCCTCCTCCTCTCCTTCTCCTCCTCCTCCTCCTCGTCCTTCTTCATTTTTGCAGGTCTAGGACTTGAACTCAGGCCCTAGGTACAGTCTCTGAGCTTTTTGCTCAAGGCTAGCACTTTTAACACTTGAATCATAGCTCCACTTCTGGCTTTTTTTTCCTTTTTGGTAATTTATTGGAGATAAGAGTCTCAGGAACTTTCCTGGGTTGGCTTTGAATCATGATTTTCAGATTCAATCACCTGAGTAGTTAGGATTACAGGCATGAACCATTGGTACCCAGCTAAAACAAAAAGAACATTGTAATTTCTCTGAACTTTTTAGTAAGGAAGCATTAGATGTCATTTAAACTTAGGACATTAATAAACCCTGACTGAGTTAATAATGTAGGCAAGTTTCATAGATTTTATTTGTAGTTGGTATTGTATTGGTTTTTCTCTTACCACAAACCAATAAGGCACAGAAAAACCTTAGGCATACCTCCTTTTCAAGTTAGAGTAATTCACATACCACAGACTCCAGCAGCACAGGATTTAGTTAGGAGGTATTGACATAGAAAGGTGCAGTGGGGTCAATTCTAAGACATGAGTAGAGGTGGTAGGTAGCTGTGTGCTTCTGAGCACATGCATGTGGTATGGCTTTTAGAGAGATTCCAGGTGATATGTGGTAAGCATCATTTTAGATCGTGATCTTCTCCTGGGCATTTGGTATTTCTTACCCTAATTTGTGAATTTAAACCCCTTAACATTTTTTCACTTTTCTTTCCCTTTTAATGAATTGATTGTTCCCCCAGAAACCATCATTCATGGCAGTATTTTAGTCACTACAAGCTCCAACCATAGTAGCTAATTAATAAAACATGTCATTCAGTTGTCAGGAGGACCTTGCTTGCATGTTTCTGAAACATCCTTATAAATAATAGGAACCCTTGTGGACCCTCAGTTTCCGAGGCTACCATTTAGTTGACCTTTTCTTTTTCTTTCTGTTGTCTCTTCAGAAAGATCTGGTTTCACGGTGAGGCCAGTGGCTGGATACCTGAGTCCAAGAGACTTTCTGGCAGGCTTGGCTTACAGAGTGTTCCACTGTACTCAATATATCAGGCATGGCTCAGACCCCCTGTACACTCCAGAACCGTGAGTATCCACATTCAATTCCAAGCTGCATGGAGACCACTGCACTGTCAAGTCAATGCTCACTTGACTGGAAAGTGTGTTAGGCCCTCTTTGACCTTCGGAGTAATTTCATCTGACTAGCCAGTGCATCACAGCTCTGGCCTGGAGAAGAAAGGTCTTTGGAATGGTCAGCCTCCCTATCCGGGCACATGCGGCCTCTAATATTCTTGCTGAGTCTCCTCTGTCTAACTTTACAGCAATATGAAGCTAGCAGAAGCTTGGGCCTGATCTCTATTCCTAGTGAAGAAATAATGTCCCAAAGGGATAAACATCTGTACACAGGCAGGACACACACATGTGCCTCACAGTGGGAGGCCTATCTTGTCTCCAGAAGGTTCTCTCATATACCATAATGTGTCATTGATAATTCCCTTCCTTTCATCTTTTCTTCATCCCCTAAAAATCAGGAATCTGTATTGTGCTCTCCTTGTACTTTATTTTCTTAAATATTTTTCCAAAATTTCCCATCATTTCCAGATGTCTAGGAGGTTTGTGATTTTTTTTTTTTTACCTGACAGCTTTTCTTGAGAGAATCCTCTTTTAGGGCTTATATCTGTCCTCTCCTGGATAATAGATAGACTAAGAGTAGACAGAAGAGCTATATAGGGTGGTACCATCCTGGTCTACCATAGGTTGGCAGATGGGGGCAAATTGTGAATGCCTGTATGGTTAATCATTTGCCCTCAGCAAAATGGGATCGGGGTCTCCAAGTATGAAATGCATTGCATATAATTTTTTTGGTTATCCTTTAAAAATGTAGCAAATTATGATGTGCTGGCAATGTCTGGGAATGAGACAATAGACAACATTCCTGCCATTCCTGTGTGTGGATGCTTATTTATTTATTGGCTTGAATCATCAGGCCAGCCCTTGAAGTGGCCTTTGAGCTGAGATCTGAATGTGAGTATTATAGGGTAGAGAATTCTAAGCCAAAAGAGCAGCAAGAGCAAAGACACTGAGGCTCACAGC
Organism: Dipodomys merriami; assembly: GCF_024711535.1. NCBI lineage: Eukaryota > Metazoa > Chordata > Mammalia > Rodentia > Heteromyidae > Dipodomys > Dipodomys merriami. The sequence continues at coordinate 31,558,074 of NW_027202271.1, forward strand.
TATTATTCTCTGCCTCTTCCTGGGCTCAATTCAAATGAGTACCTCACCCTAATTTTACTCTAATTTGTTGCCTACTGTTCTTTAAGCCATTCAGATGATCATTTTTCTTGTAAGGCTGCTTTACTTGAATATGCTGGTGATTAATGGGCTGCCACTGTCTTCACTGGGGAGCAAAGAGCTCTTCAAGATTCAAACAGTTAAGGAGCTGATAATAGTATAAGTAGGCAGGGATAAGAGCTAAGTCCCTGAAGCTTCCTCTCCCTCTTAAGCTGACATGAGTCACTGGCCAGGTGGGTCCCATCAGGGTCACTACATTGTTTTTCAGACTGTTCAAATTCCCTGAAAGTGTTGGAGGATAAACAAAAGGTTACTTATAGGACTCAAGACATTTGGAAAAGAAATGCTTCTTAGAATGGAGTGAGTGCTCAAAGGAGCCTTGTCAGAGTTAGAAAGGCAATCTCTAAATCTCACCCAAAGGGTTTACAAATGGCCCTGTTTACAAATAGCAGGCACTTTGTTAGTTCCCTTTGAATAACTGGCCCTCTTGAGACCCGTGATAGCGTGCCAAAAGGTATGGAGAGAGAGAGAGAGAGAGAGAGAGAGAGAGAGAGAGAGAGAGAGAGAGAGAGAGAGAGAGAGAGAGAGAGAGAGAGAGAGAGAGAGAGAGAGAGAGAGAGAGAGAGAGAGAGAGAGAGGCAAAGAAATGAGATTTTAGCCACAGAGGTCTATAAAAATTTTGGATAATGTGTTTTATTTTTACCAAAGTACTTTCAGCCAATTCATTCAACAATATTTATGTGTGATGTTAGCAGGGAGATAGAGGAGATTTAAAGATGAATAAAATATAGTAGCTTAATCTCCCCCGCCCCCACTCTTTCTTTTAAAGCAGCTCACATTCTGGCAGGGGAGGTAGAAACATAAATAGGGAAGAGTGTGGTTAGGACTCTTGTTCGGGTATGTACAAAGTGTTAGAGGAACACAGAGGAGACAGCAGTCCTGAAGGGCTATTCAGAGATTCAGAGTTGGTATCGTCTGAGTGGAAGTCTGGGAGGATGGATGGAAGTTGCATTTTCCAACAAAGTCTTCCGGGAAGGGAAGGGAAAGAAAGCGCAACATTTGTGGAAATATGAAGAAGGGGACAATGAGCAAGGATAGCTCGACAAGAGTGGCCAGGATACGTATGGCCAGACCATATGTATCTTCATTATGAATCATTATTTGTCAAAGGAGGATGAACAGGCTTCATTTTGTAGGCAGCTGGGAGCTATCCAAGGTACTGAAGCAGTATCAGATAATTGTTTTTGCAAAAGATGGCTGGGGTGAGGAGGTTCCATAGAAATATGAATGGAAAACTAGCCAAAGAACTCACATTTCATTGATGGAGTAGAGTTTATAAGGTGTTGTGTCAAGAAATGTCATGGTATAGAACAAGAAGGGACCTATTTCATACCTTCAATACCTTAGAGCTACATGAGCAATATGTGGTGACTATAGAAGGGGCAAGGAGAAGGAAGCTCCCATAAGGTAAGGTTAAGGTTGTGTTGTTAAGGTAATATTGTTTTTATTATTATCTTTATTTCCTCCCCAATACTGGACATACTTTTCCAATGCTTACACCTCTGTGTGTGTAAGGCACACATTCTAACACTTGAGCCTCAGCACCACTTCTGGCTTTTTGGAGCAGTTTATTGGTGATAAGAGTCTCACAGGCTGGGAATATGGCTTAGTGGTAGAGTGCTTGCCTAGCATGCATGAAAAGGCCTGGGTTTGATTCCTCAGTATCATATAAACAGAAAAACCCAGAAGTGGTGCTGTGGCTCAAGTGGTAGAGTGCTAGCCCTGAACAAAAGCAGCTCAAAGACAGTGCCCAGGCTCTGAGTTCAAGCCCCAGGACTGGCAAAAAAAAAAAAAAGAGTCTCACAATTTTCCTGCTTGGACTGGCTTTGAACCATGATCCTCAGATCTTAGCCTCCTGAGTAGTGAGGATTATAGTGTGATCCACCAGTGCCTGGCTCCTCATTTATTTTTAATGTACTGGATGATTTTAAAGTTCACATATATTAAATTATGCATAGTAAGGACTTTCATCAACATATTTTCAAACATGTTTAAGACTATACATAGAGCTCTCCTATGACCCAGAAATCCCACTTTTGGGCATTTATCCAAACTATCACAAACAAGGCCATACTAAAACTACCAGCACAACTATATTTATCACAGGATTATTCACCATAGCTAAGATATGGAGCCAACCCAGATGCCCCTCAGTAGATGAATGGATCAAGAAAATGTGATATACATATGTGTGTGTGTGTGTATATATATATATATATATATATATATATATATATATATATATATATATATATATATATGATGGAATTCTATGCCTCCATCAGAAAGAATGATACTACTCCATTTGTTAGGAAATGAAAAGACTTGGAAAAATTATATTAAGTGATCTAAGCCAGGTCCAAAGAAACATAGGTCCTATAGTTTCCCTTAACTGAAATGACTAGTATATGTCTAGGACAAGCAGAAAAGATCAAAAGCTAAGTACATAGGATCATATAAGATGATGTTAAGCGAAATGAACCCCAAGTTAGGGACACAAGAGGTTTTATCTTTGTTTCTGGGTTTTTTTTTCTTCACTTTTGTACAATGACTGCGGTGGAGACACGCTCCAGTCAGCCAGCTGTAATGAAATGGCCACTCATCAGGTCAGGCCGAGCATTTCTAATAACTCTTTTCTCATACGAACACTGCCTTCTTTCAGTGTCTACATGGCTAGCCCCAGCTGAGGGAAGAGGAGATTGGCCTGAGTTTCTTGGAGGGAATCGCCGAGGGGCTATGTTCTTTAGCAGGGGCTGGAGAGGGATACCAGTTGTAGCCCTGAAAGAAAAATGGGCAACGAGCACACCGCTCCATCCTTTCCTGAAAGGAAGACGTCCTTCACGCACAGCTGTCCCAGGTCCTCTCCGGTGGGGCAGTGGATTCCTGCGTGGAGAGCCTGGCTCCTCCCTGGGCCTGTCCCCTCCTCTATCACCAGCGGTAGTGGGCCAGGGCCCGGTTGGCCTGGGCCATCTTGTGCATGTCATGCTTCCTGTTGATCACCGGGCCTTGATGGTTAAAAGCCTCCAGCAGCTCGCGTGACAGTTTCTCTGGCATCAGTGTTCGCCGGTGCTCAGTGACCATCCCCTTCATAGCCAGGTCGGCTATGGGCGCAGGGACCTGGTAGACATGGCCACCTCTGAGGATGGGTGCTAGCCCACTCACTGGCTCACAGGTTTTCAGCGCCTGGTGGAAGATGACAGAGGGGTTGCGTTCAATATGTCACTGCTGCCAGAGGCTGGTTCATGAGGGATCTGGCCAGTACCGTGTTTCCTCCTCTCCTCATCATGTTGGGGAGCTTACTGATCACCCGGTCTGCAAACACAGAGAGCTTGTTTTCGTTGATGGGGCTGAGTTTTCTTGAGCTCCTGCTCATGTTTCTCCTCCTCGGTGAGTTCGGCCTCAGGTTTGCGGTTATGTTCTTTGTCAGTGAGGGGATCCCTGAATTCAGGACCGCAGTGGCTCCATCTCACCTGGCTTAACCCGGGAAGCCGCCAAACAGCCCGTGGCACCGGGAGGGACAGGCCGGACCACCGGGCGCCGCTCTCAGTGCGTGTTGCTGTTGTTTTCAATGTGCTTATAATGCACTATGTGATGTTTTTGTTTCTTTTGTATGTTCTTCCCTCCATGGTATAACCCCTGTTTTCACTGTATTTGATTCCGGTGCCCTGCATCTTGTATATACATCTTTCTAATTTGGGGAGGGGAAGGGAAACAACAAAATGCTGAAATAAGGGTACAGGTTGACCCATTGTAACAATGAGATGTACAAGACACTATGTTGAAAATGAACTTTACAACTTTGAGGGGGGGAAGGGAGGAGTTGGGGTGGTGGAAAAGAAAGGGATGGTAGGGGAAAAACAAAAGAGGGGGTAACAATGCTCGATAGGAAATGTACTCATTACCTTACTGATGTAACCACTCTGTATAGTATTTGTATAATAAAAAATATATTACAAACAAAACAACAGAAAAACAACCCCCCAAATTTAAGTTTTTATTGGGAAGTCCAACTAGTTATTATTTTTTTTTTTTTGTCGGTCGTGGGGCCTGAACTCTGGGCCTGAGCGCTGTCCCTCAGCTCTTCAGCTCAAGGCCAGCACTCTACCGCTTGAGCTACAGCGCCACTTCCGGTTTTCTGGTGGTTTATTGGAGATAGGAGTCTCACGGTCTCTCCTGCCCGGGCTGGCTTTGAACCGCGATCCTCAGATCTCAGCCTCCTGAGTAGCTAGGATTACAGACGTGAGCCACCAGCGCCCGGCTCAACTAGTTATTTTTAATAATGATTGAGAAAACTGAAAGAAGGTAAGGTTTAGAGGGAAAGAAAGAAAGAAAGAAGAGGAGGATTGTGGTTTGGAGTATATTTTCTTCCAACTATCCATGGGTGAGATGTCCAGCTATAAGTCCTGGTCCAGATGGACCTTCTGGTAGTAGAAGTAAGGGTTGGGACTTGAGACGAATTTAACGCTTTGACAACAGATTTGTTCCTCTGACCACAGAGACAAGAGGGGACTAAGTCAGAGGATAAACATGGGGGATTTACTAATTTGGCAGTATACTTATAAGCCATTGTTTTGTGTTTTTAAAGTCATTATTTTATAAGCAGGTACTAATTGTACTTGTTTAGGATTTGAAGGGGACTCATGGATACACTATGGACAGTAGGTTCTTTTCCTTCCTCTGTCCTCTTCACACTTGTTTACCCACGGTAGAGGTCACTAGTGTTAACTGGTTTCAATTGCTTCCTTCTAGAAATATGCTCTGCAGACTAAATAAGAGATCTCTTTCATTTTTGTCTCTGACAAAATCCTGTGTCCTTTCTCAGTATGAAGTTTGAATGTATGGCACGCAAGACTAGAATAACTATTTCCAGCCCAACCACTTTCACAGGCACTGTCTTTATAATGAGAAATCCCATTTTCTCAATTGAAGACCAACAAGAGAGCAGATTTTTCAATTTGTGAAGTTCAACTTGGCTACTGCATTTAGTGCTTCTACTTTGCTTCAAAATAACCACCCCAAATTGCTGAACTGTGGTAGTTAAGGCAGCACTAATGAGACAGCATGAGCCATGAAGCCCAGGTAGAAATGGGAATGAAGCACACCATTAATAAGTGGATTTTCTTTTCCTTTCTTTCCTTTTTTCAGTCTGGATAGAATGCATTTTACTATCACAGCTTTCAACTTACATTGGACTTTTCTACCTGTGTTGGGCCTGTATTTGTATTTTGTACTTTAAAGACTCTATAGGTTATCTAAGCATGGTAATGAGACTTTAATTAAACATGTGATGTCAGGCTGAGGGTTTCCCTAGGGAATTTTTTTCTGGCCCAGAGAACAGTAGAGAAGAAAGTCCTAGTGAATTGGAAACTTGGTTATCTTGACTGAGTCATTGTATTGCTGTGTGTTTCTGGTGGATTGAAGGTCACTGATGTACCAGAAGCAAGAAGCAGCCAGTTTTCCTTCTCCCTTACAGCAGTGCCCAGGGCAGTGATGTCTCTTGTCAATGCTATCTAGCTGCTGCTGTTATCAGCTAGAATTCCAGCAATGTTTTGGCCAATCAAGTATCGGTGCATACAAATAATTCCTTCACAAAGTATCAATTAGGTCACATTTAAGATTCTTCCAGTAAGATCATTCCTTTCACTCACTGGAACAAGAGAGGAGGAGAAGCATGTACAATGTTCTGGGCATGTGAGCATCATCTGGCATGTTTATAGTGACAAGAAAAATTTGAGGAGGGCTATATTCTCTCTGGTCTGCTTTTCATCTCACCGGGAAAAGCCTATTGTGGGCCGTTCCATGTTGCACTTTGCGAATACTTGATCTTCTTTTCTTCTCAGATCTTTTTTTTTCTTTTTTTGGTACTAGTTGTGGGGCTTGAAATTGGGGCCTGGACTGGCTCTGAGCTCTTATGGCCAAGTCTGGTGTTCTGCCACTTGAGCCATAACTTCACTCCTGGCTTTTTGGTGATTATTTCTAGATAATATTCTCATGGACTTTCCTGCATGGACTGGCTGTGAACTGTGATCCTCAGATCTCAGACTTGTGAGGAGTTAGGATTATAGGCATGAGCTACCAGTTCTGGCTCTTCTTTTAGAACAAAGCTTTATAACTTTGGCACTATATATATATATATATATGTATATATGTATATATATGTGTGTGTATATATATATGCATGCATATATATGCATATATTTACCTATATACATATGCCAGGCAAGTTTTGCAGTTAGAGGATGCCTTTGCATTATAGAATATTTACCAGCATCCTTGGCCTCTACTCACTGGGTGTCAACCCCTATCCTACTACATATTTTAACAATCAAAGGAATACCCAGAGTGTTCATGTCAATTGGGAGAACCACTGTATTAGACAGAATAAGAAATCTGTCTGACAGTTCACATTCACATGGTTGTTCTGTCTGCCAATGATTGCGTTCCCTCCCTTTAGAAGCAATCTGTAGACCTTGTTTCCTTTCTAAAATATGGAACTCAAACTAGCATTCTTTTGTGCTTGGCACATATTAGTGACAAAAATATAGTTGGTTCCACAGAGTATGGCTTATTAAATCAAGAGTTCTAGATTCAGGGCTGCATTGGCATGATTGGCCACTTGGCACCAATTATGAAGCAATAGCTTTGTCCTCGTGGTAGCATTTTTCAAGTCAAAGATAGGCTTTAACCACTAGGAAATAATACACAATACCACCCATGAATACAGCAACATTTATTGTCATAATACAACTAAGTGCATTTGCATTAAGGAAAATCTTTTCTTTGTCTCAGTTGAACAGTTTAGGGACAATTAATGTTATTTTTAAATATAACTGCTTTAAAGTTTTAAAAAGGCTTTGCAGTCAGGTGATTTTTTTCCTTATAATTGCCACCATGTTTCAATTTTACAAGAAAAATAAAAGTGAATTATTTCTGACCATATTCTTTCATCTACTTCTAAGTAAAGTGAATGAATTTTATGCTTAGCCCTGGCTTATTAGAACAGAACCCTCCCTAAAACTGGCAGCAATGTCATTTATTTCCTTTTCTTGTGGCTCAGACATCAATCCTCATTTGTTAAGTAGTAATGCCATCAGGTAAAGGCACAGGCTTTCACATTTATAAGAAAGGTTGCTGCTCCGGTCTGATTGAACAGATAGGTCTTTAACAAGAGGAAAAGTACAACCTAACTTTTTCTTTTCTTCTTGTTTTAATCTGAGTGGATTCTGGGTCTGACAACCAGGACATCATGAGCCTTTCTCCTTTCTCTTTCCTTTTCCTTTCTCCTTTGTGCTCTCTCTGTCTCTGTCTCTGTCTGTCTCTCTGTCTCTCTGTCTCTGTCTCTGTCTCTGTCTGTCTCTGTCTCTGTCTCTGTCTCTGTCTCTCTCTCTCTCTCAGTAGGCTTCTGAAGTCTAACCTGAGCACAGTGTCACTGCAGAGCTGGGAAGATAATCTCAAGGTTTCTAGAATTACACAAGACCCTCTCCTTGCCCTTCCCCCCTCCAAGTGCTGTTTAGCTTTAATTTGATCTTTTCCATAGAACAAACAAACTTGGTATCAAGCCTGCCCAGACAAGGGCTTCCCCCATGGTACTATTATCTCTCTTTGCTGTTCAGGCTTTCTGAGCAGAGTATTACCAGGGACTTAAAGAGCCTTTCTCAGGAAGCCATTCCCTTCTGACCTCCATTTCCTGCTTTTTAAAAAGTTATTATCTTCATGCCTCTAATACTGGCTACTCAGGAGGCTGAGATCTGAGGATCGTGATTATACAGTGCTTTACAGTGATTGTAGAGCTCTAAGATGTGAAAATATTATCCAACATAAGTAATTTCAACAACAACCATCACAATAGAAACATTAACATCACTTTACCATTAATGCAAACATGTATATGCCAATGATACATGGCACAATATGTCAGCTATATATACTGCATTTTTGCTATTACTATGTCAAATACTGTTTTAAGATTTGTATGCATCCTAGCTTTGAGTCATTACTATTATTACTCTGAGCTTATGGATGAGGAAAATGAAGCATGGAAAAACTGAATTATGTGCCTACAGTAACACAGCTGGTAAGTAGGGGAACCAGTGTTTGAAGCTGGGAGTCATGTTGACATCTTTGGGTATAACAAGTACTTTATGTTAAGTGGTTAGAGTCAACATAAGAACTGTGAACTTACATGGATGCTGAAGTTGAATAGCTCTTGATTTTTTGGAAAATTACAAAGTTTGGATGAGTTTTGGAAGTGACACTTTTTAGCTACTTCAGTGTGGTCCTATCCAGTCATTGGCCCAACCACCAGGCTGTTAGAAGTTGACGCTCTCCTTTGATCATCATGGGGCGGTAGCAGCTCTGCCCTTTTATCAAGAAGAAGGCTCTCTTATTAGCCCAGGAAGAGAAAGGGACAACTCTGCTACACTACACAGTGATGCATGTAGGGGATGGCTGTGCAAGTCCTCCAGGCAGAAGGACCTGGGACTGTAAGCTCAAATCTAGCCTCTATTGTCAGCTCTCAGTAGGACATCAGCGGGACTTTTAACCTACATGTATGAAGGAGGATGAAATAACGCTTTCATCTCTAGAGAGAGAAAAACTTGTTAAAAATGACCAAATAGGTCCATTCTACTTATGCACCCCTTCAATTCACATGAAGGCTCTGTTGTGCCTTCATATTCCAACACATCCTTGGTTAGCAGGCAATGGAGTCCCAAGTTTTCAATTGTAGTATTTTGTCTTGTTTTGTGAAGTAGCTAAAAGCAAAACAACACCTAAAACATTTTACAGAGTCTTTTGTCTCAAGAGCTTGGAGCACTCTAAAATACACCTTCTATTTAAAAAATCCTATACATTATGAAAACCTATGTATGGTGAAACTAAACCTGTGCCAGAGTGCCTGCTAGAACTTTCGGCTCTTTGAGGTTATGTGTAGTGACTTGTGATAAAGCCTCAGTTGCTTTTCTTTTTTCACTTTAAAAAAAGTTGATTCAAAGCAGGATTCCTCCTGTGTCCCCTATCCCCACACCAACATTGTCTTTCTAATGTGGTAGCTATAATCCAAAATTAGCACTTGTAAGCACTGGCACCTGAATGAAAATTCATCTTCCTTCAGCCTTCTGTAGTCAGGGAGAAGTTCATTATGTAGCTTCAGGTGTGGAAGAGTGAGATGACCAGGGAGCAATTTTTCAAGAATATTTGCATTTTAAAATTGCAAGTTCAGAAGAAGAAATTCAAAATGATTGAATTCTAGGCAAGAAAGCGAGGTAATCACCCTCCGTGTCTCTTCACTGCTGTTTGGAGAATGATGTCCTGTCCTCAGACAGGCCAGTGGCAGATGCTGGCACCAGAGAGAAAGGGGAAGGGCCTGCTATCCCCACATGCTCATGCTGCTGGCCTCCTTCCAACTCATCTCTGTGAGGTTTATAGGACTGTCACCATTTTACAGATGGCAATTGCAAGGTTCAAAGACGTCAGATAATTTCCCTAAGGTCACACAACTAGAAAATAGCAAAATCATGATTTGGTCCAGAGCCCCTATGTTGCACTGGAAATTAAGAAAAGCACTTGAGTTCTTCACTTGGATTCATTTCTATTTGGAGCAATGGAGCCTCTCCACACCTGCTCTACACAGTGGAGTTCAAAAGGCAGTCACTGGACATTTCTCAGGTACCAAGCTTTCCTAAGCACTGAAAACCCAAAGAACATGTATTGTGGCTTCTGTTCTGGGTTTACAGCTGTAAAAGATATTTTCGAATGTCAGTCTCACTATCTAGCCTAGGCTGGCTTCAAACCTGAGATCCTTCAGCTTTAGCCTCTCAACTGTTGAGAGTATAGGTATGTGCACTGCACTTGGCTCAGCTTACAGCTTTTTGTTGTTGTTGTTGTTGTTGGTTGTGGGGCTTCAACTCTGGGCCTGGGCTGCCCCTTCAACTCAAGGTGAGCACTCTACCGCTTGAGCCACAGTATCACTTCCAGCTTTATGGTGGTTAATTGGAGATGAGTCTTATGGACTGTGCTGGCTTTGAACTGTGATCCTGATCCTCAGATCTCAGCCTCCTGAGTAGCTGGGATTATAGGCATGAGCACTGGAGCTTGGCAGTTTACAGCTTAAGTGATCAAATCTGTACTGTAAGGGGAAAAATCACAATTAAACATTATGTGAATACTTATGATAACTTACACTTTCAATATATTATTTTCTTAGCTCATTAAGAGCATTAAGATGTAGGACCTTTGTAATTTTCATCTTACAGATAGGAAAATGTTACATCTGTGCTTTTGGTATGGTAAGATGTAGTTATCTATGTTTACTTAGCAAAATTAGATGACATACTAATTCAAATCTTCATTGGCATTAGCCACATTTCAAGTTTGTTTGTTTTTTTCCTGGAGACACATGTGCCCTGTGAATATTACATTGGACAGCACAGACAGTTTCAGCTTGGCAGAAAGTCTTGTTGGATAGTGCTGCTCTGAAGTCATTTGCTTGCACAGGAAGGGGAATAGACTTAGGCCAGACTCTGTAATACATGCTTGTGAAAATCTGTCTGTCTGTCTGTCTGTCTGTCTGTCTGTCTGTCTGTCTATGTATGTATGTATGTATGTATGTATGTATGTATGTATGTATGTATGTATGTATGTATGTATGTATGTATCTATCTATCTATCTATCTATCTATCTATCTATCTATCTATCTATCTATCTAATCTATCATCTATTATTTGTGTGGTGCTGAACCAGAACTGGACCTGAATTTAGGGTCCTGCTCTACCAGTAAGGTCCACTCCTAGTCCTCCAATGGATGATTTTAACAATCGTATTTTATGACTGCCTTAATTTTAGTGGGATTGAGGCAGAAAAGCTTAATCTCTCTAAATTTTTTTTCAAGAGACAGGCAATATTTTAGAAATGGTATGGGAATAGTGACATACCAAGAGGATTTCTATTGCAAGTCATTTTTGTCCTTGTAAAAACCAGAAACTATTTATTTCACTGGATCAGGGAAGTTAATACTTTGTGTGTGTCCTTTTATGGTACCACCAGGTGATTTTGATGTTACTGTGAAATCTTTCTTTACTTTTATTCCTTGGTTCCTAATACAGTCCTAGGCACATGATGAATGTTTATGCAATTGCATTTTAAGAGAAGTAGCTATATTACCTGCCACTTTCAAAAGAACTGTAGGAAAGGGTAACATGGGTTATAATTCCGAGTGGGGCGGAGTGGAGTGGGGGGAGTAAAAGTTTCCTCCAGAGCAGCTGCAAGTGTTTCATTTTGTAAAAGACAACTGTGTTTGTATTTATTTGTGCTGTGATAAGGAGTGATCATAAATCTGGCCAACAATCATATCTGGGCCAGATTTTACAGTATGCTATTTTAAGTCTAAAGCAACCATGTATTTGACTCCATAGCAATCACTGATGGAAAAAGTTGCCTTGATGCCAAACTAAATCCTGTTATCATCTGAGTGAAAACAAAGTACATCACCCGCCCACTACAGCATCCTGGCATTTCACCGATTCCTAGCATTTTCCCACCAAATGCGGAGTGAAAGCTGAAGAAATACTCTTATCTTGGCTCCCAGTTCACTTTCTTGCTTTCTTTCATAAGTGCAGCCTCTCCGCCCCTCCCTCTGATCCTTCTTTTTTCTTTTAGCTGAAGTGTTGGCTTCTGTCATGTGGAACAAACAAAACCTATAGAAACATGTTTGAAAAGACAGATGTGCTAACTTGGGATAGGAAGCCAACATCGGTTGCTCACTCACTGCCTCTTAAAGGCTTTAATTTACAGGAAAATAAAAAAGGAGTTGTTCAACACCAAGCGCAAGGAGTCAGCTTTGAAAACTGATAAGAAGAGAAAAATGCCAGACACATTTTGAATTTGAACTTAACAACCAGGACCCTTATTTCCCTGCAGCAAAATGATCTCAACATTCTTAGAATGATTTAAGAATTCCTTGGAGACATTCTGCCCAGGCTCCTTTGTGGGCCTATCTCTCAGGCTTTAGAATCCCCCTAACAGAGCTTATCAGAGAAGATTCCAATTTACAGAAGCAAAAGTCTAGTGTCTGATATCAGCCCTAGTTTTTTTTTTTTTTTTTTTTAAAGAGACATGATGTTTTACAGTGTTAACAGTTTTGAAAGGTCCTACATTTCCAGTGAGCAGAGTGCTTTTGTGTAAAGGACTCTGAAGAGCCTTATTCAGGTGAAAATGCATCAAAGGGATGGGAGTGAAAAAGAGCAAAGTTTGCCAGAGTAGAGATGGGAGACAGCATGTACTGACAGCTACAATTATTGCCAAATAATGGCATCTTTTCAGAGAGATCTGGAGTGATAGGGCACTAGTTGTAGACCCACATTGGAAAACTGTTCATAATTAGATACTTGGGGGGTCTAGTTGTGGATGACACAACCAAGAGACTTAGGGCTCTTTGCAGGTAGGATGTTGCAGCAGTGGCAGCTACATTTTGTAAAATAGGGTGCAATGGCATGATTTCTTTATAAACGCTCTTCTTCCTCAGATTCTTCATAGCCTAGAACTTCTCTTACCTCCACTAACCAAAAAGTGGTTGTGAAGTCTACCTTCTAAGTTCTTCACTTTTGAAGGAAACCAAAGGCAATATACCTTTAAAATTTAATAATTTTTTGGAACTCAGGGCCTTGTGCTCTCCCTTGGCTTATTCGCTCAAGGATGGTGTTACACCACTTGAGTCATACCTCTACTTTCTGTCTTTTGCTGATCAAGTGGAGATAAGAGTCTCTCAGGTTTGACTGCCTGGGCTGGCTTGAAATATCAGTCCTCAAATCTCAGGATCCTAAGGTTATTTTAGGATTATAGGCGTGAGTTACCAATCATGAACTATTTTTTTACTAGGAATGTTGAAAGTCCTTCTCTGTTCCTGGGTTAAAGTGTTTTCAGGCACTTCAGTTTTTTGGTCCACAGTCTACTTTAGTCAGACTGTGGGATGAAAATGAGAATGTTCCACCAAAGGCATGATCATAATCTCATTTCTGGTCTTGAAAAACAGGAATTTAGACTTTTGGTACCATGAGATGTTGAGGTTACTCTATACATTGTATCCAACTTGTTTGGGAATCTCATAGTCTCTGCATAGAGATGGAGCTGAGAGAAGTATGCAAACTAGTGAAATGCAGTACAATCATTTCTACTTACAACAGAGCAAACGGCATCTTTAATTTTCCATTAATAATCCTGTTAGACAGTTTGCTTTAGGCTTTCATTTATAATGAAGCAATATCTTAATCTATTATATTGTATTATTTTTTTCTTCCAAATTCATAATTTCTTTTGTCTTCTGCATACTTGTATTACTTTTTAAAGTCCCTTAAGTTGGTAAGTGTGTTTTGGATTTCTGTTAACGACACCTTCCTTTAAAAATCTAGGGGATAGCTCCTTTTCTACTATGAAGATTGGACCTCTAGTATTCTTATTTTTCTTGAAGCTGGCAATGATTACTTTACCACTTACCAATAATCTTCAAATTCCATTAGCACCTATGTAAATAGCAGATTGTCTTTCTGCAATCAGGCTTTTAAAAGTGTTCAGCAAGTTCACAAGCCAAGTCAGGATTGTACCATGAAGCTACTTTTTCTTTTGCCATGACCTGCTTAGCTCTCTTACTGGCCCATACTAACCATTCACTAATTGTTCTTTTTGTTTCTGTCCATCTTGTTTATTTATATTATGAGTTAATACCAGTTTTAGTGTTTTCCTCGAGTTGGCTATCTGGACTCTTTGGAATTAATTACTGCCATATATTTCTTCCAGGATTAGTAAGGGTGCTTTAGAATTTACATTAAGGTCTAAGAGGACTGTATTGAGATTTTCCCATGGTGAGCCAGACATTAGTGTAAGCCACATGACCTAAAAAATTGAGTCCAAGAGTGAGCTTATAGGATCCACTCCCAATATAAAAGCATGACCTTTGTAATTGAATTATATGCATGTTGAAGAGTAATTAGTTTTCTGTTTACTGTTCAGTCATCACTTTTCATTATTATTCAGTATCATATGATACAATTTTGGTGGAATTAAATAGGCAGTTCAGAATTATACAAGCACATTCAGTTTTAGTTTTTTTGAGATTTCTTTTTTCTTTTTTTTTTTTTACATTTTCTTTTTTTTAATGTATTTTTTATTGTAAAGTTACTGGACAGAGGGGTTACAGAACATGAGTAAGGTAATGAGTACATTTCCTATTGAGCATTGGTACCTCCTCCTTTGTTTTTCCCCTAGCATCCCTTCCCTCCCTACCTCCCCCATGCCAAGTTGTAAAGTTCGTTTTCAACATAGTGTCTTGTACATTGCATTGTTACAATGGGTCAACCTGTAGTTTTAAGCACCCATTGCTGAAAGCCTTCTAGGATAGCTCCCTTACCACTGTCATCAGTTGTAGAAGTGAATTTCAATTCTGCCTATGTCTTATTTTCCCCTGGGGATCTTTAAAAAAAGACACTGAGATCTATCTCAGGGAGACTGATTGAATAGGTCTTAAGTGGAACCTAGCCATTTGGTATTTTTAAAAGGCTTCTCAAGTGATGTGAAGGGAACACTTTCTGAGAACTAAGTTCTCAGAAAGAGACTTAGGAAACACTGATGATGTATTTACTTGTGTTCACTGACTTGGTTAGATTCTTCCCCTATAGCCTAAGCCTTGGCCCCTTCTCATTTATGCTGTATTTACACATTAAAATGAGAGCAGGACGCATTTATTTTTGAACCAGAAGGATTTGATTTCAAATCCTTGAAATGGATGAATTTCAGTTTCTCCTTAAACATGTGTAATAAAATATATTTCACATGGTTAAATGACTAATGTGGTATGAAAATATTTACTACTTACCTAGTACAGAGAAGTCAGTATGTCCTTCGTTGACCACTGACACTAACCACGCTGCCAAACTTGCCCTGCCCTTGTGCCTTTTTGGGGGGCCCTACCCCCTTCTTCAGAGGGTTCTACCCGTCTCCTGCTTCCTGACCCTGAGTCCTGTGTGCCTGGGCCGAGATGCCTCACCTCTTCCCCATCTAGGGCTCTTCAGGAAGCTCCTGGCATTCCCTGCCCTCCCCACCACAGCCGGTGGGGGGATTCCAGGGGACTCCCCATGTATTTAGTTATTACAGTTTTTCAGCCTCCCTCTCAATAAAGGAGGGTTTGTAAAAAAAAAAAAAAGGAGGGGCTGGGAAGGTGGCTCAGTGGTAGAGCGCTTGCCTTGCATGCCTGAGGCCCTGGGTTCGATTCCTCAGCACCACATAAGAAAAAAAAGCCGGAAGTGGCGCTGTGGCTCAAGTGGTAGAGCGCTAGCCTTGAGCTGAAGAGCTGAGGGACAGCACCCAGGCCCAGAGTTCAGGCCCCATGACCGGACCAAAAAAAAAAAAAAAGGACTTGGCTAACACTTTTTTAATATATATTTTTTATTGTAAAGATACTGTACAGAGGGGTTACAGTTATATGAGCAAGGTAATGAGTCCATTTCCTATCCAGCATTGTTACACCCTCATTTTTCCCCCTACCATCCCTTTCCTCCTCACCTCTCCAACTACTTCCTTTCTTTCCACCCCTCCTT
Source organism: Dipodomys merriami (assembly GCF_024711535.1). NCBI lineage: Eukaryota > Metazoa > Chordata > Mammalia > Rodentia > Heteromyidae > Dipodomys > Dipodomys merriami. The sequence goes on from NW_027202271.1 coordinate 31,573,776, forward strand.
GCAGAGTTGTAAAGTTTGTTTTCAACATACTGTCTTGTACATCTCATTGTTACAATGGCTCATCCTATATCCTTATTTCAGCATTTTGTTATTTCCCTCCCCAAATTAGAAAAATGTATATACAAGGTGCAGGACACCAGAATTAGATACAATAGGGTTATACCATGGGGGAAGAACTTACAAAGAAACAAAAAAAATCACATACTACATTATAAGTACATTAAAAAGAACAGGAACAAAGATAAAATCTCTTGTGTGCCTATCTTGGGGCTCAGTTCACTTAACATCAGGTTATATGGTCATATGTTCATAGCTTTTGACCTCTTCTGCTTGTCCTAGACATATACTAGTTATTGCAGTTAAGGGAAACCATGGGACCTATGTTTCTTTGAGTCTGGCTTACTTCACTTCATATAATTTTTTCCAAGACTTTCCATTTCCTAACAAATGGGGCAGTGTCATTCTTTCTGATGGAGGCATAGAATTCCATTGTGTATATATACCACATTTTCTTGATCCATTCATCTACTGAGGGGCATCTGGGTTGGTTCCGTATCTTAGCTATGGTGAATAATGCTGCAATAAGCATAGTTGTGCTTGTATCTTTAGTATGGCCTTGTTTGTGATCATTTAGGTAAATGCCCAAAAGTGGGATTGCTGGGTCATAGGGGGAGCTCCATGTTTAGTCTTTTGAGGAACCTCCATAATGCTTTCCAAAGTGGTTGAACAAGTTTACATTCCCACCGACAATGCAGTAGGGTTCCCTTTTGGCCACATCCCCTCCAGCATCTGTTGTTATTAGATTTCTTGATTCTAGCCATTCTAACTTGGGGTGAGGTGGAATTTCAATGTTGTTTTGATTTGAATTTCTTTTATAGCTAAAGAAGTTGAGCATTTCTTCATGTGTCTATTGGCCATTCTTATTTCCTCTTCAGAGAAGTCTCTGTTTAAGTCTTTAGCCCATTTATTAATCGGGCAGTTGTATCTTTGAGGATTTGTTGTTGGGGGATTTAAGTTTTTGAGTCCTAAGTATATTTTAGATATGAGACCCTTGTCCATTGTATGGCTAGTGAAGGTCTTCTCCCAATCCATGCTTGCTATGTCCTTTTTTGCTAACACTTAAATGCTCCTTAAGTTTCTGATCCCAGTGAATTTGCTTCTCTCCCACCCTCCCTCTCTCTCTCTGTCTCTCAATGTACTTAGAGAATAACCAATTATATAATTTTTTCTCCAAGTTCAGTTTCTGTGTAAAGGAAGAGACTATTCACATATAGTTGTCAGAGGATGAACTTGGAGTTTCTTTCACATTTTATTTTTTACCTAACTGTGCATTCAACCTTGTGGGTCTATGAAGTGGTTGGCCCAGGTTGGGAATGTAATGTGAATTGTGGAAACAAACTGAGTTATATCATCTATTTTATGTGAGTATTGATCAATTCTGTGCATCTCACCACCATACTTACTTCCTATCTGAAGTGATGCACTTTAGAGCATCACAGGTGAAATCAGAAACATCTATCTATTTCTATCTGGCTAATTAGTATGTTTTTGTCATGTTAATAAAATGATTCATCATGCTGAGAGAGACAGAAGTGAAGTCATCCCAATATAGGTTGGTAGCAGGGAACAATAATTTGCAGCAATGATTCATTTTGTTGTGACACATACCCATGCTTTGCCCACTTACCCAGCTCCAAAAATGAAGGCCAGCAAACAAGAGAGGTTCCAAGCTTTTATAGTACCTGGTTGGGCTTCCAGAGCCAAAGACTAGAGATTCTTTCAAGTGAACTCTCCAAGGAGTTGCTCATGTTAAAGCAGATATACCTTCCAGGGAAAAGCCACTTTAATGATGACAAAATGATCCTCTGCTCTTTCCCAGTGCTTTCCAAAGCCCAATACAGCATGATTTAAGGATTTAGAACAAATGCTTAAAAACATCATGACAAGCTAAATCCTACTTTGGATTTCATCATGGTGGTCAAAGACAAAATTACAATAAATTGCTTTAAAATGTTAACTGAAATTTTTTTTAAGTTCCAGAATTGGACAGGACATGTAAGAATGACATCAAGTTAAGGAATCTGGAACTACCATGTGTTCAGATAACATTTATGGGCACAAGATGCAGTGACGTATATAGAGACAGTTTAAAAACTTTATTTGAATCAGCTAGCCACCTGTGTTTGAAACTCAGCTGCAGTGATTGACTAAGACTCAGCAATTTGTTACAAGAGTATACTTCTAAATTAGACTTCCAGTTACATGTCAGGTTGCAGTTCATTACATAAAGACTCAAGATCAGATACATCCTCAGGCCTATGTTGAGTTTAATGTAATGCTACTTAGAGCTGGAAGCAGCAAATATTTTCTGTAAAAGGCTTTCAAGTAGGTATTTTCAAATCTGCAGGTGCTAGGGTCTCAGTTCCTCAATTCTGCAGTGTCTTCAGGCCTTATAGAATCAAATGGGCATAATGATGTTCCAAGAAAACTATATTTACAGAAATAAGCAATGCACCAGTCTTGGACCAATGCCCATTTTGATCTCATATTAATAAATAACCTGAATTTTTAAGGCTGTCATAATGATTAAAAGATTCTATCTATCTATCTATCTATCTATCTATCTATCTATCTATCTATCTATCTATCTATCTATCTATCTATCTATCTATCTATCTATCTACCTATCTATCTATCTATCTATCTACCTATCATCTATCTATCATAAAACACCATGTACCTAGCCTATAGAAAACACTTGAAAATAATAGTAGCTTAATTGTGGTGTGGGCTCATACCTACAATTCAACAGTTTAGTAGGAGACTGAAGCAGGAAGATTGAGAATTTGAAACTTTGAAGCCAGGCTGGATTACATAACAAGGCCATCTTGATAACAACTACAAGATGTTAGGAATTATACCCATATTGTTCTGGGTGTTTAAAGAGAAGTGCTGACGGCTGAGCATACTGGAGCAGACCTGTAATCCCAGAATCTGGAAGGCTGAGGAAGGAGGATTGCAAGTTTGAGGCTGACCAGGGCTACATAATGTCAACTGACAACAACCATCCAACCAACCATCCTACCAACCCAAACTCTAAAACCTAAAACCACAACTTAAAGTTGACATCACAACATGCAGCTGGATTTTTTGGAGGTGTTAAAGGATGATGAGCACATTAGTTATAGCAACAAAATTATGTTTAGAAATGCAAGTCTTGTTCTACTAGTGGTGGTTTAAAGGCTCTTATATAACGTGTTTTGTGATATTTTCTCTTGTCAGAGACACATGCCATGAACTCTTGGGACACGTTCCACTACTTGCGGATCCTAAGTTTGCTCAATTTTCACAAGAAATAGGCTTGGCTTCTCTGGGAGCATCAGATGAAGATGTTCAGAAACTAGCCACAGTGAGTCAATTTTCAACTTAGGAAACTGTTCTGGTCTACGTGTAAGGTAAAGAATGCTTCAAAGTCATTAGCTATGAATTATAGACAAATGTTCTGGAGAGAGAAGGGCTTTACCTTTCCCATGTTGTGTTCTACAGAAGCCCAGTAAATGTTAAGTTCATTGGTCACCACCAAATGTTTGTATTTTATTAAGGGGTTACAAAAGTTACAAAATTTAGTTTATAAGTCATGATGTCTTTGTCACAACCACTCGGCTCAACCACTATGGTACAAAGGCAGTCATAGACAGTACATGAATGAATGAACGGGACTGGGTCCAAATAAAACTTTATTTATGAAAGTTTGTGATAAATTATATGTTTCATATGTGCTGAAGTTTTCTCAGTCCCATAGATATAGTAGTAGTAGTAAAAGATATGTGTGAATGTATATATATATATATGTGTGTGTACATATGTATATCTATTTATAACCCAGTAAGCATTATTTTTTTTTAAATTGTATTTTATTTTATTTGAGAACATACTGTACAGGGGGGCTACAATTACATGGGCAGGATAATGCATACATTTCTTACCAAGCATTGCAGCCTCCTCCTTTGTTTACCCTTCACTTCCCTTCCCCGCCTCCCCCCTCCCCCCACCCAATTTTACCCCCCTCCCCCCACCCAATTATACCCCCCTCCCCCCCCACACACCGACATTGTAAAGCTGGTTTTGACATGACATTTTGTACTTCTCATTGTTGCAACAAGTCCACCTGAATCCTTAAACGACTTGTTTGTCCCCATCTCCTCCACATGTTATACTGACATCAAATATAGTGAAAGCGGGGGTTACACTGTGGGGGAGGGACATACAAAGCAACAAAGAAATAATCTTATAAATGCGTTAGAAACACATGCATGAAAGAAACAAAAACATTAAAATACATATTTAAGGGTTCATTTTCCTAACATCACATTATCTGACCTTTTCCGCTTGACTGACTCATACCTATACTAGATATTGCAAATAAGGGAAACCATGGGACCTATGCTTCTTTGGGCCTGGCTTACTTCACTTAATATAATTTTTTCCAAACCTTTCCATTTCCTAACAAATGGGGAAATGTCATTCTTTCTGATGGAGGCATAGAATTCCATTGTGTATATATACCACATTTCCCAGTAAGCATTATTATGTGGGGTTATCATTGAATAGATGATGTGGTTGTAATCAGACACAATTTGAGTCAACAGTAAGAAATTTAAGCCCAGTCAGACTGTATAAGTAAGGGTCTTCTAATAACAAACATATTATTATGTTGGATGCTGTCTTTAACATTTTGAAGGGCCATATTTAGAAACTCATGTAATTTACCTTAGCATTGTTTCACAGACTGGAGAAGAAAGAAGTTTAGCGAGCTCACCAGAACAATCTAAATGAGCAAAGCTACTTGGAAAAGAAGAAGGGAATTTTTGATTATAAGTATTTGGCACAGGCATTCACCAAAAGTATATTAGACATTCAGGAATATTTTCTACTCCCACCAAGAAATAAGCTTCCTCTTAGCTTTCACATTCAGTTTGGTATTTCTTCTACTTTCTATGTTTGATAGAGACATGGATACTTTGAGATATTTCCTATAAAAGAAATAGTGATACAAACACTATGCAAGTAACAATGACCATTTGTATCAGCCTGGGGATTTACAAGGAGATGGGACTTTGATGGCCTTGGGTGTAGTGGGAAGCTGGTCCTCAGCTTCATTGATGTTTGTTGGAGCGGTGCATGGCTTTGCATTGGCAGATCTCCCAAATTTGTGAGAAAGCATGGCAATCTACATCTCTAAATGAAATCTGATACTTATTAAATTTTGGATTATTAAAAATACCTACTATTATGAGGTGAGGAGAATGTATTTGTAGCCTAAGTCTGGATCCTGACTTCCAATTTGTAACTTCTCCTGTAGGGATTTGCATCTTATATGAGTATGGGTTATTTGTTATTGTAAAATGAAAGATTCCAAAGCTTAGTGGCTCAAATCCTATCTCCATAGGGGTGTGTGTGTGTGTGTGTGTGTGTGTGTGTGTGTGTGTGTGTTGCGAGTGCTCTACCACTTGAGCCACAGCACCATTTCTGGTTTTCTGGTGGTTAATTGGAGATAAGAGTCATGAACTTTCCTACCTGGGCTGGCTTTGAACCCACGATCCTCAGATCTCAGATACCTGAGTAGCTCCGATTAACAGTGCTTGGCCTCCACAGGTTTTATAGTTAGGAATTTGAGAGTAGCTTAGCTGTGTGGTTCTGGCTCAGAGACTGTTATGAGGTGGAAGTCAAGATTTGACTGCATCTTTATCTGAAGGTTTGGGAGTCATGTTACTATTGGCGGGAGGGCCTTATCTCCTCAGGCCTCTCTGCTATTCTATGAACTCTCTTTCTCTCATACTCTTACTCTGTCATCTCCATCCATCCATAGAATAGAGTTTATGGATATGCATACTGAGTACTCCTTTTCCTACTCTTCTTCTTCCTCATCTGCTTCCTCATCCTTCTTTTTTCTCTTCTAGGCAGAGGTTTTACTATGTAGCCCAGGTTGGTCTTGAACTCTCAATACTCCTGGCATTAACTTCCAAGTGGTGGAATCACAAATTTGTACCAGCATACCAGGTTGTCTTACTCTTTCTTAAAAGGAATAACATGAAGGCAGGTTTATTCTCAGGTTATTTTTTAGTTTTTAGTCTTTGTTCAGTTGTGAGGCTTGAACTCAGGGCCTAGGAACTGTCCCTGAGCTCTTTTTCTCAAGGTTAGAGCTCTACCACTTTGAGCTACAGTGGCACTTTCAGATTTCTGGTGTTTAATTGGAGATAAGCATCTCTAGGACTTTCCTGATTGGGCTGACTTTGAACCATGACCCTCAAATCTCAGCCTCCTTAGTGGCTAGGATTACAGAAATTTTAGAAGATATGAATAAAATGATTTTTTTCAGAGGAGAGAAAATTTGTGCTGAATCTCAAAAGATAGGAAAAGTCAGCCAAGTGGGGAAGGGGAGAGGGGCCATTTTTGGTCATAATATGACACTTCTGTGGTTTGGCAAGGCTAGGGTCCCTTCTGGAGGTTCTGAAAGGACACTGTTTCCTTCCTTTTTCTAGCTTATAGAGGCTGTATACATTCTTTGATCATGGCTTCCTTCCTGTACCTTGAAAGCTAACAGCATTGTATCACTTTGACCTTTATTCTGTTGTAACATTTTCACTGACTATGGCTGGAAAAGGTCTTTTGCTTCTGAGGAGATATGTGATGAGATTGAGCCCACTTGGTCCATTCAAGGTCTTCTTCCTAGCTTAAGATTTATATCCTAACTAACATCTGCCAATGTAACATTTTCGTCCTTTCTGGGGATTAGACCATAGACATCCTTGGAGAGCCATTCTTTCCTTTTACTTTTGCAGTTGTTAAGATAAAAAACCCTAATACTTGTACTTCGAAATTTGTGTTACAAGGGCCAGCAAACTTTTAGGGTAAGTTTTCTTTAGGCACATGTATTTCTTAGTGTGATTTTAATATCTGCCTTAGATTGCCTTTGCGCCAACATCCAAAAACACTTCTACCTGGTAACGCTTCCATCTGTTATAGCTCATTAAACCTTTACTTATGCTTATTTCCCCTCTTTTATCAATGCCTATTCCCCCTGAAATATACCGACTTCCTTTAAAAAGCCAATTCAGGTTAGTTGATACTAGGTGACTAGTACATTTTAGGTACCATGGAGCAGAGATAGGAAAAAGCAAATAAGTAGCACCTACTTTAAGGAACTAACTAGCTAGTACACTGAAATACAGAAAACCCAGTGTCAGTATCATTTGATTTTCATGTACATAAGCATGTATGTAGGATAAGTGGATTTAAGGCCAGTCTGCTCAGCATGTGTAAGTTCTGTGATCAGTGTTAGAAAAGTGGGAGCAGGAGCCAGAAGAGACTGTCTTCTCTTTCTATAGGAAATGATTGGTGATGGAAGCAGGGGGGTGTATGCACCACAGAGACAACCTGCCTGCAATAGTGTGGTGCCTTTGATAGTTAAAAAAAGATAAAGTGAAGTTGGGTCTGGTGGCTCACACCTGTAATCCTAGCTACTCAGGAGGCTGAGATCTGAGGATGGCATTCCAAAGCCAGCCTGGGCAGGAAAGTCTACAAGACTTTTATCTCCAATTAATTACCAAAAAGCTGGAAGTGAGCTGTGGCTCAAGTGGTAGAGTGCTAGTCTTGAGCAAAAACGCTCAGGACATCATCCAGGTCCTGAGTTCAAGCCCCAAGGCTAGAACAAAAAAATACACAGTGAACCAGGTACTGGTGGTTTATGCCTGTAATCCTAGCTCTTCAGGAAGCTGAGATGTGAGGGTAGTGGTTCAAAGCCAGTTTGGGCAGAAAAGTCTTTGAGACTCTTATCTCCAATTACTCACCAAAAAGCTGTAAGTGGAGATGTGATTCAACTGGTAGAGCACCAGCCTTTAGCAAAAAAGCTAAGGGGTAGCACGGTGACCCTGAGTTCAAGGTCCAGCAATGGTTCTGGGTACACACACACACACACACACACACACACACACACACACACACACACACACACACGAGTGTAAACTTGTAAATGACTTTAACATAAAAGATATTGAGTCTCTTGGAAATGCAGCAGAGAATGTATGTGCATGTGTGTTTGTGTGATCCCTCATGCTTTTTTTTCTTGATGCTGCTTGAGCCACCATTACAACTTCCTCTGACTTTCTTTTCTTTTTTTTTTTTTCTTCCTCTGACTTTCTACTTCTCCTGGCACCTGGTTGACTTTCTACTTCTCCCAAGCCTTCTTTCTAATTTTGTAGACTGGCCACTTATTTGAAGAGTGTTTGACAAGCTGAAGAGAAATCTGGAAAGAATTTTCTGTGCGATGTGGAGAGTTTGGAAGGAGCTAGCTCACAGTGGGAGCAGGCAAGGGCAGCTTTTCCTGAAATGATAGCAAAACTGTGAGCGATATCCAGAGCCATGTGGAAACCTTCAGTTTAAAACAGAGTGAGAGGAAAATGTCACAAAGTGGTCTTGAAAAAAACTCCAAATTCCAACTGGGCAATTTTCAAAGTAAACCGTTGAATAAATAGCTTGTTGGAAGGATGCATATTAATTACCCTTGAGCTGTACCCCAAAATGAGAGGGCAAATTTAAGGACTCACTTTCAAAGACTAACTGATTAATAGTTTAGGCCTTTCTGTCTGGGGGAATGATGGTTGGCTAGTGCAGATGACAAATAGAGGTATTATTAGGTGGCTTCTTCAAGCTTGTTTGTATTAAGTCCCCTGAAGAAGTATTAGAGGAAGATGAGATACAAATTGCACCAAATGAGAACAATTCATAGAGAGAACAAATAGAAAACTATGCAAATTTCTATTTATGCAGATGGGCTGTATTTTTCTAGGTGTGACTTATTAACGATTCTGTTTACATAGTGCCTATTTTGCCTTGATTAGTGAATTTAAACACTTATAAAAATGGAGTCATGTCTCATGAAAGCAGATACTTAACTTTTTATGATGTACTGTCAACCATTTCCACTAGGACTTATTGGCACAGCCATATTTGTTTTTTTCCAATGATGTTTTGGACTTCTGGGTATGATTTTGTGAGGGACCAGGCTATATTGCCTGTAGCTACTATATCTCCTTGTTGTATTCTGCATGATATTTACTTTGACATTTTAATAATGCTCAGTTTTGAGGAAGCTATCTTTGCTGTTTTATGTGGGCAATGGTTTCTGTACCCCGAGAACCATTTAAATGAGACTCCTTTGTATGGAAAGAAATTGATGAGGATGCTTGGAAAATATATTTCCAGTGTATTGTTATTCACATAAATAATTTGCCCTGTGGTGGATAAGGAATCAGCCCCTGTTTTTGGCAGCTACATTCTTTTCATACTCCTCATAGCTGTCCAAGGTCTGTGCATGATAGATATGCAAAAATATTTCCAATAAGGGCTGCCTAGAGTGTGTCATAATTTTGAGACCAGGCATTTCCCCTGGTAGTGCTGGCTCAAGTGCATTTAATAGATTAGTGTGTATATTAGGGCTCTAAACCTAAATGTTTTCGGTGGCCAGGTAGGTAGCAAACATGTGAACAGCCTGATGTAAGATAATAATGAGTATTAAAGCCTTTGGGGAATTAGGGAATATATATTGTGATGAAAGACCTTCTAATGGTCTGTATATCACCTTTACAATAAAAAAAATAAAAAAATATATTTCAATGGAAGAATTAAGACACAAGATTCTTGGGCAATAAATCCCATCTATAAGCGGAAACAGAAGTATAAGCCCTCAATCACCAGTTCTTGCGTCTGCAGTTAGATTTCACCTTAACCTCTTTTAGGGACAAGACTGTGCTAGGTTCACCTTTTTATCACCTTGCGTGTTCTCAATTAGTATTTGCTAGGCTATGGAATATTTGTTTTAAGTAAAGATGTCCTTTTTAGTCTTCACTAGAGATAAGTATTTTATTGTAGTTGAAAGATGATTTGCTTTGAATTGTAAATTTAAACCATTGTAAATATCACTTATACATGTGCCCTGTGCATGTGTCAAAGATTTATTTAATTCACCAATGAAGGAAATGTAGGATAGTAAATGCAGCTCAAGGAGAAATTGAGAAACAGAGAATATAGAGTCACTTAAATAGAGAACCCTGGGATTAGATACAAAATGGCTTATATTCCAGAAGACAATAAAATTGTAACATTGAGGCTATCTTTTAAAATCATTTGTATGTCTAGTGGAAGAAAATACGTTGCAATTTTCCAAGCTTTATAAGTTAATTTTTAACTTTACAGCATCAATAGTAAGTCAAAAGTGTGAGTAGATTATATTCCCCAAGATCAGTGCTTTAAAAACAAAAATATATAAATAGTTAAAATTTATATATTTATAATATTTATAATACCTATATTTTGTATATTTATAATATGCAGATACTATAATTATATGTAAAAACATAAGTACACTGGAGATTTTGTTAAAATGAAGATTCTAATGCAGAAGATTTGGAAGTGGGCCTGAGCTTCAGTCAACATTTTCTGACAAGAAACAGGTGATGAGCAGAAGGAGTGATGTTTTAGAGAAGTGGGCCTCTTAGAAAAAGCTCTAATTTATTTTTCAAAAAGTATTCAATAATCTTGCAACCTCATTTCCTTAGTGTGGGTATCTTTTTCTTTTTCTTTCTTTTTTTTTTTTTTTTTGTTGCTTGTGGGGCCTGAACTCTGGGCCTAGGCACTGTCCCTCAGTTCTTCAGCTCAAGGCTAGTGCTCTACCACTTGAGCCACAACACCCCTTCCGGCTTTTTCTGCTTATGTGGTGCTGAGGAACCCAGGGCCTCATGCATGCAAGGCAGGCACTCTACCACTGAGCCACCTTCCCAGTCTGGTTTGGGTATCTTTATTCTAAAAACTATATTGCAAGGTATCAGCAGATAAACACTGTCTAGTGTAAAATAAATTTATTTATGAGTTAGTCATGGAAGGTTTAAAAAAGGCCCCTTGCATTTGTGAGAGCCAGATCATTGGTGCTGTTTTGTGTATTTGTTATAAGTCTCTTCCATCTTCTAAGATAATTTACTCATTTGTATAAGAATGTATGAAGAGAAATTTATTGATCAAGTAAAACTTAGGAACTAGTCCTAAGAATCTATGGATACCCCTTCTGCAAAATAGGAGAAAAAGTAGAAAGGCATCTTTCACCAAGGGTGCATCCCACCCTGTGATGCAGATGGCTTCAATTCAGTCTATTCATTCCTCATATCATAAAGGCATTTGCAAAAGACAAAGCTGTGCATCATCTGTAGGAGAAAGCAATCAGTATGAATACACCACAGATGTTTCCCTAGCAGAATAAATCAACCTCTGGCCCAGTTGGAATTTTCCCTCTACAGAGAGTTTTAGAGCCTCCTTTCAGATCTGCTGACCCCAAAACATGTTTACCTTCAGTTTTGTGATCGAAGGAATTATGTTACTGGGTCTCACTCAATAATGTGGAGAGTGTTGGCTAAGGGCAATGAAAGAATAAGCAGTTTTCTCTAGATGTGTTTCCAGAACGTTAGCTTTATGAGATGGCATCATGAGTTCTGTAAAAGAAGGCATTCATGGGCATAAATATATTTGGGAAATACTGGGTTAAATTACCACCTTTCTTTTAAATTGTATGACTTTTCAGAACTTTTAGTAAGTGAATTTTGGAGTGAATCTCCAAAATTGATAATACAGTTACTTTTCTACAATTACCCATTTCTTCCATTCTGAGATACCATGGAGTATAAAACATACCAGTAGTTTAATAGTAGCCTTTTTTTAGGGGAAAATATTTAGTAAAATTTGACACTGTTAGGTGAAATTTCATTTTGGAAATGTTAAAATATGAAATTGAGATTTAAGGAAATAGATTATATGGCAGGTCTTTTTGTAAGGACGGTATATGAGCAACCCCAAGCTATTAATGTTCCAAAGACCATTTTAGGAGATACAATCTAGGTTATGTTTTGAAAGGGTAGAATTCATTGAGCAGAGATCAAACAATCAGCTAAAATGTTATCCTCCCTCCCTCCTTCCTTTCCTTTCTTCCTTCTTCCCTCTCCTCTTCTCTTGCTTTCCTGCTTCTATTTCTTTCTTCTCCCTCCCTCCTTACATGCCTTTCTTCTTTTTTCCTTTCCTGATACCATCCCTTCCTCCCTTCCTTTGTTTTGCAGGAAAGAATTGTCAGGAAATTAACAAAACAGGATTTTGTTTCAGGTAAAATGATTTTCATAGGCTGGTGCTTTTGATGGCCATAAATTGTGGTTGAAGGTCCAGATATAACCTCCTATATACTAGTAATCAACTATAATCTACCTTAGAAGTATGATTGTGAAGGTGAAGGTAATATTAGTTTACGAATTGCTTATTCATATTTTCCTATTTGTCAAGGGCATTAGCCTGTTTCCTAGCCTGTCTTGTCTTTACCTACGTGGCTGTAAAAGCCCAGCTGTAGTTCTTTTTGAATATAGATGACATTAAAAATGACCACTTTAGTATCTTTACAGAAAGCTTGAAATAAGCCCCAGGCTTGTTTATTCCATGTAGAGTCTTTGAACTAGTTAGACTGGATCACTGGAGACAGACAAGGGCTGGAAGGAATGCACTTTTATACATCCCTAATTGAGATGTTTGGGTAGATGATCACTTTGTGTGTTATTTACAAGAGTATCTTAATTAAAAGTTAATAATATCTATTCTAACTCATTACTTTCACTTGCATATCTACTGTTTATATAGAATCTTGCAAAGAATGTTCAAATCCTTTAGCTCCAAAGGGCTTAACTTTTATACATTTTTGTTGTTTTCACTACCCTCCTTCTTTCATCTGTTTCTATTAGAAGCTCTGAGGCCACATTTCCTTCTGACTAATTCCCTTCTAAGAACATTTAATACTGTATCCAAGGCTGTCTTGTTCCATCCCTTTGTATATGTTACAATATTTGTTGCTGTCATTATGAGCTTTTGCCCTCTATTTATATTTTAATGAGAGTGCCACGGTTGTTTGGAATTTTAAAAATAGCTCTACATTGCCCACTCTGTTTAGAAAGAAATTTATTTGCAATCTAGAATAGTTGTACATTTCGATACTCAAATCTTTCTTTGTCATTAGTAACTATCTTAGGGGTTTTAGAAAGCCAGTATATGACTACAGAAGAGAGTAAAAAGAAAACAAAACAAATCTATTTTAGGTACCTGGAAACTTATCAAAACAGCTACTTTGGTAAAATTCTTCATTCTTCGAGTGATGAGTGAGTGCTTAGCCTACCTTTCTCTGTACCCACTTCATTCTATCCACACAATAGAATTAGTCTAGCTAGGGCCTCTCAGACCTTGTTGCTGGGGATGCTTTTTGGGGTGTCTTATGGAAGATTAGGGAAGTTGAGCTTTACTTCTGAAGGTTCAATATCTAAGTCTGCTGAAATAAAGTGGTGATACATTAACAGGAGAAAAAGGATACACATTTATTTACTCATGTGCACAAATATGGGGTCAATTATGATATAAAATATAACTATAAATGAGCTCCATCAGCAGTATATAAAATGACTAGGGCAATTATTGGGCTTGAGTGTGTCCTAAACTTACTTGTACTTGAGATAGACACAAAGAAACAATTTAGGCTTTCACGTATGGGAAAGATCTTTAAGATGGCTGTCTTCTTCAACCACCCAAATTTGCCATATCTTTTATGAGGCGATCTGCATCACATTTGGGTGTGCTGGCACTTTATCTCATTGTTGCCTAAAAAATCCTAACTGCCAAAGGAGCTTTGTTGCTGGTTAAAGAATTCTCCCATCATTTCAAGCACCTAAATTATCCAGTTCTTCTGTGATTTAAAAGTCTTGACAATGAAGCCTTCTTACTTTTTCTTTTCAAAGCGAACTTGAATGCATTTGTCAAGCACAGAAGACTTCTGCAGTCATTTTAATTTCCATAAAGATGTACCAAAGAAAGCGTTTTGTGGTTTAACTACAATGGGATAGGCTCTCAGAATCTTAACTTGTATTAACAGAAATATCTGTAGTGTAATTCCATTTCTAGTAAAAGCATAAAGAAGATGGTTGGGAATTTTTTTTTTCTCCTGAGCTACAATAGCAGAGGTAATGTGATATCAAACTATAGGAATTTAATTACCCCATTCCACAAATGTAGTTTTCAAATAAAGGAGTCAAAAGGATTTCCAAAGCCATTCTTCTGAACTGTGATATAAAAATCCAGAATACATTTAGTAGATGTAAAGTGTATTACTGTACATTATGAGCCACCACAAAGAATGGTAGTGCAATAAGAAACACGATATGAGATGGAACACACATGATTAAAAATCTTTTTGTTTTGCTTGCTTCTTAGAAATATTGCAATTTGCTTAGAATTTTATATGCTTGTCACTGTAAAGATGGGCATCTCTGAGATTTTTTTGGGGGGGCGTGTGATTTCATGCTGGGAACAGGTCTTCCAGAAAATGGAAATGCTGTCATTTGAGCACATAAATCCGGACTAGGTGTAAGGAAGAGGTGCTGTGATGATTGGGAGGAATAAATCACCCAGGGAGGGGGGCTCATCATTCTTTCCAGGGTCTGAAACTCTGTCCTCTATAATGTCCATAAAAAAATCATTCTCTCAGCAATAGAGAGGAGGCCGTACCTGAGTGACTTAGGGATGCTACTATTGGAAAGTCTTCACTAAAACCGTTGTTTTTCTTTCTTATTGCAAAAGTGACACATATTCATTATAGAGAAAATTCAAAAAAATGGATAAAAGGGGAAAAGAAAAGAAAGGCTATTTGTTAAATCACAGCAGCCATGACCACTGTTAGCATTTTGGCATATAGCCTCTGAGTTTTTCTGAACAGTCATTAAACATCAAATAGGAACTTAGGAAAAGGGAGTCCTGACATTGGAACAAGGAACGAGGTATTCATCTATTTCTCAAACACTTGCCCTGTCAGGAAAGACTGTATCTTTTATATCCACAGAAGAAAGAGCAAATTGGAAGTACACTAGAAATAAGGGGTTTATGACTTTTCACTCAGCTAAATTACTAAGGGCTTTAGGAAACACCATCTATGGCTAATCAGCTTTGGTTTGCTTTCGTGTGACTCAAGTAGTCCAGGGCTTGTCTAGCATGTATGAGATCCTGGGTTCAATTCCTAGTAGCACATGCAGAACAACAACAAAAAAAACTACGGCAGAAAAAATTTAAGAAAGATTATTTTAAATAAGTATTTGGTTTACACACACACACACACACACACACACACACACACACACACACACACACACACACACACACACACACACACACACACACAATTGCCTCAGTCCTTATATCTTGCATTTGCCTTGTCTCTATTAGCAAGTGTTACTTACATCCATTTTCATCAACATTTACAACTCCTATTGTTCTCTTTTGGGATGAGGTCCTAGGCATCTGCTAGGAGCAAAGGATTCTCAAGTTTCCTCATTGCCCTTGCTTAGAGATGCCTTCTGCAAGTATGAAGGAAGAAGAGGGGAGCTAGAATACATATTAACCATGAGGCATCTGTAAAGTAGAGTGAACTGTCCTGAGCCTATGTTCCTTTGGGACCTGCAAGTGAGGAGATGAATTCAGCAGTGCTGTGGGTCAGTGTGGGTTTCTGTCACTTATTGTCTTATCAAAGCAAAAATTATTTATGATGCTTCTTAAACAATGGTGAGGCAGATTTTATTCAGCAGTATCTTCGCTCTAGTAGGCAGGAACATCACAAGGTGGTCTTGAAATAAAGGCAAGAGATGGGTCTCAACTCCTAACATAGCAATGAAAAGCAGGCATGTTGAAGCCAGGGAGCAGGATGGGTGGATGAGCAGGATGGTCAGTGCATGGAGAATTTCTTTTTTTAATACATTTTTTTAAATTGTGAAAATACTGTACAGAGAAGTTACAATTACATGGGCAAGATAAACGAGTACATTTCTTATCAAACATTGTTGCCTCCTCCTTTGTTTCCCCTTCCCATCCTTTCCCAATCCCACCCCCACCCCAAAGTTGCAAAGTTTGTCTTTTGACATAACGTCTTGTACATCTCATTGTTGCAATGGGTCCACCTGTATCCCTATTAAAACAATTTGTTTTTTCCCTTCCCCTCCATAAAGTATACCAACATCAAATACAGTGAAAACAGGGGTTTTACTGTGGGGGAGGGACATAAAAAGCAACAAAAATCATCTTATAAATATGTTAGAAACAATCTCAAGAAAGAAAAAAAAAACATTTGAATCTTTATCTTGGGGCTCATTTTGCCTAACATCAACTTATCTGACCCTTTCTGCTTGTCTCAGACATATACTAGTAATTGCAAATAAGGGAAACCATGGGACCTATGTTTCTTTGGGCCTGGCTTACTTCACTTCATATAATTTTTTCCAAGCCTTTCCATTTCCTAACAAATGGGGCAATGTCATTCTTTCTGATGGAAGCATAGAATTCCATTGTGTATATATACCACATTTTCTTGATCCATTCATCTACTGAAGGGCATCTGGGTTGGTTCCATATCTTAGCTATGGTGACTAATGTTGCAATAAACATAGTTGTGCTGGTAGCTTTAGTATGATCTTGTTTGTGATCATTTGAGTAAATGCCCAAAAATGGGGTTACTGGGTCATAGGGGAGCTCTATGTAGAGTCTTTTGAGGAACCTCCATAATGCTTTCCAAAGTGGTTGAACAAGTTTACACTCCCATCAACAATGCAGTAAGGTTCCCTTCTGTCCACATCCCCTCCAGCATCTGTTGTTGTTAGAGTTCTTGATTATAGCTTTTCTAACTGGGGTGAGGTGGTATCTCAATGTTGTTTTGATTTGCATTTCTTTTATGGCTAGGGAGGTTGAGCATTTCTTCATGTGTCTGTTGGCCATCCTTCTTTCCTCTTCAGAGAAGTTTCTCTTGAAGTCTTTCGCCCACTTATTTTTTGGGCAGTTGTTTCTTTGAAGATTTGTTATTGGGGGATTTAATTTTTTGAGTTCCAGGTATATTTTAGATGAGACCCTTGTCTGTTGTGTGGCTAGTGAAGATCTTCTCCCAAACCGTGGGCTTTCTATTGATCTTGCTAGCTATAAACTTTGTGCATGGAGATTTTCTAAGGGAAGCATCAGGGATTCTGATTAAAGTGGTCTAATAGGACTCATCCCAAAGGTAGGTCAAGATGTGAGAAATCACTAGAGGGCGGTGAGAGATGGGGAGCTGGATCAGATACTCCATCTCAAAGGTGATAGGTTCCGGTTAAAGAAACCCAGCAGATTTTCACTAAAATTGGTCAATGCAGAGATGAATGGAAGCTCCAAAGGCAAGGCCCAGAGGAAGCTGACTAGAGTTTGGCCAAGGAAGGAATATTTGCTGCCAGTAACTTTGGACAAGTTACTTAAACGCCTCTTGCCCCTATTTTCATCATCTGTAAAATGAGGCTGATAATACTATCTAATTTTGTAGAGCTATTGTGAAGTCAATGAGAGAAAGCTTTGGGAAGCTGCTTAGCACAGTGCTAAGTGTTCAAAAACTGCCAGCTAGTGTATTCTACACGATTCTACTCTTATACATCTTGGTGGCTGTATCAGTAAGTACTGGTATACAGGAAAGGCCCCTGGAGAGAGTTTCTGTTTTTCTATGTGACCTTGGGTAATTCTCTAACTTTCAGCATCTTACACTTGCCTTTTGGAAATGCAGACGATGCAGTTTATTTTATAAAAGGGTTTTAGCTGGAGATAGCATGCTACTTTGCAATGTAAAGTGTTTTATGTATAAATAATAGAAGGAAGGCCTCTCCTAAAAGATGTCAAGCTGCTCCCTGGAGATGGAGGAGGCCTTCCTTGACTTAATAGCACACCTCTGCTGAGTGAACAGAGAAAAAGGCAAGTTGCAGGAAACAGCTTGGGAAAATAAATGAGAAAATATTATTTGTGCCAGGGAAAGCCCATGAAATATGAATTCCTGACTAAACTTCTCAAGCAGATTAGGAGTGATGCTGCTCATTGATACATGTAGCCCTCCTTTAATAACTAAACAAAGCAATAAATTTGAGGTTGTGGATCTTGGCAGCTCCTCCTTTTGGGCTCAAGCTTTTGATAACTTGAGCCAGGTGTTTGCATTTTGACTGTGAGGGACTGCATTCACATAAAAGTATGCCAAGAAGCTACTGGAAGCGTTCCAAAAAAGCTTGTTTGCTCTAGTTTTGATGCATTTGGGATTTGTCTCCATGTTTGCACACAGGAGTCTTATGGTGATGTCCAACAACAAGGCTTAAGTTACCTGTAATAAAACAAGAGGAGTCCCTCAAAATCACTTCCTTTAGACACATTAAACATTTAGTGCTCATGAAAAGGCTTTCTTCTTTTCTTTTTGTGGATTAATTTTCCTTTCTTTTAAAAAATTTAATTAAAATGCAGTAATTTTTCTTTTTTTGGAATTTTACTTTTTTATTATCTTCAGTTGTACAAAGGGGTTTCAATTCAACATGTCTGTTTATGACTACAGCACATTTTTTGAATTTAAAATTCCTGCATTTTTTTTCTGTTTACTTTTTTTAATTGTGAAAATACCATACAGAGGGGTTACAATTACATCAGCAAGGTAATGAGTAAGGGGAAACAAATGCAATAATTTTTCAATGACAAAGTCAAGGAAAGAATGAGTGAGAAGAGGGACATTGGAATCTGCTTCTTTGAAAAAGTATTCTAGCAAACCAGAAGAAGCTGTTTTTTTCTATCTATTTATCTATCTATCTATCTATCCATCTAATATATATTATATATTCACTGAATATATATGTCTGAATATATTCAATGTATATATATGTATATGCCTGTATTTTAGCCTACATTTACATATCAAAGGATATGACAGATACATTTCTCATTCTTAGTTTCTTTTAACAAGATCAACTTCCTGGCAGTCAGCCTATATACAGTGGACAGTGGGTGAGAGCTGAGTTATTATTGTGCCATTAGATGGTGTTTGTGATCCTTAATTTTCAATAATCAGTCATTGGCCTTCCTATCTCTACTGACTTAGGTGTAGGCCAATATAGGGCTTATCCTTCTAGGATCATTTATACCCATTCTTGGTAGCCAGCGCCAGAGAGGAAGATTGGCAAAATAGCTAGACATAAGCCATTAGAAATATGTCAAGTCATGCTATTCTTTAGTATCTTGTGAACGATCACTTTCTAGAATTAATTTTATACACAATCCAATGTAAGTATATATTGCTGTCCTTTAAGGTAATGCTAAGCAAATTTAGTTTGTGTATTGTTATCTCACTTTTTACTATGAAAATGGTATATTGTATTTCCAGCCTAGTCTCATTATTATAGTCAGGGCTCTCTTGAGCTTTGTTCATTGTAGCACTGTTTACCCCAATAAAACTCAGAGGACTTGGCTTTCTTTTAGGACTGGTTTATCGTGAATACACCTTGCTGGTTCCCAACAGTTCTGTGCTGTGCTATTCAGTGGATCCAGGAGTCCCAAAGAAGGTGAAGGGCAAAGCCATGGAAGGATGGCCACATCTAAGGAAAACAAATTCCATCACTCTTTCTGGTGCACAAATAGAACTGCTAGGAGCCTCAGTTCTAGAGTCTTAACAATTTGTAGTTGCTTTGGGAACAGAGAAAGAAGAGTGTGGCATGGTGCAAATTACTTAAAATAAATTGCCTGCACAGATGTATAGGGTCAGATACACATGCTTCCAAACTAGCTTAATTATCCCTCTTCAGCAGAAGTCTCATATGCCCTATGGCGGGATTTAGCAGTGGTACATAGTAAGACCCCAGTAAGTGGTAGTTATTGTAATTCTGTTTTACAAAGAACTCAAAAGTCAGAGTGGTTCAATAACTTTCCAAAGGTTGAGTTAATACCCAAGCCTGCCATTGAACCTTGATCTCTCAACTAAAGCCAGTTGCTCAAGCTCATATATTATAATGTCCTCATAGTGTCTGCCTCTCAGTGCTGTTGTGAATATGATGTGAAGCCCCTAATACCATGACTGGTGGAGTGTGGGCTTCAGTAACTGACACTAATTATTATTAGAGATGCAGGATCTCAATGGAGCTGAAATGCTGTCTAGAGTTTCAGATGTCTATAGATCCTCATGCGATAGGCACCCTGATTCACAAGTATATCTTTTCAGCCCCATTTATGCAATATGGATGGTGGGTGTCAACTCTGTGTGTGACAGATGATGATGGCAGTGGTGATGGTTAGTGACTAGAAAAGAAACATGACTCCATTAATAACAACTTAAAATAGAAGACGGCTCTGTGCAATGAAGCAAGCAAGGATGACTCTCCCTGCTAAAACATGCCTTTCAGTTTTCAGATATATAACCATCTTCCAGGATTCCTGGTCTTGTCTGGAAAGAACTCAGTGAGCAAGTATAAGGCCTTTAGCGCTTTAATGTCTAGAAAGGTGTTGCCTTTAGTAATGCAGGGGAAAAAATAAAGGCAAAGGTGACTACCCAGAGACACATGGAAGTCAGTACAAATCTCATTTTTCATACTAACGTTGGAGAGATGACCTTTCAAATCACCACATTTGGGGAGAATGTGTGATTTGATGCAGACGTCTGGGGACATGCCCAAGGATGAATGAAGGAAAAGATGGTCATCCCTTTTCAAGGAGCCCAGAACTGCTTAGAAAAGTTCTTGAGCAATGTGTCCACCTGTATTCCTAGTTAAACAATGTGTTTTTGTCCTTCCCCTCCACAAATTATACCAACATCAAATACAGTGAAATCAGGGTATGTTATACCGTGGGGGAGGGACATACAAAGCAACATAGAAATCATCTTATAAATATGTTAGAAACAATTGCATGAAAGGAAAAAAAAACAAAAATACATTTGAATACTACAAGGAGATGTATAAGTTGTTATGTCAAAAAACGAACTTTACAACTTTGGTGGGGGGTTGGAGGAGAATCGGGTGAGGGGAAGGGATGGGAAGGGGAAACAAAGAGGAGGCAACAATGCTTGATAAGAAATGTACTCATTATCTTGCCCATGTAATTGTAACTCCTGTACGGTATTCTCACAATAATAAAAAAAAGTTCTTGAGCACTTCTGAACATATAGCATTTGCTTAAAACAGGTCTTCTGGGTAATGCAGATTGATAACCTATATAGGTGAAATGCTGATCCAGGAACTTGTATAAAAATGATGTGTGTGTGTGTGTGTGTGTGTGTGTGTGTGTGTGTGTGTGTGTGTGTGTGTGTGTGTGTTCTTGATAAACTTTAGCCATTTCTAAATAGCTAGTTGTATAGTAGGTTCAGCAAAGGGTTGTTGGGGAAAAGATGGGATTGCTTTAAAAGAAGAGCCATATTCTGTGAATCTTTCTGTTATGTGTTATGGAGATGTTATATTGGGACACGTGCACTGCATCTGGGGTCCAAGAAGCAATCCTGTTGAATATAAAACCACCTTTTGATTTGTGAAACTCAAAATACTTGCATGTCTGGAAAGCATAAAGAGAAGCTTATTTGTATTCATCATATGCCTTTAAAAGAGCCATGAATTTTGTGGAAAACAGAATTGGATGGATGGACACCATATAGATTCATCTCCCAGATGAAATAGCAACTGTCTTTCTCACCCCATGTGGCATCATCTGCTAAGTGAAGTCTGGGTGTTAAGGCTGATAGAAATTCCTCTTAGCCACTAATTCTGAGTAGTTTGGGCTGAGAGATGCTGTGGTGCTTGAATCTATCACATCACAACCTCTTCCATACCCTGACCAAGCACAGTTTGCAGTTTTCCTGGCTAGGCTTCAGTTGGCTACAACCTTTGGAAACAGCAACTGAAAAACTTTCCCCCTGATATTTTTGGATGAGGATCCAGATGTCAGAATCAATGAGTTTTCAGAGTTACTGCTTATAATGAGGCCAGAAGCCACTTAACCACAAGGCTGCTGAGCTTCTAGAAGAGAGATACCTGCCAATTAGCCTCCATCCATGCTTCTGAAAGCCTACAATATGCAAAGCTTGGCTGCAGCGAGAAAGCTAGTGCTCCCTCACAGGGCTCAGACCTGAACCTGTAAGTGAAAAACTGATTGGATGGCTCCATAGAGGATTTTTCCTCTTTTCAAAGTGTATAATATTGGAAAAATTGCCTAGGCTTAATAATTACTGATCCAGGCTGGCATTCAATGCTGTTGGCATCCCCCTTGGGAAACTCTTCTAGCTAAACATCTACTTTATTCCTTCCGCATTTGTTGAGCACCTGCTACCTGTCAGGCAGGGGACAGGACAGGCATTAAACAATAACACAAGAAACTAGACCCTGCCCCCCCCCCCGACTTTGAGCATCTCTGTGTCTGTGGAGTAGAGAGGTTAGTGAGACTGGTGACTTCAGTCTGAATCCATAAGTGATACATCAGGCAGGCCAGGAGGGCCATCTAGTCTGGGAGACCAGTAGGAATTAGGCAAGAACATTCCAGAAGGAGAAAACACAGATGCAAAGGCCCAGAAAAAAAGAGAGCAAAATCTGTTACCAGTTCTCCAAGGCCATACTAGGAAGGGGGTTAAGAAGTTGTTGTTAGTACCCAGAGAAAGCAGGGCAGAACGGAAGGTCTTCTTTGGCCATCTGGGGAATTTTAGACTTATACTCTAGGACAGTCAAACAGTGAAGGTTTGTTATTAGGCTGCCACATGGCCACTGTGACCTATGAAGATGAGCTATGTGTTATGGAGATGATTGATATATTGGGACCGAGACTTTGGTGAACCAGTTGCTTAGATGGCACCGATGTTAATTGAATGTATTAACATTAGTTCACAAGTTGGAGGAAGAAGCCTCCCTCCCTTCCCTTCCCTTCCCTTCCCTTCCCTTCCCTTCCCTTCCCTTCCCTTCCCTTCCCTTCCCTTCCCTTCCCTTCCCTTCCCTTCCCTTCCCTTCCCTTCCCTTCCTTTCCCTCCCCCTCCCTCCTCCCTCCCTCCTCCCTCCCTCCCTCCTCCCTCCCTCCCTCATTTCCTCCCTCCCTCATTTCCTCCCTCCCTCCCTCCCTCCTTCCTTCCTTCCTTCTTCCTCCCTTCCCTTTTCTTCTTTTCCCCCTCTTTCTCTTTTCATTTTAGGAAATACTATTAAAGGCTAGTGTAGGAAAAGTGAATGGCAGATGATAGTGAGTTGGTATTTTTCAAGTTGAAAATTCTCCCAGATAAGCTGAAGAAGGGGCAATAAAGCTGATATGGCCAGAGGGTACTTAAACAAGGCCATTGGTTTGTTCTTAAAAGCAATGAAAAACAAACAGGGAGCAGTCGTTAAAACACACATAGGGAAATTCTTAATACAGGACCACTGAAAATCGCCTATGTTGACATTTTCTTCAGTAAAAGATGAGTTTTTTCTTTTTATTATATTTTTGGGATGGAGCCTTATGAACGTTTTATGACCAGGCTGGCTTTGAACCTCAATCCCCTGATCATAAAAGTTGTTTCCTGCTGGTGTTCCCATCCACCATGATTGATCTGCTTATATTTGATGATCAGTTTTCCACAAAGTTTACCATAAGGATTCCACGGAGCTTAAGATTTTACATTTTAGTTCAGATGATGGGTGTTCATAGCCTAAGACAGTGTATGCTATTTTCACAGCTTAGAGTCATTTTTCTAGCTGATAGGATGCCGCTCAAATCCCAGCCCTTCTCTTTCTTTCCATGTGTGTTTCTCTGTCTTGGTTTGAGGAGGCTCCCTGGCAAAGGATTTGGGTTTAACTGGTTCCAATGGAGCCTGTGATCTGATGTGTACCTTAATTTGACTTACTTCTGCCTTCTTGTGGTCCACATAAGTTCTCTTCATAACACCTCAGCCTCAGTGTTCTAGATGAGGAACCTTGTCACTTTTCAACAACTTCTATTTTCCACAACCTGTATAATATCCCATGAATACTTCAAAGTCTAGAACAAGCTTCAAATTCTTCCAATCTGGAAACAGATCAGCAAATACAATTTCAAAACAGAATGAGAGATTTATGGTAGGATTAGCATCGGTTTACTATTGTTACCAGTCTTCTCTCTCTTCCCATATTGTGCCTTGTTTTGAGCATAGAGATAATCTAATTCAGATATGTTTCCTTTCTATTTTCTTTTTAGATATAAGATCTTGTTAAGTTTGCCTATATGACCTCAAGCTCACTATCCTATTGTCCTTGCTTCCTAGGTGGCTAGGCTTATAGGCATGTAATATCATGCCTAGCCTTGTTTTTGTATATATACACATATATGTATATATACAGATATATATAGATATATTTTAGCTATGTTTGTACTCTCAGCTAGAACTTAATATAGTAGAATTTAATATTTTTTTTAGTACTTGTTATCAAGTTCAAGCTCTATGCATTCTAAACACATGCTCTATATCCTTGCAGGATACCCCAGATCCACCAAAATATAATTTTAAAAATGTGGGCCCAATGCCAGTGGCTCATGCCTATAATAACCCTAGCTACTCAGAAGGCGGAGATCTGAGAATCAAGGCTCAAAGCCAATGTGGACAGGAAAGTCTGTGAAACTCTTATCTCCAAATTAACCACCAAGCCAGAAGGGAAGCTGTAGCTCAAGTGGTAGAGTGCTGGCTTTGAGAACAAAAGCTCAGGAACAGGGCCTAGGCCCTGGGTTCAAGTCCCAAATTCCAGCCCTGGCACACAAAAAATAATGGGGTTTAAATAGTGACCTGCTAGGAGTGGCCCTCAGTAAAGTAATGAAGTGTCCAATAAAACTCCCTTTCTGGGGTGACACTGATCAAGATGGATTTGTACTCATGAACTGACATGTTGAACTGAAACTCCTTTGCACAACCTTGTAAAGGTAATAATGACATAAAAGTAAATAAAAGGTTTTCCTCTTGGGGTGGGGGGCGGAGGGGGGAACTCCCGTTCTGCGGCTTATACAAGCCTAGTTTCAGTGAATTTTTCCTTCCGGAAAATTTCTCTGCAAATCAAGGCATATGTATTGTTATTGACGACTTAGCATGATTTGGCTTCATGCGTGACCCAGGAACATTTAAACTCTAGCTCAAACGGTTGAAGAAATAGCAATAAAAATAGTGGCTTGGGGCGACATTTCATTTGAGAGAGTGATGGGAAGGAAGTGGGAAAGGAACTTCTGGAACAGTGTGACTTCCACGATTAAACAACACAGCCTCCATTTTCACTTTTATCCCCCAGTGTTTATTCTTATTGCCTCACTCTTTCTATTCTCTCTGCTTAGCAATAAACCCGATTCTTATTCTAACCACATTATCATTTGCCATGTAAGCCAAGATTAAGCAATCTTGGCTACAGGTACAAGTAGCTGCTTGTCCGTGGAAATTCTGACATGCTAAATGTTAACCTGGTAGCAGAGGGTAGGTTACAGATGAGTTGAAAGGGACCTTTTCAACAAACCTGTGAAAAAAGGTTGTGGGTGCGAAGCTTTGCTTCTCATATGTTTTTATCTCTTCCTCTGCCCATTTACTAGGTCCCCTTTTATTGTTGAGGTAGATTTTCACTAACTGCCAAAATCTGCCTTCTAACATGGGATCCTCTTCCCTCTACCTCCCGAATAGCTGGGATTACGCGTATGAACCATCACATCTGGCTCCTTTTATATGTTTTTATCTTCACTGAACATCTACTGATGTTGGAACATCTTTGAGAAGCATTCTTTTTCTCTCAGATTTTTCTTTTGGATATGATCTGGCACCTAACCAAACAGATGCTTGTTAAGTTTGTGTTGGAGCAGTGTCCCAGCTCTGCAGGTACTGAGCCTTTATTTACTAGATCAGAAAGATGTAGTTGCTCTGTGTGTGTGTGTGTGTGTGTGTGTGTGTGTGTGTGTGTGTGTATGGGGAAGGTGTGGGGAGACAAATGCAGAAGTAGACTAGGAAAGCATGGGCTGCCAGGGACACTTCAGGAGGTTAGGGTAATGTGAGCTAATGGCTCTTCCGAGTCCTTGTGGGGCTATTCCAAGTATTTCAACATGATGCATTGCATTGCCTGTACGACTGGCAATTACAAAAGAGGATAGATGGTAGATTTGAAGCTGGGGACATGAGTTTGATTCCTAATTTTTCCCGCCACTAGTTGTGGAACCTCAACTAATGGCTTGAACTTTGAATCTCATATTTTCCACTTGTACAATGGAAATAATATAGGTTGCTAGACTTATTTCTACTGCACTTCATGTGCAAGAAGAATATATATGTAAGATTACTTTGCTAAACCAAGACCCCCCAGGAGAAAGTAATATAATTAGTTATTTAAAAGGGTGCAGTGAGAGGTGGGAGGCCAAAGAACCCTTCAGGAAGGAAACTGGAACTATGAATTTCATTCTTCTGGCTCAGTTTTCTATTAATTTGTAGGGCCATTGTGAATTCTGTTGTTTAGTGACAACTTCAAGTATGGAAGCATTTAGTTCTATCTATCTATCTATCTATCTATCTATCTATCTGTCATCAATCAATCAATCAATCAATCAATCAATCAATCAATCAATCTATCTATCTATCTATCTATCTATCTATCTATCTATCTATCTATCTATCTATCTATCTATCTATCTATCCATCCATCCATCCAGGTAGGAAACAGGATCAATAGGAAACAAGAACATGAGGGATTCTCTTTTAAGTAACACGATCTGACTTATCATATCATTCTTTATTATGTTAACATGTTTTAGTCAGGGCTCTTTCAAGCTCCTGTGTGCTTAGATGTTTGAAAATGGGATTTTAGATTCAGAATGATATATATGATTACTTAAAATATATATTATACTACTACTACTACACAAGACCAAGTTTATAGGAAGGATGATAGAGAAAACACAATTAATGAGTGATGACTAAATTACTCCTACTCAGAATTTATTAAATGAGATATAGAAGTCAATTTACTATAGACAGTTTATGAAGTAGGGTTCTCAGTTTGGAAGTTTGTATGTACTATTTTAAACCAATTTATGAACACAAAATGGCTCCCACAAAGAGGTTATATAGAAACTGGAGGAATAAATTTAATACTGTCTAGTGTTCTTTGACCACGTTGGATGTCTTTTTTTTATTGTAAAGAATTGGATGTCTTTTTATTTTTCTTCAAAGCTAAGGCCCTTGCATTTGACAAACAAGTGCCCTTCCACTGAGCTAAATCCTCAACCCTATATATCTCTTTTTGTGCTGGTTCTAGGGCTGTCCCTGAGATCCTTTTTCTTAAGGCTAGTTTTCTACCGCTTGAGCCACAATGCTACTTCTAGTTTCTTTTTCTGAGTAGTTTATTGGAGATAGGAATCTCATGGACTTTCCTGCCTGGGCTGGCTTTGAATCATGATCCCCAGATATCAGCCTCCTGAATTGTCACCAGTGACCAGCTGATGTCTTTTTAGTTGGAGTACCTGATCTTAGGAAGAGCTTCAAGGATATTCAGGGATCTAACATAAAACATATGAAAAATGTTTCATGAAATGCATTTGTAAATTACCATGTGAGACATAATTTGTGGGTGTGATTCCATGTCTATGACCTTTTATTCCTTCAAACTTTTATCATTGACCATCTGGCTAGGCCAGAATCAGTCTTTTGAGAATACTGTAGTACCACTTATGATCTGAAGATGGCAGCATTGGGTGACCTATCTCCTTTTCCCACAGCAATTTGAATTTGTCACTCAGGCTTTCTACTTAATGATGGTGTGTATGTAAATAACTGCTTTTCTTCTAAGGAAGAAGTCTCATCTATCATTCTTGTTTTGGTTTTCAGTTAATGATCATATGTAATTATGTTCAAATAAAATATTTATAAATAATTGTATATTATTAGGGGCACATAAAACTTGAAATTCAGAACATCAGTGTTGATGAAAGTTACCCTTCAATTTGGGAGGTGTTAGCATTAGCATTTGTTTCTGTTTAAAAAAACAGTAGCAACCAAAAATCAGCAATTCTCTCTTGCAGGTGTTTTTTTTTTTATGAGGCTTGGGATATTTTTTCCCAATTCTTATTTATTTGTTGTTTTTGGTAATAAGTAACATATTTGTTTTGAAAAATCTCTAGGGAACATATTATAGATCTACATCTGGAGTGTTCTATGAGAAAAATAAACTATCTTTCCTTAAGATTTCAAGAAGTGATTCGTTAGTCCTGAATTCTGAAGGGTCATGAGGGGCTCAGTCAGTTCAGCTCTAAGCTGGCTTTGCATCTATCACCAGACAATAGAAATGTGTGGTCATTTCTCTCCCTCCAATTAAGGTTCTAATTGAGGTCTCCACCAATATTCAAAACAAAAAGAAGATTACCCTGAGCAAATCTATAATTCAAATTTTGCCAATATTTGAGTTTCAGGTGCAATTTACCAGGTCTCATCTGTCAGCCACATGCAGAGCTGCAAATGGAAAATTGTCTAAAGCAAAAGGCTTAATTCTCTGAGGGCCAGCAGGCTGCAGAAGCAGCATCAGGGGCCCTCTTTGGTTGATAAAGGCAGGGAACCAAAGGGAAAGGAGGAAAAGGAAACAGCAGATGGATCTGTATATGGTCAGAGTTGCTGGAAGGACTCCCAGATGAGGTAAAAGGATAGAGAGCCTGCTAAGCCAAGAGCAGGAAGAGACAGAGTGACTCTTCCCTATGAGCCATTCCTGATTCTACTTGCACGTTGACTAAAGACATGATAGATTTAGTTTCTTGCATCAGATCCCTTTCATTCCTGTTGTAAAAGAAGATGGAAACCCAGATCCTTGTGAAGACCATGTGAATGGCACAGCCAATTTTATCAAAGGTCTTCTGTACCTGTTTTGACTTGGATCATAACTGTGATGGACCATGAAATATGTACGTAACTATATAACTCTTCATTGCGCCCAGAATTGTGCAAACGGTTTTGGAGGGTAGATTTAATCTTTCAACATGCGTTCAAATCTTTTATCTTGGATTTTCTCCGGGAAACTGACTTTTTCCAATGGCCTGAGGCCCCTGGCCCAATTCATATGTCTAATCATGTAGTCTTGTCTTTTGCCTGGCATTCCCTTCTACCTGTGCTTTCTGACTCCACAACATACAACATAGTCTTCACAGCACCACTCCATCAGTGAAAAGAAGAGTCAGACGGTGCCTTTCTCCTGCCTAATGATGCCCAATGACTTCCCACTGCCTTTGGAAATGCAAATTGATTTTTACTTCAGGACACTCCTTCCTTAGATCTTTGCACAATTACCCTTTTCATATCTCAATCCACTAAAGTTGTTTTTTTAAAGCAGATTGTAGCTTTTCTTGCTAACTAAAATAAATCTGTCACAGAATCTCACTGTGTAGGTTAGGCTGGCCTTGAACTTAGATGTATTTTAAACCGGCCTCGAACACTCAGTCCTCCTACCTCAGCCTCCAGAGTCACTATACGTGGTTTTCTGACTGTAGTTTAAATATCCCCTGACTATCTGACTATTTTGGCTGAAACAGTCATGCCCTCTTAATAGCTGATGTACTACATGGCTTTATTACCTATAGAGCATATTCCACTTGAAACTTTCCTGTCCATTGGTGGTGGTTGTTGTCTGGCTCATCCAAGTACCAGGGACTTCTTTCATAAGATTAGGGACCTCATTGCCTTGTTCATTGTTTATCCTTAGCATCTAGAGCACAGTCTGGTATATAATAGTTCCTCAAAAATGGTCTGTGAAGTAGATGTGTGAGGGAATGGATGCACACCACTGTCAGGAACATTACAGCTCAGATAGGGGGTGGGTGGTTACCAAGTAGAAACAGACTTTACATTGGCAATTAGGTCCCTGGGTGCCTTTCTTTTCTTCATGCATAAGATGCATGTTTTAGACTTTGTTATTATAAATCCATTGTTCTCAACTTAGGGTGCTATCATCTCCCATTTGGCAATGTCTGGAGATATTTGGTTTATTAAAACTTAGCTGGAGGACACTGCCAGCATCTAGAGGGCAGCAGCCGGGGATGCTGCCAGACATCACGCAGTGCACACCACTACTTCCCATGAAGGAGGCTCGTGTGCCTAAAATGTCAATAAGCTCTAAAGTTGGGGAAAAAAAGTTGAGGTGGAGAGGGAGAAAGAGGAAAGATCTATTGTCCTGGAGCTTACAGCTGGGGAGACATGAGATAAACTGTATACCACAAACAGTGTATAGACACTGAAGACCGTCAGAAAAATGGTGTGCTAAAAAAGAGTCAGTGTGGCAGAGGAAGGAGGAGCTGGTGGGTGCGGTGGGTAGGATTTATGGCGGGTAGGATGGGCTGTCATTTTGGCCTCTTTGGAAAATGATTCACCTGTGAAGGTGGAATGAACTCTGCGCCCTGGAAATGGCCAGTCTTTTGGGTCACTTTCAGGGGTGCTGAGCACTGGACCATGCTATTCCAGACATCACCCGCACATTAAAAATGAATAAAACCGGGGCTGGGAAGGTGGCTCAGTGCAGAGTGCTTGCCTCGTATGCATGAGGCTCTGGGTTCGATTCCTTAGCACCTCTTAAGCAGAAAAATCTGGAAGTGGTGCTGTGGCTCAAGTGGTAGAGCACTAGCCTTGAGCTGAAGAGCTGAGGGACAGCACCCAGGCCCAGAGTTCAGGCCCCATGACCGACAGAGAAAAAAAACAACAAAAAACTCCAAACCCTCCTGAACCAAGGGATGTCTTAACTGACCAAAAAAATAGAGCAAATGGTCATGAGTTAGAAATAATAATTATTTTTTACTCCTTTTCAGGAGTGGTTTTGTCCTCTTCCTTCTACACCTTTGCAGCCTCCCTCACGGTGAAGGCAGGGCAGTGTTAATTCCATCCGTCTTTCCTGCGCATTATCAGCTTCTCACTTTTCTCTCAGAGTAGCAGTGTGATTTCAGCCCCTCAGCCGCACTGTGAGTTTTTGTAGGTTGTGCAGAGATTTTTCTGTCTGTCTAGGCTGACTTCTTAAGTCCAGTGGAAGTAGATTTTAGAATTCTGGGAAACCTGCATTAGTTGATGCTCATAAAATGTGGGCCAACATACATACATACATACATACATACATATATACAGACAGACAGACAGATAGACATACATACACAAATCCACAGATGTATATGCATACATAAATATATATTTAGGATTTTGCTAAAATATGTACTAAAATTGTTTTGATAGTTTGGTAGATGTATCCTTGCTTTCTTTATCTTTTGCTCTCTTTCTTTTTTTTTTCCTTCAGCATCTGGGTTTGAACTCAGGGCCTCATCTACCATCACCTACTACTTGAGCTGCTCCCAGACCCCTCTCCCCCATGGTTTTCGTTTTTGTTTTTGTTTTGTCAGTCATAGGGCTCGAACTCAGTGCCTGGCACTGTCCCTGAGCTTCTTTGCTCAAGGCTAGCACTCTACCACTTTGAGCCATAGCGCCACTTCCAGTTTTGAGTGGTTAATTGGAGATAAGATTCTCACAGGGACTTTTCTGCCCAGTCTGGCTTGGAACCTCTATCCTCAGGTCTCAGCCTCATGAGTAGCTAGGATTAGAGGTGTGAGCCACTGGAGCCTGCCCCCCACATTTTTTTTGGGTCTGATCGTGGGCCTGAACTCTGGGCCTGGGCGCTGTCCCTCAGCTCTTCACCTCAAGGCTAGCACTCTACCACTTGAGCCACAGCACCACTTCCGGCTTTTTTTTCTCCTGCTTATGTGGGGCTGAGGAATCGAACCCAAGGCCTCATGCACGCAAGGCAAGCGTTCTACCACTGAGCCACCTTCCCAGCCCCCCACATTTTTAAAAGATAAAAGTCTCACACTTTTGCCTGGAGCTTGCCTTAAACTCTGATCATCTTAATTTCAGCCTCCCAAATAGCTAGGATTACAAGCAAGATCCACTATGGACAGTAGTCTATTTTTTCATTACCACACCTCTTCACCATGGATTATCACAGAGTAGTTACTCCACAAATGTTTGTTCAATGAATAAACACATTTAAGGAATCAGTTGGAGATGACAGGATTGTACAATATATGCCCACATGAATGCATTTATGCCATAGAAACACAACTTGGTAAGTACAGTAGCATATTCTTATGGTGTTACCACTATGATATACTTTTTTTTTTTTTTTTTTGGTCGGCCATGGGTTTGAATTTAGGGCCTTGGCACTCCTCCTGAGCCTCTTCATGCTCAAGGCTAGTGCTCTACCACTGGAGCACAGCACAACTTCCAGGTTTTTCTGAGCAGTTTATTGGAGATAAAAGTCTCACAGACTTTCCTGCGCCGGTTGATTTTGAACTGCGATCCTCAGATCTCAGCCTCCTGAGTAGCTAGGATTACAGGCATGAGCCACCAGTGCCTGGCTCACTGACTTTTAAATTTCTGTGTGTGTGTGTGTGTGTGTGTGTGTGTGTGTGTGTGTGTGTGTGTGTGTATGTGAAATCACTGCAGTAGATATGATTTGACCTCATGTAACTCTTAGTAGTAAGCTGGGCACGGTGATAATGTATCTGTAATCCCAACACTCAGGTAGTTGAAGCAAGAGGATTGAGGATTTGAGGCCAGCTTGGGCTATATTGCAAGACCCTGTCTAAAAAACACACCAAACACCCTTAATAAAACCCAAAAACACCCACAAAAAAGCAGCCAAACAATCCAGACCCCAAAGTCTTAGTAGTCTGTACTTTTTCCATGCATCTTAAAGTAATGATTATTAAGCAGGAGGGGAAGTTTTAATAAGTGGTCTTGATTCAAATATATGTAAATTGATAGTGTTAAAAATTATGCAAATTATGGACACTGTGACATTTGATTTTGGGTGCCATTTTACTCTAATAAAGAATTCACTGACCACTTCACTGAATATGTGTCTATTTTTTTTTTCAGTGTTATTTCTTCACAATTGAGTTTGGCCTTTGCAAGCAAGAAGGTCAGCTGCGGGCATATGGGGCAGGCCTACTTTCCTCTATTGGAGAACTGAAGGTATGAAGCTGTGAATGAAAATATCCTTCCCAAACAAACTGGTTCAAGGTCATAGGAAATATTGATTTGTTTGTCTGAGCATTTCTGCTCACAGATAACCCATAAATATTTAATAGAGAGGATTTGGCACCTCAGATATGGGTGCTGACCTAACTTTTTGCACTTCTGAAAATGGGTCATGCCTTTCTGGGCTTGTGGTGTGACTCTAATAGATGAGCAGCCATGTGTACAGATCAATGGGAATGACAAGTGCATGCTCAAATGTTAGATAACAAATGGCCGGCCTACATTTAGTGTTGAAAAATGGGCAGTGAGCTAGTGGCAGTCCCATAGGTGGGAACTCGCTGGCCAAGTGGCCTTGTGACTCTGATTTCTGCCACTTCCACGGCTCCCGTGGACTCCTCACTGTCTAGTTCACAAAAAAGGAAGTTTAGAGCTGTTTTAGCTTCTTCCATATTAGTACACATTAAAATGCTTGTGAAGGGGCTGGGAAGGTGGCTCAGTGGTAGAGCACTTGCCTTGCATGCATGAGGCCCTGGGTTCCATTCCTCAGCACCACATAAGTAAAAAGAAAAAACCCAGAAGTGGTGCTGTGGCTCAAGTGGTAGAGTGCTAGCCTTGAGCTGAAGAGCTGAGGGACAGCGCCCAGGCCCAGAGTTCAGGACCCACAACCGGACCCCCCCCCCCAAAATAAAATAAAATGCTTGTGGATGCACAATTAAAACACAACTTGTCAAGGAAGTATATAGTATGTAATAGTGATGCACAAAAATAATTTCTTTTGCCTTAAGATAGAGTAAAATGACTAGAAATGGTGGGATTTGGTAGTTTTATTTTTTAATTTAATTAAAGAGTTATCTTTAAGTAATTGTACAACGGTGTTTCAACTCAACATATCAGTTTATGATCACAATGGGTCTTGGTCATTGATTGCTATACCACTAACTGCTAATTAATTGCTATACCATTAATTGCTATACCACTGGGGGAAAAAAGAAACCAGTTTTAAATGTAAAACAAAAGCATCTAATAATACTTAATACTCATTCATGACAAATAGTAATGGATTACACTCTCAACTCTATAACTACAGCTAATAGTAATAGATTACATTCTCAACTGTATAACTATAAGATACATAGTCTGTATCTTAGTCCTTATGCTACTATACCAGATTCCCACTCACTGAATAACTTACCGAGAATGGAAACTGATTTTCTCATAGTTCTGGAGGCTAGGAAGCCATGGTGAGTGGTCTAGTAGTGAGGGTTCAGGTGGATATTCCAGAAGAGTTACATGTGTGTTCGCAGGGTAGGAGGCAGAGGCTCAAGTCCGTCTCTGAAGTCAGCTGTGCAGTGCTCAGGAAAGGACTCTTCATGGCCTCTTCACCTCCCCACAGCCCTCATGGCCTCACACCATCCCATCGGCAATACCTGAGTTTTGGAAGGAGCATATTCAACGTGTAGCAAATGGGAAAGACTAGATGTGGGAAAGCAGGTTTTGATACATTTAACATGCAGTGAAATCATTCTTTGACTAGTTAGCCTGAGATCAGAAATATGGACTATTCTAATTTAAAAAAGAACTGGGCATTATTAACCTTAATAGAATTGGTAAATCTATAGGTATTGGGTCTTTGTGCTTGTTTATATTCTTGAAAGACAAGATTTCATTGTAGTTTTATTGAGTCTGCTCATTTTATGACTCCACTAATTAACAACAAACTCCTCAAAACTTTATTTGAGCACCTACAGTGTCTACTGTACTGTGCCAGACACCAGGGACAAAAAGGCAAATGGTAATTATGAAGAATAAGGATATGAAAAATAACACAACCTTTAACAAATATTTAAATAGATTTTAGTATTTTGGTGCTTTAGCCATATTAACCCACTTAATCCTCTTAACAACCTACTTAGTGCTGTAAGAGGTATCATTGTCACAGATGAGAAAACCGAGGGAGGTATAAAGACATTAAGTTACTTCCTTAAGTTACACAGCTTAAATGTATTGGAATGGAGCCCAAATGTAGGCCTTCTAGGCCCAAGGATCAGGGTTCTTAACCACTAGCTGATACTGTCTGTGATCCTTGTTGTCCAGAATTTAATGCCTAGTGTGAGAAATAATCAGATAATAGAAAAGGTGAGAGAAATATGTTTGGCACATAGCAGGCCATTCCTGAGAAGGTTTCTGATGAAGTCTCTGTAGCCTATGCTCAAGGCTAGTGCTCTACCACTCTACCACTGGCTTTTTGGTAATTGAGTCACCAAAGATAAGAGTCTCACAGACTTTTCTGCCTGGGCTACCTTTGAACTGTGATGCTCAGATCTCAGCCTCCTGAGTAGCTAGGATTACCTACCCAGCTCTATGCTTATTGTTAAGGGATGGAAGGAAATATTAGGAAAGGGCAAGATAAACTGAATGGTTAACGGGCAGTGGAGTAACTACTACATGGTCTATTGTCACAGCCTGCCTCATGTAGGGGACTCTTTGAGGCTGAGCATAGCTGGAAGAGAGGATAATGTGATATAAGTTTTATTCCAATTAAATCCTCAACAAGACATCTATTTGCAAGTAATCTTATTGCAAATGGCTGAAATCCACAGCAATGGCATGAAGGCATTGCCCCATAAGACTATCCCCTTTACCTACTCTTGAGTTCCTCCACAGAAAGAGTTAGAGAGTGATGTATCTCCTGGGCTACCTCTGTTTTACATTCACTTCAGATAGTTTATATATTATAGCAGAAACAAAAGAAACAAACCTCTCTCATGGCCCCCAACTTTTGACAGGGTCTTCTGGTTAGGTTAATGAGGCATATGTGGGCAGCACTGGGGTGAATCTGTTGGTTTTGTTCTTACTGATGTGGACAGAATCGTGTAGAAATGGAAATCAGCCAGAAATATATACACCGAAGGGCATTGTCCTCCGTGCAGCCTCTTGTTCTGGTCCATCACCTCCAGTCATTAGCATTCTTCCATTCTCAAATTTCAACACTCCAGCATCCTTATGATGGCTACTTTGGACCATTTTTACAATTCAGAAATCGACTATTCACAGAGAATACATAACATTAGCTTCTTTGGCACCCCCTCCTGCCCTGCTCCTGGTAGCACTCAGGCCCTCTCACATCAACTCTGAATACTTGTTTGAGTGAAGAAGCTCTGGTCCTGGACCTAATACAAGGATTTATTAATAGCATTAGTGTAATTCTATTTAAGCATCTTTACAGTTTTGAATGCAGTTACGTTTTGTAGTAAAATATCTTTAGCTCTTCCTAAAGCAGTTCCAAAGGTAGATCCCAGTTAATTTTGTTAAATATTCTGTTCTATAGAACACTAGCAACAACTCCAAAAGTATATCAGGGTGGGACTTTTCCACCACTCGGGAGAGAGAGCAATTAATCGTGAGTGAAGTCATCTGGAAAACTGACTTTGAAAAGTGGGTTGGAAATAGGATAATTGATTGCCATTTACCCACAGTCTAGCATGTGTCTTTCATTATACACTCTTTTTTTCCCTCTCTGTCCTAGAGATGATCTAACTGTATTATGCTATCATTTTTTCATTTATTGTTCACTTGCTTATTCATCTATTTTATTTAACAAACATGAAATTGATGGTCTAGGGTTTCATAGAACATGGACTAGGAAAGCTCTAAGAAGGGATTGATATGGATCTATGTTGAATCCAATTCTCTTGGAGACACAACAACGAAGTTTGCTCATATTAGGTGGCAAGGGAATGATAGCTAATCAATGAATTGTGAGTCTTATCTAAAAATTTAATCCATCACAAAAGTAAAGGCAGTTTCTACTTTTTTCCCCGCTATGGCTAAGAATAAAGTCTAGTTCTTTATTTCCTTCAGAGAAGAGAAGAGACTTTTTTTTGTAAGTGGCCTTAGCACCTACCCACTCCATAGTATTGCTAGAATATATATATATATATATATATATATATATATATATATATATATATATATATATATGTTTTGCTTTTTGGGTTTTGACAAGGCTCATGGTTTAAACAAATGTAGTTATTTGCTTTTAAGAATGTCCTTGCATGTGGAATTTGTTGTCTGGTCTTTATTTAGCTATCAATCTGTAGTCTCAGAACAGCTTTCTACTTATCATGATGACTTGTATTTACTATCATTTCCGACATCTGTGGGAGGTGGTCAGAATTACTGCCAGTCTGTTGAGAAGAGCCTCGAGGGACCTAGAGGTTTTCTGAGGTTATCCTGTAGGTCTGTGGCTTGCTAGAGCTAGGACTTGGGGCTGCTGAACTCCCATTCCTTTATCTCATCAGCACAGCTCACACCTTCCTTTGTCTTTGTGGTTCCTTCAGGAATCTGGCACTATTACCAAGAACTGGGCAGATTCCTGAGGACTGAGACCTGGAAAGTCCCAAGCTGTGCTTCTGACCTCTAGGAAGGCATTGCTTGAAGAGGGAGGCTGTACTCTCATTCATGCATCTTATTCAAACTGATAAAGCAATAGCATCACTGATTAAAAAGCTTAAGTGTTCTGCATCATTGCCTAATTTGGCAATAGGGATGTATATGACACGTTGTGCCCAGTTATCAGGAAGAGCATTGAAAGGAGGCTAAAAAATTATGTATCCATACAAATAAGTATGTATATGTAAACGATGTATCTACTTGTTCTGATGTGGGAGAAGATGATTATGGTGTAAGTCTAGGAGTGTTTGCAAATTTTTGTTCAGAATCTAGGTCCCAAACTACCTGTAAACCTGACTTCACACCTGAGTATTACTTTTTTTTTTTCCTCAAACTTTAACCAGGCTTAATTTAGAGAGTGAGGATCACAAGGTTTATATCTAGAGTAGTTGAGATAATAACTCTGTGTCATTGCAAAAAAAAAAAAAGGGAGTTTGGGAGCAAGATTTCAGGCTGATGAACTAGGGCAGTCACTATTGGAGTCTAGGACCTGGAAGACTCAAAACTGGGACAAGATTTCTTCCTCCATGGATTCTAAACCCTTGGGGGAGAGGAGCTTACCACAGAGTGAAAGGTATGGTCATACACATAGGTACTGGACTGAATTAGTAATGATAAGTAACTCTATTGAGTACTTTCCATGCCAGGCATTCCTACATACCTCTTCATGTAGTTCTAAACTGAGCTTATGGGTACCATTCCCATTTTCCAGATAACTGGTAGACTAGGTTTACAGAGTGAAGTAATTTGACCAAAGTCATCTAGGTAGAAAGGGATGGAGTCAGATTTGAATCTTTATTCTTTATCTTAACTTCCACTCTAGTGTCTTGTAATATTTGCTAACAATTGAGTTCTGGGAAATTGTTTTGATGTTATAAAGAGATGTTTATATTTTAATAGGTGGGAATGGCAATTAAGCTTTAATTTGTCTCCTAAAACCAATTAATTGCTAGTGGCCACCTATGTGAAGGGTGGCAAGGTCATCCCCAAGACCCAGTGGGAAAGTCTGTCATGGTCAATTTGCATTGGCTGGAGAGGTGGGAGAGGGTGGGGCTAGGAGGGCTGGCTATTTACAGGTCCTGTTAAAATTGTACTGCAGGTACAGCCTTAGAATCTGTGTAGGTCAACGTTTTCAGTTGATCCAGGAGGAAATTGCCCCCTAAGCTGAGGTAGTTGCACTCATTTGGAATTATAGATCTAGACCTCCAGGGAGGCAGAGGAGAACTCCAGTCTGCCCCTTTTAGTCCTGTGCCCTTGTCTCTAGCATTATGGGTAAATCCAAAATAATCCCTCTGGAAGGTTCAGACAGCAGGAGGCTTCTCTCAAGAACTCCTTTTCTTTTGCACTGATGTGAGAATAAAATACTGTCAAGCCAGACTCTGTCCCGCATTACAAAGCCTCTCTCTGCATGAAGTTGGACCAGTTCTTGCAGACTCCAGGATTTCACAGGCGTGACCCTTCAGCAATGATTTACCCCAGAGTCTCCCTAGGGACATCATGTAATTTGGCCCAATGTTGACAGAGAACCCACTCAGAACATAGAGGAGAGGGCGAAATAGCTGCTCCCTCAAGGGCTCGTGAAGCAAACTGCCGATTGGAGCATGAACTTTGGAGTCAAGGGAGACAATATCACCATTTTATAACCTCCTGAGCCATAGGGTGGTATTCAGAGATGGTGAGCTCCTGGGTGGCGTTGATATTCCGGGCAGACAGCACAGAGGAGAGCCCATGGTCAGAGAGCTCCATTCCAGGCTTTCATTACTTCCCAGCCTCTTCTGGAGGTTCAGTGATCTTCATATTCATTACCAGTCAAGGAGTACACTGGCCCCATTCTCTGAGGGTGCAGAGATTCGTGTCAGCCAACATAGCACCTACAACAGGCTTCTGAGAGCACATGGCATTTTTGAGCACTTAGTCAACTTCCAGTTTTTCACTTATATGTTGCACAGGCAAGTAAGATCTATATTGCCTCAAAGTATATTCTGTGAACCCATTGAGTCCCCCTCTCCCTCAAAATCTGAAGCAGGGTACCTTGTCTTCTGGCCTTTTCTTGATCTATTTGGATGCCCTTTCCCTGCTAAAACGACTAAATGTAGTCCTCTGTATAAGCGGTGGAATTGTCACATGGTATGTTTTCCTGAACCTACCCTGATTTTAGTCTTAGTTATTGAAGGGCCCTACCACACAGCCATTCAGGTTGTTAATGCCCTACAGAAGAACTGGAGACCCAAGTGGGAGAGTTCCACTTCCTTTCCATGCTTGTCCTAGACCCAGTGCCATCTTTGCTTGCACAAGCATATCTCAGGAAGTCATTGCTTTGTTTTAGTAGCCTATGTTGCTATCACTGTGCCCGTTCCTGATGCAGGGATGGAAGAAGAGACTTTATCAAGATGCAATATACTCATAAACTCACATGTGAATTGTAACTCCTTTGTACAGCTACTTAAAGATAATAAAAACATAACTTAAAAAAGAAGAAAAAAAAAAAGAAGAGAAAGATGGAAGACACTGAGTCAGCCTGCCCCTTTCCTTGTGTACTGCTGGATGAATGGGCCATGCAAATAACACCCTCCAGTTAAATGTAGCCATAGCATGTGGGTGCACAGAAAGGCGAGTCCTCATTCTGATAACCACTGCTAGCCAGTTGGAGGCCAATTGTTTGCAGAGGAGCAAGAGCTC
The DNA here is from genome assembly GCF_024711535.1 of Dipodomys merriami. Classification (NCBI taxonomy): domain Eukaryota; kingdom Metazoa; phylum Chordata; class Mammalia; order Rodentia; family Heteromyidae; genus Dipodomys; species Dipodomys merriami. The sequence continues at coordinate 31,613,815 of NW_027202271.1, forward strand.
TCATCAAAGGACAATTTTTTTCCCCCCGAAACTCTGAAGTTATTTTTAAAAGGTGGACAGAATTATTGGTCTTTGTGGAACCCAAATCCCCCGATGTTCACTGCACTGTATTGAATGTAACACAAACACATTTGTAGGTGTACTGACCTTCTGTTCTATAATGAAGTTGTTCTGTGGGCTAAAAAAATGAGTTCACTCTGAGAGGCCCTCTGTATTCTGTGATTCATCTATGCATTGATCTAGACAATGGAACTTTGCAGGAAAGCAAATCACACACTGGGTAGATCCACGTGCCCCTTGGCTTTCATGTCAGTGTTGGCTCGCAGTGGCATTTTCAAACTTCGGGGACCACTGTCTCCTTCACCAAGGATGGTACATCACAGCAAGCATTTTGAAATGGTTGAGGGGGGGGACAATGCACCAAGAATATTGATCAGGAAAGGATTTTCAGAGTTTTCTTCTAGGAAATCTTAGTTGTTAGATTAAGATGGCAGTAGAGTGCTTTGGGTGGAATCCAGAGGTTGCATTAGAGACTATCATTAGGATCATTCAGTTCAAACTCTTCTCACTTAGTGTTGAGGGAGCAGAGGCTCTGGGAGGCTAAATGATCCACCAAGGTTATGTAGTTGGACTTCAGCAACACTTGGACTAAAGGCAGTTGTGCTTGAACTCTCAGTTAAGGCAGGTGCTGCAGCTCCTTTTCTCTTTCCTCAACAAACCTTCTCCCTTAAATTAAGAATAAACCCTAAAGGAATAATCCTCAAGGTGTGCTTCACAACTCCATATGTCAGACTCTCAGACTCACCATGGGTATCTTTCCCAATGTGCATTTCTGCTGTTCATCCTGACCTGTCGAAGTAAGGTCTGGCTATCAGCACTCTCAAAAACGCCTTAATGACTCTTATGTATATTATGCTTTTAAATCACCCAGCCAGAGTGTTGACTTTGGACACCACTGAATTCATCTTGAGCAGACAGCCATTCATGGTTCTTCACTCTTCTCAGTGTCTGTCACGTGGAGAGCTGAATGACACTAATGACAATTCAAAGAGCAATGGCACCATTTTTTTCCCCCTAATACCTGCTTTGGGCATTAGTATAATTTTTAATATTAGTTCTTCTTTCTCCCTCAACTGGCAATATTTATCTGCTGCATATTGCTCTGTTGAACTTCATGAAAGGTAAATGAATGCTTTGTAAGCATCTTCAGCTACCGATAGGCACTCCAGGCAGTGTTGATACACAGTGCCTGGCTCAAAATGTCTCACAGTGAGTCCACAAATAGTTCAGTCAGAGTCCCAATTACCTTTCCACGCAGGTAATTATTACTTCTGCCATTTAAGTGAGATTTCAGCACATTGCTTATAGCAACAAATTTAGGAGCATATTTATGCTGTACTGGCTTCTATTCATAGCATAGATTTAAAATTCCATTTCTGTTGGGGGTGTCACTGGGAACTGTCCTTCAGCATGAATTTTCCTGATAATAAAGAAAACATACCTCCTTCAGCACCTGAGACTTTTCAAAGGAAAACAAGCAAGCAAACAAGCAAGCAAAATTCTGCCCAACACCCAAGTTACTCCCCACACAGGGGGATTCTGTATTTCCTGGCTCTGTAGGATTACTGAGATATCAAATACCTTGTAGGAATGTGATATCATGGCATGTTGGAAGCGTCATTATGGAGTTGAATGGGTTTTTTGGTGTGTTTTCCAGCATGCTCTCTCTGACAAGGCGTGTGTGAAAGCCTTTGACCCAAAGACAACCTGCTTGCAGGAATGTCTTATCACCACCTTCCAGGAAGTCTACTTTGTCTCAGAAAGCTTTGAAGAAGCCAAAGAAAAGATGAGGTAAACTTCCTTCTCTACCATCGCTAGCAAATAAAGGTTTCATTTGTTACAAGTCCTGTTCTCTCCTCCTATCTATCTCTATTATCCATGGGTGCTAATCATCTATCTGATTTCTGTTTATTCTGCAGAAACTTTGCGAAGTCAATCACTCGTCCTTTCTCAGTATACTTCAATCCCTACACGCAGAGTATTGAAATTCTGAAGGACACAAGAAGCATTGAAAACGTTGTGCAGGACCTTCGCAGTGATTTGAACACAGTGTGTGATGCCTTAAACAAAATGAACCAGTATCTGGGGATTTGATGCCTAGAATCGATGTGGTTACCATCATAATATTTGTGTGTGTATGTGTGTGTGTGTGTGTGTGTGTGTGTGTGTGTGTGTGTATGTGTGTGTGTGTGTGTGTGTGTGTGTGTGTGTGTGTGTGTGTGTGTGTGAGCTCAGCAGCAATTCAGTCAATATCAAATAACATCAATACTTTTCTGTGTTATGGCTTGACTTGTCAGCATGCAGTTCTGTACATGTACATTCACACCCACTTGTAACTTGCAACATCCCAAGGAACCCAGTGTCAGATAACCACTAATGGAGAGATGGTAGTATGTTTAAATGTTTTAGTAGATTTGACATTCCTTCTTGATATCCTTAGGCAAACTGCATCCTTAAAATTGGTAACAAGTCATCTTCTTAAACTTCTAGATTTCAACCTCTTCTTCCGGGGACCTGAGCTTTCCTTGGTGTTCATTAGATACATTACAAGTAGCAGTGAAGCAGTTTCCATATTTAATAATATCAGTGAACGTACAGCATTATCACAGATACACCTAGAGCTGTAGGAAACTTCGCATCATAATTACAAAAGTCATGATATTCTATTGCAAAAGTCATTTAACATGGTAGTTGGAATGATATTTAGATTGAGTATTTATACAATGCAAGAAAAGCAGACTTTAACAGGATATATAGGTTGCATTGACCTTGTAGAAACTGAATTACGGCAAGCTTCCTCAAGTCTTCTGGAAGACAAAACTTCCAGAAAGAATATTAGCAGATACTGGGACTATGAATTTCATGCTGAAATAAAGTGAATGATCATCTTGGTTGTTGGACCCATTTCTCTGAACAGAGGACTATAAAATCACTTTTTATTTCAAAGATGAAGAAATTGTGTGAAGGAGGAGTTAAATGATTTGCCCAAGGTAGCATTGTTAGCTGTGTGCCAACATTCATAGCCCATTTTCTCTTGTATTGCTGAGAAGTTCAGCTTGGTGTATGTGTATGTTTGTATGTAATCACAGAATGGAAACTAAAGTCTATCAACACGAATCATTATCACTAAACAGAAAATGGTTTGTGATTAAGGGTTACCTATATAGTACACATATTGTTTCCCTCACAGCTCCAAAACATGCCAGATCTGTGGAAGGTTGTCTACTTTCTCAAAGTTTGAGCAACTTGGGAAAAACAAGATGGTCTGAATTTTGGGTGGTCTTTGTCATAAGAAATAAAATCAAGTGGTCAACTGAACAAATAAAAATCTGAACAAGAGAATAAATTTCATCTTCTGGTTTCTTCACCAAGCATGACTACTGCCCCCCTGATTGTGCTTTTGGTAGGTCATATAGGCTCCTAGATAGGAGCCTATAAAAAAAGTAGAAAGAAAAGATTACAAAATGACTTTAGTTACTACTTCTTAGCTGAGCAGGGTGGCATATACTTGTAATCCCTGCTATTTGGGAAATGAAGCAAGAGGATTGTGAGTTGAGGCTAGTCTGGGCGAAATTAGTGTAACCTTATCTCAGAAACAAAATATAAATAATGCCACTCAAGTCTCAAATGAAAGAAGGTTTATCTAGCATATACAAGAACCTAGGTACAATCCCCAGTAGGGCAAAAAGAAGAAAAATAAAATTGTAATTCTTAAATATTTACCCAGCTAATTTTCAAGAATATTATTAGTAAGAAATTATGTTTAAATTTAAGCTAGTCAGTATTCTTTAATTTAAATTTTACTGTAAAGGTGATGTACAGAGTGGTTACAGTTACAGAAGTCAGGTAATGAGTACATTTCTTTAAGAATGGTGTCAACTCCTCCCTCGTTTTCTACTAGGTTTTCCTCTTCCTATTCTCCTCCCTTCCAAGTTATATAGCTCATTTCAAACATAGTGCCTAGTGAGGATCACTGCTGAATTGGTTCACCCTGTGTCCCACTGTTTTTGTGCTTCCTCTTCCCCTCCCCAAATCAGATAAACTATATAAAAGATAAAGGGTACAGAAATAAAAAACAGTCACAAAAGGGAATAAACCATAGGGGAAAAAAGAGAGAAAAAAAAGAAACACTTGAAAACAATATAAAACCTCTTTTTTCCATTTCTCAGAGTTCATTTTATTAAGGATCATTTTATATGATGATGCATTCAAAATCTTTGGGCTAAATATATGCAGGAGAAACTTTTTTTTTTTTAAAGCTCAAACACACAACAAGGAAAGGTCAAATTGAAATGAATACCCATTCAGAGATTCGAATAATGGTTATCTTAACTGAAAAGGCTCTTCCTTTTCTGAAGCATTCTCAGAACAACAGACTTCTCGAGAAGACATTTGGTGGACAGAATGTGAGAGTCCTGACATTTAATTGCTATTCTAGGAGAAGAGGATGGTGCCGTGGAAAAGTATGGCTGGTAGAGAAATGATGAGCAAGCTGAACCCAATTAAAAGGATCTAGAGTGATCAAGAAGTTGTTTATTTTACTAGTTTTCTAGAACTAGTAAAATATATAACTTGTTATATATCTTGCTTTGCTGCATCTAGATGATCTTTAATAAGTACCTATACATAATAATCCAGAATTATTCCTATAAAGAATAATCCCAAATTTTCAGGGCTAGTTGCTGAATTTTCTTGGAGGAGAAAATTGGCCAAAGTGTCTGCCTTCTTTATTGTTTCCATAAGTCAGTGTTGCCTTAGATACAGTCCTAGAGAATTCTGTCATATTCTTTCTCATGAATAAAGGACAACAAACAACCATAGTGTAGCCATCAAGGTTTTCTCTTGTAGTTCTATGAAGGGTTAACTTAGTTAACTGTGCTTGCAGGAGAGTTATGTTTAATTGTAAACAAAACCCCTTGACTAAAATAACATTTGAGGTGTCATCTGCTTTGGCTTTTTGTGGAATCTTCAGTTTTCTTACATGTGCGAAACACTGTCTTGTTTCAAAAATAGAAGAGCTGCAATGTAAATAAGCTTTCCCACAGAGCCTATATAGGTATCATACAATGAGAGGAATGACTTGATTCTTTTCAGATTTGTTCTCCACTTGAAACAGCCGTAACCATGGTTTTCACCCTGTGAAACAATGGAATCACGGTTTCATTTGTTGCAAGCATTTAACGTGCAAATGCCATTACAGCCAATGGTGGGAAAAATCCTATAAAATTTAATAGCCATCATAGGAAAAGAGTTGGCAGAACAAGTCCTTGAATGGAAGTAGTACAACAAAATGCTCCAGCCAGCTTTTTGTCATCTGTGCTACCTGCTCAGGGCACAGGACTTAAAGCAAAATTAAACAGAGCCAAGGACAATTATAAATTTGAAGACACTTGCTCACTGTCATCTCACTGTGAGTTGTTACTTTATTTCAGTTTTGCTGCTAACTTCTATAATCAGCTCATCAGAAACTAACAGAGAAACTAACAGAGAAACTAACAGAGTTCCTACCAACTTCACAGTTCTTGTGCTTCATACTTTTCTGATGATACAGAAACCTGATTAACCTAGATTTGTTTCTGGAGCATTTTTGGTCTGGTTTAGGGTCCAGTTTCTAGTACAGGAATGATTTGAATGGTTAGTTTATTTGATACAATAAGAACAAAATACATTATGTATGAATTGTACCTTTTAAGAGTGGGGAACTTTAAAAAAAAAAAAGAGTGGGGAACTTTGACCTAAGTTTATTTATGTTTACAAACACAATAACGGTAAGGGTAGTGAGACTTAGGCTTCTGGCTAAGTCTCATTTATTTACTGTGTAATTTAGAAATTATGCACTATAGGGACAGTATGTCTGTGTTTGTCTTGCTTGCACAATAGTAAATGGGCTTGAGCTTAATGAATATAAAGTATTGCAACATTTACCAACATGGAAAGTCAAAAATGAAAAACAATATGCTTTAACATCTAAGCAAATAGAAAAAGTTTCATTTTCAAATGGAGTCATGGCTCACATCATCTCATTTTCTTCATTCGAAGAGGAAAACATTAACACAAGATGTAGTTGTCCTCCAATTCATTTGATCTAATTTTCAACTTCTAAAGAATCAAGCACTGATGCTTACTCTCATGAACCTTGTCTTACTTATAATGAAAAGAAAGCAGCCTAGAGCTTTCTGGTAAGTCTCTCTCTCTCTCTCTCTCTCTCTCTCTCTCTCTCTCTCTCTCTCTCTCTCTCTCTCTCTCTCTCTCTCCCTCTCTCTCTCACTCTCTCTCTTTTCCTTTCTCTCTTTCTCTCAGTGACTCTCCCTCTTTCCCTCCCTTCTTTTCTCTCTTCTTACCTCTCTCCCTCCCTCCCTCCCTCTCCTTCCTTCCTTGCTTTCTTTCTTGTTTTCTGGCTTTCTTTATCTTCTTCAATTTCTAATGGCATTCACTTATTCTGGAAAATGATTCTTGTGCAGCTTGCTATGTTCTGCGAAGAGTGAAAGGAATTAACAGTGTGACACTGTTTCTTCTAATATTAGATTTGCATATTCAAAATAAACCTGTTCTGGAAGATGCTCTGGTGATTCTTTATAATGTAACTTGGCACCTTATAAACATTCTTTCAGTGACTTAGAACATAGCAGACACGATTCCAGACCCTGAGGATGTAGTAGGACAGAAGAGCTTTATGCTCATTTTGAATTTATCCAGGTAAAGCATCCACATGATACTGACACAGGTAAGGCACAAATATTGATACAGGTAAAGACACAGGTTAAAAAAATACACAGGTAAAGCACCCATAGGATATTGAAGAAAATGATCAAGATGATCTGATTAATAACAATTGGAGAGGAGGGAGTGTGCAGTAAGGTGGCCAGACAAGTCTTTTTGAACAGGTGATATATGACAAAGAACCATGTGGTAAGAAGAAGCCAAGTATGAAAGGGTCATGTGAAGAATATTTCTGGAAAAGAGAACAGAAAGACCAAAGGCCCTAGAACAATGCATGACGTATTTGAGGAAGACATTGATTGCCAGTAGGCTGGAGTGGAGTGATGTGTGCGCAGTCTGGGAAGCCAGAGTGAGAGAATCTAGGTTGAATAGTGGCCAACGGGCATCCGAAATACAGTGCTAAGAAGAAGACATTGATCGGAATATGATGTTAACATGTAACAATGAAAGACTCCCCCATATAGCTGACATAAAAATAATAAATTCAGAGGAAAGTCACTGCAGAGATCTCAGGAGGACAGTGACAAGATCTGACATTTTAAAGAGTGTTTTGAAGCTTCTGTGTCGAACTAGACTCTGAAGAGGTAAGAGGGTGGGTGTGTAGACATGAATCTAAGCAGTAAGGCCGGGTATCAACAATCTGCAAAAACTGGCTGTCACCAGTGGCTCACGCCTGTAATCCTAGCTACTCAGGATGCTGAGATCTGAGGACTGTGGTTCAAAATCAGCCTGGGCAGGAAAATCCATGACGCCTTTATAGCCAATAGAGTACCAAAAAACCAGAAGAGGAATTGTGACTCAAGTAGCAGAGTGCTAGTCTTGAGCACAAAAAGCTAAGGAGCAGGCCATGATTTTAAGCTCCAGGATTTACACATACACACATGTACATGCACGCATACATGTATGTGTGTGTGTGTGTGTGTGTGTGTGTGTGTGTGTGTGTGTGTGCGCGCATGCGTACACACACATACACACACAAGAATCTTTCTGGACCATGGTGGACACCATTAAAACTGTAATTACAATTAAGTGGATGGCTGAGAAGCCCCACATGGAAGACTGGGGGAAAAGTGTAATACTGAGATTGGGCTTGATTCTCATTTGTCCAGAAAAGCCATCATCAATGAGATCCTTCATCTTTCATAAACATTTTTTTTTTTTTTTTTTTTTTTTTGTCGGTCGTGGGGCTTGAACTCTGGGTCTGGGCGCTGTCCCTCAGCTCTTCAGCTCAAGGCGAGCGCTCTACCACTTGAGCTACAGCGCCACTTCCGGTTTTCTGGTGGTTTATTGGAGATAGGAGTCTCATGGTCTTTCTTGCCCGGGCTGGCTTTGAACCGCGATCCTCAGATCTCAGCCTCCTGAGTAGCTAGGATTACAGGTGTGAGCCACCAGCGCCCGGCTATCTTTCATAAAAATTTAAAGCTCTGACCAAACAAGATGATGTTAATTTTTCCCTGGCCAGCAAGAAAAACTAGACTGGAAAGCAAAGGCAATTTTTTTTTCTTTTGACTCACAGATGATAGGACAGGGACAAAGATAAGGGGTATTACAGTGAAAGTGGTGGATGATTTTTAGGATGAATTGTTGAAGTCAATTGGCCAAAATTTTGTTGAGAAGTTTTGTATCAATGTTCATCAAAGAAATGGGTCTATAGTTCTCTTTCTTTGATGTTTGGGTATAATTTGTGGAGGGGAAGGGAAAAAACAAATTGTTTAAATAGGGATACAGGTGGACCCATTGCAACAATGAGATGTACAAGATGTTATGTTGAAAAATGAACTTTACAACTTTGGTGGGGATCGGGGGTGGGGGAGTGGGAGATGGGAAGGCAGGGATGGTAAGGGGAAACAAAGGAGGAGTTAACAATGCTTGATAAGAAATGTACTCATGCCGGGCGCTGGTGGCTCACGCCTGTAATCCTAGCTACTCAGGAGGCTGAGATCTGAAGATCACGGTTCAAAGCCAGCCCGGGCAGGAGAGACCGTGAGATTCCTATCTCCAATAAAACCACCAGAAAACCGGAAGTGGCGCTGTAGCTCAAGTGGTAGAGCGCTCGCCTTGAGCTGAAGAGCTAAGGGACAACGCCCAGGCCCAGAGTTCAAGCCCCACGACCGACAAAAAAAAAAAAAAAAGAAAAAAAGAAATGTACTCATTTCCTTGCTCATGTAATTGTAACCCCTCTGTATGGTATTTTCAGAATAAAAAAACTTATTAATAAAAAAACAAACAAAAAAACCCATTGAAGTTAAAAAAAATCTTTCACCTCCAGGCAAACTAACCAGCTTTATTTGATGTTCACTCTGGCCATTTCTATAGGAATAGGACATATAAATGTAAGTGAATTAGTTAAGTTGATTTCCACTGTTCTTACTGCCTCCTATCTCCCTAAGTGTGTATTTTAGATACCCCAGAAAAGGCTCTTTTGCTGTGATTTCTTCCTCTTTCTAAGTAGGATGGCTCTGGTACAACAGCTGGAAGTATATTTCCCTCTTTGGGATTATTGCAGTGAGCCTGATGTTCAACCCAAGGGCATCTGTGGCTCTGGAGCCTACAAACAGTATTCTCATAATCCAGTCTGGATACAGTGTTTATAACTGAACAACAAAATGACATCTAACAGATGTGGGCAGGATAATTTGAAAGCTATATGACAGGAAGAAGTCAAGTTCATTTTCTGTCAATATCATTTTCTGTTAAAAAATGATACAAAGCTAGCCCTCATTTTTTAATATTTACCTTGAGAAAGGGAATATTACAGGAAGTTGATAGAAATTAGTTTACCCCCTTCTTGTTTCATTTCTTCTAGAACCTTTGCAGTCTCCTTACTTTTTGGCTTTTTCATTTCTATAGAAGTAGCAAGATGCTGATTCAGTAGGTCTATTATTCCCGAAGGTTTGCAAACCACTGAACACATCTAATGTACAGCTTGCCCAATTTTAGTGAACAGCTAACTTCACAGACGTTAATGAGGCCAATTATTGGCAAGTGAATTTGAAGTGAAGAGCACATTAGGTTTGCCACTATAGCAGTTATTTGTTTATCGGGATTGATTGAGGCAAACTTCCTTTTGATCATTACAGCTGATTGATCACAGCACATGGCATTATGAAAGAATGAGACTCCCACATCAGATAGCAACTTGGAAGAAAAATCTCTACCTTGCAAGGGCAGTACATGTTTCCCTATCCATTTCAGTGTGAAAGCCTCACCATTAAAGCAGAATCGTTCCTAATTAGTCTGCACAAATCTCTAAAACTTTTTGGTCTTTCCTGTTGGGCACAATTTGAAAGAAGCCTAAATTCCTCCCCCTCCCCCTTAGTCCACGTAGAGTCAATATGAAAGAAAATAACTTACACGGTAGTACTTATTGCCGAAAATGAGTGCAGACATAGCAATCCTGATTTGAAGTGGCATTGGAAAGCATAATTTGATTCACCCAGCCAAATGATTACTGCAAGTACAGATCATCAGCAAGGCCCACTCCAGGACATTTGAATTGGTGATCAGCTGACAGCTAATTGCCAGACTGAATCTGCCTCTTGAGCTCTTGCCTAGAAACAGAAAATTCCCCACCACTCCTACAGGACCTTGTTTGGGTGGAGGCCATTTTTTCCCCCCATGTTGGAAATACATATTTTAGAGTGTTTGTTGCTCTGGTTATAACTACCACCTGTTATTTACTGAGCCCTCCATATCTTTTTTATTCTATCACTAGGTCCCCATTTCCCCTTTTGTGAATCTCACCCCTCAATCCTTAGTTCATTCCTTGGTTGGGACTGATACCACCTCTTGGTTCTAGAAGAGGACTTATGACAGGGTTTGGTCAATGAGATTATATTCCTTGTGCCTACAAGGACTGGTTTAAGGATGTCCATACTCTGAGTTAGACCAATTAGGGTTAAGCCCAGGACTTTTCTGGGACTGTTGAGAAAGATATGGACTGCTTTTTTTTTCTTTTGGTCGGTGGTGGGCTTGAACTCTGGGTGCTGTCCCTCAGCTCTTCAGCTCAAGGCAAACGCTCTACCACTTGAGCTACAGCGCCACTTCTGGTTTTCTGGTGGTTTATTGGAGATAAGGGTCTCATGGTCTCTCCTGCACGGGCTGGCTTTGAACCGCGATCCTCAGATCTCAGCCTCCTGAGTAGCTAGGATTACAGGCGTGAGCCACCAGCGCCCGGCTATGGACTGCTTTCTTATGGAAATATAAATTGGTAGAATGTGAGTTCAAATATTACATGGGCCCCCACATAGAGAATATAAGACCAAAGTAAAAGGTAGAGATGGGGTCTTAACAACATTAAGTTTGCAGGTTTTGTTACATATGTAGCTCTATGTACTTCAGGTCTGTGACTCCCTTCTCCCTGCACTCATTTACCTGCTGGCTGCTGTCACTGGCATAAAAATGTGCTAACACCCAGGAAAAAATCACAACAGGCAAGGAAGGACATTTTAGATCAGCATTTTCCACATTTTCACTCTACTGGGAATGACAACATCTATACTGCTGGTGTCCTTTGAGTTTAGCCTGTACCATAGAAATATGGGAGTCCTACTGGTTTATCCTTCTCTAATTTCGAGAATGGTGGAACTTCTTCTGGTGAAATAGAGCAAAATTACTCAACAACATGTACAGTTGAGTTTTAGATGACAATTTGAGATTCAGTTTGCAGGTCACCGATTTATTCTATGGAATGTGAATATTAGGGCAAATTCAACTTAGTTTGAGAGGCAACTTAGATAACTAGATTAGGACTTTCCATGTCCCAGTTTTCCACTATAACTCTTGGGAGGATATGGTTTTTTTTTTATTATTATTGAATAACTCTCTCCCAGAGTATAGTAGAGAGAATATGGGCTATGAAATCAGATAAACAGAGGTACAAATTCTGTCTTGTTGTTAGGAGATCTTTGCAGATTAATTGGCACTTTCTGAGAGTCAGTTTAGTTTTCTGTAAAGTTGGAAGGAACATACTTTGTGCTGGCAAAATTTTCCTGCAGATGAAGTATATATTTAATCACTGGTCCCTTAACAATAAGGCCACTTCTGAGAGATGCTTTTGGGGGGAATGTTTTCAGTGCATGAGCTTCGTGGAGTGCACTCACAGAAACCTCAATGGCATGGCCATTAACTCCACGTGGCCTCTTAATGCAACCAAAATGTGGCAGACTCGTGTATGAAGTTGCTGCTGTGTGTGATATATTGTTTCATGGCAAGCTTTTTTAAAATGAATAAGAGCTCACTCAAATAATGCTGTAAGTCTAGTTTAGTAGATACATAAATCAGGAGCAAAGTAATGTATTATCATTAACAAGTACTATTACTTACATCACTATATTTGCTCTATTTCTATACCACTGGCATACGTTTGTCTACACCACTTTCACCACAGACAGGGGAGTAATGCATTATGCAATGATATTACAATGACTTCATCATAAGGTGACAGGAACTTTTAACTCCAGAATAATCTGTTGGACCATTGCTAGCTATGGAGTCTGTAATTGTCACCATGTGGCCCATGACTATAGATTAGATAGGAGATGTAAATCCCCTTCCCCCCAAATTGTGGCAAATTGACTCTAAGCCATTTAATAACTGCTGAATTGAACACGATGAATGAGAAGGTTTCACCCACTAGACCATCTCTACTAAAAGAAAGGCCTACTAGAGGAAAGGGAACATGTTGAATTCATTCACAGTGCATTGACACCTGGGTGGAAATATCACAGTGAAACCTCTCCATCTTGCAAATGTATGTTAACTCAAAAACCAAGTTAAATTAAAAAAAAAAAAGAAAATCAAAGCAAGGTCCAACCAATGCCATCTATGTGAGAGATACCATTTTTCCAAGGCTCTGTGTCAGAATAGCATTTGTTTAGGGCTATCTCTGATGAAAATAAAGCCCTAGTCAGAGGGAACAAATTAAATGCAGAATACAAATGTATTTTATTTGTCGAGCCGGAAAGGGAAGTGCTAAGTGAAAAATGGGAAATTGGAATATGATGAGTTGGGAAGAGCAATTCCTTTCATCCTTGAAGCTAATGGACTGAGCCAAAAGTGAACAATTTGCTTCGTGTGATGATTCACTAACACTAACTGACAAGGTTTCCATTTCTGAGTCCTGCTCCACATTAGCTGCTTGTTTTGTAGGGCAATCATGCAATTATCCGTCTGCCTTTTGCCTAGCATAAACAGCATGGCTGAAATATAGGTGAGAAACAACTATAACTGCTTAAATCCTTCCTGAGAGAAAGGCAATGTGGAGTTATCTCTGACTTGTCTCATTAACTATGTGCCGTTCGTAATGTCTTCTCTGAAGAATTCATCTTGAGAAAAATATTCTGAAAAGGGGTTCAAATTTTACTTTGAGCTTCCTTTTTCGGCCTCCTTTTCATCTTTGTTATAAATGAAACACAACCTTTAAACAAGCCCTATATCTAATCACCAGCCTTGGCATACAGCTTCCTTTGACCTGATTAACCAGGTTGCTCCTGGAGAGACCTGACATGTGTCAACTTACCATTTCAGTAGGGTTTATAATTAAAGAGGGATCTAGTCTTAACATCATTTCCATTCCTGAACACTTATTTTACTGACTTTTATGTCTGTATTATTTGCATAATTTGACTTGGAACACAAAGGGGAGATTTATCATAGATGAAACACAAAAATAAGGACATGGATGTAGTAAGCCTCCGAAAGATACAAGGTTTATTAACTGGAAAGATTCTAGAATTTTCTCTGTACCTTCATGGCACATCTGATCCATTTAATCTTCTCTCTGTGGCTTTCTTTTTCATTCCTTCTTTTTTTTTTTTTAAAAAATGGTGCTAAGGCTGAACTATATCCCCAGTCCCCCATATCTCTCTTTTCTTTTCCCTGAAGATAGAAAAAGAATATGGTAGAATATGATTCTTTATCTTCTTCTTCCTCCTCCTCTTCCTCCACATCCTTCTTTTTTGTTTAGGTGGGAGACTGGAACTCCATTATTTGGCCAATAGGCTAGGCTCTAGCAACAGAGCCATCTCTTCAACTCTTAGAATTGGATTCCTTTCTAACTTTTTTTTTTTTTGCTAGTACTGGGACTTGAACTCAGAGCCTGGACATTGTCCCTGAGCTTCTTTTGCTCAAGGCTAGCACTCTACCACTTGAGCCACAGTTCCCTTTCTGGATTTTTTTTTCTGTTTATGTGGTACTGAGGAATCAAACCCAGGGCTTCATGCATGCTAGGCAAGTACTCTACCACTAAGCTACATTCCCAGCCCCTCCTTTTACCTTTTAAAAAAAACATATAACTATGTTATAGTTTTAGACAAAAGTAGATTGATAATATGAATTGTAAATCTGAATACTTGAGAATGAGAATCTGATGAGTCCATTGATTCCTAGTAGACTGTGGCCAGTGCTTAAAGATGGCTACAGAGAACCCAGCCTGTGCATAGGGTGGCACTTCTTGGAGAAGGTGGACTAGGCAGAAACCCAAATAGGGTTTTATAGTCCCAATAACTGTTTTCCTAGTTTGAAACTTTCAGTGACCCATGAATCTTATCTTGGGTTGTAAGTGATCGGACGTAAGGCTGAGTTTCTTTTGTCTTTTCTGGATTTCCATTCAAACATTCCACTTTTTGGAGTGGGCCCAGTGAACTGTTACTATAGCATCAATGCCTTTTCCTCCTTCTCCTCTCCTTTCTTCACATTTGATTGACATCAAGTGAGATACACAGAGGATGCAGTGCAAACAGAGGATGTATATTTAGAGAAGTGGGAAGGTTAGGAAGGTGTGATCCCAGAAACCAGACAGAAGCACTTTAAACACAGCTTAAGGAAGGGTTGTGTGCTGAGCTGCACCCCCCCCCCCCGCCCCACTCCCTTAGAAGTGTCTGTTCATAATGATCACTGTTCATAATGATCAAAGCCAGAGACGTTCCATGCAGGTATAATCTATGTTCCTAGTGGGATTCCTACTTCATTCTGAGCGTGATATTTTTAAGAGCTAGGTTAAAATTTTATGTCTGTCTTGTTTCCATCAAGATATACAGGCTGACACAGCACAACTAAACCTCTGTGATTAGCTAGATGGGACGGTGTGAGAGGTTTATCGTACCTAGTCTGGGTAAATTGGGTCCTGCTTCCTTTTTTTCTGGCTCAGACTTTTCTAAACCAGTTTCCTTTAGAGAACTGTGACCTTGTGGATGTGACGGTTCAGGCTATACAGCTTAGAAAAATAAAGGCAGAAGCTCAAGCTTAAGAGCTCTATACAATGTCAAGTGCCTCCTTTAATCTTCAAAAGAAGTGGACTCATTAACTTCACGAGTGTGTCGAGGAGCAGTCTCTACTCTACAAAAAATGTTGTCTTTGAATGATCACACTCAGTATTTGAAGGTATTTCTTTTTTGAGATAGATAGTATTTAAACATATTTTATTATCTTTAAGTGGTTGTACAAAGGTGTTGCCATTCAACAGAACCATTTATGAATACAACGTGTATTAATTACCCCATTCAACATTCATACCCATCCCTCTTAACCCAACCCTCCCCTCACTTTTCTTAATTTTGTAGAATGTACTATATGTTATTTTTTTTTGTTTTTTATTGTAAAAATACTGTGCAGAGGAGTTACAGTTACAGGAGTAAGGTAATGAGTACATTTCCTATCAAGCATTGTTGCCCCCTTTGTTTTTCCCCTACCATCCCTTCCCTCTCATCCCCTACCTCCCCCCCCTCCAAGTTGTAAAGTTCATTTTCAACAAAGTGTCTTGTACATTTCTTTGTTACAATGGGTCAACCTGTATCCTTATTTCAGCACTTGGTTATTTCCCTTCTCTTCCCCAAATTTGAAAAATATTTATACAAGATGCAGGGCACTGACATCAAATACAGTGAAAACAGGGGTTATATGTTGGGGGAAGAACCAACAAGAGAAATAAAAAAAATAAGTCGAGGACACACAGAAAAGATCAAAAGCTATGTACATATGACCATATAAGATGATGCTAAGTGAAATGAACCCAACTTGTTTTTTCTTTCTTGTTATTGTTTTTAACGTATCTAAAATGTACGTGATTTTTTTGTTTCTCTTGTATGTTCTTCCCTTATGGTATAACCACTGTTTTTACTGTATTTGACATCCGTGTCCTGCATCTTATATATACATTTTTCTAATTTGGGGAGGGGAAGGGAAATAACAAAATGCTGAAACATTGAGATGTACAAGACACTATGTTGAAAATGAACTTTACAACTGCGGGGGAGAGTTAGGGAGGTGGGAGGGAAGGGATGGTAGAAGAAAAACAAAGGAGGAGGTAACAATGCTCGATAAGAAATGTATTTACTACATTACTCATGTAACTGTAACCCCTCTGTACACTATTTTTACAATAAAAACATTTAAAAAAGAAAAAAAATCACATAGCACATTTTAAATACGTTAAAACAATAGCAAGCAAGAAAAAAAAAACACTTGTTTCTCCATCTTGGGATTCATTTTACTTAATATCATCTTACTTGGTCATATTGTACATTGAATTTTTGAGTGCATTCTCCACCTCCTCTTTCTTTTCATTTGTTGACCGGCTAATCATGATTTTTCATTTAAAATTACCCACCTCCATTCACAGAAAATATTGATTTTTTTTGGAGTCAGGATTAGTTTAAAAGCTATTACTTTTATTATATCACCATATATAAAATGAAATCAAGGAGAACCTAGTGGTGGATTTGTATGAGCACATCACACTACACTATTATTATTATTTTTTTATGTTTGAATTACCTGTATGTATGTTAAAATTGAGACAATATAAAAGGTTTAAATTAAACTATCTAAAATGAAAGAGAAGGAAGTGAGCCTGGCTAAAGGAAGAGATATTAGCCAATCAATCATTGCATTGTCCTTTATTGGGCCAATATGTATGACCAGGGCTTTCTCCCTTCCCTTGTCACAGTCTCTAGATACAAAAGCACAGAAAAAGTCATAATTTCACTCATTTAATTTAATTTTATTGGAAAGGTGATGTGCAGAAGGGGTACAGTTACTAAGGAAATGAGTACAATTTTTGTTGAACATTGTTACCCCTTCCTTCATTTTCTCCCACTTTCCCTTCCCCCGAATCCCCTTCCCCTACAAATTGTAAAGTTCATTTCCAACATAATGTCTTGTGAGTATCGCTGTTGTACTAGTTCACCCTTTGTCCTTTGTCTCACCATTTCTATGATTCCATTTCCCTTCACAATTCAGATAAAGTTATACACAGGACAAAGGCTAGTGAAATAATAAAAAAAATAGTGACAACAGGGGATATACCAAAGGAAAAAAATGAAAGAAAAAACTGCAAACAATACACTGAAAAATAAACAAAAATCCAAGAAACTCTCGTTTCTATATCTTGAAGTTCATTTTGATTAACATCATTTTATATGGTCATAAACACAACTAATCAAAGAAAGGTTGGACAAATGGGATTGCATAAAACTGCAGATCTTCTGAATGGCAAAAGACATAGCTAGCAAGACAAATAGAAAGCCCACAGATTGGGAGAAGATCTTCACACTAGCTATAAAACTGACAAGGGTCTCCTATCTAAAATATACTTAAAGCGCAAAAAATTAACCCCCTCAAAACAAATCCTCAAAGAAACAACAACCCCCATTAATAAGTGGGCTAAAAACTTAAAGAGAGACTTCTTTGAAGAGGGAATAAGAATGGCCAATACACATATGAAGAAATGCTCAACATCTCTGGCCATTGAAATCCCACCTCACAGCATTGAAATTCCACCTCACCATAGTTAGAATGGCCATTATCAAGAAAGCTTATAATAACAGATGCTGACAAGGATATGGCATTGTTGATGGGAATATAAACTTGTTCAACCACTCTGGAAAGTAATATGGAGGTTCCTCAAGAGGCTAAATATAGAGCTCCTCTGTGACCCAGCAATCTCACTCATGGGCATTTACCCAAGTGACCACAAACAAGGCCACACTAAAGCTATCAGCACAACCATGTTCACTGCAGCATTATTTACCATAGCTAAAATATGGAATCAGCACAGATGTCCTCCAGTAGATGAATGGATCAAGAAAATGTGGTATATATAAACAATGAAATTATATGGTTCCATCAGAAAGAATGACATTGCCTCATTTGTAAGGAAATGGAAAGACTTGGAAAAAAATCATAACAAGTGAAGTAAGCCAGGCCCATAGCAACATAGGCTCCATGGTTTTCCTCATTTGTAATGATCAGTATATGTCTAGGATAGTTCTAGCAGAGGATTACACTATTATTTTAGAGGTACAATTACAAAAAGTAAAAATGTCTCTTATTTTATAGACTCCACTTTTGGAATCTTGTTTAAAGCTTATAAGTCATTCAATATTCTGTAAATGTGGGTGAGAAAACAGGTTTGCTTAGGCTGATGTGTGGACTTCACTTTTTATGTCATATAGTAGCACAGGGTTTATTTCTTGGATAGCCCAGCTGAATACTGAGTTCTGCAAAAATTGAGGTATTTTGCATATTCTATTTTATTCATGAAGTGGAAACTAATAATATTGCTGGTTTCTAGACTATCTGTGATTGTGAAATGCAATGATATAAGTGAAACATTTTTCAACAACACTCACTTTCCCACAGAATTTTTGTGAATATATGATAAACATTTGGATCAATGCCTGAGGACACACGATATTTCTGCACAATAAATGTGAGCATTATTGTTCTATTCAATGTTCTATTCTATTGTGATTTTTATTTATAAAATTCTTATTTAACCATTAATATACCAGCATATATCTTTTTTATTTTTTAAAGCCCATGTGTATTGTTTTCTTTCTTTTCTTTTTTTATGTGAAAAATACTATACAGAGGAGTTACAATTACATGAGCAAGATAAGGAGTTCATTTCTTATCAGGCATTGTTGCCTCCTCTTTGTTTCCCCTTCCCATCCCTTCCTTTTTTAAAATCAGTGAGAGACAAAGAAACAGAGAGTGGAGATAAAAATGCAAAAATTACCACATCCTCACCAAGTCCAACAATTTACTGCTTGGTTTAGGGAGATTTTGATCTTCTCTTAATTGATCTCTATCATTCCTTCCAAATTATTCTTTGATAATATTACTTTCTCTTACTTTTCAATTTATTGTAAGATTTCAAACTAAACACAGTTTATAATGGAGCGTATTGTTAAATATTTTTGATCTCTCAATCTGCTTATGAATCTATATCTACAATCTTTCTTTGTGTGGGTGTATTGATGTAACATATTGTGTGTGTGTGTGCTAACATTTTTTTAAAATCATGAGTTCTCTTCATGTCAAATTGTGTAAGTCTATTTCATATATATTTAAAAAACAACATCATATCTATAGTACAAATAGAACACAATTCATTAACTATTTCTATTTAACAGACAATTTTATTTGTAATTTTCCACTACTATAGCTATTGCCAGAAATAACCTTTATGTAGTTTAATATTTATTTCTGAACATGTGTGGCAATTTCATGAGATAAATTTATTTCTAGAAGTAGTAGTTCAGCATCAATGAATGTGCACATTTATAATTTTGATAGCAATAGCCAAATGCTGTTCAGAAAAAGCTTCACAGAAAAAAACTGTCACTGGTTTTAACTGCCACTAGCTGTAAGAATTCCCATTTCTTTTATATTCACTAAATGAAATATTATTGACCACAAATATATTTGCCAATTGAAGAAGCCAAGAACAAACATCATCTTATTGTTCAGTTTGCTTCTTAATTAGTACTGAAGCTAAAGCACTATATTAATTTGAAAGTTTTTGCTACTGTTTGAGCACATTTATTTTTTTTGGTGCCAGTCCTAGGGCTTGAAATCAAGAATTGATTCTATCTCTGAGCTTATTTGTGCTCAAGGTTTGCACTCAACCACTTGAGCCACAGTTCTACTTCCAGTTCTTTTTTTGTAGTTTATTGGGGGTAAGAGTCTTGTGGACTTTCCTGTTCAGGCTAGCTTTGAACCATAACCCTCAGATCTCAGCCACCTGAACAGCTAGGATTATAGGTGAGAGCCACCAGTGCTTGGTTGTTTAAGTACTTAAAGAAAAATCCTTGTCTTCTTTCTCCACTCATGAGATTTCCAGTCTTTTTTTTTTATCCTTATTTCAACGTTTTGTTATTTCCCTTCCCCTCCCCAAATCAGAAAAGCATATATACAAGTTGTAGGGCACCAGAATCAAATACAGTGAAAAAATCATAATCATAATCATACCTTGGGGGAAGAACGTACAAGAGAAACAAAAAAATCATGTAACAGGCTGGGAAGGTGGCTTAGTGGTAGAGTGCTTGCCTTACATGCATGAGGCCCTGGGTTCGATTCCTCAGTACCACATATGCAGAAAAAGCCGGAAGTGGAGCTGTGGCTCAAGTGGTAGGGCATTAGTCTCTATTAAGAAAATTTTGGCACTCTTGAGGTGTTTAAGTTGCTAGCTTTTCTAGCCTTCAGATCTGGGATATAAACCCATGGAACCTCCTGCTGCTGTAAGGCCCTGAAGTTTTTAGCTGATTTTACTTCTGTCACTCTTGTAAAATGTTTTTATGTTTGTTTTATGTGACAAACAAAGTGAGAAGGGGGAGAGAGAGAGAGAGAGAGAGAGAGAGAGAGAGAGAGAGAGAGAGAGAGAGAGAGAGAGAGAGAGAGAGAGAGAGAGAGAGAGAGAGAGAGAGAGAAATGAAGAGAAGAGAAGAGAAAAAAGGGAGCAAGCCAGAGGAAGAAAAGCAGAGACACAGGCAGATAGAAGGAAGCGATGCTGGATGCCTTTATTAGGAAATGACCATGCTTAGGATGGGAGTGAGTGCTCTATGCTTCCAGGTGAGTTGTAATCCTGATCAAAAACAGAGAACTCCAAAGATGTGGGTGAATTCTTTTTCCTTTCCTCCCCTCCTCCCCACACCCCCCCCGCACCCCCACCCCTACCATGTACTGGGGATGAAATCTAGGGCCTCACACATCCTAGGCAAGCACTCTACCACTAAGTTACACCCCACCCTTTGCTTTCCCTCTTTGCTGGTTTCTGTTTATCACACCAATAATAATAAGAACCAAGGTATAGGTGAGTTACAGAATAGATTGCTTGTTTATGATGTTATGGCCCTTACAAGTGCTGTTTGGATGCGCTTATTCCCAAAACATATCTTATGTCTTCTTGGGACGGTAATATAACAGAATGGTTGACAAATTGAAAAATTTCTCCTTGGTATCATTCTTATCAAGAATCAGCCATGTTCTGGTATTTTCCTTTAAGATTCATGGATAAAATTTATTGAATTTATGCTAGGCACCAGTGGCTCACAGCTGTAATCCTAACTTCCCAGGAGGCTGAGATCTGAGGAGCACAGTTGGAAGCCAGCCTGTGCAGAAAAGCTCATGAGACTCAGATCTGCATTTAATTACCAGAGAAGTGGAAATAGTGCTGTGGCTCAAAGTGGTAGTGTGCTAGCCTTGAGCAACAAAGCTCAAGGACAGTGCCTAGGCCCTGAGTTAAAGCCTCATGACTGACAAAGAACATTGAATTTATTCATTCAAAATACTTTAGCACCAACTACATGCATGTATGTATGTATGTATGTATCATAGAGTAAGCTATCTTGTGTATGTGTTACATGGATCTTGTGTTTCTACTTGCATGCAATACAAACATGCACATACATATTGCATTCATTGCCTTATGATACTAATTTAATGGTGTTCAAAAGAAGATCTCGTCTATTGTATTCTTGCCAGCAGTTTGCACTTTTTGGCTGTTAATATCATTTCAATTAGAGAGAAATGATCTTACTGTAGTTTTGATTTGCATTTCCTTGGCCATGTTAGTGATGCTGAATCTATTTTCATATATTTACTGACAATTTGTATTTTTTCTTTTGAGAAGTGTTTATTTAGGCCATTTGTCCCTTTTTAGTTTCATTGTTATTATTATTATTATTACTATTGAGTTTTTGAGTTTGCTATACATTCCAGATATATGGAAGGCAGTAAGGAGATTTCTTAAAAAAAAAGTAGAAATTGAGCTGTTATATGATACAGCAGTTCTTCTCTAGGGCATATGCCCACAGGGAGGGAAATTAGTATGTTGAAGATATAGCTGCATATTCCTGTTTTTCACATCATTAATCATAATAGCCAAGATATGGAATCAACATTATGTTTATGGCCAGAATGAATGATAAAAGAAATGCATCTCATATATATTGTAGGATATTACTGATCCATAAAAAGAATGAAATCTTGTCATTTTTGGCAACATGGATGAATCTTGTATATTAAGTAAAATAAGTTAGGTATGGAGAGATAAATACTGCATGTCCTCACGTATGTGTAGAAGCTAAAATGTCTCATAGGAGCAGAGAATAGAATAGTGGTTACTGACAGCTGGAAGTATGGGGATAGAGAAAGAATGATTTTAACTGGTACATGGGTATAGTTCTAATGTTTTATGGTGCAACAGGATAACTATGGTTGATGACAATTAATTGTGTATTTCAAAATAGATGTCAAAGAGGATTTTTGAATGTTTCCAACTATAAACAACAAATACTTAATGAGATAGACATGTTAATTACCCTAATCTGATCATCACATATTGTACACATGTGTAATATCACCCCATGCTCCAGAAACATGTACAATCATTGTTAACTAGACATCCAAATTATACATGCATATTATGTTCATATATGTAGTATCTTATTTGAAAAACAGATACATAAAATCACCACAAAATTAATAGACAATGTTGATTTGTTAGTTATAAGAATTACTAGTAAGGGCAGATACTAGTTTTGGCAATGCCCAGGCTATCTGGAAAACCTTCCCTGAAGGAGTTAAGTACAAGCTGGAATCCCAACGATGACAATGAGATAACCTGGTGAAAGGACAGATGGACATAATGGGGGTAGAAAAGAGCTTTCTAAGAAGAGGCAATGGGATGTGCCTCTTGGAAAGATGAATAGTTAGAACAAGTGAACATGGACAGCACTGCTCTTTCCTGGTTGTGCTTGGATCTTACTATGCCTTTTGCAAATATTAGTCCCACATAAACCAGCTTCTTGATGTGTATGAGTGTGTGTGTGTGTGTGTGTGAGAGAGAGAGAGAGAGAGAGAGAGAGAGAGAGAGAGAGAGAGAGAGAGAGAGAGAGAGAGAGAGAGAGAGAGAGAGAGAGAGAGAGAGAGAGAGAAAGAGAGAGGTGGGGTGGGGGAGAGAGAACATGTATGTTGCTAGAAAATGAACCCAAGGCTAGGAAATCACTCTACCATAACAAGCTGTGTTTTAGGTAGTATGAACAAATAATTGAGTTTGTTTATGTTTGGATTCATCAGACATACAGGGGAAAATTATGAAAAGTCAAATATTATAAAATCTTTAACTTCAGAGAACAATGTCAGGTATATCTAATATATAGTAGATACCTATTCATCTAATCACTGTTAATTGTGCCTGCTTATGAATGATATGGAAATATGCCATTATGTGGGCACTTCCCTAAACAAATTCCCAAGGTCCTCAGGAGATAGCGTTGCAAATAAGCTTGTTATCCTAGAATGAGGTTTAAACTCTTGTAAGGAATTAGTGCATTTTCCTGAATCCTGGTCATTCTCAATCTTACAGAATAACTGCAGAACTGACCATCCCCTGAGAGAGGTCTGTCACTTCATATGAAGAGCTACTGCCAGTAGTGACTAGCGTCAGAAATTAAAACAAGGCCCACTTAGCTTTTTCTTGGTGTTAAGTCTATGCACTTAATGATTGTAACTATCTAGCATGGACAGGATATATTTTGTCTTACTAAGTAGACTATATCTTCCTTGAGGATGAGTATTGTGTCATGTTTTGTATCTACAAAGTCTAGCATCATGTTTTGCACATACATAAAAATATTCAATAATATTTCTTTGATGGAAGGTCAGGCAAGTTCTGGGAGCTAATGTCACATGAGTAGTGTTTTCTGAAGGAATAGGCGGATTAATATGAAAGATATCTACAAGAGAGTTGACTTCTCTAGATAGGAGAACTGTCTTCAGCCCTCTGAGTGATTTGGTGGATACTCACTTATGAACATTCACAAAAACTTGCATTTTGTCAGCCCTTTTCCATTTGTCCCTGCCAATGTTATTATATCTACTCTGAGGAAGTCTAACTTCTTCTTCTTCTTCTTCTTCTTCTTCTTCTTCTTCTTCTTCTTCTTCTTCTTCTTCTTCTTCTTCTTCTTCTTCTTCTTCTTCTTCTTCTTCTTCTTCTTCTTCTTCTTCTTCTTCTTCTTCTTCTTCTTCTTCTTCTTCTTCTTCTTCTTCTTCTTCTTCTTCTTCTTCTTCTTCTTCTTCTTCTTCTTCTGCTTCTGCTGCTGCTGCTGCTGCTGCTTCTTCTGCTTCTGCTTCTTCTTCTGCTTCTGTTTCTGCTTCTGCTTCTGCTGCTTCTGCTGCTTCTTCTGCTTCTGCTTCTTCTTCTGCTTCTTCTTCTTTTTTTTGGTCAGTCATGGGGCTTGAACTCTGGGCCTGGGCACTGTCTCTGGCTGTTCAGTTCAAGGCAAGTGCTCTACCACTTGAGCCACAACACAACTTCTGTTTTTTCTGGTGGTTAATTGGAGATAGGAGTCTCACGGACTTTCCTGCCCAGACTGGCTTTGAACCACCATCCTCAGATCTCAGCCTCCTGAGTAGCTAGGATTACAGGAGTGACCGGCACCCAGCTAGTCTAACTTATTTTGAGTGACGTTTACTTTCTTTTTTCTTTCTTTCTTTCTTTCTTTCTTTCTTTCTTTCTTTCTTTCTTTCTTTCTTTCTTTCTTTCTTTCTTTCTTTCTTTCTTTCTTTTCTTGCTTGCTTGCTTGCTTGCTTGCTTGCTTCCTTTCCTTCCTTCCTTCTTTCTTTCCTTTCCTTTTTTTTTTTGCCAGTCCTGGGGATTGAACTCTGGGCCTGGCACTGTCTCTGAACTCTCTTTCTTGAGGCTAGTGCTCTACCACTTGAGGCACAGCACCATGTCTGGCTTTTTCTGAGTAGTTTGTTGAAGGTAAGAGTCTCTTGGTCTTTCCTGCCTGATCTGGCTTTGAATCATGGTCCTTAGATCACAGCCTCCTGAGTAGCTAGGCATGAGCTATCAGCGGCCAGAGTAAGATTAGTCATTATGTGCACTTTCATGGTACTTGGAAGAGGACTTTGAAGATGCTGAAGTTTGAGGGACAACTGAAGAAATAATTTTGAAAGTCAAAGGAAGCTAAAAATAACTTCAAGTTGTACAGAGCCTTGTTTATTATTTATCAAACACACATGCTGGGCTAAGCCCTTTGAATGCACTATATTGTTATATTTACAACTTCTGGAGGTAGATCTCTATATTATGCTCTTTTCTTTTTAAGATACACAATAGAAAATTCAGAAAGGTAAATAACACTTACACAAGGTCATACCTAATATCTGTGATATATATATGTATATATATATATATATTTTTTTTTCACTTGGAAATGGCTAACTCTAAAGTCTACTGTCTGAGCAGAAATGATGCTGGGCATGGGAAATGCATAGATGAGTAAAACCCAGTTCTTGTCTCCATACAGCTCTTTCTTTACAACAAAAGCTACAGCAAGGCCATCCAATAGCTTACTCAAGGGAGACTTTATAGGCTCCGATGCTCTATCTACCACTGGTTCACTGACTTTAAGAAATGTGACATTTGCTTATTTTCTTATACCAATCATTTTGATTTATGTATAGGTGAGGGTATATCTCCTTAGAAAAACACTGTACTATCAAGGGACTGTGACACCCTGTGGAAACCTGTCATCTTTGGTTATAGCCATAGTTTTTGGTTTTCCATTCCTACAAACCGTCCTTGAAATGACCTACTGATTGACTCCTAACAATGTATTCAACTTCTTTGTGTTTTCATTTTCTCACATGCAAAAATGAGAATATCAATATTTACTACTTCACAGTGTCATTGTGAAGGTTAAATGGATGAATCCACATGAAGCATTTGAAATGTTACATGGCAATACAAATAGCAAGTGCTCAGGATTGTTAGTTGCTATGATCACTATCCTTGTCATTGTGATTTAGCTTATCCTGACATACACTCAGGTAGACTCCTGTAGTCACAAGAGTCCTCCAAAGTGGACAAAGGAAGCAGGGAAGCATGAGAAACCACGATGATGGAAGCCAGTCAGCTAGATGCTATGGAGGAGACCCGATCTGCTCCTGCAGCTTTGACAGTGGAAAAGGGAGTCATAAGCCAACAGTTGCCATTTTCTCCAGTAGCTGGAAAAGACAAGGTGTTCCATTCTCTCTTCAAGCCTCCAGAAAGGAGAACAGATCTGTCAAGATCTTGATTTTAGCTTAATGAGACCGGAGGGGTCAAACTTGTAAACCTCTGGGACTTAGAATAATAAATTTGTGTTGTTTGAGATGACAGGGCTTGTAGTAATTTGTGACAGCAGCAAAAGGACAGTAACTATTCATGGGAGATAATTGCTAGTGAACGTAGGTATATAAAAATTCAAAGCTGTGCTTCAAGATGGCCTCCGGGGAGGTTTTGTAAAGGAGGCTGGAGGGATTGATAACTAGTGATTGGGAGAGAGAAGCGAAGGGACTGACACAATCTGAGGGAGGGCACTGGAAAATGTTCATTTTAAATAGACTTTCTGCAAACACATAAAAAATCTTCAATAATCATCTATGTCAGAGGTTTTTTGAGCAGTGTGGGAAAAATATGACCTATATCTATTGGCACAGAAACAAAATGACAAGATTATGTATTAAATGAATTTTGGAAATGAAAGCAGTCTTGGAGACTGTAATCCAATTCTCTTTTCATACACAGAAAGAAACTGAGGTTCAGTGACATGAAATGGTATGCTCAAACTAAGTTATATCACCGGCAATACAAGAACACATTTCTCTCAGCCAGAAGATTTGTACTGAAAGTCTAGGATCTGTTTACAACCTCCTGTTTAGTCTATTTCCTAATAAATGAAAAAAGTAAACTATAGAAGAAAAATAGTTGCCTTTGACTTGTGAGGAAACGTGTTACTCAGAGCACCAACCAAAACGGGTTATTAACATTTGGCCTGGAAGGAGAGAACTAAGCTAATGAGGCACACTGTGTCCTTGGGGGAAGAGTGACTTTTTCAGAGTCTTTTGAGCTAAGCACCATGAAAACTGCAAGTAATTGTCCCAAACAAGGACTATTCATCTGCTCACACTTGGAGGATGGGAGACAGCCCTGTCAAGACCTTAGAACTGGTCTGATTCCTTCTAAGGGTATTTAGTACAGCCAAGGCATTCTAAGCAAGTTGAATGGCAATCTTAATCTTGTCAGAAGCCTTAATTTCACCAGTAACCTCAGTTCTTTTTCACCATGTAACCTAAAATATTCAGATTCTAGAATAGAATAGGACAGTAGTATATTTGAAGTCAATTAGTCTGTCTGAAATAAACAGATATCTTTCAAAATGATAGCTGTACCATCTAGACTTATTGTATTGTTTCATGCACACTTTACACTTCTTCATAAAACAATGAAGATTTGAAGGAATCAACAGATGGCACTGGCTAAGAGTTGCTAGAAGTATCAGGATGGTGCTACTACATTTGCAAGCTCTTTTTTTCTTCTCTATTACTTATGAGCTGAACCTTTTTCCAGGAAGAAGTGAGTCCTTTGCTTTCTGCTTTCCTTCCCAACATTTAATGCTTATTAAGTCAGAGTTTCTCTTCTGTATTGGTCTTAAGAGATTTCAGAGTCTTCATTAATGAATGAAAAGGTATTTATTTTAGTATCTTTGGGCTTATTCAGGCTGGTGTTCATTTTTGCCTTACTATTGCTCAGCAGAGTAGTGCTAAAGCGGCATAGTCCCAATTATTATTTTTTATTCTGAAAATACCATAAGAGGGGTTACAATTACATGGGCAAGGTAATGAGTGCATTTCTTCATAGTCCCAATTATTAACTACAGATGCTACAGTGATAGAAAAATGTTCCTGCATTTACTTCCTAAACACTTTCATTTCTGAATAGCTTCCTATAGCCTGAGGTTACCAGGATAATCCTTGCAAGTTTCAAGTTTACTGTAATGAGGGAGTACAAGGGAGTAAACATCTTTAGTCCTTGTTTTACTTCATGTTGTGGCAATAATAAAAGACTTGATACCAGGCAACTTTACCCAACTTGCTGGTAGCAGAGTTTGAATCAGGTCCTCATTCTTGCTTGCCTGGCACTCTATCACTGGAGATATGCCTGTAGCTTGGATTTGTTTTTGTTTGTTTGTTTGTTTGTTTTGCTGGTTACTTTGGAGACCCAAATTTCAAGGGATTTTCAGCTCTGGTTGATTTTGGATTGTGATCCTCCGGTTCTTGACTTTGTCAATAGCTAGGATGATAGGTTAGAGCAAATATGGCAAATTTGCAATCAAAGTTTGTTTGGCTCATGGTTCTGGATGAGATGTTGAAGAATACGGTACCCGTCTGTGCTTCATATGTGGTGAGGAAGACTTGCTTCCTGCATCATAATGTGGTTGATATTACATGGCAAGACACAGCAGGAAAGCCAGCTCAAGTCTCTTGTCCTCTTTTTCCAAAGCCTCTCATGGTATCAGGGAGCTTTGTAACCCCACTTAATCCTAGTTAAGTTTTTACAAGCTCTACCTCTTTCTATAGGAGCAAATATAGTTCTACGCTAAGAAAAGGTTGAGTGGGCCACTATCATGTAAACTTTTTTCCTCTCTAAAGTATCGGATTTCTATTGCCTAGCAACTAAAGATTGGCTCAGTCTTAACTCTGAATCCTAATTATACCTAATTTGAATCCGAACTCTCTGCTAGCCATTAGCTTTGTGACTTCGGAAAGCTTCTCAACTTGTTAGCACCTCAACTTCTTTATCTGTCAAGTGGAGCTATTATTTTCCTCATATATCTGGCTCAATGATTAATTCAAATATCTTAAAAATTCCTGGTGGCCCAATGCCTCTTTTGATCAGTAGTAGACATATTAGTATGATTGGTCATGTAATATCTGGCATGCCCACACAGAATATGGCAAGAGATAATTCTATTAGAAGGGTTATTTTTCTGATTCCCCTCCCCCCCTGATTAAAGCTCTTCGCTATAACTTTTCTTCTATTAGAAAATAATAATCTAACACCGCCCATTTGTTAGGAAATGGAAAGACTTGGAAAAAATTATATTAAGTGAAGTAAGCCAGGCCCAAAGAAACATAGATCCTATGGTTTCCCTTATTTGCAATGACTAGTATATGTCTAGGACAAGCAGAGAAGATAAAAAGCTATGTACATATGACCAGATAAGATGATGCTAAGTGAAATAGGGACACAAGAGGCTTTATCTTCCTTGCTGTTTTTTTTAATGTACTTATAATGTACTATGTGATTTTTTTGTTTCTTTTGTATGTTCTTTCTCCATGACACAACCCCTGTTTTCACTGTATTTGATTCTGGTGCCCTGCATCTTGTATAGACATTTTTCTAATTTGAGGAGGGGAAGGGAAATAACAAAATGCTGAAACAAGGATACAGGTTGATCCACTGTAACACTGAGATGTACAAGACACTATGTTGAAAACAAACTTTACAACTTCAGAGGAGGGGGAAGGAGGAGTTGGAGAGGTGGGGAGGGAAGGGATGGTAGGGGAAAAACAAATGAGGGGGTAACAATGCTTGATAGGATAGGTACTCATTACCTTACTCATGTAACTGTAACCCTTCTGTACAATATCTTTACAATAAAAATATGTACTAAAAAACAAAAGAATTATCTAAAAACGAAAAGAATTATCTTTTTAGTATAGGATGTTTGAGAAACTTAAAAAAATTACAACACAAATGAGGTGCCATGCATCTCGACTACATAGACACGGCATGGTTTGCTCTGTTGGTATATTTCTTGCTCTTGTGGCCTTAGCTGGAATTTTTCCTAGCTATAAGTGATGGAAACTCAAACTAGTTTAAGCAGAATTGGACATTTATTCAAAGATGCTTCATGAAATTCAAGAGGATCCAGAAGGAATGGAGCTGGTAAATGAAAATGTCAGCAGAAACAACTTGTTTTCTTCATTTCTCCAAGGAAGAACATTCTCTTCTCTTTGCTGTCTTTTAGCAATTTTTTCCCCTGTAAGACTAAGTTTTTTCAACTTGGGAATGCTTGTGGCTTTACAAGTCTCTTGTTCATATTTCACTCAAGACTGGGCTATTGTATTAATTATTTCATCTCCAAATAGTGTATCTTAAAAAAGTTTATTTCTCTTTCACTTCAGGATCTATTTATGGGATGATTCTAGGATTCAGCTTTCTTCCATCACTTTTGTCTGAGTTTTGCTAGATCGTGGCCTAGTTGCCTGTTGGAAGCTGGTTCATAGGCACATCCAAGTTGTCATTTATGAGAGAAGGCAAGGGGAGCTAGTATAGGAGAGATGGCTTACTTTTAGGAGATAATCTAATAGTTACAGGCCTCATATTTTTAGTCTTTAGGAGTGAGCTAATTGACATAACCATAGCCAGTTATAGGAGATTGAAAATTATTAAATCTCTCTGGTCTATTGTGGGTTCAGCCACAACTCAATTTTTAGCAAAGAAGAGGACAGGTGCAGAAGTATCACCTTCATGAATGTCTTCCTAGTTCAAACTACACTGCAGGGTTTAGGGCATGGGCTCAAGTGGCTGGGTGCCTTCTTGGTAAGCACAAGAACCTCAGTTCAATTCCTAATACTACCAATCCCACCCACCCCCCAAACTCAACATTAAATACCTCCTCTGCCTGACTCCCAGATTCATGAATAGATTATGGTTGGTCTAGCTTAGTCTAGCTTGAGTAAAGCCTACTCAGTTTACTCAGTCCTTATCTTAGAAGGCAAAATCACGTAGACTAGGACAATATCATAGCAGTTCTGATAGAAGATGAGGATGAACAAAACATTCAAGGTACCCATCTTTGTACAATTACATATCACTTCTAGAAATCTGGGCATATAAATATATAGATAAATACTTGGGGACTTTCTTTTCTCTCTTTTTCAAATTATGTATTTTAATTTGCATCTTGCCCATCTACCCTCTACATGTTGTCCATTACTTTGAGATTTAAAAAAACTCACAAACTTACTGAACCAGAGAAAATGGTTCTCATTTCCTCATGGGTATACTTGTAGACTATATTTCTTAGCTTTCTTTTCTTTTATTGTGAAAATACCATATAGGGGGGTTACAATTACATGGGCAAGATAACGAGTACATTTCTTATTTTCGTAGCCTTCTTTATGGTTAGGTATGGCCATGTAGCTGTGTGATGGCTAATAGGACACAGAAATATATATCTTGTATGATTCTCACTCTCCTATCTAGAAGTAGTGAATGCCCCTATCGATTTAAAAATTCATATGTTGCATCCTCTGGTAACCTGGGAAGTCAGAAACCATAGATCAGAGCTCCTCCCCTCTCCCTTCCCACCAGCTGAACTGTATTTTGAAACAGAAAGAAATTTCTATTGCTTAAACCACTGATCTTAGGATCGCAAGTAGAGTTAATATACTCACTAATTCCTGACTTAGAGAGTGTCTAACATCTTAGCTATGATTTTCATCTTTTCTTTGAACTTTACATTTTTATGGAATCATTCCTCTGATTTCCTGTTTTATTAAAACCTTGAAACACTCACATCTGTCAATCTTAGAGTGGTTCTCTTCTTCCTTTATCCACAGCAATTCAGGTGGAAGAGCACACAACTCCTGTCCTTTGAATTTCCCAAAATACCATCATTCAAGGCATTTATGTGCATGGCCTACTTTGCTGAAGTTTCATGGAACTCCCAGTGAACTGAATATTTAAAAGTCATGTTCTTAAAAGCCTTTATCCCATCTACTGCTATGTTACTTGATTTCAAATTCCCTCCTCCCTCTTTTCATACACTTTCCTCAATGTCTAATCTTTTTTCTTTTTTTGGTCAGAACAGAAGTTACTTGTTGACTACTTCGAATCGCTCCAGGATTTTCCCTACAGAGCCTCTCTGTCTCTGTCTCTGTCTCTGTCTCTGTCTCTCTCACACACACAAACATATTCACTAGAGGGAGCAATTTATTTTGACCCCTTGCTGGATGCAGAAGCAAGCAAGCAAGCAAACAAACAAAATATCCTTCACCTGTCGAGTGGGTATAAATTAGTCCTTTACTGTATTGATTATTACACAGGAAGAATGGCAAAAGCAAGTGGTTAGTTTGCAGCCAGGGATGGAGACTGGGTGCCTGATCTCAGATGTTGCTGCTTGTGTATTGGCTGTCTGTGTAGATGGACAAGGACCCTGCAGTCTGTTTCTTGTTACCTTTTAGACCTGGACCATTGCACTTACTTATGACACATACTTCACTTAAAGGAGTTTTTGAGGTTGCTGTGTCTCTCACATCTGGAAAATACTTCTATCTTGATAAGAAAAAAATACTTAACTCTTTAACAGGTATTCTCCCTGGTACAGACACAACATTGGCCATCTTACTATTTTCTTCGTGCTGGAAACTTGAGATCAACTTAAATATGCCATAATGTAAGCATTTCTCTAAAGTAGCTTTCACTTCTTTGTATATAATTGTTTATTTACATTTCATTTCCATAGTTAAAGTTTCTAGATGTAGTCTAATTTGGTAAATGGCTATGAAGAACTTATGGTACATGATATATATCATTAAATTGTTCTGAAAAGGATCATATAACAAATGAGTACTAGAAATTTACCTCTGGTAGTTAATAGGGTTACAACTCAACCTTGATTCACAACTCCTACAATACCGGAAGGGTTCTTTGTCTTTAAACTTTAATTTTGGTGAAATTCATAGTTTGATAAAAAAAAAAGCTATAGAGAGCTTAAAATTGAGTTAACCTAAGTAAAATTATATATGTTAAACCATAAATGAAAATTATGAGAGCTGTGTTTCAATTCATTCTCCCCAAAGAATGCATATAAACCATAGCCAGATGTGGCTGAAAGAACAGTATGGCTATCAGATTTTGCCCTACACTATCCAAGTTTTGTTGATCCTTTTGTGTAAATTTCATAAGGTTCTTGTTCCCCATTAGAAGATTACTACCTCCCAACAGGACATTTCTTACTATTTGTGGCAAATTTTTGAGTTTCCCTCTGCTTCCTAAGCACAATGTTGCAAGGAGACAGTTTCTTCTACTACTTTCTGCTACTCTTACCCCTTATGTTTTCTTATGTCTTATGTTTTCTCTCTAAGGCCTTCTGCAGAGACTCTGCCCATGGCTTGTCTTGCTATGATAGTTTTGTCTAGTGTTTTGGATTTAGCATAAATACTGGATAGTTACATAATCACGTGTGTGTGTGTGTGTGTGTGTGTGTGTGTGTGTGTGTGTGTGTGTGTGTGTACCTATATTGGGGCTAGAACTCATACTTATATTTTTGTGGTGTATATATGTATGCATCTTTAATACAGTCACAACAAGTAATTGGTTAGTTAAACTGGTTAATTTCTGAAGCAGGTGGTTAAATCAGGAAATTACTTTGAAATGACAACTTGTTTGTGTCTTTAAGCAATAAATTTGTATTTATTTGCTTTTTTTTTAAATTAAATCTGTTGTCGCTTAGCACGGATCCCTTGAGTAAGCTCCGCACTGTCATAATTCACAGTCTCTGAGGACTGTTTGGCTTGTAAGTGGAGAAATAACCTAAAGACATGGTAAAGCAATCCAAGTGCTGACACCTTCCACATTTTTATGATTCTTTAAAAATATTTTATAGCTGTCTTACTCACACCTAATCCAACAGCATATTTCTTAGCAACTCACCTTTTAAAAGTCTTTCCAGCATTCAGTATGATTTCTCAGAAGCTACTCTTCTATTTTTGCATTTATATATCACTGGTTTACACAGTATTTAATTAAATTATGTAGGAGTATAGTACAAAACCATGTTTTAGAGGAGTACATAGTATTGAGCACAAACAGAACTGACTTTTGGCAAGCATCCAGGTTCAATAAGTGGGGGCAGAACCAGAAAGTAATGCGTCCAGCACCTTGCTCATGGCTCTGGCCTTTGCAGAATGCCTTGTTGAGAATGAAAAGCAACATCTGATCTGAGAGATTGGTTAAGTGGAAGAGAGGTCAAGAGTGTTCTAATGTACTTCTAAGATCCTTATATGAATGTTTTGGCAGGAAATCTGAATGCTACTTGTGGTTTAGTGAAATAAAAAATACTTTGTACAAACTCAAAAGGTTTTGAGTTTCTGGAAGATCTTACATTTCACTTCATTGGCAAGTTCTCTAACACTTTTCTTGACCCAATTCTTGGCAATTTTACCTAGATAAAGCTTCCAATGCACTGGTGTCTCCATTTCTTCGTTGCTCCTTCACCACCGACTTAGTTTATCACCATCCAAGGAGTCCTCTATCTTCAAAGTCATACTTCAACTTTATTCCTGACTGCGTGGTTCAAACCACTGTTGCCTGCCTACCTTCACCATGCTGCTCTGAAGCTCCTTTCTGTAACCACAGTTCCAGAAAGTCATTAAAGCCAATCTTTTCACTTTTCCCTACTCCTCTTGTGAACATACTTGCCTTTTCTTCCAGCTTGAATTCTATGGTCAATCATGATCATGTCCTTGCCTTTACCATAGAGGTACATGATCTTCTTGCCTTGTAAATTTTACTTGGAGAAATCTGAACCCTAGTTAAATTTTAATCTGTAACATAGTATGATTATAGGCAAACACACACTAAGTAACTGGTCTCGGTTAAATTTACCACTAATCATGTTAGGTGGGTTTTGTGAAACCTGGCCTCTTGTTAATGCAAGTAATTTCCACATCGCAGATGATTATTTTATACTTTCTTCTCTTTCTTTGAACACTCATTTCCTTCCTCATTCTCTCTCTTAGTTGATCTTTTCTCCCTTTCCTTTGAGAAGCTAGAGGCATTCAAAAGAAACTTTGTATAAGCTCCCAACAACATTATTCACTCTGTAAGATTGGTTCTAAATATTGTATTTACTGTTTATTGAATGATTCTGTCCTCATCAAATTTTCCTCTCCTGCTGTATTAGTTTAATCAGTATTTGAAAATAAATGACATTAATTTCATCAAAAACTATATCATCACCTATCTATCAATATTCCAACCTCATTCTTCAAGAAAATAGTAGAGGCAATCCAAAAATTCATATGCAACAATAAAAGACCCCGAATAGCAAAAGGATCTTTAACAGAAAGAACAATGTTGTAGGAATATCAATACCAAATTTCAAACTCTACTACAAAGCCATAGTAATCAAAACAGCTTGGTACTGGCACAAGAACAGACCCCAGGACCAATGGAATAGAATTGAAAACCCAGAAATGAACTTAAAGACCTATAGCCATCTAATCTTCGAAAAAGGGAGCTAAAAAAATAGAATGGAAGAAAGACAGCCTATTCAGTAAATAGTGCTGGCAAAATTAGTTAATTACCTGTAGAAAACTAAAGCTAGATCCTTATATATCACCCTGCACCAGAATCAACTCCAAATGGATCAAAGACCTCAAAGTCAAAGCAGACACCCTGAAAATATTACAGGAAGGAATAGGAGAAACCCTAGGTCTCATTGGAACAGGCTGAAATTCTCTTAACAGAGACCCAGAAACACAACAAATCAAAGAAAGGTTGGACAAATGGGATTGCATGAAGTTGCAGAGCTTCTGCATGGCAAAGGACATAGTTAGAAAGATCAATAGAAATCCCACGGATTGGGAGAAGATCTTCACTAGCCATACAACGGACAAGGGTCTCATATCTAAAAGATGCCTGGAACTCAAAAAATTAAATCCCCCAACAACATAACCTCAGAGAAACAACTGACCAATAAATAAGTGGGCTAAAGACTTAAAGAGAAACTTCTCTGAAGAGGAAATAAGAATGGCCAATAGACACATGAAGAAATGCTCAATCTCTCTGGCCATAAAAGAAATGCAAATCAGAACAACATTGAGATACCACCTCACTCCAGTTAGAAAGGCTATAATCAAGAACTCTAATAACAACAGATGCTGGGGGGGGGTGTGGTCAGAAGGGAACCCTACTGCATTGTTGGTGGGAGTGTAAACTTGTTCAACCACTTGGAAAGTAGTATGGAGGTTCCTCAAAAGACTCTACATAGAGCTCCCCTATGACCCAGCAATCCCACTTTTGGGCATTTACCTGAAGGATCACAAAGACCATACTAAAATCTACCAGCACAACTATGTTTACTGCAGCATTATTTACCATAGCTAAGATATGGAACCAACCCAGATGCCCCTCAGTAGATAAATGGATCAAGAAAATGTGGTATATATACACAATGGAATTCTATGCCTCCATCAGAAAGAATGACATTGCCCCATTTGTTAGAACATGGAAAGGCTTGGAAAAAATTATATTAAGTGAGGTAAGACAGGCCCAAAGAAACATAAGTCCCATGGTTTCCCTTATTTGCAATAGCTAGTATATATCTGAGACAAGTAGAAAAGGTCAGATAAGATGATCTTAAGCGAAATGAACCCCAAGATAAAGACACAAGTGGTTTTTTTCTTTCTTGCTATTGTTTCTAACATATTTATAAGGTACTATGTGATTTTCTTTTGCTTTGTATATACCTCCCTCACAGTATAGCCCTTGTTTTCACTGTATTTTATGTTGGTATAATTTGGGGAGCAGAAGGGAAAAAATTGTTTAAATAGGGATGCAGGTTGACCCATTGCAACAATGAGATTTACAAGATGTTATGTCGAAAAATGAACCTTTACGTGATGTTAGGAAAATGAACCCTAAGATATGTATTTAAATGTTTTTTTTTCTTGCTTGCTGTTGTTTCTAACATATTTATAAGATTATTTCCTTGTTGCTTTGTATGTCTCTCCCCCAGGGTATAACCCTTGCTTTCACTGTATTTGATGTTGGTATAATTTGTGGAGGGGAAAGGGAAAAACAAGTCGTTTAAATAAGGATACAGGTGGACCCGTTGAAACAATGAGAAGTACAAGTTGTCATGTCAAAAACGAACTTTACAACTTTGGTGGGGGAGGGGGAGGATTTGGGGGGGCAGGAGGGGAGGCTGGGAAGGGATGGCAAGGGGAAACAAAGGAGGAGGCTACAATGCTTGATAAGAAATGTACTCATTATCTTGCCCATGTAATTGTAACCCCTCTGTACAGTATTTTCTCAATAAAAAATAAATTAAAAAAAGAAAAATGAACCTTACAATTTAGGCGGGGTCGGGGAGTGGTGGTGGAGGGGGGAATGTATTTGTGGAGATAGGAGGGAAGGGATGGTAAGGGAAAATCAAAGGAGGAGGCTGCAATGCTTGATAGAAATGTACGCATTATCCTGCCCATGTAATTGTAACCCCTCTGTTCAGTATGTTCACAAAAAAATAAAATAAAATAAAATAAAATAAAATGAAAAAAAGAAATGTACTTATTACTTTGTTCATGTGATTATAACCCCTCTGTACAGTATTTTCACCATAAAAATCTTATTTATATAAAAAGCTATATCATTACCATTGTCATTCTCCTCCTCTTCTTCCTCCTCTTTCTCTTCCTCCTCCCCGTCAGCAGCAAAAGGTATTTGCAAAAATGCTATCTTATTAGTGAGTCCTCAATTACTAAATTTTCTCTCCCCTTACACCAAAATCTTGTCACCTGTAGTACTCCCTGCTACCCTTTGATGCCTTTTCCATAATATTTATTGTCTTGTACTATGCATGTTTTATTTATTTTATTCACTTTTTATCTTTCTTTACTGAAATATCAATTCTATTTTATGCCTTTCTAATTGAGTGTCCCCTTCTCCTGTTCGCTATTGTATATTCAGTATCCAGAAGAATGCTTGGAACTCATTAGACAATTAAGAAACATTTTTTTTTCTGAATGAATGGACTTTAGTTCTAAACAACATTTAGTTCCTAATGGGGAAAGAGATTTCTCCTTTGCTTCTTTGTGAATAAATCCCAGTAGATATCTTAGAAATGCTTAATTTCAAAATTTTGTTGGTTGTTTATAGTTTCCTGCAGTCCACTATAGATTCAGGAATTATCTTGCCAGAAAATTGTTATAATTTTCAGGCCAATGAGTTAAAAGCATAATATTTGAGAATATATTCCCTGAAATTACTATCAACTGAGCGTTATTTTCATTTTTCTTTCTTCTGGTTTATCTCTGCAGTATTTACTCTGGATTGCACAGAATCTTTATGATTTGCTTCTTTTCTTTTGTAAAATGACTACTTTTGCAATTTCAGCAAAAATGGCCTTAGTTGTGGAAATAAATAAGTTTAATTCTCCTACAGGTTTTTTGAGATGATTAAAATTGAGTCTAGGTAGGATGTTTCTTTCATATGTTATTTTCTTCAGCTTTATAATTTTGTTTTCTAGCTAGTTTATTTTTCTAAGCCCTCCCTTCTCCCCCCACCTTCCACGTAGAGCAAAGTAAATAGCTTTACCTTGCAGAACTGAGCTGGCAACCTCCTGCAAAAGTCTTTGTGGAAGCTTATCCATTGTCATTAATTTTGGGAGATTCATGGAGCTCTGTAAAAGGCATAAAAAGTCAGTGCTTGGTAGCTGGTGATTATTATTTTTTATTTTCCTCTCCTTTCATATGTAGGAGGTGGGTGGGCATATTGCCTTAGTTTTAATGATAGTGATACATGATCAGAGATAGTCATTCTTCCCCTGTTCTAATGGGAGGGAGTGACTGCTCATCTGTAAAGATAGAGTTTGGTCTGCAGTAAGAATTATATGTGTCTTGATGAAAGGAATTGGTTTGGGTCTTCTAGCATATATCAATAAGTTTAGTTCCCTTTGTATAGCTTACAAAGTTCCTTTCATTTCTTTTACTTTGTGAAAGGTGATTGAAGTAGAGGCTTAAAGGCTCTAAATATATTGCAGCAATTCTGTGTAACTATTGTGTTTCTCTCCATATGTCAGGCAGAAGACAATTATCAATAAAACGTATAGAATTATTCTTTAACACTGAACACCACTTACATGCTTTGGTAAAGGTACTGGGGATAGGTTGGGTTAGGTTTACCAAGTCTTTACAAATAGCTCTTTTGATCTTGGATTGTTTCCATTCATATTTAAATGCTTTTCAATTCATATTTTAATTTCTAGTCAGTTGAGGGGAAAAAATCCTCATTATTCTGCTTCTTCGTGTTCCACATCCCAAAGGAGAGTATTTATTTATTTATATTTTTAGAAGAAAGACACAATCTTCTTTTTATCCCCCTGAAATGATCAAATGCTAGTTTCTCTTTATATGAAAAAAAATCCTGAACTTAAATGGTATCAGTTTTAGTGGATGGGCTATATTAAGAAAAATAATTTGCATTCAGTATTGGTGATTTTCTAAAATAAAAGAAATATATCAATGTGCTTGTGAGAATAAATAGTCAATTGGTACTCCTCCACAGCGCCCTTTCCGTTTGTCACTTGGGATATTTTTCACTTTCTTTGGGGCTTAGTTCTCCTTTGCTTCCATATCTGGTCCAGAAAAGAAACGGGAGGCTCTAACTTAAACAAATGAGAAGAAATCTATACAAACATACTGCCCTGGTTATACTTTACAGCATTTCCAAAGTTAATTTCTCCTAGAGGATGGGCAGTGAGCAGTCATTCACTTTGGAAGGTCGAAGTCTTATTTTCAGTCATTTAAAGATGGGAATGTTAATAAGAACACAATTAGAGTAAACAGTCTATAGCCCATGTGAGAATCATCAAAGTTATGAACAAGAGAAGGCATTTGAGAGATAACATAATTGTTGAAATCAGGTTGCAGAGAAAAAAGAGATTAAGTTGAGAATACACTGTGGGATTTTCATCAGAATTTTGCTTTTTTTTTTTTTTTTTTTTTTTCAACTTTCCAACTCTCCCTCACCCCACACACCACCAAATTAAGTAAACTCTGATTTTCCTCTTGGGTCTAGAGGAAGAGAGTGTATGCTTCCTAGACAAGGTGGTGAATGAATGTCTTCTTTGCACTGTCTATTGGTCCAGCTATTCCTCCTGAGTTGACCTTCTTACTGTGGCCATGCCCACTTTCCCACATGGACAGGGCCTTTCTTTCTGTGAAGTCACTTGGGACTTTAAAGAGCACGGAGGGAGGGGCGGGGAGAGACAGACAGAGAGAGAGAGGGGCGGGGAAGAGGGAGAGAGAGGGGAGGGATAGGGGAAAGATGGGAGAAGGGGAGAGGGGAAGAGAGGGGAGGGAGAAGGGGGGAAGGGAGAACGAGGGTAGAGAGGGAGGGAGGGAGAGAGAGTCCTCAGACCTTGGAAAACTTTTTTTTTAAACTTAAAATCAGTGGAATAGGCAATATTTTAGAGAGAAGCTTTAAGTTTTCTAGGTTTGGAGAATGTCAAGGCAAACATTCAGTTAATCAACAGCTATTCACTGCAGCTTATTTTGTTTTCATGTTCAGTTTTCACATCTGCTATCTATGGCTACATGTCACATGGGAGTCCAATGGAACTCCCACATCATTTAGACTTCACGCATGTGAAGGCAAGGGGCTGAGCCTGTCTGAAGAGCTAGGGAAGGAGCCAGTTAGTAAATACCATGACTTTT
Organism: Dipodomys merriami; assembly: GCF_024711535.1. Taxonomy (NCBI): domain Eukaryota; kingdom Metazoa; phylum Chordata; class Mammalia; order Rodentia; family Heteromyidae; genus Dipodomys; species Dipodomys merriami. Next base: position 31,654,216 of record NW_027202271.1, read on the forward strand.
GCAGTCACTTGTCTAGCTCTGAGTACTATTTCTTTTGTTTATAGTCTATGAATCCTTAGTAAGTCATACCTAACCTCAGTTTCCTCCTTGGTAATATGCAGGAAGTAATAGTATCTCAATCACAGGATGGAGGCAAAGTACTTAGAACAAACAGTGTCTGACACATCATAGCTCATGAGCCAGAAGTGGAGGAGGTTGAGAATAGAATGATTCTACTTTGCATTTAATGTGCGATGTGACTGAACTGTATAAAATTAAAGTGACTCATTAAAAAGTGCTACAGTAATGATGAATTTTATTCCACCCCAACACTTAGGTGTAAGAAATTTCTTTTTTCTTTTCTAAATCAAATTTAATCTGATTCAGGCTTTCACCTCATTATATCTATCAGTAATTCAATTTCCATAGTTATTGGATTTTGCTCCATTTCTGGATTGGGCAAACGTGCTGGTGCTGGTGCATGGGTGCAGGGTAGCTCTCCATTCAGATGGGTCTATGATCTCAGTCTCACACCAGCCCTTGCAGGTCAGAGGCTCTGCTGCTCTTGTTTTAAAACCTGGTCTCTGTGAGGCTGAGTGCCGGAGTTCCTTGTGTTTGATCTTACTTTGTAGGCCATGTGGTCCCTCCTTTCCAGTGTATGCCTGTCAACCTATTTTGTGGAGATTTCTTGTAGAATCCACAGATCTCAATCCCTTTTCTACACTTGGGAGAGGCTTTGGCTGCAAGTATTCACTCGATTTTCCTCCTTTCTGTTCCTGAAGACCTAAATGAGTTTAGACTTTTAGGGAAAAAAGAAAGTCAGAAGCTGAGTGCTGGTGGCTCATGGCTGTAATCCTAGCTATTCAAGGAGGGTGAGATCTGAGGATCCCAAGTTGAAGTCTGCCAGTCAGGAAAGTCTATAAGACTCTTATCTCTGATTAACCACCAAAAAGCTAGAAGTGGAGGTGGTGCTCACATGGTAGAACACCAGCCTTGAATAAAAAACAAAACAAAACAAAACAAAACTAAGGAACAGTTTCCAGGCCTTGAGTTTAAGCCCTAGTACTGGTGGGAGTGGGCACACACACACACACACACACACACACACACACACACACACACACACACACACACACACACACACACACACACACACACACACACACACAGTTCAGAAAACCACATAATTTTGGGGAAAATTCCTCTTCAGCCAGGCAGCCTATTGTAAGAAGAGTACATAACACCTGATGTCCATTTTGGAGCAAGGAGGGGAAAATAAGACATCTTCATTTTTTTTAAACCCCTTTGGCTTCCATTTTGGATTCAGGGTGTAGAATCTGAGAGACTTAACTTTTTGTGTTCTTTCAAGACCCTTGGACACTTTCAAGGACCATCATCTACATTACCCATGGAAATCTGTGAGTCAAGGTAAAAGGCTTGTCAATAGATTTTGTGAATTCTAACTTATCTTCTGGCCTACATAGGTATTCTTGTTGTCACATACAACATGCCCCTTCTCACAATCAGACATCTCAAATGATGGGGATGAAACTGGCACCTATGCAGAACTTGAGGGACTCAAGCATTCCAATATAGGAGTTAGAATCTTTTTTTGTCAAAGTGGTTGCTTGACATTACTACTGCTATTTAAGGGTAGCTACAATCTCACAAGATAGTCTTTTAGTTAAGCTACATCCTTTGCTTTCCTAACAAGTTTGTGCTTTGGCCAGGTGTTCTCGTTTTGATGGATTGTTTGGATAACCTTTTAATTCTTTTCAAACCAGCCAATCACATAGGATTGTAAGGCTAAGTTCTACCAATTGAAACAGGGGAAATAATGAGTTTAGCGATAAAACCTGGCACACTGCTCGCCTGTTTGCTTGGCTTCCTGTCCATAGCATACCTTCTGCACAAGTAGTCTTTCTGAGTTCCATTCAAGTTGTCAAGTGTCCTCATTCCTACATGACCCTTCAATATTCTGAGACATTTCCAACCCAAGCTGAGAACCAATTATATTTGGCCTGAATTTAAAAGTAGTTTTTTTTTTTTTTTGGTCGGTTGTGGGCCTTGAACTCTGGGCCTGAGTGCTGTCCTTCAGCTCTTCAGCTCAAGGGAAGCTCTCTACCGCTTGAGCCACAGTGCCACTTCCAGTTTTCTAGTGGTTTATTGGAGACAAGAATCTCACGGACTTTGCTGCCGGGGCTGGCTTTGAACCTGGATCCTCAGATCTCAGCCTCCTGAGTAGCTAGGATTACAGGCGTGAGCCACCTGTGCTCGGCTAAAAGTAGTTTTTTTTTTTTTTTAAATAGAATTGAGATAGTCAATTACTTTAATCCTGTGGGGGAAAATCCTGTGGAGTACAGTTGTAGAAGTACTTTGAGCCAGGCTGCCATTATTCACGACTCTTGAATCTTTGCCTTGACTTTGCAGGAATTACTGATCATCTGCCATCCTCTACCACTGGCTCACTAATCTCTTCTCCTGTATTCTTTATTTCTCATCATTTCTTTCCCTAATGTTCTCCCAATAGCTTTCCCATGATTAATATTACATCCCTGTGTTTCTTGCCTCCTTTTCTTAATTTTATATTATAGAGCAGTTTTTCCCCCAGCCTTATCAGAACAATTAGGACTAAAACATTTGTTTATTTTTATGTGAAGGTATTTTTCTTTCCTATAATCCATAGAACTGCTTTTTCACCTTACTAATAGAATATTACATATGTAATTTCATATGCTGTCCATTTTTTAATTTCTTTTCCCCCAATCCCTAATGCGACACTACTATTAAGGGTAACAGCAGCATCTACTAAATATCATACTTAGAGTTTTCATCAAAAGAAACAAGGTACAATTTCCCTACAAAGCATTATTTAATTCTAAATGTGCATCTCCTTGAATTTTTTTTTTTTTGGTCAGTTGTGGGGCTTGAACTCTGGCCCTGGGTGCTATCCTTGAGCTCTTCAGCTCAAGGTGAGTGCTCTACTACTTGAGCCATAGTGCCACTTCTGGTTTTCTGGTGGTTAATTGAAGATAAGAGTCTCATGGATTTTCCTGCTGGCTTTGAACCACGATCTTCAGATTTCAGACTCCTAAGTAGCTAGGATTATAGGCATGAGCCACTGGTACCTGGCTTCCTTGGAATTTTTAAGAGCAAATAGTGGTACTCAGAGACTTCAATAGTCTGAGTCCAGAGATTTTTGTTTCTATTAAGAAGCTGTTAAAAAGAATTGTCTCATTCCATGTCTTCTTTTGCAGCAATATTTTTCTGGAAGTGGTTAATGTCAGGTGCTATTACTTTACGTCTACATTTACCTCCATCCTTGTCTATTTATCTCTCTCTCTCTCTCTCTCTATATATATATATTTGCATATATATGTATGTGTGTGTATATATATATATATATATATATATATATATATATATATGCTTACATATACCTATATGTCCCAAGTTAAAAAGAGGATAAAGTGCTCCCAAGAGTTCAAGTGAACAGACTACACAAATGATTTAAAAAATACTTTCCATTGTCTAGAACTATGTTCAGCCAACAATGGTCCATAGGCTTGCTCACTGTCAATAAAGTTTTATTGGCACACAACCATACTTACTTACTTCCATTTTGTCTATGATTACTTTTGTGTTATAATAACAGGATTGAAGAGTTGTGACAAAGATTGCTCTTTGCAGAAAATGTTTACTGATCCCTGCTGTACAAAATTATATTTAGTTGGAGGAGTGGCACTGAGAATAACTGGTAGGGAGAAATGGAAGCCCTTTTCGTTCACCTATATTATATGTTGTGCTTAATAAGAAGGCAGTGTTTCGCTGTGCTTTCTGTATACCTCCCCTTAAAGCATTTGTCACTGTGTTCAATTTATGATTATTTTAAAAATAGAATAGCTATTTCAAAATAGCTATACTGTTAGACTGTCTCTACTTAACCAACATTTATTGAGGACTTATTGCTTTAGGCATGTTCTAGGCAAGGAAGATATACCAATAAACAATCAAAATGGAAACATTGTTTCTTTTTCTACAATATTTGTAATTTATGCCAAGTGTTAGACAACTACATGCTTTCAGGGACCAGGCAGGTAATGGGAAGGAGCAAAGCAAAAGATAGATCTGCTTTCTTTGACTATTAAATGTGTATAAATAGCTTTTACTTTCTGCTATGTCCTGGTTCCTCTTGGATTATTTTTAATTTTTCCAAATTTGATGCATTTCTTTTCTATGTGAAGACAATCATGTGTGATGATAAATGGGGAACAAGGCTTGAGTGTCAGAGTGGGGAATACGGAGAGATGAGGTCAGTGACATGCTTGAGACAAATGGATTCTGCAGAAGGACACTGCCTACTCTCCACCAGGGCAATACTTATCATATGGGAACATTAAATAATCCTCTTGCTCTTTCCTCTTCTGCTGCTTCTGAGGGGGAGTGCAAAAGCCTGGTTAGCTGCTCTTGATTTTAGGTAAGTTTAATTTTTTGATGTTGTTTAATTAAAAAAATACTTTGTAGGCCACGTGTAATACATGCTCCAGTAAAAAAAAAATACGTACTATTAGTTTGTATTTTCTGCATAAGAATTGTGTAAAGTCATTGGGATTAAGTACTTTGGTTTAAAAATAAGTTTATTTTTAGGTGTGGTGTTACATGTCTACATGTCTATAATTCTAGCACTTAGAAGACTAAGGGAAAAGGACCAGCCTGGGCTTCATAGTGAGATTCTGTTGCAAAACAAAAAAATAACAAATTAGACAAAAATTACTTTTTCCTCAAATACCTATGGTTCCTTAATTGTGTATCATTCTGGTTTTATAAACAAAGATATTTGGACAGAAGTAACTTGTCTGAGGTCCTGAAATATGTCTTCCTCATTGCCCAAGAAAATAGTGATAGCAATACAAGCCTTTTGTGGTAATTTGAGCAACCTACCAGGCATTGGGAAGCTTTGTCCATCTAGGAAGACAACCAACACTGTACAAAGTTGATCATCTATATATCATATATATATGATATATCATATATATCATATGATGTATTTCTATATCGTATGATCTATATCTATATATCTATATCTATATCTATATATATTTAGCTGGACCTGGGTCTCGAACTCAGGGCCTGGATGTTGTCTCTGAGCTTCTTTTGGCTCAAGGCTAGCATGCTACCACTTGAACCATAGCCCTACTTCCAGCTCTTTTGGTAGTTTAATGGAGATAACAGTCAGAGATATGAGTCTCACAGACTTTTATGCCGAGTTTGGCTTTGAACTGTGAATAGATCCCAGCCTGCTGAGTAGTTAGGACTACAGGAATGAATCACTAGCACCTAGCTTACAAAGGGTGTTTTGTACTGAAGAGACTGGGAAAAGTTTTCCACGCTATTTCTCTTATCTTTGATAAATGTAGAGTTTGAGGTTGATGATAGATATATGCTCGGATATAGTGGTAGATGGATTTCTGAGAGTCCAAAGAACTGATAGACTCTTGAACTGGATATTTCTGAAATTGTAGTGAGAGAAATAAAAATCATAGAATTGAAATAAAATATTACTCTGATTAGAGAAATTTCAGTATGTGATGAAACCTCCATTTTGATGGTAATGTTCAGTGGTTGGATGTTTCTGAAATTGGGCAACACAGTGCTGGATCTGAAATAATGGTGTATCTGCCAGGCTGTTCATGGGAATCCCTTTATACCCGTTCTCCTGTTCTTTCAGTGGCTGTAATTAGTCTTTGCTTCATTTACTTATTTCAGAATATTATCCAGGTTAGCAACTCGTACTGACTTGTTTTCTTATCAGTTCTGTGCTGCTTAGGCAGGTTGTTTGAGTTATGTATATTTTTCATTATTATTTTCCCTGTGGAATCTTTTATCTAGCAGATAATAATAATAACCTGTCTGCTGCTTTTGGTAGCTTGTTCTCCAAGCCTGCTGGCAACAAATATTAGGATAAGAAATAGTCCAAGGACATTTGTTTCAGCATAGTTCGCCCTCGGCTCCTCAGGTGAGCATCTACAGATGTTTAAGGACTGTAGGTGTCTGATAGCTTTTTGCAAGATGCTTAATTTTTACTCTACCTTGTAAATAGATATCTCGAGAGAAAATTAGGGAAAAAAGGATTCAGAGTGAAAAGAATTTATGCAGATGGATTCAGATTAGCATTATTCATTAACCTCAGCAATTTGTGCTCGTTAATAATTGCTAACATTCCACACTTTGGAAGATTACTTATTAGGTAATATAAATGTCCCTTCAAAGACATTCTTGCTATTCCATTTAAAAGGTAATGAATTACACCTGGACATCTGCCATCTATAATTTCTATCTAGTGGAACTGTCCTTCTATATCACATCTTAGATTTTAATGATGGGAAAATTTCCCCATCAAATCACATATTGTTTCTCTAGTGGGAAGAAGAATGGAAGATGTGATAATATCAAGAGAGGATAAAATTTGCATATGATTATTTGGGCACAGGTTGTTTTAATTCTATTCTAAAGTTCTCAGTATGTATGTAGATTAGGAAATATATACAGTGTGACACATTATTTTTAAATGGGCTCAATTACTATAGACTGGGGTGTGGATAGTTCAAATTTTGCAGACAAATAGACCTGGGTTTCATCTTTGTTCAGTCTCCAGTTACGTATGATGTGAGTAACAACATTGAGGTTCATTGAGACTCAACCTTTCTGGGCTTCAGTTTCCTTGGTACAAAATGAGGATAGTAACAGCTGCCTTATAGGATGAGCTTGAATTCAGGGCTTGGGCCATGGTGCTGTCCCTTAGCTTTTTTTTTAACTAAAGGCTGGTGCTCTACCACTTGAGCCACAGCTCTACTTTTGGCTTTTTTTCTTTTTTTCTGATTAATTGGAACTGAGAGTTATACAAACTTTCTTGGTCATCTGCCTTCCATCTCCTAAGTAGCTAGGTTACAGGTATAAGCCACTGGCATTTGACCTAGGATGGTTTTGAGAATTAAATAGAATCTTTTTACAAAGCAATTAGCAGAGTATATAGTAAAGGATAGACTCTGTAAATGGTAGCTCTGATTATGGAATTGATTGGTAATAATATGTTGAAGTTTGTAGTGATATTGTGTGCATTTTTCTGTATATGTTATTTTATAAAATGTAGGTAAGGAAAAGAATCAATAAGATAATAAAGAAGTCTGCAAAATAGTCTATGGAGGAGATGAAGATAGTATGTTTCAGATGTGTAAGAGTCATGCCTTCTTTTCAGAAATAAGGTTAGTACTATTAGATCCTTGTGTTAATATTTCTGGTTTTGTCTGTGACAGGCAGGTCCAGGTTCAAGCTGACATTTCAGGACCCCCAGAGGTTTAGGCCTGGCTGAGCAGGAGAGAACAGGGCTGGGCTGTCACACATGAGTCTTGTGAGGCAGGCCAGCAGGTGGGTAGTGGGATCTGAGAGGCCTGGCAATGGTCTATGGACAGATGTCTTGGCTGGTGGGTTATGACTCTAACTGGCAGTAGGCAGGCAGTGAACGTCCAAGCAGGCAGGTGGTTGCTACTGGGAGGACTTATAACAGGTATTTTGATTGTGCCATGGTAATAGGGCATAGGCATTGGCCCTCATATCATGAGAAGAGTGAGGGAAAAATGATGAAATTCAGGTTCTAGAGTGTGAGGCAGAAAATCAGGCAGACACTCGGTTCTTGAAAATGGGTTACAGTGTGGAAGTTTGGTCCTAAGAGTCTCAGTGCCTGGAGCTATTTTGAGCTTACAGGTGGGAGTAGAATATTTATAGCTGTGCAGCTGGGAGGCTAGGAGAGAGAACCAGGCGGAGACACAATTTATAGTGCCTAGGAAAAAAATAATAGAAACATAAAATGTTAGCACCAGAAGGGACCTTAAAACTCATCTGATTTAAGTCTTACATTTTATAGGAAAGGAGACTAATTGAGTACCACCAAGATGAAGTACAGTTTATTGCTTGTAAGCTAATATCTGGTCATCCTAATCACCTTGTGAATTGCACAGTATTATTTCTGTTTACAGATGGATCAGAGAAGTTAATTCCTCAGTGGCAGACAGCACAGTCAGTATGTTTGCTCCTTTATGCTGTTTGAAAGCCTGTGCTCTTTCACTTTATGAACGAGCAAGTTTGGTAGAGTTGGGGCTAAAATTCAGCCTTCTTGACTTGTGGGTTTGCTCTCCCTCTAACACAAAAGAAAGGCTGTGATGTTATTTACATGGATTGATTGAAAAGCAGAGGATCCACAATTTGACTGATAATTTATTGGAAACATTAGTTCCTGTGTTGGAGGGTTGCTGAAAAATCTGATTGGTACCTGAAATGGCTTCAAACACACAGGGACAGATGAATGGATCAAATGGTGTTTTTAGTTGCTAGTTGTTGTTTTTTCTGTGTGAAACCTTAGTTCAGGAAAATCGAAGCATGCTAAAGTGAGAAAAAAAATCAGCAAGACAATCAACTACAAAACTTCTAGCCAGCTGTTCTGAAGATCTTTTTGGCAAGAGGTGAACTGGTACAGGGGAGAAGCTAATGACACCCTTGTAGCCTACTATCAGGGAGCTATTAGCCCCACAGTAAGAGCCGGGAAGACAATGGAAGCGCTCTCCTGGGATGGAGGAGGAGAAATTTCCAAAGCCCCCTGAAAAGCTAAATAATTACAGAGAGTCACCTGAAATTTAGCCAGACACATGGCATGGACAAGTCACTTAACACCTTTATTCACACTGTCTGAATTGCAGATAAAAGCTCTTTATCTACTTACCTATGGAGACATAAGAATACCTGTAATTTTTGTTGTAAGATTTTCCCCCCAGCTATTTCACAATGAATTCTATCTACAGAAATATATTGTTATTATCATTTCTTTCTACTTTGTGGTGGGAAAAACTTAAAGGTATTTTAAATGGTTTAGATGCATGATGGTTAACATGGTCTTTTTCTGGTGCTTGAAGTGTGTAGATGGTAGATCACCCTCTCCCTGCTCATTCCCATGCATCTACAAGTAGAAATTAACAGGTGGAAATACGGTTGATGAGATATAGAGAAGGGTTCATTGTTATATTGTTTGGCCATCAATCAGATCAGTTTTCTTTTTGTCTATGTAGGACATGCTATATGCACTTTAATCCTTTCTCTCTTCCTGCCTGTGCCCATGATGTACTTTTGTTTAGAATTCCTGCATTCATTGAGATGCTAATCTACTTTTGAGGCCCTTTATTAATCATGAACGTTCCCTCATCTGCTCAGTGGGTCCTGACAAGGAACTTTTAGAATATAATCTAGGTACTAATTGTTTTCTAGTTCTTTGACATGTCACAGCTCTGTGATTCTTTTTCTTTTCTTCTGGTACTGTGGTTTTAATTCAGGGCTTGTGCTTTCTTTCCCTGATTACTCAATGGCTGCTCTACTACTTGAATATTGCTTCCAGCCTGGCTTTTTGCTAGTTATTTTGGGGATGGAGTCTCTCAGACTTTTCATCCTTGAGCTCAATTCTATCCCCTACATATCAGCCACCTAAATAGCTAAGATTATAGGAATGACCCATTGGCACCCGGCTCTTTGACTTGATTTTATTTTTTAACTTTTAACCTTTTTATTTTATTAATATTTTTTTCCATGGGGCTTCATCTGAGCATCTGAGTGCTGTCAGTTCTATTATTTCCTGCTTTTTATTTCTATAGTTGGTTGCTAATCACACTTGATCTTAGCCAAAAGGCCAAGAAGCAATTGGTGGTTAATTGGAAATAAGAATCTCATGGACCTTCCTGCGTAGGCTGACTTTGAACAGTGATTTTCAGATCTAGCTTCTGTAGCTAGGATTATGGATTTGGGCTTCTGGAACGAGCTTGGAACTTCAATCCAACAAGTCAATTCGTGAGTACAATGGATCCCCTTACATTACTCTCCCCCATTTCTCTGAACCCCACCCATCTCCTCAATTTTCCTAGTTCCATTTTCACAGATATACATTAAATCTTATTTCATTCATATTATAGCAACTTATTTTATTTATTTTGTGACAGTCCAGGAGCTTGAACTCAGTGCCTGGACACTGTCCTTAAGCTTTTTATGCTCAAGGCTAGCACTCTACCACTCGAGCCACAGCTCTTGTTCTGGCTCTTTGGAGATAAGAGTCTTACACTTTCCTGCCTGGGCTGATTTCCAACCGCAATCCTCAGATCTCAGCCGCTTGAGTAGCTAGGATTAGAGGCATGAGCCACCAGCTTCCAGCTCTCTCTCTCTCTCTCTTTTTTTTTAACATTGAATTCTGGTATTCTATTTTGCCAAACACAGGTCCAGGAACATAAAAGTATTTGTTGACCAGTCCTATCTTTTCCCTCCCTTCCTCCCTCCCTCCTCCCTCCCTCCCTCCCTCCCTCCCTCCCTCCCTCCCTCCCTCCCTTCCTTCCTTCCTTCCTTCCTTGCTTGCTTCCTTCCTTCCTTCCTTCCTTCCTTCCTTCCTTCCTTCCTTCCTTCTTTCCCTCTCCCTCCCTTCCTTCTCTCCCTTTCTCCCTCTCTTTGCTTTCACCTTCCCTCCCTCCTTTCTTTCCTCTCTTTCTCTGTTACTCCTTCTCTCTTTCCTCCTCTCTTTTTTCCTTGCTAATATATATATTTTTTACATGGAGATGTTTTTTCTATGTGATGCCATATATTAAAATGTTCTTAACATCTTCAAATTTGGAAGATTCTGATGTATTGTGGAATAATCTGTAGTTTATTTCAATCCAGGTTTGGGGTAAGTATCACAAACAAACACAATGCCCTGAAGGTGACATATAATGGCTCTCTCTGTCTCTATTTCATTTTCTCGTGTAGTGAAAGGTACTCATAGAGAGAAAAACATAGTGTACACCTGACAATAAAAATAAACTGTATACTTGATGATAAAGAATTATTATTGGGCATGATTGGGAGATGTTGGTAAAAGCATGCAATGTTTCAGCTAAAAGATAAGTAACTGACTATCCTTTGTACAGCATAATGACCATAATTAGTATTAATGTATGACTTGAAAATTACTAAGAGATTTAAATGTTCTCACCATAAAAAAGTAAGTGTGTATGGTAGATAGGTTTTTTCTATTTTTCAATTTAAAAAAGCATTATCTTTATGTAGTTGTACAAAGGGGTTTTAGTTAAATATGTTTCAGTTTATGAGAACAATGCACCTTGATCAATGTCACACCTTCCATTGGTCGTCCCCACCTCTCTCAATCCCACTTTCTCTCTTACGTGACCTGGTACTAGTTTTGCGTATGTACATTAAGTGTTATGACTATATTTGCCCACTCTTCCTCTCCCTCTCTTTGTCTGCCCCCTCCCTTTGACATCTCCCTCCTGACAATACATGATTCAGCTTCCCAGTAGGAAGATATGTTAATTAGCCTGATTTTCTAATTTCTTGAGTACACATAAGATTAAAAAATAATTCTTGTTTGCTATCTATCCAGGCTGGCCTAGCATTCATTACACCCACTACAGATTCCTCAGTACTGGGTTTACAGGCATGCAGCACCATGCCCTACTAGCAGATTATTTTCAGATATGGAAGAGCTTTTGGTTTTGTTATTGACTTCTTTAATTGCATTGTGGTGGGGACTTAGAGTCTGTCCAAATTCTCTTTTATGTATTTATTGATATTTTTATTTTTGTTGTTTCTTGTATAAAGCTGATGCTTTTGCAAGAACTATTATTTTCTCTCCACTTCACTTTATCAAGCCCTTTAATATCCTAAAAGTCTTGTCACAATTTTTTTTTCTTTTGGTCATGGGGCTTGGACTCAAATCCTGGGCGATATTCCTGAGCTTTTCTGCTCAAGGTTAGCACTCTAAAACTTGTAGCCATGGCTCCACTTCCTGTTTTCTGGTGGTTAATTTGAAATTAGAGTCTCACAGACCTTCCTGCCCCAGTTTGGCTTTGAACTGCAAGCCTCAGATCTTGGCCTCTTTAGGATTACAGGCGTGGGCCACCAGTGCTGGGCTCTTGTTACAATTTCTTACACAGAACTAATTCAAGAAAGTAATTTCCTTCTCTTTAAGGAAGGACATTTTTTTGGGTTTATTTTTAGTCATATACTTAATAAATTAACTAAATTAATTTTGGGAAAGGTCCGGTTGCATCAACATTTAAAATACAAGCTTCCAAGTGAATAAAGTGAACATTCACAATACAGACATTTACTTCTCAGACTTCGACCAAAGCTGAGTTCATTTTGGACTTCATCCAGGGGAGTTTGCCTGTGTGCTAGGGATTCAAGCAATGAAAGCTAGCATGTTACAGTCCCCAGGACGCTGTCTAAGCACCCCTTGGTTCTGAACCTTGCATAACCTGCTGCTCTTTCCCTCTCAGATGCCCCCTCCTGTGGGCACCTCCTTTGCTTGCCTCAGATTCCCTTTTACTTCCTCCTTTCACAAACTCATTTTCTTTGATGGCATCTGTGAGGTACTGACTCTTATGCACATAGATCTCTTGTGATTTCCCTTCCTGCTAAATATTTTATAACTACTCAGCCACAGAGTAGCAACCTTGTTATCACTCTCATTGTCTGGCCCTTAAAAAAATCTCTTTCCTTTTAGAAGGCAATCAAGCAGATCACCATCTTATATTTTGTGCTTTCCCCATGATTCTTTTGATTTTCTTTCCTCCTTTGATTCCAGTATGAAATCACTTGGGAAAGTAGAAAATGTTTGTTTCATACGCTTTGGGAGTTAAGAAAACTCATTATAAGAAGATATTCAATAGTAAGTCTCTTAACTTCACAGTATTTTAGATGTCAACCTACATATTATAGTAATCTCTTCATGAATGGTTGAATTCCATTTTCAGTAGAAAGAAACCATTAAAAGAATGTGACGAAGTGTATTTGTGGTCTAAAACTCATGTAGGAGGAGACCCTCTATAAAGTAGATTTTGAAATATCACCAAAGACAAGGAATCTATTTCAATTTCTCCCCTAGCCCCAGCCAATATTTCTAATGTGCATTGAAAGTAAAGTAGTCTACCAGTTACTAAGTAGGTTTGAATACATTATTATAGGAAAAATGATATGGGATTTACTTCAATCTTAGGAAGAGAGAGACCTAGCCTAGCATTCGAGTCCTCTCTGGTCCCCACTTAGTTTCAGCTTGCTTCTGAAAGAAGCAATCAACGGTGGTTTATGATGCTCAAGCATTTCTATGATGTGTGCTTACTGAAAATCATTGATGTTTCCGCTTTAACTAGATTTAGCTACTTTGGGTTGAAAGCTCTATGCTGCCTGAAATCCCATTTTACTAAACCTGCCAGCCAGTAAAACCACTGAGTCCTTCAGGAAAATTCCATTGCACAGTTAGAGGAAGCTGTTAATTACAGCTACAATCAGCTCTAAAGCTCTACCTTAAAGGTACAGGAATTCTGCCTGCTCCAGCCGGTCTTTGTATCTAGCCCATGTGGTGCCATTCAAGTGGCATCATGTGGCTTAGCTTCTTTTCATGTGTTTCCTGGGAACCTATGATTACTATGTCCCTGCAAAATGCTCTGAGAGCAAGGCCACCAATCTTTCAGGCATTTGTCCTGTTTCCATTTCTGAGACTCTGGGCTTCTGCCTCATCCCAACTCTCTTTAGAAAATAGCTAATTCGTAAAAAAACCAAAAACCCCAAAAAACCTCCCAAACGCCCTAAACAAACAAACAAACAACAACAACAACAACAACAAAAACCAAAATGTAAACGAGCCCTACATTCAATTATTTGTATATCTGGTCCCTTTGCACAAAGAATGTTACCTTGGTAACTGAGACAAATTGTAGGCTTATAGATTATGAGGAATTTTTTTACCTTAATGAAAATTTAATTTGTTATGAATGGTTCATCATAACATATGCCAAGAAGAGCGTGCCAGAAATAACAATCTGAAGGAACACACGGGATCTAACGCTTCCATACTTTTCCAAGAGTAAAAGAGATCATTGAAACAACACATGTCAGATGCTATTACTGTCATATTGTTGAGGCCATCTGTTAAAAACCAAGATCAGGACCTGCTGCATTCATTGAACTTGCAGTTCTGGAAAGGACAATGTCATATAAAATTAAGATGATTCTGTTAAGAGGAGTGGAGTGTACCTGAGGGATATGTGTGTGTGTGTGTGTGTGTGTGTGTGTGTGTGTGTGTGTGTGTGTGTGTGTGTGTATTTGAGAGGTCAATCTATGTTATTTGTGTAGAAATCCATACAAACATAGAAACCCTTATAAAAGGAGCATTCAAGTTTACATCACTATACTAGTTATGCAGCTTTTGAAATACACAAAGATTACAATAGTTTCTATATTTGGATAGATATTTGAATGTATGCATGCAAAGATACAGAATATGGTCTAATGTCTGATAAAGTTGGTACTTAGAATATTTAGGGGACTTTCAGAATAAATCAAAGATGGCCATAAAGGAATATCTGATAGTTCCTAAATGAAAAATAAAGTACTGCTTCCTTTGATATTCTGATGAGGCTTGAAAAGTGGAATGTAAGAGTGGTTTTTAATGAGATGCTTGCTCACTTTTCAGCCATTCTTGCTTTTATATTGAAATATCAAGCTGCTTTTATTAAATAATAACTACATGGGCCTCCCATTTCCTAGAATGTTTCTTTGTGTAGCATTTCAAGTGTTCCTGCTAGCATACCATTTATATGTTCTCTATGCCCTTTTACACTCTTCTCAGTACACTCTCCTTCCACACAAATAACAAAAGAGTAGAACTTCTCTTTCTCCCATTTCTTAACTCTGTCCTGGCTCTGTGGAGGAGGTTCTTTAGTAAAAGCATATTTGCCAAATACATTATTTCTTAACCAGTGGCTCAAAGTATTAGGTAAGTGATGGGTAATCCTTCTATCTTAGTTTCCCAATCTATAAAGTATTTAGAATAGATTTTATGATCTGTAAAGGTCCTTCCATCTCTAACAGCCTAGGATTCTATGAAAGTTAAAGCTTTGCATGTTTATAAAGATCAACATAAAGGGCTATATTTTATCTCTATAGATGATGTAGAGTTAAGTATGTGAGCAAAATTGTGAAGAGAATCAAGAACGATGTTTAATATATATCTTAGGGAAGATAGGGACACTCTTTTGTGAGCATTCTTTCATTTTATTTTACATTTCACTACACATTTATCCTCTTCCATCCATGTCCATCCATCTATAAAGTTTGTTTTGAGGAGAGTGATGAGTTAGGTGCAAGAAGCTTCTCACTTTCTGTGTATGAAGGTGCAGGCTATTTGCACACTATAACAAGTCTAAGGACTTGTTGCCAGTCTTTTCTTACATAACTATTGGAGATTGAGGAAAAGGAGGCTTTATGTAGACAAGATGAAGTATATATGGATACAAATCAATCATAAGTCAGCACCAAAGTAGTAGCACGGGTAAAGAGGCTCATTTTAAGAGTTTTGGGTGACTTTTCTGGTGGAATCCTATCATTTATTACTTTCTTCCCTAAGACTTCCAAAAGAGGGAGCACAGACACTATGAACCAACTTTAAATATGAACTAACTTTAAATGACATCTGACTATGGTCCTGTGCTCTTCCCTAACAAATACTGGAACATTAGACTTACACTTGGAAGCCCAAGTGTATTTCCCCATTGTTTCTCACCTGATAATCTTCAGGGCAGACCCAATATGACTTACTCAGCTACAAATTGAGAGAGTCTAGTTCTAGTTCTGGTGATCAGGAATTTGGAAGTAGGGGGAGTGTGTGATGGCTTCTATGTTCCCTGTTTTCTGATGACATGGAAGGGCATGGGGGCTTGGAGTGCTGGTGGTGAGAATGCAAAGATTCACTCAAATGGCAAAGACTTGGAATAACTTCTCAGAGGATGGGACAGAAAATTGCATTATGTCTTTTTATTGTTATTGTAAAGGTAATGCACAGAGTGGTTACAGTTACATAAGTCAGGTAATGAGTACATTTTTTTGGACAGTATCATCTCCTCTTCCCTCATTTTATCACAGATTTCCCTCTCCCCCTCCAAGTTGTATAGTTCATTTTCAACATAGTGTCGACTGCTGTATTTGTTCACCCTTTGTCCACCATTTCTGTGCTACCCTTGCCGTCCTCAAATCAGATACATTTACAAGACAAAAGGTACAGAAATCAAAAACAGTGACAAAAGAAAAACTAACCAACCAATCAACCAACTAACCAGCCAACCAACCAACCAACCAACAAAAATAACAAAAAAGCCTCTTGCTTCCATTTTTGGACTCATCTCAATAAACATCATTTTATATATGACCGTATGCATGTAACTCTTGAGCCTTTGTGATCCTCTCCTGAGAATATCTACCTTTGGTCTCACTGTGTGAATGTTTAGAGTTCTGTATGATTTCTCATGTCTGAGTGTAATTTTTTTTTCTTTTACCATCCAGTGCATTTACTTGTAGATTTATAGGTACATTTTAATTATCTAATTATCTAATTATTCGAATGAGGGAAACCATGCAACATGTATTTCTTTGGGTCTGGCTTACTTTGCTTAATTGTTTCTGAGTCTTTCCATTTCCCGGGGAATAGTGCACTAGAAAAATGTATTGCGAGAAAACTTGGAAGGTCCATTTGTGATTTGGAAGCAAATCTTATAGCAAGGTGTACAATTATGTCGCCACAATGGCCTTACTTATGAGTTGAGCTGCAGGATCACACAGAAGTTGAGTTTTCCTAGAAACTCAGCAGTAAGAAAAAGGAAGTGATTAGAAGGAAGTGGAGGGGTATGAAGGGATTTGTGACTAAAGTTTGTGGGAAGGAGGGAGTGAGCAATGTAGAAGAACAGAGAAATAGCATCTTGAGTACTTGGGCTGAGTAAAGTAAAAGCAGGCTTTTTATAGGCATCCACATCAATATCAAATTAACTCAGCTTCCTACTCCTTAATAGATCTTGAGAAATGATCTAGGGGTAAAGAGATGATAACATTTAATGCTGAAAGACTTATGAGAGAATCAAATATACCTTGAGGAATAAAGGCATAGTTAACAAAATTGAGAGTGGAAAGAAATACCTAGAAGAAGCAGTGGCTAGATGGAGAATGATATCTGAATATTTTGGCCTTCAAGTACATGGGCTACAAAGGAATGATTATTTATGAAACATGTAAAGAGAAAGACTATTTTGAATGTTAGAGAGATAGCAGTTTAGCATTCTGGAGTATGGATTGCAGAGTTAGATAAAATTGAGTCAACCAGGTTTATAGAGCTGTTTGACCCTGCGCAGCACAACTTTGGCTTTGTGCACAACTTGGCTTGTTCTATATTCTATCTGATGGAAATAATAGCAGTGTTTGGTCATGGTATGGATTAAACATTGCTTTTCCTACTTCATGTACTTTTTTTTTTGGATCTGGTCGTGGGGCCTGAACTCTGGGCCTGGGTGCTGTTCCTCAGCTCTTCAGCTCAAGGCTAGCACTCTACCACTGGAGCCACAGCGCCACTTCCTGCTTTTTTCTTATGTGGTGCTGAGGAATCGAACCCAGGGCCTCATGCATGCAAGGCAAGTCCTCTACCAATGAGCCACCTTCCAGCCCCCACTTCATGTATTTATTATCTCTTGTTCCCTTCCTTGGTTCTTTCTTAACCTTGGGATTTTAATGTTGAAGATCTCATATTATGTTCTTTCCTCTCTGTCTTCTTTTTGTCTTATTTTCTTTGTACTGCTTTTTCCCTCATCAGGTAGCTTCATGGCTTTACATGTCATTGACATACTAATGATTCCTTAATTTATCTCTAATGCAGATCTTTCTCCAAAATTTAAGACCCACATGTCCACTTTCCAATTTAGCTGTCCATTTAAGTGACTGTTTGGGTATCTCCAAATAAATTATGTACCCTGAATGAAAATCCTGGTCTTTCCTATCAAACCTGCTTTATCTCTAGCCAATTCCATCTCACTGATGGCAATCTCTCCAGTTGCCAAGAGTAACGTGTTTGAGATCATCCTTATTGTCTTATTTTTTTTAGAATCCACATGCACTTGGCTCTGTCTTATAAAGAGTATTCTGAATCCATCCACTTCCCACCATTTCTGCTACTACCATCTTCATATGTGCTCAGCCCCTACGCTGTCGCCAGCATCTCCCTCTCCAGTCTTTTCTCCAGGTAGCTCAGACTTGCCAAAGAGCTTGTTAAATTTAAAATCAGACCATATTCTTCTTCCAACCTGTACCATGGATTCTATTTCTCTTAGAAAGCTAAAGCCCTTAGAAAGATCTACAAGCTCTCTCTGCAGTCCATGTGTTCACTACTTCTCTGGAAGTATCACCTCCTTCTCCCTTCCTTTCTTACGTTGCTGTCACATTCTGTTCAGTCCCCTTGAATCTTGGTGACATCTGGGGCCCATGCTCATGGTATCTCTGCTCTTCTTTCTGTTTCTTCCTCCACATTTCCTGTTAAGCTTCTTCACCTTTAAATATTTTGTTCAAGTCTTATTTTCTCAAGGAAGCCTGTGCCCGTCACCTACAGATCAAGACAGTAAATATCAGCTGCCTTCCCTTCCTCCTGCTCTTAATCTCTAAACCCTGTTTTCCTTTTTATCCTCATCTACTTATACACTATATAATTGACTAATTTATCGTATTTATTCTTAAGGCTTCTGACTGGCTGGGAAAATATTCTACCACTTGAGCCATGCCTTTCTACCTTTTTGCTCTGCTTATTTTTGAGATAATATCTTGCTTTCTGTCCAGGCCAGATTGACATCCTCCTATTTGCATTTTCTGCCACAGATGATGACAACTTTTTCTGTTGGAGTGGCATCTCCTTATCTTTTCTTCCTTGAGCTTGGTCATAAACTGCAATTCTGATTTAAATCTCCAAAGTATCTATATGTGATCCACTATGTCTAGGTTATTATATTTATTCTTCATCTGATCTCCTAAGCAATGAACACTATTGAGTGAGCAGAAATTTCTTTCTACTTTCTTGACTGATACATATCAAAGAACCTAGTGTGGTGCTTGGCAAGAGTGGATATTCAATAAATATTTGTTCAGGGAATAACATGATAAATAAATAAAAAGGTTACTCTAGAGCACTTTCATTCATTCTTTCTTTCTTTCATTTTTTTTTTGGTCGGTCATGGGGCTTAAACTCTGGGCCTGGGCACTGTCCCTCAGCTCTTCAGCTCAAGGCTAGTGCTCTACCATTTGAGCTACAGTGCCACTTCTGGTTTTCTGGTAGTTTATTGGAGATAAGAGTCTTAGACTTTTCCTGCCTGGGCTGGCTTTGAACTGCCATCCTCAGATCTCAGCCTCCTGAGTAGCTCGGATTACAGGTGTGAGCTATTGGCACCCAGCTTAGAACACTTTCTGTAGGTGGTTATTCTACTAAACAAGACCATTAATGCTACATTATCACTGTTACTATTCTTTCTTTGTGCCAGTACTGGGGTTTGAATTCAGATTCTTGTGCTTTTCTTTAGCTTTTGTCTATCATGGATGACACTTTAGCACTTGAGCCATGACCCAACTTTAGGCTATTTGCTGGTTAACTGGAAATAAGAGTCTCTTGGATTTGTCTGCCTGGGCTTGCTTTGAACTTTGATTCTCATATCTCAGCCTCTTGAGTAGCTAGGATTATAGGCAGGAACCATTAGAATCTGACTCTTTTTTTTTTTTAATTTGGGAAGAAGAATGTAGAGTTCATCCAAGGAAGATATGAGCAAAAGGAAGAATGGAGGGCAAACGTGTGGGGTTAACATGGACTGGAAAATGGATTATGACCTTAATATAAACCTTGGTAGGCTATTGAGTTCTCTGTAGGAGCTCTTTGGGAGAAGTCACCTTAGGGAGAGAATCATTGGAAATAATTTACCCAAGGATAATTATCATGAACAGAAATGAGTCTTTTCCTACCCTGACTCACTCATTGGAGACTACTTTTTAAAGTAATTATTTTGATTAAGTTTTATTAATCTTTTGGCACTGAACAAAGTGGTGTGTTTTATTGGAGGACACTTTCCACCATTGAGGTTTTTTAAAGCTCTTGGGGGAGCATTTGAATAAGAATAGGATTTGACAGAAGGATTGATTCAGGAGTGAATGTTCACATTTTCTATACAGCATATATATATATATATATATATATATATATATATATATGGCACTTGGACCATTAGTAACTTTAAGGGAGAATTGCAAAATTTTCGTTCAGAGAATATAATATTCTCTGATTAGTCTGACTGAGTCTTTATGTCTTTTGAATTTTGATGTTTTGTATTCTCTTACTACCCATTGCTGTATAGAAATGGCTTAATTGCTAGGCTGGACCTGAGAATTTTACAGTAGACTTACTTACACAGGTAAATTAAAAAAATTAAATCAACTTTTTATATTACTGGCATAGCTTGTATTCATCACACAGAATGTTAAAATAGAGATAAGGGTAAAATTAGCCTTTATACAATTACCAGAGATAACCATTGTTAGCCTACTCATGCATTATGCATCTTTTACCTTAAGTTACTTAAAATATTAGGCATGTTTCCCTTGGCATTTGTCGTGAAGATATCAAAATAACCTCATAGTTTCCAGGGCAGTGATTCCTCACTCATTCTTATATATGCCACAGATAATCTGAATCTGATACTGTTGTATGGCATTCTAGGTTAAGAACATCCACAAAGCACATATAAGCCCTAAAATCTGATAAATCAGGAAAACTTAAAATATGTTCCTATAATGCTCCCAAATGTTATTTACAGTTATTATATTACCTTCCTAGTACTCATTTTGTACCTTCCTTCTGGAAGAAGATTCTTTTCTTTTTCATGCTTTTATTTTTATTTTTAAAAAATATACTTTATTTTATTGTAGAGGTGATGTACATAGGGGGTTCAGTTACATAAGTCAGGTAATGACTACATTTCCTTTTGAACCATGTCACCTCTTCCCTTACTCTCTTAGTTTTTCCTTCCCATCCCAACTCACAGGTTGTATAGTTCATTTTCTACACAATATCTAGTGAGTACCACTGCTATATTTGTTCACCTTTTGTCCCTCCTTTTCTTTTTTTATATTTTCTTTTTTTAATTTTAATTTTTTGTGAACATACTGTACAGAGGGGTTACAATTACATGGGCAAGATAATGAGTACATTTCTTTTTTTTTAATTTAAATTTTATTTTATTTTATTTGAGAACATACTGTACAGAGGGGTTACAATTACATTGGCAGGATAATGCATACATTTCTTACCAAGCATTGCAGCCTCCTCCTTTGTTTACCCTTCACCTCCCTTCCCAGCCTCCCCCCTCCCCCCCACCCAATCATACCCCCCTCCCCCCCCCCACACCGTCATTGTAAAGCTTGCTTTGACATGACATTTTGTAATTCTCCTTGTTGCAACAGATCCACCTGAATCCTTAAACGACTTGTTTGTCCCCATCTCCTCCACATGTTATACTGACATCAAATAAAGTGAAAGCGGGGGTTACACTGTGGGGGAGGGACATACAAAGCAACAAAGAAATAATCTTATAAATGCGTTAGAAACACATGCATGAAAGAAACGAAGACATTAAAATACATATTTAAGGGTTCGTTTTCCTAACATCACATTATCTGACCTTTTCTGTTTGACTCATACAGTTACTAGATATTGCAAATAAGGGAAACCATGGGACATATGTTTCTTTGGGCTTGTCTTACTTCACTTAATATAATTTTTTCCAAGCCTTTCTACTTCCTAACAAATGGGGCAATGTCATTCTTTCTGATGGAGGCATAGAATTCCATTGTGTATATATACCAAATTTTCTTGATCCATTCATCTACTGAGTGGCATCTGGGTTGGTTCCATATCTTAGCTATGGTAAATAATGCTGCAATAAACATAGTTGTGCTGGTAGCTTTAGTGTGGTCTTGTTTGTAAACATTTGGGTAAATGCCCAAAAGTTTGTCCCTCCTTTTCTGTGCCTCTTCTTATTCTCAAATAAACTAACAAAACAAATAAACAAAACGAAAGGAAAAGACAGCAAAAACAGCAATGATAATGAAAGATTTCTTATTTTTGTTCACCATTCTTGTTGGGCATGTAAGAGAATGCATGCAATCCATGTTGTACCAAGAATGTCTGACCTTAGAATAGCTAAAGTAAGACTTGAAATTAAAATACATACTGTAATTTTTCTAAATACATAAAAACCTATGTATTTGATGAGTATCTCTCCTATTATAATTACCTTGGGTGATTTTATTTATAATTATGTCAGGGTTTAATATTTTAAGAGTTCCCCTTCTAGAATTTACTTTTAGGGTAATTTATTAACTGTGAAAAAACAAAGTCATATCATCAAAACTCGTGGTTATAAGTCACAGAACAACTTACCCAAATGAATTTAAGCAACAAAGCTAGGACCTAGTTAAGTGAGCCTAATTTCTTAGGCCTCTTGGCAGATGATTCTAGTGGCAGGATCAAGGGTAAACAGGGCTGTGTGGGAGTTTGTAGGGAAGCAAGCCTATCTGTGGATCTGTATCCCAGACCACGGTTGGCAAATCTGCTGCCTGGATAGCAGTTCACTCTCTCAAAATGTCTCCCTTTAGTATTGGCCATTGGAAAGGTTTCATAACTTTTTGTCTGAATCTCAAAGCTCTCACTTATATCATGGCTGTCCTGGGGACATGATTCCTCTCTCTCCCTGACTTTATTGCTCTCAGTTTTTTCTTGGTCACCTTAAAAGATCCTTTTCTTTTGAGTAGGAACTTCCTAAGAGCATGATAAGTTCTGTGAGGAGGGGTAGCCAGGTGGGTTTTGTCATCAGTTCTGTCTCTGGGACCTCATGTGTTTTCTAATGGAAAAGCAAAAATGTCACCTGATACAGCTGAGAAAATCTTTCAGTGTGGGCTGCCTGTAGTGGCTCAATGTTAAGTTTGACTAGGCTGCTGCCAACACCCACGGGGCCCCTGTCAGCATTCCCTGAAATGCATGTCCCACTTTTACTTAAATAGCATAAAACTTGGAGCTAGAAAAGAGCATGATATCTAGTTTGGCATTTGAACTAAATATAATAAATGTAGAGTCTCATACAGATTGTAGGAAGGAAGAAGGTGAATGGGTCTGATGAGAGAAGAGATTACAAACATGACATAATTAAATGTTAGAATAGAAGGTAACTTAGAGGTCACTAGTTCAACCTCTGTCCACCTCACTTTACTCATAAGGAAACTGAAATCCATCTTGGTGATATCACTTGGTTACCTTAGAGGCCAGACTTGTCAATGCATCTTACTTGTGAGGCGATACGCTTCCTTTTTTCCTTCCTTCCTTCCTTCCTTCCCTCCTTCCTTCCTTCCTTCCTTCCTTCCTTCCTTCCTTCCTTCCTTCCTTCCTTCCTTCCTTCCTCCCTCCCTCCCTCTCTTCCTTCCTTCCTCCCTCTTTCTCTTCCTCCCTCCCTTTGTGTTGAGACAGGGTCTTGATATGTAGCTCAGATTGGCCTCAGCCTCTCAATCCTGTTGTTTTAGCTTTCCAAATGCTGGGATTACAGACTTGTGTCTTTATGCCTTAGGGCCATGCTCTTTCTATCATATCCAGTTGTGCTTTCTGGGTCTTTCAGGCTTAGAAGGAATGATAATATACTTGAAAGTGTGTGTGTGTGTGTGTGTGTGTGTGTGTGTGTGTGTGTGTGTGTGTGTGTGTGTGTGTGTGTGTGTGTCTTATGTTTCTATTTCCCTATAGAATTCTGACTAATACCTGTAGTGAAACATTTATTTCTCCAAACCAGCGTTTGTACCTTAAATATTTGTACTCAGAGAGTATCTTCTCTGATGTTTTAGATAATCATGTGCTATTATCTGTCTCTTTAGTGCTCTATAAATACAAAGATGCTTCTCTTTTATTCTGGTTATAAAAGAGAACTTAAAATTGTGTTCCATAGCTACTCATATAGTATTATTCATAATTATTCATAACAAAATCCATCTTCATCAAATTCTGAGAACAGTGGTGCTGACTGTCGCTTGATGGGCAAGGTGGATTTGAAAAAAATTTCTGATGCCAAAACAAGTAAGGAAACAAACACAGAACAACTCAAATTTTATTCTCTCTCTGAAATGTTTTAGTCACTCTCTCGATAAGTCCTCTATTTTGTTTTCCCAAGATCCTCTAGATCTTCTCTATCCTCCTTTCTCTATTACTTAGGGTACTGGTCAGGAATGAAGACTAACTAAATGTACCTTAAGCTAAAACAGAATTTATCTGCTTATGTAATAAAGATGTTTGAGAGGAGGTCTTTGATATGTGAACCAGACCCTCAAACATTGTCACTAAGACCTAGAGCCTTTTCCACCATCAACTTAGTTTTCTTTTACGTTGGCATCCCTTTTCTGCTGGTTTGCTATTAGTATTAGAAAGATACAGTCAGTGGCTCCTAGTACCCATCATGTGCTTTCCAAGAATGCTAACAAAATTTTTTGGCCTGACTTGTATTGATCATTTAGGTTATATGTCTATTCCTGAATGTAATGCTTAGCTTACTTCCAAATCAAATGCCTACCTTCACATTTAAACTAGGGTGGACCTTAATCAACCAGCATGTGAAAACTGCCTCAGAGGAGGAAAATAGTGATTGCTAAATTTCCCCAAATTTCTAGAACACACACACCATCCTTGTCAAGTGTGGGGAGAGTATGTCTTGCAAGTAGATAAAAGCAGTAGAGAAGGGCATTTAGGTGTCCAGGTCTGAGGTGCCTGTGTTTCTGTATAGTAGTAGTCTAGAAGCAGAAAAAGGACTAAGGCAGAGTCCTCACATGATTTCCAAAACAATTTAAATTTCTTGGAAAACTGGAAATTTCTAAAATAGATAATGTGACTATATTTGTTTTTCTTATCTTGAAACAGTATTTTCTCATCATGTCAATTTTCAGACTTACTTATTTTTCATTACTTTATGAGGTTTGCCATAGATTTCAGAATTAAATTCTATTAAATAATACCCTTTAGGAAAAGAGTGTTAGTCTTTTTGTTCCTTGCTCCAACAGGAACATATTGAGCTTCTGTTAGGCACTTAAATATATTTTTAAAATAAACAATCAGATCACTGTATATGTTGTATATTATATTTTCAGGTGACTTCACTATGATTGATACGATAAGGAATTCTGTTTCATTTACTATGCCTTTTATATTGAGATTTATGCTAGTTGACCTTTATTAACATTTAATTTGAGATAATTGTAGGGTTTTATGTTGTTTATAAGAAATAACAGGAAATTCTCATTTAATCTTTATCATGTTTCCTCCAGTAGTCACATCTTACAAAGTTAGCACAATATCCCAGGTAAGATATTGAAATATTAATGTCGATACAACAGAATGTAATTGCCAGGTGTGTGTGTGTGTGTGTGTGTGTGTGTGTGTGTGTGTGTGTGTGTGTGTGTGTGAGAGAGAGAGAGAGAGAGAGAGAGAGACAGAGACAGAGAGAGACAGAGAGAGACAGAGAGAGACAGAGAGAGAGACAGAGAGACAGAGAGACAGAGAGACAGAGACAGAGAGAGACAGAGAGAGACAGAGACAGAGAGAGACAGAGAGAGACAGAGAGAGAGAGAGAGAGAGAGAGAGGGAGAGAGAGATTTGTTTTGTGTGTGTGTGTGGTGTGTGTGTGTGTGTGTGTGTGTGTGTGTGTGTTTGTGTGGCTGAGAAGAATTTTCCATGGCTAAAGTTTCTTCCCTTCCAATATACATATTTTGTGCAGTATCACTTTAATTTCTTTATAATCCAGAAATGGAATCTCTTTGCATTTGGGCCATTCTTATTTTCCTCTAGTTAATATAGGATGGCAGAAGTTACATTTCGTGAGTCCTAGTCCTAGTCCTTTTGCACTGTTAGTATCATTTGTATTGACATGCTTTTTTTTTTTAAAAACTTTTTTCTTTCTTTCTTTTTTTAGATTCCCTTTTACAGAAGGTAGTTTAGTTTATGGGAAGATTAAAGACCAAGAGTAAGTAAACTGGGATGCTTCAGCCAATAGTTAGAAGCAACTGCCAGACATGTGAGCAAGGTCATCTTAGGCCTCTCAGCCTGTCTTGCTGATACATGAAATCCCCATAGAGAATCTGAATAGTCAAAACCTACAGACCTAATATTAATAAACTACTGCTGCTTAAATCATAACTTTGGAATATTTGTTGCACAGTAAGGATAGTAAAGGTGACAGCATTTCACAGTGAGAATCTTTAGGTAAAAAGATGGTAGTTTTCTCACAAGTCTGTAGTAATAAAAAAAAGCTTGGCAATGGCAAAAGAATAGGCCTGAGATTCAATGGAATAGAATAGAAGACCCAGAAATGAACCCACAGATCTATAGCCACCTAATATGTGATAAGGTATCCAAAAACACAGGATGGAAGAAAGATTGCTTCTTTAACAAACGGTACTGGCAGAATTGGCTATACACATGCAGAAAACTGAAGCTAGATCCTTATATACCACTTTACACCAGAATCAATTCCAAATGGATCAGACTTCAATGTAAGACCAGATACCATGAACACGTTACAGCAAGGGATAGGGAAAACAACTAGGGCTCTTTGTCATGGGTCGAAACTTCCTAAGTAAAGATCCAGAATCACAACAAATCAAAGAAAGACTGGATTAAGGGGATTAAGAGTTTCTGCATGGCAAAGGACATAGTAAGCTAAATAGAAAGTCCACAGAATTGGAGAAGATCTTTACTATCTATGCATCAGACAAGGGCCTCATATCTAAAACATACTTGGAGCTCAAAAAATTAAACCCCACAAAAACAAATCCTCAAAGAAACAACAACCCAATTAGTAAGTGGGCTAAATATTTAAAGAGACTTCTCAGAAGAAGTAGTAAGAATGGCCAATAGATAGGTGAAGAAATGTTCAACATCCTTGTGTATTGTATATATGAATATCTGGATTAGGGAAGGGGAACAATGAAATGGTGAGACAAAGTACAAAGGGTGAACCAATGCAACAGTGAAGCTCACAAGACAATATGTTGGAAATGAACTTTACAACTTAGGGGTCATTAGAGGGGTAGGAAAATGGGAGAAAAGTCAAAGAGGGAATAACAATATTTGACAAAAAATGTACCCATTACCTTACATATTTAACTGTAACCCCTCTGCATAGAACCTTGACAATAAAATTAAATTAAAAAAATGCAACTCAAAACAACATCGAGATTCCACGTCAGCCCAATTAGAATGGCCATTATCAACAAAACTAGCAATAACAGATGCTGGTGAGGATGTTTTCAAAGGGAACACTACTGTTGGTGGGAATGTCAATTGGTTCAACCACTCTGGAAAGCAGTATGGAGTTTCCTTAAAATACTAAACATAGAGCTTCCCTATGACCCAGCATTTCCACTCCTTAGCATTTGTCCAATTGACTACAAACCAGACCACATTAAAACTACCAGTACAACCATCTTCATCACAGCATTATTTACCATAGCCAAAATGTGGAATCACCCAGATTCCCCTTAGTGGATAAATAGATCAAGAAAATTATGGTATATATACCCAATGGAATTCTATGCTTCCATCAGTATGAATGATATTGCCCCATTCATAAGGAAATGGAAAGACTTGGAAGAAATATATTAAGCAAAGTAAGTCAGGCCCAAAGAAACAAAGGTTGCATGGGTTCTGACATTTGGAGTAATTAGAATATGACTATAAATCTACAAAGACAAAAAAATTACACTTGGACCTATAAATTAAACAGGATTCTAAACATTCATGCAGTGAGACCAAGGGAGGGTATTCTTAGGATCAGAAAGGCTCAATAGCTCTGTGCATATGATTATATAAAATAATGCTTACTCCAACAAATGGAAACGAGAGGTTTTTTTTGTTGGTTGGTTGGGTTTTCCTTTGTCACTGTTTTTGATTTCTGTACCTTTTGTCTTGTATATAAGTTTATCTGTTTTTGGGAGGGGAAGGAGAAGCACAGAAATGATGGGACAAAGGGTGAACTAATTCAGCAATGATACTCACTAGACACTATATTGAAAATGAACTATACAACTTGTGGTGGGGGGGGGTTGGGAAGTAAAACATGGGAGGAAACAAGGGAAGAGGTAACACTGTTAAAAAAGAAATGTACTCATTGCCTGACTTTTGTCACTCCTCTGTATATCACCTTTACAATAAAAATAAAAATTTAAAAAATTGAGAAAAAGGTGGTGATTTTGTTCTTGGATTATGATATGGCAAATAAGTTTTAACTATAGGTAGTTTAGATTCGCTTTCCTTAAATACATGACCTGCCAGATGATTTCACCTTTTCGCATTTCTACTCGGTTATGTATCAACAAAATTTTTTGATACCACACACATCAATCTTTGTTTTATTAACACACAGAATTTTAGAGGTAATAGGGAAAGTAATTTAATAGTATCATATAGATATAGACTAATACCTGATTTTTCATGTTAATATTTGTGTAGAATAAAATATATGAAACAAATATTTCAGTAGAAAAAACTCTCCATCACAAAATTCTAAGACAAATATAGAAATACAGAGATCAGGCTCAAGAACACAGTTCCATTTTTCTGAAAACCATATACTTGCTATCACTTTGATTCTGGTATTGATGCTTATTTTAATATCAATGATAAAAATCTTTAAGTAGATGTATCCTATACACAAGAGAATATGTTGGAAATGATCTGTATAACTTGTGGGGGTGGAGATAGGGGGAGGGAAAGTAGGAGAAAAATGAGGGAAGGGGTAACAAGTTTGACAAGAAATGTACTTATTACCTTACTTATGTAACTACAACCCCTCTGAACATCAACTTGACAATAAAAAAAGCAAAAAATAGATGTATTCTGAAAGGATTAATTGTTTTAGAGCTCTTAGGAAAATATCTTAGCATAAAAGGATTTCTATAGATAGTCAAGAGATGAATAAGGGTTTGTTTACTGGCTTTTAAAACATTTTTCTTTCATAGCTATTAAGGATTAATCAAATATGTCTATTTATATAACTTATAAACTATCAGGCCATAAGTAGGTTTTATAATCTTATTGTGTCTGAAATCCTACATCTGTAAAATAGCAATGAAAATAAGACCTATGTCAAGTTTTTTTTTTTTTTTTTTTTTTGGGTCCAGTCGTGGGGCCTGAACTCTGGGCCTGGGCACTGTCCCTCAGCTCTTCAGCTCAAGGTGAGCGCTCTACCACTTGAGCCACAGCTCCACTTCCAGCTTTTTTCTTTTTGCTTATGTGGTGCTGAGGAATTGAACCCAGGGCCTCAGGCATGCAAGGCAAGCGCTCTACCACTGAGCCACCTTCCCAGCCCCTATGTCAAGTTTTTATGATTATTACCTAAAAAACATCTAATCCCTTCAAACAATAATAATGTACATGTCACTCAATCACTGTGTCTCCTCTTTACTTCTTTGCTACCAATATTACTCTTTATTGGTCACTTCCTTACTCTTAGTTTCTTGTCATAACTTCAAGGTTCTGAATAACAAACATAAAGCAAATAGCTTTTCTGGTTCAAGTGTTTGGTGATTATATTCAATAGATGTCCAGGAGGAGGTCAGTATAGGGCAGAAGTAAAGAATCTCTCAGCAGGTTCAACTGAGTTCAATGTACTGAAATGGTGTGTTTATTGCCATAGTTATTATTATCTCTGGACATACCTCTAATTTTCTTAAGAGAAGATGCATAAATAAAAAATTTCTGAAGATAGCTTTTCCTAGTCTCTTTGGGATCAGGTAAATAAAAGGTCTTTGAGTATGGAGGTTCCTCAAAAGACTCCACTTAAAGGTCCCCTATGACCCAGCAATACCACTTTTGGGCATTTACCCCAATGTTTACAAATAAGACCACACTAAAGCTACCAGCACGAATATGTTTATTGCAGCATTATTTACTATAGCTAAGATATGGAACCAGCCCAGATGCCCCTGAATGGATCAAGAAAATGTGGTATATATACACAATGGACTTCTATGCCTCCATCAGAAAGAATGACATTGCCCCATTTGTTAGGAAATGGAAAGACTTGGAAAAAATTATATTAAGTGAAGTAAGCCAGGCCCTTATTTGCAATATCAAGTATATGTCTGAGTCAAGCAGAAAAGGTCAGATAAGGTGGTTAGGGAAATGAACCCTAAGATATGTATTCAAATGATTTTTTTTCTTTCATGCGATTGTTTCTAACACATTTATAAGATTATTTCTTTGTTGCTTTGTATGTCCTTCCCCCACAGTATAACCCTTGCTTTCACTGTATTTGATGTCGGTATAATTTGTGGAGGGGAAGGGGAAAAACAAATCATTTATATAGGGATAGAGGTAGACCCATTGCAACAATGAGATGTACAAGTCGTGATGTCGAAAACGAACTTTACAACTTTGGTGCGGGAAGGGGGGGGTGAGGATTGGGTAGGGGAGGGGGGGAGGATGGGATGGGAAGGGGAAACAAAGGAGGAGGCTGCAATGCTTGATAAGAAATGTGCTCATGGGCTGGGAAGGTGGCTCAGTGGTAGAGCGCTTGCCTTGCATGCCTGAGGCCCTGGGTTCGATTCCTCAGCACCACATAAGCAAAAAGAAAAAAAGCCAGAAGTGGCGCTGTGGCTCAGGTGGTAGAGCGCTAGCCTTGAGCTGGATTGCTGAGGAATAGTGCCCAGGCCCAGAGTTCAGGCCCCACGACCGGACCCCCCTCCTCCAAAAAAGAAATGTACTCATTATCTTGCCCATGTAATTGTAACCCCTCTGTACAGTATTTTCACAATTAAAAAAAAAAAAGAAAAGGCCTTTGAAGTGGAAATGGCCTTTCTTTCTCTTGGTTGTACTTACCTCTTCAATTGGTCATTATGGTCATGACCAACTTATTCCATCAAAGTGTTCTCCTTGGTTCTGTTTTTTGGACCATTGGCTCAGTCATTGACAACCTAACATATATGGTAAGGTTGTATTAACTTAGGGAATTGATTCTTAACAAGATTTTTCATACTATCCTCTGAATAGCCACAATTTGTTTTGGTTGCTAAATTCATCACAAAGTATATTCTAGGTCTTTTGGGTGCAAAGAAATCTGCATGGAATGTATCAAAACTCAGAAGTAAATGAAGAGTAAAGTGGTCTGCTAGTGTGACCGCTGTCTGACTAATTTGAATCTATTTGCCCTCCATCATTTCTGTGTCATCATAGCTATACCAAAGTGGAGTCTGTGAAGCTGATTGAATCACAGCATCTAAAAGCTTAATAAGCTGCTAAAATGTAAATCCTGACCTGGGGAATTTTGCATGGCTAATGAAGCTAAGAGTTTGGACTCCATGATTATATTGCACAGCTTTACCAAAACAGCCAATAAAGGTTTACAAATCCATTTGATCTACTCAGTTTATCTGCTCACAACATAGGTGAGGTGAATACATTTCTATAATGACTTAACTCTTTCAGTGAAAAATGACATGAAAGGAATGAAGCAACTAGCTTCATTTGAGTGTCTGTTTTGAGTCTTGGTATTAAGAATGGCTGATATACAATCCTCAAAGTATTTTCCTTGATGATTAGAGTGTCAGCTGTAAGAGCAAGGAGCTTTCTGCCAATAAGTCTTGTAAATAGTTTTGGTTCTGGAA
The DNA here is from genome assembly GCF_024711535.1 of Dipodomys merriami. NCBI lineage: Eukaryota > Metazoa > Chordata > Mammalia > Rodentia > Heteromyidae > Dipodomys > Dipodomys merriami. The sequence goes on from NW_027202271.1 coordinate 31,685,809, forward strand.
TAAAAGCTGAGGGGAGATTCGAAAAAAGAGAATATAAATGCTTTGAACTATGAATGTTAGATCTTTCTACTTGAAATCAGTAAATAGAATATAGATTTTCCTGGCATTGAGTTAGATTTGGCAGATCCTTCACTTCATTGATCTTGCGGCTAATAATATTTATCATAGGGTGATCCTTTAGTAGAAGCAAAAATACCAACTGAGGAGACATTCCAATTACTCATGTCCCTTTGTTATTGTGCTATTATCTTTTGTTTGTTTTGTCTGACTGTTTTAGTGGTGAGAGAACAGGCTGAGAAAAATGTAGAATTTAAAATGGTGAGGAATGTGTACCTTAGAAAATGATAAATGCGTATGTAATTTTTTACTTTGGATTAGAGGCAGAGTTCATATCCAAACTAAAAACATAATTAGTTATAACAACAGCCTATTTTGTTTAGATCATTTTAAATTTCAAAGTATGTGGTTAAATGCATAGATCCTTTCTTTTTCATCTTTTCTCCTGTATGTGTCTTTGCTCAAAGCAAGGAACTCCACAATGGAACAGAAGAAGTCTTTATAAAGCAGTAATCAAGCATAATGAACACAATTGGTAGTGCAAATTTGGTTTGAATTATGCTGTTCATAAGCCTCTGGTGTATTTTGGTATATATATATATATGCTCAACTCATCTCACAGATGCCTGGAAATTTGGGTACCCTTCTGCCTCTTCCCCCTTTCATCTCTTAGCTAATAGCAGTGCTTTGAGTAGGACATGGGTGTGGGAATGAGAGAGTAACATATTTAAAGCTATAGTGACTTCAAAGAAGATTTCTCTGGAGCCACACTAATGTATTTGTCCAGAGATATTTCACCATGTGGAAGAGGGATTTGGCTCCCAGGACACAGAAAAAAATAATAACCAGTAATTTGATAGATCTACTTCCTACTCCAATAACTTGACTATCCTAGATGACAGAACTTAATTAATTGCTTAGATCTGAGCTGCTAAGACATCCAATTCTTTGTCCTAGCCTAACCCTCATCCTAAACTTGGTTATTGATGTTATTAAAATCTAATCTTATATATTAGCTTAGCTGATAATAGCCAGAAGATGGAAACTAGACATGTTAGCAAAAGCTTTGGGAATTTATGAGCCAGAGCAGGTGGAATCATGGCTAGTCATTTACATCAAGTAGTTCCAAACTATAACTTTTTAAAGAATGCGCCTGTGAAGGCAGACATGAGACTGAGAAATTAGGCACATCTCAATGTATGATGAGTAATGGTGGAAGCACTAGATAGACTACTGTGTAAAGAAAGACTTGCTGCCTCAGTTGGTGAGGAATCCTCTCAATAGGCAACAGACTGTAGCCACTACCTTCGTAGCAAAGGATGAAACATTCACCCAAGATCAACTTCCTACCTATCCATAGCCACTGACTGATCCTACCCATTGGCTAATTTGAATCAATACAGAACAACTATGGAAAGGGTGCTTGTTTCAGATCTCTCAGACGTTGACCTGTTTTTTTTTTAAATTTTATTTTATTTTATTTGTGAACATACTGTACAGAAGGGTTACAATTACATGGGCAGGATAATGCGTACATTTCTTACCAAGCATTGCAGCCTCCTCCTCCTTTTGTTTACCCTTCACGTCCCTTCCCAGCCTCCCCCTCCCCCCCCAATCCCAATCCTTCTCCTTCCCCCCCTTCCCCCCCCACCCCGCACCGACGTTGTAAAGCTCGTTTTGGACATGAAAACTTGTACTTCTCATTGTTCTAACAGGTCCACCTGTATCCTTAAACAACTGGTTTTTCCCCATCTCCTCCTCAAGTTATACTGACATCAAATATAGTGAAAGCAGGGGTTATACTGTGGGGGAGGGACATACAAAGCAACAAAGAGATAATCTTATGAATGCATTAGAAACACATGCATGAAAGAAAAAAAAACATTAAAATACATATCTAAGGGTTCATTTTCCTGACATCACATTATCTGACCTTTTCCGCTTGACTCATACATATTCTAGATATTGCAAGTAAGGGAAACCATGGGACCTATGTTTCTTTGGGCCTGGCTTACTTCACTTAATATAATTTTTTCCAAGTTTTTCCATTTCCTAACAAATGGGGCAATGTCATTCTTTCTGATGGAGGCATAGAATTCCATTGTGTATATATACCACATTTTCTTGATCCATTCATCTGCTGAGGGGCATCTGGGTTGGTTCCATATCTTAGCTATGGTAAATAATGCTGCAATAAACATTGTTGTGCTGGTAGCTTTAGTGTGGTCTTGTTTGTGATCATTTAGGTAAATGCCCAAAAGTGGGATTGCTGGTCATAGGGGAGTTCTTTGTGAAGTCTTTTGAGGAACCTCCATACTGCTTTCCAAAGTGGTTGAACAAGTTTACATTCTCACCAACAATGAAGTAAGGTTCCGTTCTGTCCACATGCCCTCCAGCATCTGTTGTTGTTAGAGTTCTTGATTTTTGCCGTTCTAACTGGGGTGAGGTGATATCTCAATGTTGTTTTGATTTGCATTTCTTTTATGGCTAGGGATGTTGAACATTTCTTCATGTGTCTATTGGCCATCCTTCTTTCTTCTTCAGAGAAGCTTCTCTTTAAGTCTTTCGCCCACTTATTTATTGGGCAGTTGTTTCTTTGAGGATTTGTTGTTGGGGGGTTTAATTTTTTGAGTTCCAAGTATATTTTAGATATGAGACCCTTGTCCGTTGTATGACTAGTAAAGATCTTCTCCCAATCCGTGGGCTTTCTATTGATCTTGCTAGCAATGTCATTTGCCCTGCAGAAGCTCTGCAACTTTATGCAATCCCATTAGTCCAACCTTTCTTTGATTTGTTGTGTTTCCGGGTCTCTATTCAGAAAATTTCGGCCTGAGCCAAGGAGACCTAGGGTTTCTCCTATTCCATCCTGTAATGTTTTCAGAGTGTCTGCTTTGAGTTCAAGGTCTTTGATCCATTTGGAGTTGATTCTGGTGCAGGGTGATATATAAGGATCTAGCTTTAGTTTTCTACATGTAGTTAACCAATTTTGCCAGCACCATTTACTGAAGAGGCTGTCTTTCTTCCATTCTATTGTTTTAGCTCCCTTATCGAAGATTAGATGGCTATAGGTCTGTAGGTTCATTTCTGGGTTTTCAATTCTATTCTATTGGTCCTGAGGTCTGTTCTTATGCCAATACCAAGCTGTTTTGATTACTATGGCTTTATAGTAGAGTTTGAAATTTGGTATTGATATTCCTCCAGCAGTGTTCTTTCCATTGAGGAGCGTTTTTTGCTATTCGGGGTCTTTTATTGTTCCATATGAATTTTTGGATTGCCTCTTCTATTTCCTTGAAGAATGAGGTTGGAATTTTGATAGGTATCGCGTTGAATTTGTAGATAGCCTTGGGAAGTATTGCCATTTTCATGATGTTAATCTTTCCAATCCAGGAGCACGGGAGGCTTTGCCATTTTTTTAGTTCTGTGTTTATTTCCTTTTTCAAGATTTTAAAGTTTTCATCATAGAGGTCCTTCACTTCTTTAGTTAAGTTAATTCCTAGGTATTTTATTTTTTGTGGGGCTATTACAAATGGAATTGCTTTCCTAATTTCAGCCACACTTTTCTCATTGTTGGCATACAGAAAAGCCATTGATTTTTGGGGGTTAATTTTATAACCTGCTACTTTGCCAAAGTTTTGAATCAGCTTGAGTAGTTTGGGAGTGGAGTCTATGGGATTCTTTAAGTACAGGCTCATGTCATCTGCAAAGAGGGAGAGTTTTATTTCTTCTTTCCCTATTTGGATCCCCTATATGTCTGCATCTTGTCTTATTGCTGTAGCTAGGCATTCTAATACTAGATTGAAGAGAAGTGGAGAGAGTGGGCATCCTTCTCTTGTTCCTGAGTTAAGAGGAAATGGCTTTAGTTTTTCACCATTGAGTATAATGCTGGCTGTAGGTTTGTCATATACAGCCTTTATTGTATTGAGGAATGTTCCATGGATTCCTAATTTTTCCAAAACCTTCATCATGAAGGGGTGTTGGATCTTGTCGAATGCTTTTTCTGCATCTATTGAGATAACCATGTGGTTCTTATTCTTGCTCCTGTTGATGTGATGAATAATATTAATTGATTTGCGTATATTGAACCAGCTTTGCATCCCTGAAATGAATCCTGTTTGATCGTGGTGTATGATTTTTTGGATGAATTGTTGAAGTCGATTGGCCAAAATTTTGTTGAGAAGTTTTGCATCAATGTTCATCAAAGAAATGGGTCTATAGTTCTCTTTCTTTGATGAGTCCCTGCCTGGTTTTGGGATGAGGGTTATGATGGCTTCATAGAATGTGTTCGGTAGTGAGCTTTCTCTTTCAATTTCATTGAAGAGTTGGAGGAGTATTGGTGTGAGCTCTGCTTTGAAGGCCTTGTAAAATTCCGCTGTAAAACCATCTGGTCCTGGACTTTTCTTAGCTGGGAGGTCTCTTATTGCTGTTTCTATTTCAGTGCTTGATATGGGCCTGTTAAGATAGTTTAACTCATCTTGGTTTAGTTTTGGCATGTCAATATTTGCTAGGAAGAGGTCCATTTCTGTCAAGTTTTCAAACTTATTAGCATAAAGTTTTGAGAAGTATTCCCTTATAATGTTCTGAATCTTGGTTGTTTCCGTGGTGATGTTTCCATTCTCATCTCTGAGTTTATTAATTTGGGTGTGTTCTCTTCTTTTTCTGATAAGATTTGCTAAGGGTCTGTCAATTTTGTTAAGTTTTTCAAAGAACCAACTCTTTGTTTTGTTGATTCTTTCTATAGTTTTTTTGGATTCTAATTCATTTAATTCTGATTTAATTTTAATTATTTCTTTCCATCTACTGGATTGGGGTTTATCTTGCTGCTCTTTTTTTTAAGGAGGTTTAGATGTGTCATTAAATTGTTAGTTTCAGATCTCTCCAATTTGTTGATGTAGGAGCTCAGAGCTATAAACTTGCCTCTGAGTACTGCCTTTGCTGTGTCCCAGAGGAGCTGGTAATTTGTGTGTTCATTTTTGTTGAATAGCATGAACATTTGCATTTCCTTTCTAATCTCTTCCATGATCCACTCTTGATTCAGCAGTGTGTTGTTCAGCCTCCATGTGATGCCGGACTTTCTTTGGTGGCTTTTGGTGTTGAGTTCTAATTTTATTCCCTTGTGGTCAGAGAGGATACAAGGTATAACTTCAATATTTCTGAATTTAGACAAGTTTGCTTTGTGGCCTAAAATGTGGTCTATTTTGGAAAACGTTCCATGTGCTGCTGAGAAGAACGTGTATTCTGATGCTGCTGGGTGAAATGTTCGGTAAATGTCTGTTAAGTCTAGTTGATCTATGCAGTTGTTTAGATGTGCGGTTTCTCTGTTGAGTTTTTGCTGAGTTGATCTATCTAGTGGGGAGAGTGGTGTGTTAAAATCCCCAACAATTAATGTCTTTGGATCTATATGGGATTTGAGGGAAAGTAGTGTTTCTTTGATAAATTTGGGTGCTCCATTGTTTGGCGAATAGATATTTAGAATTGTAATATCCTCCTGAAGGAGAGATCCTTTAATTAGTATGTAGCGACCTTCTTTATCTCTTCTTACGAATTTTAATTTGAAGTCTATTTTATCTGATATTAGGATTGCAACTCCCACCTGTTTATGGGGGCCGTTTGCTTGGTAGATTTTGTTCCAGCCTTTAACTTTGAAAATGTGTTTGTTTTTACGGGCAAGATGTGACTCCTGCAGGCAGCAGATAGAAGGGTCTTGTTTTTTAATCCAACTAGACAGTCTATGTCGCTTAATTGGAGATTTCAGTCCGTTAACTTTAAGAGATAGTACTGAGAGGTATTTGGGAGTTCCTGCCATGTTATCCACCTTCTTGGGGGCTGCGGAAACTGGGTTCTTCCTAAGGTTCTTGGATTCTCAGTTTGGGTGCAGTTTCTTGGCCTTTATTGCGGTCTTGTTGGTTTTCTATGTGTAGGACATCTTTAAGAATCTTTTGTAGGGCTGGTTTGGTGGAGATGTATTGTTTCAATTTTTCTTTGTTATGGAAGATTTTTATTTGGCCTTCAGTTATGAAGGAGAGTTTAGCTGGGTACAGTATTTTTGGTTGATAGTTGTTTGTTTTTAGGGCATGGCATACATCATTCCAGGCTCTTCTTGCTTTGATTGTCTCTGCTGAGAAATCTGAGGTGATTCTAATTGGTTTCCCTTTATGGGTGATTAACCTTTTCTCCTTGACAGCTTTAAGGATCTTTTCCTTGGTCTGAGTTGATCCTGTGTGGATTATAATGTGACGGTGGGATGTCCTATTCTGGTCTGGTCTATTTGGGGTTCTAAAAGCTTCTTGTATCTGAATAGGCCTATCTTTTTGTATGTTTGGGAAGTTCTCTGCTAGGATCCTGTTAAACACATTTCCTAGACCATTAACTTCTGTTTCTAGGTGCTCATCTACACCCATTATCCTTAGATTAGGCCTTCTGATGGTGTCTTCCAGGTGTTGGATAGATCTATCATATTTCTTGGGCTTGTCTTGGATGGTTGTATGTTCTTTCTCTATAATATCTAGGCTGTCTTCAATCCCTGAGATTCGATCTTCTGCATGGTCTAACCTGCTGTCAAGACTCTCTACTTTGTTTTTTTATCTCTTTTCCTTCTAGTTGGTCAGCTTTGATGGCTTCAAGTTCTTTGTTGAAGCTCTGTTTTAGGTCTTGTATGAATTTCTTTACTTCCTTAATTTGGTGTTCAGTGTTTGTTCTCAAATCACTTAGTTGATTGGTTATGGTTTCTTTGGACTCCCATTCCTTCTGTTGGGTTCCATTCAGCATTCCCTTTGTGGTCTCCCTAACTTCCTTCAGCTCTTTGTTAATGGATTCCATGAATGCCTTTAGTGATCTTTGTGTATTCTCTACCTGGTCTCTCAATTCCTGTATTACTCTTTGATTAGCTTCTTCCCGTTCATGGGATTCCTGTAGTTTTCTTTCCTCTCGTTCATGGGATTCCTGCAGTTCTCTTTGAGTGTTCTCAGCCTGCTCACGCCATTCCTCCCTTTCTCTTTGAGTATTCTCAAGTTGTTCACGCAAATCCTGTATCAGTTTTTGAGTAGCTTCCTCACGCTTATGATATTCCTGTATAAGCTTTTGGGATGCCTCCTCTCTCTCCCTTTCACGCTCATACAGAGTCCTTTGTAAGTTGTCAAACTTCTCATTTATCATGTTTGCCAGCAGTGTTTGTAGAGCTATTTGGGAACTCTCCTCTGGATTATTCATTATCTATTCTGACCCCTGATTATCAAGATTGGGACTTGAGATATCCCGATTTGCCATTTTTCTAGTGTTTTTTCGGCTTACTCTGCCCATTTGAGATGAAAATTGCACCAGTTTTGTGCTAGAACACTATCTTAAGGCAACCATCAATCAAAGTTTGCATTTGTACAGTCAATAGTCTACTGATACAATCTAGTTCAACAGATACATCTATTCAACATCAAACAACTATATGTTAATTGGCTTTGAACCACAGAGAAGAATTTGGAAAACCAGAAATTATTAGGGTTAGGGAGAGATGTGGGTAAAAAATAGGAATAGATTGGTGTGGTGAGGCACAGGGAGAGTTAACTATGTCCTAATCCCAATGCAGGAAATAGGTTGGGTAGGATGCATGTAGAGAGAGAGAGAGAAAAAGAAGAATGGGAATGGGAAATGAAAAGAGACCAGAAAAAAAATAGAAACGTAAAAATTAATATTATTATGGAGATTAAAAAACCATCTAGAGAGGAATGTGAGTATATTAATAGAAGGGTAGGGACATAGAGGAGAAGTGAAAAACTTAAAAAAATGCTTAAAATATTATATAGGTATAAAGAGGTAGTACTGCTATTAAGGAATTTAAGTCTCAGAGGTTTTGAATTGAGTAATAAATTTGTGGATTAAGTGTGTACAGAATGGGGGATAGGGTCTACTAGTTAACTACGGGTTTATCTGAGGATGTGCAGGACAAGAGTTAAGTCACATAAAGAGGATCAAAAGAGAAGAAAAGGTGAAAAGGATTAGAAAGGGAGAAAAAAGATCAGAAGTTCAGTAGAGCTAGACAAAAAAAAACAAAAAGATAGTTAAGAAAGAAAGAAAAAGAGAAAGAAGACAAGAAAAGGAAGGAAAACGCACATTCATGTGTTCCTAAAATAAAAATTATAAGAGGAAAAAAATGTTACTGGAAAACAATTATTTTTTCAAAAAAGGCTAAAATTAAAGATTGATAAAATTTTTAGAAAAGGAAAAAAAAAATATATATATAAGGTACCGAAAAAAAAAAAAGAAAAAAAGAAAAAAAAAGAAAAGAAGAGGAAGACAAAAAAAAGTTCTTTGATTTTTTTTTTTGATTTTTTTTGGGAGGGGTGGGAAGAATCCTGTATCTCCCTTTTGTCTGTAACCAGCCTCTTGTTGGAGTCTCTGGTCAGCTTGAGGTCCTGTGGCTTGATTGGTTTCTTAAGTCAGTTTGTTCGAACAGGCAGAAAAATGCTCTGCTTTACCCAAGATTTTGAGATTCCCCCTCCCAGATTAGTTTACTGGGAGGGTGATCTGCTTTGAGAATCACAAAAGAGGGGGATGCAGTGGTGAGGTTAGGTTCTGGGTAGAGTTGAGGCCTTTCCACAATCAGTAGCTTTTTCCTGGGGCTATTTTGTGAAAAAAAAAAAACAAAAAACTCACAGAGCCCAGCCTGGAGCTGTTCTCAGGGTTTCTGTTTTTCAATTGATTGTTGAGGCTGCTAGAGGGAGGGGCAGACTCTAGCTCTGGTTACCCAGTGAGGAAAGCCACTCCAATGGCTGGTGCCTGAGCTGGGAGACTTTTCCCTGGGTGGAGCCGAGTCTGGCAGGTCATTTTGCCGTTAAGTTCTTGTGACCTGCTAAATGACTCATTTTATTCCAAGGCCTGGGTTGGAGCTGGCAGCTCCTCTGAGCTTTGTCGGTATCCAAGATGGAGATCACCGGTGCTGGGGGGGGGAGCGGTGGCCTTCCCTCCTCTGCTCCCAGAGAAGGAGTGAGGGCTTCTACTCACGTTGAGTCTTGGATCCTGGGTTGTCTCTGGTCTGCAAACTGCAGGATGAAGATATCCGCTCCTTGTCGGTTCTTGCTGGTGTTGAGTAGAATCTGCTCGTCCGCTGCGTCTGGCTCCTTCATCCCGGACTCTGTGTGAGCGCTCAGTTATGGCCCGGGCTGCGGACTCTGCCGCGACTCTGCTGCCGCCACCGTGGCGGCTGCTGGCAGGCGCTCAGATGTGTCTCTTTGCCTTGGCTTCCCCTCTCTTGTCTAACTCTCTGTCCTGTGATGGCACACTTGGTGTGATTCTCTGGCTTAGGACTGTTCACTGGAACTCTAAAACTGCTTTCTATGCGAGAGCTTGTTCAGATTCCAGCTTCTCCTCCGCCATCTTCCCGGAACTCCGTTGACCTGTTTTGAAGCATGACCTCTTTCTCGGCTCAATTCTGCTTTTATCTCTCTTTCCAACAGTATTTCCTGCACAAAAAATTTTGTCTTGGTGTCAGCTTTCTCAAAAACCCAATCCGAGAGACAATGTGAAGTGATAGGATATAGCGAGTTACAATAAGTGGGCCTTGGTTTGAGAGGTGAAGGAAGGGGAGATTAAAGTCCTTTGTTCATCGATCCTATTTACCATGCCTGATTTTTTTTAATGTTACTTTATATTAATTATACAAAACAATAGTTTTTCACGCTGACACGTTCATATATGCATATCATGTACCTTGACCATATTTGTCATATTTGTCATCCTGATAACTCTTTCATTATGCTTATTTCTCCAGTCTCCTTCTTTATCCAAATAGTCTTTCCTTTCTTTTCCTTTCTACTTTCATGTCTCTCTAAAATTAGTTATTCTATAGAAGTTTTGTATGAGAATATCACTAAATATTATTCCTATGAATTCAGTTGGAATCTGAAGTCTACCCCTTCGAAGAATCTCACTTTCAGAGGACAGAGTTAAGAAGGCTCCATCTTGGTCATAAGGAAAAGGAAAAAGAGACTGATATGGAAGAAGGGAAGTAGGCATTAATAACAGCAGCAGTAATAAAAGACAAGTCCAGCAGTAATAAAAGACAACATCCTTTGCCTAATAGATGCATGTGCGGTGACAGTGTTTCCCCTGTATATGGGAAAAATCTCTAACAGTTATAAGAATGGAAGTATTATTTGTTTTTGTAGTCCTTCTTTTTCTATTAAAGGATTATTACTTGCAAGTTTACCTCTCTCCTGAGTGGAAATTATTTTCAGCAGTTTTTCAAGCAGTTAGTGAAAGCAAAAATTTAAACGCAACAAGTTTTTGTTTTGTTTTCAGTGGAGATATAGAGAGTACTGACAGGGAAGTGCAAAAGTAATAGAGCAAAAGGGAGATCAATAAATGTCCATTATTAAGTTTTTGTTAGTGGGACACTTCTGGTCTCAGCCTTGTGCCCCTTGAGTGTCAAGAGAGCTGGAGTCTTCATAAATTTACTTTCATTAGTCATTGGTTGAGGGCTGTAGGAGGTAGAGCATAAGAAGTGGAAAAGGCATTGAGAAGTGTTAATTCCTTGGCACCTCTAGACTGCTGTGATCTGGAATATTTCCTCACGCTCAGAGATGCATACACTAGCAGACAGATGTTGGAATACAAGAGAATGGTGAAATCCAGAATACCTGGTGTAAGGATAGAAACAGAAAATGGCTGTTCTGGCACGAATTTTTTTCACTTTTATATTTCCTCTGTCCTGCACTCTGTATGGTTGAATTACATAGACTCAGCCATTGTTGTTTCCTGAATTCCTTAAAGATGAGACTAAATCAGCTATGTGTAATGATCTGGAGTGTAAGGATTCAAGACTTTCAACAGGCTAGGGAAGATAAATGTGCCTGGCTCAGGTCATCTCTTGTTTCTGGTAGAGAGAATGATGAGGGTAAAGCACACTTGGACTCAGTTCTTAAAGATTAATGTAATACTCACTTTTCCTGATAAGCTCTAAATTAAAGTTGGAAATTGCCTAGTGCAATTCACCAAGGTGCATACACAAGAAGGGAGAAAAAAATTCTGATTAAGGTTTTATTTGCTGACACTTCTTAACAATTTATGTTCAAGTGCTATTTTGCTAATTAATGGCTGTTCAAGAAATGCCATGTGTCAGCAATGAATCACTTACTTTCGCAGCTCTTCAATAGCTATATGGATAATGAACAAGGACAAGTCATATAATTAAAGCTGAAAATAGCCTGGCTTTGGGACAGAGTCCTGTCAATAGGAAAAAAGATGTATTTGTCAGTATCCATGCCACACTGTTAATAGTAAAGCTAGTTAAAGCCCAGGAGAGGACTTCATTGCCATACAGACCCAATAACCAAAAAACAAGAACAGGGAGCTAGCCTCAGGGACATTGGAGAACTAGGAGTGGAACACCATCCAAATTCCCTTTCCTCTCATTTCATCTGGCTTTGTGTCTCCTCCATTCTTTCATAGTAGGTTTTACATGGAGTTGGGGCCATGGATGTTGTCAGATCCAGGTACATGACAACTCAGTTCTATGCTTAGAGAGGAAAGTGTTCTTTTTTGACTCACCTATTTTATTTATTTGTTTTTATTATTTTTTTGCCCTCCCCCCCAAAGTTGTAATGACTTACCTATTTGAAGTACAGTTTTCCTTCTGCAGCTGTAGGTTTTGCTTCTGTAAATCGATCAATTGTGAATCAAAAACATTCGAGAAAAATGACTAGTGCGTTGAACACGTGCAGGCTTATGTCTTTCAATTATTTTCTAAATAGCATAACAACTACTGATACAGCATTTATATTACCTGTCATTTAGAGCTGATTTAGAATATATGAGAAGTCTACAGGTTAAAAGCAAATAGTATGCCATTTTATATAGGGGACAACAACATTAGCATGTTTTTGGAGCCTGGAGTGGAGATTGGAGCCATTCTTAAGTCAATAAAAGAGACAAAACAATGCTTAATAGGAAATGTAATCATTACCTTACTCATGTAACTGTAACCCCTCTGTACAGCATCTTTACAATGAAATAAAATTAAAAAATAAAAGGGACAACCATCTTATAAGGAGGGACTCTGGACTGAAGAGTAGTCTAACGAAGTAGATTTCAGTCTTTAGAGCTACAGAGTTTGAAGGAAAGCTTCTCAGAATGGGAAAGATTCCTCCGTGGGCAAACAGGACCATGACTTGCAATAAGTAGCAGCATAAGGAAATAACATCATTGTAATTCTAGGTGAACAGTCCGGATTAAAATTGTCATTGTGATTCAGAAAAGGGAACGAACATAGCTAAGTGGTTGGGGAGATAGGACTTGAAGAGGAGTGTGATTAATGGGTACATCAGAGAGAAAGGGCATGATTGCAGATAAATGAAATCAATGAGTAAGTCACTGATTCAGGATTGGACTTAGGCTCCTCAGGAGAATCATCTAATTGGAACAGAGCTGTTCTGTGTTTGGGCGTAAAAAGAAAATGGAGGACAAAAGAGAGATGTTCAGCTGTAAATGTCAACCAAGGAAATTATAGTAGAATTGCAGCCAGAGAGAAATTTTACAATAATAATGGCAACATTAAGAAAGATTTATATGGCATTTATTCTGGATCAGGAACTCTTTAAAATGCATTATATACTATTTGCTTATTTAATTCCCACAAAACTCTGTAAGTAATTTATTCTTGTTTAAAAGAAGAGGAAACTGAGGCTAGAATCTTTTTATAAATATACATTTCCTGTTGAGCATTATTACCCCCTCCTTTGTTTTTCTCCCACCACCCCAACTTCTCCCCCCTCTCCCAGCCCTCCCCCCATCCCAGGAAGATGTAGAGTTCAATTACATCCTAGTGTCTTGTACATTTCATTGTTACAATGGGTCAACCTGTATCCTTATTTCAGCATTTTTAAATTTCCCTTCCCCTCCCCAAATTAAAAAATGTGTATACAAGTGGCAGGACACAGGAATCAAATACAGTGACAAACAGGAGCTATACCTCAAAGGAAAAGATGAAAGAAAAAAGAAATAACTGCATACAGTACACTTAGAACCTCCCCTACCCCCAAGCCCTCTTGTTTCCGTATCTTGTAGTTCATTTTGATTAGCATCACTTTATAAGATCATATGTACAGAGCTATTGAGCTGTTGTGATCCTCTGCTAGGACCAGCCTAGGCATACTAATTATTACAAATGAGGGAAACAAGGTAACCTATGTTTCTTTAAGTCTGGCTTACGTCACTTAATGAAAAATTTCCCAAATCTTTCTATTTCCTTACAAATGGGTGATGTCATTCTTTCTGATGGAAGTATAGAATTCTAACACACACACACACACACACACACACGCACACACACCACATTTTCTTGATCCATTTATCCACTGAGGGCCAGTTTGGTTTCTTCCATGTCGTGGCTATGGTAAATAATGCTGCAAGGAATGTAGTTGTGCTGGTACCTTTAGTGTGGCCTTTAGAACTCATTCAACTGGAAAGTAGAGTTTTGTGTTTAGACTAGAGTTTAGAACTCTGAAATTATTTATCGTTTTGTTTTTAACTCATTGAGTGGACACTGAAGTACTTCTGTGGATAGTCCATAGAACTGGCTTGAAATTATCAAAGACCGTATGGGTGAGTTATGAGACTATGACATCCAAGACGGAGATGATAAGAATATGAATTATGGTAGTATCATTTGACATTCTAATCAGTAGTCTTTTTTTTCCAGTTAAAATTAAACTAAATGGTTTTTGACTTTCTGATAAATTGTATGCTTGTTTTCTCTCTGCCACGTTGAGAATTGTATGAGGGACAGTACCACAAAGAATAGTGTGAATAGGAAGTGGTGCTGTAGCTCAAGTGGTAGAGTGTTTGCCTTGAGCTGAAGAGCTGAGGGACAGGGCCCAGGCCCAGAGTTCAGGCCCCATGTGAATAAAAAGTAGATGATCATTGAATATGTATCTATTCAATAGATTAATTTAGTAATGGAAGTATTTTTCCTAAGAAAAAAATTATTGAAAGTATTGAAGTAACCTACTTTAAAAATAACTTTAAAACTTTTTCCAGTAAGTGTGAAAATGACTGAATTTTGTTTAGTTTTTAATTAATTTTAAAGAAAAAAGTCATAAAAAGAGAAGAAGAGATGAGTCAAAAGTAAATATACATTGCAACAGAGAAGAAAGAGATAGAAGAGAGAGGGGAAAGGACAGAGGAAAGCAGGATTTTGTGTGAATGAAGCTTACATAGACTATGACACATTTTCTATATCTAAGGATAATTAAGCAATTTTACATTTTTAGAATGTATTTTGGTTTGCAGATATACAGTAAATGACCTTATGGTATTGGTTTCTCAGAGAACTTTTACTTATTTGAAACCTTGACTATTTATAAATCTGACTCAACCATAAATCTGAATCAATGACCCACAGAATAATTCTCTTCTCTAAATAGTAAAGGAAAAGCTATGATCCAGGTTTACAAATTGTGTGTTGAACTTCAGAAGATATGATCAGATAAGGAATCCCATCCTGAGACTGTAGAATTAAGCCAATGCTGCAACGGAATGTTTTCTACTCATATTATAAGTGTGTTGGGATGGCACTGGTATTGTAATTAATTTTGTGATTAGTCTAATTCATTTATGGACTTTGTTGTTTTTCAGGTCAGAACAAGTTATGAGACTCAAGCAAGGAGCAAGAATAAATTTTGGGATAATCCATCCGAAATAGGATGGTGTAAAAATCCCCACAAATTTCCCTGAAGCATGTTATAGTTTTCTTTGTGAGTTCTTTCTAATTACCCTAAGATACTTAGAAATTTATCTGGCAACATGAACTCTTTGGTACCAGTGAAGTCAGTTTTGTATCTAAATTTGAGAAGCAAAGTGCAATAGTATAACTATATGATAAAGTATGGAAACTGAGAGATGTCTCCAGAGTTTAGCTATAACCCCATGATTTCATCTATTATTTATTAGATAAAGGTAATTAGGTTAATTCTTTCCTTGTGAACCCTTCAGTGTCTCCAGCAAATTGGACTTTCTTCTGTTTGCTGTGTTTCACAAAGACTTCTGTATTATATTGGTTTAGCCTGGGGCCAAATTCTAAAGATGCCCATGGCATTTGAAAATGAGGAATTTTCAACCTTCAAAGCTTCCGTGGCTTCTGAGTGGCTCACTAAAGTGCTGGATACCACAGAGACACTCTGCAGGACTGAGGATTGCCAGTGACTTTGATCATATTCTGGGAAGTTAAAGTGAACTTAATATTATAGGTCCTATTTAGACATTGCTTTGAAATCTATTGAATGAATTGGCTTAAAAGTATTGAAGAAAGAATCACTGCTTCACTTGTTGATTTGTAGGACTATCTATTGGCCCCTCTGAAATAGAATATACTCTATTAGTACAACTAATGACATGATCTTTTGCTTGACTTGCACTCCTCTGGTAGTTTCACAGAGTACAAAGAAGCTCCTGCACATCAAATTACAAAATTATGGTTTCCTAGTAAAAGGCCAGGGGCAGTCTAGAGATGGCACAGCATTGATATTTCATTTCCCTAATTCTGGAGAGTATTCTAGTCCCTTAAGAATAAGTGAGAAATACAAGTATCATCTGTTCAGGGCAATAAGAATCATTACAAATGGAACTAATGAAAGCTGGATGCTGGTGGCTCACCTCTGTAATCCTAGTTACTCAGGAGGCTGAGATCTGAGGATCAAGTTTGAAGCCAGCCCAAGCAGAAAAGCCTATGCTACTCTTATTTCCAATTAACCACCAAAAACAGAAAAAAAGAAGAGAGAAGACAAGGTAGTTAAAGTGGTAGATTTACAGTCTTGAGGAAAAAAAGCTAGGGGACAAAGCCTAGGCCCTGAGTTTAAGCCTCACTATACATACAAATAGAACTGATTATGGTAAAACTGTACTTTATCCAAACAGGTGGATTTATAAGAGCAAAGTGTGTTGTGCCTATAGATTAAATTTTCTTTCAGTTAATGCTGAAGCAATGAGAGCACTGGTTCTTATAGTTTATCTGAATACAAGGTATGGATAACTTTCACTTTTAACAAATATAGGCATTTTTTGAAAAATCAAACCTATTGTATTTATGTGATTGGTTTCAGAGCACTGATATGTATGTGTGTATATATATATAAAATTTTCTCCCCCCCCTTCCCCCAGGCAAACATCATCCCATTTCCAGAATGGGCAGACGCTGTTTATTTTGCAGGTAGTCAACTAAGCTAATGTGAATGCCAGCTTCTTTGATGTTTCAGCTTTAAGAAAGTTGCATTAATGGAGGGCAATTATGGTAATTTGAATTAGGAATGGAATTATGGTAATTGAAAACTTCTATGCTGACAGGTATTTGTGAGACCCTGGTGTTCTGGTGCAGTTCAGAACTGCTATTAAGCCCACGGTAATTAGCATTTTTCCCCCTGAAATGGTTTGAAAGAATAAGGGAACATAAAACAAAATTTGACAGTAGGAGAAGGGAACTGGCAACAACATCAAAACCTACAGTCAATACAAAGAAACACAAACATGCACCGACTTGGGCTTTTTAAAAAGTAGAGAATCACAAGGAAATCACAGCTTTGTCTAGGGCACAGGGGAGGCTAAAGCATTTGTGTTGTGGGTCTGTAATACAGAGCCATTTGCAACAGAAAGATGGAACGCAGAAAGCCATTCTTGTTTTCTGGCTTTATTTCCAAATCCAATTGTTGCAGAGAGACTGCCTCAGTACAAAGCATGAGATAACAACAACAAAATTAGATGGCTCCACACTGGTGATGCAGCCATTTTACCAATTTCTATCCGTTGTCTTCTAGCCTGGCATTTTGCCAGGACTAGTTATATAACTAAGACCAAATTCTTGTTCTTACAGAGATATTTCAGTTGAGTGTAAGAATTGAGATCTACTCGAACCCACTTTAAAGGAAAAAAAAAACCATGGTTAGATACAGAATTTAATCTTTTGCCTCCTTCTTCCTGGAGGAGACAGGATTAACTCTTAATCATTTTAGTCTTGGTGATTTCTCATGATGTTTCTAAGAATAGCAGAAAGATATGATGCTATAAATTAGGATAGGGTTGGCTTACAAATAGCATAGTCCTGACATTACATTCATGCATACATATACAGGTGCATGATTTAATCTCACATCAGTAGGAAATCCCAGTGTTGGTGTAGCAGATCGATAATTTCACTAATACCACATATTCCCCCATATTTCTACTCTAGAGGATATGGATCTAGGATGTTTTCCTACGTGTTGTAAATTCCTTCTTTGTTTTTCAGTGCTAATTTCCATATAACATACCTCTAGTCCAGTGGTAGTGTAATCATGTTGGGTGATTTTTTTAAAAATTTTATTTATTTATTTTAAAATTATCTTTTAGTAGTTGTACAAAGGAGTTTCCAATTCAACATGTCAGTTTGTAAGTACAAGGAGTCTTGATCTTTGTGGGTAAAATTTTAAAATGTTACCTACCAAATAGATTAGATTACATAAACAACCCTGGATTCCTTTAATGTAAAATTGAGAATCAACCTTTGGACAATAGATGAGGCCATAATTGTGTTCGGTAATGATTTATTTCATATGACCTGTGGGTAGGCATTTGTTTTAATATAGAAATGGGAAAAATAGGGATCTATAACTCAAATAGAAACTGCTGTTTTGTAAATGAACCTCAATGGTCAGTAAAGATGCATGTTATTGTTTTAAGGGGAGGAAACAGGGTGAAATAATAATTTGCTCAAATGAGGACAATGTCCTATTACACTCGCGAGTGTTTGTCTTTTCCCCCATCATGTCCATGTAATATATGTCTGTGAGATGTATGATGCCGACCGCAGTCAGCAGAGGGTAATTGACCAAGTCAACATCACCAGTTGGTGCTTGTCATTACCGGCTCTTCCATGTCCTCTGTGAGGTATCTCAGGCACAATTCAGTTGTTAGACTCCCTCTTTGAGACAATAAATGTTTTCTGGCTGTTGAATGTTAACTCATGTTACAGATGCGATTGAAACAACAAAGTAGTCTATCTTAGAGTGTGGAGATTGGTTCTATTGATCGTCTGATTTCTGCATCCCAAGATGTCTACCAGATACATGAGAGCACATGCATTTGACAAGCTCTGATGATAAAAAGGACTATAAGCCAGAGAATGTATTTATGTGATAACTGGCTCTGCTCAGTTTCTCATAGTATTGAATAAGCAATGGTACAAGAAGGTAATTCTTTCCTCAGTATTTCAGAAAGTCTACTTACTGTCTTCTTTGTAGTAGGAAATAGAATGAAACAGCTCATGTTATACTGGGAAGAAAATCCCATATGAGAATGCAAAAAGAACAGTTTGACAATCATCTCCATAGATCTAAGGTCTGAAGAAGGGAAATGACAACATTTTATTATAAAACCCTTTTAATTGAAATGATTAGAAACAAGAAGGCTAGTACAGGCTAAATGATTGTGAGGAGGGAAATGGATTTCTGGTCAAGTTTGGATTGGGAGGCTCCTAGTGAAATTTGAAGTAATAATTAACCTAACACTTCGGAAGTATTTTTCAGCCATCCCAGAAATTATTTCTCCCTGCCTTGTTCTTCTTTCAGATGAAATAATAATGTTTAGCACTTAGCTGGCATCTTTCATTCCAATGGGTCCCCTGGTTCTTAAACAATTTTTCTATCTCCACATGTGTGAATATGTGTCTACACAGAGTAATTTCAGCAATTGCCAAAAATTTTTTAGCAATCCCACTGGGTAGCACATTGCAGCTGTTCAGTATTTTCTAGCAAACCTACACAGAGTTGCAGGGGGTGAGGGGATGGGGATAAAAAATCTTATAAAAGTTAAAACCCCATGCTTATGAACTCTAGAAAGAATCCAGAGGGCAGGAATCTCTCTCTCTCTCTCTCTCTCTCTCTCTCTCTCTCTCTCTCTCTCTCTCTCTCTCTCTTCTCTCTCTCTCTCTCTCTCTCTCTCTCTCTCTCTCTCTCTCTCTCTCTCTCTCTCTCTCTCTCTCTCTCTCTCTCTCTCTCTCTCTCTCTCTCTCTCTCTCTCTGTGTGCGTGCATGTGTGTACTCTGCTTGCAATACAGGAGTGACAGAATATCTGGGAGCCAGGAGGGGACTGTAAGTAAGTTTTGCAGGACCTTTGAAATATGATGCTGTCAGCAGCAAGGTTTTCTAATGCTGTATCAGGGCATCTGTTCAGCACTGATGCAAAGCAATGTTCACCACTTCAGTCCATATTAGAGATGTGATTTCTATAGCCTGCTTTGTGTTTGTTAAAGGTCCCGCACAGGGATGGGACATGTCTGCTATTTAGGTTTTAGGAGCTGATAAGTAACTGTGATTAGCCATTCAGATTTCATTTGAAAAGAAATAAAATCATGTAATTGCTTTAAAAAGATATGTACATCACAGCCTTGGTATAAGTGGAACCAGAAAAGTGATTACTTCATTCTCTAGCAAATCGTGCAGTGCCTGACACATAGTAGGTATTATCTATTAAGGAAATAAATGAGAGCTTTGAATTCCTGATAATAGCCATCATACTTGTAGGGTGCTAAGTACTCTTCAATGTACTTGCATAGATACTGATTTTTTCTTTGATATTGTACTACACTTAATTTGATATTGGTAAGGTTGGGAGAATTCATATAAGAAATTCATCATAATGAGAACATTTCCATTCCTCCTTGGCAAGCCATTACTCACATTCAAGGCCTGGCTCAGCTCAATCAGTATTCAGAAGGAAACTGCCTCATGTAGAGACCTCATTGCTTGTGAAACCATGTTTTAAACTATAGGCTTTTTTCCATTTTGTTGCCTTTCAAATCACATTCTGAACCTAAGTGGACCTCAATAATTGGTGTCTTACATAATTGGTATCTTGTGTAAGATACCAACATAGTTTTGTCAATAATGTGTGACTTAGGTCTTTGTTCCAACAGAAGTAGAATCGAATCAATTTTATCTGAGGAATTTGAAGATAGAAATGTGGGAACATTTTTTTTTCAGCTCCCCAGGAAGTTGGAACAGAAATAAAGGCATGAATTAAAAGTTGGTCAAAGCAAGTCAAAGTCCTGCTCAAATGATGACAGAGTTGAAAGGACAGAATCCAGTGAGAGAGCTATTTTCTCAGTGCTGGGGAGAAGAGGACAATTATGAGCAAAGCATCTGAGACATTGTGCATGGCTGATGAGTTCATGAAGTCCTGGAAAAAAGATGGAAGAATTATTGTGACAACTTCTTATTCAGCATGTGTGTGTGTGTGTGTGTGTGTGTGTGTGTGTATGTTTGTGTGTGTGTGTGTGTGTGTATGTATGTGTGCATTTTTTCAGTGATATGACTTACATGGGTACTTGTTTTTTGCAATTCAAAAGCTTCAAGAAGGTTGCTGGTATAACAAATATTTTCTGACAAAAGTGGGATGACTGGTAGGAAAGTTAGTGATGAGCTTAAATTTCTCTTCCTGGTAGGTAATCTTAAAGTCTTTTAACTTTTAACTCTGCTGACATCTAGTTTGTAGAGGCTTTTCCACACTAATATCCATCTCCCCAACTCTCCAGACACCAAACACTTGTCCTATAATTCAAGTCTGACACTAATGATCCAGAGTTTGCATCAACCTCTATAGGTTCCAGGGTTCAATCCTACAAGGCTGCTCTCACTTTAGGTACCAATGATGCATACTGAGTGCAAGGCTACACAAATTTGTGTTCAAATTGACTTCAAAGTTGAGATTCTTACAACCCCCGCACCCTAGATTCAACAACTTGCTAGAATAGTTTACAGAACTCAGGAAATACATTACTTACTATTTTTTTTTTACAGGATACAAATTAATAGCTAGATAAAGAGGTTGAGGCCTAGCAGGGTCCCAATAATAGGAGCTTCTGATCCCATGGAGTTGGTATGCTCTCCTCTCCTGGTAAATGGGTATGATCAACAATCTAGAAGACCTAAGAGATCTTAAGGGGTTCATAATGGAGGCAGGATTGGTTAAATCATTGGCCATTAGAGATTAACTCAGTCTCCAGCTGCTCCTCTCTTCTCTGAGTTTTGGAGAGGGGCTGATAGTTGTACCCTTTTAGTCACAGGTTCCTTGGCAACTAGTCCTCATCTTATACTATCTAGGGAGACTATCATGAATCATCTGATAAACCATAGATAAAAAGGCCCAATTATGAATATCAAGGTTGTTAATATTCACAATGCCTAGTTATGGAAACAACCCATATGCCCTTCAATGGACAAATGGATCAAGAAAATTATATATATATATATATATATATATATATATATATATATATATATATAATTTTACTCATTCATCAGGAAGAGTAATGTTATATCACCAATGAATAGACATAGAAAAGTTTTTCTAGACCTAGAAAAAATTGTGTTAAGTGAAGTGAGTCAGGTCCAGAGAGACAAAGGACATATATTTTCTCTTATATGTTGATGTTAGATCTAATTTATAAATCTATATGTAAACATATATAGGGTCATATGCAGGGGAGAATTCCAATGGTGTAATTCTTTTGAACAACTAACTGTCTAATAAAATACCAGGAACCTAGAACTTGTGGTCTCATAGGTCAAGGGGAGAACAGTAGATGCATGAAGAGAGAAAGGGTGGGAGAAGGCAGTCATACTATTCAATGTATATAGGTAAAAATGAAACCAGGAAAATTGAGGGGATGGGTGGGGTTGAGAGAGGTGGCGGAGAAGGATAATAGAGGTGGCACTGATCAAGCTGCACTGTACTCATAAACTGATATGTTGAATTGAAACCTCATTGTATACCTACTCCAAAACAATTAAAAAATTCTCTTATAACTTTAATCTCAAGAGCTTTAGAATATGCATCAAATACCTAGGAGTAAGATCCAATATAATATATCTATTTATTTATTTATTTTTTGTCAGTCGTGGGCCTGAACTCCGGGCCTGGACACTGTCCCTGAGCTTTTCAGCTCAAGGCTAGCGCTCTACCACTTGAGCCACAACTCTGCTCCTGGCTTTTTCTGCTTATGTGATGCTGAGGAATCAAACTCAGGGCCTCATGCATACAAGGTAAGCACCCTACCACTGAGCCACCTTCTCAGCCCCCGCAATATAATATATCTTAGAGCTTCAACAAATGATATCATGGTGTTGCAGAGGAATAAATAAGCTATTGTATTGAAAGATGACATCAACTTGCTCTGTGACCTGGGTCCTCTATTCTAATTCACCAAAGTACTTAGATGTTGCTCAGTGTATTATGACATTTCCTTGACCTCTGAGAATTTACATTCCAAAAAGTTTTGTTAAGCTCTTACCTTTGAAGATCCTTCACACACTTTTACAAGATCTGTTTTTAACCAGACCAAGCCTCATTGTAGATGTACATTTAGAGGAATTAGAAGCCAAGGGTGATGATGACCTCTTAATGCTGAGAAGACTGGTTTAACTTCAAGTGCTCCTGGATCTCTCCTTTGGATGAAAAAACAAAGAGAATACTGGAAAGCTAACAGCCAATTACATGTTTCCTCTTTCTGTAGTCATAAAATTACTGGGGGAAAAGGCCAAAGAAAGTGATCAAGAGCCATAGGTTACCTAAGCACACTTTGAGTAGCCTGATGTACTGGAGTCTGTAAGATGAGTGGAAACAGGATTCTCAGAGGAAATAATGGCTGAGCATTCACTGTGCACAGTGCTCTAAAAAATTCTAAAGAATTTCAGTGAAAGAACTAGGAAGAAAACATCACTAAGCCACATCACATTACACTTGTTCAAAATTAACCTTAGAAGAGAAAATATTAAAAGCACCCAGTGAAAATGTCACAGCATGTACAGTGGAACAAAGATGAGGATAAGAACTAATTTCTTGTTGAAAACAGTGTAACATCTTTAAAGGATTGAAAGAAAAATTTTCACTTAAAACTCTATACCCAGCAAACATATCTTTCAAAAAACAAATGAAAGTGAAGACTATTTCAGACATACAAAAGTAAAAATTTGTCAGCAGACTTGCAGTATGTTGAATGATAACAAAGTTTCTTGAGGCAGAAGTAAAATTATACCAAGTGGAAATATAGATATGCAGGAAGGAAACAACAAACACTTGGAATGGTACCTTGAGTGGATACATCTATTTTATTAATATTTCAACATTATTAAGCTATAATTACATATTCTTTGCTATAGTGATGAATATATTTATGAATATGTAAATGGTCTCCAACACATTAACAGTATTTTGTAAGTGGTGAAAAACCTTCTCTTGTGCATGTGTGTTGTATTTTCTTAGGATATGTAGTTCTCGAGAAACGGCAATTATATGGAAACGTCAAGATGGCAAAATTTTTTTCTGAGAATTTCTGTATTTACAAAGAAACTTTGGATTTATTCCACTTAATAGGAGAAAAAAGAAAGATGACCACTGTCACTTCTATTATGCAATATGTTCCTAAATATTGTAATAAGTAAAATGCAAAGATTTTTTAACATGTAGAAGTTTTATTATTTGTAGTCAAAAGAACTATTTCCTGGAGAATTGGAGAGAGGTCACTAAAATTGCTGGGTATAAAATTCAATGCCATTTTTCTACACAGTAAAGATCAATTAAAAATGTAATAAGTATCATTTATAATAGAATAAAGTTGTAAAGCAGTCACTAAATAAAATGTGCTCAAAGCCCTAGTAACATATAATTAATTATTTTAAAATTAATGTGTAACTAAACAACTGAATACCATTGAACAAAAATGAAAAGGCCAGGTAATAGCAGCTGACAGGGAAGATAAAGAGAAAGTAGACCTTTTCTATCATGAATTACAAACTAGGGATAACATTTTGGATGCATGGCAAAAATAGGAAAAAAAATCACAAAAATAGGAATTTAGGTATTTCTTTACATATTGCTAAACTATCATCTAGAATATGGGTTTTTTATTCATTATCCTTTCTATATTTGATGTATATGTTTTCAGTTTACCAGCCACTATATTTTTATATTCATTTAATTCTTAAATCCACAGCAAAGCTGAATGCAGTTGATTATTTAGAAGTTTTACTTTTTTGGTAAATTATTTATCTTCTTTGTGTCTTTTGGAAATCTGGTGTTATGAATTAATCTTATTGATTCATATAAGTACATTTTTGGTGCTGGTACTGTGGCTTGAACTCAGGACCTAGGTAGTGTTCCTTAACTTTTTCACTCAAAGTTGGCACTCTACCACTTGAGCCACAGTTCTACCTTTTGGTAGTTAGTTCAAGATGGGAGTCTCATGAACTTTCCTTCCCGGGCTGACTTTGAACTGTGATCCTCAGATATTAGCCTCTGAATAGTTAGGGTAACAGGCATCAGCCACTGGTACCTAGCAAAACATTTATTTTAATACACTTGTATAAAAATAGTTTGCATGTTTATATTCATCAGTTGTGTGCAGTCAAAAATGACCCCCAAATACTTGATGTACTTTGGTTGCTCGTTAGTAATAGCTTTCTTAGGATTTTCTATAACAGTTCCATATATACTAATCAACCTAGGAACTTAATTCAGAAACAGTCCAGTTCTGGGACATGCCTTCTTTGTGTGAAGGGTAAAAGCCAAGGGAACTAGTAGAAATGTATAATAGTCTTGGCTCTTAAATAGCAATGTCACTGGTGCTCACATATTTTCAGCGGAAGATGCCAGGAGGGGATAAACAATACTGAGAAAGATGTGCAGCAGTGGGTGGCAATGGGTAATCTTTTCACTAGGAATGCAGTAATGAATCATTGGGAAGAATGAATTACTAGGAACAATAATACAGCCCACTATAATACACTTGCAGATGACTATTTTTTTAAGAATTCAACTAGTGGCAATGAATAAAAGTAAATAAGAAACAATCCCCCTCCCCCCCACCCAATTCAACTTCTATTCCTACCCTGCAGTGAGATAACAATGGAATAAGAATGTTTCAGCGGAAGGACAATTTAACAATAAGAATTATCCCTGGCAAGCATCCTGTTGTAACTTTTGGAGGTTGCAGCCTGCAGCAACCTTGGATGGTTTAATTGAAGCAAGAACAGTGGTAAACCTGCTGGTTTGCTTAGTGGAGGCCTAGTGAGAGGAACTGTCTGTCTGTAGTATTATTGGCAATTAGTAATAGCTCAAGAAAGGAGCTGGCATTTCATAGCCTAAAAGGAGTTGGAAGGCTAAAAGGATTTACCAGTTTTGAGTGACTCTGGCATCCTTTTAGGAGATGTTGTTTTTGGAAATATTTGTATGCCCAACAGGAACTAGATCAGAAAATCAAGTCAGGCAATTTGGGTACAGGATTACAAAAGAAATGCACATGCGTAGCTTTAAGATATGAAGAGTTCCCTTTCCTAGTCCCAACTTTTAGTGACTGAGGAAGCTCTTTCCAATGTGTGTGAGTTGAACCTCCTTGTAACAACCTTGTGCAACATTGCAAAACAATGCTGTCAGAAAACTAACAACATCTTCCATTTTAAATCTATTCCACATGCCAGTCTTTGGTATGGTGGATTGCTTATTTCAGTGGCTATGGAATGCATTCTCATGTGATTGGGACACACATGAATAGAACATATCCCCTAATAACCAGAGATAAATACGAAGATAATTATCTTTTAAGGAGACGGAGAGTTTCTCAAATGGAATCCAGAAGAAGGATGTATTAATTTAGCCTGTTGAAGGGAGAGTCAGATGATGCTTCATAGAAAGAGTGACATTTAAACAGGGTCTTGGCAAGAAGAAAAGGTTTGAAAGAGAGAAAGAGAAAGAGAGAGACAAAGAGAGAATGGATAGAGATGGGGAGAGAGGGAGGAAAGGCAAGAATGGAGGGAGGAGAGGAAAGACGGGAGAGACAGGGAGAAGAAAAGGGAAGAAGAGGAGAGAGGAGAGAGAAAGTCTCTTGGAGATGGAAAGAAAAGAGAAAACAGAAAAATGGCTCATGAACAGAGAGTCTAGAACATGGTATAAGTTATAGCCATGACAAAGAGTAAAAGAGTAGGGATTTTTATTTAAATAATGAGGAGACATAAAAAATTGTGAATATACAGGTATCTTGATATAATAGTGAAGTACAGAGGAGATAGTGGACTAAACCTGAGCAGATTAAGATTTGACCAGCATAATGACATTTATGCTGAGCCGTGGTATAGACACAGATACAGAGGTCCATAACTGGGCTGCTAGATATCTCTTGTTGCATCCCCAAAGCTGCCCATAATCTAATCTATACTGCAACCAGCGTGTTGGCTCTTTATGGGATACTTAAATGATTTACTGTTCTCATTGGTTCTCCTTGGTGCTGGCCTATGTACACTGCAGTGTCCCACTCCTGACAACAGCTGCATTTCCTTTCACCTCCTCCTCAGTTTTTCCCTGGAGTGGCTGTTCTATATGCAGAGAGATAGCAAGCACTGGAGATAGGTGAAGATGCTGACTGCAAGGAGAGCAAATGGGGCTTCTCTAGGCTTTTGTTTGTGCTAGCACCTAAAGCTCTAATTAAAATTAGAGTTTGCAAAGTCCCTGGTCAAATTTTTTGTGTGTAGGAATAAACATGATTATCTTTTGATGGAACCATCACGTTTTCTTAATTGTAACTGGCACTGGCTGATCTCTGATTATTTCCTGCTAGAATATGGACTCACTAAATTAGCATAGCTTGAAAATTTAAATCCAGGGAGTATTCAATCACCTTTCATCTTTTTATTATCTCCTTAAGTTTGTTTCTTGGAAGTTTCTGGTCCTTATTAGGTCTTGTCCTACAAAAAAAGTGTTTGTTTTGATAGCTGTAGAACCTATCTATTGTCAAGGTTCAAGAAAAAAAAAGTAGGAGGAGAGAAAGAACCACAGGAAAGAAAGTGATAAGGGATCATAGGTAGTGGGCTGCAAGCTATGTGAGGAAGAATGAGAAGCAGGAAAAAAAATTCATGCAGGACCTGTTATGTAGTGCTAGCATCAGAATTACTCTAAGTTTCAAGATTTCTCACTTGCAAGGGCTACCTTCAAGTACCTTGAAGGGGCCCCAGCAATATATTACATGAAATATATATTCTATTTTTTTTTTTTTGTCGGTCGTGGGGCTTGAACTCTGGGCCTGGGCGCTGTCCCTCAGCTCTTCAGCTCAAGGCGAGCGCTCTACCACTTGAGCTACAGCGCCACTTCCGAAATATATATTCTAAAAGAGTTTATGTTTGTATTCTTATTCTGAAATGGATCCCCAAATTGTAGATGACATAGGTTCTACAAAACCTGTCTGTACTTCTGTCCCTAAAGAAAGAAAAGAAAGGAAACATTCTAATCTGTACTCCTAAGTGCTCCCTATATGACGTGTGCCAGCTTTATTTGGCTCACTGACGTCTTGCAATTCTAAATGCAGCTGTTTTCAAAGCAGCAAAGTTTGGGATTGAGTTTAGAAGAGGGAGTTGGAGACAGATTTTAGCTGGCCTGTTTGGTTCTATAATTTGCATAATTTTGGATAAACAAATGATGAAAGCAATGACTAATAGTTATTATGATACTGTCTTAATTATCTCATACCAACAAAAATGGTAATATATCATTTGATGCTAGACTCTTTATACTTGCTCTGTTTTGGAGATATGTGTGAGCTTTAGAATTAGTCACCACAACATGCAAAATGCTATAAAAAGAAAAAGGAAAAAAAAAAAGAAAAAGAAAAGACAAGGATGTGAGCATGAATGCAAAAATGCACTAAGCGCCAGCATAAAACAAATGAAAGTTGGCAGTAAGCCCAGGGCTTGTGGGGTTTTGGATCCTAGTATAGTCACTCAAAATTGGCACTGAAGTGTCATTTTCCAGAAGCTTGTAATCAGAATGGCCAGGTCTCTGTAGCCTCTTCAGCTTTGTCGATTCTCTTCTGTTTATTATTAATTCGTCATGTCGTTTCCAGGCATTTCAGCACCATCCTCTTGTTTGAAGTACATTTCCGTTCATTACCAGTTGTGCCGGACCCCTGTGAAGTATGATGCCAGCTTTATCAGTCTGGTCCTTCCATTGATGACAGTGACACAGAGTGAGGTGAAGCTTGCCTTAGGTCTCACATTCAATCAATACCTGGGACAAAACTCAGCAGGAGAGGCAGACTTGCTACCCCTCTACCTGAATACTAGCACATTCTTTTTTTGTGGTTTTCTACAGTGTGTGTTTGTTTGGTTTTAATCTTTCTTCCTTTTTTTAAAAAAGAAAAAAAAAAGCTCTCAAGTTATCTTTAAATAAAAGAACCAGGAGAAAATATGTTCTTATCTTTGCTGCCTCAAGTCCTGAAAAGACTCACCAGGGCTATTTACTGGTGATAAAATACAAGTGCCTTGTTGTGGGATGAGATCAATAAGCAGTGTTCTCCAGACTTAGCGCAGAACTCCAAGGAGATTAAGTTTGTTTGGCCTCCACTGAGGATTCTTCTCCCTTTAGAAGGGCTGTCTTGCTTCTATCCAGGTCTCAGGCTGAATTATACTTATGGGACAGATGTGGTGCCCCTGTGGCGTTGGTTCTTAACAGCCGTGTGTGTGAGTGTGTGTGTGTGTGTGTGTGTGTGTGTGTGTGTGTGTGTGTGATCAGTACTAACACTACCATACTGGGCAGTACAGTAATGGTGATCTTGGGGCTCGTTCTTTCTGGAAACATCTGCTCTTCTGCGTTTGCTGCTTGGTTTGTTGTTGCCCTGAGCATGCTGTTCATTTGCATGGACAGGGCCACCAATGCTCATCCATCATTTGGATCATGAATATGTAGTAGTAAGAGTCAGGTTTCAATGAATTCAGATAATTCTGAAGTTTCTGCATTGGAACCGGCTGGGGGAGAGAGGATCTCTAGGCTTCTTCTCTGTGCAGAATATAGGAAACTCTGTGCTGCGAGGCATTATAAACATCTGCGAAATGGGCTCTTTATGTTTTTTAAAAATCGTGCATTGTAGTGGAACAGAAGCCTAATATAACCCATTAGCATTAGTATCAGCACAACAGCCTCTGAATTGCATATTGGTGGGGAAATATTGATAGCAAAGTGTAAACAACCACAAATGGGAAATGTAATAAAGCTCTCTTCATAGAACCCGTAATTTACAATTAAATAGGCTACATTGAAATGATACCAAGGAGAGACGTGCATGTCCAAAGTAACTGAGAATTTAAATGACTACTTGTACTTTCCCATTGACCTAGAATAGGGTAAAAACAGGAAAGAAAGAAGTTAAATGATCTCAGACTCCATACGCAGTGCATGGCTGATTATGGTACAAACAACATTGTTATTCGTACTTTGGGTCTGCAGCGAATTTTTGCAAGGTAACATTCTATGTATCCAAAGTAAGCTGGTTACTGATAGCACCAAGCCATTCTGTTGGCACATCCATATTTCATAGTGAGGGATATTTGCTCAATGAGAATTTTCTTATAGACATGCAGCTACATTTTAGATGAGGGGTAACTGTTTTACTCTGGTGAATGCTGGCCCATTCTTACAGACTCAAGCTCATTGGGCAGGATCAGCAGTTTTCAGTCTATATTTGACTGAGTCATGTGCTAACTAGTGGGTGAGTTCCTAGTTTGGGTCTTGGGAAAAAAAAAGAATCAACTACAGAGTATTTTCTTGTGTAATTATCTGCTGAACCCTTGGAAACATGAATGCTGATGTTTTTCTTTAATCATTCTGGATTTTTAAAACGTAAAGGCTTCTGTGAGGAGGGTGGGGAAGGTTCCTTGTAGATCTAGGGCTGGGTTTGAGGGCATTAGCCAGGATTAGATTAGATTGGAGTAGGGGAAAAGAAAGCACTCTGAAGGCAGATCTGGAATGAATGCTATCACTGAGTGTCTCAGGTTATTACTTTCTCTTCCTCTGGGCATCAACCTCTGAAGAATTGATTTCTATATTTGAGCTTCAATTTCAAAGGAGTATGAACAGCTCTAGCACTGTGAGACATTTCAGAGAAACTTTGACGGGCTGTTTATCCCCAAGGATGACTTCATGACTTCTCTGAGGCAAGGGGGGGGGGTGTGGTGGTCCCTGAAGCTTATGTGTGTGTGCCTGAAGCTCAGAGCTCCTTCTAACCTGACATCCTAGTCTATAGGTAGATAGCATAGAAAGCAGCAACCTGTGTATTTCAGTTGAATGTAATCTGTAATGTCAACCAGCCCCTCATGATTCCTTAATAGCTAGAAGAGGAATGCTAGCGAGGACTGTAGTTTTATGAGGGAAAAAGTTACCAAGATGTATTTTTCTTCTTGTTTTCATTTTGGTTGGTCATGGGACTTGAACTCTGGGCCTGGGCGCTGTCTCTCAGCTCTTCAGCTCAAGGCTAGCGCTCTACCACTTGAGCTACAGCGCCACTTCTGGTTTTTTGGTGGTTTATTGGAGATCAGGGTCTCACAGATTTTTCTACCCTGGGTGGCTTTGAACCGTGATCCCCAGATCTCTGCTTCCTGAGTAGCTAGGATTACAGGTGTGAGCCACTGGTGCTTGGCTAATATCTATTTTTCTAATGGCATATGATAGTGGTACAGTATTTTTGTTAACTTTTAAAATGATCTTTAAATAGTTTTACAAAGAAGTTGCCATCTAACAAAGCAGTGTCACCCCTTTTGACATTCTCACTCATCCCTTCCCCATTCACCCCCTGCTCTCATTTTTCTTAATTTTGTAGGGTGGAGATACACTGCATTCTTTTTTTTTTTTTTTTTCAAGACTGGGGTTTGAATTCAGAGCCTTTCACTTGCTAGGTAGAGGCTCTACCACTTGAGCCATCCCCACAGCTTACATTGAATTCTTGACTGCATTCTTTTTCCTCTTCATTCTTCTACTTCTTTCCCCTTGTTCCCACCCCACCTCTCTCAAGTACTGATTTCCTGGTTTCCATTTAGTTGAACTTTGTCTTTGCTTTTCTAAAGAATTAAACTATTTGAGACCTCCCTTATATCTACCATATTTCAGTTGATACATTTGTGTATACTTATATACCAACTAATTAGCTTATAAACTGTTGTGCTTATCACCTAAGTTTATAAGCTAATTCTAACTCCCACATGTAAGGGAAAACATACAACCTCTGTTTCTCCTGGCCTGACTTACTTCACTTCACATATTTTTTTCCTCAGGCATTTCCGTTTCTTTACAAATGATACAATATTCTTCTTTCTCATGGATGAGTAAAATTCAATTGTGTATTGTGTATTGATCCATTCACCCATCAAGGGGCATTTGGGCTGATTCTATAACTTGACTATGGTGAATAGTGCAGCAACGAACATGATTGTCTTGGTGACTTTACTGTATTTTGGTTCGGGATCATTTGGATAAATGCTCAGGAGTGGAATTGCTGGATCAGAGGGCAGTTCTATGTACTGCTTTCCAGAGTTTACATTCCCACCAGCAATGTATTAGGGGCCCCTTTTGGCTATATCCTTGCCAGCATCTGTTATTGTTTCTTAATTATGGCCCTTCTAAGTGGGTGAAGTGGACTTTCACCCCACTTTTATCACTAGAAATGTTAAGCATTTCCTCATGTGCCTATTAACCATTTTATTTATTTTTCTGAAAAGACTGCTTTTAGCTCATTAATCCATTTATTAATTGAGGTGTTGGTTCTTTGAGAATTTAATTTTTTAAACTCTCTTATATTCTGGGTATTAAGCCATTGTCTGATGCAGAGCTGGCAAAAATCTCCCTTTCTATAGGTTTTCTTTTTAGACTGCTGGCTATATCCTTTGCCATGCAGAAACTTTTTAGTTTGATGCAATCTTATTTATCAAGTCTTTGTTTGGCTGTACTACTGGATTTTATTCAGAAAGTTCTTACCTGTGCCAAAGAGTCCTCATGTCTCTCATACTCCTTCCTGTCATAGTTGCATGGTTTCAGATTTTACATTGAGATCTCTGATACATTTTGAATGGATGGCTTGTACAAGATGATAGATAAGTATGCAGTTTCTGTTTTCTGCATGTGGCGATCCCCATGCCAGCACCATTTGCTGAAGAGGCTGTCTTTCTTCCAGCCTATGTTTTTGGCCCTTTTTATCAAATATTAGATGGGTATAGGCCTATTTCTGGAACTCAGTTGTGTTGCATTGGTCCTTGGGTCTGTTTTTGTTCTAGTACCAAGTTGCTTTCATTACTAGAGCTCTTTGGTAGATTTGGGTATTGAGAACAGATTGTTTTTTTCAATATCCTTCCTGGGAACTGTGCTCTATGGAGAGGGACTCCATAGAGACTTTGGGTTTATCATTGAAAGACATTCTCCAGGCTTCAAGTAGAAAACATAAAGTCACTTAGTTTGCATTTTATAGGAGAAAATGGCCTGATGTGAACTCTAGACTCATGAAGCAGGACATTTTAGGTAGTACATAGAGAGAAGGTCAGTGAAGTTATACAAGTTACAGGTAGGATCAGTCACTTATTTCCTAGTATTAATCTCTGTTTCTCCCTCCTTCTCTTCCTCTTTTTCCTTTACTTCCTCTCTTCCTCTTTCCCTGCCTTCTTTCCTCCCTCATTTCTTCTTTTTCTTTTTCCCTCTTTTTCTCCCTTCCTCTTAACCTTATAATTCTTCCTGGGAAGGAATATCAATAAGACAATCTGCCTTTATCATAAGGGAGCTTAAAGGAAACAGAAATTAAGTAAGGGTGGAAGGGAAATTATATCATTAAATATTAATCTTTGGACTCCTTTTTCCCTCCTTCTGTTTATCATTTGTGACTGCTTCTGGATCAGTCATAATTATTCACTAGGAGGATTAGGACTTTTAAGAAGGCAAAGTAAACAACAGTGACTCAGTTGTGACTTCCATTACAGGTACTTGTATTTATGTGAGAAAGTCAAAGCCAAGTTTCCAAGAGCCAAGTTCTGTAACAATAACAAAATCATCTTAAGATTCCAAAAGGAAGACCTTGAAGGAATAGTTAGCCACAACAATGAACAAATGAAAATGGTAGTGTTTGGGGGGTCTCTGGATGAACATTAGAGTTCCTTAGATAAATACTTAGAGCTCTGAAAATGAGCTCTGAATCAGAATATATCAGGGAGGTCACTGAGCATTGGCTCTTACAAACAATAAACAAGCAAACTAACCAACAGAATTCCCTGGATTTTCCAAACATGCACTAAGGGTGGAAAACAGAAAATCCAACACCACGCTGATCTTGGAAGTGAGAAAGAGAAGGGACAAGGTGTGTATTTCAAGATGCCATTTGGAGACCAAGAGCAGGAAGAGATCTGGGTGGTCCTCATGCAGAAGGGGCCAATGGCTTGAAAAGCCATCCAACTTCATCTATTGTGTACATCAGTATTTGTTTGGGAATTGAGGCCAATGATATTGTCATTTGCTTATGTGACTCCGAGGAGTCAAATTAGCCATAGTTTATATTCTACAGGGAGGAGGAGGACATTCCACAGTCCAGTGCTTGTAGTCAACTGGAATTGAACAGCAAGGTGGTATGGATCTATGCCCAGAAATTGCTATGTATTATCCAAACTGCCTTGGTAGACGTTTCCATTTCCAAAGACCCTGAAACATAAGGGGAGAGAGGAATCTTTAACACTCTGAGGTATGGTGAGGTTATGCAAAAGGCCAACACTTGGGGAGGGGGACTTGATTATGTGGAAACTCACTTTTCATTACATGAAGAGCCATTGCTTTACAAAAATAAAATGACAGGCCCTGGGTTTATTTAGAAACAAAATGAATTATGTGAGCATAGCTTCCCCTAATGAGGGTTACCATGGTGATTTTGAAACAATGCTCAAAGTACCTGTATACATATTAGAATTTGGCTCTCCAATTGGGTGAAAATTTTTTTTAAGCATTTAAAATTATAATCAGTAGAATAAGAGATAAAAAATGAAGATGCTGGCAAAACTGTACTAGAATAGCTTTTCAGGGTAAATTGAAAAGACAGTTCTTTTTTTCCCCAGACAACATTTAGATTTCTGAAAAATTTATAATGATAAAAAGTTTGGAAAGATTATAATAGTCATGCTTGCATGACTTTAATGTTAACTAGATGCTAAAATATCAAGATGTGTCTTTTATATACTATATATCTAAAGAAAGACAAAAAAAAAAAAAAACCTCCCTAGGGGAAGTTGGGTTTTACTGAGTCCTCCTCATTGTCCATATGTAACATGATGAATAGGAATGTTTCCAGCTGGAGCAGGAAATTTAATTTTTGCAAAAAGACCGTAGGAATGTCACAGGTGGTGTTGATGTCGAACAGGAAAGAGAAAATTAATTCTCCATACCTGGTGCCAAATAAACTGCCATCAAGATCAGCAGCATTGTGCCTTCTATAAAGTACTTCTGGATCAGTTCCTTATTGGAATCAAATTATGCAATTATGAGAAATAATCTTATTTAATGGGAATATAATTATTTTTGTTTTGACTAGTAACAACTATAATACAAGTGATAGACTGTGTTAAGAATCTGGCTAGGTCTATAATGAATCTGGGATTTTTTTTTCTGTTTTCTACCTTTCCTGGGCTTCAGTTTTCTCAGCTAGGTGTTAAGGCAGTTTTTCAATGGTTATCACAGAGTTTTGACCAGACAGCCAATAAAAATGGAGCAAATCAATGGGTGAAATATAAAATATTATCAAATGAACCAACCAACAAACCATCCTGGGAGAGGGTGAGAAGTAACCGCTTTAAATAGGGACAGTGTGTGATTGAAGCTATTTAGGAGTAAGGAGTATATATGCTTTAGTTACGTAATTGGATGCCATTACTTGGAAACTATGTTTTTTTTTTGTCCCATTTAAATATTCAAGAAGATCTAAATTTTGTTGTCATCCTTGTTCTTATTTCTTTTACTCCATTTTACTTAGCTCTGTTCTCTATATTTCATTTCTAAATTATGGATAAAATAGCAGCAATAAGAAAGCAATGATATTGACAAAGACTCTTTTGGTCATTTTTGAAATCCTATTAAAAATCCTTCAGGATTCATGGAATAACATTATTTAATGTGTCATGTTACAATTCAGATGCAGCTGTAAGTTTGTCATTTTCAACTTCTTCACAGAAACTCTCTAGCTAGTTTGGTTTGTTTATTTTTCTCTGAGTATGGAATGTCTCATCTCAACCTCTTATTCCTGCTTATGCTACCATTCATATTTGGATTGCCTCTTGAGTCTATTTCCATCTGTTATTCCAATTATTTTCAAAGCATAATATAATAACATAAATGAGCTAATTTTTATAGGAATGAATATACTTACAATGATGTAGGAGCAAGTCAATGACTCAGAAGAGGTGAGCAAGAGAATCTAAGAAACAGAAAATTTGGCATATGAAAATGTGGCTTTCCAATAAAAAAATTGGAAAAAATGTTGGATTATTCCTATGACCATCCATTTGGGAAAATAAAAGTTAAGTGAAAGTTTTACCTCATCCTTATGGAATTAGGAAAAAAAAACTATTATCTGTCAAAACTCCTGTTTCTGTGAGAGGAGTTACTTTCTGTCATATTTTAAAAATTAAAAGTATCTAATTAGTAATGTGAATTTAATATATATTTAATGAGATTCACTTTGCCACTTCCATGTAGACATACTTCATGCTTTGATTATTGCTTTCTTCCTAACAACTTTCTTTAACTCTTCTCACATCTCTCCCCTATATCTTCCCCCTTCTCTAGTAGTAAGCTTGCTTTATCCAGAATAAACATGTAGGTCTCTTTTGATATGCTTTATGCATTTATTTTCATGGAAGACATACTTAATTGAGGAGGACGTTAGCAGGTTCAGATCAGGTCCTTTAGGGTTCCTCCTGCGTAGAATAGACTCTTCTTAGTATGCATAACTTTTGTTCTATCTTGTCATAAAGATGGGGTCAACAGTTATCCAAATCCACCAGCGTTAAGTAATAAGTTTATTTAATATAATATGATGGTGGTAACAAGATATACTATATTCTATTGTTTAATTTTTACTTCAATAAATTTTTACTTAAAAATTGCATCTCTTTACTTAGCAATATCCCACTTCATTCTTCAGTGAAATAGAAGAAGCAATCCAAAAATTCATATGGAACAACAAAAGACCACAAACAGCAAAAACAATCCTTAACAGAAAGAACACTGCTGGAGGTATATCAATACCAAATTTTAAACTCTACTACAAAGCCATAGTAATTTAGTATTGGCACAAGAACAGACCTCAGGACCAATGGAATAGAACTGAAGACCCAGAAATGAACCCACAGACCTATAGCCACCTAATCTTTGATAAGGAAGCTAAAAAAAATAGAATGGAAAAAAGACAGTTTCTTCAGTAAAAGGTGCTGGAAAAATTGGTTAAATACCTGTTGAAAACGAAACCTAGATCCTTATATATCACCCTGTACCAGAATCAACTCCAAATGGATCAAAGACCTCAAAGTCAAAGCAGACACCCTGAAAACATTACAGGAAGGAATAGGAGAAACTCTAGGGCTACTTGGCACAGGCTGAACTTTTTTTAATTGTGAAAATACTGTACAGAGGAGTTACAATTACATGGGCAAGATAATCAGTACATTTCTTATCAAGCACTGTTGCTTCCTCCTTTGTTTCCCCTTCCTCTCCCTTCCCATCTCCCCCGCCCCCATCTCTTCCCCCCTCCTACCCCCCACCACCAAAGTTGTAAAGTTCGTTTTTCAACTTAACAACTTGTACATCTGGTTGTTGCAATGGGTCCATCTGTATCCCTATTTAAATGATTTGTTTTTTTTCTTTCCCCTCCACAAATTATACCAACATCAAATACAGTGAAAGCAGGGGTTATATCGTGGGGGAGGGACATACAAAGAAACAAAGAAATCATCTTATGTTAGAAACAATCACATGAAAGAAAAAAAACATTTGAATACTTATCTTGGGGTTCATTTTGCCTAACATCAACTTATCTGACCTTTTCTGCTTGTCTCAGACTAGTTATTGCAAATAAGGGAAACTATGTTTATTGCAGCATTTTTACCATAGCTAAGGTATGGAACCAACCCAGATGCCCCTCAGTAGATGAAAGGATCAAGAAAATGTGGTATAACTATGCCTCTTTCAGAAAGAATGACATTGCCCCATTTGTTAGGAAATGGAAAGACTTGGAAAAAATTATATTAAGTGAAATTTTTTGAATAAAGACCCAGAAACACAACAAATCAAAGAAAGGTTGGACAAATGGGATTGCATGAAATTGCAGAGCTTCTGCATGGCAAAGGACATTGAAAGCTAGATCAATAGAAAGCCCAGGGATTGGGAGATCTTCAATAGCCATACAACAGACAAGGGTCTCATATCTAAAATATACTTAGAACTCAAAAAACTAAATCCCCCCAACAACAAATCCTCAAAGAAGCAACTGCCTGATTAATAAGTGGGCTAAAGACTTAAAGAGAAACTTCTCTGAAGAGGAAATAAAAATGGACAATTGGCACATGAAGAAATGCTCAACTTCTCTAGCTATAAAAGAAATGCAAATCAAAAACAACATTGAGATTCCACTTCACCCCAGTTAGAAGGGCTATAATCAAGGAACCCAATAACAACAGATGCTGGAGGGGATGTGGACAGAAGGGAACCCTACTGAATTGTTGGTGGGAGTGTAAACTTGTTCAACCACTCTGGAAAGTAGGATGGAAGTTCCTCAAAAGACTCCACATAGAGCTCCCCTATGACCCAGCAATCCCACTTTTGGGCATTTACCCAAATGATCACAAACAAGCCCATCTAAAGCTAGCAGTATAACTATGTTTATCGCAGCATTTTTCACCATAGCTAAGATATGGAACCAACCCAGATGCCCCTCAGTAGATGAATGGATCAAGAAAATATACATACAATATATACACAATGGAATTCTATTTCTCCATCAGAAAGAATGACATTGCCCCATTTGTTAGGAAATGGAAAGACTTGGTGAAGGATTGACCCCTACCCTATTGTCCCAGGCCCATACAGATGCCAGGCAAAATCCCAGGTATGGGCGAACTTGTTTGAACTGCAGGTAGGAAGATCCACTTAATCCCAGCTGTAAACATCCCAGTTTGGGCCCAACTGAAAGGCCCCCACCTTCCTTGACCTGGTGGCTTTTTCATTAACCTCTGCCTCCTTGCTTGGACCTCCTATAAAAATTCAGCTCCTGTCCCAACTCTTGGGCACAATCTCCAAACCCGGGAGAAAGCCTGTGCCCCTCGCTGTTCCTCAATAAACAGTCCTTGCCTGTTGATGATCGAGTCTGGCCTATTCCTTTTCTATTCTCCTCCATTTTCCTAACACTTGGAAAAATTATATTAAGTGAAGTAAGCCAGGCCCAAAGAAACATAGGTTCCATAGGTCAAAAGCTATGTACATATGACCATATAAGATGATGCTAAATGAAATGAACCCCAAGATAGGGACATTAGTTATTTTATCTCACTTGCTGTTGTTTTTAATGTATTTATCATGTACCATGTATTTTTTTTGTTTCTTTTGTATGTTCTTCCCCTATGGTATAACCCCTGTCATCACTGTATTTGATTCTGGTGCCCTGCATCTTATATACACATGTTTCTAATTTGGGGAGAGGAAGGGAAATAACAAAATGCTGAAATAAGGATACAGGTTGACCCATTGAGATGTACAAACACTATGTTGAAAATGAACTTTACAACTTCGGTTGAGGGGAGGGAGGAGTTGTGGAGGTGGGGAAGGAAGGGACAGTAGGGGAAAAACAAAAGAGGGGGTAACAATGCTTGATAGGAAATGTACTCATTACTCATGTAACTGTAATCCCTCTGTACAATATCTTTACAATAAAAATATATAAAAAATTTTCATCTCTTTGAAAACAACATCAGCTGACTTCATGATTTCGTTGGATTATATATCATTCTAAAACCTTAGTCCTGAGCACAAGAAAATAAACAAAAAGAAAAACAAATAAAATAAAAGTTAAAAACTTATTTTTCTCTCTCTCTCTGTGGTGTGTGTGTGTGTGTGTGTGTGTGTGTGTGTGTGTGTGTGTGTGTGTGTGTGTGTGTGTGTGTGTATGTGGACTGGTGTTTGAACCGAGGGCCTCATGATTGCTTGGCTTCTTTTGTCAGGTGGTGCTTTATAACTTGAGCCATGCCTCCATCCCTGTTTCTGCTGGTTATGTTGGTGATGAGACCTCCCCGGTTTTTCTGCCTGAGCTGGTCTTGAACTACTATCTTCCAGAAAACTAAGCCTTGTGTGTAGCTGGAATTAAGAGTGTGAGCCAACTATGCCCAGGCTCATCATCTATTTTCATTTTCATAGTTTTGGTTGCAGTCTGCTTTTTTTACTGGAGGGCATGCTTGTTGAAGGAAGATAGGACCATTATTGTCTTTGAGCACCCAAGGTGATTTCCCTGGATGAAAATAGCGTGCTCAACAGACATGCGTGATAGCATTGTGTTGAGGAACTCTATGGTTACTGCAAGACTGGCTTCTCACACAGTGACTTCTCTAAATAATGTTCCTGAATTCATTTGTTACTTTATACATTTCAAGTTGAATTCCCAATAACATGACAATTTAATTTTTTAAAGACTTTCAAGCATGGTGGAACAAACCTTATTTCCATTTCTTAGATGGGAAAAACACATCTTGGAGAGGTGAGTTACTTGCTCAAGGTAACGGTACTTATGATCTACCAAATCCATGACTTCTAATCCTGGAAAGACAACTTCTCTGTCCTGCTATAGCTGTTTCTTCTTCTTCTTCTTTTTTTTGCCAGTCCTGGGGCTTGACCTCATGGCCTGTGTGCTGGCCTTGAGCTTCTTTTGCTCAAGGCTAGCTCTCGACTACTTGAACGACAGTGCCACTTCAGGCTTTTTCTGCTTATGTGGTACTGAGGAATTGAACACAGGGCTTCATGCATGCTAGGCAAGCACTCTACCACTAAGCTACATTCTCAGCCCCAACTATTTCTTATATGATGATGAAAATCCCAAAGCATCTTCCAGAAATGGAAAGATTTCCATAGCATTGGTAAACATATGAGACTTCTAAGGCATTAGTTGAAATTTGATGTGAAATTCTATCTGACATTTTTGTAACAGCTTTTATTATTTAATTGATTTAATGACAATATTTAAAGAAGCCACAAAAATCACTGGGCATAGCCAATTTCATCCATAAATCAGACATGTTGTACCTCAATTTTCACTCTTCCGTTCTGTTTTGTGAACTAATTGGCTACACTTGATGAAAATTTAGGATGGAGGCAGAGTATAACAGGTGGAGCAATCACTTCTTCACAAGGAAATTAATTTATATATACACAAAAATACACGCATATTCATAGCCTCTGATCCTGCCAAGAAAAGAGCCCCAACTGTGTGGTTAGCTGCAATTATGACTAAGTGTCATAAAACAATTTTGGCATATCATAGTGCCCACAGGACTCGCTGTGATCTCTCAGTTTTTGGTCTTCCAAGCACGTTTCCATCTCATATGAATTTGTCCTTGCAGGCTTTCTCTTTGCTGTTTTGTCAGAAAAGTAATTTGACTACATCCTGCAACTCATTTTGGGATGTAGTGAAGGCGGCTATCCTGCAAACAAGCTGGACTAGAACAAAATATGTCAGTGTGATTTATAGAAATCACCGTGACTCCGCAGACATCTCCATATACAAGTGTGTATGCTCAAATGCTTTTTCACAAGAATAGTTTTACTCACATTTTCTGAGTTTTTAAAAAATGCTTCCATAATTACATGGTTATTATTGAGTGTTTGAGTCAGGCAGTCTTTGCTTACTTAGCACTTTCTTTTTGATGAATTTGACATGGCTTTTTTTTGTTTACTAGCTTAAAAAGTACAAATCAAACAAATGAATACCTTCTTAAGAGTTGAGACTGTAGTTCTGGCTGATGCAATCTGGGGTGGGGGGTGGGGGGACAAAAGTCACTTGGAATATCCTAGGTACTCTGTACACAATAAGATATGCCATGGTTTTTTTAACTAGGTAGGAAAACTTGAAATGGTGGCAAGTCCTTGCAGTTCATTTTTATTTATATAGCAAGATCAAGAAAAGTACTATGATGAAATGCTCCATTTAATTCTTTAGCATAATGGGGCTAATCAAACCTCACTAACTTAGAATTTACTCTTAGCCTCTTTTGCTTACTCTTTTGCTTTTGTGACTCCATGTTAGGGGAAGGACTATACCCCAACCTGTAAGACTAGTTCCTTATAGTTTGACATTTACAGGTATATGCATACACTGTGCATTTTATGTTCCTAGGTAACGATCATAGAGGTGATCATGGAAATGGGTTATGCTGTCCTTACTCAATGCTTGCTTACAGTATTGTCTAGCATAAGGTTCTGTAACTTCCAGCTTGGCTTGCATCTGCAGGAAAGAACTGTTAGGAACTTTCCACCCCTGAGCAAACAAGGAGGTGGGTTTTCTGCTTTAAAAGGGGCCATGAGACCAAACTTGCGATTGCACTTTGGACACACGACTGCCCAGTGTAGTTCCGGCTAATAAAGACTTCCTATTAGCTATACTCTGTGTCTTTGTGGTCTCTCCTGTTGGCTTACCCCATATTAGTTGATGCAAATTAGGAAGACAGCACTGTATATGATCCATCTGGTAATTAATTTTGAAGTCAATATATTTGCAAATAGAAAATGGTATGTGTAAGGTCTGTTCCTGGATGGAGAGCAGACTCCACCCTCCACGCAGCAAAGTCTCCGCCCAGTACCGGTATTACCTAGGCAATGGGCACACCTGGAAGAGGTCACATCTGCATCCACTGAGGTCACATCTGGATTCAATGTGGCCATACTTTCCCCCACCCCTACCCTAGATAAGGCCTAGCCCAGGGCCAGATGCTCTCTTTCCCAGTTCTTTTCTCAGCCTCATGGAGTGCCAACATGGCCTGGTGCCAGTGGGAATGATGACTAAACCTACCCCTTACCTGAATACCACATGCATGGTGTGGTTCTTACTCGGCAACCTCTTTTTAAAAACCTAACACAAACAGTGCTGTTTGAACCGGGGAAGGGCTTAAAGTCAGGATAGATAGGATTCCTCTCCGTTTTTTTTCTCCCTTTTTTCTCTGAGGAATACCCACAGTTCTGACGGTCTTTTTGCGAATCTATCTGTCTGCTGTGGACACAGCGCATCAATACCATTGCTGGCCTCTGCATCCACCTCCACGCTTCTACATTTTGGTGAGTGAACTACTCTCTGAGGGTTCTCTGTTGCTCAGTCTCTCTCCAGATGTGGTACCATGCCGGAGAACCAACTAGACCTTTAACTGAAAGGTGGGTCACCTCTGGAGCTGAGGATGCTTGGCTGGTTGTTGGGCCACTCCTCCCTAGAGGGCTCTGTGGTGAGTCAGGATGCTGCTTCCATCCGATAAGCCCTCCTTCACTCACCAATTTTTTCTCTTCTACGCCTTTAATGGGGTGCTCTGTGTTACTCCTGAGCTGTGAAACCCCTTTGAAATGCCTCCTGCACTCCCTGGAAAGCCAGAGCACCTAGTTTTTTTATGCTGTTCTCAGATTTAGACAATTTTTGCCTCTGCAATGGTAAATGGTCAGAAGTCTGTTTACTTTCAGGCTGTCTTTGCTTTCTGCTAATCATGTCCAAATTTCTCTATTTCTCCCTTTCTCTTTTCTACAACTTTTTGGCTTATGCCCTGGGTCCCAGGGACCCCCCTCTAGGTTCCCTCTCAAAGACTAGCCAATCTAGGCTTCAGGGACCCCCCTCTAGGTTCCCTCTCAAAGACTAGCCAATCTAGGCTTGATCTATTTGTTCAGGCTTTCTTTGCATTTTTTCAGATATTCGCCATCTTGAGTTCGCCATTTTGCCACATGGTGGGTTAAGGGTTTGGCCCCATCTGACCCATATCCTTCCACCAAGCTTACTCCATCCATCTATTCTAATGTGCCTTGCTAACAAGTTGCTCTTTTCACAGACACTGGTAATGGAGGCCCGACCATCTGATATACTTTGTTAGCAAAGATGTTTAAACATTGTTGTCAAAAATTTTAGGTTTTGAGTTTTGTCTTTTTTGTTTTGTGTTGTGTATTCTACTACTGACTACATGGTTCTAAAATATTGGGCATATCTGTACTAAGATTCTCATCACATCTAATGAGTTTTGTCATTGCAGAATATTTGTTGGTCAATTCTTGATAAGGACCAGGTAAGCTCTACTTATTCTACTTGATCTCCCTGTTGCTTTAATTGGAAATAATAAAGGGTTTTTGTGGCAAAGATTGCAATTCAATACCAGCCTGGGCTGAAAAATCCCTAAGACTCCATCTCACTACTAACCTGAAAAGAGCCAAGACTCATGGCTCAAGACTCTTATCTCTAATTAACCAGCCAAACACTGGAAGTGGTACTGTAACTCAAAGTGGTAGAGCATTAGCCTTGAGCAGAAATGCTCAGGGACAGTGCCCAGGCCTTGAGTTCAAACCTCCATAAATACTAACTGGGATAAGCCATCTCAGCCAGGCTGGGGAACAAGGGACCATGGAGAGGAGTAAGAGGAGATGATGTCACATCAGCAACTTTGTGCCTGCCCTTTGAAAATTAACCAGAGCCAGGAGATCAATAGAAGTAAGAAGTCTGACCATCTAATGTCCATACCTGTCTACCTTTTAACTGGACAGGAATTTACATTCTAGCCTTTGTTACCTGACTTCTCTACCTGGTCGCCAGATGTCAGAAGTAGCCAGGGACATTTCTACCAATATTTTTCAGCCACAAGTCCTTCCTCTTGCCATTTATTTGCTCTCTAGTATTTTTTGCAGCCCCTCAATGCCTCACGAGACTTCTCCAGACTTCATCCAAGAGACTTGCCTCCTCCAGACTTCATCTAAGGACTTATACTCACCAAGGGACAGCTGCTGCTCGCTGCCTTCTCTGGGAGAGGACCACA
This sequence comes from Dipodomys merriami, assembly GCF_024711535.1. NCBI lineage: Eukaryota > Metazoa > Chordata > Mammalia > Rodentia > Heteromyidae > Dipodomys > Dipodomys merriami. Next base: position 31,729,734 of record NW_027202271.1, read on the forward strand.
TTTCAGCCTTTTACCCCTGATGTCGATGCCCCTTGTCAGCAGAAAGTAGCCAGAGAGCATCTGAGCCCTATTTCATGATTATTAAAAGGCTGAAATATAAGGTCTGCTCCTGATGGCGAGCAGACTCCACCCTCCTCACAGCAAAGTCTCTGCCCAATACCTGAGTTACCTAGGCAGCTGGCACACCTGGAAGAGGTCATACCTGCATCTGCTGAGGTCACATCTGGATTCGATGTGGCCACACCTTTCCTCTCCCTTACCCTAGATAAGGCCTAGCCCAGGGCCAGATGCTGTCTTTCCCAGGTCTTTTCCCAGCCTTGTGGAGTGCCAACATGGCCTGGTGCCAGCAGGAATGATGAATAAACCTACCCCTTACCTGAATGCCACATCTGTGGTGTTCTTGTGTGGCAACCTCTTTGTAAAAACCTAACAGTGTATGTTTCTAGAAATTTATACTACTGCTTTTCTACTTCCTAAAGTCAAAATTAGCTTGACATTTGTATGTGGCTTTAAATCAAGAACAGTAGAATTATTTTGAACATCACATACACATAGAAAGAGCACCTATATTTTCTTCCTTTTTAGAATAAAAATAATTAACTCTAAATACTGATATTCCCCCTGCAAGATAAAAAATAGTTACAAATAATACATAGTCTTTTGTTTAGTTATTCATATTGAGTACTTTCTAGGAAGGCACTCTACCACTTGATTGACACCTCTAGACCCCTCCCCCACTTTTTGAGGAAGTCTTCCTTTTTGTGTTTGCCAGCCTGGATGATCATTCTCCTATTTTTACACTTCTTGCTGTAGACAGGATGACAAGTGTACCTTACCATACCTAGATTTTCTGTTGTGAGGAAATTTAATAAAGTTGTCTTTTTTTCCTTTCTTTTGATGGCCTGGAGCCACCAACCTTCTGATCTTAGCCTTTCAAAAACACCACTGCATCCAACAATCGGTTGAGATAAAGTCTTGAAAAATATTTTACCCCTACTGGTTGAATCATGATCTTTCTTATCTCCACCTCCCAGGTAGCTAGGATTACATGCTTGAACAACCAGAGTCTAACTTAAACAAATTCTACTGAGTATTCTTTATGGGTCAGATATTATTCTATGTACTGGCAAACAATTGTAGTGAATAAGACATTTAAGGTTTCCAGTTTTATGGAACCTGCATTCTAGAGAGGAAGTCAAACAATGTATAACCAAGATAATTCAAAATAGTGTTATGTGCTTGAAAATAAAATAGGTAAATGTAATAGTAACTGATTGGGAAGGAGAGGTAGTATTAGCTAGTATAGTTGAGAAAAGCCTTTTAAGGAAAAAAGATTTGAGCAGAAACCCGAATAGAAGGAGCTGGTAAGAGAGTTTCCTAGGCAATTGTTTCGACCTTGACTTGGTGTGAGCTTAATTGGGAAGACCTTCGAGTGTTCAAAGAACAGAATGGTGGGTGGATAGTATAGTTGGAGTGTAGTGTGCAATGAAAGCATTAGAAGAGGAAAAAAATAACAGAGAAGGTGCAGAGATTGATTCTTTAGAGCCTCATGGGTAATGCTTAAGAGTTAGATTTTTTAAAATAAGTTGTTTTTATTGTGAAAATACTGTACAGAGGGGTTACAATTACATGAGCAAGGTAATGAGTACATTTCTTATCAAGCATTGTCACCTCCTCCTTTGTTTTCCCCCTACCATCCCTTCCCTCCCATCTCCTCGACTACACTCTCTTTTCCCCATAACGACTTGTACATCTCATTGTTGCAATGGGTCCACCTGTATCCTTATTTAAACAATTTGTTTTTCTAAACACTATCTGAGGAATTTGTGCTGGGGTGTTGATTTTTTGGTAAAAAACAAAAGGGAAGCACTTGGTTTTCACCAAATATTTATGAAGCAATAGTTTTAAGCCAACCATGCTTATTTTTTTGTCCTATAGTATGGGAGATATTGAGGATTCAGTAATTTCTTAAATAGAACATTTCCCTTTAAAGCTGACATTTAGGGTCAATCATAGGATATGTGGTAGGAATGCAGGTAGAAATAAAAACAAGGGAGCAAGGTTGGCTTGCTTTCCCCTTTTCTTCCTAGGCTCCCAGTCTGATTTTGTTTTTTTGGTAAAGGGCAGGGTGAATGACTCTTGTCATAACTCTCCACTTTGTAATTGTACACTGTTGGTTGGGCAGGTACCTCGTTGCTGAAGATCTTCACCAAAGCACTAGAGCAGAGCAAGGCGTGAAGGCCTGCAGTTAGCCTGACTTGCTGAATCTCTTGTGGACAGTTGTATTTATATTTACATTCTTGGCTGGACAGTGATCCTAGTTAGAGGGAAGTCTCTTGATTATAATCCAGAATATGTATACTGGTAAACTAATCATTTATACGACAGATCATTTTGTCAGCTTAAACAGATTGGCCTCAATCAAGTTTGCAATTGATATCACTTTATTGACTGAAACAGAAAATGCAAACCTCATGGTCTATTTTCTCCAGATTAAATAGTATTGACATTTTATAATATTTTAATTTAACAACAAACCATAAACCTTGAAGAATTTTAAAAAGCATACTTAAGTTATATTTGCCCATGATTATGTACTTACCTATTTATTGCCCTTGAAGAATATATGTGTAAAAGCTAGTTTTCTACACTTATTTTCTATTGTTTTTATTATCTTTCTTAACTGGTTTCAAAGATTGCCTTGTCATTCAGCTTTCCCTCCAGAAGAAAAAGCGAAAACAAAACTTACTCAAAACCAATAGTATTGGTTTAGATAAATAGGTGTCTGTATATACTTATGAGAAAAAAGTATAGCATGTTTGCTGATTCAGTATTTTTCAGTGTAATATATCCAAGTCAGGCTTTTTTACATTCCTAGAATTCAACTTGCTATACTAAAATTAATAATAAAATATTTATTTTGATTACTGTGGGGGAAAATTAAATGTTCATTTCTAGTAAAGCAAAGTAATTTCTCAGAAAAATTTAATCTTATTTATTTGTTTTTCTTTGCAATAAAAGAAAGCAAAGAAATTGAAAGAAAAAAGCTAGATTGGGATATAAAGCAAAGAAAGGAGTGTTGTTATTTGTTGGTGGTCAATTTTTCTAAAAACATGAAAGATATTACAGCCCTTTAGGCACTCACTTTAAAACATAAAACTTTATGATTAAAGGTCTTGGTTTTGGCTTTGTAGTTGGAATCAGTTCATGAAGTGTGAGGATGGAAACAAAATTAACTTTTGGTAGCTATTACACGAATATAGGTATAATAAAATAGTGTGAATAATTGAGAGAAAGAGAATGAACTAAAAAATAAATTTGGAAGAATAGAGGGGCAAAGTGTGTCAAAGAGGAGTCAAAATTCATCAGCTTTCTCTCTAGGCAACTAAGTATCTTGAAATGCCATTTAGTAAATTAGGGGAGAAAAAGGAAATTTACATGTTTGTTGACTGCTTGATATATTAAATTTTAAAAGGCCGTCATAAAGATGTTTTACCAAGAAATTTAGAAAATTTTTTAAATTTTATTTTCTTGTAAAAATGCCGTACAGAGGTTACAGTTACATCCGTAACTGAAGTGTAACAATAATTCATACAGTTAGCCATCCTTTGCTTTTCTCCCCAGAAAAAGTTTTTTTTAATATATATATTTTTATTGTAAAGATACTGTAGAGAGGGATTACAGTTACATGAGTGAAGTAATGAGTACACTTCCTCTTGAGCATTATTACCTCCTCCTTTATTTTCCCCCTAGTGTCTTGTTCATCTCATTGTTACATGGGTCATCTAATGTATCCTTGTTTCAGCATTTTGTTATTTCCCTTCCCCTCCCCAAATTAGAAAAAAATGTCTATACAAGATGCAGGACACCCGAATCAAATACAGTGACAACAGGGGTTATACCATGGGGAAAGAACATACAAAAGAAACAAAAAAAATCACACAGTACATTTTAAGTACATTAAAAACAACAGCAAGAAAGAAAATACCTCTTAAAAAAAAAGAAAGAAAGAAAACACCTCTTGTGTCCCTATCTTAGGGTTCATTTCACTTAGCATCATCTTATATGGTCATATGTACATAGCTTTTGACATTTTCTTCTTGTCTGGTAAGATTATCCTAGACATATACTAGTAATTGCAAATAAGGGAAACCATGGTACCTATGTTTCTTTGGGCCTGGTTTATTTCACTTAATATATTTTTTCCAAGTCTTTCCATTTCCTAACAAATGGAGTGGTGTTATCCTTTCTGATGGAGGCATAGAATTCCATTGTATAAATAAATATACCGCATTTTCTTGATCCATGCATCTACTGAGGGGCATCTGGGTTGGTTCCATATCTTAACTATGGTAAATAATGCTGCGATAAACACAATTGTGCTCATAGCTTTAGTATGCCTTGTTTGTGATCGTTTGGGTAAATGCTCCAAGGTAGGATTGATGGGTTACAGAGGAGCTCTATGTATGGTCTTTTGATGAACCTGCTTAGAAAAACTTTCGAGGCTTATGATTATAGATTTTATTTATCTTGAGCTATCATTACAGTTTGCTTAATACTGTTGCTTTTAGTTAGGGTTACTAGCTTGAATTATAGCTGTGAGTAAATGTCTTCTGACCATTATGTGACAGAAAGAGATGGTATTATGTTGTGTCTTGTGGAGGCTTATTATTTTTTATCTGGAAGTGGAAAGAGGGACTACAAGTGACATTGGGTAACCCAACATCAATCTCAAATCTTTTCTGGTATGCTGAGAATAGAAAACTAAAAGCTATATTCCCAGACTCTGTTTGAATCACATTTCAGATATGATTTAGGCTTCATCAATTTGATGGTCTATCACAAAACTTTGTTTGAAATAAAGAACAAAGGGAAAGAGGTGGAGTGTTGGGGCTCAATTTGTAGCAATGGTGGTTTGGGTGCTGGCATATTTAGTGCTTTTCACATGGAGATGGTTTCCTTATCCAGTGGCTTCCTGTCACAGTGGTGGCCCAGTTTCAGTCATGTCAGAGTAATGTGAGGTTGGTAGTCAGTGCTTTTGCAAATAATCTCCTGATTCATTATCTTTTGGCATTGGCAATGTTTGCTTCTTCAATTACAACATGTATAATAGTTCTGAAGGCTAGGAGTTGATCCTTTGAGATTATCATGCCCAAACCTATCCAGTTCTTTGACTGTTTAAATTTATGGAAACACCTAATTGTCTATAGAAATATTTAAAAGGGATCCTGCTGTGTGAGACTGAGCTGAGTAATAAAAGTAATTAGCATTCAAAGTATTTTTAGGTTATGGAATGCATGTACAAATATAGTAGTATATTATGTGTTTTAAGGTGATGAGTAAATACAGACAGAAATGATGGCCATCTGAAATAATGTGTCTCTTGAGGGTAAGGGTTTGGAAGAGCAAGTGACTACTGTGAGAGACCATTGTAGGGACTATCAGGAAGAAAATGACTTTGGGTAGGGTTGGATTTTTGAAAATTGTGCTGGTAAGCAAAAAGAAGGAACTCTCTGAGAATCCAGGAATTTCTTCAACTCTCCTTAAAGAATCTTTCATCATTTCTAGCCTCAAGACTCATTTAGATGGAAATAAGAAGGAACGTCTGATGCTGCAGGTTGTTGAATGTACAGTTTTGCCATTTAGTTTTCACAAAGTACAGAATTCTGCCTTATAAAAAAAGCTACATTCCCATCATTGAAATGGTGCCATTTAGAAGCACTTGGATAAATCTGCATACCCTGTGCCCTTGAGCCTTCCCAAGTCTCTCTTGTCAGCTGAAAAAGTTCCTCTTCTGCCTGGTGGTGCTAATCTTGCATTGTTATAAGAACCTTTAGCAACTTGTCTAAAGCAAGACAAGAACTATCTATCTTGCAAGATAGTTCTCGTTCTGCAGCATCCTTACCATTCTTGTTTCAACATCTAAAGGAAGAGTCAAATTCTCAGTGTGTCCCAGAAAACATTTGCAATGTTGATATTTAAGAGAAAAAGGCTAATAAATGAAAGGAATGAAATTATTTTATGATATATTTATTACAGTAGATTATGGGTGTGAAATGAAGATACTAGATGAAGACATTGATAGAGCTGGAAGAGAGACACTATTACTAGAGAGTTTGGATTGATGGTTGACTGAATCCTAGATTTAATGATGACTTAAACAACAATTTGTATGTCAGAAGTTTCTAAATATCATGAAAAGACAAAATACAAATCTTAGAGAAATAAAAGTGATAAAATGGGATTAACAAATAAGATTAACTCAATTGCTCCAAGAGTCCTCAAGCCGGGTATGGGTGGCTCACTCCTGTAGTTGTAGCTACTCAAGAGACTGAGATCTGAAGATCATGATTAGAAGCCAACCCTGGCAGGAACATCCATAAGATTCTTATCTCCAATTAAACACCAGAAAACCAGAAGTGGAGCTCTGGCTCAAAGTGGTAGAGCACTAGCCTTGAACAGAAAAGCTTAGGGATAATGCTTAGGCTTAGTTCAAGTCCCGTGACCTTCCCTCCCCACCAACAAAAGAATAGTACTGAAATTATTGATAAACACATTGATTACTTTTCTAAAAAACAATGGCTGTCTAGAATAAACTGGCAATGTTGCTATTTAGACAGAATTACAACTTTAGTGGGAATGATACAATTTTCTTTTGCAAAGGACAAGTAAAACACTAACTGCATCATAAAAAGTCTGTGCAGAGCTACCTCAGTAGGAAGGACAAGTAGCAGAAATGTTTAGTAGCTTATTGATCTTAGGGCCCTTGGAATGAAATGGAAAGACTTCTCACTAAGACCCCAAGGTCTGTGAACCGACACCTGACACAAGACAGGTAATTATGACCAATTCCTAGACCTAAGTTAATACACAGACCCAGAGCCTCTTGAGTGAACAGGAATCATTGCTCTCTCTGTCATCTGGGGTTTTTCTTTCTTTAGAACATGAAAGGATTTTTGAGATTTTTATCCATCCTGGGCAACCTTTTAATCCAAGTTTTCAGTCAATCAGTGATAATTCTTGAAAAAAGACTCTAGCAAATGTCACAAGTACATGCTATAAGTCCTCCTCACATTTCTGATAATAAGGTGATAATATGTATGCTGGTGGAAGATACTCAGACATTTCAATAATGATTGGTTTTGGGAGAGCACTAGTTTCTGGAAACCCAGCTGCAATTAATGTCTTATCATTTGTAGGGGCCTGCTCCTTCTTGTAGATGCAGATTGGACTTATACAGACTCCAAAGGATTTCTGTAGGTTTGTGTATATATATTGGGATTATTTCCCAATTTACTAGCAGAATCCATAGATGCCATGCTTTCCATGGAATGTCATGATTTCTTTTTCTATTAAAATCTAGCAGAGATCAGATATCTAATGACTGAACCCTGAGATAGTGTTGTCAACTAAGCTTTTTTCCTGAACTGGGTGGTATCTGATTTACAAAGACATAAATTAACTATCTTCAGTAGCACAACATTCTCAAGTGGAAGTTTAACATATGCCATAAACCTAGTTCAAGCTTTAATATATTGCATTTTCCTCCTGAACTTACTTCCAGGACAAGATTGGATGGCTCAAGAAAGAAAAAAAAACATCCAAATGTTTAAATACACAGTTTCTCCATATAGGTACATGGAGGTTGATCTATTTTTGAATCACCCCAGCTTTGCTTAAGAAATGTTACCAACAGGGTAGCTCTATGTTTAGTCTTTAAGGAAACTCCATACTGCTCTCTAGGTGAACACATTTACATTCCCACTAACAGTGTAATAGAGTTCCCTTTTGGCCACATCCCTGCTAGCATTTGTTATTGTTAGTTTTCTTGATAATGATCATTCTAACCGCAGTGAAGTGGAATCTTAATGTTTAAAAATATTTTTTGCAAGTCCTAGGGCTTGAACTCAGGGCCTAGGCACTGTCCTTGAGCTTCTTTTACTCAAGGCTAGTACTTTATCACTTGAGCCACAGCACCACTTCTGGCTTTTTCTATTTATGTGGTACTGAGAAATCAAACCCAGAGCTTCATGCATCCTAAGCAAGCACTGTATCACTATGCCACATTCCCTGCCCTCAGTGTTGTTTTGATTTGCATTTCTTTTATGGCCAGAGATGTTGAACATTTCTTTGTGTATCTATTGGTCATTTTTACTTGTTCAGAGCAGTCTCTCTTTAAGTCTTTAGCTCATTTATTGATTGGGTTGTTGAGTTTTTGAAGGTTTATTTTTGGGTTTAATGTTTTGAGCTCTAAGTATATTTTAGATATGAGGTCCTCATAGAACTACCCTATGACCACTACTGGGCATTTATCCAACAGAGCACAAAACAGGCCACAATAAAGCTACTGGCACAACCATGTTCATTACAGCATTGTTTAGCATAGCCAAGATATGGAATCAACTCAAATGCCCCTCAGTGGACAAATGGATCAAGGAAATGTGGTATATATACTCAATAGGATTCTACTCATCCATCAGAAAGAACCATATTATACCATTTATAAGGAAATGGAAAGACTTGGAAAAAAATTTATTAAGTAAAGTAAGCTAGAGCCAAAGAAACATAGGTTGTATGGTTTACCTCATTTTTGGTAATTAGAATGTGCCTATAAATCTACAAGTAAACACATTGAGTGAGTGATTTAACAATACACATGCACACACACAGAGACATGATAAATCTTATAGCACTCTCAACATTCATACACTGCTTCTATATGCATAGAAGCAGTTGATAATAACTAGTATATGTCTAGGACAAGCAGAAGAGGTCAAAAGCTATGTATATATGATAACATAACCTGATGCTAAGCAAAATGAACCCCAAGATAGGACACAAGAGATTTTATATTTCTTGTTGTTCTTTTTAATGTACTTATAATGTACTATGGATTTTTTTGTTTCTTTGTATGTTCTTCCCCCTTGGTACAACTACTGTTGTCACTGTATTTGATTCTGGTGTCCTGCATCTTGTATATAAATTTTTCTAATTTGGGGAAGGGAAGGGAAATAACAAAATGCTGAAATAAGGATACAGGATGACCCATTGTAACAATGATATGTACAAGACAGTATGTTGAAAACAAACTTTACAGTGACAACAGGGGATAAGCCATTGGGGAAAGAACATACAAAAGAAAACAACAAAAAATAAAATCACATGGTACATTTAAAATAATAACAATGAAGACAGACCAAGACTAGCAACAATAATCCTTAGCAGAAAGAACAGTGCTGGAGGACTAGCAATACCAGACTTCAAACTCTACAAAGCCATAGTAATCAAAACAGTTTGGTACTGGAACAAGAATAGACCTGAGGACCAATGAAATGGAACTGAAGACCCAGAAATGAACCCACAGACCTATAGCCACCTAATCTTCGATAAGGAAGCTAAAAAAATAGAATGGAAAAAAGACAGTCTCTTCAGTAAATGGTGCTGGAAAATTGGTTAAACACTTGTAGAAAACTAAAATTAGATGCTTATGTATCACTCTGCATCAGAATCAACTCAAAATGGATCAAAGACCTCAAAGTAAAAGCAATATCCTGAAAACATTACAGGAAGGAATAGGAGAAACTCTAGGGCTCCTTGGCACAGGCTGAACTTTTTTCTTAATAAAGACCCAGAAACAACAAATCAAAGAAAGGTTGGACAAATGGTATTGCATGAAACTACAGAGCTTCTGCATGGCAAAGCACATAGCTAGTAAGATCAATAGAAAGCCCACAGACTGGGAGAAGATCTTCCCTAGCTATACAACAGGGAAGGGCCTCATATCTAAAATATACTTAGAACTCAAAAAATTAAATCCTCCAAAAACTAATCTTCAAAGAAACAACTGCCCAATTAATAAGTGGGCTAAAGACTTACAGAGAAATTTCTCTGAAGAGGAAAGAAGGATGGCCAATAGACATGCTCAACCTCCCTAAGCCATAAAAGAAACACAAATCAAAACAACACTGAGATACCACCTCACCCCAGTTAGAATGGCTATAATCAAGAAATCTAGTAACAACATATTTTGGAGGTTATGTGGCCAAAAGGGAACTCTATTGCTCTGTTTGTGGGAGTGTAAACTTGTTCAACCACTCTGGAAATCAATATGGAGGTTCCTCAAAAGACTCCATATAGAGCTCCCGTATGACCCAGCAATCCCACTTTTGGGCATTTACCCAAATGATCACAAGCAAGGCTATACTAAAGCCAGCAGTACAAATAAGTTTATCACAGCATTATTCACCATAGCTAAGATATGGAAAATAATATTTTACGAAATGAACTCTATGAAAAAAATAAGATATTTTTAGTTGCTTTTTTGTTGTTTTTTTTTTTATGTCTTGTTGGCTAGTTTTTTTTGTATTGGGGAGAGTAAGAGGGGGCACAGAAAAGGTAGAACAAAGGATGAACAAATGCAACAGTGGTACTTACTAGATACTATGTGAAAAATGAACTATATATCTTTTGTGTGAGGACGGAAAAGAGCAAGGGAAGGGGAGACATGGTTCAAAAATTTGTACTTATTACTTGACTGATGTAACTGTACCTCTGTATATCAATTCCATACTAATAATAAAAATAAAAATAAAATTTAAAAATGCTACCAAAAGACAGAGGAGAAGAAGAAATCCTGCTATGGGGCAGAACATATGATTAATGGTCTATGTTTCATAAAATGAAAGGTAGCTGAAGCTGAATATATATATATATATATAATGCATCATATATATTATGTATATTTGTATATGTATCCTGGGGCAACAGTTAGTAAAGGGGCTGAAGCATATGACATTTGAAGAATGGCAACAGGTTTGATGAAGAGATATGCAGATGTTTTGAGTGGGCTCACAGGCTGAGTTATGAAATTTTTCTGACTGCTATTCTAAAGGTCTCATTTAGAGATGGGGTAGTGAAAACCTAATAGTCACTTGGAGGATATCAAGGAAAACTTTTTCTCCATATTCTCCAGTATTTTCCCAATAGGTTAATGAACACAATGGCTGTAATAACACAGAAAACAATTCTACATCAGCTGAATAACATGAATTTTCCTCTGCCCTTGTTGATAGGGTTTATATATCAACTATATGCTCCAAAAAGAGTAATGTACAGGTAGATTAGTGGTAGATTATATTTAGTCTCTAACATCATGGAGCAAGCAGCAGTTTTCTTCTCTAGAAATATATTATTCAGTCCTGGTTTGCATTTTCCTACCCCAATGGTAATGCTTTTTGCCAAAGAACATCTGAGGACTTACTAAATAGCTTACTCTCAGTATCCCTTATGTCTTTTCTGATCAAAGTAACTAATTTTATAGCAAAAGAAATGAGGCATTAGGTTGGTACTTAAGGGATTCACTGGTAATATCCATCCAGAAGCAATTGCCCATGCACAATGATGGAATGGCCTATTGAAGACTCAGTTATGGCAGCATATAAGGAACAACACCTTGTGAGACTGGGATACTATCTTACAGATATGTTATTTACTCTGAACCACTGGCCAACAGATTTCTCCCATAGGTGGAATTCATGGAGCCTGAAAACAAAGTGAGAGACTCAGGGATGGCATCTCCTATTATTAGACCAAATGACCTACTTATAAAAGTTTGCCTCTTATTGCTGAAATTTTAGACTTTGCTGGCTTAGAGGTCTAAGTATCCAAGAGAAGACTGCATCCTTTAGGGGATAAAATTCTTTTTTAAATTTCATGTTTTAAATGTGGGGACATTAACAATTTAAAATGAAGGCTGGGGATGTACCTCACTAGTATTGGTGAGACCAGAAGTTTTGATTCCCACCCCCCTTCCCCAGCTTCACACATATACACACAAAAGAAAACTTAATATGAAAGTATCTAGTCACCATTTTGGGAAAAGGAGGCTAATCCTGTGTTTTCTAAAAAAAAAAAAAAAAAAAAAAAAAGGAAAACTATAAAGATCCTGAACATCCTGGCAGAAACAGAAGGAAGAGTATAGCTAAAATAGAATTAACTTCCACGAATATCTCCTTTGATTGTCAGTTTAGAGCTGGACGAATGTAGCAAATATGCACATTTTGGAGGCTGCGTTGTTGCTTGTTGATATAAGTAAGGAGAGTACTTGCCTGTGTACGTTCTGAGTAGAGGAAAAGGATTTATATAAAAAAATACAAGAAAACAAGAAGCTCAAGCTTCTCTTGTGGCCATAGAATCCTAGATGTTACTTAAATGATACCATTATACCGATCAGCAGCATTTTTGTGTCATGCTGATTAGTAATGGAGTCACAGAGCTAGGTCTTGTGGATATGGGTCATTCATTTTGCTTTATTGAGGTTGCATGGTTCCAGAATCATCTACAAATGCTGCCTACATTAGAATGAGGCTCCCTGACTCAGCTGGTTTTTGCAGAAGCAGCTTTCCTGTTCATAGCAGAGGCGGTATGTCTTTGAGAGCTTGTTCAGCTTCAATTCTGCTCCTCCTGACCTTCCTACAATTTTGTAAGCATGTAATTTCCTGCATTAAATCTTGTTCTACCTTGACTAACTAGGGTAGATCTTATTTTCTGCAATGGATCCCTGCCTTTCATCCAATGTGGAGATATTAGTGGGATGTTTTCTTTAGAAAACACCTCCTTCAGACATCACCATTCTATCCTCTGGAGAAGGTGAATTTTACAGCTTATTCCACACTTCATTTAACTTGGTCTCAATTTAGACAATGTAGCTCAAATATTTTGCTCCAAGTTTGGAACCTTGACTTATTTACAAGATTGAGAAATGTTTTTGTTTCCCTTTGATTTTTCTTTCTTCTTAGAAAGTTAGTTTCAACAGGAAAAGAACTCCTCAGCAAATTCTTACATTGAAAACCTGGAACTGATTTACTTTAAAGTTATTTTCATTTCCAAGTCAGTTTGTATTCTGTAGCTTACACTGGCAAGCTATATTCACGTCTTCTTATCTATTTGGAGATTCCTTGGAATAGAAAAATAGATTTATCTAAATTTAAACATATCTAGATATCTTCTCAACTTATGTCAGTGGGATAGATTTTTTTTTGAAACTAGACCAGGGATCAAATTCTACAGACCAGGAAGAGTCCCAGAGGTTCTACCTCTTGTGCACTGAATAGTCCTAGAAGCTTATGGAAAGTATTGATAAAAGAATCACACTTTATACAAATCAAATTATTCTCTATAGGATATGTGCTTTTTTAAAGACCTCATCAGAAGATTTTAGCTTACACAGGTTGCCAAAACTGAATGCCACAGACATTGTTATCATCATCATCATCATCATCATCATCATCATCATCATCATCATCATCATCATCATCATCATTATTGTATAGTTGTACAGAGGAGCTTCAATGCAAAATGTCAGTTTATGAGTACAATACATTTTGATCAATCACATCCCTTCTATCATTCTCTCTCATCTCTCCTAATCCTACCCATCCATTCCATTTTCTAGTTCCATTTTTTTCTCCAACACCAACATTACTTAACATAAACAAAAGCCATGAATTGGTGGCTACGCAAATTTACATTTCTACCCAAACAGTATAAAGGCCTCTTTCCCATCCTCACTCAGCATTTGTTGTTTTCTTGATGATTGCCATTCGGATGGGGGTGATCTGGAATCTTGTGATTTTGATGTTTATTTCCTTTCTGACTATGGACGTTAAACATTTTCCCCTGTATTTGTTGGCCATTTGTTCTTTATGTGCCCATTTGGTAATTGGATTATTTGTTCTTTTGGAGTTTAATTTCTTAAGCTCTTTATACTTTCTCAGGGTTAACCTTTCATGCGGTGATTAGCTGGCAAAGATTTCCCTCCCAATCTGTGGGCATCTCTCCACTCTGGTAATCATTTCTTTGAATGGTAGAAGCGTTCTCATTTGATGGAACATCACTTGTCATTTTTTGGTTTTATTTCCTGAGCAATAGGAATCCTATTCAGAAAATTACTGCCTATGGCGATCTCTTGAAATTTTTCCTATATTTTTCCTATAGTAGTTTCAAAGTTTCAAGTCTTACATTATAAAGTCCAATTCAAATAGATTTTTTTTTTGGTAGGACAGAGGAGTCTAGTTTCACTCTTCTATGTATAGATAGTCCACTTTCCTAGCACCATTTGTTGAAAAGGCTATCTTTTCTCTTACATGTTTTTAACATTCTTGTTGAAAATCAGGTAGCTTTAGCTATGTGTGCTAATTTCTGGGTCTTCTACTCTGTTGGTCTAAGTATCTGTTTTCTGCCAGTACCATGCTGTTTTGGTTATTGTGGTTTTGCAGTATAATTTTAAGTCAGGTATTGGTACATGTATAGCATTGTTACTTTTGATCAGGATTGTGTTGGCTATTTAGGGTCCTTCATGATTCCATATGACATTTAGACTTAACTTTCCTACTTCTATGAAGGATGACTGAAATTTTGGTAGGGATTACACTGAATCTGTAGATTGACTTTGATAACGTAGCCATTTTCACAGTATTGATGCTGCCGTTTCATGAACATGAAAGATCTTTCCAACTTCTAGTATCTTCTTCCTTTAATTTCCTCAGCATTTTATAGTTTTCATGGTAGAGGTCTTTTACTTGCTTTGCTAGATTTATTCCTAGACAATTAATTTTTATTGAGTCTATTGTGAATAGTATTGTTTTTCTAATTTCTTGTCTAGCCTGTTCATTATTAGTCTATAGAAAAACTACCAATTTTCTATGTTGATTTTGTATCTTGATACTTTTTTGGAAATGCATATCAGAGTAAAGATTTTTTTTTGTTTTCTTTTTTGGGATAATTGGGTTTAAATTCAAGGATTCGCACTTGCTAGGCAGGTGCTGTTACTGAACCACATCCCCAGCCTGTTTTGGCACTAGTTATTTTGAGACAGGATCTAACATCTTTCCCAGGCCCATGCTTGGACTTGACCCACCTATTTATGCTTCTATCATAGCTGTCACTAGCAAATGCACTCCATCATGCCTAGTTTTTCACCATCGAGATGGAGTCTCTTAGACTTTTCTAGCTGAGCCATTTTGGAACTGCAGTCCTCCTGATCTCAGCCTCCTACCTAGCTAGAATGACAGGGGCATATATTACCCCCAAACATTAGTTGAGGAAGTACTTCAAACTTTGGTTCCTCCAATCTCAGTCTTCCAAGGCTAGGACTACAGTCATCAGTCAGCAAGGCCCAGCTATATTATAGAGTTTTTGGTAGCATCCTTAGCATATTTTATAGAATTATATGATCATTAAATAGGTATAATTTGATTTCTTCCTTTCTGATTTGTATTACCTTATTTTTTCTCTTGTCTTCTTGCTTTGATTAAGCGCTACATTGAATAAGAGTGGAAAAAGTGGACACTCTGTCCTGTTCCATTTCTTTCTCTTTTTAATATGATGTAGGGTGTAGACATGTATTATATAGTCTTTATCATGATGGGGTAGATGGAGTATATTTCTTCTATTACTAATTTCTTCAGGGCTTTTCTCATGAAAAGATGCTGAATTCTGCCAAAGGCTGTTTAAAAATTAAATCTGTTTTTTTGCCAGTCCTGGGGCTCAAACGCAGGGCCTGGGCACTGGGCACTGTCCCTGAGCTGCTTTTGCTCAAAGCCAGCACTCTACCACTTGAGCCACAGCTCTACTTCCAGCTTTCTTTGTGGTGTTTCATGGACTTTCTTTCCAAGGCTGGCTTTGAACTGGGTGATTCTAAGATCCCAGCCTTCTGAATAGCTAGGATTATAGGCATGGTCCACTAGTGCCTGCCAGCCTTTTTATTTTTTTTGAACAGGGATTCTCATTTATGCCTGGCTATAGTTTTTGCCTCCTGTATAGAAGAGTTGACAGGCATGCATTTCTGTGCCAAGCATTTTATTGGTTGATATGGGGTACCTGGTTGTTTTGTCTGGGATTGCTTCAATTCTTTATGAACTTTTTCTTTCATGTCTTGCACTTCTTCATTATGTCATTCAGCTGTTTATTTTTGCATTGCATTTTTGGTACTGTTCATTTCTCTTTTCCAATAAATGATTATTTTGAATTCTTAGCATTAGGTTTTGGCTACCTCACTGTCATTGGAGTCTTATCATTAAGGAACTGTTGACTTTGTAAGGAATAGGGTTGCCTCAATTTTGTTCATATTTTTTGTGTTTCTGCACACACATGGTCAAATCATTGGTGGGAGGTTTTAATCTGCTTTAGTGTTGCAGTTGATGTGCAGTTTCTCCTGACTGGACTGGAGAGAAAGCCACGCAGTCAGACATTGGTCCAGGCAGGTATTTTCTTGCTTTCTATGACTTCTTTCCAGATTGTACCCCCAGGGGTAGCAAGTGTTAGGCATAGCCCTCTGAATGCATGGATGAGTGGGAAAGGAAACCAAACACTGATTTATGGACTAGAAGGAGAGAAATGCCCAATGGTCTGTTTTTTTTTTTTTAGACCTGCCCAGAAGTTCATTATTGTGTCGAAAAAGTAGGCTGAGCAAACCATGTGAACCCCCACCTAGTCAGGCCTGGAAACCTCACCCTTTTCTGGTAACAATCCTCATGTGACTGGGAGGCAGAGGCTTGCCAAGCAGTCCGCCTGCCAGGGGCTTCTAGCTCTGCTTCAGTGGTGATCTTCACATGATGGGGTGTGCTTATTGTATGAGACAGGGCTACCTACCACACGCTTTCCATCTCTGCTTAAGCTTCACATTAGATCCTCTTCCTCACACACTGTCTCCCATCCAGAGACCTTCTCTTATCCAGAGATTATGACCAATAGTCTCCAGAGTAGCTCGCTTTCAAACAGCAGCGCCACTCCCTTAGGATATCACTTGGCTATAGCTCCAAAATACTTAAATATGGGGCTGGGAAGGTGGCTCAGTGGTAGAGTCCTTGCCTTGCATGCATGAGGCCCTGGGTTCGATTCCTCAGCAGCAGAAAAAGCTGGAAGTAGTGCTGTGGCTCAAGTGGTAGAGCACTATCCTTGAGCTGAAGAGTTGAGGGACAGTGCCCAGGCCCAGAGTTCAGGTACCATGACTGGCAAAAAAACAAAAAAACAAAATACTTAAATGTAAGTGATATATATTTCTATGAGTACATGTATGTTCTCCTTCATTAGTTAATCTTAATTGTGTGCTGTGTTACAGTGGTATGTCTGTTCCTAAAACTTGTTATTCAATTTATGATGCATGGATAGCCTATACCATCTTTGAATGGCAAAAAATCCAGCTGGTATTGACTCATTAAATAAAAAGTGGTTATTAACTTCTATGAAAAGTTCATATCTTATTGTGTTTATTTCACACACACACACACACACACACACACACACACACACACACACACACACACACACACACACACACACACACAGATGTTGTTTTGGTAACAATCTCCATGCACCTGAACCACAGTACCACTTCCAGCTTTTTCTGAGTAGTTTGTTGGAGATGAGTCTCACAGACTTTCTTGCCCAGGCTGGCTTTAAACCATAATCCTAGGATCTCAGCCTCCCGAGGATTACAAGCTTGAGCCACCTGTACCTAGCTTATTTAAAGGAACATTCCAAGAGTGACCTTTTATTTAAGTTACTTATTTAATTTTCAGACTTTCAAAAGTTTGAAATGTGAGTTTCTTCTTATTTAAGGGAAGTGGTAGTGCAAAAACAAAAATGGTTATTTTGATACCAAAGTTGCTGTGGATTTATCTAGAAGAACAAGTTGAATAATGCCTTATAAAAAGGCAGAATGCATGCAAGAAGAATAAGATAAATAACAGAAAATAAAAAGTTTTTTTCCCCATAGTAAGGAAACTGGGCAGTCTAATAGATCATAGGGACAAGTGAGTGGTGATAAGAATAAAAGACATTCTTGGAATGGATATTCCCACAATTCAAATGACTGGCCTCAGTCCAGGTCTTTATTTCTAGGTCTTAAAAATGATATGTGTCTGAGTATCACCAAAGGGTTTTTTTTTATTGGAAAATGCTATAACTAAGGACAGATATGATTGGAATTTGGAAGGCAGCATTTATCATTGCTAAATTGAATTGCTTATATTTATCGTTCTTTCACAAGTACCAAACATGGAAGGTTTCCACTTGCAACAATTCCACAATATTGTATGTTAGCTCAAAAATATGAGAATGAGGTTCTTTTGGGACTTGGTTTTATAAATACAGTTTGGCACGTATACCTTATGCCTTGAAAGTGGATCTCAGTGGTCTAATCAATTCAGGCCATTCAGTGGCTTTTATCTAGGAAGGCATAGGGAACACAGACATTCTGAAGATAAAATTAATAGCTACAATAATAACACTCCAATCAATAATCAAGCAAACAATGGCCAATAAGAATAAATTTTATGATTTTATAAATATTATCATACATGTGCCTCACATCTATTATAAAATTACATTTGTGGAATTAAAAACTAAATGTCAAAGTACTTTCTATAAGATTGGGTTTATAGACTACCACAATAGGATGTGCACTTTGACAATAAGAATATTTTCTCTCCTTTTTTGAAGAATGAATACAGTACATGGTTTCCTGAAGTTTCAAGCAGCTACTGGATTGTCTCCACAATCTGTAAAATGATGGATGATAATATAGCCTGTATATTTGTGACAATCAGCTATGTTATTGTAAAAGTAATGATCAGGACTTTGAGAGAAAAAAATAAACAAGTGCAAATAACTTGGAAACATTTATAATCTTAGTCCTTATTGTATTTTGTTAAAAGAATATCTAAGACATACCTGCCTATCCTTGGTTCAGAATAAAACTCCTTAGCCTTCCTTTGTGAAGAAAAATACAAAGATGTATTGAGAGGTAAGTTTGAGCTATAATTTCTGAATATATAAATGAAGACAGTGGAAAAGTACTTTTTGAAGACCACTTTTAACATACATTTCAGAAAATGGGCAATTTATATGAT
Source organism: Dipodomys merriami (assembly GCF_024711535.1). Taxonomy (NCBI): domain Eukaryota; kingdom Metazoa; phylum Chordata; class Mammalia; order Rodentia; family Heteromyidae; genus Dipodomys; species Dipodomys merriami. The sequence continues at coordinate 31,748,645 of NW_027202271.1, forward strand.
GTCAAGCACCATTAATTGAAATGTTTGTGCCCTTGCTTTGATAAATTTGCCTCACTGACTTGATCCAGAGCTATTTTGATTAAACAGTCTATGCTCCTAAGTTGAAAAATACATAGGAGGAATATTTGTTCTCACTTAGTTTAGCAGCATGGTGCTGAAGTAAAATATTGTACTATGTATTAGGAAACTCAGGCCCTGATATTGAATTATCAGACGCTCTGCTGTTATTAGAAATAATAAGATTTATAATGATACAGTAACCGCATTGATAATGGCAAGACTGAAGTTTAAAGTTACAAATGAAACAATGACAATAAGTATAATGGTTTAGAACTATAAAAACTACTTTAAAATTGCTTGCCCAATAGACCAGAGTTTTTTTTTATTCCAAAACTAATCATAGGAAGGAACCTAAACTGATAAACTGTTCTACTAAATAGACACATCTCCGTAACAGAGGGGAACAAAATTAATGTAGCTTGTGAGTTTGATATAAGATTTGATGAGAGAGATGGAAATTGAGGAATATCAAAAAGAGATAGTTATCTTGCTGAGTGAAGTGGTTTCAGAGTGGTGTAATAGGACATCTTACAAACCCCGAGGATCAATCTATCACCCTTGACATGGGGTACAAAAGTTACTACTTTCTGCTGCTTGTCGTACATCAGGATATTTCCAACACTGACAGATGATATAATGTAGATGGCCAGTAGTGTTAAATTGACTTGAGAACAGATTTATTTGAACTGTGAAAGTGAGTAAAATGATAAATCCAGGGCAAGAGGTACCCAAATATTTTTTTTTAATCAACAAAAGAAATGTCTTTGAGACTAGCTCTCACGAGAAATTGACTATAGAGCTGATTTCCACAAATTGAAGATACATAAAAGCAACAATTTGGAAGGCTCCCAAATGTCATTGAAACAATATGGTCCTGAGAAGAGATAAATTGGACAGATGGAACCATGCAAATGTCACCTATTAGAAGCTGAGCAGGAGGTGACTGATGTAATAAAAGCAGCTTGTAACAGGAAAGCTCAAGACCTGACTTATTGCAGATTTCTGGTACAAGAAGTTCATGGGCAACACTTGGAGCTGATGCAGGACATATTGTAAGTACATCAGGAGAATGATCAATTTCGTAAGGCTCAGAAACAAGTAACAACTCTAAATAAAAATATTTTGAAACTATCTCAGTAATGTTTATCTCCTTTCTGTATGAACTATTGACAAGTTTTGTTATAGAAGGTTTGTACCATAGGAAGGAAAATGCCTCCATTAAAAAATTTTATGAATTCTGGAAGGAATAAAATGTTATAGATGATTTTCCCTTAAAGATCCTCTTTTCTGGTCACCATTTTCCTCACACATAGCATTACATTTCCAATTTCATGGCTTTTTTTGTGTGCCAGTCCTGGGGCTTGAACTTAGGGCCTGGGTGCTGTCCCTGAGCTTCTCTTGCTCAAGGCTAGTGCCCTACTACTTGAGGCACAGCTCCACTTCTGGCTTGGGAGGGGGTAGTTTATTGGAGATTACTCTCCTTTTCTGTCCAGGTTGGCTTTGAACTGTGATCCTCAGATCTCAGCTTCCTGCGTAGTGAGGATTACAAGCATGAGCCATAGATGCCAGGCTGGTGCTCTGTTTTTATGACATTGCTACCTTCCAGTTTTCACAGACCCCAGTCTTATCTTCACATGCTTTCCATTTTTACTGTGAAGTAATTTCTGACCACTTGGAGCAACAGCATCTATTTCTTGTCTCAACTGTGCCATCATCATTCTCTTATGGCTCTTTTACTTTTGACCTTCTTTATAGCTAGTTATATACTTGTTCTCTTTGCTCTTAAAATATGCATTCCTCAAGGGGATAGTTTAATAAAAATCATTCTTATTTTCTGCACAGCATCTAAAACAAAATCTAATACAAGTAGTAAGTGCTGAATAAATAAATCACAGATTAATTTCTAAAAAATAAGTTAGAAAGATAATCTACTTCACTCAAGATTCTTTAATTACTTGTAGGAGTTCCAAAGACATATATTGTTTTCTGCTGTTCATTGTTACAACAGGTTGTGTTATCTATGAGGCATGGAGTATCCAATTCACAATATGCCTTTATGAATTGCTGCTGCAATTAATTTGTTAATACTAACTAAAGCTGTTTAATTAGTACTCATGATGCCATTATCTTTTCTTTTATTAGCGCAGCGGATGCTAGCATGTATCAGGCATGCTAAGTTTTGTCTTCTAAAGCACAAACTAACTATGCTTTTATTGCCTGATTGAGATTTTTTTCTTTTTCTTTTTTTTATTGTAAAAATACTGTACAGAGGGGTTACAATTACATGAGCAAGGTAATGAGAACACTTCTTATCAAGCATTGTAGCCTCCTCCTTTGTTTCCCCTTCCTATCCCTTCCCATCCTCTCCCCCTCGCCTCCCCACCCAATCCTCCTCCCCGGACCCACACCAAAGTTGTAAAGTTTGTTTTAAACATAACGACTTGTACATCTCATTGTTGCAATGGGTCCACCTGTATCCCTATTTAAACGATTTGTTTCTGATAGAGATTTTTTTAAAGCATTTTGCACTTTTCAATAGTTTGAGCAAATGAGGGATGCACATGTTTGGATGGATGTAATGTTTTGAAATATTTAATAGTGGCCAACATTTTAATATTTACATTAAAACAAAACTAAGTATCTCTTTTCTCTCTCTCAAAAGAAAAAAAACAAATCAAAACAGACCTGACAACACTTGCCCTTCAGGTTTTAGGGTAACAATCCACTGTTTTGGAAGTGTATTGGCTCTTGCAGACATGAACTGCTTTCTAGTTTTCAGTGGTCCCACCAGGCTCTTTTCATTCATGTTTCTTGTTTTGGGCTGCATGTTTGTCTGCATTTTAAAGCACTTTTTGAAAAAGGGTATGGCAGAGAATCTATTTATTCATTTAATTCAATCTCGCTGTCCTGGGAATAGAACTACACAGTTTTTCTTGGCTCACCATGCATTTTAGTGTGGCCATGAGTGAAATTAAGCTATAGATGAGTGGGGGGAGTATAGTTACTGCTACTTTCCAGCTGATTCTATTCCATGCTAGTTTTCCAAGTAGATGTCTCTGCTGTCTTTCTTTTTCTGATAGGGGAATGAAGGGAGAATAACAAAATTGGAAGAACCTGGGTCCTCCAAGATGCTCACTGAAGGAGAGATGAATTATGACTTATGACCCCTGACTGTTAGGTCAACAAGAAACATGCTACAGCAGTAAAATCCTACTCACTTAGGTTTGTTATGGTGGCTAAGGTGGCTAACCTACCCTAAGTAATTCAAAGTGCTAATGACCTGGTAATTGTTAGTGTCCTTATGTACTTAAGAAGGTATCTGATCCTTGGTAACAAATGTCAAGAAGGCAGAAGAAAATCAAGAATGCATGGCTTACCTTATCTTTCTGGGTGGCACTATTTGGTTATGCATGAAGAGCTACATTTGAAGCTTTGAATTCAGGCTAGCACACAATTAAAGACTGCTTGGTCTACAGAGATTTGTAAATAAAATTCAATAGTAGAAAAGGGTAAAGGAGAGAAATGATAGGTTGTCCCTGACTTTTATAAATGCTTTCTACTCAGAGAAGCCCTATCATTAGCATCAACAACAACTCTTTACGAAACTCCTGCTTTAATGCTTTGAGTTCATCTCCAAGGTCAATGGGATGATTTTGAATTTCTCTCTATCATTTTGCTAAAATTTGTTGAGAGAAAAAGAAAACCACTTTAAACTTAACTTGTGCAGCTGCAACAGCCCTGGGCTAACCAAAACGACACGTTTCTGTGTTGATGATGTGTTGATGTACTAGGGCACAAGCAAAATTAATTTCATTTGAGGATTTCATGTGTATTGTAGTTTTTGTATCAAGTTAAGGTCACATTTTGAGTGTATAAAATTATTTATATGCAGCATTATTTATAAATTTTGTATATATGTTTGTATATATGTTTTGTATATATATATATATATATATAATCAAACAGAATATTTTATGACCTAAAGCTTTCACTTATAATATTATTTTTTATATTTTACTTACCTGCAATCTACTTGATATAATTTTCACATTGAAATAAAACACAAAACATCTGACATCTTTTGAATGTAAAGCTTAGATGGATATGTATTATCTGTCAGCACAGTGCCTTCCTGACTGAGTGCATTTGCAGAGCCCTTAAACAATAATGACATTAAGTGTGGACATTTTTATAGAGCCCTAGACACTAGAACTCAAAAGATACCTATAACTCTTTTTATTGAAAGGGATGGATGGGGGGGTTATAGTTACATAAGTAAGGTAATGAGTACATTTCTTTTTAAAACTATTACCCCCTTCCTTGTGGGTCTACCCAACTTATTATCCTTCTTTGGATTTTTTCCTAAGATTTCTGCTGAAGCAGTGGACTATAGGATGAACTGTTCATATCACTTTGACCATAACTGTTCATCACTAGGATGGACAGCTGATTGGAATAGAAAAAAATCAAGTTATCTCACTTTTTTTTGAACTGAGAGATGTGGAGACTACATTGGATAGTCAGGGAGGCTCCAGTCATATCTATGAGCAGGAAAAGAATGAGTGAAAAATGTATACGAAAGGAATGGACATGACACCTGAATAAGTACCAAAATATCAGCCTTATTGTTAAGTCGGAATATCTATACTGAAGTTCAGAGCAGGATGGTTTATCGCTCCTTAACTCTATGGTTGAAGTTTCCTTCCAGTGGAAGAAAGAACAACTAGACTTTCAAAGGTCTTCCCTTGGTTGGAAGGGAAACTCAGGAGAGAGACTTGCCGGGGGAACATTCTAAACAGAGACCACATTTCCTCTGGAGGAGAGGAACACCCAAGATTTTGGGGCAGGGCAGCTCCATCTCCTTGCAAACAATAAAATAAAATACACAATGAAGTGAAATAATCTAAAGAAACATTTAAGAAGATCCTGGTTTCACCCTGCATAAGTACCTTTAATTGTACCTTTTAGTTAGATAGGTCATGCTCAGGGAAAGAAGTATGAGAAGCTAGTAGAAATTGGGTTTGCTTCCTAATCCACAGGGAATGTTTCCAGTTCTACTGGCCAAAGCAGGAGTCTAGAAAGGTAGAGCGGCTCATTGCAGCTTTGAAACAATTGATGCGAGACTATGTTGTGGGGGAGAGGATTTAGACATCTGTAGAGAAGCAGTAGGAGCAGAGGAGGAAGATGATGTAGTAGACAGACTATGGAGACATAGCTCCTCATCATCTCGGATCCCATGGGGATTGTCCATTCTCCTTGCTGTGAATTCTATGACAGTCTTTTAATGTCTTGCAACAATTCTACTACTTGCTGAAAAGCTTCCTTCTCCTTAGCTGATTCATGTATAAGTCACTAATTTCATTGAGGGGATACTATATACTAAAAACTCTGCTATGCATCTGACAATCTTTAGTTAATTTGGTGAGGAATTGACTTATTATGATGGATATAAGTAAAACTTAAGTAATTAAAGATTTGATATTTAAAAGGGTCAGCATTTTAATCGCTCCCTCTTTACCCCATAGAGATTTCTAACAATTGAATAGAGTATAGCAAAGGGCACTTAGAAAGATCCTCACTTGAACATTTAGTTCATGTGGGGATAATTATTAAATGCTTTCTTCAGAAAAGATGTAATTCTATAGAATTGCCAAGAATACATTTGTCATAGCTGTAACATTTATGTGACGTTATTAAATGATCAAGAGCAGACAAAAAGATCACGTGATTAGATTGAACAATATAAAACTTTCTTTTTACTTTTTTGAAGCCCATATGGTCTAACACTGGCAATTTCACATATATTAACCTCTGAATACACCACAGTGGTCTTAATGTCATTGTCTGTCTGAGAGATGAGGGCATGTTAATGTGGAAGATGGTGTAGGCTCTATTCTAAAGTATAGGGAAGTCCTTCCCAAATTCCAGTTCATGCTTAAAATGAAACTTATCTGTTCAAATGGTATGACGTATTTTTCCTCCCAAATTTTAGATGTCTTCAATTTTAAAATCCTGAGATAACAGGATTTTGAGTGGTAACACTATTTCCTCTTTTGCAAATGACATTAAAGTAGATAGTAGTTTTAAATCATCTTCCATAGACCAAAATAATGGATAATGTGTATCAGCCTTTAAAATTGCTCTTGACATTTTACTCAGTTCTAAAATTTAACCCCTTCCAAAAGGTATACAAAGGTAGTAGGCAAGTAGCAAAACTCAAGGTCTGTTTAGGCCATTTGTTCATTGTGGATTCTTTAATCTTTCATTTTTACATATAATAATGTGGACATCACGAAGAAGATCTTTTGTGTTATGATTGGTGGGTGAGGCTCTTGAAAACCTGGATCTTCTCTGTCACCACTGTATTTTTCCTTTGCTTGATAAACATGGTGGGTAGATAGCCATTGTCTCTTAAGTTTTCCTCTTATGCCTGAGAAGCATAATGACAGAGAAGTGACCATTCTATTCCTGGTCCTTTCACTGTCCCTACTTCCTTAGCATGCACAGATGCATACACACACATGTGCAATGTGATTATTGTTGTTTTCTAAAGTTATTTAATGAGGGTCTTATAGTTCTCAACATATTAGAACCATAGAGAAATAAGAGAGATAAATACTTTATACCAGTTATGTTCCTGCTTATACTATGGTCACTTTTATTGATTTATTTATTTTGGTGCTGGTCCTGGTGCTTGAAGTCAGGGACTAAGCACTGTCTTTGAGCTTCATTTTGCTCAAGGCTAGTGCTCTACCATTTGAGCTATAGCTGCACTCCATCATTTTTGGTGGCTAATTGGAGATAAGATTCACAGTCTTCCCTGCCTAAGCTGGCCTCAAACACAATCTCAGATCTTAGTCTCCTGAGTAGCTAGGATTATAATAGGTGTGAACCACCAGCTATTACAGTCACTTTTAATAGGCCTTTCGAAACTACTCCTTCCATAGTATTTTGCAGTCAACTTTTCTAAATTACTTATTATCTTCTTCATTCTTCCTTCATGGGCTAAATTTTTTATTCCTCCACCCTCAACTCCTGGCAGTGAATTGAGAGCTTCAGAATTTGGTTATATTTAATTTGAGTGGCTATGCTTGGCAAGAAAGCAAGATTTTCCAATTCTGGTTCTGACTGCCCTCCAGCAGATGTGATTGATTTACTTAGGAATAGTACACAAGAAACAAGTTAAGAATTTTACAGACAGTACTGGTTATCTCAAATGATTAAAATTTATATATATTTTTTCTGTTAACATGATTTGGTCAATTGCAAAACAGCAACATTAATGAACACGATTATTATAATATCAAGACCGACTTTCTCAAAGCTGGCTTTTTAAAAACTATGCACCATTATTGAGTTGGCAAGTGGCTTCTCTTTCCACCTTGGAGGTGTGCCACCAGTTCCAAATTAGATTCTAAATCTTCTGGCTGACAGATAAGCCATAGAATAGAGATAATATTGTCAGTTAAAGCCATAGGAATGATATTAGGCATGGTGGTATAGAGAATAATAAGTATAAAGGATAGAATCAGCTCCCAAGAAACTCATTGTATAGATGGAATTATGCAAATATAAACATTTATATCATCTTATACTAAAGAGTATACTAGCCAAAAAATAGAATCCTGGTGTTCAGTACACAAAGTTATTAGCTAGGAGCTGGTAGCTTATGCCTATAATCCTAACTACTTAAGGACTAAGGTTTGAAGCCATCCCCAGGCAAAAAGTGGTGATAAGTCTTCATGTCAAACTAACCACCAAAATACCAAACTGGATTCAAAGCTCAGTGGTAGAATATTGGCTATGAACATGCAATAACACAAGGACCTGAGTTCAAGCCAATGGTAATGGCACAAAAAATTATTGAGAGGCAGCTTTCAAAAGCCACATCAAATCAGTTTGTAATAATTTGTAAAGTGTTTTCAGTTTTTGGGGAGTCTGGAGGAAGATGGCAGAGGAAAGCTGGGGGCTAGATGAGCTCTTGTGTAGAAACCAGTTTTAATGTTCCCAAGGCTAGAGAGTCACACAAAGTGTGCCATCATAATTTAGAGAGTTTGGCCAGAGAGGAAAAATTCTGGTAGCTTGGTTAAGGAGACAAATTTGAGCACTAGCCAGTGTCTGTGGCAGCGGTGGCACTGGTTGCTTCCACAGCTGCCATATCAACAGAGAGAGCCTGGGACAATGGCAGCAGACACAGTGTGGGAGCAGATTCTGCTCACCACCAGAAGAACTGACAAGGAGTGGAAATCTTCATCCTGCTAACCACAGATAGTTACAGACTGTGGATGACTGGAAAACCAAGGAAAAGGTGTGAGTACCCCACAAGACATCCTCACTCCTACTCACCGAGCGACTGTGGGAAGGTAGCCCTTCCCCTACCACCAGAGAAGAATTTGATACTGACAAAGACAAGGCCAGAGCAGCTAGCCCCTAACTTAGGTCTTAGAAGAAGACAATAGGAGCCATTCAACTGGTCAAAGGAACCTGACCTGTGGGGCTTAGCTTCACCCAGGGAAAGTTGCCCTTCCCAGGGCAACACTCCACACATAAAGGAATGCCTTTCTTCACTGGATGAACAGAGCCAAAGGCTGCCCCACCCCACTGCTGCACAGGCAGCAGATTCAGCTGCAGGAGGGTAAAAGAAAAACAATTGGAAACTCAGTAAACATTAATTCTGAGAATGGCTCCAGATTTGGGTGTGTGAGTATTTCAGGAGCTAGCTCCTCAGGGAAAAGCTACTGAATGTTGACAGGCCTCAACCCTACTTACAACCTAGCCTCATCACAGCAACTCCAAGCTAGAAGAAACAGCCATTTCCCTCCTTTGTGATACTCAAAGAGGATCACCTTCCCACTGAACTAGCCTGAGAGGAGGGTCATAAAGTCCCTGGTAAAGCAGAGCTTCCTTCTTCATGCTCAAACAAACTGATATAAGAAACCAATCTAGGGGGCTGGGAAGGTGGCTCAGTGGTAGAGCGCTTGCCTTGCATGCATGAGGCCCTGGGTTCAATTCCTCAGCCCCACATAAGCAAAAAAAGAAAAAAAAAAGAAACCAATCTAGGCACAGGAAAACCAAACACCACTGCAAACCAGAAACTACACCAAGAGATTGGTTAGGAATACAGGGGAGATACAAGATTCCCCCCACCCTCCCCCAAAAATAGTCAACTCTTTTTTCTAGCTAATTTTTCAAATTAAAAAAAATGATTTCTATTTTTTCATCATTTTTATTTTAGGTTTTTTTATTCTTTTTTTACTCTTTCTCCTTTTGATCCTTTTTGTTTTTTTGCTTTACTTAATTGCTATTCTGTTCATCCCCAGATCTATACCTATCTTCGATAATTAGACCTTATCCTTCATTGTGTACATACTTAATTCAGATATCAATTACTCATTTCACAAACTCTCAGCCTTAACTCCTTTAATTGTAGTATTATTTCTTTATATTTATGTAATTTTTAAGTGTTTCATTTAATTTTTTTATTCTTCCTTTTTCCTTTTTCTTTATCTCTCTTCTTTCTTTTTATCCTTTGCCGTTCTCTGAAATTAGGTCTTGGTTATATTCCCTCTCTCCCTTTCTCTCCCCACATTCCTCTAATCTTATTTCTCCTCACATTTCTCCCTAAACCTATTAATTTCTGGCCTTCTGACTTCTTCTGTGATTTTCTTAGTCCATTGATCCTTAGTTGTTTGTTGTTGAACTAGATTGTATGGGTTGAACTACATTATATCTGTACTCATTTTGATCTGTCGAAAAATTTGTGTGACTACAAGGTTCTGGTTGATGCTTGCCTTAAAATAGAGTTCTAGTGCAGAATTGGTTTTGCTTTCATACCCAAATGGGCAGAACAAGCAGAAACATGAGAAAAATGGCAAGTCCAGGTACCTCATCTCCTGCTTATGGTAATCAGGCAACAGAACAGTTAATGAATAATCCAGAGTAGAGTTCCCAAGAAGAAACACTACTCATAAACATGTTGAATGAAAAGATTAAAAGCTTGCAAAGGGCTCTGTGTGAGCATGATAGGGAAATGGGTGAGCATGATGAGGCTAACCAGACTAGTAGAGGAATTCACGAGTGTGAGGAGGCCAATCAAAGGTTAAGAGAGGAATTGGGACACTGTGGTGAGAATAAACAAAGATTAATAGAGGCATTTGTGGAATCTACAAACAGAAAACTTGAGGAATCCAAGGAGGCCACAAAGGGGATGGTGAATGAAGTCCAACAGAAGGAAAAGGAGTCCAATGAAACTATAACCAATCAACTAAAGTCTTTGAGAATGAACACTGAAAACCAAATTAAGGATATAAAGAAGTCCATACAAGATCTAAAACAAAGCTCCAACAAAGAATTTGAAGCCATCAAATCTGACCAATTAGAAGGAAAGAAAATAAAAAACAAAGTAGAAAGTCTTGACAGTAGGTTAGACCATGCAGAAGATCGAATCTCTGGGATTGAAGACAACCTAGACATTATAGAGAAAGAACAGATAAGTATTCAAGACAAATCCAAGAAATATCATAGACCTATTCAACATTTACAAGACATTGTCAGAAGGCCTAACTTAAGGCTAATGGGTGTAGAGGAGGGCCTATAGACAGAAGTTAAAAGTCTAGGAAGTTTATTTAGCAGAATTGTAACAGAGAACTTTCCAAACATGCAAAAAGAGAGGTCCATTCAGATACAAGAAGCCTTTAGAACCCCAAATAGGCCAGACCAGCACAGGACATCCCACCATCACATTGTAATCTGCACAGGATCAATTGAGATCAAGGAAAGGATCCTTAAAGCTGTCAAGGAGAAAAGATCAGTCATCTATAAATGGAAACAAATCAGAATAACTTCAGGTTTCTCAGCAAAGACAATGAAAGCAAGAAGAGCCTGGAATGATGTATGCCATAGCCCAAAGACAAACAACTATCAACCAAAAATACGGTACCCAGCTAAACTCTCCTTCATAACAGAGGGACAAATAAAAACCTTCCACAGCTAAGAAAAATTGAAAAAATATATCTCTACCAAACCAGCCCTACAAATGATACTTAAAGATGTCCTACACATAGAAAACCAACAAGAACATGAAAAAGTTCAAGAAACAGCCCCCAAACAGAGAATCCAAGATTCATAGGAAAAACCCAGTTGGCACAGTCCCCAAGAAGGTGGCTAACATGGCAGGAACTACCAAACACCTCTCAGTCCTAACTCTCAATATTAATGGACTTAACTCTCCAATTAAGCAACATAGATTGTCTAGTTGGATTTCAAAGCAAGATCCTTCTATCTGCTGCCTTCAAGAGACACACCTTGACCAGAAAAACAAACATATTCTACAAGTGAAAGGATGGAATAAAATCTACCAGGCAAATGGCCCCCATAAACAGGCAGGAGTTGTAATCCTAATATCAGATAAAATAGATTTCAAATTAAAATTAGCAAGAAGAGATAAAGAAGGTCATTATATACTAATTAAGGAATCTCTCTTTGAGGAGGATATTACAATTCTAAATATCTGTTCACCAAACAATGGAGCACACAAATTTATCCAAGAAATATTACTTTCCCTAAAAATCTCAAATAGATCCAAAGACATTAATCATTGGGGACTTGAACATACCACTATCCCCGCTGGATAGATCGACCTGGCAAAAACTTGGATGTAAACAACTGCATAGATCATTTGGACTTGACAGATATCTACCGAATATTTCACCCAACAGCATTAGAATACACACACTTGTCAGCAGTACATGGAACATTCTCCAAAATAGACCACGTTAGGCCATAAAGGAAATTTGTCCAAATTCAGGAATATTGAAAAATTTCCCTGTATTCTGTTAAACTACAAGGAAATAAAATTAGAACTCAACACTAAATGCCACCAAAGAAAATCCTGTAACACATGGAAGCTGAACAACACACTGTTGAATCACCAGTGGGTCATGGAAGAGATTAGAAAGGAAACTCAGATGTTCATGATATTTAACAAAAATGAACACACATATTACCAGCTCCTCTGGGACACAGCAAAGGTGGCATTCAGAGGCAAGTTTATAGCTCTGAGTTTCTGCATCAACAAATTGGAGAGATCTGAAACCAACAATATAATGAGGCACCTGAAGCTCCTTGAAATGGAGCAGCAAGCTGAACCCCAATCCAATAAATGGAAACAAATAATTAAAATTAAATTAGAATTAAATGAATTAAAGTCCAAAAAACCATAGAAAGAATCAACAAAACAGAGTTGATTCTTTGAAAATATTAACAAAATTGACAGACCCTTAGCAAATCTTGTCAGAAAAAGAAGAGAACACACCCAAATAAACAAACTCAGAGATGAGAATGGAAACATCACCACAGAAACAACCAAGAGTCAGAACATTATAAGGGATACTTCTCAAACTATTCTAATAAGTTTGAAAATCTGGAAGAAATGGACAAATTTCTAGCAAAGATTGACATGCCCAAACTAACCAAAATGATTTAAACCAACTTAACAGACCCATATCAAGCATCAAAATAGAAACAGCAATAAGAGACCTCCCACCCAAGAAAAGCCCAGGACTAGATGGATTTACAGTGGAATTCTACAAGGCCTTCAAATCAGAACTCACACCAATACTCGTCCAACTCTCCAATGAAATAGAAAGTGAAAGTTCACTACCAAACTCTTTCTACATAATCCTCATCCCAAAACCAGGCAGGGACTCATCAAAGAAAGAGAACTATAGACCAATTGTTTTGATGAACATCTATACAAAACTTCTCAACAAAATTTTGGCCAATCAACTTCAACTTATCAAAAAAAAATCATACACCATGATGAAACAGGATTAATTTCAGGGATGCAAAGCTGGTTCAATATACACAATCAACAAGAGCAAGAATAAGAACCACATGATTATTTCAATAGATGCTGAAAAAGCATTTGACAAGATCGACACCCTTTATGATGAAAGCTCTGGAAAAACTAGGAATCCATGGAACAGTACTCAATATAAAAAAAGACTGTGTTTGACAAACCTACAGCCAGCATCATATTTAATGGCAAAAAGCTAAAGCCATTTCCTCTAAATTTAGGAATGAGACAAGGATGTCCACTCTCTCCACTTCTCTTCAGTTTAGTTGAAGAATGCCTAGCTAGATCAATAACATAAGAGGCAAACATAAAGGATATTCAAATCAGGAAAGGTGAAGTAAAACTCATCCTCTTTGTAGATTACATGATCTTGTATTTAAAGCACCCCATGTACTCCACTCCCAAGTTACTCAAGCTGATTTGAAACTTAGGCAAAGTAGCAGGGTATAAAATTAACCCTCAAAAATCAATGGCTTTTCTATATGTCAATAATGAAGAGCATGGCTGAAATCAGGAAAGCAACTCCTTTATAATAGCCCCCCCCCAAATAAAATTCTGCTGGGTGCTGGTGGTTCACTCATACCTGTAATCTTAGCTACTCAGGAAGCTTAGATCTGAGGATCTCAGTTCAAAGCCAGCCCAGGCAAGAAAGTCCATGAGATTCTTATCTCCAATAAACCACTAGAAAACCGGAAATGGTGCTATGGCTCAAGCAGTAGAGCGCTTGCTTTGAGTTGAAGAGTGCAGGGACAGTTTCCAGGCCAAGAGTTCAAGCCCCATGACCCAACAAAATAAAAAAATAAATAAAAAATTCCTAGGCATTAACTAAAGAAGTGAAAGACCTCTATGATGAAAACTTTACAACCCAAAAAAGAAAATTAAAGCAGAACTAAGGAGGTGGAAAACCTCCCATGCTCCTGGATTTGGAGGATTAACATTGTGAAAAGTTCAATACTGCCAAAGGCTATCTACAAATTCAATGTGATATCTATCAATATCCCAACCTCATTCTTCAGTAAAATATAAGAAGCAACCCAAAAATTCATATGGAACAATAAAAGATCACAAATAGCAAAAACAATCCTTAGCAGAAAGAACAGTGCTGGAGGAATATCAATACCAAATTTCAAACTCTATTATAAAGCCATAGTAATCAAAACTCATTGGTACTGGCAAAAGAATAGACCTGAGGACCAATAGAATAGAACTGAAGACCCAGAAATGAACCCACACAGCAATAACCACCTAATCTTCAATAAGGGAGCTAAAAAAATAGAATGGAAGAAAGACAGCTTCTTCAGTAAATGGTCCTGGAAAAACTGGTTAAATACGTGTAGAAAATGAAAGCTAGATCCTTACATATCACCCTGCACCAGAATCAACTCCAAATGGATCAAAGATCTCAAAGTCAAAGCAGACACCCTGAAAACATTACAGGAAGGAATAGGAGAAACTCCAAGGCTCCTTGGTACAGGCTGAAATTTTTTGATTAAAGACCCAGAAACACAACAAATCAAAGAAAAGTTGGACAAATGGGATTGCAGATCTTCTGCATGGCAATATACATAGCTAGTAGAATAGAAAGCCCACAGATTGGGAGAAGATCTTCACTAGTCATACAATGGACAAGGGTCTCATATCTAAAATATGAGACCCTTAGAAATCAAAAAGTTAAATCCTCCAACAGCAAATCCTCAAAGAAACAAGTGCCCGATTAATAAGTGGCCTAAATACTTAAAGAGAAACTTCTCTGAAGAGGAAATAAGAATGGCCAATAGACACATGAAGAAATGTTCAACTTCTCTAGCCATAAAAGAAATGCAAATCAAAACAACATTGAGATTCCATCATTGAATTCCCAGTTAGAATGGCTATAATCAAGAAATCTAATAACAACAGATACTGGAGGGGATGTGGCCAAAAGGGAGCCCTACCTACTTCTTTGTTGGTGGAAGGTTGCTCAAAAGAGTCAACATAGAGCTCCCCTATGACCTAGCAATTCCATTTTTGGGCATTTACCCAAGGATCACAAACAAGGCCATACTATAGCCGAAAGATCACAAACAAGGCCATACAGCACAACTATGTTTATTGCAGCATTATTTACCATAGCTAAGATATGGAACCAACCCAGATGCCCCTCAGTAGATGAATGGATCAAGAAAACGTGGAATATTTATACAATGGAATTCTATGCCTCCATCAGAAAGAATGACACACCCCATTTGGTAGGAAATGGAAAGACTTGGAAAATTATATGAAGTGAAGTAAGCCAGGCCCAAAGAAACATAGGTCCCATGGTTTCCCTTATTTGCAATAACTAATATATATCTAGGATAATCTTACCAGAGAAACAGAAAAGGCCAACAGCTACGTACATATGACCATATAAGATGATACTAAGCAAAATGAATCCTAAGATAAGGAACAAGGGGTTTTATCTTTGTTGCTGTTGTTTTTCATGTACTTATAATATAGCATGCCATTTTCTTTTTGTTTCTTTTGAATGTTCTTCTCCCATGGTATAACCCCTGTTGTCACTGTTTTTGATTCCGGTGCCCTGCATCTTGTATAGACATTTTCTAATTTGGGGAGGGGAAGGTAAAAAACAAAATGCTGAAACAAGGATACATTAGAAGACCCGCTGTAACAATGAAATATACAAGACATTATGTTGAAAATGAACTTTACAACTTGGGGGGTGGAGGGGCAGGGAGGAGTTGGGGAGGTGGGGAGGGAAGGGATGGTAGGGGAAAAACAAAGGAGAAGGTAACAATGCTCCACAGGAAATGTAACTCATTACCTTACTCATGTAACTTTAACCCTACTGTGCAGTGTGTTTATACTAAATATATATTAAAAAGTGTTTTATTATCTTAACTTTTATTATGCTTATATTAGAAATTTATTTGACAGATAATTAGAGCTCAGAAAGCTGAAATAACTTGGCCAAATAAGGCCAGCATTAGTCAATATTTTCCAGAGTAACAGAACTACTAGAACTACTAGAACACTGTCTGTCTGTCTGTCTCTCTCTCTCTTTCCATTTACCATAGGAATTAGAAGAGGATATAATGAAGCCCAAGGAATTTGTTGATCTCCCATCTATAAACTGGATGACCAGGAAAGCCAGCAGTGTAACTCAGTTTAACTGAGGCCTGAGAATGTGGGAATATGTATGATTGTACAGCCCATTCAAAGTCTAAAAGCCAAAGAACCAAGGATAACCTGGGGCAGGTGAAGACAGAGACAGAGACAGAGACAGACAGATACACACACCCAGAGTTTGGCCTTTCTCTGTCCATTTTATTCACTGAGTATACTGATTCCAATGCTAATCTGACCCAAAAATACTCTTATAGACACAGAGAGAAATATTCTAGGTATCTGAGGATCTGTTAACTCAGTCAATTGACGCTTAAGTTTATCATCACACTCAGCTTCTGAGAGAGTTTGTACCGGGATTCAACTTGTAATTTAAAGATACATACTACTTTTGATTATTATAGCCCATGTTACCAGACTAAATGCTGTATATAATACTAATATTGTATATAAGAATAAGTCCTCACCGGACGCTGGTGGCTCCTGTGGTAGAGTGAGTATCCTAGATACTCAGGAAGCTGAGATCTGAGGATCATGGTTCAAAGCCAGCCAGGGCAGGAAAGTCCATGACCTGAAGTGGCATTGTGGCTCATGTGGTACAGTGCTTGCCTTGAGCTCAAGAGCTGAGGGACAGCGCCCAGGTCCAGAGTTCAAGCCTCATGACTGACAAAAAATTAAGTTCTCAAGTTTAAGCAAATAGGTTAGAGATATATGATACATATGAAACCGAAGTAGCAGAAAATAAAACAAAAATAGAGCAATAAAGCAATGACAGACTTGAAACTACCACCAAAAGAACAGATGTGCTAATGTTTGATAAACTTAATTAACAAAGACAGCTCCTGAAATTCTTTCCCATAAGGCAAGAATGCACAGAATTTATCCAGTAATGACATTATTGCTGAGTATATGAGCTAGAAGCACTGCTAAAACAAATGTGGAGATCATGCAGATTAAAGTGGTTATGATATTGGGAGACAAAGGTTCAGTAGTTGGTAATTCAATGTCCTCAGAAAATGGAATTCATTATAGCTGCAAGTAAACTCATTCAATTGAATTGACATTTGGAATAAAACTGGACTGTTTTTCACTTCTTTTAAGTAGGCAGTTCAAGCCATTGTAAAAAAAAGTGGATTATTACAACTATTGACATAAAATCAAAAGATAATGTTTCTGCATTTCTTCTGTCAGGATCTATCTTAGACCAAATTATTTATCCTCTTCTCTCCTTTCCCCCTAAACTAATACCAGTAGAGGTGGGACAAAAATAGTAAACTTGATGCCTTTTTAAAAAAATTTTTTTATTGTGAAAATACCATACAGAGGAGTTACAATTACATGGGCAAGATAACGAGTTCATTTCTTATCAAACATTGTTGCTTCCTCTTTGTTTCCCCTTCTCATCCCTTCCCACACTCCCCCCACAACTCCCCACCTGATCCTCCCTCGTCCCCCTCCCCCCCCCCCCACCAAAGTTGTAAAGTTCCTTTTTTGACATAACGACTTGTACATCTATCTCATTGTTGCAATGGGTCCTCCTGTATCCTTAGTTAAATGATTTGTTTTTGCCCTTCCCCTCCAAAAATTATACCAACATCAAATACAGTGAAAGCAGGGGTTATACTGTGGGGGAGGGACATACAAAGCAACATTGAAATCATCTTATAAATATTAAACTTGATGCCTTTAAGATCATTTTAGCCCTTTTTTTTGGTCAGTCGTGGGACTTGAACTCTGGGCCTGGGTGTTGTCCCTGAACTCTTCAGCTTAAGGCAAGTAGTCTACCACTTGAGCCACAGTGCCACTTTGTAGACTTCTTAATAGGAAAGATAAACTAGAAATATCCAGACTGCTAGACACTGGTGAAATTAGAATGGGTTAAACTCATCTAAATTGATAGCTCGTGCCTTAGATTCTATGACATTGCTCTGTGTATTCAGCATTGCCACAACATTTAATCGTAGAATGAATACCAAGAAATATAATTGTGTATGTGTGTATGTGGGTGCGTGTGCATGCATGTATGCATGTATATACATATATGCTGTTTCTGGGGTTTAAACTCAGAGATTTGCATGCTTCCTGGGCTTTCTTGCTCAGGGCTGGCACTCTAGTATTCGAGCCATACTTCTAGACTGGCTATTTACTGGTATATTAGAGTTAGAATCCTGTAGACACTTCTGCTCAGGCTGGCTTCAAACCATAATCCTCTAGATTTCATCTTCCAGATAAGTTAGTATTACAGACTTGAATCACCAACACCTGGCTCTGCTAATCATTTTTGTCTCCTTTCTTTAAAGAGGGTTGTAAGGCCCTATCTTAATTGTCTTAAAACTTGGTAGGCAAGGAATGAATAAATAAATGAATTAATATAATGCTTGTAAGTGCCTGGAATATAAAAGATCCTTCTTTTGTATAGTGCAATGATCTCCAAAGACTAGTATAAAGAAATCTGATTAATTAACTTTTAGTTCGGTATAAGTGATAAAAGCTTAATACTTTACTCACCTCTAGGGTACCACCACTAATGGTAAATAATGCACATGATGGATTAGGATGTGGATCAAGGGGGTACACTGCTTGCCTAGCAAATGTGAGGCCCCGAGAATTGAAAAGGAGATAAAGAAAAAACAATGGAAAATGGTCCTTGAGGGTTGTTGTTGTTGTTGTTGTTGTTGTTGTTGTTGGTGGTGGTGGTGGTGTGTGTGTGTGTGTGTGTGTGTGTGTGTGTGTGTGTGTGTGTGTGTGCCAGTCTTTGGCTGGGGGCAGGGGGTAAGACCTGGGCACTATCTCTGAGGTTGTTTGCTCAGGGTTATTACTCTACAACTTGAGGCACAGCTTCACTTCCAGCTTTTTGGTGGTTAATTGGAGCTAAGAATCTTATGGGTTTTCCTGCCCAGGTTGGGTTTAACTGTGCTCTTCAAATCTCAGACTCCTGAGTATCTAGGATTACTGGCATGATTCATCTGCATCTGGCTTGCCTTTGAGTTTTTAAAAGGATGTCAGATCTTATGGGAAAATAGCTATTTCAAAGGAAGAACAGAGGACATTGCAAGTTTCTATTCTGAGATGGCCCCCTCTCTCTGTGATACCTACATGGAGTATCAACGCTCCATCCTCCCACCCTGCTCTGTATGCAGTCTCAATTACTTCCCACCCTCAAGGCAAACATGATGAACCGATTTCAGTAACAGTGTTATAATGTTAGGACCTGGTAAACTGGCAGTAAGTGGTACCATACGTGGTCTGACAAAATAAAAATGTAATAATGTAAGAGTAGAAGAAAAAATGGAACAAAATGTAGGGTCTGCTTGAACATCACTTTGGTTAGGTTTCTGGAAGACAGTAATTTAAGGCTTGAAGAGATATTTCTTCCAAAGTGTCTCTAAGAAGGAGGCACATGCTTAGTGGGTCACTTTGGATTTTGACAGCAACAGATTTCACTTTAGGAGATTTTCTCTGACTAGTTACTGAGGGAAGCACCAAGATTCCAGGGCCCAAGAAGAGAAGCCACTATAGTTGGTCCACACCCCCATGCAAGAGTGCTGCCATTAAATTCTTATGGATCAGCAGATCCTGGGATGTTAGAAGTATCTGTGGAAGCTTTAGATGTCCATGTCGCTTCCAGTGGATGCCTGTAGGAACACCATGTATACACACACACACAAACACACCCTACACTCCCCACATGCACATCATACAAACACACCAAATATGACACACATCCATTTCTTAATACAGAATTAAGAAATATTATACTATTGAAAAAATGGCTCTTAGATTACTACTGGGCCTATTAGAAATCAAATGTCTGATCACGTAAGCTCAGCCTCCAATACAGACCTGGATGCCTTTTGTCTTGCTAAGCATTTAATGTCAAGTCTAACTAATATCACTCTATTAGCAGGTGGAAAAGGCATATCGGAAATCATATCTGAGCAGGAGCTGTAGACACTAATAAGTTATAAGAGCAGGGGACTCACATTTCTAAAACCTACTCCTATTGCAGTAAGTACTACCTCATTAACCTACCTGTGGCCTCATGATGTATTTTCTATAACCAGCTGGGAAAGGAAAAGTTCAAATGTGGGTTACATGGGACTCTAGCTGACAAACAGGAAATGCACAAGTGACCTGTAGTAGCATTTAGCCCAACAGAGGGGATGGAGCTTGAAGATAATTGGGGAGGATAATTCTAGTAGGCATAAATTTGAGTTGCATAATTGGCTTCTCATTTTGTCTGGAAGGAAAGATGGTCAGAATCATGGATCTGTACAAATTTGTAGCAGAAGCTAATGGCTTGGCAGACATCCAGGAATTTTGGGAAAATCATTTCGAAATCAGTGATGAGTTTTGGGGAAGAAATATGTGGACAGACCTCTAAGAATAGCCTAGAATATAAAATTACTTGAATCCAATGTAAATATTTACCAATAATTCCCATCTGCAGAGGAGATTTTTCAATAAATTACATCTTTTTCTTTAGCTATATCAAGGAGAGATACAAATAATTCATGGATCCAAAACACAGAAGCCTGGCCTCCAGGACTGGGCTGACTAACTCCCTACTTAGCCATCAGCCTACACTAGACTCCTTGGAAACCAGGAAGCCACCTAGTAGCAAGTCAATTAGACTAGGCCCTTTGTGTTATAGAAGAGACAGCAATTTATTCTCATTGGAATAATTATTCATTCTGAATGTTACTTGGTTGGCTTGGTTACCATATTTCTCAAAACACCATAATCGGTAGACTTTCTGAGCATCTTATGTTATAATTCTGGTAAAAGGCCAAGGAGCTTATAAACAAGAGTGCATGGATTCTCCTGGAATACATGAGTCCTATTATTAATCCATCATGAACAGATAGAAGACTTTACAGAATGTTGCATGGAGTCTGTTGAAGACTGGCTGGTATGGATGGTGGCAGAAGTCATGTGATTCTGGAGCTGTTCTTACAATGACTTCATTGCTCAGAAATCAGCTTCCTTTTTTAAGTTTAATGTTATTGTCAAGGTGATATACAGAGGGGTTACAGGTACATAATAAGGTAGTGAGTACATTTCTTGTCAAACTTGTGACCCCCTCCCCCATTTTCTCCCACTTTCTCTCTCCCTAGCTCCCTCCTCCCAATTTTAACAGTTCATTTCCAACACATTGTCTTGTGCGTATCACTGTTGCATTGGTTTGCCTTTTGTCCTTTGTCTCACCATTTTGTTATTCCTCTTCCATTCCTTAATTCAGGTAAATGTATATATAATACCTGGGGCACCAAAATCAAATACAGTGACAACAGGAGACAAACCATAGGAAAAAAAAGCACAAAAGAAACAAAGAAATCACATAGTACATTAACAACAACAACAAAGACAAACCTCATGTTTCCATGTCTTCTTGTTCATTTAGCTTAGACTCATCTTGTTTGGTCATATGTACAAAGCTATTGAGCTATTCTGCTTATCTGCTAGGACTATCCTGAACATATGCTAATTATTACAAATGAGGGAGATCATGGGATCTATGTTTCTTTGGGTCTGGCTTACTTCACTTAATATGATTTTTTAATATGATTTTTTCCAAGTCTTTCCATTTCCTTACAAATGGGGTGATGCCATTCTTTCCGATGGAAGCATAGACTTCCATTGTGTGTGTGTGTGTGTGTGTGTGTGTGTGTGTGTGTGTGTGTGTGTGTGTGTAATGTTTTCTTGATCCTTTATCTACTGATCCTTCATCTGGGTGACTCCATATCTTGTCTATGGTAAACAATGCTGCAATGAACATGGTTGTGCTGGCTTAATGTTGCCTGGTTTGTGTTCTGTTGGATAAATACTCAGGAGTGGGATTTCTGGGCTATAGGAGATCTCTATGTTTAGTCTTTTGAGGAACCTCTACACTGCTTCCCAGAGTAGTTGAACAAGTTTATACTTCCACCAACAGTGTAGTAGTGTTTTCTTTTGGCCACATCCCCTCCAGCATCTGTTGTTATTAGATTTCTTGATAATGGCCATTCTAACTGGGGGGAGGTGGAATTTTAATGTTTTTTCGATTTGCATTTCTTTTATGCACAAAGGTGCTGAACATTTCTTCGTGTGTCTATTGGCCATTCTTATTTCTCTTTAGAGAAGTCTCTCTTTAAGTCTTTAGCCCACTTATTAATGTTGGGGTTGTTGCTTTGGGATTTTTTTTTTGAGCTCTAAGTGTATTTTACATATGAGACCCTTGTCTGTTGTATGACTAGTGAAGATCTCCCAATCTGTGGACTTTTTATTGATCTTACTAGCTATGACCTTTGCCATGCAGAAGCTCTGCAGTTTCATGCAATCCCATTTGTCCAACTTTTCTTTGATTTGTTGTGTTTCTGGATCTTGGTTTAAAGAAAATTTTGACTTGTGCCAAGGAGTCCTAGTGTTTCTTCTATTCCTTCCTGAAATGTTTTCAGGGTATCTGCTTTTGCTTCGAGGTCTTTGATCTATTTAGAATTGATTCTGGTGTGGAATGATATATAAGGATCTAACTTTAGTTTTCTATAGGTGTTTAACCAGTTTTGCCAGCACTATTTGTTGAAGAAGCTTTCTTCCATCCTGTATTTTTGGCTCCCTGATCGAAGATTAGGTGGATAAAGGTCTGTGGGTTTATTTCTAGGTCTTCTGTTCTATTCCATTGGTCCTCAGGGCAGAAATCAACTTCTTCATTCTGTAGTTTTCCAATGGTGCCAGCTTCCTTGCTGTTCAAGTTCAGTGAGATGGCTTTGAAAGTCAGTCTAGAATCTCATCCAATATTCAGTTTCCACACACCTCCTAAAGACAGGATCACTTAATATCCAGTAATGATCTTCCTGCTGTTTCAGTTAGCACAGATTCTGGGCTCTTCTACTGACCCCTGACTGAAAGAGACAGGAAAGACTTTCCTAAAATGCTAAAATTATGCAGGCAACTGTTTGTTCCACAGACAGGTAAAGGTAATGTTAATCTGTGCCTTTTGACATGGAAATCTGAGAATGTTTCAATAGCCACTGATTATAATATGCCCCTAAAATATTCCTTTGTTGTCTGGAGTCTGAGAAAATTTGAGAAAGAGAACAAAAGGTAAACCATAAAAATGTTTACTGATTATGTAACTATATGGACAAGTCATTGAATATTTTGTGAAGTTAGACACCAATTTCTTCTCTCAAACATGTTGTTCATAAACCTGTTGTAGATGTCAATGAGGTGTTTTGTGATTCATAAGTGCGCTCCAGAAGCATAAATAAGCCTTCATATAATGTGGAAATTATATCTATTCACCATTTCTTACCATCAGTGACTAAAATACTTTCCCAAAACAGAATCCTCCCACTGAAGTTGAGCAGTAATATGAGCAGTAGTAAAAGCTATCTGCTGAAATAAAAAAAACATAAAAACAACTCTATATAGACTTTTCTGGTTTGGTTTTATACACCTGGAAATTTTGGGGGAATTTCAAAAAGGAAAGTCAGAATTTTCTGGGTCTCACTTTGTGTATCTGATGATTCCTTTTATTGTTATCTGAAAGTGTTAGAAGTCTATAGCCTGCTCTATTGTGCTTGCTTTTAAAATTTCATTGTGATTTTTATGGAATTCTTTTGGTGGCCCTGGGATTTGAACTCAGGACTTTGCATCTGCTAGGCACATGCTACCAGCCCTTTTACTTTTGTTATTTTTCAAATAGGATTAGCATGTGTGCTCTGGCCAAACTGGCCAGTTATCCTCCTATTTGTACTGTTATACCTGGGATGACAGGAGCACACCACCCTATTTTTTATTGGTTTAGAAGAAGGTCTGGAGAACTTTTCATCTAGATTGGCCCAGAACTAGGATTCTCATCATCTTCATCTCTGTCTCCTCAGTAGCTAGGATTACTGGTGTGAACCACCACCTGGCTAGTTATGTAACTTGAAGGAAGATTGGCGCACAATCTATGTTAATCTGTGTGACCCATTGTTCCTATCTATGCTTCTCATATTGAAAATACTTCACTAGGTCAGGATAGAGAGATAATCTCGGCATTTCTAATGGAATCTCATGTGATTTTGATGCTTCTTATCTGCAGACCACTGTTTAACTAAGAAGGATTTTATAAGTGTGAGTTTAGAAATCTCTATCAACTAATTTGTATGACAGCAACAATAATTTGGTTGTTTCCTTTTTCTAACTGAGAAACATGGATCCACCTTTTAACTCCATGGTAATGCCAACTTAAGGTAAATTTTATAAAAGAAAGAAGAGAGGGAAGTTAAAACTATGATTTACAAGCAGATAATTAAACTCAGGGCTTTTCTCTCTGTATCACAAAACAGAGTGTACTTCATAATGTTGTAGAATTTGAAGTTAGATCTGGATTTGAATCTTAGATCTACCTTTTCTTGATGTTTTTATACGAATTTGTGAACTTTCTTTTCTTCTGTGTGTGTGTGTGTGTGTGTGTGTGTGTGTGTGTGTGTGCACATTGAGAGGTCTCATACAAGCTACACAGCTTACAAAGGACAACGCAGGTCAATTGCTTGGTAATCTACTCATGTAAGTGTTCAAATTGTACCTGTTTTATTAGTATTATCTTTAACAAACAGTATCCATTCTGGTTGTGATTTATTATTGGCTCTGATCATTTATAAAGGCCAATGTGAATGCTAGCGGGACACTACCATCATAATTACATCATCATCAAATGGGAAACTGATCATTGCAACAAGTCCTTAATCGGAAAAACTGCAAATATCAAAATGGAACAAATTTTTATGTTCAGATCTTTAAAATTAGATCCTGTCTCATTTCAAATTTTGCTTATTTTATTAGTATACAAATTGTGTTATTTTCATGAATATATAAGAAAATGAGTGTGTATTTTGTCTTTATGAATATTTAGCTGTGTAGTTGCCCTAAAGCTTTGTGATAAATTCCATATACATAGAGATTAATATTCAATGCATCAAAATGTTCCACATTTATCCAGCATGTTAGATACTTTCATTTCAACTTCAAATGCTTTTTTTCCCCAATGGAGGAGGCATTTGTGCAGTTGTTCACATCTGTAAAATTCCTAGCATTGTATTTATGTAAAATTACACTTCAGCATAATTGCCTATGTAATTAACATTCAGGAAGAAATTATTTATTCAGGAGCACATTTCACAATTCAATTTCAGCCTGTGACAGAGAGGCATTTAAATGTTAATCTCATGAAAGAAAATGAAGCAAATAATAAAGGCTGTGGATTAATACAAGAAGCAGCCATTTAAAGCCTAACATTTTCTCTCACTGGGAATTACCTGCTTTCTATCAAAGGGTCTAGGCTTGTTTCAAATCTCACTGGGAAGTGTGGGGCTGAATTTTTTTAATTTATTGTGTACATGCTAGATGGGCTTCATGTTAGGTGACCAAATAAAAGAGCCACATTGCACTAATATGTTTGTTGATGAAGTTTTAAGATACATAGAATGTATCTTAATGTTTTAAGATACATTGTTTTTAATGTATGCATGTTTTAAGACACACAGAATGAACCAAATACATATCATTTGTGGAGCTAAAATATGTTCAAATCACAAGAAGTATACAGTCTCAGTTGCAATTCTATGGAAATTTCCTGTTTTGTGCAAGAATTATTTCAAAGTTTATGAATAGGTGTCATACTTCTCCTATCAATTTACTAATCTTTTCTGTAGCATCTACTAACTTCTGAGAAACACAAGAATGACTTACACCCTATGATGATAGCCCCTTTTCTGTGGAGACTGAGGTATAAGAAGACAAGAATAATCAGAATCATTGTTATCTGTTATTTGTGTGTTTCTTCTGTGATTATAAAATATTGTGTTATGATAAGATTAAATAATTCAATAAATACCCAACAGGTAAAGTTATTTTCTAGCCATGTATGTGATAGAAACTTAAACTTTTTCTGTAACTCCTCTTAGATATAGTTTAATGGTACTGAGTCCATGCTTTCACATTTGGCCAATTGTCCATAGGGCAGCCAAACTTAACTCTAATTCTATCCATAGGTACAGAAAGTACATCCCCCACTTACCTTGGTGCATACCATTGAATCATCATTCTCATCTATCCTACTGATTTGAAAATGTTCATTCTTCTATTCATGTCCAACCCTTCACTTGAGAGGGGGTTCCATGTCATCTCATTTATTAAGCGATACAACTCTAGATATTCTCCCAATCTCTCTACCATCATTTTAGGATATCGTAAGATGGTGTTGTGCTTCTTGTTAATTCTAGGCACTTACAATATCCTAACATACTGCTAGAGGGAGTGAGATAATATCTAGAATATCTATCCAAACCTCTCTTTGATATATTGTTCTATTTCTTTGTTCCCTCTCATAATTACTCATAGCTAGTGTCTTCAGTTCTTTCTAGTCTTCACCCAAACATCACAAAGAAGTCTTCTTGTTCCACCATATTTAAAAAAGCCACCACAGTGGTAAACTCTATTCACTTCCTTTTCTGATCTCTATAAGCAACCATTGCTATCAGACATTAATTCATTTGCCAATTAAAGAGAGCTTGATATATTGGCTAAGATTCAGAAATTATATTTTCTCCTAACTTAGCCTAATTTTCTAATGTTCCTTGTTAATTCTATGCACTACTTGTAACAACAGAGTACTTGTAGAAACAAGGAATGCACTAGGGTCCCTCCAGGCTGCTGGCTTCTTAGGGAGGTTTCATAGGGTGGATAACAGGGATCTCTCCCATGCTTGTAAGAGTGAGCTAGTTATTGTAATGGTATAAACAGTTTGGAAGAGAATAAAACACACTTAGAGGGTCTGGTTTTATAATATGTGAACGTGATTCCTGGTGCTATTCTACATTTTTTGTTTCCTATTCATTTTTCATTGTACTTAATGTTTCCCCTCAGATTTCTCCTCTTCCATTATTAGTTTAAATATATTTTGTACTTCTTAGAATTTCAGAGCTCTAATCTGGCTAATCTGGTTGTCTTCATGTCTGCTCTTTCTTGTACATTGTGAATTGTTATGCCTTATATATTATATCATGAATTCTTCTTCAATAGTGTGAGAGAGAGATTGTGGAAGAGTCCCTATAAATCATTTATTTTAGGAACTCTAGGAAATATCAAAATTTGAAAACCATTTTATGCTTATTTCCTGACTTTGAGGTTCTAAACAACCTATTGTTTTGATATTTCTAATGCATTTCTTGGTTTTTCATTTACTTGGAACTCAGGAAGAGCTCAATTGCCTGCTACCTATGCTAGTGAGCGAATTTTCTCTAGTCCACCAATAATTGAACTTGCAATCATTTGAAACCCCTGGGTATTTGGAAGTATCTCAGCTGCAATTCTTCATGCCAGATATTCTTTTCTCTTTATATGTGTGAAACCCAAGCTAGCTTAGCAAGATTAACTGCTCTCCCACCCCTTCTTCCCAATCAGAGAATCAGTTTATCGGGGAGTTTGAGGAAATCTTGTTTGACACCTGAATATTTCACTGACTTGTCTTCTTGAGTTATTAGTGTATCTTAATTGTACAAAGGGGTTTCCTTTCAGTATGTCTCTACTTGTATATAATGTTCTTTTGCCAAGTTCAAGCAATACATTTTTTGTAAAGTTCAGTCATAGGCAGATATTTACTTATTTATGTACTTTTGCAATTTGTTGGGGAAGGTTTCAGTTTATTACTTCTGTCCTATTTTTGGAATAAATTTCTGGAGTGCTGCTCAGCCTTACCTAGTAACCATGTTATGGGTGGACTTAATAGTCACATTTCAATTTTTCTCCCACTAGCTGCTGCAGCATTTGATACGCTTTTCTATATTTTCCTCCAGCTAATACTCTACATTTTTTACTTGACTGTCAGGACTAAGCTTTAGATTCTTATTTTCTCAGAACCTACTATCTCCTATTCAATGGCTATGCTGTTTCTATGTTTGTTTTAAAATTTTTCTTTGCTCTTGTGTATTCTCTTTGGGTGAGTATATCAACTCTGATGATGGATCACTTTTTGGTTGATGCCTCTCAACCTTTCACTCTGGTCACCTTTCCTGAGCTCAAACCTTCTATCTGAATTGATTATTTAACATTTCCATCCAACATCTCAAAGGCATCTAAAACATGTCCAAATCTAAATTCATTACTTTTCTTTCACTTCCTCTTTATTGTTGAAATTGTTATTCTCAATGTTACTATCCAATTAGACAGGAATAAGATTTGGCCTTTAATATTGATAGCTGTCTTAAAATAAAAGACCTTTGCATTGCTGACACGTATTCTCAGATGTATCAGAATTACCAACTAAAGAATGTGCCTCCTATATCCCTTTTGTTTTTTTGTCACCGGTATGTTCAATGCCCACACTTCTTGCACTGAGTTGTTTTGTCCTACGTCAAGTTGTAAAAAACAACTACTTAACATTTAAGTGCAAAAAATGGCCAGGACTAAGTGGAACAGCAGTCTTCATGTTGCTCGGTACTTTGCAAGAGGGTTGCTAAATGAGCACTGATGTACACAATTTTTACAAGAAGACATAAAATAACATTGTATTCTGGTAAAAATAACCATAAAGTGTTATGGGTAATAGAAGGCGATGTTCTCGTCTTTTCAAGGAACTGCTTGGATAAATGATCTGAGTTGACACCTTTGTAGCCCATGCTCCAGCCATCCAAGTGGCTTCTTCCTGCAGCAACCCAAGAACTTTCACCTCTTCGGGGCCTTTGTTCATACTTTCCCATACTCTTCTGTAACACAATTTTTTAAAAAATTTAAAATTTTAATTTTGTATATATTTTTATTGTAAAGATAATGCTCAGAGGGGTGACAGTTGCATGAGTAAGGTAATGAGTACATTTCCTATCAAGCATTGTTGCCTCCTTCTTTTATAACACCAAATTTTTACTCACTATTCAAAACTCAGATCAAATGTTACCGTTACTCTGGATTATGGCTTATTAATTATCTTTATGCTGTAAAGACATGGACTTGTTTCTTTTTTTGTTTTTGGTTGGTCATGGGGCTGGAACTCAGGACCCGGCGGTGCTGTCTTTGAGCTTTCTTACTCCAGGCTAGCACTCTATCACCTTGAGTCACAGTACCACATCCAGTTTTCTGGAGATAAGAGTGTTACAGACTTTCCTGCCAGGTATAGCTTTGAAGTGAGAGCCTCAGATCTCAGCCTCCAAAGTAGCTAGGATTACAGGTGGGAGCCACTGGTGTCTTGTGCAAAACATAGACCTTTAAAAAGGAATGTATTTTATTGTAATAAAAAAATCTCAAATGACATAAAGTTTCCCTTTTGAAGTTGTTTACTATACATGAAAATGTTAACTATAAGCACACACATTGTAGAATTGATCTCTGGAACCTTTCATCTTGTACAACTAAAACATAGCCATTAAACAACAACTCCTTCATTTTCTGGAAACCACTGTGATACTGTTTTTATGAGCTTGATTATTGCTTTAGGTATATAAGTGAGATACTATTGAATTTGTCTTCTTTATGTGGTTGGTTTATTTCATTTATCATAATGTCCTCAAGGTTCATGCTTGGGCAGGACAGAATTTTCCACTTTTCAAAAGGCTGTATGTCTTATTTATTGTAATACTAGATATTCTTTACCCATTCCACTCGTGGACAGATATTTAGGGTGCCTTTATATCGTGACAATTATGAAGACTGCTGTACTAAACATGATGTACAAATATCACTTCAAGACTTTTGTCAGTTTTTAAAGGTATATTTCTCAAAAAGGGATTGCCAGGTCATATGATACTTCTATTTTCAATTTTTGGAGGAAGCTCTGTGCTGTTCTCCACAGTGTCTGTACCAATTTATAACTTCACAATGCTGCAAATTTTCCATATTCTCATCAGAATTTGTGATGATCACTTTCAGAATAGGTATGACTTATTTACATGTATCAAAAAGTAGATCGTTATTTTCATTTTTTCTTGAATTTTAATTAATTGTTTACATAGCTGTTTCTTCACTAGCCATGAAGTAGGAATTATCTACTTGTAGAAATCACATAGTGCCTAGTTAATAGTAGGTGTTCCATGCATCTTTACTCTTTAACTCTCATTTGCATGTTTATTATGATTATATTATTATGATTATATCTCTGTCAACATATTTAGAAGGTGTCCAAAACCAGTCATATCCTCTATTGTTAAAAATATGTCACTATGAGCTGGGTGCTGGTGGCTCAAGCCCGTAATCCTAGCTACTCAGGAGGCGGAGATCTGAGCATTGCGGTTCCAGCCCGTGTTTCCTGCCTGGATAGGAAAGTCTGTGAGACTCTTATCTCCAACTAACCACCAGAAAAACAGAAGTGGCACTGTGGCTCAAGTGATAGAGCACTCACTTTGAGCTGAAGAGCTGAGGTACAGCACCCAGGCCCAGAGTTCAAGCTCCACAACCGACAAAAAAAAATATCACTATGAACTGGGTGTTGGTGGCTTATGCTTGTAATTCTAGCTACTCAGAAGGCTGAGATCTGAGGATCAGTTAAAAGTCAGCCTGGGCAAGAAAGTCTGTGAGACTCTTATCTCCAATTAACCACCCCAAATCCAGAAGTGGACATGTGGCTCAAGTGGTAGAGCACTATCCTAGAACAAAAAGCTCAAGGTCAGTATCCAGACCCTGTGTTCAATTCCCAGGACCAGCACCAAATATATTAAATATGTATTAAATATGTATACAGGTGTGTGCATATATATACACACACTATATAATGTATCCATATAATTATATTCATATATGACTATATAATATATATACACTATATGTCCATATATCCATTATATATAACTATATATAGTTATATACATAACTATCATATAACTATAAACTATGATTTACTATTATTCTTTTTCCCATGTTTTTAAAAAAATTTTATTTTATTGTAAAGATGCTGTACAGAGGGGTTACAATTACATGAGTAAGGTGAGTACATTTCTTGTTGAGCATTGCTACCCTCTCCTTTGTTTTTCTCCTACTATCCTTCCCTCCCACCACCCCCCCACCAGAGTTGTAAGTTCATTTCCAACATAGTGTCTTATGAGTATGATTGTTGCAATGGGGCATCCTGCGTCCTTGTTTCAGTATTTTGTTATTCCCTTTCCCCTCCCCAAATTAGATAAATGTATATACAAAATGAAAGATATCAAAATCAAATACAGTTACAACAGGAAAGAAACAAAAAAATCACATAGTACACTAAAAACAAAACAACAAAGAAAAACCTCTTTTGTCTATATCTTGGGATTCATTATGTTTAGCATCATCTTACATGGTCATATGTACATAGATTTTTCTGCTCATCTGATAAGATTATCCTAGATGTATATGAATTATTACAAATAAGGGAAACCATGAGACCTATATTTTTTTAGGTCTGGCTTATTTCACTTAATATGATTTTTTCCAAATCTTTCCATTTCCTAACAAATGGGACAGTGTCATTCTTTCTGAAATTTGTTTTATTTATTGCTAGAGTAGTTATTTTATCACTGTTCAAAAGCAAAACTTTTCTTTCAATAAAAATGCATAATATAACTATACTTCGTAAGTAACAATTTTATTTGAAAATAGGGTGCTGTAGGGTTGGGATATAGCTGTTTTATAACTCTTGCTGGGAATATGAAGCCCTGGGTCCAAACCATAGCGCTATAAAAAAGCACTATAAGCTATAAATTAATACTTAAATGCCTACCTATATATACTGTGTATATTTAAATATAATATATATGGAACTATTTTGCATATGATGAATTGGGCTTGACAAGTAATGACAACTCACAGTTAACCAATAAACTTGTTGAAGCCAACTGGAGCTCCATGATTTATTGAACACAATGGGAGGAAATAAGACTTTTTACCTTTCCTCTTTTAGTGCTGTACTCTAAGCTTCTCAACATTTTCTATTACAGCTTGCTAAAGTGCATCAATAAATCTCTATATTTTACTCACAATGCTATTTTATCTTTCTCTTGGACACCTGCTCATGCTTCATACTTTTGAGAAGTTTTTAAAAGCTGTTCCTCGTGTGCTGTAGTTGATGACCTGACCATGTCTAGAAGAGAAATCGGGGAAAGGACAGCCAAGCTCTTACATATGGCCCAGTCATATTAGCTCAGATCAAATTGCTTATTCTATTTATCCACTCTGTGTCACCTGATTCCTGGAATCTGACTTTAGGCACTCTGAGAAAGCTCAGTGAGACAACAGAAAACTCCCAGTTAAATTTATTATGACTGGATACATGTCTACAAGGACAAGCATGGATATTAAAGATCAATACTAGTGAAAGAAAGCAATGCACAAACATATGTGAAATTAAAGACAGCCCTCTATAACAGATTTATGGTTAAAATTCAATATTTATGAAAATAATTATGATAATATAATTTTAACAAAAAGACAGTGATAGAATATAGGCTTTTTTGGTATGATGCCTGTGCTGTCCTTTATTAGTAGACAGTCAGCAACTGGGCTGAGCTTATTGTGATTGAAAGGAATGGTATGGGTTCTATTGTACATGTTTTTCTTTCCCAATTCTATGGATCTAGCAAACTGGGCTGTCCACAATCCATAGTCCACAGTCCTCCTTAGGAGCCACATTAATACCAATAGCTATATTTTGCTCTTTGAGAATGTTGCTTCTGTACAATTGTTCAGCCTCAACTTTTTCATGCTTGCATTTGAAATAAACCTCCCCTCATTTCTTTTTTATTTATTTAGCTTATTTTTTTTTAAATAAGGTTTTTTTTAATTGTGAAAATACTATACAGAGGGGTTACAGTTACATGAGCAAGGTATCCCTCACTTATTTCTAAACACTTCAGGGAAGGATCTCTTAAGAACAAGCCCATTCATCTCCTTTTGTCTCTTGGATGTTTGCTGCTCCAGAATAATCAATGAGGACAGCATCATATCTCCACAGCCTCTGGTTGCAGGTGTTATTTTTCCCTCCTTATCACTGCTGTGTTTTGTCATGGGGGATATTTAAACAGGCCACTCTGTGCAGACTCCACACCCTTAACTTTATTCACTGATGGCTGTTGATAGTATGGTGTTTATTTGTTTGTTTCCCCCTGAATTTCTGGGCTCTAAATATTTCCTGCCTTTCTATCTGCAATGCCGTCTTTCCTGACCTTCCCAGATTGGCCATCTCTAGTCACACACTATCTTCCCCACTATTCGGTTTGGCTGGACCACAAGGTCCAGCCTCACTGAGCCAATTCTCTGCTGTTAAAGCTGCATCCTGCCATGGCAGAACTGACTATCTGAAGACCAGAAACAGATGGACTTGATGAATACAACATACAGTATTTTGCCCCTGTTCATACCAGTAACAGGTGGCTGCTCAGTCAGCTGAGGTCTTCTTGAGGACACTTTCCTAGGCCTTCTTCGGACCATATGCACTCCAGTCCAGATGGTGAAATGATTCCCTAGAGTCCTGAATCAACTTAACAGGAGATGGCAGGGTCATGCTGATTTTGCCCAGGGTCTAATACAAGTGTGGAAGGGTTTTTTCTTAACTTTCTAATTTGGGAAAAAGGAGCAAACCTTATGTGAAAATCATGTTCACAATGTGGTTTCAAATTCTCTCACAGGAAGTCTAAATTTGTGTGATTAAATTACCATTCATAAATGCCAAGGCAAGATGGCAAATTGATTCATTCTTACTGTTTGGGAAAAAATGAAGATGATTTTGGACCATCTAATACATTAGATTATTTACTTCATCTGTCTGATTTACCTGTGGTTCCTGCTATATTAAAATAGGGGCAAACATTTATTCTATTAAGATATATTGGGTGAAGTTTCACCTTGGTAAGGAGTGGGTGCAAGTTGCTTTTACCTAAGGTGAAAACAGCTCTACACTGTATTCTGGAACTAACCTAGTTTCATACAAATTATGGCTTACAAGGACAGTACACATTTGCTTAAAGTTATCTCTGCTTGTACAGTGTGTTTTCCATTGCAAATATGCAAGTGTTGATTAAATCCTTCATGTTGCTGGAATGCTTATCATCCGTGAATCATTGGTTAAGGATATCAGGAGAAGATGTTGCAAGACCATGGCATAGATATTATATAGGCTTAAAAATGAAAAATGATATGGTTTTTTTTAAAGAGTGATTGAGAAATTTATGACTGAAAGAGGAATAGCTTATATGTGTTTTTAAGTAACTTGTCACTATTGAGAAAGACAAAGATTATGAATTCTGGAAGATAAATGAAAATGTGAGTCTGTTTTCCTGATAAGAGTAGCATGCCTTCTTCTGAGTGTATGTCTCTTTCTCTATGACAAAAATTTATGTGACATTTTTCTTAGTAGTATGTATGGTTTATGATGACAAGACATAATTCAGATGATGGTCTTTGTTGTTTGCCCTGGATATAAAGTTCAGTGAAAAGCAGAGATAAGTTGAGAAGTGGGTGAAAAGCACAATAATGGGCCAAAACAACTCAGAACAGCACCAGTAACCTTCTCTGAACATTTGATATTTATGCTAATAGTTTATGTTCTAAAAATGTTCAATGTAATCAGATTCTAGGGAATTACAAATTAAACTACACTTAGAATTTCATAATCACTAGGATGGTTACAATGAAAAAAAGACAGATGATAAACATCTTAGTAAAGATATAGAAAAATGATTTTCTTATAAATTGCTGGTGACTACAAAGCATCACAGTCACTTTGGGAAACAATCTGGTATTCATTCAAAATATTAGACATAGCGGGGCACCGGTGGTTCACGCCTGTAATCTTAGCTATTCAGGAGGCTGAGATCTGAGGATCATGGTTCAAAGCCAGCCCAGGCAAGAAAGTCCGTGAAACTCTTATCTCCAATAAACCACCAGAAAACCAGAAGTGATGTTGTGGCTCAAGTGGTAGAGCACTCGCCTTAAGCTGAAGAGTTGAGGGACAGTGCCCAAGCCCAGAGTTCAAGCCCCACGTTGACCAAAACAAAAAAAAAATTAGACATACATTCTTAGAGCATCTAGGTGTTTGTTCTAGGTTTATACCTGAGAGAAATGAAAAGACCTGTCTATACCAAGCCTCCTACACGAATGTTTCCAGCAGAACTCTTCATAATAGACCCCTAGTGGCAACAATCCACAATAATGTTCACTGCTAGTTCCTAATAATATGCATTATTTTAAACTATTTTTGAAGAGAGAGACATGAGGTAGCAGTTCCTAGAGTGTTCAAGGCCACATTAGCAGAGCTATCCTCTACACTAGGAATACTGAGTTGAAATCTCATGCACTGGGCAGGTCCCATAATTTTGTAAAACACAAAAATGAATTGCTTGCCATTATTTATCTACAACATAAAATTAAGTTTGCATCTGTGAACCAGTGAGAAAGTTGACTACAATTAGTAATGTCACCAAGATATAACCCACACCACACAGACCATTTAATTGATAAGTAGAGGGATTATAAAAAGCTTTGTATAATGAATACTTTAGATCTTACTGGCTTCTAGATGTATATCTAGACGGTTAGAATCCTAAGTTTAAAGTCAGAACCTGTAAAGAGAATGGAAATCATAACAGATCTTTTCATACTTGGCCACCAAAATATATCAAGAGAGAAAGAAAGAGGGAGAGTTTTCTAGAGCAATAGATATATTTAGTTATCTATATCTAGTATCTGTACCTATCAACATGTCTCAGTGTATATATATCTCAGTATATATACATATAAATGCATATATACATGTATGCAAATATATGTATGAACAGAGTGTATATATATGCACACCTATGTAGCAATTGATTGTATTTTTATATGTTAAATCTTTATACATTCCACCCAATGCAGATCAAGGACAAGCAGCTTTTGTGATTTTGTTGTTGGAAAGTATCTGAGACGTGATGATGGACTAATGTACTTATTAATTTGGCTAATATTTTTTGGAGAGGGTACCTGCAGCTTCTACTTCTTGCCACAGCCCTTGTTACAGAGCACTTCATTCTGAACACTGAAATACAACACTTCCAGATATGTGGGATGAAACCATTAGTTCTCTTTGACCCCATTCCAGGGTAATTTGACTAGAAATTAATAACTGTCAGCTGGAGATATTTTGTTGCCATTAAGGCAAAAATGATGGGCAATTCTTCCTCCATGTTACTCTCTTGGCATGCACATTTACATCTGAAGATTAAGTAACTGGCTGTAGTGAGGGAAAGGATTTTAATTTGCAAAACAATGATTGCTTTTTTTTTCTGAGGTCATGATTTTGGTTTTCTAGATGTTTTAAAGACCTGCCTCACTCAATTTCTGAGTAACAAGAAAAGCCTAATGATAAGGTTTCAGTGACTCTGTAATAAAGTATTCCATGTCTTATATGTGGACTAAGCCTTTACAAAACAAAATTATTCCACAAAAAAGGCAAACAAAAAATATCAATGACATTTAAACAATACAGCAGTAGCTTATGTCTGTAATCCTGGTTACTTAAGAGGCTGAGATCTGAGGGTTGTGGTTTGAAGCCAGTCTAGGCAGAACAGCCTATAAGACTCTTTTTTTTTTTTAATTGTGAAAATACTGTACAGAGGGGTTACAATTTCATGGGCAAGATAATGAGTACATTTCTTATCAAGCATTGTTGCCTCTTTCTCCAATTAACCACTAAGAAAAGAAGTAGAGCTGTGGCTTACGTGGTAGAGCTCTTGTCACAAGCAAAAATGTTCAGGGATGATGCCCAGGCCCTGAGTTCAAGCAGGGAATAAAAGTAGGACAGTTCAGAACTGGCATAAAAAAATTAACAATTAATGACAGTAGGTCTCAAACTTCTAATTAATTAACCTAACGCTGAAGACAATTTTTCATGGAAAAATAATAGATGCTAAATTGTGTTTGAAATTTGTATATGACCATAGTGTTTATCCTCTCAGTTCAGTTCTTATTATCACTCTCCCTGGCCAAAGAAGCATACACATGTTATTTTTTCCTTTATGTATATTGTCCTGTGCTGTACCAGCGATAGTCTTGAATCTATTTATGTGGACATGGGTTTGAGAAGAATCTTTTCTGCTTATTAATCCTATGATCTGTGATTACCTTCTTTGTGTTATGTGTTTCCCAAATGTGTGATCTACCTGCTAATGACTGCCCAAAGGTTAGGATCAGCTCTGGTTTCCAATTCACTGGTGTTTTTCTGCCAACCAATCCAACAGCTATTTTCTCATCTTCAGCTGCCCTAACAAATCATCATGGCAACAGAATATGCCACAGGGAGGTTTCCAGAGCCCACAGTGGTTTAGATATCTTTGCCCTTATGAGGTCACATGGTTTTTTATTTTGAATGGAAGCTGTGACATTAGGCAATCTGAGGATGAAGCAACTGTCTTTGAGTATGGAAGAGAATCAGAGTTTTTTCATATTTAAAATCTTAATCTTCCATGACAATTACACTTTAGCCAGAAGGTAAAATTTGTTTTTTTTTTTGTTTGTTTGTTTTCAGAAGGTAAAATTTGGATGGACGACAGATATAGTTGCAACATATTTGGGCATTGTAGTAAGACATAGAAGAGCTTGCATTTCATGCTTTCTTATCTGTACCAAACATTAGTAAGTTAGTTGATGAACACCTTTATTTTTGCTTTTGCAAAATATGGTTAGTAAAATTTGTTTCTCAGAGTTGTTTCAAGTATTACATCAGACTATGAGAAGATCTTAATAGTATGTATTCAAATGTCAGTAGGTCTCAAACTTCTAGAAATTTAGTGTTGGTATAACCTAAGAAAAGACTATGTGGGTAGATTTTGACTTGTGTGTGTGTGTCTGCTAAACCATGTCACCTCTGTAGTGTTCTATAATTTACTGTCTTTTCAACTATTATTTTGCTTTATTCTTATGAAACCCTTATGATAAAATTAGAGAGAGTGTGCATGTGTCTATGCGTGTGTGTGTGTGTGTGTGTGTGTGTGTGTGTGCGTGCGCGCGCACACGTGCACCAGTCCTGGGGCTTAAACTCAGGGTCTGGGTGGTGTCCCTGAGCTTTGTGCTTAAAGGTAGTGTTCTATCACTTGAGCCACAGCTCCACTTCTGGTTTTTGTTTTTTTTTGGGGGGGCAGTTAATTAGAGATAAAAGTCCCAAGAACTTTCTTGGCCAGGCTGGCTTTGAATGAAAATCTTCAGATCTTAGCCTCCTGAGTAGCTAGAATTACAGGCACCAAGCTAGAGAGGGTAGTTTTATATACGACTTAAACTCCAATGGATGAAAGGTGTGGGTCAGTGGTAGAACACTTGTCTGTCATGTGGATTCATTCATCCCTAGCATCACTGAAAGAAATAAAAGAAAGGAAATAGCAAAAAGTGTTTAAACTCCATTTAGTCTAGATGAGATTGATGCTTAAAGAGGTAACATGATTTATCCAGAGTCTCAGAACTGTTAGGGTCGCTAAGATAAATGTCCAGGTTTTGTCTTTAGTTTATCTAATGAATTCAATTTGAATTTGTTTTACTTCAGAAAGGTTTAATTCCTCACTGTGTATACTTTAATTGGAAAATGTAAATAAGTTGAATTTTGCTTCATTTTAATGGCATTGGTCATGAAGGTAAGTAGCAACCAAACTTGATTTTGTTTGTATCTGTTGTTGAAGGACTTTAAGGCACTGTGAGTTTTTTGTTATTGCAGTAAAGCTATATGGAAGGAATTATTTAATTGAGCAATTACAGCTTTCTGGTTTTATTAACACAAATAATTTTATTTGGAATATCTATAAGTGTACATTTCTTCTTTCAGAAGAGAAAATAAGAAAGGGATATTGTTTACTGATAAGGAATGTTTGTAAGAAAAAGCAAAATTGAAGGTGTAAGGAAGGTATTCATATTCCTGGCATCTCCACTATTTCCTGCTCAGGAAATCAAGCCTAGTAATGAACTTTGATTGTTCCATTCAATTTCAGCTAGAGCCATAATGAATCAAGTTACTCTATAACCTCATTAATACTAAGTAGCTTTCTCTGTAGCCTTCAGTTTCCTAAATAACTATCCATATCTTGGTTAAGGCCTTTCCCTGGTGCGTTTAGTAATTAATGGATGGTAGTACTTCTTAACAGCTTTTTAAAAAGCCAAAGATCTTTTACTGTATTTGGAAAAATCTAATGGATGTCAGACAGGGCATGAGATTTCCTTGCATCTGTCAATCACTTATTTGTTCATCAATGTGTAGCATGCCAGTCAGATGGTCTCTGTAGAAGGAAGTAAAACTTACTAATCCCTATAAAACCTAGAAATCACTGCTCCATCATTCCAACTTAATGGCTGATTTTTATGCTGGAAGAACAGTGCATACACATTTAAAGTAGCAACATCTCTGCAGATTCAACAGAATGCTAAGTGAAACAGAGATGCTTTCATGGCACAATATAATGAATCAGATACATGAGAAACATAAAAAATTTAAAAACATAAGCCTAAATGTCACATGCAGAAAGACACAACCCAACTCTTTTACTATGTTTGATGGGAAAATGTTAAAACAAAATATTAGGCTTATCTTGCAGAAACTCAGAGTGAGACAAAGTCATTTTTTTCTACACATTATTGAAATCAACTTTCAAATCAGGTTTACAATTTAATACCCATTGTCTACAACAAAGAATATGGTTATGATTATGAGCTGCAAAGTAGCTCAGTTCATGATTGAGTAATGGCAAAAAAATTATCTTACATTAGTAGCTCTGAATTTTATCTTCATACATAGGTCATCTGAGTATACCAATGACCTATGAATGAAAATAAACAGTAATATAATCATGATTTATATTAATGAAGTCTGAACAGCAAGTAATGTAAAATTTTATCACTATGATTTTTGGATCAGGTATAAATTTGGTCAAATAAGGTTGATTAAAATACATCTCATGATTATTATATTATTAACAGTTCTACAATTAAAAGCAATGCAATGTTGTGAATATTATCACTTCACTTTGATACTCTTTTTTATATTTGCCAGGTTTGGGCTTTTATTTATTTATTTTTTTAATTTAATTTTATTGTCAAGTTGATGTATAGAGGGGTTACAGTTACATATGTAAGGTAGTGAGTATATTTCTTGTTGAACATTGTTACCCACTCCCTCATTTTTCTCCCACTTTCCTTTCCCCCTCTGCCCCCTTCCCCGTCCTGCTCCTCTCTCAAATTGTAATGGGAGACAAAGGGCAAACCAATGCAACAATGATACTCACAAGACAATATGTTAGAAATGAACTTTACAAGTTTACAACTTTACTCTTTTACTAGCACAAAATACCAAACACAGTGACTTTTCTCAGAGTATACGTTGCTTTCATTTCTTGCATTTTCATGATTTTTTGGGTTGTGTATGCCATTATTAATATTATTATTATTATTATTATGTCAATATACAATTTGAATGCACCTTTGTAAAGGAGGGCCATAATGATTTGCAATTAACTGTGTTCAGTAACAAATGTGTTCTCTCCCTCCTGTGGAGGCCAGACGTACCCATACGAAGGTGCCAGTAAATTGGCTTTTTCTGGAACACTATGGGAAAATGCATTCCGGGCCCCTCTTCCTAGCTTCTGGTGGCTTCAGACTGTCTTTCTTAGTCCTTGGCTTAGCTGCATAATTCCAGTTTGCCTCTGCTGTCCTATGACCATTCCACCTGTGTTTAACTCAGTTTCCCATCACTTGAGAAGAAAATTTGAAGGAGAAAAGATTTATTTTGTCTCACAATTTCAGAGGTTTTAGCTCACGGTCACCTGGCTCTATTACCTGTAGACTTGTAGTAAGACAGAATATCAGGACAGATGCATCTGGTGGAAGAAAGCTGGTGACCTCAGTGGCAGCCAAGAAATGAAGAAATCCAGGGAAGAAAAGGCCAGAAAAGATAAGATATCTGTTTCCAGATCTCATTCCCAGAGCCCTACTTCTTCCAATGAGGTCCTATCTCCTATTAGCCTATTCAGCTATGAATTAAAA
The DNA here is from genome assembly GCF_024711535.1 of Dipodomys merriami. NCBI lineage: Eukaryota > Metazoa > Chordata > Mammalia > Rodentia > Heteromyidae > Dipodomys > Dipodomys merriami. Next base: position 31,789,641 of record NW_027202271.1, read on the forward strand.
ACTGGATATATTAATTGACAAGATTGGCATCTTCATGATTTAGTCACCTCTGAACACCATAGACCCAAACCTATAAAACATGTGTACTTTGGGGGCCATCTTATATTTGAATCATAACACTTTGTCTCTTCCCTTCCCACTCCCCAAGACTTATGTCCACATCATAATGTAAAAACACATTCAGTCCAGCTTTAAAAGTCCCTGTAGTCTTAGCCAATCTGCATTAAAAAAATAAAGTTCGAAGTCTCCTCTGAGACTGGAGCCAATTCTTAGCTGTTAACAAAGTGACAAAGCAAGTCACATATTCCCAAGATACAATGGCACAGGGTGTATATTAAAATTACTAAAGGGAGGAATCAAGGAATAGAAAGGAGAGATGGGATCAAAAAAAAAGACCAGAGGAAACATTCAATCTTGTGGTCCACGTCCAGCATGCGCTTGTAGTAATTTGAGCTCCAAAGAAAGCTTGGGCAGTCCTATTCCTGCAGCCTTGCTGGCTGCAGCCCACATGGCTCCTGTCTTGTGACTGGCTTTATTTGCTGCCTAAAGCTTTCCTCATCAGTCACTGCATGTTCCTGGCATTTCTAACTTCCTGGAGTCACCATGGTAGTTCATTTTCCACTCTCACAGATTCATATATCTCAGGGACAGCTGTAGAAACTCCCCCCCCCCCATCACTCAATGCTTTTTCCCTCAGGTCTTCTTTAGATAGAAGCCTCCATGATTCCTACATTCTCATGCCTTGAAAAACCAGCACCACATGGGAAGCCCTTCGGTCTGCCACCAATGTAACCAGTCCCCAGGCCCACTTAGACCATGGCTACAGTGAGCTATGCCTGGATAGCTAAGCCAGAAGACACTTCCCTAGGCAGCTATATGAAGAGGGCAACTCAAAGTTGTCTTCTCAAAGTAATCTTTCAAATGAATTGGAACATTTATACCTTTAAGCCTATAGTGAATGGGGTCCTCTCCATTTTGGGGGTACTCGCAAGTCATTTTTTCTAAATGCAAAGTACTTGGCTTATTTTTAATGGTGCTAATTTTTTTAGCCATCACAATGTCTTGGTCCCAATTTGGAATGGGATCCTTTTCTGGCCAAACGTCAAGTTTTTCAGATCTTCTTATCTTGCTTTTTGCTCTTGATTCTAAGTATAAATCTAGTTTCAGTAGTAACTGGAACATTGTGTTGCCTTGAAATTTCCTCCATCAGATTAATTAGTCAGTTGGTCACCTTTAAACTCAGCCTCTCACAAAATATCAGGACACTGACAAATTTTAGTATTAACACGTGCTTTGTCAGAGTATCATACAAATGCCTTGCATTCTAATTGTCAAGAGTTCTCGTTCCCATGTGAAACCAGTCTTTCCTACATACATTCCTATCAGCCTTTTGGCCTTCTAATCTTGTGTAACAAGTGCTCACTATTCTCTACTTCTGTACTCTAGACTTTAGTTAGGCTGCATCTCCAAACTTTTACCACAGGCTAGTTCCAAAAGCTTCTGAGATATACGTCCAAATATAATGGCAATGACAACTTGACCCTGGATCTATCTATCTATCTATCTATCTATCTATCTATCTATCTATCTATCTATCTATCTATCTAAATCATCTATCTGTCTATTATCTACAAGAGGAGATTTAATAGATTGACTTACCTGATTTGAGGTTGGCTAGTTCTACAATGTCTGTCTGAATGCTGGTGAACCAGAGAAGCCATTAGTTGCTCAGTCCAAGAAACTGGGATCCCCAGAACAGGAAAAGCCAATGATACAGAGCAGATGAAGGCTGAAGGCCTGGTTATTTAGTGGGAAGCTATTGTGTGAATCCACCTCAAAAGGCTGAAGTATTTAGAGACTCATATCTTCTGCTGATGGCAGCAGCCATAGATGCACCTGTTCAGGAAATGTGAATCTTGCATGTGCTGCATGGGCTTCCTCCTGTGTTTGGGCCAACTGGGTGTACTCTGACAATGTTACTCACTTTCAGGGTGAGGCTTCCCCCACTATTGTTGTCCTATATGCAAATAATCTGTGGAAACACCCAACAGACATATCTAGAAGTATTCTTTTCTAATATTCTAGGTGCCTCTTAATCTTGTCAAGTTGATGAGATTCCCACCTATGTCTCAAATCTTCATCGCCATTTTCTTACAGGGTCACCAGCCATTGGATTTAGGATGTATGGTGGGGAGAGGGCAATGAGGCAAGAATACAGAATGAAAGGAAACTTCACATTATGTGGTACATATCTCCCAGAAAGCCTCCTCAATGCCTCGGTGGTCTCCAGATTTTACTTTTTTTTCTTTTTTAATACGTTTTTTATTGTAAAAATATTGTACAGAGGGGTTACAGTTACATGAGCAAGGTAATGAGTACATTTCCTATCATGCATTGTTGCCTCTTCCTTTGTTTGTCTCCTACCATCGCTTGCCTCCCACCTCCACAACTCCACCCCCCACCTCGCCTAAATTGTAAAGTTCATTTTTCATCATAGTGTCTTGTACATCTCATTGTTACAATGGTCAACCTGCATCCATATTTAAGCATTTTGTTTTTTCCCTTCTCCTCCCCAAATTAGAGAAGTGTATATACAAGAGGCAGGGCACTGACATCAAATACAGTGAAAATAGGGGAAGGAACAATATAATCACGTGGTACATTATAAATACGTTAGAAACAGTAGCAAGAAAGAAAAAAAATCACTTGTGTCCCTATCTTGGGGTTCATTTCACTTAACATCATCTTATCTGTTCATATGTACATAGCTTTTGACCTTTTCTGCTTGTCCCAAACCTATACTAGATATTGCAAACAAGGGAAACCATGGGACCTATGTTTCTTTGCACCTGGCTTACTTCACTTATATAATTTTGTTCCATGTCTTTCTATTTCCTAACAAATGGGGCAATGTCATTCTTTCTGATGGAGGCATAGAATTCCATTGTGTATATCTATTCCCTATCTATCTATCTATCTATCTATCTATCTATCTATCTATCTATCTATCTATCACATTTTCTTTCTTTAGTCCTGAATACTTACTGATGCTTGTTCTCCTCCTCCTCCTCCTCTTCTTCCTCCTCCCCTTTTTTCCTCTTCTCTTACTCTTTCCTTCTCCTCATCATTTTACTTTTTTGTGTATTTTTATTTTTTTATTGTATATTTTGTTGTAAAAATACTGTACAGAGGAGGTAAAGCTACATGAATAAGGTAATGAGTACATTTCCTGTTGAGCATTATTACCTCCTCCTTCGTTTTTCCTCTACCATCCCCTCCCTCCCCACTTCCCCAACTTCTCCCTCCCCACTCCCCCGAAGTTGTAAAGTTCCTTTTCAACATATGTCTTGTACATCTCGTTGTTACAATGGGTAATCCTGTAATCTTATTTCAGCATTTTGTTATTTCCCTTCCCTTCTAGCTATTTTCTTAAAGTTGGCTCTGGTCATGGCATTTTCCTGTTAAAAATGGACATGAATGGTCATGACTTGTTATGTTTTGGAGGTACTGCAAGTGAAAAAACAGTTGAGACTGTACGTGGCATGTGGCAAGTTTTCCTTTCATATTAATGACATTTGTTGTCTGTGTGATTAACAAAGCAGTTCTAAATTCTGTAGCATTCTTTATTTTTTGATTTTTTCAGCTTTTCATTCTGTCCAAACCAGAATATTCATCATTCCTCATAAGTCTCTGTTTCCATCCAACTTCATGAACCTGAATTAACTTAATAGGTTGAAATCTTGCCTGTACTTCAAACTCTTACTGAAAGGTCATTCCTGTCTCTCTTAAAGCTCATTTTCCTTTCTTCTCATATCATTTTATTTAAACTGCTTTAATGACATTTAACATGGATTACAACTACTTTATGCACATGGCATCTGGCATCCTGATTTTCCATACCAGTTTCACTCTAATTTGGTGAAGTATTTTAACCTGGCTTCCCTTTAACAAGGAGTGCTACTCGTATTGTTTTTAAGACCTGAATACATCAGGGATAATTTATTGTCATTTACTAAATATATATAATAACTCTGATTGCACTAAGAAACCCATTTTGTATTCTCATCTTCAGTGTTTATGACTCTTAGCTTATTTTCCAAAATATATATTGATCTTTAGTGTAATGTGATAAAATGTTAAGTATTTGCCAGATTTGGAATTTGGATATGTTTGATAGTAGCAGTTACATTTTTCAAGTGGCACAAGATCATTTTCTTTATAGAATGTCATTCCCATTGGCAGAATTTGCAATTTGTAACTGGATGATACTATTTTATTCTATTTTGTTCTAAATCTCCCTGGGACTGGGTAATTTATGGGAATAGCAATTTATTGTTCAGTTCTGGAGGATAGAAAGTCCAAGATTAAGGTGCTGGTATCTAATTTGCTGAGGGCTTTTTTTCTGGGCCATTTCATGGCAGAAAATAGAAGGGCAAGCTAAACAAATACTATACTGAAAGCCTCTTTGATTAAGTTCTTAGTCCCATGAAGAAGAGATTAAGCCCTTACAGGTAATTATTTCTTAAAGTATTTTTTATAATTTATTGGTATATTTAAATTCTACTAAATAAGATTTGTACTAAAGAATAGATATCTTCTTCCCAAATAATACCCTTTCTACTTTCATTTTTTTAAAATCTAGATTCCACATTGCAAGAAAATATACAATACTTTTCTTCCCGAGTCTGACTTATTTCACTTAACATAGTGATTTTCAAGTTCTATTTATTTTCTTAAATATGACATGATTTTTTTCTCTCTGTGTGACTAAATATCACACATTTTATTTATCTGTTCATCAGTTGATGGAAGCCAATGATAATTCTATGATGTGGATATGGGAATAATGCCATAATTCATAAAGGTGTAATTAAAGGCATAATTGTATTGTAATTGTATGTATAAGCCCCCAGTGCCTGGCCCAAAGCTAGTCATTTTGATGTAGACATAAAATTACAGTGGTTTCACTAGATAACCCTATTGAAAAGGGGAATTCAAGATGGGAATATTTCTACTCAATGTTAAAATATATTAAATAACTATATTTAAAGCACTAGGAAATGAGCAGGATTAGAGAGACAGGTTGATAATTTACAGGAAAACCTCTAGAAATAAACCAAAGAATACAAAAGCATTTAATAGAGTGAGTGGGGCTTTTTAAATAAACAAAGGTGAATTCTTTCATAAATGGCATTGGGATGACTCACTAACTTTGAGAAAAAGGTCAGATTACCAGAAGACCATATGTTCAGCTATCCACTATTAGTGGCTAAAAACAACAGTACCTAATTTATTACTTCTCACAGTCTCTGTGAGTCAGGAATTTGAGAAGAGCCCAGATGGTTGGGTCTGGCTCACACTCTCTCCTGTACTTGCAGTCAATCAGTACTGGCTGAAGCTGAAACTGCAGGACGCTGAAGCAGCTGGGCTCAGGACAAGCCCTGCTTTCTGTGGAGTCTCAAGAGTTCTTATGATTTCATCTGATGGATTAGCTACGCCTCCCTCATAGCATGGAAACCTCAGGGACTCAGACTTCTCACATGGTTTTTGGTGGCTTCAGAGGTGAATATTACTGCAAGCAACACAGGACCTAATTTTTTGTGTGTCTCAGATATGCAAACAACAGCACATAATTTCTGTAGCCTTCTGTGGGTAAATATTGTAAACCAAGGCTGTTCTGATTTAAGGGCAAAAGGCATAGACCCACTTTCCCAAATGAGAGGATTATCAACATCATTGTAAGAACACAGAATGAGAGATAGTATTTGTATTAGTCTTCTTTCTGTTTCCCAAACAGAATACCAGAGACTGAGTAACTTATTATAAAAAGAACTTTATTTTGGCTCATGCTTCTAAAAACAGGGAAGTTCAAAAGCAAGCAGTTACCTCTAGCATGGGCCTCCTACTGCCTGATAAGAGGGCGGGGGGTGGGGGGGGTGGGGGGGGGGAAAGGTGGAAGGGGAAACAGGCACCTGTGGTAGAGGGAAATATACAGTGAAGGCTAGATCTTAATAATGACTATAATAATCTCATTCTTCTTCCAACAAACCCACTTTCAATGGATGAGCATTAATCTTATTATGGGGGAAGAGCTCCTGTGTCCAAACACTTTGTAAAAGCCCAAAATATCCCTCGATACCCTTACATTGGCAATTAAATCTCAATGAGTTTTGGAGGAATAAATAACATGTAACCTGCAGCATGAAGTCTGTAGCCTAAGCTAGATTCAAACTCTTGATCCTCCTACTTTTATCTCCCTAGCACTGGGATTTCAAGGATGGACATTTTCATTACCAGTAAGTTCCAAAGTGCTGTTGTTGGTTCGAATACCAAATTTTGGGAACCGCCATTCTAGATGAGAGCATTTATTCTGTGTTTATTTCTGTGTTTTGGGCCCTTGTAGGAAAAATCCTTTTCTACGCATCAAAGCCCTTTTCAGAATTATTCCAGCCTATATTTACATTCATACCTTTCCCAGGGGAATCAGCAGGGAGGGACTTTCAGACTTTGGGTCTCAATGGATTAGACTGAACCTTTACTGTGTGGAAGTGGGCAAGAACACTGGAGATGATAATTTGTTGTTTTCTAACTATTTTAAAAAATTCTGTCTCAGGTGCTAATAGATAAGTGTATTCTGTCACCTTCCATCCAAGAGATGCTGATAATCTATGACAAGTTCTACCCAGAAAGAGCTACTGGAATGGATGACTCTCCCTCTCAGAGCCATGTTGGATGAGAATTTCCATCCAGTCAATCAAACACTTCTCACCAAGTCAGAATAGTATCCTAAGAAACACATTAAAAGAGATAACCTGTGGCTGGGAAGGTGGCTCAGTGGTAGAGCGCTTGCCTTGCATGCCTGAGGCCCTGGGTTCCATTCCTCAGCACCACATAAGAAAAAAAAAAAGCCGGAAGTGGCGCTGTGGCTCAAGTGGTAGAGCGCTAGCCTTGAGCTGAAGAGCTGAGGGACAGCACCCAGGCCCAGAGTTCAGGCCCCACAATCAGACCCCTCCCCCCCCAAAAATAAAAGAGATAACCTGGTATGGTATCTCATGAAATCTGAATATTCTTAGAATCTCTTTGAGTGGCTCAAAATTTTCAATCCAATTAACAATGCAGGAGAACACATGTTTAACTGTAAAACCAGAAAATATGGACATTTGTACAGCACAGTCTCCTGGGATCTGAATTTGTTGTCAAGATCATGGAGTCACAGAATCTATGGAACATCTGGGGATTTATTTTCTGAGTTTATAACACATGGATAACAACTTTGAGCCTTGTAGTATCTGAGATACTCTGATGGGCAGAACATATTTGTTTGTAGTAGACTTAAAAGCTCATGACAAATTAAGCAGGCAGAGAAGAGTATCTTTCCCTTATGTTTCAGGAATACATTGGAATATTGAGATCTGATCCTCTTCAATATTGATATAGGATCAATGTCTTAATCCAATTAGACACAATGATTTTTCCTAAGTGTTTAAAGGATGATTTCTAAACTCAACATCTCAATTAGCCTTATAGAAATTTACCTATTTGCCTCTGTGTCTACCAACATCATTCTATTTCAATCAGCATAATTATCAAAACAAATTCTTATTTTTCTCCAATAATTGACTTCAAACACATTCCATTGAATTATTCTTTTAAATTCCCAACTTGGGCAGAGTCCATTGTTTCATAGTGCTTTCCAGGTACAATATTTAGCTCGAATATTTGGTCTCATATCCAGTTCAAAGCATTACCTAACCTAGAACTTATCCTTGATCAGGGAAGAAGAATTTCTTCCATTTCTTTGTCCTCCTTTCTTGACTACTGCATGTATTGGAGATATAAAGCAAGAAGAATGGATAAATGAAAAATGTCTTTTAATTAAATCCCACTTCAGAAATCTTCCTTTATGTTTCATTGCTTCTGTGAAAGAGCTATTCAAAGCCTGGCTTTATATTGAGTGTGTGTGTCTGTCTTTCCATGGGAAAGTCACTATTACATAGTCCTGACACAGGAGATGTACTCTTGGATGACCTCTTCCTAATCCCTTTGCACTTGGACCTACGCACTACTCCCAAACCTACCAATGCTAGGGATTCCTTGCCTATTAGGCAGCCCCTTTAGTTATCTTCTGTAACATTCTCTCTCTCTGAGATCCAAGATCCTTAATTCCTTGCTACTTCAAATAGTAGTGGTACAGGTTTCTCTTAATTTCTTGTCCCATGTCTAGCTAGACACAAGGTGTATGTCAGGGAATATATGACCTATCTACTTAGTGAATGAGATCCAGTCTATTTTCCTTCAAGTGCCTTTTGTTCCTACAAGTATCATTCAGCTCCATCACGGTCAACCTCCTCTTTTGATAATAAATAATTTATATTGCCACTTTTTTAGTTCATAAAGTGAAGCTCAAAGATAATATTATAGAAGAACATATTTTAATTTAAAATGAGTATAATTTAGAGAACAACACGATGCTCTAATGATGACAAAGAAAAGCAATGAAGTTTATAGCAAAATAATATGCAATACATATTTATATTCAAGTATTCAGGAATGATTACACGAGAAAACACAAATAGTTAGATGCTTATAATTACTTATGATGAATACTTAGATTTAATATAAAAAAAGACCAGAAGCCATTCTGTGCATAGGAAGGGAAATTAAAAGCTGAGATGCAAGTAGACCCTAATTAAAACTAGTGAGAAGATAAGTAACAGTAATCTGACTTATATGCAAATGATCAGAGGAAAATGGAAAGAAATTAACCAAAGTGGGCAAAATAGGCCTTAGGGAATTACAAACTGTTGCACTGGAGAAAATTAAGAATTAATGAACTAGTTTTATTTATTTGAAAGTGTAACATGAAAATAATATCTCTCTTATGTCATAGTTTGGATCCGTGATGAAATAACAGACACATTTTCTCTTTTGAAAGCCACATGGTGAGTATCTACTTGGTGTCTGGATTGCTGGCAGAGCGTGCTGACATTTTGGAGGTAGGAAACAGCTCCTTGTGGGAGAGAACATTCAGGTGCATTGCAGGTGTTTGGCACAGCTGGCTCCTTCCTACCAGATGCCTATGATGCCCAGGAAACATGACAAGAACAACACCAAAACCTCTCAGAATTTCCAGAATGCTCCACAAGGTGGTCCTTTCCCTGTAAGAAAACATGTTTTATTTTTCCTCTTAAAATTATTAAGCCAGACAATATCTATTATGCATTACAGTGAGGACTGCTCTGATTTCAGCATAATAGTAGTCAGTCGTTTACCCTGAACTTATTGTATTTTCTCCAAATGTAATATTGAAAACACAGTTTACATTCCATAGGTTCTTTTTATTTTTTTTAAAAAAATGATTGTCAAGGTGATGTACAGAGGGGTTACAGTTAAATAAGTAAGGTAGTGAGTGCATTTATTGTCAAACTTGCTACCCCCTCCCTCAATTTCTACCCTTTTACCTCCCCCTGACACCCCCCTCCAGTTGTATAGATCATTTCCAACATATTCCCTTGTGAGTGTTGCTGTTACATTGGTTCTTTCTATATAATTTAGTGACATATGCTTATTTGTAAGCCAGTGATGGGGTACTTCAGTTTCTTCTAAATTATGCTCACTCTGAATCACGTAATCATGTTTTCCTCTTTGTATCTTGCAGATGAAAGTTTGGAGTTTAACTTTTGACCTGTGTCCACAAAGTTGATGGAATAGCATACAATGCTTTGTATGTACTAGCTTTAGTCTTGATTTTTAATCTTATGTTTTACCTTTTCCTTTGCTTTTATTGTTTCTTCGTGCAGATAGAAAAGAGATAAATACATGTTCTTTTAGTTGTTTCTTTGTTAGACCAAAACAACTTAATAGTTCCAGTTTAAATATTGTAAGCTGAGCACATGGTATAATCTCTGCTTTCTTGTGCCAAATACATAGGATAATACATACACACACACACACACACACACACAAACTAGTTGCAAATAAAAATGGGCCCTTTGGTTGATCAAAAACTGTGAAGATGGAAAGTCACTAACAAAATAACAAATTCTGCTCTTTTGTAGGTAATTTCTAGCTAAAAAGGAGCATAGGTTGTGGAGCATACTATAGCATGTACTTTGCTGATGGCCAATAAATAAATAAATAAATAAAAATGAGTCTTAAGGAGGTTCACTCGTATTTTTTTTTGGGTCAGGTCGTGGGCCTGAACTCTGGGCCTGGGCGCTGTCCCTCAGCTCTTTAGCTCAAGGGTAGCGTTCTACCACTTGAGCCACAACACTACTTCCGGCTTTTTTTTCTGCTTATGTGGTGCTGAGGAATTGAACCCAGGGCCTCATGCATGCAAGGCAAGCGCTCTACCACTGAGCCACCTTCCCAGCCCCCACTAGTAGGTTCTTTGGTTTCATCAAAGCTACTCAAACAAAGAAAGCAACCAGCAATCTACACATCAATAACAAAATTAACTGCTAGACTATATCTGTATGCTAATGAATATTTTGCTCTATAGGTATCTTCTAAGTTACCTGAAAATATTAGAATGACTTAGAAGCATACTCAGTTCAGTATTTCTCACTAAATGTACATGTACATTTAATAATCTTTCTCTTCCTTTTTTCTAAAATTCTCACTGCACTCAGATTTTCATATTTTAATGCCAATGCTCATTTTATCCCTAGTATTTATTAATGTGAAGGACATGTAATTTTAGATTTACTTTAATGCTAGTGGCATAGACTTCATTTGTATTGAACTTGAGTTAACTTTCCTCTCCTTGCAGCACAGGGAAGGCCTGTTTCTCTAAGTTCTCCTGAGAAATACACCTGTTCCTAGCAGATAATCCAATAGTAGGTGTTCTGTGGTATTAAAATGGTTCAATTGACCAAATGCCAGGAAATCATTCTCTGATTTTTTTTCTAGTGGTCATGTTCAATTACTCTGTTGGTTATAGAGATGCAGTTTTGTAGAAAGATTTTTCTCTTTATGAATTTAATTGGCTGAAATAAGGAATGAATGGGCAACATTTACTTTATGAACAGCATAACTCCTAACCAAGTGATGTGGTTGAATATTTATTATCATTATATCTATCTATCTATTTTTCATTGAAAGCCCAATACTATGTACTTTCTACATAGCATTGATTAATCTCTAGTGGTTCTGGAAGTTAGGGGAGAGCCAGTAGAAAGAGAAGAAAGTCAGGAAATAGGATGAACAGTTGGAAAAACATACATTTGCTTTAAATTCAGACACTGAGATTTATCCACATTTGTCATCCCAGCTAGATAAAACACATCATATTGTTTTCCTGATGCAAAAGGGGAGTCAATAAACATTTAAAGATAGTGACATGTGGAAAGTCAACTGTATCATCTCTTTTACTTGTAAGAAGCCACACCATTTCCCATATCCTTGGGATATGGGAGATCATTCTTAATTAAACCAGGAAGAAAGACAGCTTATTTTGTGGACTTCAGGTTAGAAGTTTGGTTTTCTTTTTGCCTAGTACTAAATGATGTGTAATGAGAAAGAGACCTGGGAAAGAATGGCTGGGTTCCTTCCTTTCCACCAGGGGCTGAAGAAATGAAGATTTAATTACATCAGAGTATAGGACAATTCCTCAGAGAAAGGATTAGAGGCTGATAGTTCCTTTGAGTAGTAGAATTCAGTGTTTTGGCAGATAGTAGAGTCTAAGAAGCATTATGATTACCAAATGCTTTTTTACAGGTGATGCTAGGGATGAGCTGAATGCTATGAAGACTAATACGTATGCTACCTGTGAATTAGTCCACTTTTATAGCCAGAAGGGCATAGTGAGCAACTCAGTAGTCTGTGACCAGGATTCTTCTTTATGTCCTCAGGATTTTGTTAGCTCAAGGGTCTTCTCAAAATTGTAGGGAGTAGGAAGGAATCATCTAAAATGACTTACGCCAGGTGTCAGTGATTATAATCTCACCTGTAATCTTAGCTACGCAAGAGGCAGGGATATGAGGATCACAGTTTGAAACCAGCCTGATCACAAAGCCTGTGAGACACTTATCTCCAATGAACCACAAAAAAGCTGGAAGTGGCACTGTGGCTCAAGTGGTAGAGCACCAACCTGGAGTGAAAAAGTTAAGGGACAATGCCCAGGCCCTCAGTTCAAGCCCCAGAACAGGCACCAAAATAAATACATAAAAATATAAGAGAATGAATCACATTGTTCTCCATGGCAAGTGAGGGAACAGAAGTAGATCTGACTTGATCTAATAAACATCATTTGTAGTGCTTTTGTATGAGAATAAATAATCACATTAGCATGCATACCTTACAAGTTTCCCTCCTCAGTTTCTAAGGGGATTAATGTTATTTCTTGCTATTCATATTCTGATTTCCACATGAAATTAATCTTTTCATTTTGTGGAAACTTTAAAATAAGGCCAATTAATCTTAACTGCATTGTATTTGAATTGCCAATTATATTAATAAACACATTGAATGAATGAATCTGAAATGACTTATCAGTAAAAATTCAAGTTATGATCATTAGCTTCTCATATAAAATAAACATACTGTAAACTTCATTGCTGACTTGTGAATTTCCAGAGGCCAACTAGTAATTATTTGACTTACTGTCATGATGAGTATACTAAAGTGACAAATAGAATCATCATTTAAGTATGCTGAAGCTGCCATAATTGAATATGTCAAGGAATTGGTATAACACATTTTAAACTATTCTAAAATGGATGACAAATATAACCTCTGATTGAATTGGCACATGATGAAGAAACTACAGATTTTTTCCTCTTATAATTCTATCAGGGAATAATTAACTGAAAAGATGAGATTGGTACCTAAGATTAATGATAACATCAATAAGCTATTTGAACTCAGGCTAAAAATGAATACATCGGAACACAACAATTAAACACATTTGCTTTAAATAAAGCACCCTTAGTTACAAGGAAAATTACCCACTGCGTTTATGTTTCCACTGGGAAATATTTCTTGGGATTGGGGTAAGCAACACATTTCAAAAACAATGGGAACAATAAAGAAGTTAAAAATACTTTAGAAAGAAAGAATCCCTCCTGGCCATGATTATTTTTAATTCTTAGTGAAATAACAGAGTGGATATTAAGGAAAAAAGTATTATATATGCATCAGGAGAGTAGTGAAAGCCAGTATGACGAACAGCGTGGGTTTATGCAGAGTAGATCATGCCAGACATATGCAATTGCATTCCTTTGATCAAATTACAAAGCGGATGAAGGGAATTCAGTAGCTGCAATATAGAAGGACTTTACTAAATCATCTTTATGCCTTGTGAAAGCTTACTTAATATTTTAATTAAAATTAGCTTAACTGTTTACACTGACATATAGCATCTGATCCAATTTTTTTAAAAAAGAAGATGAGATTGAACAGCCATACAAGAGCTGAGGAAGAGGGAAGTAGAAGGCTCTCAAATGGATACTGAGAAAACAATTGTTCTCTGCAGACAATGAGAAGTATTAAAAGACTATGTAGGTGAGGTGCTAATACAGTATTATGGAACAGAATAGGCTTCTGAAATATTAAAATTCAGTATTTAAAAGCTGTGGAAAAGGATATTTTTGCAATAGAAAAGATGATGCAAATATCCTCAGCTGGTAGAGATCCCAGCAAGAGGGACTTGGTTTGCTGTCATAGGCTATTTTTGCTGATTGCAAAAGCTCTGATAGTTTTGTCCATAGAAAACCTTGACTTATCAAAAGTTGTGCTCTAAAAACTGTTTTACATGTGAATTAGAGAGACTCTTCTCTGAAAGATTTTGGAAGAAAATTTCAGAATGTGATTGTATTTTCTGTAATAATGTTAATAAATAGTGACTTTAATCCCTCTATGTTTTTGTCATTAATAATGATCTTTGTTTTCTCATCACCATTAAGTGTGCTACTGGCATAGTGCTTCTATACATCCGTATCCTGCTTGCTACCTCAGTTATGATAAGGAAAGCAGCTGTTGTAACAGTTGCTTCCATTTATTTCTTATATGAGTGTGTTGGCAACCAGACTTGATCCTGATATAACCAATAATCTGTGTTTTGGAAAACATGTTTTCTAATTTTTCAATCACATCCGATCCAATTTGCAATATGGAAATACACACTGTCAAAGGAAAGCTGTAGATAGGAGTAAATTGTTTTAGCCACATACCCAAAATGCATCTCATTCAGGGTAAATGGCTATCATTTGCAATAGATGCCACTAGATGGTGAAATCTTATGATGGTATAGTATACCAATATTGCAACAAATTTCAGAGCTCTCTGTTCAGAGCCTAAGCTTTCCCAGAGTGGCTGCTTGCAAAAGATCTCCTGGCTGGTGAACAGAGAGACATATTGACCTTCATGGCAGAGAGATACCTTTTCTTTCTAATCTCCTTATTACACAATTCTACCCGTCCCCCAAATGCATTTATAAAATTTGGCTGTGCCTTACAAACAAAGCTTATAAACCAGAAAATATGAAAGTATATTAACTGTTATGTAGCCTTTTCCTGCCAGGAGCACAAAACTCTTTAAGACAAAGACTGTTATTATAAATCATGATTCTGTTTTCATCACTTTTATCACGCTATAGAAATATAATTGTGAAGGGCCAAGAATTAACATAATCCATGAACACAACATACATAACAGAAATGATATTTTAAGAATTTGATCATTTATCAACACTTGGGAGTAAGAACCATTTTGTTCCCCTAGAGTTAATTTATATACTAAGAAGGAGTTTAGCAGATTAGGAGTTTTAGCTATTTTTTTTAAGATATTGAAAATACATAAAGACACGTCTTCAGAAAAGACAAGCATGAAACTAAAAAAGAAAACATTATCAGACACGCAAAATACACACACATACACACACAGATTAAAAACCAAACCAAACATTTATATTTCTATAGTCATTGAGATGGCTGCAGGACTTGAGGTCAGATGTTTTGTGTGGGCTCCTGTATTCATTTCCATTATTTCTCTATTCAGAGCAGGTAGTTACTACTGTCTTATGTCTCTTATCAGTCTACAAGTTTGTAAAATACATCATGTAGTACTTACAAAAATTTAAGTTCTCAAGGAAGACCCCAACCCTAATTGCTTCTGGAGGAACATAACTTTGATGGGAGTTCTGTTGTAGACCACATTAGGAAACTCAGCCCATTAAGTCCTAGCAAGAGTTAATATTGGGCCATGAGGTTGTTGGTATCTTCAGGTATCTTAACTGCTTCTGTTGTGCTTTTCTTAAAGTCCAGACAATGCAGAGTGTAGAATCTATAGAAAAAAACCACCCCATTATGGTCTGTTAAGTAGTTATTCCTGAGAGTACTGTGCATTTTCGTGGGTTCCATGATCCTCTGGTAAGAATATTCTACTGGATATGGTCACCTCTTTGTCAACAAGCTGAGGTGTGACTGCTTCTGACTTACACCAGGCCACACAGTGTCACATGGGGAGGTGCCAAGGTTCCTTGGGAGACAGACAAAGCAGAGATGACAATAAGTGAAGTTTTTATTTCTTTTTTATTATTGTAAGAAGTAGTAAGGCAAGTCATGGAGTTGAGGGTTTGGATTCTGGATAGTGTGATAAATTTCCACTAGGGGTATAGCAGTGGTAACTAGTTGTCTAATACCTAGCTCTGGGAGTAACTAGTGCAGAAGAATACTGCCAACAGTTATGTGAAAGTCAAGATAAAGAAGATGCTTCTGAATTTGGACTCTGGTTTGATTAATTTACATACAAAACACCTGCTCTAGGATGACTGGTTTGCTATTTCCAAGAACAGGTTAGCTCTGGAAAGGACAGGCCCACCCCAGTCAGTAAGGTCTCAGATAATAAAGTACCAAGAATGTAGAAACTAACAAATTTCACATAGGAATGAGGAGGGGAATATAGATGGTAAGAAATTTAAAGGCTTAGCCTAGAATCCTTGCTATCACTAAATTCCAAAAAGGCTGTGACCCCAAGATCTTTGTGTTTGCTTATTCCCTTTTCCTAAACCACTCTTTCCAAGCGAATCCTGCAGCTTCTTATTTGCTTTGTGTACCATGAATTTTCCTAAGTAGTAGTAATTCTTTCCCTCCTACTTAAAATGATCTCTGACTGATAATCCCTCTGTTTTCTCTTTATTTTTGCGAATAATATCATCCTCAATTTACATATTTTCTTAACCTGTTCCCATTACATCTTTATATAACTAACTGCAAGCTATAAAAAGAACAGAATGGTCCTTGATATTGAACAGTTCCTGCACGTGGTAGGTTTGGAATAATAATTATGTGAAAAAATAATCAAAACAAATATTTGTTGGGAGAATAGGTGAATGAATAGTGATGTTAAATATTCAACTTAAAGCTAGTCTCCCCTTTGAACTTTCAATAGTACTTGGCTGTAAATAAACCTTAGCTAATGGTACTTGGCGTAAGGAGTCACTTTTGATATGTAGAAAGAAATGGTGCAGGAAGAAGGTAGTAGTTATAGAGAGAAACCATTGTTGGGAATCATCTTGTCTACATGTTAATGAAGAAGTAGCTTCAGATGCTTGAGGGCTGGGGACCTATTTGTTACAGTGACACTGGAGAATGGCCATAGATAAGGGTTAGAAACACAGAAGACCACATTTAGTAACCAGAAACAAATCTGATTTTCTAAGGCACATCATACATAAGTGAAATACACTGAGGGTTGTTCCAGGGTGTCAAGACCTGGCTCCTACTTAGCATCATTCTTGGTGTTTTCTTTCATTGGTAAGTACCAAATGGGAAGTTTAGAACAGTATGCCATAGTTTTGAAGTCAATAGCGCAAGAGTAGTGCAGCAGCCTCTAGACAAACAAAACTTTGCTAATACCCCTAAGTGCTGGCAACCCATTCTCTCTGGTACACATTCAGGATTGTCCTTTGGAGATAGTTTTTTCCCCCATACAATGGAACTCTTGTTTTGTTTTCTTCCCTAATTTTTCAATCACCTACTTCTAGCTGATAATAAAAACAAATAATATTCCTACTATCCTCTCAATTCTCTGAGTTCCGTGTATAAAATAATAGCAGACTTTCTCTAAACTGAGGATAATTTGTTTCATTTGTGATGTGACAAGTCTGTTGTAGACCTGTGAAACAAGAAAGCAGTCAATTTAATGTAAAGCCAGTTGATAAGCTACAATATATTGCAGACATATTTTGATATAAGTGAATGCAAGAAGCCCTTCTTATGTAAGGGACAGAGAAAATATTTAAATGTTGAATAAAGCCTTGTAATTTTTATGTTCACAGCTTTGTCAAAAAGATGTTATCTCCCCAGCAGCATCATATTATCAAAGATGCAAACCTTAAATCAACAGCTGTTATACCTCCAGCAAGTTATGAATTTTTCCTGATTTATAGAAATCATTCTTTTTGGTTTTTTTGCCTAGTCAAGCAGGGAAATTAATGTTATTTTCATCTAAAAGAAACATACATTGAGGCTCAATGATTCACATAATCTGCACCTCTTACCTTTTAAATTAAATTGCTATAAAATGAATGTGACCTGAGGGCTGTTTTTATTAATAAGAAATACTGCTAGTAAATAGGAAGCAGAGAAATATTATTTATGTAAAAATAAGGACAGTAACACATAGACAGAATGGCAAAAATCATATAATTTATACTTTTCATGATTTGCATGACATCAATATATCAGAATAAAATGAAAAGAAAAGTTAAGGGGATTTGTGGTAGCAGAGGAGATTCATGCTACCCAAGATTTTTTTAAATTGAATTTGGTGAAAAATATATGTATATGCTTATGTAGAGATGTTAACAGTTAAAAACAGTGAAGGTTGCATTCTTTTCAATTTGATTACTTTGAAGTTGAAGTCTACTTTTATTTAAGCTGAAAGTAAACTTGAAATTTCTAAGTGTTTGCCCAAATTATGGGTAACTAACATTATTTATTGTACTAGACTATTTTAATAGCTTTTACTACAATATTGATAACTCATACAACTAAGAACTATTATAGTGCTTTGACTTTTAGAAGAAGATATTAAAGTTGGGGGCATAGTGCTCAGGTAGCAAAACAAAATCTCCAACTAATAACATGTGAGTCATCGGAAAGACAATTTCAATATATGAAAATCTTAACCACTATGCAGCATAAAGTCATGTTTAATCTAGCCACCATGACAGAAATGGTCAAGTTCTTGACAGTAGCCTTTGGCTGACACATGTGTGGATTCATATATCTAATATACATCATTATAAGAATTATTGAGTTAGAGAAAGCTCTAAGAAATCTATAAATACTAACTATATGAGAGAGAGATAAGCTTGGCTTAAATAATTTAAGCAAGAAGACACAGCTAATAAATTGTAAAGATTATGCACAAAAGACTATGGTTTTACCCTCTGCACAGTTAACCATGGTAGCTAAGGCTGCCTGTCAGCTGTGGCTTTGACAAACTTTGCCAAGCTCAGTGGCTTCTGATTAAACCTATCATTTCCTTACAGGTCTCAAGTTATTGTGGTTTGGCTGATCTTAACCTAGCTTGATTTTTTAAATTTTTAATTATTTTTAATAAGTTTTTCATTATGAAAATACTGTACAGAGGGGTTACAATCACATGAGTAAGATAATGAGTACATTTCTTATCAAGCATTGTTGCCACCTCCTTTGTTTCTCCTTCCCATCCCTTCCCTCCCATCTCCACGACTACTTTCGCCCCCCACCCCTTGCCTAAATTGTAAAGTTCGTTTTTTTGACATAGCGTCTTGTACTTCTCTAATAACAACAGATGCTGGAGGGGGGATGTGGCCAGAAGGGAGCTCTACTGCATTGTTGGTGGGAGTGTAAACTTGTTCAACCACTTTGGAAAGCAGTATGGAGGTTCCTCAAAAGACTCCAGATAGAGCTCCCTTATGACCCAGCAATCCCACTTTTGGGCATTTACCCAAATGATCACAAACAAAACCATACTTGCTTGATTTTTTTATGTAATTCGGAACTTAGGTTATTTCTTGTAAAATGGTTCTTATCATAAGGAGAACACTCATACACAAACATAACCTAGACCTCCTTGCCTAAAAACGAACACTTTTAGCCAACTCTCTGCCATCTGGAAGCCCTTATTGCAATAATTAATCATTGTAAAAGTTGAGCAACTTCCATGTTTGTGGTTTGTAAGCCATTCCCTTAAGATAGGCCTTGGAAATTCTTCCCAGGTTTAGTTTGAGGTCTCCCATCTTGCCATCCCTAATGATTTTGCATGACAGTAAGCTTTCAATGTTTCCCCAACTTGATCTGAATTTAATTAATTTATTGTTATTCTTTTTGGTGGTCTTGGATCTGAACAAGCTCACTCAGCTTGCTTGGCTGACATTCTACCATTTGAATTACACCCTCAGTCTGGCTTTTTGATGGTTATATTGGAGATGGATTCTCATAGATTATTTTTTCCTGCCTGGGCTGCATTTTATTTTATTTTTTCCTTTTTTTTAAAAAAATTGTGAGAATACTGTACAGAGGAGTTACAATTACATGGGCAAGATAACGAGTACATTTCTTATCAAGCATTGTTGCCTCCTCCTTCCCATACTCCCCCCACCTCCTCCTACCCAATCCTCCCCCCCACACCAAAGTTGTAAAGTTCATTTTAAACATAATGACTTGTACATCTCATTGTTGCAATGAGTCCACCTGTATCCTTAGTTAAACGATTTGTTTTTGCTCTTCCCCTCCACAAATTATACCAATATCAAATACATTGAAAGCAGGGGTTATACCATGGGGGAGGGACATACAAAGCAACATGGAACTCATCTTATAAATATGTTAGAAACAATTTCATGAAAAAAACCACATTTGAATACTTATCTTGGGGTTCATTTCCCTAATATCAACTTACCTGACCTTTTCTGCTTGACTCAGACATATACTAGTTATTGCAAATAAGGGAAACCATGGGACCTATGTTTCTTTGGGCCTGGCTTACTTCACTTCATATAATTTTTTCCAAGTCTTTCCATTTCCTAACAAATGGGGAAATGTCATTCTTTCTGATGGAGGCATAGAATTCCATTGTGTATATATACCACGTTTTCTTGATCCATTTATCTACTGGGAGGCATCTGGGTTGGTTCCATATCTTAGTTATGGTGAATAATACTGCAATAAACATAGTTGTGCTGGTAGCTTTAGTGTGGTCTTGTTTGTAAACATTTGGGTAAATGCCCAAAAGTGGGATTTGTGGGTCATAGGGGAGCTCTACATGGAGTCTTTTGAGGAACCTCCATACTGCTTTCCAAAGTGGTTGAACAAGTTTACACTCCCACCAACAATGTAGTAAGGTTCCCTTCTGTCCACATCCCCTCTAGCATCTGTTGTTGTTAGAGTTCTTGATTATAGCCATTCTAGCTGGGGTGAGGTGGTATCTCAATGTTGTTTTGATTTTCATTTCTTTCATGGCTAGAGAGATTGAGCATTTCTTCATATGTCTATTGGCCATCCTTCTTTCCTCATCAGAGAAGTTTCTCTTTAAGTCTTTAGCCCACTTATTTATTGGGCAGTTGTTTCTTTGAAGATTTATTGTTGGGGGATTTAACTTTTTGAGTTCCAGGTATATTTTAGATATGAGACCCTTGTCTGTTGTATGGCTAGTGAAGATCTTCTCCCAATGCGTGGCTTTCTATTGATCTTGCTAGCTATGTCCCTTGCCATGCAGAAGCTCTGCAACTTCATGCAATCCCATTTGTCTAACCTTTCTTTGATTTGTTGTGTTTCTGGGTCTTTATTAAGAAAATTTTGGCCTGTTCCAAGGAGACCTAGGGCTTTTCTCCTATTCCTTCCTGTAATGTTTTCAGGGTGTCTTCTTTGACTCCGAGGTCTTTGATCCATTTCGAGTTGATTCTGATGCAGGGTGATATATAAGGATCTAGCTTTAGTTTTCTACAAGTAGTTAACCAATTTTGCCAGCACCATTTACTGAAGAGGCTGTCTTTCTTTCATTCTATTTTTTTTTAGCTCCCTTATCCAAGATTAGATGGCTATAGGTCTGTAGGTTCATTTCTGGGTTTTCAATTCTATTCCATTGGTCCTGGGGTCTGTTCTTGTGCCAGTACCAAGCTGTTTTGATTACTATGGCTTTGTAGTAGAGTTTGAAATTTGGTATTGATATTCCTCCAGCAGTGTTCTTTCTGCTGAGGATTGTTTTTGCTATTCGGAGTCTCTGGGCTCTATTTTAAACTGTGATTCTCCAGATCTCAGCCTGCTAAGTAGCTAGGATTTAGGGATGTGATTCATTGACATCCAGCTGATACTTTTAAAAAATTAATACTGAAAGAGACTTTAGAATGGAGACCATGTATTAAGTAAGATTACTCTGCGATAAATTCTCAAATCTGGATGGTTTAATATAATGTAGTTTATTTCTCATCTTTGTGGTAGTTGAGGAGCACTCTACATGTTCGTTTGTGGACCAAATAGATCCTAATGTATCCTACCTTCCTTTTTGTCCTCACAGACTTCCCATCCTCCTGATGTAGAAGGCAGGTGATTGAATAAATAGGTTTCTTTAAAAAATACACAATGGAATTTTTATAAAGAAAAACAAAATCTCTATGTTATACAAAAAAGGCTGGCCTCACAAAGTCAAGCGTGGATGGCATCTGCTCTATGTGAACTCATTTTCCCTTGATAAGAAATACTGAATCATTGCCTGTGGGAACAGCAACTCCTTTTCTGGTACCTTTTATCACTGAAAAATGGTTTCCAAAGTGTCAGTCCATCATGGCAGGGCAGGAGAGGCATCATGTTGGCTAGGAAACAGAGAACAGGGCACAGATAGTTTCTTACGTGCCAGGTGTTGAGTAGCCTTCTTGGCTTCTCAGCATTCTGTTGGCTACAGCTCAATTGTATGTCCACTCCCAACTCTAAAAAGGCTGAGAAATAAAAAAGAAACAAGGAGACATGGAATTGAATGAAAGTAACTTGACCATCTTTGTCATGAATGACAAAGTACTTTGTGTGTGTGTGTGTGTGTGTGTGTGTGTGTGTGTGTGTGTGTGTGTGTGTGTACTGGGCCTGGGGTTTGAACTCAGGACCTTGGTGCTGTCCCTGAGCCTTGTTTGCTCAAGGTTAGTGTTCTCCTACATGAGCCACAGTTCTGCTTCTTGCACCTGGCTGACAAAGTACTTTTGAAAAATGAAAACTTCCAAACAAGTACACAAAAATTTCAAGAAGTCTGAGCTTGTGTTTTTCTCTTACTGAAATGAGGCCCAATTTGGAAGACAGATATTTTCAGTCTGTGTCTAAAGATGGAAAAAGTCTTTAATATAAAAATCATACCTTTATGATAATGAAACCAATAAAATCTTGACTATTGGGTACACTGGGATGGTCATAGGACGGTTGTAAGCAATTTTTATTGATTTTTGTACATATCTCAGCCTGTAAAATTAAACTTAAAAAGACCAGAGCAAAATTGAACCCTCAAAGACTGGAGTTAGCACCAGAGTGAGGCAGTAACTAAACACAAATAAGAAGTTTTGAAGTCCCAAAGCAGAAATGAGTCATTTGAGAAAAACATTTGGAGATGATATGATTTGCTCAGATCTGTTCATAGCTGATAGAACAGACATTTCTCTTTAGTTTTATGAAAATGTACTGCCTTCCTTCAAGGTTTCAGAAAAGTCACATCTCTCAAAATTAATGTTCACTATTTTCATTGACCATGTCCAGTTAAAACTCTCCATCATTACTTAACCTCATATTTCTTCTTTTCTTTTTGTATGTTTTAAAATATGTAATTACTCATAAAAGAAAGACAACATGAAATATTAGATCTATTCTTCTATAATGTCAAATCGAACTCAATTTTGAGGCAGAGTTGTAACTATACTGTGAAAACAAGATTCAATTAGAGATGTTATTCATGATATGACTCACCAATTACTAATACAATTATTATAATGCTTAGTGCAATGAATAGAAGTTCAATTACATTACAGTGAAATTACTATAAAATGCAAAATTGATATTTCTTACTTTCATTTGTAGGAGATTCAGGCATCTAAATCACATCTTGTAGCTGTCAGTTTTCAATCATTATTTATGTCAGATACATTATTGGTTGATGAAAGCCTAGTATTCCTTGCTCTCTCAAATATCCAGAATAGTTGCTTTTGTATCTAGCATTTTGACAAGTACTTTTTGTGTCAAGATCATAGTATGTCATAGCATAAATCACTGCTTCAGGCCTGGCATGCATGCTTTTCTAAAAGGAGATAAAATTTGTTAGATTCCCTTACAGTTAAGACCCTATAAAACAGCCTACTGCAAAAGAGCCCCACTCCCATTCCCCCCCCAAAAGAACATTACACTACATAACATCCAAAACATTTTAGTTCAGTTGATAGCATTTTCTTTATATAAGTTATGCAGCAAATTAAATTGAGAATGCAAATGAGCTGTTTTTGTGCCAATAATATGATAACAATGACGACTCTCATTATGAGAATTCAAACTTTAATTGATTTTCTTATTTTCATGAGAATTTCTTTATCATGTACCTTAACAGAAGAAGTGTTGTAATGTCCTCCAAATTGATGAGGCTTTGAAAGTTCTTGTTCCTTTGGCATAGGTGGGCCTGAGAAATTGTATATGTGCGTGTATATTTCCTCTTTTCCTCTTCAGTAAAATTGTTGATTGATGAAAAAAGAACTATTCTCTCAGCTAAAGCTGTTGGTGTCTCAATATCCCTATTTTTAAGTTGCAATAGCATAGTGAGATCATTGTGGATAGAAGAGAAGGAATAAATCAGCTTATGAGATATTATCATTCACTTTACATTGTGAGAAACAAATAGAGCTGTCATATCCTACCATTCACCATAGACAAATTGAAAATATGTATCATTGTTTAACATAGTGAAAAGAGGAGAAAAGCGTATCTATGACTAAAGGACATGTATTTTGGTAATGTGTCTCAGCAAAGCAAAGTGAATTGACTACTAGGTGGGAAAATTGCAAAGAACTTACATAAGCACTAAATTAGAGACTCACTGTTTGGATCTGTGATGCACACTTAGGGATGAACAATGTGCTGGGGTTTAGTAATAGAGATTACTAAACAAGATGTTGAAACTCTGTATAGCATAAAAAGCTATGGAAGAAGCTTCTAAACTTTTACTTTCTCTATACCTCTTATTTCCTTTGGGAGAAGGACTCTGTTTCTTTGGAAGACTACTTCTGTTTCTTCTCCCATTTATATGGAATGGATTGTTGCTTTCTGTGACAGGAATCTGCATTTCTCACCACAAAGATTACTGGAGGATGAAGTAGAATAGAGACCAGTGAAGAAATTCATCACTCAAACTGAACTAATCGTAATATTTTACACTCCCTTTCCATCATGGGAGTGCTTTAAACTTGGGGCTACTAAGACTGTTTTTCTTAAAGATTTCTTTCTTTCCCTTTTGCCCTCTTTTTCTCATCCCTCCCTCCCCCTTTCTTTCTTCCCTTCTTTTCACATGTTTTTTCTTCTGCTCCAGCCATGAACTAGGACAAAATTCATCTTTCTACCATCATTATACAACAGGAGAGGATGAGGACAAAATAGAGAAGCAAAGAAGACTAAAGAAAGATTTCTGTCAGTGTTCAAATTCTTATAACTAGGCTCTGAACATTCCAGAAACTCTTATACAGCGATTTGTTTGGCCATTGCTTTCAGTTCTGTAAGAATCCACAATATCGTTCCAATTGTTCCTCCTGTACTTCCCACCTCTTTTTCTTTAAATTTTAGTTTTGGGAAGTTAAATCTCTATTACTTTCAAGCAAATGAATCCTGACATTGTAATATATTTAATGCAATCATGTGTGTTTATGAAAATGTTTATTTGATTGAAGAAACTATTTAAATTAAACTTCCATGTCTTTTAAGACTAGGTTGATAAATTTTAATTGGATGTTAAGGCATTTTGGATTATGTGGCTTTGAGGAATATTTCATAGAATATTTATCCTTTAAGTCCCTGAAGACAAAATTTAATTTTACTTAGTTTTGCAATATAGTGAGAAAACAACTGTCTCCACACTCACTCATTCACAGGTCCATGTCAAGAAGCACTTACTGAGAACCACTTTATGCTGGGCATTATTCCATGCTGCAACTACAGTACTGATAGTAAGAGCTTCCATTGTGGTGGTGGAAACAGAAAACAGAACATGATGAATAATGCAGTAAGATAATACATCAGGAGGTGAGAAGATCTCTGGGAAAAGAACATCAAACTGGGAAGGAAGATTGAGGGAGGGGCTTGGAGTTCCAACTTTAAATCAGGTGATGAGAGTCCTCAAGGAGCAGATGAGACAGCATATTTGAGAGCCAAGGCAGTGAGTCACGAGTTGGGTGACCATATAGTTTAGATGAAAACTAGGGTACTTTAAAGATAGTTTCTAGAATCGTAGGATAGCACATAGGCAGGCAGCAGAGTTCTTTCTGGCAACGAGGAGGGAAGGCAAACTTCTTTATGAGGTGACTAGAAAACAATTGCAGACAGAGGACAGAGCTAGCACAAAATCCTGCAGCAGGAGGATGTCTGGCTGGTGCAAGTCTGCCAAGGCCAATGAACAAGAAGGAAGGCAGGAGAACGAGAGGACTAACCATCTCATTAGGGGCCCTGGAAGCTTTGGAAAGCTTTTTTTTTTAATTGTTGTTATTTGTTTTTTTGCTTTAACTGAGGCTTGAACTCAAAGTCTAGGTGTAGTCTCTTAGTGTTTTGTTTTCCTCAAGGATTGTGCTCTACCTCTTGAGACACTTCCAGATTTATTTATTTTATTTTTTTTATTGTGAAAATACTGTATAGAGGGGTTACAATTACATGGACAAGATAATGAGTACATTTCTTATCAAGCATTGTTGCCTCCTCCTTTGTTTCCCCTTCCCATCCCTTCCCATCCTCCCTGTCCCCCCAAGTCCTCCCCCCCACCAAAGTTGTAAAGTTTGTTTTTTCAACATAACGACTTATACATCTCATTGTTGCAATGGGTCCACCTGTATCCCTATTTAAAAAATTTGTTTTTGCTCTTCCCCTCCACAAATTATACCAATATTAAATACAGTGAAAGCAGGGCTTATACCATGGGGGAGGGACATACAAAGCAACAAAGAAATCATCTTATAAATGTGTTAGAAACAATCGCATGAAAGAAAAAAAATTTGAATACTTATCTTGGGGTTCATTTCCCTAACATCAACTTACCTGAACTTTTCTGCTTGACTCAGACATATATTATTTATTGCAAATAAGGGAAACCATGGGACCTATGTTTCTCTGGGTCTGGATTACTTCACTTCAGATAATTTTTTCTAAGTCTTTCCATTTCCTAACAAATGGGCAATGTTATTCTTTCTGATGGAGGCATAGAAATCCATTGTGTATATATACCACATTTTCTTGATCCATTCATCTACTGAGGGGCATCTGGATTGGTTCCATATTTTAGCTATGGTAAATAATGCTGCAATAAACATAGTTGTGCTGGTAGCTTTAGTGTGGTCTTGTTTGTAAACATTTGGGTAAATGCCCAAAAGTGGGATTGTTGGGTCATAAGGGAGCTCTATGTGGAGTATTTTGAGGAACCTCTATACCGCTTTCCAAAGTAGTTGAACAAGATTACACTCCCATCAACAATGTAGTAAGGTTTCCTTCTGTCCACATCCCCTCCAGCATCTGTTGTTATTAGAGTTCTTGATTATAGACATTCTAACTGGGGTGAGGTGATATCTCAATGTTGTTTTGATTTGCATTTCTTTTATGGCTAGAGAGATTGAGCATTTCTTCATATGTCTATTGGCCATCCTTCTTTCCTCATCAGAGAAGTTTCTCTTTAAGTCTTTAGCCCACTTATTTATTGGGCAGTTGTTTCTTTGAAGATTTGTTGTTGGGGATTTAATTTTTTGAGTTCCAGGTATATTTTAGATATGAGACCCTTGTCCATTGTATGGCTAGTGAAGATCTTCTCCCAATCCGTGGGCTTTCTATTGATCTTGCTAGCTATGTCCTTTGCCATGCAGAAGCTCTGCAATTTTATGCAATCCTATTTGTCCAACCTTTCTTTGATTTGTTGGGTTTCTGGGTCTCCGTTAAGAAAATTTTGGCCTGTGCCTAGGAGACCTAGGGTTTCTCCTATTCCATCCTGTAATATTTTCAGAGTGTCTGTGTTGACTCCAAGGTCTTTGATCCATTTGGAGTTGATTCTGGTGCAGGGTGATATATAAGGATCTAGCTTTAGTTTTCTAAAAGTAGTTAACCATTTTGCCAGCACCATTTACTGAAGAGGCTGTCTTTCTTCCATTCTATTGTTTTAGCTCCCTTATCTAAGATTAGATGGCTATAGGTCTGTAGGTTCATTTCTGGGTTTTCAATTCTATTCCATTGGTCCTGAGGTCTGTTCTTATGCCAATACCAAGCTGTTTTGATTACTATGGCTTTATAGTAGAGTTTGAAATTTGGTATTGGTATTCCTCCAGCACTGTTCTGTCTGTTGAGGATCGTTTTTGCTATTCGGGGTCTTTTGTTGTTCTTTATGAATTTTTGGATTGCCTCTTCTATTTCCTTGAAGAATGAGGTTAGAATATTGTTAGGTATTGCATTGAATTTGTAGATAACCTTGGGAAGTATTGCCATTTTCATGATATTGATCCTTCCAATCCAGGAGTATGGGAGGTTTTGCCACTTTCTAAGTTCTGTTTTGATTTTTTTTTTCAGGTTTTTAAAGTTTTCATCATAGAGGTCCTTCACTTCTTTGGTTAAGTTAATTCCTAGGTATTTTATTTTTTGTGGGGCTATTACGAATGGAGTTGCTTTCCTAATTTCAGTCATACTTTTCTCATTATTGGCATACAGAAAAGCCATTGATTTTTGAGGGTTAATTTTATACCCTGCTACTTTGCCAAAGTTTTGAATCATCTTGAGTAATTTGGCAGTGGAGACTATGGGATTCTTTAAGTATAAGATCATGTCATCTGCAAAGAGGGAGAGTTAGTTTTACTTCTTCTTTCCCTGTTTGGATCCCCTTTATGTTTGCATCTTGTCTTATTGCTGTAGCTAGGCATCAGATTTTTTGATGATTAATTGAAGATAAGATTTTCATGGACTTTTCTGTCTGGTCTGGCTTCAAACCTCAATCCTCAGATCTCAGCCTTCTGAACAACTAAGATTACAGGTGTGAGCCACCAACACCTGGCTGATATTTCTTAAAATGAAATGGAGTCCACTGAAGGGTTATCAGAGGAGAGGTGAAATGTGTGTTTTCAAAGAATAGTAGAGTGTTGGTAACTTAGAACAAAATTAAGGATTTTCTGTAGAGGGTTATTGTCATTATAGTAAACCAGGTAAGAAAAGACAAGGATGTGTATTACTGGTGTGGGCTGGGAACAGCAGCCATGGTGACAAAGGATTATTTCAGAGTTAAAACAGGCAGAATTTGCTGATGGATTCTAAAGTAGAATGTGTGAAGGAGAGGTACCAAGAATGGCTCCAACATACTAAGTCTGAGCAATGGAAGGCTGCTGCTGCTATTTCCTCTGATGTTAAAGATGTGAGATTGAATAGGTTTCGTGGGAAAAGACAAATTATCTACTGAATATGTGCTTATAGATGTGAAAAGTCTATAAAATGAGCCAAATTGTCCCCCACCACAAGGCAAATCAAGGCACTATTATCAGAAAAGGAGCAGAAGGTAATGAAAAGGGTCTGGGGAAACAGCAACCATTGCTTATCACTCTGTAGAAAAGAAAATGAGAATTGTTTGGCAGGATGTATTTTTAGTGAGCATGAGCTGGCCTTCTAATGGTGCTTCTTTTCCAAGTTCTTTAAATCTGTTCTTTTGATAATTAGAGAATTTGCAAAAGTTTTCAACATCCGACCTCTCTTTTGAAGATCAGAACTACTTTTACATGTCTTCTGTTCTCCAAGCTTTTGCAATGTCCTGGAAGGGTAGTATGGAAGTGGGGTACTGACTGGTAACTCTTATGAAATCTACATGTATGTGATAAAACCATTTCACTTACATATTTTAAAAATGTTTCTTTTATCATTTGTCCAATTGAAATAAGTTTTTCTGTCCTGCTTTTTTTTGAAATAATTTATGCAAATTGCAGAATTATTAGGGAATACAAATGGACAACAAGATGAAAATCCTATGCCAAAAAAAATGCAAGCTGCCTGTATTCCAAGAAATGACCTTCTCATAGTACACGTGTGACTCTACCTACATATATATACGATGTGTAAATTAGGTGAACTTATATTGTTTGTGCTGGTTTTATATTTCACCATTCTCCCTGTAAGATGTCATCTTGATGGATAAAATGAAAGCAAGATAACAAGGAGCCTGTCCAATGTTTCCCTGTCTTCTAGTAACCTCACACCATCTGCCCTCAGCAGAAGGTGTTTTTCTCCCTTGCTTCTGCTCCAAGTAAGCAAGAAAAAAATCAGATTTTCCAGGAGTGGGATGATGACACAAGTATCATCATCAGCGAGGATAGAGAGCACACACTGGAATGGGGCAGGGGAAGTCTATCATTTTCCATTCTTGTAGACATTGGAATATTTACACTTGTACCTCCAGATTGTTTCAAGAGCTTTTCAATAGCATTGACCCTGTTTCAGTGTTAACTGAAGGATTTTTAACTCAAGTATATTTAACATCAAGGAAATGTCACTTTTCTAAAGTGCCCGTGGTGTCATGTCTATGATCTTTTTTGTCTAATCTCAGTTCATATAGGTTTTTCAGATCAGTTATAAACTTGTTTTCTCTCCTTTCTCCATTTTATGGTCACCTGGCTAGATAGCTGGGCTTTGACTTACCCTGTGTTGCCACCTGTGTCCAACTCTACAACGCAAGTATCAGGAAGACACACAGAGGAAAAAATCTACAGGGATTCTTCTTTCTTATCTTTTCTTTTTTTATTGTGAAAATACCATACAGAGAGGTTACAATTACAATTACATGGACAAGGTAATGAGTACATTTCTTATCAAGCATTGATGCCTCCTCCCCTCTTTAGATCAGGGTTCTTCTTTTTTTGGGAAGGGTCTGGTCGTGGGGCCTGAACTCTGGGCCTGGGCGCTGTCCCTCAGCTCTTCAGCTCAAGCCTAGCGCTTTACCACTTGAGCCACAGCACCACTTCTGGCTTTTTTCTTTTTGCTTATGTGGTGCTAGGAATTGAACCCAGGGCCTCATGCATGCAAGGCAAGCGCTCTGCCACTGAGCCACCTTCTCAGCCCCTGGATCACAGTTCTGATCAGAGAGAAAAGCCTCTTTCCCTCAGAATTTTAGGTGTCCATGGGCTCTTGCAACTATAGCTTTTGTCTTCAGTAGGCATTGTGTTTTTTTAAGCTTGAACCAGAGATCGCTTTGAGACTTCTCCATTCACACCAATATCTTCATACAGGGCTCAAGGGATTCCTTGTGACCAGACTGCCAGACATGAAGGGGAAGAAATGGCAATGTAATTACTAGCTCAGGATTGATTTGAACCCCAGTATGCTTGCTTATAAGTATCTTAAATGGACACTTGCATTTTTGCATGAGGTATTGTTTTTTGTGTGTAGGCACTATTGCTTCTGTCATTGGGAAAAACAGGTTGGAGAGTTCCTACTTCATTTTACACAGAACTAGACCTCCTCCATCTGTAACTTCACAATGATTGGTTAAGGAATGGAAGTTCAGCTCTGGCCCATGAGATCTGAAAGAAATCTGAAGAGAGACACACAAGAAGTGAGGCAAATCTTTCTATTTCTGACTGCTCAGTGTGACATCTGGGATTATTGCTGCCCAGATACCAGCCTTGGGATAAAGGCAACACATAGATGGCTGGGAGAAAAGTAAGATAAAAAACATAAAAGAATCCTGGTCTTTGATGATGTGATTGAGTCTGCCCTATTTCAGGACTTCCTGCAATGTAGACACTTGCTTTCCTCTTGTCTGAGATTTGAGGTTTAAGACTTCCACTTTGCTATATCTTAAAGTTTAGTATTCTTCTTTCTGTATTTTGCACGCTTCTTTCTTTCTTTCTTTCTTTCTTTCTTTCTTTCTTTCTTTCTTTCTTTCTTTCTTTCTTTCTTTCTTTCTTTCTTTCCTTTCTTTCTTTTCCCTCCTTCCCTCCCTTCCTTCCTCCCTCCCTTCCTTCCTTCCTTCCTTCCTTCCTTCCTTCCTTCCTTCCTTCCTTCCTTCCTTCCTTCCTCCCTCCCTCCCTCCCTCCCTCCCTCCCTCCCTTCCTTCCTCCCTCCCTTCCTTCCTTCCTTCCTTCCTTCCTTCCTTCCTTGTTTTCTTCCTTCCTTCCTTCCTTCCTTCCTTCCTTCCTTCCTTCCTTCCTTCCTTCCTTGTTTTCTTCCTTCCTTGTTTTCTTCCTTTCTATGATCTTCTGCGAGTTCCTTCTATTGGCATCCATTTTCTTTACATCCTTGCTATCTAAGAAGAGAGTCATTAGTTCACATGTGGTTATTGGACACTTAAAATGTGGTTATTCTGAACTGAAGTGTGTCTTTTGAGTGTTCATAGGAATATTTAGATTTTATTATCTGATTTGTTTTAAGACCTTCTAACTTCAGTCATAACACTTCATAATATTCTTCCCTTTCAGACGACTGAATTGTCATTTCCCGGTGCCGAATTGTTCTCAACCACAATAGATCTAAAACCTTGAGTGATTATAGAAAGAAATGTCCAGCTCCATTCTCATAGAATCTGGCTAATTAGATCATAAGTAGACCCTGAGTTTCTGTATTTTGGCAATTACTGACTGTGCATAGAGGATATGTATTGTAATCAGTCTTACCTTATTTTCCTTCGAATATTTGCTTATGTAGAATACATCACAGCTTTCTATCCTGATGTATCCTGTAGTTATTATCCTGTGTTAGGAGATTTATCATTATTTATTGCTTTCATGTTGGTATATAGATAGGTGATAATATACAATGACCAGTCTTCTTCCTAGTGACTTTCTTACGTGGCTCATTGGACCTCACCCTTATTTTATGTTATATATTCATTGTGAATTCTGTTTCTGATGATGCTGTTAGCAATACTGTTCATAAGTTCAGCTCCTAATGATGGCATAATAGGTCTTTCTTTTAGCTGTTAGTTTCTCTAGACTTTTATCTTCTAAAATTTCAGTTGCTCTGTAAATTTCTCAAGTCTATAGGAGCATTCCATTTTGATTACTACCAGCTACTGTAGGATATTGATTGCTTTCAAAAAGTCCAACTTTAATTTATCTGTGTATGTATCTATGTAAATAGAAATATTTAACTTATGTTTCAAATTTATAAGCCTTCCAAATATGAGTATATCATTAAAGAGGATTAAGGAGCATATATTTATGTGTGCATATATGAATATATCTAACATGAATACATCTGACATTATATTCCCTAACTAGGAAATTACTCAGAAAGGTATTCTATATATTTAAATTTATATATGTATATATCTATTCAGTTGATATATGTTTATACAACTGGGAACACAGCATATACTCTTGCTATTCTTAATATACATTTTATTATAAAGATACTGTACAGACGGGTTACAGTTACATGAGTAAGGTAATGAGCACATTTCCTATTGAGCATTGTTACCCCCTCCTTTGTTTTCCCCTACCATCCCTTCCCTCCTCACCTCCCCAACTCTCCCCTCCAACCCCCGCCACCACTCTTGCTATCTTTAACTGCAGCAAGGCACGAAGTATCATATCATATTCAACTATGCCCATATTGAGGGCCATGCAGAAGGTTTATAATGCTTAGTTTCTAATTCACTTACAATGCTATGAAGAACAGTCTTATGAGTATATTTTTTGTGCTGATATTTGATTACTGCTGAAGGAGAGAATCTATAAGCAAGATATCTTGGTCAGTAACTACACATTTTCCCCCTTTAGTTGATGTTGTCTTCGAGAAATACCTAGGCTATTTTACATTTAGATAACCAGGGAAGAAATATGTTAACTTTCACCTTTATCAAAGATGCCTATCGACTTTGAAAATGTTTGTGCATCAAACAAAGGATGATTTCTTGGGGATATTTTAACTTGTTACCTCTGACTTCGGGTGCATTATTCATAAAAGTGGAATGCACTTAATTCGAGTTTCAGCAATGCAGAGTTACTTTTTGTTCTCCTCCAAGCCATATTTATCTGCTCAGTATTATTTGGAAAGGCCTTTGATTCCCCTTATGACTCCTAAAAACCAGATATTTTCAGTTTTCTTCTTGGATCATTTCCTCTTTTCTATTTCTGTCTTCATCTTTCTTGATACACTGTGTAGAGAGGTGTTCCTCAAGCCTGCTTGCCTTCACCTCAAGCAGCTGATTCACTTAACATAAATAGGTGGATATTGCCTCTGGCAAGAACACAAACTGGAGATACTCCCTGAAGGGCTAGGGAATAATCACCTCACCCTCCCATCCCCTTGTTTCTAGTTGGTTTCTTGCACTTTGTTAGCAAGTGTTGGAAAAGTTATTTTCTTCTTTATACTACAGTTCTGCTTTTGAAACTTTCTATGAAATTGCTAAGCAGAGAAGGGTGAACTTGTGAATAAAGATTTGTTTTTCTTATTCCAAACCTTTGAGTAAAGTTAAAGGCACAGGAGTATTTTATTTATTTATTTATTGGTTAGTTCTTTTACCCTCTGACAAAAACTATATCCTGTTCAACGAATTCTTTTAAATTAGATGAGAATCAGCACTATGGTTAATTCAGTTCCATTTTACAAAATGCATAGGTTTTATGTGAAAATCCCATTTAAAATTACATTGGAATTTAGGGTAATGTTGGCAATCTTGACATCACAGACTGCCTTAAAGGCTACTAGGGACCTCTCTAGAATAATGCTCTTTGTCTGTCCAAATGGGGAATCACAAGATCCTTGAGTCTTACATAGCTCCAGAGAGTTTGATTTAATTAGTTGGTAGGCTTGGCCATTGATATTACCTGAAAACTCCCAGGGTTATTTTAACATGCAGCTAGGATTTAAAATCATTGCTGTACAATACAGTGCAGAGTTTGTCATTGTAAGTACTCTGAATCTGTTAGGAGATTGTACTAAACTATCTGCAAGCACCAAACATTTAAAACACAAAAGAATTACCTATCATAATACTAGGCTGTAGATTAGAGTTATTTTGTATGAAGCCTGAGACAGACCAATTTCAAGAATGCCTTTTTCATAATTATAAATACCAGAATGGTGTTTCAGAATTTCAGAATTTCAGGTTTACTAGGTAGAGACATCTCTGTGTGTCTGTGTATCTGTGTGTCTGTGTGTCTGTCTATGTACATGCATGTGAATATAGTACTAAACTGATGTCAATATTTTACTAGTGTGATATATGCAAATATTTGAATCAAAAGGGTGAAATGCTTATTCATATATATTTCACATACAGAAGAAGGCATTGTTGTTATGTTACTTTTCTTAAGGCATGATGAAACTCTCCCCTCATCTTGTGAAGCCAGTTCATCATTTAATAGAGTTTCAATCCATGAACTATATTGAAACTTAGGAAAGAGTAATAGCAGGTGGATTAGAATTTACTGGTTGTGTACTAGTTTTCCTAGTAGTTGAGTATGTGAGAGGAGAGGAATTATTATTGGATTATTTTTGCTATTTCTTCTTGGTGAGTTCTATTGAATAATGAACAAGGGTAAAGGGACAAGCATGGGTGGAGTTCTTGATAAGAACATATAGTTAAGCTTATGCTGTAGCATATGTGAAATATGGGCATTTTTGCTAAAAGACTGCAGTTTGTATATTTGGAACTTTCATTAATAAATTTGAATGCTCTTTTCTTATAATTTTTGAATGTTCTTTTTGATAATTCTTCAGTTTTTAAAATAAAGCAGAATCTTTAATAAACTCAATTCAATTAAGGTTGATCTTAATATATACAGATAGAGGAAGCTGAGTTCCAACTTTTACTATTATTTTTAAATCAAAAGAGATTTAGAATAAATCATAGACTGAAAGATAAATGATGAAACTATAGCACTAGTAGATAAAACAGGAGACATATTCATATTGTTTAGATAGGCAAAAATAATACACAGAAAGAAGTAATAACAACATTAAAATGATTAAATGCATTTTTATTAAAATTAAAACTTCTGATCTTCAAAGACACTTTTAATTACAACAGAATAGCAAACCATGGATTTAACAACAAATGAGTACTTTAGTGCTTTTTCCAGAACACACAAACTCAGTAATAAAAAGACAACTCAATTAAAAATAAGCAAAAGATTAGAGTGGACACTTGACGAAATAAGATTATTTGAAGGTGAATAACTACACAAAAGATTTGCAACATTATTAGCCATCAGAGGAATTTAAGTAGTTTTTCATGTGCTATACAACTACACACTTCTAGAATGGCTAAAATAAAACAAAAATAATTTCAAAATGTTATGAAGAATGCAACTGGAACTCTAATATGGTAGAGTAAAAACAGTCTGGCGGTTATTTATAAGATTAAATAAATATAAACCTATAATTGAGCTCTGTCATTCTACTCCTACATATTTACCCAAGAGAATGAAAGAGCATGATTTTATATAAAGGTTTGTGCATGAA
This sequence comes from Dipodomys merriami, assembly GCF_024711535.1. Classification (NCBI taxonomy): domain Eukaryota; kingdom Metazoa; phylum Chordata; class Mammalia; order Rodentia; family Heteromyidae; genus Dipodomys; species Dipodomys merriami. The sequence continues at coordinate 31,825,262 of NW_027202271.1, forward strand.
TATTCATAGCAGCTTTTCTGTAACAGTACAAAATACCTAATAACCTAAGTGTACTAGAACAAGTGAATGAATAAACAAAATGTGATATTAATTATAATTTATACAGCAGAATAAAATATTTCTCAGCAATAAATATAAACAACGACTAATAAAATTTCATAGTTAAATACTAAAGGTATGCTGAGTTAGAGCAGGGACACAAAAGAATAGTCCCTTAATACTTCTATTTAGATAAAATTCTAGAACAGACAGAATTAATCTATACTGATGGAAAAACAAAACTGTAGTTTCCTAGGCTTGAGAAAGTCATCAAGAGAATTTCTTGGGAGGGATTAAAGTGTTCTATAACTTAAAATGATCATCATGGTTTCACAAGGGTGAATTCATTTCCCAGCCCGCATTAAACATCTACTTCAAATTAAAGTTTTTTTTGTTACTGCATTAGTATGCTTCAATGTGAAGTGGCTGCATTCATATAGATCATAATGGTTACAGAAGTGTAGAGTTGTTTCGAGATGAGAGACTTCATTAAGGGCTGGTGGTTGAGAGCACAGAAAAGTCAGAAAGGGCTGAATGCTATGAAAAGCAGCTAAAGACACAGAAGATCACATCGGTCCCAGAGTCAGGTCTCATCTAAATTTTATTACAGGCTGTAATGGGCTGAAAGATGTTTCTCTTTTGTGCTAAAGGTCATACAGTAATAAGGAACTAGATAAAAAGAGAACTCATTGTATATGGCTAGAAAACAACTTTCATGAGGGGAAAAAAAAAGCTTCTGTGTAACTGCAAACAGGCTCCTGTGTATGTCAAAGAATGGAATAAAGATTCTTTGAAATGTTGTCACGGACTACTCAGTCAAAGGGTTCACAGTGGACATCAACTATTTTCCTTTTGGCCAGAGAAAAGGCCAGAGATAGTTTTAAAGATACTAGTGCTATTTCAGTTCTTTGACTTTTTTCCACAATGATTTGTCACTTTTAATTCAGAGGCACAATCTTATTTTGATTGCATCCCTTTCCCGTTTAAAGACTGAGATTGTCAAGATTGCCTCAAATCACCATAAGAAAATCACTTATTACTCTCTGTCTTACTTAACTTTTTTTGTAGTTAGAAATTGATACACAGCTAAAAGAGATAATACTGAATGATTCTATGCATCAGGTTCTGCTGCTGTTATAGTTTGACATAACTATAATAGCACAACTAGAAAATTGCCATTGAGTATATCACATTATTGGGATTTCATAAGTTTGACGTGAATTCATTTGAGTCAAGTGTACAAGTGTAAGAATATTTAATTCCATGTAATTTGATCACATGTATGTATTTTTCATGTGAAAACCAATGGAGCAATCCCTTTACAAGGATCCCTTACTGTGCTCTGATCTCTACCTTCTTGCCTCCTTACCCTCTCCTACCCTTAGAAACAATGGATCAGTTCTTGATTTCTTTAATTATGGAATCATGAACTATGCACCTTCTTGGAATTGGCTTCTCCACCCGCCCCCCCTCCACTAAGTGCAGGTTCCTTGAGATTCATTTGAACTGTATTACTATGCAGTTTGTTCAGACATTCATCAGTGTAGTTTTTCTCTTCTGTTCCAATAATCTTGCAGTCTGTCCTGCGAATCCCACACAGTCTTTTTTAAATTTATTGTTTCTTTTATTGTCAAGGTGATACACAGAGGGGTTGTAGTTACATAAGTAAGGTAATACGTACATTTCCTGTCAAACTTGTTACCCCTTCCCTCATTTTTTCTACTTTCCCTCCCCCTTCAACCCTCCCCACCACAGTCTCTATTGCTATTGCTATATAGTAAACCTTAATAACAAGTAGAATTATCCCTCTCATTTCGTACTTCTATTTGCATTATCTTACCTATTCTAGAGTTTGTACTTCTCATAGAAATTTTGGAATAAGCTTGATATAGTCTTCAAAATTTTGTGTGTTAATGGGAATTGCATTAAATTTACTACAGATCAATTGGAAAAGAATTGAAATGTTTATTTTGTTGAATTTTCCAATCAGTGAATTGGATATGTTTTGGTTTATTTAGGTCATCATTGACTTCTTTCAACAGTGTTTGTAATTAACGACTATGTGTTGCTAAATTTATACTTAAGTATTTTTGCCTTGAGTATAAATATATTTTAATTTTGATTTTTGAACATTTGCTATGAATATATAGAAATAACATTGACTTTTGGATTGGTCATGTATCCCATGACCTCGCTGAGATCACTTCTCAGATCCTACACATTTTGTGAGCCATGAAATGCACTAAGTAGACAGTCATGTTGTTTGAGAAACAGTTTCTTTCTTGTGTTTGAACATGTATGTTTTTTGTTTCTTTTCCTTGCCTTATTGTAATGACTAGAATGTCCAGTCCTCTGCTGAATCAGAATAGTGAGAACTGAGTATTTTCTTATTCCTGGCCTTTGAATCAAACATTCTGTCTTTTGCCATTAAGAATAATTAACTAGTTTAATTTGAATAGACCTTATTTTTAGGCCAATTTCAGGTAATCAGAAAAATGGAGTAGAAAGTTCAGAATTGTCCCATGTATCACTTATCTCCACAGATGGGTCACCTCTCCATGGTCAACAACGCCCAAATGAATGGTACCTTGGTTATGGGATAAAAATAATTAAGAAACTTTAGGCCATCTTTTTTTTTGTGTGTGAAAATACTGTACAGAGGGGTTACAATTACATGGGCAAGATAATGAGTACATTTCTTATCAAACATTGTAGGCCATCTTTTTAAAGTTGAGATATTTCTAAGTGGCAAGTAGTTTTAATTATGTATGAGCATTAGATATTGTTAAATATATTTTCTGCATTCATTGATCTTCTTTAATGAAATCTTCTGTTAGTGGAGGGCTTATGATGAAGAGCTTTACAATGAAAATGGAGTAGCCAGGTGCTGGTGGCACACTCCTATAATCCTAGCTACTCAGGAGGCTGAGATCTGAGGATCATGGTTCAAAGCCAGCCCGGGCAGGAAAGTCTGTGAGACTCTTATCTGCAACAAACTACTAGAAAACCGGAAGTGGTGCTGTGGCTAAAGGGGTAGAGCGCTCACCTTGAGCTGAAGAGCTGAGGGACAGCGCCCAAGTCCAGAGTTCAAGCCCCATGACCTACAAAAAAAAAAAAAAAATGGAGTCTTGAGAGGAATCCAAATGTCAATGACATGAGGTCTGGAAAGAAAATAAAGTTTAAAGGAATTGATTCATAATAGGATGAGAATTATTTACTGTACATTAAGGTTGAATGACACTGGAAATAAATAAGAATTATTAATAAATAAATAACAATATGGGAAAGGATCCATGTGCATTTGATTTCTGGAGTAAAATAGAAAACCTTGCCTATTAAGGTATAGAAGCCACTATTTCCTAAGGTTTACCATGCTTGAAGTGTCTAAGCAAGAGACTTCCAATTTTATAGGGACTCACAATCTAGTCATTACAGCTCATTTTTCATGTTTTGTCTCTGTCACTCATTCATATCCTTTTTTTCTCTCCTATCTAGCATTGATTCATTGGTCTGTTTAGTGAGGGGCCACTTGCCAATATTCTGCATCGGTTCAAGGCACCTCTGTCCTATTAGATGCACCTCACTAAATTCCTCCTCTCTACTGAGAAACAGTAGCTCTAGAACAACATCAAATATTATCTATGGCCATCAATTTTGTATGGCACGAGGCCTAAAAACCATAAGGCCCAACCAACACTTCCATTTTCTATGTACTGTTATCTCAGATTACTATACCATATATTTCCTTTTTCTCTGAAATCTTCAATACTCTGTTTCCCATACTAATGCAGTTGATGGCCTTGCTTCTGCTTTTGTTGAGAAAATAAAAACAATTTTAAAAAGATTGTTCCTAAGCACCTAAACGTAAGTACTAACCTATCTTCCTGCTGATAGTTACAGATGAATAGTCTATCTTTCAACTAAGACTCACAGCATTAGTTCCAGCACTCATCTGCTCAAATCCATTCTCAGCTGTAGTGTTACCAAGGCTCCAGGAACAAAGAACACTGTCTAATTGCTCTGTTTTTAACTAAACATCATCTTTGTTAACTTCCTCCTCCTCCTTCCCCCCTCCTCTCCCTCCTCCCCTCCACCTCCTCTTCCCTCCTTCCTCTCCCCCTCCCCCCTCCCCCCCTCCCCCCTCCTCCCTCCCCCTCCCCCTCCCCCCTCCTCTTTTCTTCTTCTTCTTCTTCTTCTTCTTCTTCTTCTTCTTCTTCTTCTTCTTCTTCTTCTTCTTCTTCTTCTTCTTCTTCTTCTTCTTCTTCTTCTTCTTCTTCTTCTTCTCTTCTTCTTCTTCTTTCTTCTTCTTCTTCTCCTCCTCCTTCTTCTCCTCCTCCTCCTCCTCCTCCTCCTCCTCCTCCTCTCCTCCTCCCCTCCTCCTCCTCCTCCTCCTCCTCCTCCTCCTCCTCCTCCTCCTCCTCCTCCTCTTCCTCCTCCTCCTCCTCCTCCTCCTTCTTCTTCTTCTTCTTCTTCTTCTTCTTCTTCTTCTTCTTCTCTTCTTCTTCTTCTTCTTCTTCTTCTTCTCTCTTCTTCTTCTTCTTCTTCTTCTTCTTCTTCTTCTCTTCTTTATTGGAGTAATTATTTGGGGGAAAGCAATAGACTATTTAACAGTATATTTACCAAGATTCTTAGAGGTAGATTCAATAAAACAACTAAAATACTTCTCCAAATAAAACTTAGGGCCATTATTTCTTCACATGCTTCTAATTGGATTGTTGCTTAAGATCTTAGACAGTCATTTGATTGTTGTTGATTTCTTTTCACCTCACCTGTCATGTCTGAAGAATGGTAGCTATTTTAATTGTAGTCAAGGTAATTTGAATTTAGGTCTTCTAAAATTTCTTCTCTTTCAACATTTTCTCACATTCTTGACAAGTGCTGTTTAGAGTGGCAGACTTGTTTCGTAGCCTTGATTTAATGTAGAGGAAGATGGCCTAAAAAATAGATAAGATTTTAAAAGGGAGGTGTTTTCATTCTGATTTCCTTTCCTTTTGTGCTTTAAGTGAAGAACATGAGACTTTGAGATTATAGGGCAAGATAAATTGCTGGAGGTCCATTTCTACTTAACTAATTTCACAAACTTTTTTTATTTTATATTCCTAGTCCAGAAAAGAAGGAGAAAAACATTGATATAGTATTAAGGGTTGAAAGTGAACGCTGAGTGGATTGTGAGGGCAAAGAAGTCTAAGTGTGTAGATACTTTACTTTTTTATTAGATGCGACTTGAATTATTTGTCAGGGAGATAAGTCTGGTAGGACAAATTTTTTTTAACAAATCTCAATATATAACTATGTAGCCCAGGTTGGCCTCAAACTTTCAATCCTCCTGCTTCAGTCTCCTGAGTGAAGGGTTTACAGGTGTGTACTGCCATGTACAGCTGAGACAAAGTATTCTTAAAATATCCTTTGTTGTATTTAAAATGGGGACATAGACTATTGAATGGAGAAGGAGAATAAGCAAAATTGAAGCCTGCAGGGTGCCAACCGCTTTGAAAAAAAAATAGTTGCTTGAGGACATATGCTAAGTTCGTCTTCTTTTCTACTCTCTTGATGCTAGCATAACAATTTTAAACTAATATTGCTTCCCCTGCTTGTGAATTCAGACATGTATACTGGTAGCTTCAAGAAAAATAATGAACATGAGCTTGGTTGTTTCGACTTTTTATTTTCAAACAAACTAAAAACAGAATAGTTGCATGAGAAGGATGGAAAAGTAATAATATTTTTTTCCAAAGATTTTAATGATACTTTCATAGCAAGAAGTTCTGCTACGTCCTTCCTGTTGCCTTTCTCTTGGAGGAGCATTTGCGGAGCATAGGAAATACAGTAACAGAACCTGGTTGTGCCATTGGGGTAACTTGGCCCTGTTTTGTACTGACTGCTATACCAAGACTGTAGTGTTCAGGGAAGCTGTTAAAATGGAGGTTTAGGTATCATATTCATGCAGTAGTCTATTTGCCCTATAGTTTTTGCTAAAAAGAAGGGGTGGGGTGGGGGACAGGAAACGTGATTTTGTATCACACATGGCATTCAGTTGTCAGGATGCCCTACCCTCCTTTAGAAGAGTTGCACAACCTGTACTTGACTTCATGACTTTGACATCTTGAAAATCACTCATTCCACAGAAATGCTCTAGATTTCTGTTGCTTCTCTTTGATTTTAAAGTTTTCGCTAGAAATTGGACTAGTGATATTGTGTCCTTTATTATTGCCTTCCACAAGGCCACATGTGATACCAATCAGTAATGGTAACTTTGATTACTTAATTCAAATTGGGTCAGACTTCATTATAAAGTTAAGTTTTCTTCTGTGGGAGCTGTGCACAGATGGCTCTTGTCTGTAATCTTAGGCTAAGAAGGGGAGGCTCATGCTTTGAGGCTCATGTAGAAAAGTTCACAAGACCTCCTTCTTAATGTATAGTCGGGCCCAGTGGTTCACATACATCATCCACAGCTATGTGGGAGGCCGAGATTGAGAGAAACTCAGGACCACGCTACCCGTGTATTTTGACTGAATTTTAAGCATTGGCTAGCTATTTAGGCATCATAGGAATGTAGAAGTTGATTTGAAGAAATATGGGAAGAGCAATGTCATAGAAAATGGAGATATTATTATTAATATTTACTTATAAATACTGAAAATGTATGTACTATACATACTTTATACCTACATTCATATTATTGTAGAGAAACTGTACCAAAAGATCACCATGATTGTGCCTCATAGATTCAAATATTTTTAGGACAAATTTGACCATGAGTGTTTCTTACCTTATTTACTTTCTTTAGAATTCAATTTCTCTGTAGAGTATGACTCCAATAGATGGCTGAATTTGTCTCACCAGTTTATCAAATGCCTCTCCCAAGAGAATACATCACTGTGGTTTTAAAAATTAAAGTTGACAGAATTAGATACTGACTAAAACATATTTATTGTTAGCTTATTAGAGAGAGAGATTAATCCCTTTTTTAAATTTAATTTTATTTTAAAGATATTGTACAGAGGAGTTACAGTTACATAAATGAGGTAATGAAAACATTTCTTGTTGAATATTGTTACCCCTCTCTCATTTTTCTCCCCCCCCAACTTCTCCTTCCCCCAAGTTGTACAGTTCATTTCCAACATAGGGGTCTTGTGAGTATCACTGTTGCATTGGTTCACCCTTTGTCCTTTGTCTAACCATTTTGTTATTCCCCCTTCCCTTTTCCAAGTCAGATAAATGTATATACAAGACACAAGGTACCAAAATAAAAAACAGTGACAACAATGGATAAACCAAAGGGGGGGGGACAAAAATGAAAGAAAAAAGAAGTAACTTCACACGGTACATTAAAAACAACAATAACAAAATATACCTCTTCTTTCTGTATCTTAGCATCATTTTATATGGTCACATGTACATAGCTATTGAGCTATTGTGATCCTCTGCTAGGTCTATCCTAGACATATACTAATTATCACAAATGAGGGAAACCATGGAATCTATGTTTCTTTGGGTCTGGATTACTTCACTTAATATGATTTTTCCCCCAAGTCTTTCCATTTCCTTACAAATGGGGCAGTGCCATTCTTTCTGATGAAAGCAAAGAATTTCATTTGTATAAATACCACATTTTCTTGATCCATTCAGCTACTGAGGGGCATCTGGGTTGGTTCCATATCTCAGTTATGGTAAATAATGCTGCACGTGTTTCAACTGAAATACTGAAATGTCAAACTCCTAGGTGAGAGCTAAGGAAGGACAGAATTTGCTTACAGAAAATTCCAAAAGAGTTGTCTTACTGGGAAAATTCATGGAACTGAAACTGAAGAACACCTTGACAGGCATGAAGACCCACACAGGGTCCTGGGAAAGGAGAAAGAAATAGCCTTAACTCAGAGGGAGTAATGATGGCTAAGAAACCAGTGGAATGTACGCTAAATGGAACATTCATTTACTTTCAACATTCACGTAGGAAAGAGTGTAGCCTTTTCATTTTACTTTCAACATTCACATAGGAAAGCGTGTAGCCTTTCCATGGTAACAATGGAGGTTGCTATACACCCTAGGATTTCCCTGTACAAACTCAATTGCGTAGATGCCCAAATCCCTTATGCACATGGCATGATATTTGCAGATAATTTTCCAAATCCTTTGCATTCTTTAAATCATCTCTAGATTGCATAAATACTCAATATTATGTAAAGATTTGGTAAATACTTTATTGTATTTTTAAGGAATGATGACAAGAGAAAAAGGCTGTATATGCTTATTAGAGACCCATTTTGTTTTGAATATTTTTGATCTGCAATGGTTGAATCTTTACATGGGAAACCCATATATACAGAGGGTCAAATGTACATACCAGAAATACCATTCTAGTCGGAAAAATCCTACAGACAGTCACAATACAGGGCATCCTGTAATTCTTGCTCAAGTTTTTAAATTTGTGAATTTTGATAGTGGTTGCTAACCTACCTTTTATAGGGTTTATACTAATGTATATTATGGAGTTGGAAAGCAATTCCCACATAGTACTTTTAAGCTTCTTTTCACATAATATATGTATTTGAAGCACACTATTGAAGAGAGATTTACCTAAGAGCTGGTGTCAGTGGCTCATGCTTTTAATTCTAGCTACTCAGGAGGTGGATATTATTGTACAGAGCCAGACTGGCAGAAAAGTCTCCATTTTGAATAGAAAATCATTGGTTTGGAGGCGTGATTCAAATGGTAGAGTGTCATTCATAGGACAGAAAGCTGAGTGAGAATGCATGGGCTCTGAGTATAGATTCCAATACCTGCATATATATACATATATATATATATGTGTGTGTGTGTATGTGTGTGTGTGTGCGCAAAGGACTTATATGAGAATTCAGGATCTATTTAGGGCATTACCCTTACCCTGCCCCATTATCTTCTTATTCTTGAGTTGTTCAACAAGTGCCAGGGAGTCTATACTGACTTTTGAGAAAAAAACAGATAAGCCTACTGGTCTTGTTTTCCTATATATTGATGACACTGAATTCCAAAAGGTATGACAAATAATTTTAGTTAAAATGCTACCGACCAGCTGGGTGCTGGTGGCTCAACACCTGTAATCCTGGCTACTCAGTAGGCTGAGGATTGTTATTGAAGCCAGCCTGGGCAGGAAAGTCCATGAGACTGTTGTCTCCAATTAGCCATCAAAAAGCCAGAAGTGGAGCTGTGGCTTGAGCACTAGCCTTGAACAAAAAAGCTCAGAGGCAGTGCCTAGGTCCTGAGTTCTCACACACACAAAACCCTGAACCAAAAGAACAATAACAACAAAAATCCAGTAAATAAGTAATGACACCCTTGATACTCACTTTCAGTAGAACTTTGGGGCTTTTAAAAGTGATATTCTGGCCGGGCGCTGGTGGCTCACGCCTGTAATCCTAGCTACTCAGGAGGCTGAGATCTGAGGATCGCAGTTCAAAGCCAGCCCGGGCAGGAGAGACTGTGAGACTCCTATCTCCAATAAACCACAAGAAAACCGGAAGTGGCGCTGTAGCTCAAGTGGTAGAGCGCTCGCCTTGAGCTGAAGAGCTGAGGGACAGCGCCCAGGCCCAGAGTTCAAGTCCCACTACCGACCAAAAAAAAAAAAAAAAAGTGATATTCTGGTCAGGTTGCAGTGGCTCACACCTGTAATCCTCGCTACTCAGGAGGCTGAGATCTGAGGATTGAGGTTCAAAGTTAGCCCAGGCAGGAAAATCTGTGAGATTCTTATATTCAATTAATCACAGAAAAAGCTGGAAGTGGCACTGTGGCTCAAAGAGGTAGAGTTCTAGCCTTGAGCACAAGAGCACAGGGATAGCACCGAGGCCCTGAGTTCAAGCCCCAGGACTGGAAAAAACAAAACAAAACAAAACATAACAAAAACAAAACACAAAAAAACCTCAAAAGAGATTCTGCTTATTTCTTCCTATCTCTCTTTTTCTGTTCATATGTTTTCTGTTTTATGCAGTTTATGGTGTTTAAAAATAAACAAACAAAAGTAAATCCTCATGAAAATCTTCAGATGAATTAGGGAAAGCATGTGGGTTTTTCTTTTTTGGAACCCATGCTTTTACATACTGTTATTGGTTTAATTATTTTCTTTTAACTTTCACTTAGAGCTGGTTTTCATCTGTTCAATTTGGACTTCTGAGAAAGAACCGGAGAGCAATGCACTTTAGTAAAAATTTAATGAAGTCAGTTCGGCATGGGACACCCTGGTTTGATCCTTTCCGCAAGCGTGGGGACAGACGGGCCGGGAGGATCAGAAGAGCAGAAGCTCCCCTTGCAGGCAGCAGCAGCAGGCAGACTGAGTGAGGTCCAGACCACAATTGATTCACATTTTAATGTAATTTCATTCAACCAGCTAATACATACAAGGTGTTTCAGCAGCATTAATATTTTGAGCCTTAGGCAATCAGATCTGAGGGCTCATTCTGTTCAATTCATATTGCGGATTATATTTTAAAATGTGCTACAGCTTGATTATTTGCACATCGTGGAAGGACCAGCTCCTTCCTGCTCTGAGCATTAGTAAAAGAGAACTGTTACAGAACACTGGAACTTAGATAGAGAGTTACAATAGGTAAGTCTCATAGAAATGAAGAAACATTCTTGTAATTATGTATGATATTATAGTTGTATGTTAGGATGATCATCATATCAACGATTTCATTTGGTCCACTTGGCGAGCACTGACGATGAAGGAATGGCATAATGACTAGTTGTGTACTTTATTACATGGCAGGTGATCACGGTGCCCAGCAAAACTCTTATTCAGACCATATGGAAGCATACATACTTCTTGGCCTCCTCTATTTATAACTTTATAGATAGATACAGATGAAGACACAGATCTACCCAAATAAGACACAATGGTCACAGAAAGTGTTGGTGAACATTAAGGTTAACTTGTGGACATACATTGATTTAAAACATCCTTTACCTTAAATAGCTTTGATTTTTCTGTCCAGAAGACAAAAGAGAACATTAATGGCCATCCCTTACTAAGTTTACCTGGTTGAATGTTAGCACTTCCAAAAATAAATCAGTAATGATGATTTTCTCTACATTGGAAGATAAAAGAAACAAATGATCTTTTGAAAACTGAACTTCTCAGAAACATCAAGAAAATATTTTCTGCAGTCTCATTTTATGAGGCACTGAAGAGAGATCATACAAGCCTTTTGACATTAAAGGAAAAAGGCTATTGGTATATAACATAACCCAATTCATTAAGTTCTGCTTAATTTAGAATCTGTAGCTAGCAAAGATAAAATAAGTTCTGTTTCTTGGAAGTTATTTTTCTATATATATATTTTTTGGGGGGGGTCCGGTTGTGGGGCCTGAACTTTGGGCCTGGGCACTGTCCCTCAGCTCTTCAGCTCAAGGCTAGCACTCTACCACTTGAGCCACAGCACCACTTCCGGCTTTTTTTTTTCTGCTTATGTGGTGCTGAGGAATTGAACCCAGGGCCTCAAGCATGCAGGGCAAGTGCTCTACCACTGAGCCACCTTCCCAGCTCAGGAAGTTATTTTTCTTTAAAAAAAATCCTTTCTATTTAACAAGAATGTAATTAAAAGGAGAAGGGGATAAAGTTCAATAATGGAGTTAATGTGTTGAATAGAGGGACTCAATTATTGGTATTCATTGCAGCCCCTCTACCTACACACCACCAAAAGGTTTTCTGGAGGGTATATGCATACGTTTATTTGGTTTTAACTGAAGAAAGACACACTTTTAGCATTAAAGTTGAAATTGAAGTATGAGGAGTAATGGTCAAAACTTGTTATAGTCCCCAGGCCAAAACAAAACTAGTATGTGAAAACTCTTTTTTTAATATATATTTTTTTATTGTAAAGATACTGTACAAAGGGGTTACAGTTACATGAGTAAGGTAATGAGTACATTTCCTATCATGAAAGCTCTTTTTATTTATTTATTTATTTTTTGGTCGTGGGGCCTGAACTCTGGGCCTGGGTGCTGTCTCTCAGCTCTTCAGCTCAAGGCTAGCGCTCTACCACTTGAGCCACAGCACCACTTCCAGCTTTTTCTGCTTATATGGTGCTGAGGAATAGAACCCAGGGCCTCATGCATGCAAGGCAAGCATTCAACCTCTGAACCACCTTCCCAGCCCCTGGTGAAAACTCTTAAGAACAGTATTTGGTCAAGGACAGCCTCTGAAGGTAAACTAGATGACTATAGATTAAATGTTACCATTCTCAGACCTTTTAATTTGGTCCTGACCCAAATTTGTGGGAAGCAGAATCAGTGTTAGAATTGGCAGGGAGAGATTCAAATGTTTAAGGATGTGAAAATTAACAACTGAAATGTATTCCTTAAAAATGTATTCCTTTGGATAGAACAATGCATTACTTTCAAAGCAAAGCACAAAATTCATTCAAGTTAAAAATGACTAGGGAGTTAAATTCTGAAGGTTTTGTAGGATTGCTGGTAATATTTGACTACATGGATCCATAATCAGACTTCAGCAAGATTACAAAAATACTTGATCTTTTAATTGTTTGTGAGATTTCAGCATAGTTAACATATAGTTTATGACATTAAGCTTTACCGATCAAATCTGAGGTTTTACTGCATAGCCAAAGAAAATTATTTTTTAAAAACACATGATAGAATCTTCATCTCTTAATGAGGCAAGAGGAATGCAGATATATATATAAGTCTCCATTCAAAGGGACAAGATTACATATGATTTCCACTTGTTGTGAAATGACTCCATTAACTTGATTTCTAAAATTTACTTTACCACAGCACAACAGACACACACACCACCACCACCACCACCATACAAAAAAATAACATGTTCAGGTGAAAATCATCCCATTTTTTTCCTGTCTATAAAATATTATTATAGCATCTCTAATATACAGAGGATATTAGGGAATATATAACACATTTCCTATATTTTGCAATTAAAAAAGACATTTCATCAAAACGTTCTGACTTTTTTCTTATTCCTTCATAGCTGTAGTATAAGTTTTTAATAAACAGAGTAAGGTTTCTCAATGCAAATTCAATCTAATGTTAAAAGTAAGCTGCATACAGATCAAATCAGATATGAGAGCTTTTACTAAGACAGGATTAAGCAGCATTTCATATCACCTAGAATCAATTCTTGTGAGACATTCTTGTAGAGATGAAGGTACTGAGTTAAGAAAACATTTTTCTTATGGAAAAAATTACAAGTCAGAGCTTTCCACTCAGGTTATCGAAGATAAGTTTGGTGCTTATCCTGCAAATGACCATTGATTTTTGTGTGGACGCCAGTATTCCCAATCTCTGAGAGATTGTTCTGATGTCTCAAATGGTCAATTGTAAAATTATGGCAAGTATCTCCTGGTGAAGTGGTTGCTCCTCTTAGAAAACAAAGAAATTGCCTCATATCAGATTTTGTGTAGACTCCAGTATTCCCAATCTCTGAGAGATTGTTCTGATGTCTCAAAGGGTCAATTGTAAAATTATGGCAAGTATCTCCTGGTGAAGTGGTTGCTTCTCTTAGAAAACAAAGAAATTGCCTCACATCAGAGTCTTACCACAATATTTTCTAATACTAGCCTTAACAGAGGAGAAAAAAAAAATTGAAAACCCTAGAAACTCAGAGCTCTGCAGTAAATTTTTTGGTTTTTGGTTACTGTCTAATCCACAAGATGGCACTAAAGAGAAAAGTGATAAAAGTGAAAAGCACAGGCAAGTTGCACATAAATCAATCCTACCACAAGAATTAAACCTCATCCATGAGATGATCATCCAAAACTTTAAGATGCTAGTAACTCCAAATGGTTATCTTCAGGTCCATTTCTCTTTTCCCATGATCTGTTGTGGAACCAAGACTTTCAGTCAAGAAGCTGCTTATTTCTAAGAGTCAACTGACTCTGTGTGTGTGCGTGCGTGTGTGTGTGTGTGTGTGTGTGTGTGTGTGTGTGTGTGTGTGTGTGTGCATGCGTGTATGTGTTTTATAGGCAAGATTTCTTTCTTCTTTTCCCCTCCAGATGCAGATCCCATAACTGTTTCTGTATTATGTCTAGCACTTAACATTCTTAATATAAAAGTCCCAACATATTTAATTTCATATTTATAATATTTATATTTTACTTAGGTTTTTAAAATTCACTATTATAAAACAAATAATTTTTAGATGATAAGAAAAGGACATTTTTTAGTCAAATTATAATTGTCTGAATTTCATATATGTAAGTCCTGGATGGACTCTTCAACATGTTTTCGCCTATCTATGACAGCATCTTTTTGAGCCTGCATAGTCTCAGAAAAGTCTGTATAGAAAAAGCTTGGAATGTAACCCTGAAATCGAAGTAGTATGGTGAGCCAGGTGAACCATAGTTATGGTGCCAGGGTATAGAAAAGTGCCAGGATTTTAATTTATTTTTCTAGCCTGTGTCTCTGAATATAAGCAAGGGGAAGGAAGAGATTACTTTTTAGTTCATGACTAAGAAGATACATTATACATGCACAGGCCTAAACTTTGAAGAAAATAGCATGATATATTCTTTTCCTTAGTTTCAAACCTAGAATAAGCAAGGCTTAAAACTATGTGGTTTTAATTTTATTATTGTGTGTTATGTGTGCGTATATCTATGTGCATACATACATATGATTTTGTGAAGTAGTTCCTAGCAATTGGTGGGTTTCTCATATGGAAATTATATCTTTGACCAGAAACTGACTCAGCAAACATAGAGTATAAATTATGATATACATTGCTTTATTATAAACAAGAAAACATAGTAGTTCCAAAATAGGTTTCAAAACTTAACAGAGAGGTATATGACTTCAATATTTTCAGTATAACATCTAAAGGAGAAAAACACTGTTTTAAATATCTCTTTATCAACCCATTTACAAGGACTGTTTGCTAATTAAAATACCATTTCAGTTACCTTGTTCAAAGACTATTGGTAGTAAAGGAAAATTTTGAAAGAGAAACAATTTTATTGTATATAAAAAGGGAAATAATGATTTGAAGATAAAAAATCTGGATTAAGAAATACATGTGAAAGAAAAAAGCAGCATGTTTCATGCAACTGTACATTATTATCTATGTAACTGTGCCTTTAAAGCAGTTTTTTTTTTTTTGGTTGTGAGGCTTGAACACTGGGCATGGGCACTGTCCCTGAGCTCTTCAGCTCAAGGCTAGTGCTCTCCCACTTGAGCCACAGCACCACTTCTGGTTTTCTGGTGGTTAATTGGAGATAAGAGTCTCATTAAAAAAAAAAAGAGTCTTATTGACTTTCTTGCCTGGGCTGGTTTTGAACTGCGATCCTTATATCTCAGCTTCCTGAGTAACTAAGTTTGCAGGCATGAGCCACCAGCATCTGGCTAAAGCAGATATTTTTAACGGGTTGAAAGAGGTTAACTGGCCCAAATGTTTAATCTTTCTGAACCTCAGTTTCCTCATTTGTCAAATAGGAGAAAGAACAGCAGTAACTAATCATGGTAGTTATTTTCATAATTAAACAAGAGAATGCAAGACACAAAAACCTTTCACAAATTAAGCCCAAGGAAAAATAATTTTATCTGTTATGATCACCATTACCCTTCTTGCCACATTGACCTATAAACATGGGTTTGAAGCAAGTTATACTCATAGTAACAACTAGATTTGTATGTTTACTATTTATATTTCTTGAGGAAGTAGAGAAACTGACCATTTCAATGGAAACATCTCTGTAAAGTTAACCAATTTCTATTCTGTTTGTAGAACTTGCAGCTTTCATAAATAAACTATAAACATTTCCATGATACATACTTTGCTTTTTATGAAGGTTTCTTATAGAGACCATAAACCAAACAGCCCAAAGAGAACACTGTAGAGTTTAAACCCAGCATAGGATCCTCCCAAAGGAAAAAAAATACAACTTTCTTGAGATCCTCTTCTTTGAATATAACATTTTAATAATAGAATAGGGGATTGTGGTTTGTTTTGTCAGGCTTTTTCTTAGATTTGCCATCTATTGAGGCCCTTGTTATGCCATGAGACTTTTGCTGTCTTCCTTTAAGCATAATTCTAAGATATTACCAGGAATGATGTATGTGGACATATATTAGTAGGTTAGGGAATACGTTTTAAAGCAACTTCATAGATTTCCATATGAGATAAAGGCAATCAAACTTAGATGTCATTTCATTCAGCTAACTCTTTTAAAATAAAGTCAGAAAGTGTACAGGTAAATCAAGGCAGATATCACCCAATATCACTGTCTCAAAGATAAGATTTCACTATCTAATTTTGAACAATTATTTCTCCATCTTCAAAGATCATCAGGAAATGCTCCCTTTGGAAGGATGGTAGATGTATGAAAAGTCTCAATGCTGTTGAAATTTTGAAATTACATCATGTAAAATACGAACAAAACCCATGCCATTATGCATTTCCTCAGGTTAAAAATGTCATCAAACGATTGCCACTTTGAGTTTCATAGTGCTGTTTTGCTGTGAACACATTGAGATACCAGTTTAGCTGGTAGAAAGAGACTTCTGCCCTACCATCTATTGTCAGCATTGGCCAACAACTGTTTTGAGGTCTTCAGGAGCATCCTGCCATCATTGCCAGCCTTGGTTTTGACTGCCAGAGTTTAAACTGTTTTATTTGTCAAGTGTCTTTACCCTTCAGAGCTTTCATTGTTAATTGATTTTCTTTGCTTCTTATGGAAAAGACTTACAAATCCCGAGAGAGAGAGAGAGAGAGAGAGAGAGAGAGAGAGAGAGAGAGAGAGAGAGAGAGAGAGAGAGAGAGAGAGAGTGTGTATTCAAGCCAGTTTCTAAATTACTTATATAGAATTTGAGAGCTGGAAGAGACCGCCAAGGTTACTTTTTGGTATTAACATATCACAAGATTAGCCTATTCATTGAGTTAGTTTAATGTAAGGGAGTGAGGGCAGAGCTGGCTCTTGCTCTATTCTGAGCACTATTTCTGGATGGGGAGAGTTCATCTGACTGGAAGAAAGTGAGTACACAAGGACACTCACGTTTTGCTTGTACATACAAACATGAAAAGAAGAAAAGTAATTCAAGCGTATGCAATCAAAGAGGAAAGACTCTGAGACCAGCACTTTTGTGGAAGATCATGAATTTTGATTATTTACAAGACCAAGGTGCAGATTTAATTAAAGTCAACTTCTGTTGGACCTCATGAATATTAAACATCCAGATTGTATTCACTTTGACAAGTCTCCGAATCAAATATGGCTACAAAATAATCTCAATGACATTTGTTAGTTACAGAAAATAACTATCAAACTCTCACAACAAGTAAATGTTTCTAACAGAGGCATCAGACATTTCGAGGAGTCTATTCCCTTGGATGGAGAGCATGTCATGGTTCCCGCTTTAGAAAAGTCAAACCTTACTCTAATTCAGTGGTGTACACCATTGGAGACGAAGTTCATATAAAATAGTAGTAATTCTTCAGTATTTTTGTTAAGTACACAATCTGAAATTGTACCTACCATTCCCCTTCCCCCCCTTTTTTGGTTTAAAGGTGGAATGAACATTCTCCAGGAAAATAATATATAAAAATATTTTGCCAAAGCATTTGCATCTCAGTTAAGGATACTATATAATTTTAGAAACAAAAAAGGTAAAATAACAACAAAATACCTTGCTCTAATCTTTTTGTAACATTGACAGGATGAGAAGAGTTGTGTATTTACTTGACGTTGAGATTAAGTATAGTGGTCAAAGTTACACTTACAGGGAACTGATGAGCTAATAACTTATGTCCTACTTTGTGTTGACAAACTTGTGTCTGATTTATTTGGGTCTCGAAAATAATCTACTAATTGAAATAATTTGTAGAGATGTGACTAATTGGTGAGTGTATTTTTAAATTCTTGAGTATTTGAGGATTACTGTATAGTAATTTTCCTAAACACATAAACATGTGGTTAGCATACAAGGAAAAACAGAATCTAATTTAAAATTTTCCTAATGTAATTTTAGAGAAAGACAGCTCTTTTAAAAACAATCTCTTAGTGAGTACCTCATTCAGTTAGCCAGTGCTTCTTAGAATTCAAAGCAGGTGTAGACACCTCTGTTAATCAAATGCACTGAATCCATAGTAATCTTGAATTGTCAGATTAGCTCCCTGGAGTTAGAGAAGTTTGGTGGCCTCCTCAGAGCCACAGGGTGACTTTTGCTTGCTGTACTATGTTTTCTAGTTCTATGAAAACAATGATGAACATTAACTCCTCAACTTCTAAAATGCATATAGACAGACACATATGGACAGCGAGAGCATAGACATTTAAAAACAGAGCAAAAAAAAGTAACGTGAACAGAATGTGGCATTTCCTTTGGTCTGTTGCTATCGGCCCACATACAACATGTTTTAAAAATCCCACCCTGGTACTTATTTTCATCATCATTTAGAAATGATTCAAATGGACATTTCTAATGGATGGTATCAAGCAAGTAGTCATCTGGGGATAAGGAGAAGAGCTTCTTCAACTAAAGTTGATGAGAGTTGTGATGTGTGGTTATCAGCATTGCTGTGTGTTTTCTATCTTCTTATTGGTCATGCTTTTTAAAGCCATATTTTAATTATATCTTTTTAGTACTCCTAAGCCAACAACACAAAACATTACTTTTTTCAAGGGAAAATAATGATGGACATGACTTTTTAAATGCCACCAGGATTTTAAGACACTAAATGTGCAAAAAAAAAAAAACCCGGAATATTTTTATATCATGCACTTAAAGTATTGTCTCTGAAGCCAATTACCCTTTATTTTGTTAAAAATTAGAAACCAGTGTATCTTTTGCTGTCAGCTACCCAGTGCGGCAGTTGTCTGAATATTGTCTAGTTGGGTTCTTTACCATGTTCTGAGTGGCAAGTATCCCAGCCATTCACACATGTTCTTCATAATAACTCAAAAATTGCCCCCCACATGAACCCAAAGACCCCCCCCCAGGGGATATAAATTTGTTTGGATAATTTCTGCTGTCAGCAAACAGCTCTACTAACAAACTTGAAACAATTTCCAATAACACCGGGGATGCTGCAGAAAAGTCACTGTCAGTAGGCCCTGTGAAAAGCTGACCAATCACCGGCTATCTGTTCACCGCTGTAATAAGTCTAATAAGCCATGGAAGCTCCAGTCCCCATTATTACTGTTATGTTTTTTTTCTGTCTCCAGTGTTTGATCCCGAATGTTGCTCTATAGGCATTGTATTTCAATCAATCACTTCCCCCACATTTATCCCACAGGGATTTCGTCTTCTTTCTTTGGTCTATGGTTCTGGAAGCATCTTAGGCTTCTTTGCTATGGGAGTCCCCGACTCACCTGGTTATACCATACAGTATACTATAGGTAGCCAGGTTTTGGAGCATGTATTTTTCCATTGACATACACTTCTCCAACAATCCTCTGGGGCAGGGCTGCTGTGCAATCTGACACAGCGGCACGGGCCCAGCTGGATCTTCCTTCCCTCTCCAGAGTCCTAGCCAAAGGCGCCAGCGGTCCCACTGGGGGAGCCGCAGTGGGGCTAAGGAGCCTGGGAGAGGGGTGGCTGCGGGTCTTGTTGCTCTGAAGATTTACAATGTACTCCTCGCAGGCGGCTCAGCAACCCCCTCTGTGGCTGTGGGTGTCTGGTGTGACCGAGCGGAGAAAAGCTCTCTAATCTCCCAGTGCCGGTCTCCGCCGCTCAGCCGCTCCCTCCCTCCAGCAGCCTCCCCGGCCTCCCCGCGCTCTCTCCTTCTCTCCTTTGCCTTTCCCGGGGAGTTTCAATCCCTGAATGCAGCTGGAGTAGACTTGGCAATCTAGACCAGGAGCCTGTGTACACACACACACACACACACACACACACACACACACACACACACACACACACACCACACGCGCACACACACGCACACGCGCGCGCGCGCACACACACACACACACGCGCGCACTCGCACACACTCACTTGGACTCTCCCCTCTGGGATAGGAAGCAAACCTTCATCTACCTGAAGTGTGGATGGCCCGGCCGGACACTTCTTCGTCACTTGTCATCTCCAGACGCCCGAGCGACCCGGGAACCCCGGACAGCCTCGGTCCGCTCCGCAGCCTCCAGCCCTCTGCCTCCACCGCTGCTGCTTAAAGTATCCAGGGCGCAGGAGAAGGCTTCTTCTCCAGGACAGATCCCCGGCCGGCCGTAGCTCCATCGCCCTCCGACTTCCTCCGGCTGCTTCACCCCAGTCACCCTCCATCACTCCTCCATCCTTTGCTCTCCGGTGGCGGGGTGTAAGGCGGCTTGGGCGCTTCCCAAGCTGCTGCTGCTGCTGCTGCTGCGGCGGCGGCGGCGGCCACTGCCACTTCCCAGGGCGGGCGAGCACCTTCCACCCAGAGGACCGGGCGCCCGGGTCTGGAGTGTGTGCGTGTGTGTGTGGGGGGAGGTGGGGGTGCCAGCGGAAACCCTAACTTCCCTCCCCGCACGGTCGCTTCTCTCCTCTCCTTCCCCCTCCCCCCCAGCGCTCCCGGTCCTCCCCGCCTTGAGCGGGTTGGACAGCTCCGGAGGAAAGGCAGGCGAGAGAGCGCGCCGTGCGGGTTTGGAGAGCCCCGGGGCCGCGGGCGCACGGGGAGTGGGGTGGGGTGCAGGGTGAGCAGCAGGCGCTCGGGGCGCGGGGTGCTCGCCCCACAAGTAGCGCGGAGCGCACACACCGGGCGATCCAGACGCTTTTCCAAGTTGGGCGCGTCCCAGAAGCGGTGTGCCACCCCCCCCCCCCTCGCCGCGTCTCAGCCACGGCTGCTGTCCTGGGAGAGGCGGGGCTGATGGGGACCCGCGGCCTGAGCCGATCCTAAAAGAAGCACCCCCCCACCCCCCAGCCGGCACCCCCAGGGTCCCCAAGGCGGCGTGGCGCCCTCGGGCCGCGTGCGCTCTCTGATGACAGCGGCGGCGGCGCTGGCCCGGGTGGCCCGCCCGCGGGGGGTGGCCGAGGGGGCGGGGGAAGAGAAGGAGGCGGTGTGATGGCCCTGGACGGCGAGCGTGGGGAGCAAGAGGAGGAGAAGAAAAAGAAGAAGAAGAAAAAGAAGAGGAGGAAGAAGAAGGAGAAGGGAGAGAAGGAGGAGGAGGGGGCCGAGAAGAGAAGCTCACCGTTTGCCGCCCGCACCATGGCCGAGGATGCGGCCGCCACCGCCGCCGCGCTCCGGGCCAGCGGCAGGGGGCTCTCAGACCCCTGGGCAGACTCGGTGGGAGTGAGACCCCGCACCACCGAGCGCCACATCGCGGTGCACAAGCGGCTCGTGCTGGCTTTCGCCGTGTCCATCGTGGCACTGCTGGCCGTTACCATGCTGGCCGTGCTGCTTAGCCTGCGCTTCGACGAGTGTGGGGCAAATGCGGTGCCAGGCACCGACGGGGGCCCCGCGGGCTTTCCGGAGCGCGGGAGCAATGGTAGTCTCCCGGGATCACCCCGTCGCCGCCACCACCACCACCACCACCACCATCACCATCACACCGGCGGCGGCGGCGGGGACTCCATGCAGCCCGAGACAAGCGGGGTAGCCATCCCCGGCCCCCCATCTCCCCAGCCGCCGCCGCCGCGGCCGCCGCCGTCGGAAGACGATCAAGAGCAGTGGCAGCCATGGACCCAGCTGCGCTTATCCGGTCATTTCAAACCTTTGCATTACAATTTGATGCTCACCGCCTTCATGGAGAACTTCACCTTCTCCGGGGAGGTCAACGTGGAGATCGCGTGCCGGAACGCCACCCGTTACGTGGTGCTGCACGCCTCCCGGGTGGCGGTGGAGAAGGTGCAAGTGGCCGAGGACCGGGCATCCGGGGCGGTGCCCGTGGCCGGTTTTTTCCTCTACCCTAAAACCCAGGTCTTAGTAGTAGTACTGAACAGGACCCTGGACGCGCAGAGGAATTACAACCTGAAGATTATCTACAACGCGCTGATCGAGAACGAGCTTTTGGGCTTCTTCCGCAGCTCCTACGTGCTCCACGGGGAGAGAAGGTACGGAGGGAGGCGGTGCCCTGCGCCGCCCCACCCCGCTGAGCGGCGGGAGACCTCGGGGAACCAGGCTGGCTTCCAAGATCCAGGAAATCCCGGGAGGTGGAGGTGTGAGGGAAAGGAGAGGTGGGACCCTCACCCAGAACCTTCGGAGGATTCTCCCCCAGATGCCTGGTCTGTTACTGCTTGCTGATTCCATGGTCTTTCCACTAACCAAAGAATGTTGTCCCTTCCTCTAGTTGGGACTTTCCTCTCCAGGCCAAAGTTATGTCGCCAGCAGGGCGTGCTGGTTTCTAAAGGAGAGTCTATTAGCAGAGTTGGGCTAGGTTCACATGAAAAGCCTGCCAGGTTACTGACCAGGGGAAATAGTTGGGCACCAAAGACTATAGGGTAGCAGAGCAACTCAGTTTTAGACAGCCTTTTCGAAACATGCCCACCTCGCCTGACTATTAGTTTAGTAAGTAGTTGTAACCCCAACCAAAGGCAGGTACCGAGCAGAGGATGGGCTTTGGCTATATAAAGTTTTCCAAAATCACAAGTTGAGGTTCAGGGCAGCAAACAAGCAATTCCCAGGGCCAGGTTCAAGGGCAGCTGCCACAGCCAGAGTCAGGGAGAAGTGATTCTAGCCCTCTACTAAGGTTGGGTGACTCCAGTTGTTTGATCTGGAGTTGCGCCTCTGGAAATGATGGGAAAGGAAGCTCACTGACAGTCTCCGAAGTCTTGTTAGGTAGGGAGTACATAGGCTGAGGTTTACAGTTGGGTAATCTATTTTTTTTTTCAACTTGTGTTGGAGTCTTTGCCGGCCTTCTAGCTGTGGTCAAGTTTTGAGGAAAGACTAATCTGAACTGTCAGTTCCTGACTATGCCAGATTACCTCTAGTGTTCAAGGCAAGTTCCTCATGGGGCCAACGCAATTATTAGCACTCCCTATGTTACAGATGGGGTAGTAAGGACAGAGATGCATCAGACAAGCTGACCCAGACTATTGAGTGAGCTGATAGAGCAAGGATTTAGACCAGGTAGTTTGTCTCTAGAGCTCCTGTGTGTGTGTGTGTGTGTGTGTGTGTGTGTGTGTGTGTGTGTCTACTTGGTAATGGCATACAACTCAGGGCCTGGGCACTATACCTTAGCTCTAAGCTGGTGCTTTACTACTTGAGCCACAATCTCCACTTCCAGCTTTTTGGTGGTTAATTGGAGATAACAATCTGACAGATTTTCCTTCCCAAGGCTGGCTTTGGAACTGGGATCCTCAGATTTCAGCCTCCTAAGTAGCTAGGATTATAGCCATGAGCCATCAGCACCTGGCTGAGAGCCCATACCTTTTATTCTCACTTGGGGATAACAATAATCATACTCTTCTTACAGGATAGATGCATACATTTATGAATCAGTGTTTGAGAAACACTTAACCTGTGCCTGGCATGTAGTGTTCACTATGAATGCTAAACTCTCATGAGCTTCCTGTAGCTTTCAAACATACTGTTGAATGAATGAAAGTGATTCTTGCTCTTGGCTCTAATCCAATGCATCTGAAATAATCTTTGCTGAATTAACTGGCTTATAGGACAGGTGGACAACCAAAATGAACTTAAAAATGAGATTGACAACGACGGAAATGATGGTGATTAGCAAGTAATCAGGCAGAGCCTCAAGTTTCCTCCGGTGATTGTCCCCACAGCAGAAAAGTAGGGCTCAAAGGAGCACCAGTTATCTGAGGTCAGCAGGCTTGTCATTGGAGAGCCCTAACCCAGGGCTCATGTGTTTGAAAACTCTCTAAAGAAGTTATTGTGTAAGAGGCTGGGGAAACAACCTGCAAGTGAATTTATCAATTATCTAACTGTCTAACATCTAAGGTCATACATGGATAATTTAGCCTTCTAACATGTTCTAAAGACTACAGATTGAAAGCATTCTTTAAACCCACAATCAGATCAGTTGTGCAGGGAAAGCATAGGAGGAAAATTTGCATGTGATGTGTAAAAACAAGCTTGTCCTGTCGAAACATCAATAGTGGAAGTTACACATCATTACCGGTAAATCTTGCTGTGGTGAAACACATACTCCCTGAAATCCTGTTTTTCAAGTCATGCCAAAATGAATTTGGCAGAACTGAGCTTGTTTTGGTCAGTGCTTTCAAATTAAGAGGACTCTTCAAAAAGACCAGATGTTCCTGCTTGACCTATAACTGATTATTTGTACCCCGAGTGCATATTTGTATTTAAACTCTCTTCTTCTGTTTTCCCCAAGGATGTAAACAATTTGGCTGGAAGTTTAAGCTAGTACATGGGTGTCTAACTCTGCATCCCAGTGTCCTAGTGACCCTATAATACTTCTAATTTCTAACTAGCATCCTCCAGTAAGTCCTTGTTCCTCTTTCTCTCTCTTCTCTTCCATGTCAGAGTGAATCGGATCATTTCTTGGCTGTTCCTACTGGAGTCAATAAGGCAAAAGAAACCTAATAAAACATTTCGTAATTATGTCAACATTCTATATATTAAACTTTCACTGTTGGTGTTTTTGTCTCCAAGACTACATGGAGCATTTTTAGAACAGACTGATGCTAGGAACTCTGCCAGGGCTGGAACTTTTATTGGTGATGTTTTTGTCCTCCAAATGCAATGGAAAGTGGCATTTCAAAACTCACTTTCCAAAACAACACAGACAGAAAGTGAATTTACATTTAATTAATGATTAAGTATCTTGATCTTTGGTTGTCATCAGGGTTTTTTTGCCAATTTAATTATAGCTTAATTTCGATCATGAAAACACATATTTAAACCATCATCAACTGGAAATATTTAGATGAGCAATACTACAACTTAACCCACTTTATTTAAACTTTGTGGAAACCATAACTCACTAACACCCTGTCAACCTAATTCTGTCTTAGGAATTCTGTCTTAGGGCTCCTATATCAGAGAAAAGGCATTTCAATGAGATTCTGCTGTTTGCTCTGTATCTTTGAACACTGGAAAAATTTCTTCTTCCATTGGGTGTTGGAGGATGCTTGATTCTGTCATACAGGGAAAACTTCCCAGGCGCTGGTTTCTATACTGTATTGAACAAAGGTTAGAACAGAAGCTTTGTCCACCAATACCTGGATTCCCCAACATCAGGTACTCTCTCAACATCCTCCACTCACTGATACTCATTTGGCTAAAGAGAAAACTCATCACTTGTTGAATACTGGAATAAAGTAAATTCTCAAAACGTTGAGATGTTTATACACAAGCAGTAAATTATCTCCAGTAAATGGAGCACACATTTACTTTTTTTCTCAACGAGGTGTGTAGGCAGGCAGATAAAAGGTGTATGTATTTATACCACAGTCTCTTAGAGGAGAATAAACTTGCTTAGGATTAGGCAAAGTGTTCATTTACCTGAAGTAATCGCTGCTTTGGGGTAGCCAGATGGTGTGCACACCCATGTTCAAAGTAGGGTACCTTAATTTAGATCCAGATGGTCAGATTGAAAGAGGAAATTTACCCAAAGTAAATGAACATTTTATTCATTTTCAAAAGAGACTGCTTTTTCTTTGACAAACTTTGATTGGGTCTATAACATGCCAAAGTGACAGAAGACAGAATAAAAATAGAATTTTTTTTCCTATAAAGGGTGTTTAGAAAGAAACCGTGATCTCAGAGTAAGATGAGAAAATAATTATTGCAGTTCTCAAAGAAAATTGGGACTCTATTTTTGGCCAAAATCTTGGGTGAGCCTGCAGAATATTTATCTCTAGGTACACATATACTGTTTTGGGGGTACTGGAGTACCTAGTTTGTGATATATATATATATATATATATATATATATATACATATATATATACATATACATACATATATATGTATATATGATTTCTGGAATGACTTAATAATTGTGATAGTTACTAAAAGCAAAGAAAGCACCACATTGAGTCTATGTTGAAAGCTGCCTCTTTTTCCTGTTCCTTTTGGTGACTTTTCTATGAGCAAGTGGGGGTGTGCATGGCTTTTTGCCCTCTGTAGAACACTGTGAACTGAAAAAATCTTGAGAACCATTTGTTTCTGTGAAAGATTTTTTATATGACTCCTTGATGGAATTAGCCCACTGTTTTTTGGTAGGTACACATAACCATATGGCTGAACCAAATCTAGTGCTGAATTTTGGTTTCAAGTCAAAATGTCACCAAATCTAATTCAAAATGTGAACTAAATCTAATATGTATGTATACATATGTGTATATATACACACATATATCATATATAGTTAGAAAACAATTGGTATTTATCTTGTCATGTTTTTCTATGCTCTATCTGATTTGATCACATGAGATAGTAATAAAATATACAGCCTCTCTGAAAGAATTAAAGAAGTTAAAAGAGTTTGATGTGTTTGTATTTAGTCAGTGCAGCTTCAACAGGGTCTTTCTGTTCTAGATCTCTCTCAAACAATGATCGCCTCCTTGCTTCCTCTCCCAATATTTGCTTTGCACTGTGTATTTGTTTTCTTTAAACTTACTTTGCTGGTGTGTGTGTGTATAGGCTTGAGACAAGGCTACAGGGCAATGTACTTTTGCTTAAAGATGAAGACATTTGGCTAAGACTTTGAGAGAACTATGCTCCTATTCAAGCAAAGAATAATATAGAGCCAGGTGTGGTGGGTCATGCTTCTAAAACAGCTACCCAAGAGTCCCAGTTGGGAGGATTGAGGCCAGCCTGGGAAAAATGTTATCCAGACCCTGTCTTAAGCAACAAACTGGGCCTCATGGTGTTCAGTGGTCTCAGCTATGTGAGAGGCATAGGTAGGAGACTAGGATCTGGGACAGGCCCTGAGCAAAAACAAATGAGACTTGATCAGGAAAAAAAATAACTAAAGCAAGAAAGGGCCGAAGGTGTGGCTCAGGTAATGAAATATGATCCAGTGTGGGGCCCTAAATTTAAATCCAAATATTTTAAAACAAAAACAAACAACAAAAAGAGAGATACAAAAATGGTGAAAACTAGTTTACTTTTCAAACATGAAGACAAAGCATTATTCCTTCATCGTGAGCCATGATAACTGTTGTTACCACCACTGTCATTTCCATCCTCACCATTATTCCCTTACTCTATTGCATATTCTCTACATCCTCCCCAGGTTTTCAGCAGAAGATTGGTTCTTTCAGAGTTTTCAGAGCTGTGCCAGCCTCTTTCTACCACTAGAGAAAAAAGGCCTTCTCTCATGGTTAGAATTTTGCCAGAACTTGGGAAAATTCAAAAGAGAAAAACATTCCTTGTTCTTCTCACTTTCCTGGACAATGTGAGATGATTCATAAACAAGAACAACTGAATGATGGAGGAGTAAAAGAAGATTATATGAATGAAGCAGGGTGCCCGTGGCTCATGCTTGTAAACCTAGTTACTTGAGAGGTTGAGATCTGTGGATCAAGGTTTTAAGCCAGCCCAGGCAGGAAAATTTGGGAGACTCTTATCCCATTTTAACCACCAAATGTCAGAAGTGGAGCTGTGGCTCAAGTAGTACAATGCCACCTTTTAGTGGAGAAAGCAAAAGGTCAGCATCCAGACCCTGAGTTCAAGTCTCAGTGCAGTCATACATCACACACACACACACACACACACACACACCAATGTGATTGTTTGGAATGTCTTGACTCCTGTTGTGTGGGGATGATATGATCAGATGCTCCTCCCATTTCCCTTCTCTTCCCCCACCCCCCATACCTTTCAGGATGAAGTTCTTAATGCAGCTATTCAGATTGTTCCTCATAACTGACCATCAGAATTTAGGTAAGGGAAAGAAGTTTAAAAAGTACTTTTATTTATATTGTTATTGTTTTCTCATGTACTTTGGTGATACTGAGGTTTTAAAGAAGGACCTCACATGGCACAGGCAGATGCTCTATGACTTGAGCCATGCCTCAATCCTTTTGGCTTTATAAAATTATTTTTTAGGTCGGGTCTTATATTTCTGTCTGGGACTCATTGAGACAAAGGTTCTCAACCCTATGGCTTGCCCTTTCTCCACAGCTAAGGTCAGAGGCATGTATCACCACGCCCAGCTTGTTGATTGAGAGATTCTCACTAACTCTTTGCATCAGCTGCTCTTGAATCTCAATCTTCTTGATCTCTGCCTCCCAAGTAGCTAGGATGACAGACATGTGCCACTGTGCCCAGCTGATATTATTTTTTTTATAATTGTTTTTTTATTGTGAAAATACTGTACAAAGGGGTTACAGTTATATGAGCAAGGTAATGAGCACATTTCTTATCCAGCATTGTTGCCTCCTCTTTTGTTTTTCCCCTACCATCCCTTCCCTCCCATCTCCTCAGCTACTCCCCCACCCTCCCTCTACCCTGCCCCGGCCTAAATTTGTTTTTGACATAGTGTCTTGTACATCTCATTGTTGCAATGGATCAATCTGTATCCCTATTGAAATGATTTTTTCCCTTCCCTTCCCCAAATTATACCAATATCAAATACAGTGAAAACAGGGGTTATACTGTTGGAGAGGGACATACAAAGCCACAAAAAAATCACATGGTACCTTATAAATACATTAGAAACAATAGCAAGGAAGAAAAAAACCACTTGTGTCCCTATCTTGGGGTTTATTTGGCTTAATATCATTTTATCTGACCTTTCCAATATTATTCTTTTGAGAATAATATTCAAGCTTTTATTGCTGTGGAAAAGTATGTGCATGTGTGTGTATGAGAGTTGTGAATATGAATTTTTATGTATATGTATGTGTGTGTGTGTGTGTGTGTGTGTGTGAGAGAGAGAGAGAGAGAGAGAGAGAGAGAGAGAGAGAGAGAGAGAGAGAGAGAGAGAGAGAGAGAGAGAGAGAGAGAGAGAGAGAGAGAGTTCATTTTCTTCCCACTAGTAGGCTTTCTGCAACCAGACTGCATGGCTTTATATTTCGCTGTCACTGATTAGCTTTATGACCTTGGTCAAGTTTATGTATCTGGGGTCCTCATCTGAAAAATGGGACCACGTGTTTCTCTTTTATAGGCTTGCTGTAAAGAGTGCATGTGTATCAAAGCACTGAGAACAGTGTCTGACACTTGGTAAGCGCTTCTGTGAGTTAGACACAATCTGATTTACCTGGCTGGACATCTTCTCTCTGAGATGTAATGTAATGGGAGGCCAGTGCTCCTGGTCTGGAGTTTTCCCTCGCTGGCCAGACAGTGGGGCCATTGTCTCCTTGTGTTCATTCCTTTGATTCCTAAGCAAGAGTTTTGCTCCTTCTACACAGAGTTCAGGGAGGCAAGGAGAGGAAGAAGCAGAGCCTGTCATGAAGAAAGAGAGGGAAAAAGATCGGTATTTTACAGCTACAGAAACCCCAAGCTTGAACCAAACCTTGTGAGATGGAGAGCCTTGAGGGATCAGAAAAATGAAGGGAAGTAAAAGAGATTTCCAGCTCTCTGGTGATGGCACTGCTGACAATCAGTAGAAAGAATAATAGCAAGAACCAGATGGTGAAGGTCAAGGATGGTGTTGGTGTAGGGAGCAGAAAAGCCCCATGTGTCAAGGGAATGGGTATCAGTCATCAGCTATTACTCCCAAGACTTTCCATAAGTTTTCATAACAGCAGTGTTTTAGAAGATTCACATCATGCTTTACTTTTTTTCCTTTCTAAAATAAATGAATATCAGATGCTAAGTTTATTTATTCTCATGAGAACCTCATAGGATGACCTGATAAAGTAGTTTTAGTGCATTATAATCTTCTTTATTTTCAGTGGTGATCTGGTATTCAGTACCCATTTTTGATAAGGATAGTTAGTACTACCTAAATGGGAAAACAATTATGAATATTATGCTGTGTTTTTATAACACGATTATTCACATATGCACCACTTCCTACATACATATTGCTGGCATTATTGCATTATGCTTTTTAGTTTACTAGAATGGTTATTTAAAAAATAGACTACACATTTGCTGTAGCATTGAATATTCAGCAGGAGTACTTCTCTTTTGCAATGGCAGAGGTTTAATGACTCATTGAAGTACATAAAAACACACAGTCTCAAAAACAACCCATTTTGGCTTCAAATGTTTTGTCATGGAGCAACAATTTGCATTTTGATCAACAACTTTAACTTTAAATGAGACATGCGTAGCTTCCATGACCTTGTAACTTAGTTCATTTTAATGGGACATATGCAACTTCTCTGACTTTCTACAAATCCGTTTCTTCCATTCAGTTGAAAAGTAACCAGATGGTCCATTGGACCTGGCCTTAGGTCTTAGAAGTCTTTTTTTTTAAATTAACAATCTTAAACTACTGTAATCCTAGGCCAAATGACAATTACCATGGATCTTTTTTTTTTCATTGTGTTAGACATGTGACAGTTGTAGATGAGGCCAAAATGAAGAGCTTTCAACTAATCCAGGCCATTTGTGAGGTTATCTTGGTTTTGGTGAAACTCATAGTGAAAAGTCATGTATCAATCTGAGTGCTAGCAGTGTTATGCAAATGCTTATTTTTTGAAATAAGTTTTTATTGTTAAAATACTGTACAGAGGGTTACAATCACATGAGCAAGGTAATGAGTACAAGGTAATGAGTACATTTCTTATCAAGCATTATTTCCTCCTCCTTTGGTTTTCCCCTACCAATTTTGTCTGTATATTTTACCCTTTTGAAAAGGCAAATGGAAAATAGTGGAACAGAAATTGTATTGTATCCCATACTACAATTTGTTGGCAGGATCAGCCAACGTTAATACATGACTTCTGCTGAATGTTATCATAATGACTTGACACAAAGGAACTTGCCTACTGAACTTCCGCAGAATTAAGAAGAAATCAATTCTCTGCTATCCTTCAGAGGCAGCACAGAGCTTTAAGGCCTACTTCTCAGCTCATCCAAAATGTCAAATAGACAAATTGTTAAGACAATCAAGTAATTTATTTTAGATAGGAGAAAATTACAATACATGTGTGTTAGTCACTTTTTTTTAGTTATGCTAAAGTGACATTCTTGGAGTTGACACTTCCAGAATGTCATTTTTGGAAGTAGAATTTTTTATGGTAATAAGGTATTTGTTAAAAGATAACAATGATCTTATTTGAGAAAGCAGGAGACAGATACCAAAATACTTGCCCCATTACCTTTTGTTTTGTTTTACTTTTTGCTGTATTTAATACACAGATATATACCTATGTATATATATAAATACTAATAACATGCAAATAATATGTATTACATACAATTCATTATTTGCTTTTCTAAATCTCCCTTTCTAAAGAACTCTGAAGATTCTAATGACAGGAAGAAGAGGTCTCACTTCCATCAATTAAAGGGAAACAAAAACTGTATGGCCATGAGGTATAATTACATTGTTAAAATCATATAGGCATTGTGGTCTGTTGAGGGCATTGATCTAACACTGGCTCTCTCTGTTGCAAAGAGAGTCTCAGGGTGAGCCAGGGTTAGATGATTACAGAGATCTGATAGAATTAGACTCTGCAAAACAGAGGGCTGGGCACTGACTTCCTAGGTGTGCCAAAACTCTCTTAAATCTTTATTTCTATGCTTCTTCTCACCAACCCACTCATTTCTCCACCCATTTCTGACCTTTCCACTTCCATCCAGGTTTCCAGACCAATTCTTATGCTTCCAGGCCCGTACGGCCTTCTTGGAGTACTTTGCCAGATGTTTCTCATCGAGGGTAATCCCACCTGCAGACGTACAGGTCAGGGATATTGCTGACCATCCTACACAACAGCGTTCACAGTGAATGATTATCTAGCCTGAAATGTCAGTCGTGAGGAGGTTGAGAAACTCTGCCTAAGCAGAATTCAGTGCTTCACACCTTTCCCTTCTGTATCATGGCTTTAGCATTATGATTGTTAAGGCATACATTAAATTTGTTCTGTTAGAGAAATAAATTCCTTGTAGGAAGGAATCATATATATTTAATTGTTACTTCTGAGTATTGAAAACTAAAAGAAAAAGAAAACAGATAATTAAGATGGGTAATTTGCAGGATAAATGTACTTAACAGCAGGGTAAGATAACATTTGTAAAGCACCTCATCAAGTGTGAGGGATATTTTATTTTTAATTTTTGTCTGGTTGTATGATCACAAGCTTGGCAAAGACTTTAAATGTAATCTAGTCCGACTGCTTTTATTTATCCGGGGACTCTGGATTTTTTTTTTTTTAAATACTGAATTGAAATTCAGCTACAGTCATTCTCAGGTGTTAGACTGTGAAATTGATATTTCCTCATTTAGACATTATCAGAATATATGGTAGCCCTCTCTGCCAAGATGTACACTGTGCAAATGAATTCATGGAGAATAATAATTGCAGAAGTACTAGGCATCTTGATAGTTTTATTTTCAACCCTGAGGATCAGCTATTTAAATTGCTACCTTCCCAAACATGTTTATTTACTAAGAGAAGGAGAAAGAGACCACACAAAGCATTTCTTCTACATAAGTATTTATTATTAATTTCTTATTAGCACAGAGGCATTTAGATCTCTATCTAGTAAGTTCTTACCCGTTAATTGCTTAATTTCAATAACACCTTTGATTTTTACTTTAGAATATTCGCATTGTAACTTCTCTGTTCAACTCTTGTAGAACTTTTGCTTGGCATGTATGTCTGTGAAAAGTTTTAAAAATATGGTTGCAAAGATTTTTAAGGACAGATGTTTTTATACCTTAAAAAATTTCTACCAAGTACCCAATTCAGCTTGTACATAGGAAACAATAGCTGTCAAGAAACTGGAATTACAGTCCTCAGATACGTTAGTGTTAAAAGGGAACATGATTTTATGCATAAAATTCCATGGATATCTTTTAAATAGCCCCAGAGATAAATGCCAAGCTTAGTAGATGTTTCAATTAATAAATTGAAAGATAAGGTTCAGTAGCATTATGTGAGATAAAGGCATAGGAAGGCAAAATTAGAAATGAGTGCATTTTAACCTAAAGGTTCTGACATTTTCATTCAGCAAAAATCTGTAGTGCTATCAGAAAATAATTCAAAAGCTATGATTCTGGCAAATTTGAAGAGTCTGTTACATAATAGTTGAATTAAACCATTATTTATAAATTATGGATAAGAATTAATTTTACTGCATTTGAAAGGTCACCAGCTATGTGCTAGTTCTGTATCTTTGGACAAACCACTTAACCTTGCTAAATTTCCTTTTTCACTTGAGAAATTTACAGGAAGTGGACAATTTGTTTCGAATATTTCTTCCCCCTTTAACCTTGTATTTGCATGAGAATTTATAGTTAAAAACTCTTTCACATATATTATCTCATATTGCCATCATGAGAGTTTTGTAAAGTAAGCCAAGAAAAACATTATTATTTTCTTTCTCCTAAGGAAAACAGAAGCTTAGGCAGTTATGTGACTTAAGCAAGTCTGGTGAATAGCAGCCCAGCACTGTTCCCAAGATAACTCTCAAACTCCCTCCCTAAGAGATAAGTATACAATCAGTCTTTCCAACACCTTATTTTTCTCTACTTCAAAGCTATACTTAAAAAAAAGTATGCCCTCAATGTTATATTTAAACTCCTTAATTTTGAAATGTTGTGAATATTTATGCTTCCTGGCTTGAGTCAAGAACAGCCAGTAAGATTCAATACACATGTCAACCCGTATTGATTGGTAGCAGCTGTCTGAAATC
This sequence comes from Dipodomys merriami, assembly GCF_024711535.1. NCBI lineage: Eukaryota > Metazoa > Chordata > Mammalia > Rodentia > Heteromyidae > Dipodomys > Dipodomys merriami. The sequence continues at coordinate 31,858,908 of NW_027202271.1, forward strand.
CTGTGCTGAGAATAATTTTGAGGCCAAGTTCGAGGTTAGTGGAAAAGTGTGTCATGTTCGATTAACCACGTATGGTCTAGATGATGGAGAAGGGAATAGTGGTTAATATGAAGGAACTAGTCTAAAAGATTAGAACTCAGTAATATGCTATGGTCTGATACTAACACACCTTATATCAAGTTGTATAGCTAGTGTGTGTGTGTGTGTGTGTGTGTGTGTGTGTGTGTGTGAGTGTGTGTGTGTGTGTGTGTGTGTTCGGTTTGAACTCAGGGCCTCACATTTGCTAGGCAGGCACTTTACCACTTGAGCCACATCCATCCCTCTTTTTCTTTAGTTATTTTTTGGATAGAATTGCACTTTGAGTTGGGCTAGCCTTGGACTATGACCCTCTTACCTAGGAGCTACTGTGCATCACAGGTATATTCCACCACACCCAGCTGCTTGTTTGAGATGAGATCTTGCTAATTTTGCCTAGGATGGCTGCAAATGATGATCCCCTTGATTACTACATTCTCAGTAATTGGAATTATTGGCATGAGCCACCACACCTGACCTCTAAGTAGCAACCATTTTAAAGCATTTTCTTCTTCCCTTCCTTCCTTCCTTCCTTCCTTCCTTCCTTCCTTCCTTCCTTCCTTCCTTCCTTCCTTCCTTCCTTCCTTCCTTCCCTCCCTCCCTCCCTCCCTCCCTCCCTCCCTCCCTCCCTCCCTCCCTCTCTCTCTCTCTCTCTCTCTCTCTCTCTCTCTCTCTCTCTCTCTCTCTCTCTCTCTTTGGCAGCATTGGGGTTTATACTCAGGGTCTCTCTCTCTCTCTCTTTCTAGGCAGGTGTTCGTCCATTTGAGCCACACAGCCCATTTTGCTTTAGTTAGGTTTCAGACTTATGCTTTTTGTATGGCTAACTTCACACCACAGTCCTACTTACAACTCTGCATAACTGGTATTACAGTTGTAAAACATCATGCAGATTGTTTGTTGAATTGGATGCATCACTAACACTGTTGCCTAGAGTAGCCTTGTAATGTGATTGTTCTGATTTCCTGCCTCTTGAGTAGTTTGGATGATGAATGCGAGCCACTATAGCTGGCGCAAAAGCTTAAGCTTTTTCACGAATGATTTCTTAATTAGAAATGTGTCCTTCAAGTATTTAATTTGTGACCTTGGGCTGTGAAAGAGTGTGGAGGTTGGTTCTAGAGTTTTAATGAGATGCACCTTGATCTAAAAGCACAAATGCATTCCATGCATATGTATACACACTGGCATATTTATTACACCAATATTTATTGTATACTCATTCTACTAACATGCCTCAGTGTTATTTATGTGTGTCTACATATGTGTGTGTACAGTGGATGCCTGAAATCATGGATAATCCTGAACCTTTTTGTATTCTAAATTTCCCTGTCTATACATACCTCCAATAAAGTATAATTTATAAATTAGATACACTGAGAGATTAAAAACCATAACTGGTGATAAAATAGAACAGTTATAATAAGCACTGTAATAAAAGTTATATGAATATTCTCTCCCAACATATCTGTTTGTCTCTGCATATAGTGATATTTTGGGCTTGTGGTTTATTGTGGGGAACAGAGAGTTCAGACAGTAAAGCCACAGATAAGGGGAAATATTGGACTCTTCAGCACACACATGATCTCTGGACTCTCTGAATGTTTATTACTGGACTTTAAGAGAGGGGAAGCATGCTGCAAGTTAGCGGCTGCTGTTTATTTATTGGCTGATGCAAGATATGCACAGTGATGGGACTTCACCTCCACTTTCCTTTTGTAAGCTTTAAACTGCTATTGGAGTTAAACTTGATTTTTTTTTTCTTGTGCTGATACTGGGGCTTGATACTCAGGGTCCCTGAACTTCATTCATTCATGGCTGGCACTCTACTACTTGAGCCACAGATCCTCTTCCAGCTTTTTAGTGATGTAGCTAAGATTCGAGTGGGCACTTTCTTACCCAGGCTGGCTACCAACCAGGATACGCTCAGATCTCAGCCCCTCCTGAATAGCTAGGATTACAGGTGTGAACCACCAATGCCTAGTTGCCACAATAAAATTTGAAAATCAGCAAGTGCTGCTCTGGGGTTAATGTTTAGCTAAGACACCAAATTTCCTGAAGAACTTTTACTATTGGGACAGTATATGACATAAAAATCCTTTTATGCTATCCACGCAGTGAGGCTTGGTTACAAAAATAACAGCATTTTTCTGATTTGGCAAAATGCACTCTGAGCTAAAGCATGTCATGTGGTCATAACCTAACTTAAAACGCAAATGTAATTGAAATATTCTTTTCTTTTCTTTTTTTTTCCAGATTCCTTGGTGTTACTCAGTTTTCACCTACCCATGCCAGAAAGGCATTCCCATGTTTTGATGAGCCAATCTACAAGGCTACTTTTAAGATCAGCATCAAACATCAAGCAACTTATTTATCTCTATCCAACATGCCGGTGGAAACGTCCGTGTTTGAGGAAGATGGATGGGTAACAGATCACTTTGCACAGACCCCTCTCATGTCCACATATTATTTAGCCTGGGCAATTTGCAACTTCACATTCAGAGAAACTACCACCAAGAGTGGGGTTGTAGTAAGTATTTTTTTGTCATCTAATGATGTCTTTTGATAATATACCACCTATTCAGTAACCTGGTTAACAAATTAGTCATGAATAACTTCTTCATGTCTTATATAGCTCAATTCTTTCCTTAATGTTTGAGATCAGTGTGGCTTCTCGGTTTCTAAGAGTCAGAGAAGAATTCCTTTTCTATACCCAGCCTGCTTATTCCTTTAGCCATTTCATTTCCAAACCCTCTCATCAAAGTCCTCCATCTCCATCCCTACTCCTGGGCATCTCTAGATCAGCTACTGTTTATACTGGGAAAGGCCCTGTGTCTTTCTGTTGTGAATTACTTCTGGTATATGGAAACTCTGACAGCTAATATAATAAACTCCATGTAAGCCACATGTATAGAATGTAAATATTTTACCATCTTGTTTTCAATTTCAGTTGTTGCCATATGGTTTGCTATTAAAGAAAGAGCCCCTTAATCCCATTGCCTTTCCCTCTCCCTTAGAGATAGCCATTGCCTTGAACTTGCTGTTTGCATTCTCTGTGAGCATTATTGTACAGTTATGTATCTACCAACTTATGAGATATACTGTGCTTAGCAATTTATCTCATATTTTTTGTTATGAATGTTATTCTGAAACTTATTTTTGTCTTGTATTTTCTGAAAGTTTGAGATACAGGGAACATGATCTGAATTAAATGTTCAATTGCAGTTGGGTGCCAGTGGCTCACACCTGCAATCCTAGCTGCTCAGTAGACTGAGATCTCAGGATTGAGTTTCAAAGCCAGCTTGAGCAGAAGAGTATGTGAGACTCTTATATCCAATTAACCAGCAAAAAAGCAGGAAGTGGTTCTGTGGCTCAAGTGGTAGAGCACTAGCCTAGAATACAAAAGCTCAGGGACAGTGCCCAGGCCCTGAGTTCAAGCCTCAGGCATGAGGGCAAATGTGCATGGGTGTGGACACACATGTGCATGTGCATACACACCCATACCCACCCAACCCCCCACATATACACACCACATATGGAAATTCAATCTGATTCTTTTTGTTAATTTTCACTTGGGAAAGCATAATGTTGTAGGCACTTTTTACATATGATTGCATTATATTGTACTAGGGTTGGCCATGCTGAATTAATAACTGCTTTTTGTTTCAGTGTTTTATACACTAAATATGGCTTTATTTTAATATTCATATTAATTATGAAGGGAGTATGAGTTTCTTTTTTCTGAATAAGTACATTGAAATTTAATGAGATTGTATAACTTGTCCAGGGTCAAATTGGTTTGATTCTGAGTTTCTGGCTCTCTTCTATGTCCTTAGATGCTTTCTATTTTATCCCTTCACTAGGTTTTTAATTTTGTGTGTGTGTGTGTGTGTGTGTGTGTGTGTGTGTGTGTGTGTGTGTGTGTGTGTGTACACCAGTCTTGGGGCTTAAATTCAGGGCCTGTCCTTGAGTTTTTGCCTTAAAGTTAGTGCTCTACCACGTGAGCCATAGCCCCACTTCTGGCTTCTTTGATGTTTAATTGGAGATAAGAGTCTCATGGAATTTCTTTTTTTTTTTAATTGTGAAAATACTGTACAGAAGGGTTACAATTACATGGGCAAGATAATGAGTACATTTCTTATCAAGCATTGTAGCCTCCTTCTTTGTTTCCCCTTCCCATCTCTTCCCATCCTCCCCCCACCCCCTAACCAATCCTCCCTCCCCCCCCACCAAAGTTGTAAAGTTTGTTTTTGACATAACGACTTGTACATCTCATTGTTGCATGGGTCCACCTGTATTCCTATTTAAACGATTTGTTTTCCCCTTCCCCTCCACAAATTATACCAACATCAAATACAGTGAAAGCAGGGGTTATACCATGGGGAAGGGACATACAAAGCAACAAAGAAATAATCTTATAAATGTGTTAGAAACAATCGCATGAAAGAAAAAAAATTTGAATACATATCTTAGGATTCATTTCCCTAACATCATCTTATCTGACCTTTTCTGCTTGACTCAGACATATACTAGTTATTGCAAATAAGGGAAACCATGGGACCTATGTTTCTTTGGGCCTGGCTTATTTTACTTCATTTAATTTTTTCCAAGCCTTTCCATTTCCTACCAAATGGGGCAATGCCATTCTTTCTGATGGAGGCATAGAATTCCATTGTGTATAGATACATTTTCTTGATCTATTCATCTACTGAGGGGCATCTGGGTTGGTTCCATATCTTAGCTATAGTAAATAATTCTGCAATAAACATAGTCGTGCTGGTAGCTTTAGTGTGGTCTTGTTTGTGAACATTTGGGTAAATGCCCAGAAGTGGGATTGCTGGGTCATAGGGGAGCTCTATGTGGAGTCTTTTGAGGAACCTCCATACTGCTTTCCAAAGTGGTTGAACAAGTTTACACTCCCACCAACAATGCAGTAAGTTCCCTTCTGTCCACATCCCCTCCAGCATCTGTTTCTCATGGAATTTCTTGCCCAGGCTGGCTTCCAACCTCTATCCTCAGACCTCAATCTCCTGAATAGGTAAGATTAAAGCAGTGAGCCACCAGCGCCCTGCCCCTTTCCTTGTTAATAAGAGAAGTTAGCTTCTGGTTCTTTCCATCCCATGACCCCTGTATTTAGTGTAATTTGAATGTAACAGAATAGGTAGATATTTATATTTTTAATTTGTAGAGTTCATAGCTTTGGAACAAGTTTTTGAAAAGTAGTTTTGGATAAAAATCATTGTGGAATTTATTTAAAAATAAAATCTTCTAGCATGAAAAATAATGCCATAATTGAAAAATTATATAGTGAGTTCACGTATGCAACTATTACAATAATACCCTAAATGGTGACTATAAAGGGCTAGCAGCAGTCTCCTCTTAGGGCTTAGGATTATTTGAAATGTTGAATTCCAGTGTTGTTTGTTGATGTCTTCTATGGACATTTCAAGGCTGTACTCATTGGACCATACACAGAAAAGGAACATAAAGACATCTCATTTCCTTTCGTGTTTTCAGAAGTTGATGATTGACTTGCTGTGGGTCAGCTAGCATAAAGTACATGGGGAATGTTTTCTCTAGTATATTTTCTTTAAAGTATTTAAAAACTGTTCATAGCCCTACAATTATGCTTTTGAAAGCCAGGCACACTCTAATTCTTTAGGTGTGATTTTTTACTGGAGTTAGAAATAAGAATCTCTAAAAATTAGCAAACTTTTAAAAAAATTCCTAATTAGTTCTTATATGGAAAAGACAGCCTACAACCAAAGAACATCAAAAGGTTGACTAAAATAAAATTTCAGGTTATATAATGTAAAAATACCAAAATCAGTAAGAAGGAAAACAAAATTTCCATTGGGAACTCCTGTTTATCAACTGTGGAAATACAGTTTGAAACTCTACTCTCTCTTCCTGTCACTCCTTTGAAGTCCAATCTATTTTCTTTACACTGCCTTTCCCCTTTATTACTGGGAACACACGGGAGTGACATTTCTCAACCCTTAGCAGCTGGAAGGAGAGGAAGGTTTAGCTTTCGAATCTTGGATGTGGAGTAGTTTTGTGAAGTCCAGGTCGTCATTTCAGATCAGAAGCTGAATCAATTATTTTGTGCTATGAGAAGCGAGCGTGAGCCATACATTAGTAATACACAGCTGGGCTGTAGCAGTGGCCTTTGTGTGAATTTTTGAGGTGTCATCGTCACCATTTTTATTTGTTTCCCAAGCTACCTACACTTGGCTGAACACTATTTTAAATAACTACAAAGCTAAAATGTCCAAGCTCTCACTCATCAAGAGCCTGTGAAAACATCCTTTCTCTGAATCCAAATCTGCAGTTGAGTTTTCTTTGTTGATCTCAAAACTGGTCTCAATTTTTTTTCTAATTGAGCAATTGCACATAAATTATCTCTGGCTTTGAAAAAAATCCACAAATCTTATAATACTGGGCCCAGAGTCCATTTGGCAGTATATTTTCATTCATTAATTTTTTTCAACAGGTATTTATGGACCGATCATCAGACAATGTTGTAGGCTTTCTAGCTGTGGCAGATAAACAAAGCTAATGCGTCTGTTCTCTAGGAATTTGCAATCTAGTGACAAGGAGAGTTGGTCTATAAACCTGTAGCATGCTAGGTAATGAATGATATGTCCTATGAAGGAAGTCAGTGCATTGAATCTGGATGGTGGCTGACTCATTCATATGCGGCATTTGCTTCCCAGTGTAATTTAATACTGCTCCAACTACTTATGTTCTTTTGCATTGAGTCCACTTCACTGCTACGTTTTACCTGCTTCAGTCCTGTCAACCAGGAATATGGAACGTCAGCCCACAGGTCATGTGAGACCCTTGAAGTCATTTTTGTCTGACCCTGCCAAGACAACCACAGATGGAACTTCAAACTCAATAGATCCAGGAGCTTTTTTTTCATAGCAACCTAAACATTAGTACATCAATCTAATGTCACCATGTCACCATAGAAAAGCAGCTCTAGACATCACATGAGGTGTGGATCAATTAAATATTTGACTAAGTATGGCAGGCTAATTTTTAACTTGATAATATTGTATGGCCTGTGAATGATGTTACATAAGTCAAGTGGTTCTTGGGAGAGGAAAGGCTTCCCAACCCTGCTGTATAGATTTTAATTTTGGGCTCTCACCCAGGAAGATAATTCAGAAGGGTAGTCAGGAAAGCAATTGTGAGTCAGTATCAAATAATTCTCATGAACCATCAAATGGAAGTGATAGAAGTTCAGTTGATTTACAATAGAGAGACATTGGTCAGGGTTGGAGTCTGGAGATGTACTTCATAGAAGAGAGGGGAGTAGGTAGGCCCAGAACAATGACTAGGTCTCAAGACGCAGATACATATATAATGCTTAGCAGGAGTAATGTTAACAAGAAAAGATATAAAGGTAGAGATATCCTCATGATAAATAATAGTGCATATAGATGTAAACCTGGAGTTTAGAATCAGATAACCTGTTTTAGAATTTCTGCCCTGCTTCTTCACAACCTTTGTTAATTACCTATCAATTCTTTATACTGATTTGCTTGTTTAAAAACTGAAAATACGAATCTGGACCTTACAATGTAGGTCTGGTTACTATAATGCCATAGCAAACTACTGAAAAACCGACAGACATAAAGTAAATGGTTTTCTTTTTCTCAAAGCTCCTGTGGGTTAGGACTTGGAAGGGCTCAATGGGAGTAACTTTGCTCAGTAGTATCTCAGGCCTCAGGTAGGAAGACATGATGACTGGGGGTCACCTCAGGGCTGTGGCCAGTATCACTTGGGCCCATCTTTGCCTGGAAGTTGTACAATTAGTCCACTGGTGTCTCAGCTGTAGCTGCTGGCTAGTGCATCTCTACGTGTCTTCTCCATGTGGCTTGGTGTTACTCAAAACCTGGTGTCCTCAGGGAGGTAGTTCAGTGTCTTGAAAGAACTTAATGGAGGCTGTAAGGCCCTTTATGACTTGATTTCAAAATTCACACAGAAATACTTTTACATTCTGTGGATTACAGGTGGATCAATAGGGATAGTTTGGAGCATAGATGCCAGATCGCAATAGAAGAGTGTCAAAGGATTTGTAGATGGACTTGTTTTAAACTTAAAGCTCTACTCTCTGTCAAAAATTGTTTATATCCACTTCATATAGAATAGATACCTCCAATAGGTGTTATCCTATTAATAATAGCAGGCTGAATTTGAGGTCTATGATATCACCAGCGAAACCAGGACCAGGTACAATTGAGGCAATTTGAATTTGGTTTCTGAGGATAGTGTCTCTTACAAAGGAAACCCAGTGATATAAGTGATTTTCTTTTGCCCATTGTACCACCCACTCTTCAGACAATAGTGGGACTGGAATATGATTATTGCAATAGCCACTTCAAGAAGGGAGGAAATGGGAAGTTGTAGTAGTCACTACCCTGTAGCAATTCTCAAATCCAACTGGTCACATGTTGGCAATTCCTTATCTTGTGCTGCTCTTTGCAAGGTCTTCTTTGGTATTTAAGCCCACTCTTTGTGCTCTTAGCTTTACATTTGAAGGTCTTTATTATTTTCCAAATAAAAACTCATTTGTGTTTACAATTGAACAACATCAGCTTGCTTTCTACCAGAAAAAAATTTGCTGGGTGTCCAAAAACCAATACTTAGTTTGTACTGACTCTTACTTTAAGTCTAAGCAAGTGTGCTTATGTAAATTGGTTGCATTTTTAGCAGCTTATATCCATTCATTAGACAAGATCATATGCATAGATCTCTTTAAGATGAAACTTTGCTGGTCTTGAGGCTTTGTGGAGTAAAGATTCTTAGATATTCATTGTTTAAAAAAGACTTAGTGAGGTATCACTCTTTTATTGGAAAAAAAAATTTAAGGCATAGGGCACTTCTTCTGACTTCTTTAAAAAATCCTGTTTTTTTATACTTAGACCATGTTTTCCTGATAGTGCCCTGCATTTTTAAATGTTTCTTTCTTATTTGTTTATTTATTTATTTATTCATTCTTTTTGCTTTTACATCACTTTATTCTCTGAGCAACCTGTGTGAGTTAACAAACCCTCACATTGCCAACTGTTGTAGGAATCATATTCCTTCTTACATGTACCAAAGTCTCATATCAGCAATGAGTTCTGGGTTGCAAAGAGGATTTACTGTTTGCACCTGTCTGTAAGGCTTTGTTACAAATTAAACAAAGACACACACACACACACACACACACACACACACACAAATGATCCTTTAATGTTTTTTATCTGAGAATCTTCTGCCATCTTGTGAAGCTGAGAAGAAGAAAGGGTTTTAATTTTAAATCTAGTGAATCCCAGCTCTTTTATATTTCCTTGAAATTTTACTTGAAACCTACACGGTTTATTCTTATACATATCTCTGGCTCCTTTATAAAATTCATTGCCAGTGAGAAGAAATAGTAGCACTTTTCAGTGTTCTGCCTGGAAATCTCTTTAGTTAAAAAATATACTTCTGGAGTTGTATTTCTTATTTTCCTTTGTACTCTAACAGGTTTGCCAATGTTTCTTCTGCCACATAACAAATTCCCCACTTCCTCGGTTTTTAATAACATTTACCCTACTATCCTGCTATCCGTTAAGCCCTTAGCAGCAGCCTTCTCAGTGCCCATGAGCTTCTGCTAAAAATACTTGCAACGCTTTTCCTTTTCTTTTTCTTTTTTTGCCCTCTGTCTAGTCCCAAAGCCAATGCTATATGGTTTTAGGCTTTGGTTATTGGCACAGTCCTATTTCCAAAACTTGTTGTGACCCATATTGCTACAGAAAAAATAATTTTAAAACTTATCAGGGGACAAGGGAGGAACATGCAGCGGCGATATACCCAAGACAATATGTTGGAAATAAGCTGTCCAACTTGAAGGGCGGGGGGCAGGAAAGTAGGAGAAAAATGAGGAACAGGGTACCAAGTTTGACAAGAAATGTACCTATTACCTTACTTATATAACTGTAACCCCTCTGTACATCACCTTGATGATAAAAAAGCTAAATTCACCCCCCCCAGAAGCCTTATCAATAAAAGATACTTTAAAGTGCTCATGGATTCTGTGGGTCATGAGTTTAAGAAGACATAGCATACTGCTTCAGTCTGGAGCCTCATTGACAGGGCGTGACCTGATAGCAGGGAACCACAAGGCTGGTGGGGAGATGTCATCTATACTCCCTGTCTTTACCTGATATTGGCTGAAATCTGATCTGGAACTCTGATCTGGAACATCCTTAAGGGGTCTTTCATTGTGTCCTAAGATGCTTTTTCTTTAACACCTTGGTGGTCTGATGTTGGTGATCCTGTTCGCAGTGATTAACACCTCTGAAAGTGAGAGCATAAAGGAGGCTTGCACTGTTTAATCCATTATAAACAAGCATATAGATTACATTGAGCACCATATTTTCATCTTTAAAATTTTTTTTGGCAAGGCAGAAGTTATATTGTCTTAAAAATAATTTTGATCCAACCTAAGAATTTGAAGTGTCACATTCTGTAAATTCTGTTAGCTATAAGCCGGTTGGCCCAGATTCCAGGGATGCGGACATAGATGATATCCACTTCTAATAAGAATAGGATCAAAGACTGTGCAGCTCACGTTTTAAACTATCACTGTTATTCTATAGGAGATAATGTATATAAATTCAGTGACACATGCCTGAAATAGTACGCATTCTGATTATCACAGTTAAGTTGATGAGATAGTCAGATACCACATAAGGTTGTAGTGATGTGTGAGTTTCAGAGATGCATGGAAAATAGTTTGTGGAAGAGCTCAATACTGGTTTATTCTTAATATTTCATTCAGTAAGACACATGAAAAGTTAAATTATAAATATGTTATAAATATTATATTATAAATATTATAATATTATAAACAGTATGTTATATGTTATAAATATTTATAATTTGATAACCTACAAAAGGCATGCAAGATATGTGGATAAGGGGAGATGAAAAATAGGATCCATTTAGCTAAAATAACTCAGATTGGAATGGTTACAATTGAAATGGAGAAGACAGTGTAGATACAAAAGGTATTTGATGAAATAAAATGTAAGACCCTCTTTATAGACTCTTACACAGTAGTTTGGGTTGGGCTGACCTTGGGCTTTCTGCCTCTCATCAGCCTGCTGAGTGCTGGAAGCATATGTCACAGGGTTCTCTTTTCTTGTGACTGGATTCTTCTACTCTTTGGTTCACATGGTACATGTTGCTGTGCAGAGCCCAAGAGAGAACAAATACCCAAACTCATCAAGTTCCACTCTCATAGGGAGTTAGTTTCCCTGGTTTTTGCATGACATAAGCTTAAGAGCTTTGTGGATGGGAGTATAGACTACAAGAAAGAGGCGTTTTCCAGACTAAGGATACTGGGGAGAACTGGGTATATTTGCTGTACATATGTCTTCTATTTTTACTGTTTGAACTGATCACCGTAGAAAAGATACACAAATTTTATGGTGGTGATGTATTTTTATGTACACCTACGTTTAGGGAAAGGACACAGCATTCATTAATAGAGTGTACATTTATTTATGTTTGATACACTGTTACTGATGATATTCTGTATTTACACTTAAAACTGTGTAGTTTGCTACTACAAACAAAATCAGGTATCACTTTAATAAGAGAATTAGATGAACATAGTTAATGTAAACTGAGCAGATATTCTACAAAAATAGAATTACATTACTTCTCAGATATTCTGTTGAGACTGCCATTACAAATAATGGCCCACAGAGAAAGAAAAATAGTAATGAAAGAGTTGAATCACAATCTATTTAGGAGTAGAAATTGAGGCTTTCTGGCTACCCTAAGAGTTAGTCATCTACCTCTTCTGCACACTTACACTACCTTGCTCACTCATCTCTTATAGCCATTAGTCTGCTGTGTTGACATTTTTTTCTGGATGTTTTACTCCTTTAGACTAGCCATAGAGTTACAGCTGCTTTCTATCAGGGAAGCAAAATCTCTGAGTATTGTTGTCTGGCTGGTCATAGCTGAGAAATAGCTGGCCCTATCTGGCTCGGCTGAGAGGTCAGAAATCAGATGGGGATGATGCCATCCAATTCCTTTCTGCTGCATAGAAGAGATGGCTAAGTCAGGCATGGGTCATCCAGGTAGGTATGCACCAGTGTGAGCATTCTATATGGCTGGACCAGGGTTTTTGAGTATTTAAAAAGTAAAAGAATAGGGGCTGGGAAGGTGGCTAAGTGGTACAGCGCTTGCCTTGCATGCATGAGGCCCTGGGTTTGATTCCTTAGCACCACATAAGCAAAAAGAAAAAAGCCAGAAGTGGCGCTGTGGCTCAAATGGTAGAGCGCTAGGCTTGAGCTGAAGAGCTGAGGGACAGCGCCCAGGCCCAGAGTTCAGGCCCCACGACTGCCCCCCCCCCAAAAAAAGTAAAAGAATACATTGATGAACTTCATGACATTCATAGTGTGGTAGGATCAGAGTTGATTGGTTTCATTAAAGAGTGAATGTAGCTTGAGGAAATAGCTATAGTGAATACAATGGTTTACTGTGTTCTAGTTAAGGTGAGGGATAAGAAAGGATATTTATGCATAGCTTATGTCAGGCAATTTTTTCAGATAATGGAAGAGCTGAATATGTAAGAAGAGAACAAAAAGTTCCCAGACATTCACCAAAAGCTAGCTAATCTTTAATGCCTTATGTGCATTAAGGAAATAGTAACATTCTTTTGCCTCTTTCTGTATGTTTTAAGAAGTCAGGAATGGGAATAGAGAAAGCAGATATGGGGAGATTGAACCCTGGGTGTGTTGTCGGGGGGGGGGGTGTTGGGAAGACATACCTGGTCAGTAATGAGGATGGCAAAACATCTACACTGACAATAACAACATTGTTGAAATCATTGGCCATGGTAACCAGGAAGCTGGGAAGCAAAGGAATTCATAATAAGAGTGATATTCATTTTAAAAAATGGACAAGGAGCTGCATGCTGGTAGCTCATGCCTATAATCCTAGCTACTCAGGAGGGTGTGAGCTGATGATTACAGTTTGAAGCTAGGCCAGGTAGGAAAGTCTGTGAGACTCTTATGTCTCATTAACCATCAAAAAGCTGAAAATGGAACTATGGCCAGCCTGAGCAAAAAAGCTAGGGAACAGTTCCCAGGCCCTGAGTTCAGTATTGATGTGTGTGCGTGCACACACACACACACACACACACACACACACACACACACACACACACAGGGTCAAGAAGATATGGAGAAGTTGCCATGAAAAGAAAAAGTAAGAGTAGAAAAAGAAAGTGAATATGAATGAGGTGTGAAGATGTGTAGAGCAGGGTTGCAGATCTCAAGATGAGTTGGAGGAATTCTGAATTTTTAGAAAAATTTTATTTTCTTGTAAAGATGCTATACAGAGAGGTTACAATTACATCAGTAAGGTAATGAGTACATTTCTTGTTGAGCATTGTTACCCCCTCTGTTTTTCTCCTACTCCCTTCCCTCCTCCACCTACCCCACTCTTTCCCCCACCAAAGTTGTAAAGTTCATTTCCAACATAGTGTCTTGTGAGTATCATTGTTGCAATGATTTGTTTCTTTTGCATGTTCTTCCTTCTATGGTGTATCCCTGTATTTGATTTTGGTACCTTGCATCGTGTATATACATTTATCTAATTTGGGGGGAAGGGGAAATAACAAAATGCCCAAACAAGGACTCATTGCAACAAGGAATTTTAAACTTCTTATTGCAAAGTTGGAGGGAGAATTAACATTGACAAAATGGAGGAGGGATTCTTCAGAATGCTGGTTGGAAAGCTCCAAGCTAGACTTCATGTTCTTCAAAGCAATGTGGGAATACCACTTACATGGAAAGAGGATTGGTGAGAAGAATGAACTCCAAGAGAGGAAAGTTTTTTCGTGGATGTAGTTGAACAGTAATGTAATACCAGCACAAGCTGGGGAAATGCTGAGGCTTGTTTGTGGTTGAAGGTGGGTGAATGAAGAGCTATGGAAAGATCAGAATTGTGAGCACAATTCCTGGGAGTCAGGAGTTTGCCTAAAAGGTAAGAGATGTTGAAAACAAGGATTATTTACCCAGCAGGCAGAACGGTAGACTGGAAGGATGTGTTAAACAACAGAGAGGAGAACTAAGAAGGCCAGATTTAGTTATTGGAAGCACTTATAGAACTGCTTATAGAACTGCCCACCCCAGAGATTTCCACTGGGATATTGCTGTAATGGAGTGTGCCTCAGCAAATCTCTATCCCCTGGTGGCTGGCTTGGGCTGATGGTAGATTCAGTGATGAATGTTAATGGGCTTTGTTACATAATCCACAATTTATCAAATGCCCTGAGGTTTGAGACTCTATCTATTAAAGAGGCTAATAGAAGCTAAAGGGAAATAGTCTAAGTGAAAAGCAAACAAACCTTCAGAAGAGGAGGGTTTGGAGAGTATAGAGCACTTGTTTCTGGAACATGCTTGAATAATGTGTGTGATAGATTGCTGGGCGCACAGCCAGGTATATTTCTCTCTCAGTCGAGAGAGGGCAGGGATGATGAGTGCTCTGATATTTCTTTCTCTAGTTTTCCTGGAAGCAGTTTGGGTGGCTTCAGTGGAGGCAACCAGCTCAGAAGGCTCTTCAGTAACCTCCTATGCTATTCATAAGAAAGCAATTGCCCATAATCTGACATTTAACATGGTTTGCCTTTTATTCTTTCTGTGCTACTTACTTCCCTTTTGACTTCAGATTTACTATTCCTTTTTACTTTTCTGTCTTCTATTTTCCTTTATTTCTTTAGGACCTTTACCTTAAAAGACTGTTTGGTCTAAGCCTTTCTTATGTAAGAGAGGTAGAATGTTACATTACATTGAGAAGAGAAGGGTGAGACATGAGGAGGGAGGTATTTTGCTGGAGCCAGTTCAGGAGGGATTGTATGTCATGCTAAGGAATTGTGATGCTCTCCTTTAGGCAGAGGGAGCCATGGAATGATCTGTGTTTGGAAGGGCTTCACATCATATCAGGAGCGTTCTCTTGAAGCACAAGGAGGATAATAGGAAAGTCTTATCCTTTTCCCCAAAAGATCTTCAGTCTCTGTTCTTCATTATTAACTTCACCAGGGGTCTGTTTTCCTGTTGTTGTTTTTGCTTAAGACTGCCATGCACATGTAGCTCAACTTTCCTGAGAATTAAGGGGTAGACATTAACTGGATGAATAGCAAGAGTGAATTTCTTAGGTCTCGGCTGGTATGGAAAAGTAGCCAGGCTTTTGCATCTTATTTCTTGTGGTCCAAATAAAAATCTCTGGGTAACCATCATGGCATAGATCAAATGATGAGGTGAAAATCATACTTTAAAGACTGATACTATTTGAATGGATTCTTGCAGGTTAATATACTGAACTTCACCAAGACCAACCACGATATGTGGTTGAAATACATTAATATTTCTGGAGGTGGAACTTACATGAAATAAAGAGAAAAGTTCTTTTCCGAATAATCAAATCTGAATATTCCCAGTGGCAGATATTGAAAGTTCTAATAGTACTGTTTGTCCTCAGCCACTGTCAGCTACTAATGTTTCTTGACTTTCCCATCAGAGCAGATGGCAGGAGGAAACTCACTGGGTCTGGGAGATGTTGCAGTTTTCTGATCAGGTTTAATCTGGAGAGGAACTGGCAAATATCTAAAACCAATCACACTCCATATGTACTGTTCATTTGGAACTAATGATTGTTTATGCATTATGACATTTTTTGTGGTGTTGGAATTGAACCCAGGTACCTTACTATGTTTTTGAAATCACAGAACATTATTCCTCCATTTATTTGTAAATAAGTATATTGTAAAACTATGTTTAATAGTACACATTTGAAAAATTCTACCATAATTACAGAGATCAAAGAAAAGAACAGACTGGGCAGAAGTTCGCATAGATTTAGGGGAAAAGGAATGATTACTACACTTTAACTGATGAATTTTAATCAACTAATAATCAATCAATCTGATTATCTGTACAATGCTACATATATGTTTTCAAGAGGTTCAGTAGGCAGTTAGTAAGGCATATCCATCATCACACCCTGGAAGGTACTGGGCATTATTTCATACAGGAAAGATGACTGCAGGGAGCTGTTAACAAAAGCATGGATAATTGTTGAAAAAACTGGATTTGAGGGAATAAAGGATATAGGGTAGATAGCAATCAAATTGGAGATCCTAATTTATAAGAGGAGAAATATTGAAGGTGGAGATGTCCACTGGGTTTTCTTCAGAATAAAAAGATTCACGTATCAATTAGGTAAATAGTCATCTCAAAGACACATGTGGTAAGAAGTATTATCCCTGTGTGACATTTATTCTTAATTGTCAACTTGATTGGATTGACAAACATCTAGAAGATCACTAAAGCACCCATCCCGTGTGTTTGGGATGGCCTTTCCAGAGCTGATTACATCAGGAGGACTCTTAATTAACAGATTAGTTTCTTGAGGGATTTGTAATAAGTAGGTCTTACTAGGAATGGTAAACGGTGGAATGTCCTTACGAGTGATATCTTTCCCTAGTTCCTTCCTGGATGCCTTTTCCTTTCTCTCTGGCTGCAATGAATTCAAGAATTCCTCCCTGGGGCATGCTCCCACCTCTGTGATATTCCGCTCAAGTGAACGGGGCCAAGCAAGATTAGACTACATTTTCCAAAGCCATGAGCCAAAATGAATCCTTCTTCCCACAGGTTGTTTCTGTCAAGATTGCTGTCACAATGATAAGAAAAGTAATTAATATACTTTATTGTTGAATGAGGAAAATGAGGACTAAGAGTGGGAATCCCTAACTAACCCCTGATTCTGTGGCTCATACGTGACAGAGCCAGCATCCAGACCCAGAAAATTGAACTCTAGAGCTCATGGTCTTAACGCCCGGGCATCTAGAGGAACATACTGAATGAAGGGTTGCAAGGTATAAAGTTAAGTTGGTAAAGCAGGGTCAGAAGACAAGTTTAGATTGAAATACAGAGAAAGAAAGATTCCCAAAAATAAGGGAATGAGATGATTAAAGGGAGGTATAAATATTCATCTTCAAAACATGTGGCATATAAATTGTAGGGAGAAAGCCCCCCAGAAAGTCATGGCTGGGCATGGATCATGGAGAGCTTGGTAAAGGTAATTGCCTGAGTGTCTGTATGCCTTTCTTGCATGACAATGAAACCATATTTTAAACACCACTCGGTAAGAGTTTCTACTTTAATTACCAGAGATTTAAAAAAATACCAGTATAGAAAGGAAGAATGCTCTACTATAAGAGCATACTCTTCTTTCCAGTTGCGTGTTTATCTTCTCCATGAAGCCTTGTCCTGCTGGATTCTATCCTTTCTTTAACTATAATAGGCCTACAAGTATAAAATATAATTATAAACACACACATATATACATACAGCACAATGTAATATATACATATATGTTTTTGCAAAGCTCACAGAAATGATCGATCTATCATCTATCTATCTATCTATCTATCTATCTATCTATCTATCTATCTATCTATCTATCTATCATTCTATCTATCTATCATTCTATCTATCTATCATTCTATCATCTATCTATCTATCTATCTATCTATCTATCTATCTATCTATCTATCTATCTATCTATTTCTATACACACACACACACACACACACACACACACTCATACATCTCTATAGGACACAACACAGTTCCTTGCCCACAGCATTCATTCAGTAAATATTCGAAGCACAGGTAATATAAGGTGCATTTTGAAGGAAAAATCAAAAGATCTTGGTGGAGCGCCTTGACATGGGTGATAAAGGAAGAACAGTGAATCAAAGAAATCCTCCAAATTTCAGGTTGCTTGCCTGAGAGGATGCTGGATAGCAATTCCTCCTAGAAGTTTTTTTGCTCTGTTTTTGTACCTCTCTTCTTTCTACTCTGCAGAGTTCCTGGGTTAAGAGGAAGACTGGCAGAGGGAAGCATTTCACTTTCCTGAAACTTAAATACTGTATCATGTTGTCATACCAGTGAGAAAACAATGGAGAAATAGAATTGTTTTTCTTTTCCTTTGATATGGAAAATTTGTCATACATGACTCTGTGTTGAAATTTAACTCTCGTAAATGGCAAGTCAGCCTGAACTTTAGGTTATCTCTGTTTGCTCAGAATTAACAAGGAAAAACAAGCATGTGACTCAGGACTGAGTTGTCTGAATGGGGAAGTGTCCTTATTCTTTTGTGTTTTCAGTACAATGAGAAATTATATCAGCAGGGCCTCTGGGGGAATGTTAGAGATGTTCAAGGTGGAGAAAGTCCTTTTATTTTACCTTCCCCAAGGGAGAGGCCATGTGAGCAATGAGAGAGTGAAATAGTCCTATGTGAAAGAATCCACTGAGAGTATAAGCTTGCATTGCAATGGTATGCTTTCTAGGAGGTCAGAGAGCATTCAAGCTCAGACTGGGCTTCAGAAAGTCAATGGAACTAGTACCATTATTCATCATATTGGGGTTGAATTTTGGATTTCACTTCTTACGAAAGGCAAGTTTTGAGTTACAATCTCCTCTATCAAGTGCAGCTAACAATGATATACTTTGTAATGCTGTTGAGAAACTTAAAGAATCAATGAAAATCAAGTGCTCATGAAACTTCCTGACACCTGAGCATATCCAAGATAGCTTGCAAGCCGTACAGACACAAGTGGTGAGTTTAAGCCTTAACTGGTGGGCAGTTGTTGCTGCAGGAGGGTAGCACGTGGATGAGCAAAGATGGTGAAAGTGGAAGCATTTGTAGAAGCAACTTAAAAAAGGTAGTTTATTAAAGGCAAGAAAAGTATTGTGAAGACAGGATGCGAAGACAGGAAATACTGCTGTTTTATCCAGACCTCCAACGTAATGCCACTGTGGAAAGTGT
This sequence comes from Dipodomys merriami, assembly GCF_024711535.1. Lineage (NCBI taxonomy): Eukaryota > Metazoa > Chordata > Mammalia > Rodentia > Heteromyidae > Dipodomys > Dipodomys merriami. The sequence goes on from NW_027202271.1 coordinate 31,877,868, forward strand.
TGGAAAAATTTGTAGTGTTTACCTCCCCTGTGATTACCAACAGTGTGCAAATGACTTATAACTCAATTATGAGAGGAAGGGAGAGGTGTGTGAGGCATGTTTCTTTATGGTTCTGTCATAGGTGGGGAGATGGAATATTTGTAGGTTTAAGGGGGAAAATGTTCCAAGAAGAATAATAGACAGGGAAAGATGTTTGAAGAGAGATGGAGATTCAACCAATAATACAAAGGTGTTTGTGCCTGCTATTGATGTCTATATATATATGAAAAATTATACCTTTCTAATTATCAAGCTATGATGAAAAGCAAGGGTGAGGCAAATCATATACAAATTAGAAGATGGAAAGGAGGAAATGCCCTCCCTTGTTGGAGCTTTAAAAAAGCCATTCATTTATTGAGTTACTTTATTATTTTATTTAAAAATACCATTATCTTACTAATCACTTAGTACACATCACATTCTGATCTAAGATCTTTACATGGATTATTCCATTTAATTTTCCTAAACGTATGAAGAATCTTCTGCCAGAGCGTATCTTACATTCTGCAGAAAAGGAATTACAGGCTGAGATGGCACTGTTTGCCCTGTGCGAATGTAGGAGCTAGGATCTGGCTCCAGGGGTCTGACAACAACCTGCTTCTCATACTACCTCACCGAAGTTAAGACTGAATGCCTTATGCCTAAGGGCAGACAGAAATGAGCATGACACCCATGATCTCCCTCTTCAGGGAGCTCATTTCCAGCAAGATGTGACATGTTTCTCAGGGGAGATGCAGTTTGAATGTCTAACTCCAGATGTCTAGGAGAAGGGATCTCTTCAACACCCTTTGGAGCCCAGTGCTCCAGTATCTATACTGTTGATGAATGATACCAGCTAACTCTTTATTTTGGGAGTCTATTCTGTGCACCTACAGGATCTTTAGCAGCACCCTCAGCCTCTATTCACTAGATGTCAATAGCAGAGCTCGCTGTAGTAGTTGAAACATTTGTAGATAGTGCCAAATGTAATCTGGCCAATATCACTCCAGGTTGAGAACTGACAATGGTGGGTGATGACTATATTTGAAGGGTGTATGGAAGTGGCTCAATTGAAAGGTGCACAGACAATCCTGGGGCATGTCTTCAAGAGAGGGCTTGTCAAAGCTTATCTCATTCCATGGATGAGGACTTATTTCTGCAGATAAACATGGACACAATGCAACTAGAATAACCATAGAATGTATCACTAGGGATTTTAGGAATGGGAAACAGAAGACTAACAGATAGTGGTAGAGTGCTAGTCTACAGCTGAAGAGCTGGGGGACAGCACCCAGGCCCAGAGTTCAGGCCCCATGGCCAACAAAAACAAAAAAAAAGTTTTCCTATCTTTCCTTGATAATTACTGTAAATGAAGAGTTAATGAAAGGAAATGACTCCTCATTACAGAAAGAACAAATGAGAAGTAACCTTTTATAGTGTTGGCCTTTCAGGGATTATATGGGTGTTTTAGGGATAGCCTAAACATCTATAGCACTTTCTGTATTCTAGATGTATGAAACTCACTATCTCTAGCAGTTGTTCTTGAATTGCATATGTAAATCAGAATTATCTGCAGCTGTTTATCAAAATTCATGTTTATGTCTCCTGCTTTGAACTTGCTGAGTTTGAATGTCACCGCTGAGATTATCATTAAAGTCTCTTCTGGATGAGAAGCATTATCTAAAAGCTTGATATTGGATCATCCCATTTGACCTTTGTAACTCTAAGAAGCATCTCTGCCACCATATTTCTTATATGCTGCTAAGAGAGGAATGTATACTCAGAGATGGTTTGTCTGGTACAAACCATGCAGAGCTTCTGGTTAAAGCTTTCTTTCTATTCTCTTTATTGCAGATGGTCCTTTGTGATCTACTTTCTCTTTAGATGGGCATATCCTGGAAATCACCCATTGAATATTTCTTTCCAATTCCTATTTGCCATAACTTCTCACCTGTTTTTCTTAACCAAAAGGGATATTGCCTTTATTCCAGAAGGTCATGTGTCAAAGTACAAATGAAGGGTTTTAAGACTAAGTGTCAAAGGGAATGTACTTTGGTCAATAATTAGTGATCTTTGCCCCAAATGGTTATTGAAACACAGTCACAGCATCAGACATTGATTGAACACTAAATGTGTGCCCGGAGTATGGAAAATTAACCATGTGATGTTGCTTCTGTCATTATCTTTATTTTAGATGAGGAAATCGAATCTGGAAGTGCTGAGCACTTGTTCATTGTTACATAGTTGGTGGCTGTTACAGCTGAAATACTAAACAGATTCTCTATGGTGCAAGCAAGCATTTTCTATGAGACAATCAATTTATGCTGCCTTATTTTTCTCAAGTAACCTACTAGTTGCAGTACCATAGTTAGAAATATATTTGACTCTTACTGATAATAGGAATGTCAATATTCCCTTATTCTTTAGGTTTTATTATAATTTTACTAGTAAATATTTAAAAAATACTTTGTTTTCTTAGTTCTCAGTGGGAAGGGAATAATACTAATACTACTACTAATAATAATACTAATAATAATAATAACAATAATGTGGCAGTAAATAATGAAAGTTAATTTGGCAACACTTTGAGTTTGTAGCCATAACCCAGAGGATCATACATAAATATATGGAAATTTCGAGGGTCACAGAGATCCTGTTGAAGTGTAATTTGTAGAAAGTCTGGTTTGGATTTATATAAATATATATTCCTCTGTTCATGATAACTAGTTCATGAATCAAGAAACAAAATATCCAATTAAGCTTATTTATCAACTTGAGTTGACATAATCAAACGATCGTCTCTCAGATGTCTTAAAGCAATGCCTGTCTAATCAAGAGGATGTTTAATAATGAGCTAAGTATTCCTAGGTAATTATTCTCACCTAGTGTTTTCATAAGGTTCTTTTGTCTTCCACTGTCATTAAGCCAGATTATATGCATAAATGAGCCAGAGATGTTTCAAGAAATTGTTAATATATGAGATCTATTTTTCCAAGTGTATGACTAATCTTTAAACTAGTAAGTAATTCATAGCCTGCTACTCTTTTTAGAGAGTTATTTACTCCCTTAAAAGATTGTATGGATTTGTAGATAAGAAAAAAATCAGTCTTATTGGCCTATGTGAAAGAGAGAAAGGAAAGAATTATGAATTATGAGCAACATAGACAAACCAACTGACTCTTAGAAGATGGTATGTGGTATACTCAATGGAAACTAATAAATGATATTCTATAAATTATATTATTTCAGCAAATTACCCTTCCTGAAAAATGGATTACTAAACTCTACTGAAAAGTTTCAGATTAGGTCATTTTGGATGATGTAGAAGATTATAATGGGCATTATTATTGCTAATGTTATGTCTTCTTCAAATAGTCATAAGTCAAATAACTAACCACTTAATGGAAACTATAAATCCAGGATAATTTTGGCTACATGATTTGCCACATTTTTCATAATATATTAAATAAGATTCTCCCAGATTGTATGAGAAGAGTTGTTTCAGAATGTGTCAACAGCTACAGAATAAGACATTCTCTCTCCTCTCCCTCGCTCTTTCTCTGTCTCTCTGTCTCTGTCTCTCTGTCTCTCTCCTCTCTTTGTCTCTGTCTCTATCTCTGTTTCTGTCTCTATCTTTCTCTCCTCTTCCCCAGTCCTGGGGTTTGAACTCAGGGCTTGGGTGCTGTCTCCATGCTTCTTTTGCTCAAGGCTAGAACTCTACCACTTGAGCTACTTGAGCCATAGCACCACTTCTGGATTTTTCTGAGTAGTTTATTGGAGATAAGAATCTCACAGACTTTCTTGCCTGAGTTGGCTTTAAATTGCAATCCTTAGATATTAGCTGTCTGAGTAATTAGGATTACAGCCTGAGCCCAAGCTACCAGCGCCTAGCTGAACACTTTTCTTTCTGGTATAATATATAGGAGAAGGGCTTGCCCAATCCAAGCAAAAATCCCCTAACATTTGTGAGATTATATTGTGGAAAATGCATGGTTTGTTCAAATGAATGGGTGAAATCAGACAAGATAGATCACATTTTCTAGCAATTTACTAGTTCAATTTACTCCATGCCTAAAATCTCTTTAAGTTTAGGCATGACTATTCTAAGATACTCCAAATCTCAGATGATGCTCCGAGATTCCTCTTTGGGTGATGTAACATTCTCTGTCTTGGTTATTAGTGCATTGTAGTCTGTTTGGACTTGGAATTCCAGTGGTACAAAGAAGTCCATGTTTCTAGGATCATTACTAGTTCAAAGACATGTCTCATTTAGTTTGAATTGCTCTATCATCCTCTTTTCCACATATCATGCCTCGTGGCTGAAAGTTTGTTCTGCTAGTGGGCTCTAATAGAAACCTTCAGTTTTATTTTATTTGAATTATGTGATTAGATGTCTTAGTCTAATATTTTTCAGGAGAAACAAGTAGGATTTAGGTTCATTGATTTTTCTCTGAATGTTTTCCACATCTTTTCTTGGAAGCGGATCTCTTTCCAAAACAGCTATGTTTCCATTGAAAACAAACAAAAGGGTAGTATTCAGTAATTTTCTCATTAGTGTTAATTCTGTCAGTAGGGACTTATGGACAAAGCCTCACATTTCTGTCAATCATAAGTTAGGAAGTGCCTTGTGGAAATCTGTACAACATTTGACATTGTTAAGTCAGGGAGGGCAAAAACCATTTTACAATGTTCCAATTTTGCTCCTCAACCCTGTAAAAGGAGATTTTTATTTAAAATAAGAACTTAAATGTACTTGTTTGGTAGCTATTGTAAATAACTTGGTACCAGTATTAGAGGAAGTGGTTGTCCATATAGCCTAAAAGAAGATTGCCATTCTTTCTGTGTAGATATCAGAATTTCATGTCATCTCATCGAGGTCACTCAAATAATTACTGAAATAGTTAAATGCCTGGCACCATTGGAAGCATTAGGGACACAGCAATGAATAGAAGATACATTCTACTCCAATGTGATGAGATTGACAAAATAAAAAAGATAGATATATAGATAGAAAGGAAAGAAAGAAGGAAGAAAAATAGAAAGGAAGAAAGAAAGCCAAACACGGCCACATTAGAACTAGCCTGTGTATGAAATGATATGTGCTAAGGAAGAAATCAAAGTAGAGAATGTGAGTGGAGTTATTCAGAAGCTTAAGGAAGGTTTGCGGTCCTGCTTTACAGAGTGCTTGTGATAAGGTGGGAATGTGAGGTTCTGCAGACTTGGCCTGCATGGGGACTGGTGTGGAGGCCTCAGGCTGCACACTGACTGATGTGAAATGGATGTCCCTGGTGCAGGACAGATCTTCAGGGCCTGGGAGGAACAGGCTGTGCCCACAGGCAATCGCACATCACAGAGAGTGAAGGAGGATAGAAGGGTGGCAAAAGCAGGATGATGTGGCACCCTTGACAGAGAATACCAGCCAATGGGACAGGAAGGAGGGACACTACATCCAATTCTGGAACCAGCAAAGGGCAGTGGAATTCTATTTGTAGGAAAATTGCTCCAGAGATAGTAGAATACAGGGATAATTTGAGAGGAAGTGGCTAGCGTGATTAGGAGAGGCTTCTTCAGAAGCAAAGCTGGGGCTAAGGGAGTGAGCCTCAGGATACCTGGGGAAGAGTTGTTCCAGGTATAAAGACTAGCCAGTGCTAAGATGTCAAGGAAGGAGAATTCTGGGAGTATTAGAGGTGTTGTGAGAAAGCTTTGAGGAAAATGGTGCATGGTCAAGTCAGGTGTATGCATGTACGTGTGTGTAGGTGCATGCATGTGTACATGCATATGTGGGCATGTGCAGGTAGGTCCTTACAAGTGATAACAAGAACTTTCATTTTTACTCCTGTAGGAAACCTTGAGAATGTTTCAAATAGATGACTGATGAATCAGAGTTGTAATTTAAAAAGGTCACTCTGATTATGGGCTGGGAATATACTGTAGTAGGGTAAAGGTGGAAGCAGAGAGATCTGCTAAGTGTTTACTTCAGAACGAAGCCAGTGGCATGTGGAGAAGTAGCATAATTGGAGATATATTTTGAAGGTATAAGTGCCAGGATTCATGATATATTGGAACTGGGTTGTGAGGAAATTAAAGAACTTGAGGAATTCTGTTTGTTTTATGCTAATACATTATGTACAGTTTGGAGGTTACACAGGGAAAAGCGGAGCTAGTTGCTCTTTGCTGTCAAGAGAGAACTGTTCTAAACAGGCTCTGCTGAAACTGAAACTGAAATCTTTCCATTGCCTAAATGGATAATACTAAGTAAGTGCATTCAATAAGGTAATTAATTGAGCTTTGAGGATGAGTTTTGCAGCTTACATTTCCTGTGCAGCTATAAAATGCAATTTTTTTCTAAAATTACATGCATTTTGATCATAGTACTTTTTCATCATCTCTGTCTCTATCACATTTTATAGGGCAGAATCAAAGTGATTCAACTAACTGTTTGAAAATGCCAGTAGAATCCAGATCAAGTATCTATCTAAATAAATAAATCATCTATCTATCTATCTATCTATCTATCTATCTATCTATCTATCTATCCATCTCTATCTCTATCTTTCTATATTAGTATTATCATTGCTTTATCATCTATATCTCTATAGTATATATATATATAGTATATATATATATAAGGTATATCTCCTTCATGTAGGTCCCTTCCTGATCTGTGTCATGGAAGAAAGAGTAGGAAAAAAGCCAAGTTGGCTCTTCAGACAAGGGCTGCTTTCCTTGGTGGTAAATGTACACATATGTTTTCTCCAGTCCCTTAAATTATTGGTACTCCATGCACATGTTGGATGACATGTAAAGACAAATTACCTGTGACCCAGCAATTATCAAGGACTTCTTCATCTAATTAATATTCTTGAGAAAATTTACATTTAAATTTAATTTAAATTGTTTAATGGTCAAGTGGGCAATTCACTGCTTTAGATTAGGGTATAGAGGAAGAATTACAAAGATTGACAGATTCTGGGTCTGATTCTGTTTCTACTATATATTAGCTGTTTTACTTAACCACTTTAAATAAGTGTATTCATTTAATCTAAGAAGCTTTTATTATTCGTGTGAGATGAAATCAGATTACGTATATAAAGTACTTGGCATTTGAAAGATGATTCTTCTTCAATCCTTATCTATTCCTGCAACGTATTACATTGTCAGAAAAGAACAAGCCCAATCATGTTATATCAGGAGCTACAGAAATGATTTCACTGAATAATAATTTAATATCACATACTAAATTTTAAATCAAAGATGATGCATGAAATATCCAATTAAATATTATTTCTATATTTTTCAAAGCTCTTGTGTTGCTTTAAATCTTGTCTACAAAAGAATAAGTGATATATTCCTCATTGAATCACTGTACCAAGAATAAATTTCTCTAATCCAGTATTATTTCCTTTCTGTCTTGGTTGAGAGGAAACGTACATCTCAATTTAGTGTCTAAATGCATAATTTATTTGAGTTCACCTTTTGAAAACTCTAATCCACTTCCTTTTACTTAATTTCTTTGTTCTTTTTTGAATGTTAGAACTCTTGTCACACTGAGTTTATTTTTAATCAACTTTATTGAGGTGTAATTTATGTGCAGTAAATGGCACCCTTTAAAGTGTGCAATTTATTGGGTTTTGACAGATGTGAAACTACTGCTGTAATCAAGAAAGAGACGATTTCTATCACCCCAAAAGTTTCCTCATGAACCCCTTCTAACTTCGCTCCTAGGCAACTACTATACTGAGTTTTATTTTACAAGCCTTTCCAAAGGTGATTTTTTTGGGGGGGAGGGAGGTGTGGGTGGAGAGACACTGAGAGTTGAAATCAGGGCTTCACACTTGCTAGGCAGGCTCTCTTCGGCATGAGCAAATCCTCCAGACCCTTTTGCTTTGGCTATTTTTGAGATAGGGTCTCACTTTTCCCTCCCAGGCTAGCATGGATTCGGATTTTTTTTTTCTATTTCATGCTTTCCAGTCACAGATGGCAAATACGTGCCACCATACCCAGCCTTTTCTGTTGAGATGGGAATCTCACAGATGCTCTTGTCCAGGCTGGCCTTGAACTGAGATCTTTCCCCTATCAACCTCTTGAGGAGGTAAGATTGAGGGTTTGATACACTGTACCTACTACCCTAAATTTTTGGGTAGAAGATAAATGGCTCAGGATTAGAAAGAGAGAAGAGGCACTGATCGTCTGTTCTTTCAGGATATTTGTTTAGAGAAATCCTGAAAAAAATAGGTAGACACAAATTAAGGAATACTTTGAAACAATATTTTCACATGTATACCAGTAGTAGAGGAGATCATTCATGAAAGCGGTCCCATAGGAGACAAGAGGGTCTGAGGTAAAAAGTACAATCTGAAGAGTAACAAAACAGGACAAAGTGCATTTCTTCCAAAAGTGGAGGTAAGATGGTAGGAGATAAAGCAGATGCTAGGTTTACTGCTATACATCTCCAGAGCTAAAGAGTTCATATTTGATGATGGATTTTCTACAATCAAGTGCAAGAAGAGTCCATCTGTTGAGAATTACGGGGGAGGGAGTGAAAAGTTTCCCCAGGAAAGTAGGGACATAATAAGACTTTGGAATAACATCCATGGGGAAACAGAAGCAGGAGTTGTCTTTCTGCTTGACAAAGTTTATTGAATTGTATTCATCATACTACTGATGGTGTGCTGTATTTGTTTGTTTGTTTGTTTATTTATTTATTGTGTTTAACTGCTGTTAGGATACATTGCAAAGGAAGTAAGGTAAAATATCTCAAAGTTGAGTAAAAGCTTCAAAGAGGGTGTAGAGGTAGGACAGGAAAATGGGAGCTGAATGATTCTAATAGAGTTAGGCACATGACATTTAAATGGATTAGAAAACCAATGAGAGTCAGGGGAAGGATAGGGTGAAGACCATTGTGCTGTCAGATTAGAAATCCTATTAAAAAACAAAGCAAAACACTGACCATTGTAATTTCTTACTTGTTAATGTAATTATTTCGTTAATACCAATAAAGAATCTGCCTTACGCCCAGCAGAGAGATAAGAGTGTGGCATATAGTATCTCCTGGTGGTGGACCATGGGCTCTGGATACCTACTGCTTGTGTTTGAATGCTGGCTCCTGAGTTTTTTAGCTTTGTGATCTTGGAAAAGTTACTTAACCCCGTTGTGTTTTGGTTTCCTCACTTGTTAATGACAGGTCGAAGGGGCAGGAATAGACTCTATCTCAAAACTAGCTAAAGCAAAAAGGCTGGAGGCTTGGCTCAAGCAGCAGTACCTGCCTAGTAAGTGTAGCACTATTAGTATTTGGAGGCTTAAGTCCTGAATTCAAGCTTCATGTCCAAATTCAGAGCTTGGTGACTATCAGGAAACCATCCAATCATTGCTGGTTGCTTTTCTTACAATCTATAAAACAGATTCAATAACCTTACTGCATGTGTTCTAATCAGTTGAAGGAGGTTAGATACACAAAAGTTTTCTGTAACTCTGATATAAAATATTACACTAAATGGATTCTTCTCATGTAGAAATTATATAGAATATAACAAATGTGGAAATACTATGAACTAGAAAATGTTTATACAAATATAAGGCAGCATTGGGAACTGAGGATGTTTTGGTGTTTTTTATTATAATAATTATGATTATATATTCATATGGGTATTTATTTAACCTGCAGCTCTGGAGAAAAACATTATTGGCAAGAAAGCAGCCACTTAAACTCCTAATTAAAATGAAGTTTTTGCTTTCCTCATGGATCTCATTTCTTTCCTTTCCCTTAGCATGTGGAGTTGAAATTTGACAACATCTAATCAATACCAATTTCAGTTGATTCTGACCTCTAATGGTATTGAGCCCAAGAATTTATTCATGTATAGAATGTTTCAGGTTTTTTTAAAGATTGGTGACAACTCTGCATTTTAGCTTCATGAAGCATTATGGCAGGAAAAATTATAGCATTTGTTGTTCCTAAGGACCTGCCTGCATTTTTTAACCTTTTCTTTTTAGTCAGATTTTACTAAAGTCAGATTGTTGGTATAGAAGTTTATTTGTTTAATGAGTGTGTGTGTGTGTGTGTGTGTGTGTGTGTGTGTGTGTGTGTGTGTGTGTGTGTGCGCGCGTGCGCATGTGTCTGCTGGTACTGGGGCTAGGAGCATTCCCCTCCCCCCTGTTTTGCCTAAGATTGAGTCCCACCTTCCCTCTGGCTTTTTGGTGATTAGAGATGACTATCTCTTGTATTGGTCTGCCTGGTCTGGCCTTCAACTGCTATCTTGAGTAGCTAGGATTACAGGTGTGCACTACTGGATCTTGACGGGTATAGAAGTTTTATATAGTGATATTCATTCTTTTTGGTTGTATAGTTCTGTGGATTTTGACAAATTCATACATAGTCATTGATCACCACCACAGTTAAGATTACAGAACATTTCTATCACTAATAAAATGTCATGCATGTCTCTTAGCGATAAGTCTCCTCTTTCAATCACTCCAGCCTTGATTCACTGGTAAATACTCTTTTCCTATTGTTTCGCCTTTTCTATAATGTCATTTATATCAATTAGCTCTATCTATCTATCTATCTATCTATCTATCTATCTATCTATCTATCTATCTATCTATCTATCATTATATCTATATCTATCTCTCTATAAATATAGTCTCCTTCAGAAATGAGAAGGAAAGAAACTCCAAGTGGTGAATTGTGGGAAAACAGAAATTCTTTCCATAACGTATGGAAGCAAATAAAAGTCATTACTTAACCATCTGATGTGAGCTCTTCAAATCCTTTATTACCTTCCTTTCAGAAAGGTTTCTTTTCTTACACTTCTGGACTTCCATTCTTGTGTCTTCATTAGGACCATGCATGGATCTCAGTATGCCATTAGCATAGATGTAGACAGATGGGAGAATCAAACTAAGCCAACACCGGTTGTGTTTCTATCACATGTGTGATAGGCACGATAAGAATAGCATGTTTCATCCTCCCCCATATCCGGATTAGTAGCCGCTGTTGTCACCTTTGTACAGGTAAGGAAATGAATGGGAAAGGAGCTTGGTCAAGGTCTGCTATCAGCAGCTGTGGTCACTGTAGCTTACCTTGCTGATTTCTGGTACTGCTGCTCATTTTCCTGGATGACAACTTTCCAGGGCTATCTTTTAAGGTCGGTTTATCTACTATCTAAATATATCGATGGGACTCACTGAGCATCAGCTTTATGATTATGGACAATTGTTCAAACAGTAACAGGAATGGCTTTTTATTTTCTATATTTAGGAGGTTGCAACTACTTATAATAAATAGGGTGACCTTTAGGTCAGACATTTCCTGTAAAGTAATGACCAGCCCTTCTCCAGCCTGCTATTAATTATGGTCCAAGAGCACTCAGCCAGTCATTGTTTTAAAAATAATAAAAAAGAATAACACCAGCAAGTGATACTTTGGTTATTATGGAACAGTGTGGAGGGTGTTAAAAAGGTAATTTTGGTAGCTTACAACTATTTCCTGTTACTCTACTCACAGAGAAGATGATCACATTTTCTGGTGGGCTGTGAGTTTGCTAGATTTCATGGGTCTGCATTACCCCCTCAGACTTGAATAAAATTTCATGATGGTTATAATTCGGTGAGCTTTGTTAAGGTTATACTACTTTTAAACATGGGGTAAACAGCAGTTCCTTATAAGTAATGAAAAAATGTTTGGTGTAGGAATTTTGTAAGTGACAAAATAATGACCTGTAGCTCTATTACTCTTCCTCTTTCCTCCCTCTTCCTTCCTGCATTTCTGTCAACAAATAGGAAGAAAATTCTGCCTGGATTTTGAGGGTCTGGAAGCAAAGCTTCTTAAATTAAAAAATAGAATTCATTTTTGTTCTCCGTTTTAGCCATATTTTCACTCCTTTAACACGAGCCCTTAGACTACCTTTGACTACATTAGAAATATTAAAGTTCCTTCTAGCAATGAAGCATATTCTTTCTCTAGTAGACAGTAATTATAGTTTCAGACAACTGGGTCAGGGAGCCATGTAAGTCCTCTACTCTTTTCCAAACTAAAAGATGAGCCATTTTCAGAATATTGATTGACATTTAAGAATTTTCATAACATTATTGGCACTGCCAGAGCACTGGATAGGCCAGATATTAATAATATTTTTAATGATTTTGAGGATGGAATGTAGCAGGAAAACTCTTTCACTGACCTATCCCTAGAGATCCAATTTTTAAAATAGTTGTTCAATGAGTATGTAAAAAAAGGCTGTTTTATGCATGAATATAGGATATAATGAGGTACTATCCAATGCAGTCTCAAATATATTTATTCTACTGAAATTAACTCTGCCTCCCAAAGGGCAGTGGCTCTATTTCTTTCTGTTGTCAACACCAAACTCTGTAGTTTTATCATTGACAAAAGTGTTCTGTGGATCTGAAATCCACTTTATTTTTCACTGAAATATATAAATGCTCAGAAGAAATCATTTGAATGGAGTTTGGAGCATATAGCACAAAGTGGGTTAGGGACAATTCTCCATGGTTTTCTAAGTGTTTTCTGACAGCTTTTGTACTGGACAATCTGTTCAAGAGTATTTGCCTGGCAAACAGCTTTCTAAGTTAGAAGTATGGATTCCCACTGGGAAAGAGTACAGATTTGTTCTCTGGACAAAATCATCTCTTCAGGTTGGGTGTATTTGCTCACAGCTTTCTTTATGAGCTTGGGAGTTTCCCAAACCCCCTCTGTGTGCCATATCCATCTGGGGAGGTGAAAACAGGGACCCTTACGTAATGAAGCTCCTGCTGCTTGGTCATCTGAGGGTGATAACATTTCTCTTTCCCTGACTTGGAGGTCAAGGATAACCTTTGCCAGCCAGGCTCTGTGAAACTGTGGCATACTACAGTCTTCGCTTGTAAGCCAAGAAAAATCTCAGACCTTTAGCAGTTCTTGGCAAAACCCTATTTTATTGCATGAAAGCTAAACTCTTTTTTTTCCTAAAAAGGAGAAATATAAACACCTAATAAATTGCAAACTTGCAATCTGTCACTGTGATTTTTCCAGTCCATGTTGCAAATTAAGTGCATTGAAAAATAACCATTCGGCTATATTTGTCTTAGAAAACATTATCCACGGTGACAGCATTTATTCTAGGTGCAGTATATGAATATAAAGATGATTTTATTCCAACAAACTTGCTACTGGTTCACATGAACAACATTGAAAGAAAACTGGGATTGGATTTGATTCAGCTGCAACTGTGATTCCTATAGATTTCAATCTTTCCATCCTACAGACTTGCAATGTTGATATCTATGAATTGTAGCATAGAAATGTTTAGTTTGACCTATAATGATGCTTGGTGATTGATTTCATTATTTTACTTTAGCAAATGTGTCCTTTTTCTTTTTGTTACAGACAGCTCCACTGAATAAATACTGGAAATTAGACATCAGAATTTGCAAATGTGGTCACACTTCACATTTTTTAAAACACTGCATTTAGCACAAGAGTTAGACCCTTATGTGGCAAGTTTGTAGTTGTTAAACTATAAATACCTGCTAATAAAACTAATATTTTCCTTGAAAACTTATTAAATTAACTCAGTGCTACCTAGTGAAAAGGAAATTATTTAAGTAGATCTTTCTGTACTCTTTACATTAAGATTATGTCTTATAATTTATTTAGAATATTTTAACCATTTAAATGAAGTTGCCTTTTATGTATTTTTTTAAAGGAGGGTTAATGTATTTAAAATCTTTCTCAGTCATTTGCTCTAAGACTATTAATTTGCCTAATTTACATAAGGTATGTAAACTTTTACTTTAAATTGTGGGGGAATTGGAAAGTATTTTAGGAATTAGAAAGTGATGAATAAGAGTTGTTTCCAACTAATTTTCTAAGAAATACACAAGTTTCTTATCTTTTTGTTTTAGAGGATAAGTAGTTTTGATCGTGTAAAGTCCACATCTACTTTAGATTTTTTTCAAGCCACCATCTGTGTCATAACTCACGATTTCTTGTGTATTTTAATCAGTACCTAGTTATACATAGTTCCAGACTTAGGGCAGATTAAATACTAACAACAGTTAAGCACCACAGGATATTAGGACATTTTCTCTTGGCACCTGAGCAGATGAACTGCAAATCAAGGTCCCTCAGTGGCACATCTGCAGACCAGCACTATTGTTTGAGGACACCAGGGGGCCTGGCCTCTTTTGGGTTCAGTTTTGAGTCCTGCTAGGAGGATAGCTTACCCCCTTCCCTCCTCCCATTCTCTCTCCTCTCCCCACCCCTGCTTTACTTTGACCCAGCCTCTCAGAATGGATGGAAAAGCAGAACTGGCCAGCCAGAATTATTGCCACTGATTTTCTGCAACATTTTAATTGCATTATGCAGTCTTGGAATTGTGGCTACTTTAAATGGATATGAAACAGATTTCCCCCTTTATGTGTAATTTAGTGGGGAGAGGGGATGCAACTGAATTTCATTTCAAACCAAAATATGTTGCTCCAGCTGCAAATTGAAGCCTGGTCTTGATTTGCAGATTTTCACAAATTCAGAGGATGTTCTGCCAGCAGCCAATGTAATCATTGGGATAGGGCCAAAGAGCAGCTTTTCATTGAATATATTCTTTTCCAGCTTCTAAATACACCAATCCAAGGAACTTTTTCTTTGAGAAGACACAGATATATTTTACTTGGAATAGCTTTATATACACATAAATCAAGAGCTCTGGCAAAAAAATCAGTACTTGCAGGTTCTAGCTCTGAGTCATGGATTTGTTATATGATTGTAGGGGCATTTAGTGTACTGTCACATCTTTCTCTCTCTCTTTTTTTAAGTGCACTGCCCATGAGGTAGTTTCAGTGTCAACTTGACATTTACTACTAGTTATGGCTTAAGGCTTGTGGCTACCATTTTAAAATAATAAGCCTTTTTTTAAAAAAATGAATTATACATTTAGAAAAGGACCCAAGTTATGTAGTTCTGTCTCAGTGCATCTTTGTAAGGTGAAAATACCCAGAAATATTAGCACTCAGATTAAGAGACTGAACATTATTGACATTTGCTAAGATTCTCTTGGGCACTCTCTATCATTAACCCTGTGCTCCTTCTCATAGGAAGTGTTGTCTGCTGCCTATCACCAAAAATTAGCTTTTGTGTGTTCCTTCACCTTGTGTAAATGGAATCGACTATTTCTCTTTTGTTTCCTGACTTGTTCTACACACACTGCTATATCTGTAACTTTCACTCATGTTGCTGCATGTAGAAATTCCATTAAATATGAAGACACCTTTGTTACCTACCAGTGGGTGGTCCAAGAGGTGAAGACACCAGACTATTGGTGTCTCCAGTGAAGAATTGAACACAGAAAAGCAAAGTAGCAAAGCAAGAACTTTAATCGAGAGAGAGAAAGTATGCCATTAAGGGAAACAGCAGGCTTCAGCAAGATGGTTGAAGAGGAAATATGGGGTTAAGGATTTCAATTGTCACCTGACACCAGTGGCTTACATCTATATTCCTAGCTATTCACGAGGCTGAGATCTGAGGACTGCTGTTATAAACTAACCAGGGCAAGACAGTCTGAGAGATTCAGCTCCAGTTAACCACAACACATGCCTTAAGTAGTATAGTGTTAGCCTTGAGTACAAAGGTTCAAGGACAGGACAGCAGCCAGGCTCAGAATTCAAGCCTCAGGACTGCCCCTCCCCCCCCCCCCCAAAAAAAGAATTTCAGTTTTCTTGTATTAGTAGAGTGTGGGAAAAGTCCATGGTAATGGGAGTGGGCTGATCTTAGGGAAAGGAGGAATCATGACATGTCAGACTTTTAGAAGGGATCTGCATTTGTACATGATTTTCATACCATGGTTTAAAGTGTATGTACAAGAACAGATGTATATATATGAAGCCTTATATAGGAGCAAAGTTCAGGCTAAAGAGTCAAGGGGTTCCATTGAGCAGGTAATTCAGTTTAGAACTGGCCCAGAATTTCTCTGCCCCTAGGGAGAAGTCCTAACAACAAACTGACTAATTACTTCCCACTAGGAGGGACTATGAGAGGTATTAGGGAGGAGAAAGAGCTTATGGGTATCTCTTACAGCAGGACTAAAGAGGGGGTAGTTTCAACACTCCCTACGACCAATCGACCAATCTTCCTTACCTTGATCTATCTATTTAAAATGTAAGACTGATGAGTGCTGGTGGCTCATGCTTACAATCCTAGCTACTCAGGAGGTTGAACTTTGAAGATCATGGTTCCAAGCCAGCCTGGGCAGGAAAGTCTGAATCTCTTCCAATTAATAACCACCCTCCCCCCCCCCCCCCCACAAAAGCCAGAGGAGCTCTGGCCCAAGAGGTAACATTCTAGTCTCAAGGTAAAAAAGGTCAGAGACAGCGCCCAACCCCTACATTCAAGCCTCAAGACCAGCACACACACACACACACACACACACACACACACACACACACACACACACACACACACACAGGCACACATAAAAAGTAAGAGTGCATTGGATTATTCAACATATTCCTTTCTTGGTCTAAAGTTTATAAATGAATGATTGCATAGAGGATTGTACAAATTACATGGTTATTTTTTGGTTGTTCATATAGGATAGCATCATATACTAACTAAATTCCTGAGCCATTTTTTAAGATGAAAATATTTGGATATAAAAGATATCAAAAGAAGCATCACGTGCATTTTTTATGCCCTGGACTGTTAAATTGATTAAATATACATCAGACCCTATTTTAGTGGCTTTTAGTTCTCATAACAATCCTAGAAGGTTTTATCTTTCCATCTTTTTGAAGTAAAGAAACAGTCTCAATAAGTTAAGGTTAGTTGTCTCCTTTTGTACAACTTGTAATTGATGAAACTGACACAAAATTCATTTGTTCTCTTAACGTTTATTAAGGCATAATCCCTAGAATTTTTCTTCTGATGGGGGCTGGAGACATAAGTGGATGAAGCAGCCAAATTAAATGAATTTTAACATGGTGGATGAAAATTTAATACAGATGTCTTATTCTTTTCTTCCTCTTATAACAAAGTACCACTGGCTAGACAGCTTATTGACATAAGAAATTATTTTCTCACAGTCTGAAGGCTGGAAAGCCTGACATGAAGGCACTGGAAGATTCATGGTCAGATGAGGGCTCATTCTCCTCTTCCAAGATGGCACCTTCTTAATGTTTTCACACATTACGGTAGAGTGCTGAACACAAGGCCTTTTGTAAAGGCCTAATCCTATTTATGAAAGCTGCCCCACTTACCTGCTAACCATCCCATTTCTTAATAATGTGAATATTGGAGGGATAAAAACATTGAGAATATATTAACATGTACATGGAGGAGGGATACCAATGCATGCCTATAAGCAAGAAAGGAGCCATGGGACAGAGCAGGCAGAGAACTTGGAAGACACCTAGTGTATGGGGAGGCATAGAGTATTTGGGTGGGGGGGATTGCTGTCAGTCGATGGTCAAGGTAGGTAGTGTGTATGGAGTGGCTGAAAGAAAGATATGGAAGAATGAGGCTGATAAAAGAGGCACAGATAAGGGCAAGATGAACTGTATTTGCTTCCCAGGGAAGTAGAACTATAAAGAACTTTCATCACGGAAAATTCAATGTAAAATAGTGCTGTCCAAGACCTTCAGACAAAGACTACCAAATGTCAATTTATTGCTTGCTTTAAAGAAGGACAATCCAAAGGTTTGGGCAATAAGGAGTGTCCTGATCAGAGGGTGTTTGCAAGGCTTTACAGGATTTAGATTCATTCTGAGTTGTGGTTTCTACTAGGAAACAAGGTTATTCCATGTCTTGGTACCCAAGATCTCATCTGAAGACAGACAAGGGTAAAGCAAGTCTAAACTCATGACTAGTGAAGGAGCAGCAGTCACTCTTGATTACCTGGGAGCAAGGGACACCTGATCCTTTTGCCATTCTGACAGTGACCTTGTTTGTATGCTTCGACAAGTTTATGAAGAGTTCTTAGTATTGGCTTCAGGTTGTCACAGTGACTTTGGCTGACACTGATGTGTACTGACTTAAGATTGTCTTTCTCAATCAGGAAACAACACAGTCCAGCTGTGAGTGTCAAGCCAAATCCTTAAAGTCAAGGTTGTTGTTCTCTTTGATAGTGATTAGGAGTATACTGTACATATTTGATGAATCTTTCTCATATTCTGGCTCTATTATATCTTACCTGAGTGTTTTCTGAAAAAAATTTACTTTCTTTTGCTTTTAATTTCCTTGCCTAAAGTTAGGCCTGTTTCAAAGGGTTATGGAGGATTTGTAAGGAATACAATACATAAAATAGTATCTGGCATGTCCTAACCATAAATAAGGACTACTTTGGAGTGCTTTTTTAGTGCTGTTTTTTTTTTTAGAATGAAGGGTAGGTCTCAGGAAGAAGGGGCAGAGAAATGGTTGGAAGGGTGAATCTGGAAGGCAGAGAAGTGGTTTTATTTTGTTGTGGTTGTTGTTTTTATTCTTGAATGAGGGCCAGAGAGAGAGCATAGCTGAGGAGACTAAGGGAAGGAAAGGACACAGGATGGTCTCCCTGAGGTTCTGGGTCAGGTGAGGGGGTGGCAAGAGGTCACCATTAAAAACTGGGAATACAGGAATAGAAAAGCAGTTTGAAAAGCTGACAGTTATAGCCAGATGGAAATGTTCAGCAGGCTGCTGACAGCATGAGACTGAAGCTCCAGGGAGTGGTCAAGTGCAGTAGCCTTTGTCACATTCTGCTCTCTTGGAGAGACCTGCTGTTGAGGTGAGAAGAGCAGGACCACTGACCTTGTCCTCAAGTAGTCCCTGGGCCCCACTCTCTGGGCCTTGGGGGAAGAGGACTTCTGCTATTTTATAGATGGTATTAAACTTAGCTCTACCTCAACAGATTGTCAAAAGTCATAGACTTAGTAAACATGAAATATTTTCATGTCAACATTTTCTGTCAGAGAATTTAACCTTAAGACCTATTATGTACTTAATCGAAATCCAGATAGAAAAAATGGTATGTATGAGGACTCTTACATGGAAATTTTTTTCTCAGATATTAATAATTTAATATCTTTCCAATGAAGTGACCTAAATAGCCTAGGATATTTCCATGTTGTGAGGATTGCTCAGAAGCTCAGAATATAATATATGCCATTATTTAAGGGATGTAGTTTAATTCAACAGGTCAATTTATGGGTACTATGTCTTGATCCATGTCAGCCTTATTTCTCCCAAACGTACCCTCAAAGTACCTGGTTCATTTTCACATATGTACATTGACTATTATGACTACATTCACCTACCTTTCCTCACTTTGATTTTATACCCCATCCCCTTCAGACAAAACATAGTTCAGCTTCCTGGTACCTGATATTCATTTTGTTAAACTGTTAGTTGTTTATTAACTGTTAGTTAGAGTTATACCATTGGATTCCTCCCCTGGGCTTTTTTTTTTTTTTGATTCTGGTCTTGGGACTTGAAGTCAGGTCCTGAATGTTGCCCCTCTAGCTAGAGACAGCTCAAGGCTAGTAGTACTCTACAACTTGCACTACAGCTCCACTTCCAGCTTTTTGGTAGATGATTGGAGATGGCTTTGAACCATGATCCTGAGATCTCAGCCTCCTGACTATCTAGGATTACAGGAGTGAGACACTGACACTCATTACCCTGTGATATTTTTAATAACTACTGATATTTTTGTATGAATACTAATATTCTTATTCAAATGAAGTTGGCTCTTCTATATGGAATGTAAAAGCAACATCTTTAAAATTGCATATATATTATTGTTATTGTAAAGGTTGTGTACAGAGAAGTTATAGTTACAGGGGCTGGGGGTTTAGCCCAGCGGAAGGGCGCCCGCCTGGCGCGCCCAAGGCCCTGGGTTCGGTTCTCAGCCCTAGTTTAAAAAAAAAAAAAGAAGTTATAGTTACATAAGTCAGGTAATGAGTACATTCGTTTTTGAACAATGTCATCTCTTCCCTTTAGTTTTTCCTTCCATTCCCTACCCACAAGTTGTATAGTGAATTTTCAGCATGTCTAGTGAGTAACACTGCTGCATTTGTTTACCCTTTGTCCCACCATTTCTTTTATTAAATATATATTTTTATTGTAAAGATACTGTACAGAGGGGTTACAGTTGCATGAGTAAGGTAATGAGTACATTTCTTATCAAGCATTGTTACCTCCTCCTTTGTTTTTCCCCTACCATCTCTCCCTGCCCCCCCCCCACAAGCCCCGGGCTGAAGTTGTAAAGTTTGGTTTCAACATAGTGTCTTCTACATCTCCTTGTTACAATGGGTCAACCTGTATCCTTATTTCAGCATTTTGTTATTTCCCTTCCCCTCCTCAAATTAGAAAAATGTATATACAAGATGTGGGGCACCAGAACCAAATACAGTGAAAACAGGGGTTATACCATGGGGGAAGAACATACAAAGAAACAAAAAATCACATGGTACATTATAAGTACATTAAAGACTACAGCAAGAGTGATAAAACCTCTTGTGTTCCTATCTTGGGGTTCATTTTGCTTAGCATCATCTTATATGGCCATATGTACATAGCTTTTGACCTTTTCTGCTTGTCCTTGACAATTCTAATTATTGCAAATAAGGGAAACCATGGGACCTATGTTTCTTTAGGCCTGGCTTACTTCACTTCTTCACTTAATATAATTTTGTCCAAGTCTTTCCATTTCCTAAGAAAGGGGTCAGTGTCATTCTTTCTGATGGAGGCATAGAATTCCATTATATATATATATATATATATATATATATATATATATACACACACACACAGACACATATATATGTATATATACATATATACACAAACACCCATACACACACACACACACACACACACACACATACACACACACACCACATTTTCTTGATCCATTCATCTACTTGTCCCACCATTTCTGTGCCCTCCTTGCTCTCTCAAAGACAGATAAACTAACAAGATGAAAAGAAAAGAAAACAACAGAAGCCATGAAAAAATCTTGTTTCCATTTCTTGGAGTTCATTTTGATCAATAATATTTTATATGATCATATGTACATAGCTATTGAGTCTTTTTGATCAGCTCCTAAGAATATCCATCTTTGGTCTCACTGTGTGAATGTCTACAGACATAATTTATCCTGTCCCAGTATATTTTTCTTTTATCATCCACTGTGTTTATTTGTAGATTTATAAGGCACATTCTAGTTACCACAAATGAGGGAAACCATGGGACCTATGTTTCTTTGGGTCTGGCTTACTTTACCTAATACAATTTTTTCTAAGTCTTTCCATTTCCTTCAGAATGTACAACATCTTTCTTTCTGATGGATGAGTAGAATAACATTATATATATGTATATAAATAATAGCACATATATATAAGCATAATATGTGACAAAATGTGTGAGGCCTTTTGTTCATATGCAGAGCATGTTAGGTAAACCTCTAGATCTGAAGTCCCAAGTTTAGATTTCATCCTTTTTTTTTTTGGATGTAAGAGATTGTACGAAGAATATTTTAATTTTGGAGATAGTTACAGAACGAAGCCTCCTCAGTGTGGCTTCTCTTATATATTAAGTGAAGTAAGCCAGGCCCAAAGAAGCATAGGTCCCATGGTTTCACTTATTTGCAATTACTAGTATATGTTTGAGACAAGCAGAAACGGTCAGATAAGTTGATATTAGGCGAAATGAACCCCTAGATAAGGACTCAAATGCTTTTTTCTTTCTTGCTATTGTTTCTAACATATTTATAGGATATTTCTTTGTTGCTTTGTATGTCCCTCCCCCACGTTATAACCCCTGTTTTCACTGTATTTGATGTTGGTATAATTTGTGGAGGGGAAGGGAAAAAACAAATTGGATTTCATCCTTCTTGGTCTGAATTAGTTAGAACACTTGGGCAAGCCATTTCATCTTGTTGACCTTTGGATTCTTGTGGATAAAGATAACAAATACTTGCTTTATCCCTCTTGCCTCTATTACAAAGATTAAATTATAAACTATATGAGTCTCAGGCAACTGTAAAGAGTAAGATTCTTATCTAAGCTTTGATTTTGTGTGGAGAATATTTTACTTTTTTAAAAAGCTTTTTATGTTGCCACAAAATTCCTATACCTGATTCTTTAAAATTAATTCTTTATTATTATTATCTTTGTGTATACTTTATAATAATTTAATACCTTATAATTAATATTGTGAATAATTATTATTTTAGTGTATGGGCAGATCATGATAATTCAAGGCATGGATATAGTTTATAATGATGAATAGAGTAGCAGTTTTCACCTCGTTGGCAAAAAGGAGATAAAGGTAAGTAGAAGTGAAAAGTTCCCATGATTTACAGCACAGTGGAGTGACTATAGCTTCACTGTAACATATATTTTCATATATTTATAAATTATATGAATAACTAAAAGGAAGGAGCTAGAGGGCTTTACACACAAATTAATGATAAGGAGATTCAATATCCATTGAATACATGTATGGAGATGTCACAGTTTACAGTGTGATATTTCAATATTCTCACATAATATTCCTAAGTATTATGTTACTCAAAAGTATTTCACTTAGTTACATGTGCATCTATCTTAGCTCACCAACTCAAATTTTAATGTGATAAACAAGATGTGAGAAAAAGAAAGAGTTCTCAGTTGTATATTTATTTTCATTTTTGCTTTAGGCCTTAGCCAAGGAAGATTTACTTATTTCTGAATCTTATAATAAGAAAATGACAACTGACACTCAGACCTGATATGAGTTGTGAGAAGAGGCAGAAGCTGAGGATGGTGGGAGACAGAAGGCAGGGTGCCCCACAAAAGAGGCAGTGATTTTTCAGTAGAGATGGTCTTCACAGATAGTTTTTCTCAGGGAAATTCAGAAAATTGGAGCTGTTTCAAGCTATCCCAATTTATAACTTTATTTTCAGGTATTGAGGACTTAACTCAGGGTCTCAATATGTGCTAGGCAAGCACTTGATCACTTGAGCCATTTTTTAAAATTTTTATTTATTTTTTATTGTGAAAATACTGTACAGAGGGATTACAATTACATGGTCAAGATAATGAGTACATTTCTTATCAAGCATTGTAGCTTCCTCCTTTGTTTCCCCTTCCCATCCCATCCTCCCCCTGCCCCCCTCACCCAATCCTCCCCCCCTCCACCAAAGTTGTAAAGTTCGTTTTCGACATGACAGCTTGTACTTCTCATTGTTGCAACGGGTCCACCTGTATCCTTACTTAAACGACTTGTTTTTCCCCTTCCCCTCCACAAATTATATCAACATCAAATACAATGAAAGCAGGGGTTATACAGTGGGGGAGGGACATACAAAGCAACAAAGAAATAATCTTATAAATATGTTAGAAACAAATGCATGAAAGAAAAAAAACATTTGAATACATATCTTAGGGTTCATTTTCCTAACATCACCTTATCTGACCTTTTCTGCTTGACTCATACATATATTAGATATTGCAAATAAGGGAAACCATGGGACCTATGTTTCTTTGGGCCTGGCTTATTTCACTTCATATAATTTTTTCCAAGTCTTTCCATTTCCTAACAAATGGGGCAATCTCATTCTTTCTGATGGAGGCATAGAATTCCATTGTGTATATATACCACATTTTCTTGATCCATTCATCTACTGAGGGGCATCTGGGTTGGTTCCATATCTTAGCTATAGTAAATAATGCACTTGAGCCATTTTTATAGCTTTTTTCCCCCTTAGAGCTGAGGACCAAACTAAGGGGCCTTGCGCTCGCCAGGCAGGCACTCTTCCACTGAGCTAAATCCCCAAGCCCTTGAGCCATTCTTTTAGTCCCAGTTTATAACTCAAGAAGTTCAAATTATGAAACACAGCTAAAGGAATAAAAATGCCCAGGTAAAGTGAACAGGGTATTAGATATTTTTATACTTTTTATTGTAAAAATACTGTACAGAGGGGTTACAGTTACATGAGCAAGGTAATGAGTACATGTCTTATTGAGCATTGTTGCCTCCTCCTTTGTTTTCTCCCTACCATCCCTTCCCTCCCACCTCCACAACTATTATACCCCCCCTCCCCACACACACCCTGCCGCCGAGTTTTCAACATAGCGTTTTGTACATCTCATTGTTACAATGGGTCAACCTGTATCCTTATTTAAGCATTTTGTTTTTTTCCTTCCCCTCCCCGAATTAGAGAAGTGTATATACAAGATGCAGGGCATCGACATCAAATACAGTGAAAACAGGGGTTGTACCATTGGGGAGGAACATACAATGAAACAAAAAAAAAATCTCTTGGTATATTAGATCTTTGGGTCACTTGCTCATTATCTCTGTTTTTAGAATTGGCCTCATGTTTAAAGCTACATAGATCCAGGGAAATTCACATTTGTAAGTTCTTTTGGGAAAGTAAATGTACATCTAGTTTATCAAATGTTAGAAAGCCTTTTCTCTCGTAATATTCAATAAAAAATACATATTGTATTCTAAATATATGCAATTTTGCTTATAGAAGAAAGAGTTTACTCTGACACTGTAGAAATGTGAATTTCTTTGCAAGGTTAATGTAGTTGTAAATTACATAGTAGCAGAATTTATAAATATGTGTAAATAATGTAAAATTTTGCTGAACATTAATATTTTCCGCCTAGTAGTGAACATATGTATATACATAGGTATGTATATTTATATAGCTATATACACACACGATACAAACATACAAACCAGGTGCAGTGGCTCATGCTTATAATTTTAGTCAGCTGAGGAGCTCAGAGGAAGGATTGTAATTTGAGGCCAACCTGGACAAAACATTCACAAAACTTCCTGTCAACCAATAAAGCTGGGTGTGATGGTTCATGCCTGTTACCACAGTTATGGAAAAAAAGACTATAAATAGAAGGATTATGGTCTGGAATGGTCTAAGCACCAGTGTGAGAACTTGAACAGAAGTAAGAGATCTAAAGGAAGATGAACTGGTAGAGTACTTGCCTAGGAAGCACCAGATCCTGTGATAAAACCCAAGTACCAGAAAAAATAATAACGTTGTTAATTAAAACAAGATATTAATTTTAAATTAAATGCTGCTTGCACTTCACTTCATTTTAAGTCTGTTCCCTTCCATTTCATTATCAGGATGACCAATCTTCTCATGTGTTTTACAGCACAGCACAGTAAAGAGATTTGCATTTTGTATTCGGAGATTTATTTAAGTGTTTTTATATGCACATTCAAACCAAAGAGGGGAAAAAATTCAGGAATAGAAAGCCACTGTTAAAACAAATAAATTCTTTTTACCAAACAGTCCTGTGTAAAGAAAACTACATTAATGACTAATTCATTCTGTAACCAGATTTTGATGGTTTAGGAAGATTGAAACTTGGCAAATATAACAAATAAACACACACACACACACACACACACACACACACACACACACACAAGAAAATAGTTTATTTTTATTTTTATTTATTTTTTGCTTAGGAAAACAGGCTGAAAAAAATAGTGTATCCTTTGATCACATATGTTTTATACTTATTTTATGAGAAGTATTTTTGTCATACATTCATTGTTTCTCTAGATCTCTATTATTTTTAATCTTTCTGAGTTTAAATATATTTTTCAATCATGCTTTTAATTGACACATACGTATGAGGTACAATATAGTTTGATATATACAATAATGAAATGCCTTACCAAACCTGTCACTTTATAGATTTCTTGTCTCTTCATGGTGAGAATGCTCAACGCTTTCTCTCCTAGCTATTTTGAAATATGCAGTACAACATTGTTATCCATAACCATTCTACTGTGAAACAAAACATTGAAGTTACACTTCTTCTCTTACTTGGCACTCAGACCAATCTTATCCCATGGGATCTTCTTCTCCCCTGCCCCCTAGTTTCTGGTAGCCATTATTCTACACTTTATTTATATGAAGTCAACATCATTAAATTTACAGATGGTTGAAACCTACAATGTTTGTCTTTCTGTGTCTGGCTTATTTCAATTTAACATAATGTCCTCTATATTCATTCATGGTATTGCAAATGACAGGATTCTATTCTTTAAAAAACATTGTTTTATGGCTGTATAGTACACCATGATATATATATATATATATATATATATGTCTATATATAATATTATATATAATGCTTTCTTTATCTCTTCATTCATGGAAAGACACTTTTAATCCATGATGGTTAATCTAAATCTTTATATTAATCATCACGGTGAAATCTTCTTGACATAAGGCTGATTTTAATTACTTTAAACTGAGAGAAATTGGTAAAATAGCCATCTTAGTTCTATTTGTAGTAATAGGTACTTTTCACTTCAAGCAGCAACTGAATAATTATTTGTGCAATTTTCTTTACTTCTATCTATAATATTGGATCTTCGGTTCATGAAACTATCAACCAAGCATTTGATGTGGCAAGTAACTTGCCAAGTTGTGGCAAAAAAACCTTTTTTTTCCTTATTGATGGCTCAAAACATCAATTCATTTTCCCAAGCGTTTGGTATTATTAACAAACAATGAGAATATTTGGAAAGGCTGTATTTTCTTTATAACTGAGAATAGTTAATTCAAAATTTATTTAAAAAATTATCTATGTAATTCCAAAGCAAAAACTACTGACTTATAGTCAAAGAGACTAATTCTAGCTCCCTCTCCGGCACTTACAAGGCCATGGGACTTGTCATTTGTAATTTTATTTTTCTTTATTTTCTCACAGGTTTCATCTATAAAATAGTAGTGTTTGGATTGAATGAAAGTTCCAAGCTTAGAGAATGCACACAACAGAAAAAAATTAAATGATATATATTGTGGATCAATATAGATTTGACAACTTTTACTTTGTCAAGTAATCACAGATAATTTCCCCCATCAAGTCCCAATATTTATTGTTCCTGTTCTATCTGAGAATGTGTACCTTAATGCCAAAAAGATAGGAAGCATGCTCTCCAAAGAACAGGTAATCCTTCACAAGGAACAAATTGACCTTTACCAACACTCATTCCAACAACACACCACTTGCTTTCCTCACTTTGGTTTAAATGGTGAACACTTTGTACGTTCAGAGTAGCAACGGCCTTGAGACGTCTATTCAGAACTTTCTGAACTAGATGATTATAAATCTATTTCTATACCTGTATCTATCTCTATACATTCTAAAGTTTCTTGATTCCTGTGATTCTAAGTCCTTCTTTTAAACTTACATTTTGCAGTGTAGGAAAAGAAATGTTATCAGACTTTGATTTCTCATTGTGGTGAATCTTTTTGAGGACTTTTATCATATCTTCCAGGAAATCTGTGATATTGCAGAAAATGGTTTGAGATGAAATATCCAGTGTGAAGAAAAGGCATAGAAACTTGAGCCACTCAAAAGAAGCTCTTAATTAGTAAGAAAGAAGTCCAAATGAGGCAGGTGTGTGTGTGTGGGAGGGAATCAGGGAGTGTCTATCATTATATTCCCTGAGGCTAAGATTTGGGCAGTGATATAAATACAGTGTGGGAGATTTCCCAAGTTACTGTGTATTGGTTGAGAGAGTGGGTTAATGAATAAATGAATGATGTCCTTATCCATATCAAGTTTTCTTTCTGATTAAACTATTTAAGTTTGGCTTATGATGTTCTAAAGCTTTTAATTTGAAGGAATCATTACACTTTGATGGATCATTTAGTAGAATACATCGAATCACCAAACTGGCCATAGAGATTTCTTTTCAGAATTCAATATTATATTCATAGTGACATTGCCAATAGAGAAAAACTGCTCAGAGACTATAATTAGAAGATGTTGCATATCATTACAGGGA
Organism: Dipodomys merriami; assembly: GCF_024711535.1. NCBI lineage: Eukaryota > Metazoa > Chordata > Mammalia > Rodentia > Heteromyidae > Dipodomys > Dipodomys merriami. The sequence goes on from NW_027202271.1 coordinate 31,905,679, forward strand.
CATTTAAACATTCTGCTTGTTGACTTGGATATTTTTTATTTTCTTTAGAAGGTCCTTAAATCCCAGAGGAAACTAGTTCTTTTGTGGAATTCATTTTAAAAGAAAAAAATGATGCAACATAAAAATAACACCTAAGCCTTTTGATTACATATCAGTGTGTAAATGTAAAAGAGCCAGCTCTGGCTTTCAAAGATTGTTTTGAGAATTTGTCCTGCTTAATCTTCTTTTACCATTGGTCACTTCTAGCTTTCCTCACCAGTTTTCTTAGTGGGTGCATGTACAGGGCAAGCAGCTCAGTTTGTCCTTGCCTATTGTGAGTTTTGCATATTGACATGAATTGTAAATGACTCAAGAGCTTCAGAGGGAAAAAACCTGGCTTAGTAGGTTTAATCCATATCAGGTTATGAATCATATTGATTAAAGCCCCAAATCCTCAAGTCTGAGACTCCAAAAACTGCATTCTGGATTTGATATTAGCTTGGTAAACGTTCATTTCAGTATGTATTGACATACTACAAAATCAAGTTTCTATAAAGTCTGTCGCGCATAGGGCAAATTAGGCATTCAAGGACAGTTATAAAAAAAAGAAGCTGTGTGTTACACACACATAATAAGTGATTTTTAAGTAGGAATTCCATCTTGTTTTGGTAGGTCACTTTGCTATAATTCTGTGGTTTAAATGTGAGTTTGATCTGTATTCTTTCCACAAACAATATTCACATCGTTTTGTTGGCTTTCTTTTAAAATGCTTGTGCATAAGCTTAAAGTGTAGTTAAAGGGATCTTCTTGAATTTGCTTTTAGATTACTGATGACTTAATTCTTCATGACCTTAGGAAGATAGAGTAGGAAAGCAATTTATGCTTGTATGAACTGAGGGCTTTTATGAAGGACATAGATTGTTGTTATTTTAAACATTTCTGAGATTTTAGAACATTCCCACAATGTTTCATTTTATAGAGAGACTAAGACATATGTATCATAAATATTGGGCCCCAAATTCTTTTGTTGAAATGGTTTAACATGAAAAGACATAACTTTATGTGGAATGAAGTAGTTTTATAAAGGGGAAAAGTTTCTTTGCTGCTAACTTTGCCTTGTCATGCTATTAGTTTTCAACTGACATAATTTCAAAGGTAAATTGGCACAATTCAATTTGTATTAATAGTTTAATAAATAAATGTAAATTGTTTTAGCTTGCATAAGATAATGGTTGCAGTAGTAAAGCATATAAACTTGTGTTTAATTATTTATCATTTGCATAAAATAAAGATAATAATGCATCCTTTTTCTCTGGCTCCAAAGTCTAATATCATGGAAAATATATCTGTCAGAGAAATATAATATTAGCATTAAAGTTTTATTCTTTCAATCTACCACAAAACATTTATGGAGAATTTGCTGCATTCTTGTCTTTTACAATGATATCTGTGTTTTAGTGAGCACTTTCCAGCTCAAAAGTCAGATAAGAAAATAGTGGTTATCATTTGTTTCTGATGATAAACAAAGTAGAGGATATTATGGGATGGTTAAGGTATGAAGAACTGTTAAGTATTCAAAACCAAAGAGTCCAATTCTTGGAAATTTAAATAGTAAAAACAAAACCAAAAACAAAACAAAAATATGCATATGTCACCTATATGTCACACATAGGTGACAAGAAAATCCCCATTGATTTGGAAATGTGAAATGCATATATGTGGAGATTTTCTGAAGTTGGGGAACTGCTATAATGACAACGAATGCGTGAAACCCATTTTCCCTTCTACAACGGAACAATATTTTTCATATTTAGTAAATTTTTGTAGCAGGCATTTTGCAATGTTTTAAAAACAAGCAAACAGAATGTATTTTAAAAGACCACTGATTAGTTTGTTTTCATTGTGGGGGCGGTGGGGAGAGAAGGGGAGGGATTTCTAGTCCTTCCAGTTTTGGTTCAATACTACACCACACGTTGAGTTGGTAGATGGGAGAATTGCATATCTATATTTAAAGAAGTAAGCCAGGCCCAAAGGAACATAGGTCCCATGGTTTCCCTTATTTGCAATTACTAGTATATGACTGAGACAAGCAGAAATGGTCAGATAAGTTGATGTTAGGCGAAATGAACCCCAAGATAAGAATTCAAATGTTTTTTTTCTTTCTTGCTATTGTTTCTACATATTTATAAGATATTTCTTTGTTGCTTTGTATGTCCCTCCCCCACAGTATAACCCCTGTTTTCACTGTATTTGATGTTGGTATAATTTGTGGAGGGGAAGGGAAAAAAAACAATTGTTTAAATAGGGATGCAGATGGACCCATTGCAACAATGAGATGTACAAGACATTATGTCCAAAACGAACTTTACAACTTTGGCAGGTGGGGGGGGGATGGGGAAGGAATAGGAAGGGGAAACAAAGGAGGAAGCAACAATGCTTGATAAGAAATGTACTCATTACCTTTCTCATGTAATTGTAACCCCTCTGTACGTTATTTTCACAATTAAAAAAAAAGAAGACAGGGTAGTTGAAGTAGGACACTTCCTTTGCTTTTTGTCTGTCTCATTTGGATGGCAAAAGAGGTTCTCCTCCAGTCTCACTGTGTGAAGATGGGACATTTCTCCTATACCAGCTCCCTCAGAAAGGAAAAGGAAGTCTCAGGTTTTGATGGCCCCATAGACTCATTTGTTCTGGATTCCACTAGTTTGTTCTCATCCACATTCAAGAACACTGGTGTGACAGGAGGTGAGGAGGGAGGAACCAAGAGAAACATAAGGGAAGCAGAGAGCTGAGAGATGAAAGCGATACTCGGAAAAGATAAATGGTTTTCCTGTCAGCACAGTGGAATGAAAATGAAATCAGTGTAGGCTGTGCCCACTTCCCCCATCATGCCTACCCCCAAACACTGGTTTAAATAAAACATATTTCTTTTATTTCCCATTTCTTGCTTGCTAACTTAAAGATAAATTACTTACTTGCAAGTGCAGTGAAAAGGAAATAAAATCAGTAACAGGCAGGACCCAAAATGCCCCAGCTGCTTAACGGTCTGGCCTTGAGCAATACAGAATTTTTTTTTTATGGAAAAGTTTTACTGTTCTGCTGTTAAGGAAACAAAAGCAATTCTTCCCAACCCCCATTCTCCAAAAAAAAAAATCAAAGCACAGACATATCGAAAAACAAATTCAAAGCTCAAAACAAGTCAAAGCAATTTAGCGTCATGAGTGTAGTTTTTTCATGGCCACAGTGAGAGTATCAGTATGAACCCGAGTGTTGGCACTGAATCTGCATGAGCAGAGCTCAGCCTCCAAAGAGTGCTGCTCTCACAGGCCACGGGGGCTTGGCGGTCGGGCTCCTGCAGCCAGGGGTCAGTGGCTGGTAATTAGACTCATGGGTGTTTCTAGGTAGGCAATTGGAGAAGCAATTAAGTACTTTGTGAGCAGCAGTTTAGGGTACTCTCAGAGGCTGGCAATTAGGCAGGTTGGTAACTGAAATAACTAAGAAGTTCAATATGAGAGAGACAAGACATTTTGATGTTAGGAAGAAGAAAAAGAAATCAATTTCAGAATACAAATAAATCATATCCTATTAAAAGTAATGTGAAACATCTCATGGGTATCCCATTCTGCGTTTGACACTAAGCTTGGAATATATTCGTCTACATTTTATTTTGTTTTGTGGTTTTTGTGTATGTCTGGGATGCTGGGGATGGAACCCAGGTCCTTGTACACGCCAGGCAAGAACTTCTCCCAGTGAGCTACACCCCCAGTCCAGCTTCACTAACCTTTAGAATAACGCTTTTCAAACTTTATAATGCTCAAAGCTCATGGGGAAGACTTATGTAAACATAGGTTGCTGAGCTTAATTCAGAGTTCTAATCTAGAAGTTTGGGGTGAGCCCTGGGGATATGCTTTCTAAGGAGTCTCTGGGTGCTGTTGCTGCTGTTGCTCTGAGGACGGCATTTTGAAAGTCACTGCCTACATGAAGTTCTCTACAGGTGGTAGTGGGGACTATGCAAGTGTTGAGCACTTGCTGTACACCAGGCCCTTTGGTAAGCCTGGGATCATTGCAAAACTCTATTGAGCGAGCCATTTATTTCCATTCAATGAAGAGGTTTGGGTTCTCACCTGTGAAAGGGTTTCTGCAGAGCCATAGATCTGTTGAGTGACGGTTTTGAACCAGTGTTGGTCTCTAAAGCCTGTGTTCTAACCACTTTACCACAATGCTTCCTAGCATCTTGTCTTTTCATCTAGCTTGAAACCTGTCTGTCTGTAACAGGAAAGGAATAGAAAAAGCTACTAGGATAGTTTTTTCTCTTTTTCTTTTCTTTTTCTCTTTTACTTGACAAGGGATCATGCAAATACAAAATAGTGAAGTCTATCAGTGAATTTTACCTTGACAGAAAGGCATTTCATTATCATGCTACCAAATAGGCTAATTATCTTGCCACAGAGCTTCTAGCTTATCATTTCACTCTACTTCTAGTACCCTAAAAGAATGGAGGGTTACTTCCTAAGAAGGATGGAATCAGGGATGGATGAGAAAATTAGGCAGGACTTCATGAAATAGTTGAGACTTGAACTAAAAAGGTTGATACTGTAGTGTTCTCTATGTACGCATACATGCATGCATGTATGTATCTATTTGTCTATTACATAATATGTACATATATAGACGTATGCACATGAGAAAAATGTTCCAACCAGAGGGGATAAAATAGAATGAATGATAGGCTGTTTGGGGGTTGTTGAGTCAAATATAGATCAGGTTGATAAGATGAGAAATTGTGCTTAGAAATAATTTACCTTGAGGGTAGGGATGGGAGAGAGAAATGGAGAATGATGGGAGGTAAGATATTGTTCTCATCTCTCTTTGTATGACCAATTAATAATATAGAAAAAAATGAAGAAAAAAACATAAGAAATAACTTACCCACTCTACAAAAGAGAAAATGATGAAAATGTGCTTCTTTCTTGTATTTTTTTTTACTTCTTTGATTATATTACCCACAACTAGTAGCTTTTCAGTTCAGAGATTTTTTTTTCTGAGCATTTACTATGTAGTAAAGAGTATATAGTAAGCCAGGTAGTGGGCCTAATTGGCTAAGCACTAGAGACAAACATGGAGATTTTTAAATGCTGTTTTTTGCTATTAAATGATGGATCAGAATCATTTTTGGGCATTATCGTGAAGCTTGTTAGAAATGCAGAATCTCAGAACAATGTAATCATAATCTGCATTTAACAATAAGCCAAGACAGTTTATCAGAACATTTATAATTTAGCACTTTCCTCTCTTCTCATTTTCTGAAAGGATCACTGACTGTGAACTTGGAAATGAAGATTTTCCTAGAATGACCAAAGTAAATAGGAACTTGTGAATGTGAGATGGAGATCAAGTCCTTGCTTGTGCTTGTCAGGCCCTTGATTAAATACCTCTTATAGGAATTAGCATCCTGGTAGCTCCTCCCCCAGCTTCTAACTCAGGGCAAGGAGCTTTGTTGGTACCTCGTGAAGATTAAGTGTTGTTCAAATGATGTAGAAACAAATAAAACTGAATTAGACAACCTAAAGTTCTCTGCTCTGATTGTCTCTATAGATTTATGTCTTGTTGTAGGATTTAAAGTTGTGATAAAAGTAGCAAGGAAAGACATTTTTTAGGAGATTTAAAACATTGGGAACTGTTAAGAATTAGGAATTTGGAATAGGAGATAGTGAGTGGAGATCTACATAAAGATACCTAAGGTCTAGTTTTAGAGTAGATGGTAATTTGAGGAGATAGTATGAAGAACTTGTGGCAATATGAAGTTAAGAACAATTGATCTGGGGGTGGGAGGATTTAGGGAGGGATGGAAAGTGGGAGAAAAATGAGAGAGGAGGTAACAGTGTTTGACAAGAAATGTATTCATTACCTTATGTATGTAACTGTAACCCCTCTGTGCATCACCTTGACAATAAAATTAATTAAAAAAGAATAATTTCTCTGCAGTATTGAAATGCTATAAATGTTTGATAGTCAATAAAACTGATTGATACAGATTGAAGGGACTCAGTAGATTGAAATTCATAGACCTCAATGATTAGATGAATACCCAGGAATTTGCCAGCTGTGTAGCCTGAATGATTTCCTAAGAGGGAAATGGGACAGTAGTACTTCAACTACACCAAATTGAGTCAGTGGTTTGGATGTGAGGGTTAGTTGAAGTGCTACAATATTCCTCTTTCATGTATTACTTTAGCTTCTGCAGCTTCAATAGCCAAGGACAACTATATTCTGAAATTTTTAAAATGGAAAATCCCAGAAATAACACAGTTCATCCGTTTAAATTACATGCTGTTCTGAGTGGTGTGATGGAATTACTTGTCATCCCACTCCATCCTGTTGGGGATATGAGTCATCCCTCTGTCCAGCATATCTATGTGTGATGTGCTACCTGCCCATTAGTGGGTAGCTTCCTGGGTTATCAGAGTCAACTGTTACAGGATCACAGTGCTTATGTTCCATAGTGATCATTCAGTAGTTGATGATTCAGATATGGCCCAAAGGTGAAAGTTCTTGACTTGGAAGACAAAATAAATCATATGATGAGGTGAGTCAGATTTACAGTAATTTATTATTGCTAATCTTTTCTTGTGATTAACTTATAAATTGAACTTTATTATACACACACATACAAATACAGGTAAAATTAAGTTAATAAAGGGCTTAGAACTATCTGGAGCTTTAGAATCCACTAGAAGAATTGAAACATAGCCCCCAAGAATAATAGGGAACTGCTGCATGTTAAACCTTGGTCAGCTTACTATTTTTCTATTCAAGGTGCAGAGACTTCTTATTTGGAAATCCTGCTATAAAAATACACAGGTTTTTAAAAGGCATTATTGTGCTACATAATTCAAATTTAGGTGACAGTGCATGGACCAAAGTGATGTTTTATGGCCCAGCTATAAGGGGATTAAAGTCAACCTTTTGATTTTCTACAGCTAATGGAATGGTATCACTTTAAGTTTATTGAGAGTCCTCTGAATGGCCTTCTTAATTACTCTCTCCTCTTTTAATTCTTTGAAAGTGCAAAGAGAAGAGCAACAGTGGTTTCCACTACTAGAATTGTATTTCAAGGGGCACTGCATAAAATAATAACATTACTGTGCTCACGGAGAGTGAAAATCTCTCTGCAATATATTGTTCAGCAAATCATTCATCATCATAATTGCCATAGTCGACACTTTACTCATTTGTAGATTTTTCCTTTCTTGCCAGAAATTTTCTTCAGTAAAAATGATTTAAAGAGTAGCTATAGGGTTCAATTCAATTCTTCAGGATAGAATCGGGACAAGAACAGCATTATTTTCCAAATTTGCTCCCTCTCAAAGTCTACTTCATTGTGAGTGTATACTCTTTAGGGGCTTGCCAGTCACAGAGCATTTTCTTTATGTTTTCTTGGGAGTGAATTCAAGATTCTAGCAAGACATTTCAAGTAGCTCATACCATTACCACTGTGTAGATCTTAAGTGCCATTTTGTATCCATTTTGGGAAGATTTACTTTTTTTTTGTCAGTCATGGGGTTTGAACTCAAGGCCTAGGCACTGTCCCTGAGCTTTTTTCACTCAAGGCTAGCTGCTCTATCACTCTGAACCGCAGTAGTACTTCCTGGTTTTCTGGGGGTTAATTGAAGATGAGTCTTACAGACTTTCTTGCCTGGGCTGGCTTTGAACCATAATCCTCAGATTTCAGTGTCTTGAATAGTGAGGATTACAGGTGTCACCAGTGCCTGATAAGACTCACTTTTGACTGGTATTTTGGCCTCCTGTATTTTGGTCTTTATGGATGAGATGGAGATATCAAGAACATAGAAAGCCACTGGGAATGGTTGGGAATGGTGCTGCATGTCTGCAGTCTAGTTTGAGGCCATATCCACCAAGGTTAATGAGACTCTATCTCCAAACCAAAAAGGATAGCCAAAGGGATAGGGCATGTGGCTCAATTGGTAGAGCACTTGCCTAACATATACAAGGCTCTACCTTAAAAAAAAAAAGAAGAAGAAGCTAGGCACCAGTGGCTCACACCTGTAATCCTAGCTACTCTGGAGGCTGAGATCTGAGGATCGTGGTTCAAAGTCAGCCCAGGCAAGAAAGTCCGTGAGACTCTTATCTCCAATTAACCACCAGAAAACTGGAAGTGGTGCTGTGGCTTCAGTGGAGAGCGCTAGTCTTGAGCTGAAAAGTGCAGAGACAGCACTTAGGCCCAGAGTTCAAGACCCACAACTGACAGAAAGGAAGAAAGAAAGAAAGAAAGAAAGAAAGAAAGAAAGAAAGAAAGGAGGAAAGAAAACAAAATTGACACCAAACACCATACTAAGGCAGATATGTCTTCCACCTACCTCCCTGCACATACAAAACTTTCCACTAAACAAGACCTAGTCATGTGGGCTTCTCTTATGTGAGCTTTATGAGTAGGAATTTTGAAGTACACAATTAAAGTTATTGAATAAAATATTTACTAAAATGTCTCCAATAAACTGACAGCAATTCTGAATGTTCTGATTTACTTCTATGGTGACCATATTTTCAGCCCCAAATTGGAGACAATTGTTTGATGAGTGAGCAGAATATTTGAAATCAGGGTTGCCAGAGAAACTCAGCGTGTACAATTTCCATATCTATATATCTGTTAAGAATAGATCCACTAGCAATTATTTTTAAAATGCTCAGTGAGCAAGTGGGATAATACTTTTAAAATATTTTCAAAAAAAAAGAAGGAAAATTTGTAAATTCAATGTGATTTTCCGTTGACAACCACACTGAAGTCGTCAAGGAAAGAATACAGATATGTGGGTTAAGAGGAAAAAGCATTTATCGTGAGGCAGGAGATGAGGTTTATTTTAGGTTCTATGAAAAAGGGAAGGGAGTTTTAACATTTGTTAAGAACTTATATTTGTTATCCCTTCTAAACCCTCAGAGCCAGATTTTATTATACTTCTTTTATCAATAGGAAACTGTGTTTTACAGTGTTTGAGTGCAAAGCCTGTACTATATGGTTCCACACAGTCTTATATTTAAAAACTGTAAAATAATAATAGGATAATGAGAGAAAAATCAGTAGAAAGCAGAATCTCTTAATCTTGAAGTGATTTGTATTATCTAATGAATGAAAATATCATGGAAATATTCTTGGGGTATGTTTTACCTGATATCCCACGATAGCTTTTCTAACTCAGCTCAAGGGCTATGGTCACCCACTAAGAAGCTTGCTTCTTCTATGCCTCTCAGACCAGATTAGCTGCCTATGGTCAGTCAAGATGCTACATTTAGTTATCGCTTTCTGGGTCTGTTTGCCCTCAGGGACCCTGAGCTCCAGCCCCTTGCCATTCAAATATGTGCTGCACACTGGCAGCTTCAGCATCGTCTATGTCTATGTTACAAATGCAGAATCTTAGATTGTACCCTACACTTACTGAATCAGATTCTGCTTTGTTAGGAAGTCCTCAGGTGATTTGTGAGTAGTGTCCTAGTGCATGATGAGCACATAGTTGAACAAACAGATGCAACCATAAAGGATGCTAACCACACATATTTCAGTTTTCTGCTTGCATCTCATAAGGGCCCTTATAGTGTCCTTTCTAGGCAGATATGAGCCGCATAGCTGAAGGGAGAAGCTTGTATTCATGCTCTTTTCAGGGCAGAGTAGCTATAAGTGCCTACTTGTCTGATGTTCTGCCACAATATATTCCAGATAGAGGTAATGTAAACATGACTCTCAATATAAACATGCTTTGATGCCAAGAAGAAAGGAAGGGAGAGGTAAATCAAAAACTTCATTTTTCAGACCTCCTTCTGAGACAACAAATAGTTCCTTTCCTTAATTATTTATGGTGTTACCTTGGTGGTATTTATAGGTTATGATCAGGTTCCCTCCTTGAAACTCATTCTCTAGACTGTATAAATTTAGTTTCCCCGAGTGTGTCTCGTATGTCTTTTCCTCTGAGCCAAGCCTGAAATGCATTCTATTCCCCTCTGCTTGCTCTGTGATTTATCTACCTAAACTGTGCAGTCACTGAGCTCCCATGCTTGGCCTTTGGCTAGTTTAGGAGCACTAATGATTTTCTCTGGTTTTATAGGCTGTTCCTAATATGTATATCTGAAAGATAGACTGGGTTTATCATTTATTTTTATTGTTATCCCAGTACAAACATTTAAATGCAGTAGATTGGATAAATGCATTCTTTTCCTTTTACATACAGTTGAGCAGGGTAAGCATGAGACTAGCAACCCTTTTAGGTAGAAACTAGAGATCCATACAAACCAACCAACAAAATCAAGTACAGCCTTGTACAGATCCTGGAACACATTACATTGTAGAGATTTCAGATCCCTGGGGATTTTCTGCTAATTGGAGCTCAAAAATATGTTTTAGGTGACTTTTTTGAACAAGAGTCACTGTGCTTGCTCATGTTTTCACACAAAATACTGGAAAGAAATGCTGTTCTATTTCTTGGCTATACTTATTTATTAGATTGATGCCAAGATTTTCTTCTGAAGCTTTTTATTGCCAATTTGGGACTTTATCCTACCATCCTACCTCAGGCAAAAATTCTGTTGTTTTCTAACCAAGGATTGTGGAAGTGATTGTTTTCCTGCTTGACAGTTGTTATGACAACAGTGGGGGTTGGTCTTGTAAGTCAAATGTGACCTCTTCTCTTGGATATTTCCTAGTTGTAGCACTCACTTGGTAAAATTTAATAACTCAGGGAAGATGAGGAAACATATGCTTAATGGCTAATTTGACATTCAGAGCTGGAAATCATTGATAGTAGAGAAAATATATTTAGTATCAGTGTGTAATATGAATGGAACAGAAATGCTTGGCTAGGAGGAGTTGGGGATTGTAAGTTTTACTTTTGCACCTGCTTTGTCTAGGATAGAGCCTTTCCTAAGTCACTTGGCAGTTTTCATGATTTCTTTTGTTTCACAGGGTGCAGAAAAGATCAGTGGTAGATGCTTGAAAAGCAAAGCATGAATGATAGTATAAAGGCATCAGGTAGCAGGTACTGATGAATATGCTGTTGCTGCTGCATATGGTAATGTGACTTATGTCCCACGAGGAAGACACATTCTACATAAATTCTGTAAACCAACCTGTCTTAAGAAAGAAAAATTTACAAAAAGAGACCATTCAAATATGATGCTTGCTCTAAGAATTCCAAGATCATTAGTGATGTATTCTTTAAAGAGGAAAATCACCTTTAAACATTATTTTCTTTAAAAAATCCACCTTGTAGTTGGATGCTCTGTGCCTCATGCCTAAAATCTTTTTTGTTTGTTTGTTTGTCGGTTGTGGGGCTTGAACGCTAGGACTGGGTGCTATCCCTCAGCTCTTCAGCTCAAGGCTAGTGCTCTACCACTTGAGTCACTGTGACACTTCTGGTTTTCTGAGTGGTTAAATGGAGATAAGAGTCTCACGGACTTTCCTTACCTGCCTGGCTTTGAACTGTGATCCTCAGATCTCAGCCTCCTGAGTAGCTAGGATTACAAGTATGAGCCACCTGCACCCGGCTCATGCCTATCATCTTAATTATGCAGGAGTCTGAGATATGAGGATCATGGTTCAAAGCCAGCCTGGGCATTAAAGTCTATGAGATTCTTCTCTCTAATTAGCTACAAAAAGCTAGAAGAGGCGCTGTGGCAGAGTGCTGGCCTTGAGTGAAAAAGCTCAGAGATAGCACACAGGCCCTGAATTTAAGTCCCAGGTTGTATGGGCACACACACACAAATTCACTTTGTATAGGAGGTCATTTTGTATTTTATTTTTTAAAATTTTATTGTAAAGGTGATGTACAGAGGGGTTACAGTTATATAAGTCAGGTAGTAAGTAAATTTTTTTGAAGAGTGTCATCCCCTTCCTTCTTTTCTTTCAAATTTTCTCCTCTTGAGTCCCCTTACCCACAAGTTGTAAAGTTCATTTCTAGCATAGTGTCTAGTGAGTATCACCGCTGAATTGACTCACTCTTGGGCAAGGATCATTCTGAAGTAATGATATTTCAGTAGAATAGTCTATGTTTTATCTTTTTTGTGTGTAAGCATTGAGTATTGTGGTAAAGGAAATGACCCATGACAGATAATTATCATTTCCATTTAACTAAATTTCAGCCTGGCTGAAATTTAAAAGTGGACTTATTCACATCTCTTGATTCCTTTTGTTATTCTTATAAGTATATTCTTATAATGTACATGTTTACATGTATGCACGCATATATGTATGTATTTTGTGCTGAAGCTTCTACAAACTTATTGAATTATGCTAATTTTTTGGGTCAGTTATGGGGCTTGAACTTTGGGACTGGGTGCTGTCCCTGAGCTCTTTGGCTCAAGATGAGCACTCTACCACTTGAGCCACAGGGTCGCTTCCGGTTTTCTGGTGGTTTATTGGAGATAAGAGTCTCATGGGCTTTCCTGCCCAGGCTGCCTCCTGCATAGCTACTCAGCCACCTGAGTAGCTAAGATTACAGAAGAGAGCCACCAGCATCTAGCTGTGTTAATTATTTTCATCTTTTATTTTACTGAATATTGGGCACCTTTATTTTCAGATTCCTCCTTTTTCATTTCTACTCCAGTGGTTTTTTTTTTTTCTCTTTTGGCTCAATAGTTTTATTTAGTGTGAACTCAAAAGAAGATAAATTCAAAAATTCATCTTCAAAATATATTTTTTTCTATATATACCTCAGCTTTCGCATCTATGTTTTTACATTGGGAATGTATTTGGTAAAGCTGTTCAATTTCTTTAGGCTTCTCACGTATTTCTCTGGAATGCTAGCATAGGGCAAATAGAATACTGTATGTACATCAACAGTATTTTCCCCTCTCTCTGATAGCACTTTCTTCTATAGTTCCTGTTTATTTTTTTCATGAGCATCTTCTCTTCTATGTATCTTTGGTTTATTTTGTTTCCTCTGTCTGGCATCATTACTCATTGGTTTTATTGTCTGTCTGTCCATCCATGCATCCATCCATCCCATAAAAACAATTGCTTTATTTGCATTGCCCCTTTACAAGTGGCTAAGGCCCAGCCTCTGTATGCAGTGGATACTGTGAGGCTCCTCTGCTCTCTTCTCGATAAGGATGCTTACTCCCAAAGGATCGTATTTGATTTCTCTATTGGGACTTTCCCTTAGCCACAAGAATCTTTCTTATCCAAGCTCTATCACCAGAGAAGGAAGAGTTAGAGAGAACAATAAATAAATAGCTGGCTAATATAAAGATAGCAAAGTCTGCTCCTTGCCTTGGTTGGTGATGACTGACAAACCACCCCAGCCTGTGATCTCCCCTTAGGATTTGCTGAGGCTTCAGTTGCAACTACCTAGCAAACCAGCTTTTATCCCCTCTGCCCACCTCTACCTGACAAACTTCCTTATGGATATATCTTCCAAAACTGTATCTGAATAGAATTTCTGTATGCAATGCTTCCTTTGAGATTTCTTTTGCAGAGAAACCTAACTTAGATGCAATCCTTCAGAAATTCATACTTTAGTTAGGAAAAGAATACCAGTGTGCGAGGCTACTTGATGGAGCTGGAAAATCTTATGAAAACTTGGAGGAAAGGTTAACAAAAAACCCCCGAATTTTGGGTATGAAACTCAGGAAAGAATCAGGAAATCTTAAGTGACCACCTGACATGTAGGGTGTATAGACATTAGCTATTCAGGTGAAGGGAATGAAAACAATCTAAGCAGACAATGTTTTTGTTAAGAGAGCTTGATATTTCTAGACAATGCTAAATAGAAATATACCCTACCTGTAGTTAAGAAAAAGGTTAAGGAAGTTAAGAGTCATGAAAGACTGCTGTCGTGGGCATCTTTTGTTTCATGCTTATCTAGCATGTATTATACTTTCTTCTAGTATTAACACAAAGCATTTACTATGATAAATTGTTTGTAGCTCAGATTGGATTTGGCTGTAAGTGATGACATTCCATAGATAATACAGCTTAACCTAGAAATAGATGACTTTTTCTCTCATATGAAAACTGTGCACAAATAGCTTAGCGTGCCATGCTACTTCATAACGTCAGAGATCCAGCTCCAGTTTATGTTGTTATTCTGACATCATGGCTGCCTTTCTTAATGGTAACCTGAGTTTTCAAAATGGCTGCTAGGCCCCTTTGTATCTTGTGAATTCAGCTGTAGGCAGGTAGGAGGAGAGACTTTAAAAGTACTTTCCAGAGTTGCACTAAGCAACTTCAACTCATGATCTATGGGCCAACATTTAGAAATTTGGTCACACTTTGTGGGGGTGTATGATTATCAGATATGGTATATTAAGTTAGAAATGTGATGAAAAGAGAGACTATTGTCAGTCACTAGCAGTCTTTGCTATAGAAGGTATCCTTTTCCTTTGATGCACTCTTGACAGATAATGAGTTGGGCAGTGGCTTTAGTCCAGCTGGGCATATGATCAATCCATCGTGTTTGTACCCATGTCCTTAGTATTTGAGTTTTGTGACTCAAAGATTGCATTAGCTGGCATTCTGAAGAGCTTCATTATGCTTTCCTGCAGTGTAGAACTTCCTTTGCTCAGCCAGTTTCATTCATCTTTCTTTAGATTTTGTGATCTACCTTGTGTGTTTTCTTAAATTCAACATTGTTGCTGTCAGATAACTTCCTAACCAGTGTAACATATTGTCCACATGAAATGTTCTGACAGTAGTTTAAGAATAAAAGAATGTACTGACAATTTCTAAATAGGACAGCAACAGTATCAGACATTTGTTTTGCATTTTTTTTAAACTTCAGAATTAGATGAGTTGGAAAGAGGTAGTCTTGAAAGTAGAGAGTTCTGAAATGAAGGCACCAATCTAGATGAGAAGTCATGATGGTCAAATTTTAACAATATATAGCAGTATGGATGGCTACAGAGCAGTATTTGAAAGACATTTGGGAGATAGAGTCATTAAGATTTTAAAGTCAGTCATGGTTCAACAAAGAGCCCTTGTATAAAATCCTGAGTTCAAAACTCACTATCGCCAAAAATAAGAAATCAAGATTTAAAAAAATTATTGATCTATAGTCTAATAATATCTATTAATAGAAGACGACCCTGTTATATACAAAAACATTTCTAAAAGAATCTTTTAGAAATAAACAAAATATTTTACTTCTTTAAAGTCTTGGACTGGAAAATTATGTGAATATATTCAGAAGAAGGAAATATTGGAAAGAAGGAAAATGAGTTTGGAAGAACTGGTTTACAAGTGTGATGAGCTAGAAAAGAGAAAAAAATTAGGTAAGTGTAAGGAATACTTGAAAAGCAAGTCAGATTCAATCCTCTAGACATAGATATGAGCACACAAAGGCTTTAGGAGCTTTTAGATTTCTATAGAGCAATTCAAAATTAAATTGGAGCTCATTTAGAAAAATAATTGCCGATTTTTAGTACATCTCTTCCTAAACTATTAGAATATTTTATTGTTATATTTTGATTGTATTCAGTTATTTTTATCTTTATATAGTAATATAAATCATTTTGTTAGGCTGAAAAATACTTGAGAAGTGTGACTTAAGTGAAAACTAGATAAAGTTATCATATTTAAAGATTTATTTTTGTTCTCATCTATTTTAATTTCTTTTAAAATGTGTACTCCAAACTAATTTATGTTATCAACTTAAAAACATTTTTAAGGAGAGTCTCTGTTTCTACTAAAATTGAGATGTTTCTTTAGAAATAAGATCTTTAATATTGTTTTCTAAAAAATAAGCATAGTAACCTACAAGTAATATAACAAGTTAATGTAAGTGATTCAGATGTACAACTAGAAGCCTTAATCTTTTTTTCTTTTACTTTCATTAACTAATAGAGTAAACAATTAATGAATAAGGAGAAAACTATTGGAGCTTAATTTATATTTAATTAGTCAATTTAATTCGCACCTCTGAAAAGAGTTATTTGATTGTTTTCTTCATGTTAGAGGGGGATGTATAGGAATTAAGACAAATTATTGATTTTCTTTCTTTGCTAAGGTTGTATATAACACAACTTTGTAAACATGATCCCTGGATAAGGGTTTTTTTTTCCAATTTTTTTAAACTAAGCATTATAGTAACTGTTGATATATTAAGTAATTTCCTTGACAATACCAATAATCACAGCCAATACACCATTTATTATGTACATGATAGGCACTATCTCAAGTGCTATGCATCAAAATTCCTAACATCCTAGGAGATGGGTCTAATACTACCCTATTTTGAAGGTAAATAAACTGAGGACAAAGAAATTATGTAATTTACCCAGTTGCACAAGTAAGTGTCATGATTAAAATTCCAAAGCAGTAAAATTTACAGATTATGCTCCCAATCTTTATGCTTTATGGATGATATGTATTAAGAACGCCCATTTTAATAGCCCAAAATGTAACCAGAAAAGTGACTTTATAGTACAATATTGAGTTTTTAAGTTAATTATCATTAAGAGTTGCATAATTCTTATTGTTGTCCACATAAGTCTACATTAGTTTTTGGTGATCTTGAGACAGGTTTAACTGTTAACTTTATTACTTATTACTTTACATTCAATTTTATGTGCTTTCTCCTTGCTTGTTGTTCTAAAAGTTTACATTGTCAGTATTATTGTTTTAGACATATTGTATTGGTAATGAGTGCTCTTCTAAGTGGATGTGTTTTAGAAACAAAATAGATAAAACATGATTATAAATAAAGCATGTAGAGACTTAAAAGATCTCAAGGAAGGTTTGAACTTGAAAAATACTTTTTAGTTCATTGATTCAAAACGAAGAGACTGGAGAAAGTCTTGCTGTTTTATACTTTGAAATAGAACATTTATATTATATTTCGTTCACTGGAACCTCTCTTTGAAATTGTTATTCTTGTTGGTCTAAACTAACTTTATGATAGTAGCACATTAAATCTTCTTTATCTATATTGATTGTATTTCTTATCATTTGTTTTTATTGGAGTCTCTAATATTTGCTTTCAGTACAAGATTTACCAAGCCTGTGGCTAGATTAAAGACAAGCTACTTCTTTATTAGTATTTCAATAATCGTTCTGTTGGAATTTATTGCAAGTTAGACAGTGAACCAAATCATATTGCATTTGCGGGAACAAACGAAGGAGCATTTTTAAGTACTCTTATGTAGGCTTACA
Organism: Dipodomys merriami; assembly: GCF_024711535.1. Classification (NCBI taxonomy): domain Eukaryota; kingdom Metazoa; phylum Chordata; class Mammalia; order Rodentia; family Heteromyidae; genus Dipodomys; species Dipodomys merriami. The sequence continues at coordinate 31,922,810 of NW_027202271.1, forward strand.
GTTTAAAACCAAGTTTCTGTATCTGACATTGGCTGGATGATAGCATTCATCTCCAGGAATAACAGTGTGAGAGGATTAAAATGAGACAAGTTGTATGAGGCCCAAGCATAATGACCGGCAAATAAATACTTACTAAATGCAGCTACTTTAATGATCACATGCAATATCCAATCTTTACAATAAGCAAGGTAATTTATGTTCATTCCAAACTGAGGATGAAGGCTTGAGAGGCTTAAATGTTGCATGCATTGCCATATAGTTGGGAATAGACCAAGATGGGGGGGCATGAAATTGATGTACTTATTAATTAAAGCAAAATTTTGAGTTCTATTGTGTGCTGGGTCCTAGATCAAGTTCTAATGGTGGGAGGATGAAAAAGGAAGAATATCCTATTCAAGAGAGCAATAAAGGCAAGGGATTGGTGAGCACAACATGACATGGTGCATATAGAGAATTACAACTTTCCTGTATTGTTATTGTGCAAAAGGCAAAGTGTAAAATGGGACCTGGAGTGTCTCTGTTACCTGTAAGACTGGATCTGAGACACGTGGAAACCACCTTCTAAACTTAACCCTGTGGCCTAGTGAGTTATCTTGCCCTCCTATTCTGATGTGATCAAGCACCGTGAGCAGCACTTTGCCTATGGGTGAACCTCTGTGAACAAAAATATATGTCCTTAATCAAAAAGGAAAAAAATATATCTATGTCCTATTAAAGTATATATCCCAGATAGCCTCGTCCACACTTAGGAGTAAAGACCAAAGAAGAGATCTTTTTTAACCCCAGGTTAAGGATTCTAAGCCTACTCATGCACTGGTAAATGTATAACAACTACTCTTCTGAACACAGTGCCTATTTACAGAGTGGTGAATATTTTTATGTTGATGAATGAGTGAAAGTGAAAGAACCAAGCTCAACTTCACTGGCTGATCTATAATATATGTGGCTTCTTTGTTAAATCCTCTAATAGTTTCTGAATATTACATGGAGTTTTCCTCCATTTTAGTGAGTTCATGGAATAGCAACAGACAGGAGACATTTTGAAGTTTTCATCTGCATTATGAACATTTTCTCCTTTGCTTTTTCATGCCTAGACAACCAAGAAAGCAATAAATCAAGCTCTGTTAGATAGCATTTTCCATAAGAGTATAGATACCCTCACCTTGGCTGATGTAGTTATTGACATGATGTCATTGGGTGTAGAGCTGGACCCAGATGTACACCAATGTACTGTTATACAACATTTTCCTCATATGAGTCAAATTGGCAAAAATATCAAGTACACACATAATAGAAAAATAATTAGAAAGGGATGAATTTTTATTATCTTTGCTTTAATAAAACTTATTTATGTAATTTATTTTTTCATATGGCCATTTTTAGACTCCAGGTTCTGAAAATTTGACAATGGATTTTTTGTGTGTGTTTGAACTCATAGGGGGAAGTATCACTGTCTTGATTGTTTAGTCAGGGATTCCAATTCCTAGCTATCCAGAACACTTTCTAACAGGCTTTGGTAAGGTTTGGGTAGCAAAGGTACACTTTCTTGGCCTTGAGGATTTCTTATTACTTGTTGAAAGAAAACAAGCAAACGTCCTTCAAAGCATAAAGCTGGTTGTAGATGCTTTGTTTCCCCATATCAGAGGGTAGCTCTGAGGCCAGATCACAGAGAACCTCCAAGGCTGCCTTCTGCATTTCTTAAAGAATGACACATGTTGCTTTAGTTGAGTGAAGGTATTATATAAGCTTAACGCATCTTGATTTAGCATCAATTTTACTCATGTCTGAGGGGAAAAATCTATAATTTTCAATTAAAACAAAAAGGAACACAACACAGAATAGAATGCAAAATCTGTATTTATTTTTCAAGGGGAAAGAAAGCCACTCAGAATAGAAATTTCAGACTTGGAGTGATTTGGTTGGGATGTGGCTGGAAATTCCTGTCATTCTATTCTGCTGCTGTGGGTCACACAAGAGACTATCATGAGCTCTCTTTTATGAATCATCTGCAGCAAATCACAGTCCAGATGTGAGAACATAGGATTATGAGTTGGTGAGAACATCATGGAGCTGCAAAAATGGGATATTCTTTGCTGGGTTGTGTCAACAAAGGAACCATGATGGAATTCAGGTTTTTAAGGGATCAACAGAGGTCTGTCATTAATAACCACAAGTTGTCTCCTCATAGAAGTAGCTAGCTGAGAAAGTGAACATGTAAACAGAAATCCAGCATATACATTTTTGCCCAGATAGAGCCGCGGAACTTGACTTCCCAGGTGAAAGTTTTGTCCTAAGTGATTTTGTCATCTGATTTTGAGCATCTTTTTGATAATTTGAGAAGGTGCTGTCTTACAATTTGTCTACCTGGAGATGACCCTCTTCTTAAAGCACAAAGGAACTCTATATTCTAGTATGTTATGTGCCAGAGTGGTATTTCTTGTTTACTGCTAAATATCCAGCATCAAACATACCAGTGTGGTGCGTAAGAGATTTTCACTTGTTGAATGAAGGATAGGTGTGATGGTATGAGATTCGTAGGTCCAAAATGATTTCTCTTAGAAATCTTGTAGAAGTGTATTAGTATACTAGCGATACTATAACAAAATACTGTCGATTTAGTCTCCTAAACATCAGAACTTCTTGTCTCCCAATTTTGGAGGTTTGATGTCCTAGATCAAGATGTTAGAAAGACAATACATCCTACGGGGTACTAAGGGATCTCTTACCTAGTTTCTGGCAGTTGCTTGGTTTGTGGTTGTATAACTTCTGTCTCACATGTCACCAAGTAAACACATCCTGTCCAAATCAACTGTTTTTGTAGGTACATTGGTCATATTGGGGTAGAGGCTCCCCCTACCCCAGTATGATTTTACCTTAACTAAGTACAGATGTGCTAACTTTATTTTCAGGTAAAATTTGGAGATTAGGATTTAATCATACAAATTTCTCAGAAATTTAAAACAATTAGATTCAGAGCAGAGACTGGGAACAGACACAAGAATCAGTGTGAGATGCTGAGGTAACAAGAGCTGGAGCACAGATAAGAATCTTCCCATTTGAAAAATACGAATATGTTTATAAATAGTTGAGATTTATTAATTAGGAAGACATTTTGGTTGAATATTGTCTGTTGTCTCTTACAGTGTAAAAGTTATTTCAAACCATTATTATCTCACAGTTTAATAAATGTGGTCCAGTCAGCAATCTGAACAGTGTTTATCTTGGTCCCTGGACTCTGAATTTCTTAAGAGGTTGTAATTAAGATTTTCATATGTACTGATATAATTTCAAAGCTCCCAATTCCTTGGGTGAGGACTCACCTATAACTTACTCACATGGTATTGGCTAGACTCAATTACTTTAGATTTTTTTAACACTTTAATTTTTTTTATTGTGAAAATACCATACAGAGGGGTTACAATTACATGGGCAAGGTAATGAGTGCATTTCTTATCAAGCATTGTTACCTCCCCCTTTGTTTCCCTTACCATCCCTTCCCATCTCCCCCCTTTAACTAAATTCTTCCATTCTTTGCTGGCATTAAGTTCTATTTCCATAGGCAACTTATAGCATTGCAAGTGGCTTCGAGAGACTGAGCAACTGAGAAAATGAAGGTCCAATGCAAGAAAGAGAATGAAGTCTTAGAATTGACATGCTATTTCTTGCTGTAGAGAATCCATTGGAAAAAAGTTGTCATTCAGCTCAACCCACATGCAAAAGGAGGTGACATGAATACCAGTGGGCAAAAAAATCACTGAGGCTGTCTTGGAAATACCACTTACACGTATGCTTAATTATTTTATGAGCAAAAATGTGCACTTGATGTAGTTAAACTTTAAAACAATTATTTTAATTGGCAAGAAAAACTGTGTGTGCTGATGGTGTTCATCCTGATGTTTTCATACATACACAGTAGCTAAATTAAGCTATTTAACATGTATATTATCTAACATGGTTATTTTGCTATAATATCAACATTTAAAATTTTTACATTCTTAGAAATTTTTTAATGCATGGGTATGTGTCAGTCATTTTGGAATTCATTTCTTTAATCCCATTTAAGGCTCAGTGTGCTGGTTTAATTTTCAAAGTGTGCATGTTAACCACTTGTCTCTTCTGTACTGCCCTTCACCATTGGTGAGACAGTTAATCGCTTTGATCCCTGACAGTGGCCTTGATCTTTTACATCAGGGACTTTTACTATTTGAGTAACTCTCTAATTAACTCAAGGCATCCTTATTTCTTTTCTTTTTTGTGTTTGTGTGAAATGTTCCAGAGAGATTATTTGAAGAATTAGTATAAATCTTAGCAAATATAAATATACCAAGGGAGTCAAATCTCTCTTATTTGCCTTTTCTTCTCCAGATTAGATGTTGTTTGGGGGAAGTTTCATAATAGTAGCAAAAAGCTTGGAACATTTCACATCAGATTTATAATAATTATTATTAAAAAATTAAGTCACATTCAAGTGTATTCCAGCCTGCATTCTTTTGAGATCTCTGTACTCAGAGGACTTTGGATTTTTTAAAAATAATTATATTGTATTTTATTGTAAGGGTGATGTCAGACGGGTTACAGTACATAAGTAAGATAATGAGTACATTTCTTGTCTAACATTTTTTGATGAATACATATGATCAAAATAACAACTATAATTTTTGACTTAAAATTTTTATCTTTGTATTTGTCTTGAATTGAAAACATTTAACTTAGTAGAAGTCTTTTTCACTAATAGATTTTTTTTCCCAGTAAGATATGGTATATGGAAAGTTTGATTTTTTTTTGTTTCCCTATTTCATGGTTAATGGATTTTGCTTTTTCAAGCTGAATTGTGTGTCTTTCCCCTCTGACATATTTCTAGCTTCAGGGAACAGCGTCCCCTCTGGTCCATTAATATTAGCAATCATCAGTGATGTAATCCAGTTTCATTTCTACTATGGATTTTATACCGCAGTTATAACTTCTCATACATAAAGCTGAATTTAGCTAGGCATGCATTTATGCAATTTTTTCCTGTGAATGTCTTTGTATTCCTAAAATTGCTAGCCATATATATCAGAAATTCATTCGCTTATACAAATATTCTGAATCATCCCGGGAATGCAGTTTTATTTTTAATTTGCCTGACTTTATTTTATCACCCTTTTTCAACAAATAGGTACTCTTCATGTTTTTAAAATTTCAAAACATTGGAAATCTTTAAAAGAGTATCAGCAGCAGTGTTATTAGAGTGACTTTGATGCCTGAGAAACAAGGGATGTGGACGTGTTTTGGGTTTTCTTTCTTCTGTTTTTCTCTGTTTTAAGGTTTCCTTAAGAAGTAATTGGTGTGATTTTTGGTCTCCCTGGGTCTTTTGACTTATAGATAAATAACCTTTCAGTGTTCTGAGGAGTAGTCCTTGCTTACTTTATACTGAGGTCTAATAAAATCTATTTATTTGAAGATGATGGCTTGTGACTGCAACTAATTGTCTAAGCAATTCTCATCAAAGCAGGCCAAGCTATGTGGCTTAGGATAGATTTTGGTGTAGTAAAAAGCATAGACTTTCAACTGAGAAAACCTGGCTAGCTTGTGTTTGCCTTGCTCTTTCCTAGATATATGACTATCTGTGAGACTTCTTTGAGACTTAGTTGTCTCATTTGTCACAGGGAATCAGTTGTCCTTCCTGTCTTATATGTTGTTAGTTATAAACAATGTTAGTGTTCTAACATAGATGTACATGTTCATAAGAAGACTGAGATCCTGGAATCAGGTGCATGCTGCCATCCTTTTGTCTTGACACAATCCACAGTTTTGTATAATGATTTTCATATTCCATTCACTCTGTATATGTGTGTATGCATGCACGTGCACTTGCATGAGCATTTGGTCCACACACTTACCAATAATGGGCCTTGAACTCAGTATCTAAGCACTGTTTATTAGTTCTTTGCTGAAAGTCAGCCCTCCAACACTTGAGCCACAGCTCTACTTCCAACTTTTATTGTGGTTAAATAGTGATATGAACTTCCTTCTTTCCTCCTTCCTACCTTCCTTCCTTTCTTCCTTCCTTCCTTCTCCCTCCCTCCCTGTCTGTCTGTCTGTCTCTGTTTCTTTGCTTTCTTCCTTTGTACTTCTGAGACCAGGACCTGAACTTGGTAGCTGATGCTTTCACTCATTGGATAGCACTCTATCAACTGAGCAATGCCTCCAAACCTGGGGATAAAAATCTCACAGACTTTCCTTCCCAGGCTGGATTTGAACTGTGATCCTTAGATTTCAGCATCCTGCATATCTAGGATTATAGGTGTGAACCAGTAAAGCCTGGCTCCCTTGTATTTTTCCTTGGAACTACCATTTATTTCTTTATTTAACCTGCTTCCTTCAGTTAAATTTCTTCACACCATCTTCTCACTCCTCAATTTTGTTTAACATTTTGAAATTGTGTGTGTGTGTGTGTGTGTGTGTGTGTGTGTGTGCATGTGTGTGTAAAATTACTCTATGCCTTAATCAGCTTTGCATCTTATAATATGATAGGAACTGGGAGATGATTGGCACAATTTTCCTGTTTAACATCTTTCCTCTTTTGCAGATGGTTATGCCTGTGGGAAAACAGGCATAGCTTCTACACATCTCTTGGCTGCAAACACTTGTATGAATATGATGTATCAATATGTTATGTTAGGTAAACTTAAGAAATTGAAAGTCTTCCTTTCAGAGGAAATGTAGGCTTATATGGGATAAATGGCTGGTCCCAAGACCTATGGATAGTGGATTATCAAGTAGCAGAGTATCAAGTTGATACCAAAGGCCACATTTTAAACCAATTCTGTCCTGTGCTGATGAATAGTCCAGAAGATGGCTAAGATGGCTGGTTCTACTTCATCAGTGCTACTATGGGGGTTTATTGTAAAGGAATCCAAGTTGAAATAACCAAGTAATATTAACCATTAGCATGCAATTGACTGAGCTTGAATATAAAAACCATAGCAAAAACTTAAAAATGTATATTATGTGAAATGAATGGAAGAACCAGAGGGGGCTAAAATTGGAGAATTTTGTAAATTTGTAGAGGTTTTACAGATAAAATAATTCCTAGAGTGGAACAAATCCTTAGAAAAGAATGAAACCTTGGGAAGTAAGCATCCTACAAGTAATAATCAGATGTGCCAAAGAAGCACATCTTAAGTGCAACAAAAATAACCGATGTCCTATCGGATTAATAAGGATCAGATGTAGGTCTGTCAAGTCAGTTTTTCCATGTTACAGAAGTGTAGATTACAGAACATCTAAACTAAAGGTATTCTTTATTACAAATGGTTCGAAAGCTATTTCTTGTACAGACACATGGAAAAGTCTCCCTGGGTGTCCAGACAGATGCAAGAGAGGAGTTTCCTTTGAACTTGCAAGGATGGGAACAACTGACAGCTGAAATAGAGACTGCAGTGTGATACCTAGAACAATCCATTATGAAAGAGATTTTCATTGTATCTCTTGTTTCCTCCCTTGTTCTATTGATTTAGCCTCTCACTTCATCTCTATCACTGACCCCTTCCGCCCAAGGTACTAGTCTCAATTGGACTATGGGCCATCTTTATAACTGGTTTCTTGTCTTGCTGTCTCCCCAGTTTATTCTCTAAATTGGAGTTTCCTTTTAGAAACCCATCAATAGCTTACCGTTGCATTGAAGAATAAGCCTTTCAGATAGACATGTAGCCAGGTGTATTTGGGTACCACTCTTGACCAACTTTCTCTTGAGTTCCTTATAGCCCTGCCTTTCCAGCCACAGGTATAGACTCATCTGCAACTCTTACCACACTAAGTCATACCTTTCCTACAGATACTAGCTCAAGGAAACTCTCTGACCTTCTAGCCTAGATTTGTTTTCTTAATTTATACTTTCTTAGAAACATTGACCATGATTCTGTTTGTCACAGTAATTTCACATCTGTGTGATTTGAAAATCAATATTTGTCTCCCCTGCTAACCATAATCCCTAGGGTTCTTGTGAGTTTTGGCTCATCACCATAGCTTCAGAGTTTAATAGACATTTACTAAACATTCGTCAATGACTAATGATGCATCTGCTTTTCATCTTTAGAATATGCTAGTAAAGAAGAGACAGCTAATCTGGGTGCTGGTTACAAAGCTGTATTTGATATTTCTGATTTTTTTATGTAGGCTCATTTTAAATAAAATGATCTGTGTCAAAACTGATTTTAAATAAATATAAAAATAAAAAGAGATTTGGCTAGCTTATTTAGAATTATTATTCATAAAGAAAGATTTTTAAAAAATCAAGATGCCGTATATGAAATCTTGTCTGGATCACCTTGCAATTAAAAATAAATAAATGAGCGGGGCTCTGGTGGCTCACGCCTGTAATCTTAGCTACTGCAGGAGGATGAGATCTGAGGATTGCGGTTCAGAGGCAGCCCGGGCAGGAAAGGCCATGAGATTCTTCTCTCCAAGAAACCACTCAGAAAACCGGAAGTGGCGCCGTGGTTCAAGTGGTAGGGATTTAGCTTTGAGCTGAAGAGCTGGGGGATAGTGCCCAGGCCCAGAATTCAAGCCCCACGACCAACGAAGAAAGAAAGAAAGAAAGAAAGAAAGAAAGAGAGAAAGAGAGAAAGAGAGAAAGAGAGAAAGAGAGAAAGAGAGAAAGAAAGAAAGAAAGAAAGAAAGAAAGAAAGAAAGAAAGAAGGGAGGGAGGGAGGGAGGGAGGGAAGGAGGGAGGGAGGGAGGGAAGAAAGAAAGAAGGAAGGAAGAAAGAAAGAAAGAAGGAAGAAAGAAAGGAGAGGAAAAAGAGAGAAAGAAAGAAAGAGAAGAAAATAGTGAGAGGTCTCCCAGACTCTGAGATCACTTTCACATGCACTGTGTTACAGCCTCCCACCTTTCCCTATATAATCTAGCTCAACACAAGTCCCTTTCCTTTTTCTCTTTTTCCTTCCCCTCTGTTTCCACATGCCTCCCTCCATCTTCTGTGGGCCAGCAGTTTGCTTCCCACTGGCCCCCCCACCCCCCAATAAACTCTTTTCTGCATGAAAAAAACCACAAAGAAAAGAAAAAGAAAAGACTTAATCAGCATCTGGAGGGAGATCTGAATGTCACACAGAAGTGGTGGGGGTGGCCATCATTCCCATTTCCTGTTTAGCTGTAATGGGCTTGCTTTTATTTTTGCAGAAATTATACCTTTAAAAAACATGTCAGAGATACTTTTCTTCTGTCATATGATACATTTGAATAAAAGCTTAAAATACAATCTAGTAATGATACTCTTCCTATATAGTTATCTCTACTGAGTAGAAAGTAGGTCCTATGTTATAAAGTTCTATGTTGAGAAAATGTTCAGAAACTTTAGAGTTGCATATATAGATTGTTTTTGAACATTTATTCTTATCAAATGTTTATTATTAGTGATTTATTATGAAGTCTTCTAAGATCTCCTGCATGCTTCTCTAAATGATTACTAAGAATTCTATTAAATGTGGCCTTTTAGCAGTGATAAATAGTTTCTCTGTAATAACACAGGAAATTATACAGCTTTGGCAGCCCATTTTAAGGATTGTTCTAGTTGAATAATGCTCTTGAAATTGAGACAAAGTACTTGTCTCTGAGACAGGTTGACATAATTCATAGCTCTTGTGTACTATCTTCCTGCTTTCTTTTCTTTTCTTTTCTTTTCTTTTTTTTTTTTTTTTTACAAAAACCTATAAAATCTTCAATGCAATTATTTAATTTTTTCCAATGCAGATCTAGGATATTTTCTCCTGTTCTATTAAGCATTTTGCATGTTGTTGACATAGAAAAATGGAATATAAATTAAATTTTATTTAAAATTTATTGAACAGATTAAAAATACATTGAGATTCAAAATTCCGTTCACAAAAAATGACCCAGTAAGTCAGTGAGCAGAAAGAGTAAACAGTTGGAGTTCAGTCAGTAAAATAAAACTGGCATGTTTAATCTCTAGACACATTTGCTTATTCATTTAAATACATTGTGAAGATTTGATAACAAGAATATAAAAGAATCTTGTCCTAAATAGCTAATATACAGAAAATACAGAAGAAAAAGGGTGGGAGAATAAATAATGGGCAACTAATGAAGCAAATACTTGATTGAAAAAAGAATAGCAAATAATTCTAGTAAATGATAACAATACCTGCAGCATTCCAAGTAACATGTATACATGTACTTACGTATGCTCCCCAAGGTTCCCTTGAACAACAGATTTAATGGAACACACACACACACACACACACACACACACACATATATGTGTGTGTGTGTGTGTGTGTGCGTGTATGTGTGTACAATATTCACTTCATGTATGTATTATATGTTGTATGTACATAATATTCACTTATGTGTATGTCTTCTATACCTATTGGAATGGCTTGTGTGATTGAAGTATGAATAGTTCAACAATGGCCATCTTCATGCTGGAGAGCAAGAGAATCTGGTCACTGCTCAGGCCAAGAATCTGGAAAGCCTCAGAACAAGGAGACTTGGATCTATCTGTTCATAGTCTAAAATGAAAGGACTAGCATCTCCTCTCTTTAGAATCATTGGGACAAATTCACATTGAAATTCTGAACAAGGTAGATTCTGTTGTCCATAGGGGATACAGCAGCAATAGACCTACCCATGGGTAAGAGCCGAGCCTTCACACTTTAGCTGGCTTTCTCCTTTAATCACCTTGGCTCCATCTAATCTCCTAGCTTATTGGATGGTGCCATTGGTATTTGGAATGTGTTTTTTACCTTAAGGGTCACTTCTGTCTGGATATATACTCATGAATATAATCTGAAGTGTGATTGGTTAATCTCCTAGGTGACCCTGCATTCACTCAAGTTAACAATCAATATGAATCAATACTGATCATGTAACTTTCATTAAGCCCTTATTCATAGTAGAGTTTATTCTTGGTAAGAAATGTTATATCATTAATTCTTTGAAAGTACTATGATTAACCCTACTTTACAGACAGGGCAAATGAGACACAAAGCAGTTAGTATATACTTTTTCTATTAACTAATTAGATATAAGTGGACACTTGCATTTAATATCCATTACTTGTATATAGATACAAATGTCATTAGTTATTGAATTATATAAAATTCAAAACAAAATAATACAATACAACAGCAAAAAGGTGAGCATATGATAACACCAAATGTTGATGAGGTCAAGAAGATGAGAAGAGCTCACTTCTAGTATTAAACTGGCATGTACACAGTGTGGCTATTTCACAGGGAAGCTTTCAGTTCTCACAGCAATTAAGCTTGCTAATTCTGAGGTCATCACTGTTTTGCATTTGATCAGGTTCCAGAGAGAGAGAGTACTATTGCATTTATGGCAGGGTGAGGGGAATTGCAAGTACCACAGGTGTTATTTTTAACAAGATACCTTGGTATAGTCACAGAATTATATAGTATAGTATACATTGAATACACTAACTATATTTTAATACATATTTTTATTGTAAAGATACTGTATAGATGGGTTATAGTTACATGAGTAAGGTACGGAGTACATTTCCTATCGATCATTGTTACCCACTCCTTTGTTTTTCTCTTACCATCCCTTCCTTCCCCACCTCCCCAACTCCTTCCCCCCACCCAAGCTGAAGATGTCAAGTTAATTTTCAACATAGTGTCTTCTACATCTCATTGTTACAATGGGTCAACCTGTATCCTTATTTCAGCATTTTGTTATTTCCCTTCCCTTCCCCAAATTAGAAACATATATATACAAGATGCAGGGCGCCAGAATCAAATCCAGTAAAAACAGGGGTTATACCATGGGTGAAGAAATATAAAAGAAACAGAAAATCACATAGTACATTATAAGTACATTAAAAACTACAGCAAGGAAGATAAAACCTTTTGTGTCTCTATATTAGGGCTCATTTCCCTTAGCATCATCTTATATGGTCATATATACATAGCTTTTGACCTTTTCTACTTGTCCTAGACATATACTAGTTATTGCAAATAAGGGAAACCATGGGACCTACGTTTATTTGGGCTTGGTTTTCTTCACTTAATATAAGTTTTTCCAAGTCTTTCCATTTCCAAACAAATGGGCAGTGTCATTATTTCTGATGGAGGCATAAAATTCCATATATATATATATATGTATATATATGTATATATGTGTATATATACATATACATATATATGCCACATTTTCTTGATCCATTTATCTACTGAGGGGCATTTTGTTGGTTCCATATCTTACCTATGGTAAATAATCCTGTGATAAACAGTTGTGCTGGTAGCTTTAGTATGACCTTGTTTGTGATCATTTTGGTAAATGCCGAAAATTAGGATTGCTGGGTCATAGGGAAGCTCTATGTGTAGTCTTTTGAAGAACCTCCATATTGCTTTCCAAAGTGGTTGAACAAGTTTACACTCCTACCAACAGTGCAGTAGGGCTCCCTTTTGGCCACATTCCCTCCAACATCTGTTGTTATTAGAGTTCTTGATTGTAGCCATTCTAACTGGGATGAGGTGGAATCTCAATATTGTTTTGATTCCTTTTCTTTTATGGCTAGAGAAGTTGAGCATTTCTTCATGTGTCTATTGGCCATTATTATTTCTTCTTCAGAGAAGACTCTCTTTAAGTCTTTAGCCCACTTTTTGATTGGGCGGTGGTTTATTTGAGGATTTGTTGTTGGGAGTTAATTATTTGAGTTCTAAGTATATTTTAGATATGAGACCCATGCTCATTGTGTTGCTAGTGAAGAGCGTCTCCCAATTCGTGGGCTTTCTATTGATCTTGCTAGCTATGTCTTTTGCCATGCAGAAGCTCTGCAGTTTCATGCAATCACATTTGTCCAACCTTTCTTTGATTTATTTGTGCTTCTGGGTCTCTATTAAGAAAATTTCAGCCTGTGCCAAGGAGACCTAGGGTTTCTCCTATTCCTTCCTGTGATATTTTCAGGGTGCCTGCTTTCACTTCAAGGTCTTTGATCCATTTGGAGTTGATTGTGTTGCAGGGTGATATATAAGGATCTAGCTTTAGTTTTATATAGGTGTTTAACCAACCTTGCCATTACCATTTGCTGAAGAGCCTGTCTTTCTTCCATTCTATTTTTTAGCTCTATTATCAAAGATTAAGTGGCTATAGGCTGTGGGTTCATTTCTGGGTCTTCAGTTCTATTCCATTGGTCTTCAGGTCTGTTTTTGTGTCAGTACCAAGCTGTTTTGATTACTATGGCTTTGTAGTAGAGTTTGAAATTTGATGTTGATATTCCTCCAGCATTGTTCTTTCTGTTGAGGATTGTTTTTGCTATTCGGGGTCTTTTATTGTTCCATATGAATTTTTTGGATTGCTTCTTCTATTCATTGAAGAACGAGGTTGGAATATTGATAGGTATTGCATTGAATTTGTAGATAGCCTTTGGCAGTATTGACATTTTCACGAGGTTAATCCTCCCAGTCCAGGAGCATGGGAGGTTTTTACATGTCCTTATTTCTGCTTTAATTTCCTTTTTCAGGTTTTTGAAGTTTTCATCATAGAGGTCCTTCACTTCTTTAGTTAAGTTATCTCCTAGGTATTTTATTTTTTTGTGGGACTATTACAAAAGGAGTTGCTTTCCTGATTTCAGCCACGTTCTTCTTGTCATTGGCATACAGATAAGCCATTGACTCTTGAGGGTTAATTTTTTTACCTTGCTATTTTGACTAAGTTTCAGATCAGCTCAAATAACATGAGAGTGGAGTTCATGGGGTTATTTCACCATTAAGTATAATGCTGGCTGTAAGTTTGTCATACACAGCCTTTATTATATTGAGGAATGTTCCATGGATTCCCAGTTTTTCCAAAGCTTTCTTCATAAAGCGGTGTTGGATCTTATCAAATGCCTTTTCTGCATCTATTGAAATAATCATGTGGTTCTTATCCTTGCTCTTGTTGATGTGATTAATTATATTAATTGATTTGCATATATTGAAGCAACCTTGCATCCCTGAAATGAATCCTGTTTCATCATGGTGTATGATTTTTTTGTATGAATTGTTGAAGTCGATTGGCCAAAATTTGTTGAGAAGTTTTGCATTGATGTTGATCAAAGAAATGGGTCTATAGTTCTCTTTCTTTGATGAGTCCCTGCCTGGATTTGGAATGAGGGTTTTGATGGCTTCATAGAAAGAGTTTGGTAGTAAACTTCCAATTTCAATTACATTGGAGAGTTGGACGAGTATTGGTGTAAGTTCTGCTTTGAAGGGCTTGTAGAATTCAGATGTAAATCCATCTGGTCCTGGGCTTTTCTTGGGTGAGAGGTCTCTTATTCTTGTTTCTATTTCAATGCTTGACATGGGTCTGCTAAGTTGATTTAAATCATCTTGGTTTAGTTTGGCCATGCCAATATTTGCTAAAATTTCATCCACTTCTCCCACATTTTCAAACTTATTAGCATAAAGGTTTGAGAAGTATTCCCTTATCATGCTCTGAAGCTTGCTTGTTTCTGTGGTGTTGTTTCTATTTTCATCTCTGAGTTTCTTTATTTGGGTGTGCTCTCTTCTTTTTCTGGTAAGATTTGCTCGGGGTCTGTCACTTTTATTAATTTTTTCAAAGAATCAACTCTGTTTTGTTGATTCTTTCTATGGTTATTTTGGACTTTAATTCATTTAATCCTGATTTAATTTCAATTATTTGTTTCTGTTTGTCTACTGGATTGGGGTTTAGCTCATTGCTCTGTTTCAAGGAGCTTCAGGTGCCTCATGAAATTGTTGGTTTCAGATCTCTCCAATTTGTTGATGTAGGAACTCAGAGCTATAAACTTGCCTCTGAGTGCTACCTTTGCTGTGTCCCAGAGGAGCTGGTAATTTGTGTGTTCATTTTTGTTAAATATTATGAACATTTGAGTTTCCCTTCTAATCTCTTCCATGACCCACTAGTGATTCAACAGTGTGTTGCTCAGCTTCGATGTGTTACAGGATTTTCTTTGGTTACTTTTGTTCCCTTGTGGTCTGAGAGATGCACGACATAATTTCAATGTTCCTGAATTTGGACAAATTTGCTTTGTGACCTAAAATGTGTTGTATTTTGGGGAATGTTCCGTGTACTGCTGAGAAGTACGTGTATTCTGATGCTGCTGGGTGAAATATTTGGTAGATGTCTGTTAAGCCTATTTGATCTATGCAGTTGTTTACATCAGAGGTTTCTCTGTTGAGCTTTTGCTGGGTCGATCTATCCTGCAGGGATAGTGGTGTGTTAAAAGTCCACAAGAATTAATGTCTTTGGATCTTTGTAAGATTTGAGAGAAAGCAGTGTTTTTTGGATGAATTTGGGTGCTCTGCTACTTGGTGACTAGATATTTCGAATTGTAATATCATCCTGAAGGGGAGATCCTTAATTAGTGTGTAATGACAATCTTTAATTTGAAGTCTATTTTATCAATTATTGCAACTCTATTTTATCAAGTCTATTTTATTGCAAGTCTATTTTATCAACTATTATCAATTATTGCAACTCCCACTTGTTTATGGGGGCCACTCAGTTGGTAGATTTTATTCCAGCCTTTCACTTTCAGAATATGTTTGTCTTTGTGGGCAAGGGGTGTCTCTCGAAGGCAGCAGATAGAAGGATCTTGCTCTTAGATCCATCTAGACAATGTATGTTGCTTAACTGCAGCATTAAGTCCATTAATATTTAGGATTTCGAGGTGTTTGGTAGTTCCTGACATATTATTCACCTCCTTGAGGGCTGTGCCAAGTGCCTTCTTCCTATGATTCTTGGATTCTCTGCTTGTGGTCTATTTCTTGGTCTGTTCTATGTGTTGGACATCTTTAATAACTTTTGTAGGGATGGTTTGGTGGAGATATATTGTTTCAATTTTTCTTTGCTGTGGAAGATTTTTATTTGTCCTTCTGTTATGAAGTTTAGTTTAGCTGGGTACAATATTCTTGGTTGATACTTGTTTGTCTTTAGGACTTGGTATACATCATTCCAGGCTCTTCTTGCTTTCATTGTCTCTGCTGAGAAATCTGAAGTTTTTCTGCTTTGTTTCTGTTTATAGGAGATTGATCTTTTCTCCCTGACAGTTTTAAGGATCCTTTCCTTGGCTTCAATTGATCCTGTGCAGATTACATGTCCTGTGTTGGCCTGGTCTATTTAGGTTTCTAAAGGCTTCTTGTATCTGAATGAGGGTATCTTTTTGCATGTTTAGGAAGTTCTCTTCTAGGATCCTGTTAAATACATTTTCTAGACCTTTAACTTCTGTCTCTAGGCCCTCCTCTACACTCATTAGCCTTAAATTTGGCCTTCTAATTGTGTTTTCTAAATGTTGAATAGATTTATTATATTTCTTGTATTTGTCATGAATACTTGTCTATTCTTTCTCTATAATGTCTAGGCTGTTTTCAATCTTGGAGATTCAGTCTTCTGCATGGTTTAACTTACTGTCAAGAGTTCCTACTTTTTTTAAAATTTCCTTTCCATCTAATTGACCAGATTTGATGGCTTCAAATTCTTTGTTGGAGCTTTGTTTTAGATCTTGAATGGAATTTTTTACCTCCTTAATTTGGTTTTCAGTGTTCATTTTCAAGTCCCTTAGTTGATTGGTTATACTTTCATTTTAGTCCCTTTTCCTCTGTTGGACTTCATTTAGCATTCCCTTTGTGCCCTCCATTGATTCCTCCAGCTTTCTGTTTGTGGATTCCATAAATGCCTCTATTAATCTTTGTGTATTCTCATCCTGCTCATGCTATTCCTCTATTAATCTTTGATTAACCTCTTAATGCTCATGAAATTCCTTTATTAATCTTTGTTTTACCTCCTCATGCTTATGCATTTCCCTATCATGCTCACCCAAAGTCCTTTGAGGCTTTTTATCTTTTCATTCAGCATGTTTACCAGTAGTGTTCATAGAGTATTTTAGGAACTCTCCTCTGTTTTATTCATTAACTGCTCTGTTGTGTGATTATTATGAACAGGAGTTGTGGTAACTGGACTTGCCATTTTTCTTGTGTTTTTCTGGCTTGTTCTGCCCATTTGGGTATGAAGGCAAAACCAATTCCATGCTAGAACACTATTTTAAGGCAAGAATCAACCAGAGCCCTGTAGTTGGACAAATTGTCTGATGCAGTTAAAATGAGTACAGATACAATGTAGTATAACCCATACAATCTAGTTCAACAACAAACAACTAGGGATCAATGGACTAAGAAAATCAAAGGAGTCAGAAGACCAGAAATTAATAGGTTTAGAGAGAATTGTGAGGAGAAAATATGATTAGAGGAATGTGGGGAGGGAAAGAGAGAGAGGGAATATAGTCAAGGCCTAAATTCAGAGAGAGGAAAGGGATAGAAGGAAAGAAGAGAGATAAAGAAAAAGGAAAAATAAAAAAAAATTAAAAAAGAAATACTTAAAAATTATATAAGTATAAAGAAATAATACTACAATTAAAGGAGTTAAGTCTGAGAGTTTGTGAATTGAATAACCGATATCTGAATTTAGATGCACACAATGAAGGATAAGGTCTAATGATCAAAGATGAGTATATATCTGGGGATGAATAGAATAGCAATTAAGTAAAGCAAAATAACATAAAGGACCAAAAGGCAAAGAGTAAAATTTAAAAAATTAATCCTAAAATAAAAATGATAAAAAAATCATTTTTTTATTTTTTAAAAAGATTAGGTAGAGAAAAAATGTTTTTTTTTTTTTTTTTAGGGGGGGAAATCTTTTGTCTCCCCCGTGTCCCTAACCAATCTCTTGGTGGAGTCACTGGTTTTCATGTGATGTTTGGTTTTCCTGTGGCTTGATTGGTTTCTTAAAGTTTGAGCAGGAAGAATGAAACTCGGCCTTACCAGTGACTTTATAACCCTCTTCCCAGGCTAGTTCAGTGGCAGTGTGATCTGCTTTGAGTATCACAAAAGAGAAAGATGGATGTTTCCTCTAGCTTGGGGTTGCTGTGATGAGGCTAGGTTGTGGGTAGTGTTACACAACTTGTAGCTTTTCCCATAGGGCTAGCCCCGGAGACACTAACACAGCCCAGTCTTTAGCCATTCTCATTATTTATATTTACTGGGTTTCCAATTGTTTTCCTTTTACCCTCCAGCAGCTGGGTCTGCTGTCTGTGCTGCAGTGGGGTGGGGCAGTCTCTAGCTCTGTTTATCCAGTAAAGAAAGTCACTCCTCCATGGGCAGAGCTTACTCTGCTTAGGAAGGGCAACTTTCCTGGGGGTGGAGCTGAACCCCACAGATCAGGTTCCTTTGACCTGTTGAATGGCTCTATTGTCTTCTTCCAAGGCCTGGGTTAAGTGCTAGATGCTCTGGCCTGGTCTTGGTCAGTATCAAAGATGGAGGTCTTCTTTTGTGGTGGGGGAGAGGCTACCTTCCCACCACGCTTTGTGAGAAGGAGTGAGGATTTTTTGTGGGGAACTCATGCCTTTCCCTTGGTTTCTGGGGCATCTACGGTCTGCTACCCTTTGTGGTCAACAGGATGAAGATTTCTGCTCCTTCTAAGTTCTTGCTGATGGTGGGTAGAATCTGCTTGCACACTGCCTCTGGCGCCTTTGCCTGGGCTCTCTCTGTTGATATGTTGGCCACGGCTGTGGCAGCCACCACCAGAGACACTGGTGAGTGCTCAAATCTGTGTCCTTAACCAAGCTGCCTGAATTCTTCCTCTCTGGCTAAACTCTGTAATATTATGGCACACTTAGTGTGACTCTCTAGTCTTGAACTTTTCACTGGAACCCTAAAACTGGTTTGTATGCAAGAGTTTGTTTAGCCCCCAGCTTCTCTTCTGCCATCTTCCTCCAGACTCGCTAACTATATTTTTATACTTAGGAATAATAAGAGGTCAATACTGGTTGAACATATCATTCAATTAAAAAAGAGAAAATGGTAACATTTATTTATCATTTATAATTTGAAAAACATTTATCATAACTTGAAGAATCCCTAAGAGCTATATAATACCACATGTTTTCATGGATATTCTTGTGTGTGAAAACAAGTACATTGTATGGATAGAAACTTCAGAGCAGTATTATCAATAAAAAGAGAGGCGTTGTCTTCTGAATGAAGAATAAAAAAGAAACCCAAAAATTAAAAAAAATCAGAAGAGGAAACTATCATAGAACAATGATAAAAATATGGTGTAAACATCAGCTCACTGTTGGCAGAATTTTAATTTTTTTTAAAACTGTTTGATTTTAATTACCCAAATCAGTGCCTGGGAATGTCAGGTGCTCTGATACCTAAAATGGGAATGGAGATTTATATAGATACTCAGCCAATTGACAAGAAATATAAAAGTGAATCAAACAGATTCTCTGCTCCCTATAGGCAATAATATATTTGGGGAGATTGAGTGGAAAATTACTATTTATATCAAGTGTGGTAAGTGCTAAAATGCAGGAATTTTTAGAATAGAGAGAAAACACAGGGGAGGAACATCTAAACACTCATTCATCTGACCAATAATAAGTTTTTGCTTTGTATCAATTTTGGTATTATTCAAATAATCACAAGAGGAAATGGAAAATAAAAAATTGCTATCATGCTAAGCATTCTCTATAAGAATTTGTGAAATAAGATGAAATAAAAACCTCAATCTAAATTTCTATTCCAAGTATGATTTCCATGAAGAGTAGTTGAGCTGAGTGTTGGTAGCTCATGCCTATAATCCTAAATATTTGGGAGGCTGAGATCGGCAGAATCATAGTTTGAAGCCAGCATAGGCAGAAAAGAGACTCAGTGTCCTAAATAGCCAGCAAAAATTCAAGCAGGATGAATGTCTCAAAGGGTAGAACACTAGATGAGTAAGTAAGGCAAGCAATAATGAACCCTTGAGTTCAAAGTTGAGTTTTCCCAAAATAATTTTAAAAAAGAATAGATGGAAAATTTCAAGAATTGGAGTAAAAGGTTAAGGGCGGGATGAAGAGCAGTGATAAAGGAGATGTTCAAGGAACATCTATGAAGCCTTTATTCCATAGAGAAAAAGGAGGTATTAAAGTGGATGCTGCATGGCACTTGAGCCAGTGGCACAATGGATAAAGTGGATGTTGAAGAAAAGGTCAGATAAGTTGATGTTAAGGAAATAAACCCTAAGATATGTGTTCAAATGTTTTTTTTTTCTTTCATGTGATTGTTTCTAACACATTTATAAGATTATTTCTTTGTTGCTTTGTATGTCCCTCCCCCACGGTATAACCCCTATTTTCACTGTATTTGATGTTATTATTATTTGTGGAGAGGAAGGGAAAAAACAAATCATTTAAATAGGGATACAGGTGGACCCATTGCAACAATGAGATGTACAAGTCGTTATGTCGAAAACGAACTTTACAACTTTGGTGGTGGGGGGGAGGAGGGTTGGGAGGGTGGGGGGAGGATGGCATGGGAAGGAGAAACAAAGGAGGAGGCTACAATGCTTGATAAGAAATGTACTCATTATCTTGCCCATGTAATTGCAACCCCTCTGTACAGTATTTTCACAATAAAAAATAATAAAATAAAATAAAATAAAATCACCCAATAGTCAAAAACAAAATAAATAAAATAGATGTTGCATGAACAAGTTTATATTTGAAAAAGAATTTTCTGGGTACATTATTAAAATCAGAGGTAGAGATGAAGGAATTGATACGAAAGGTTATGAGATTAATACAGTAGTTCATATGAGTTTATTATCCTTAACTGGATATTTTACTATCCTTAACTAGGATAGTGTTAAGTATAGAGAGAAGGTATAGATTAAAAAATTATTAAAGCATTAAAAGTGTTGGGAAATAGATTTGAGTTGGCATGATGTACTGAAGTAGAGGAAGATCTAGGAATGACCTGAGTAGGATAAGTAAAAACAAAGCCACATCTGAAATCATCAAGGTGGAGTATTTTTTTTTTTTTGGTATACACCAAATATAAAGAGAAAAGCTGAAAACTAGTAGAAATGATTTTGCTAGACATATTTTGACATTATGTTGCATAAGAAAAGAGGCATGGGCTGGGAAGGTGGCTCAGTGGTAGAGTGCTTGCCTTGCTTGCATGAGGCCCTGGGTTTGATTCCTCATCACCATGTAAGCAGGAAAAGCAGGAAGCAGAGCTGTGGCTCAGTGGTAGAGCACTAGCCTTGAGCTGAAGAGCTGAGGGAGAGCTCCCAGGCCCAGAGTTTAGGTCCCACTACTGACAAAAAAAAAGAAAAAGAAAAAAGAAAAGAGCCATGGTTTGGAGAAGTAGGTTGTAGGGATACAATGGCTTGATGTCTGATAATTCCTTAAAAATTTATCAAGAACATGGAAGACATGGATGAACATTCTTGATTATGACTGAATCTGGAGATTGTTATAGATTGACCCATTTTTATTTTGTGTGTGTTTAAACCTTTTCATATTCAAAAAGCAAATAGAAAAAAAAACCTACTAAGAAATAATGACAAGTAAATTTATCACCAGTGAAACAAAGACACCCTAAATGTATAATACATATTTTAAAGTGTGGAGAGAAAATCAGAATCGTAGCTTGCCTAAGTATGTAGGCCTTCATAAATGACTATTTCATGGAAAGAATGACTGAGAGAGTATCTTATATGTTATTCAAAGAAATTTAAAATTAGAAGACAAAAATAATATAGAAGCAAGAAAATAACAAATTGCTGGTACATTTTAGTAAACAAAACCTATTAAACAATAATCATGATTGACTTTGGTAGTTTTGTAAGTAAATTGTAACTGTACTCTAATAGAAAAACAAGAACTCATAAAAACTAATGTATTTGCTGAGTACTTATTTCATTGTCAAGGATTATTATTGACTTTTCTAATTATGAGCTCTATTTTTTAGATGAGGTGATAGATGTTGAGATGATTAATAATTTATGTATTACTAATCAGAAGCAGAGCCAATATCCAAATCCAGGTAGTTTAGCTACAGAATTATTGAGGTGACTACCAGAGCATTTTGAATTGATCATGTAGTTTGGGCCTTGTATTCCCTCAAAGTGTATAGAGATGAGAACTCATTAGATTAGCAATGTCTTTAAGCTTAGACTTAGAAGTTATAAAGGTACAATGTTAAGCCAGGTGCTGGTGGCTCACACTTGTAATCCTAGCTACTCAGGAGGCTGAGATCTGAGGATTGAAGTTCAAAGCAACCCAAGCCAGGAAAGTCCATGAGACTCTTATTTCCAATAAACCACTCAGAAAACCAGAAGTGGCCTTGTGGCTCAAGTGGTAGAACACTAGCCTTGAGCTGAAGAGCTCAGGGACAGCACCCAGGGCTAGAGTTCAAGCCCCATGACCAACAAAATAAAAGAAAGTACAAAGTTGATCTAATTAATATATTAGTCAAGTTCTTAAAATTAAATGTTAAAATTGTTTTCAACTATCTGTACCATTTAATTACAAATTTTATCTCTTGCTAGTCCACCCATACATACACATGCACACATACATACAAAGATAAAAAAACCTCATGAAATATTTAAAATAAATAATAAATGATTGTTTTGGTGATAAAATTATGTAGCAATAACACAAAAATAGATTTATAATGTTAAGATTAAGAAGTTAAGACATACTTATAATTTATGTATCAAAAAGGTTATGAAATTGGTAGAAATTAGTGAGAGTTAAATACTGCTTACTAGATTTCATGGCATATACCTGAATTAGCAATTAGAATTTAAACTTTTAATAGAGTATAAAATGTCATTTTAGAAGTTGAGATTTATTATATGATCGTTTTACTGAAGAGTTTAGTGAAATAAAGGATATAATCCGATAATGAAATAATAATAAGTTTAGAAATTAATGAAATAAAAGATAAAGAAATAGAATGGCAACAAAACAAAAAGAATTATTGAAAATATTATGACAATTGAAAATATTATGACTAAGTAAAAGAAATAAGGCAAATTTATTCTCATGACTAAAAGTCAGAACATAACAGAGGTGTTAGAAATGAATATTTTGAAGAATTTAAGCTCATGCTTTTAAAACTTAGTATATTTATTAATATATATTTTAAATGAAATTATCAATAAAGTTATTGACTCCCAGTTAGGTACCAGTGGGTCATGCCTGAAGAATTCAATCATAGGTCAAAAATAGTCCAGGCAGAAAAGTCTGTGAAACTCTCCAATTAACAAGCAAAAAAACAGAAGTATAACTATGACTCAGGTGGTAGACGGCTATCCTTGAGCAAAAAAGCTCAGAGACACTATCCAGACCTTGAGTTCAAGCCTCAGGACTATCACACACACACACACACACACACATACACACACACACACACACACACACACACACACACTCACACACACACACACACACACAGAGGAACACACACATACACACAAATGCACAATTGAATTCTGTCCAAAATTGCTAGGTCCAACATTGATACGTATGTTTACTAAGTCTTGGAGGAAATTTAAATTGTGTCTCATGCAAAAGAAACATGTCTCACTCTGACTAAATAGATCTTCACTATGGCCCCAAGGAAAGCAAATACAATAACATTAGAAAACAGTCCTATAATTCATTAATTTAACAGATCACAGGCAAAAGAAAACAAAGAAGAAACATGCCTACTAAACATATGGGTAAAGTCATAAGAATAATTCAACACTGTTTATGGTACAATTCTTAGTGAACAGTGAATCAGAAGGAACTTTCTTATGTTGAAGCAAGAAATATATTTGGTAGTGAAAAAATAGAGAAGCTTTTTAAATACAGTCAGAAGGAAGATAAGGGTAAATTTAAGAATGTTTTTCTGCATTGTTCTAGAAGTCCTGATGGAGACAAGCTAGCACAAAACAAAAGAGAAAAACAGAATAAGTTCAGAAAGTGAACTCACTTCAAAGTCACTTTATAAAGATCAATAGGTAGCAAATATTAGAAATAATAGAGTAGAAATATGATTTTCTAAATCCCATTCACTATTAACAACCCACAAGGCATCTGGGAATAAATCAAATAAGAGATGCTCAGGACTTCAAATGGAAGAAATTATAAACTTAAAAACTGGGGCAAAGACTGAAATTATCAAGTGATGATATTTCATGGACCTGATGTTAACATCTATTATTTTGAAGGTGTTCAATTAATATGCAAATATAGTACAGTTCTAGTAAAATTCCCAATAGAATTTTATCTGTAAGTGTGGAAATTGATCTTAAGGTTCTTTCCGAATAAGGAAATGTGAAGAGAAGTAAGGAGAGGGAATTGTTTTTACTAGACTCTGACTACATATTACAGAATGTATTATTGGCATAGCCATGGACATACTGACTAACAGAACACAACAAACTGAGATCCAAGTGTATGGGAGAACTTTGTGTACGAGACAGAGGTATTTTATATCAGTGGAGAAGGTAAGACTACTTAATGAACAGTACAAAGACAACTGATTATTTTCTTGGAAATAAAGCAAAGTCACTCTCTCATTCACAAAATACCTTCCTCATTAATTGCAAAGGTCCTGCATATGAGAAGCAAAAGTCTGAGACTTTCAGAGAAAAAGATAGGAACCATATCTTCTGGATCTTGAAGGCAATGAAAGATTTCTTAAAAAGATGCAAAAGCATAAACCCTAAAGAGACTATTAGATTTTATTTTATTTTATTTTTTTATTGTGAAAATACTGTACAGAGGGGTTAAAATTACATGGACAAGATAATGAGTACATTTCTTATGAAGCATTGTAGCTCCTCCTTCATTTCCCCTTCCCATCCCTTCCTATCCTCCCCCCCCACCTCACCCCCTGGCACCCCCACCCAATCCTCCCCCTGCCCCCAACCAAAATTGTAAAGTTCGTTTGCGACATAACAACATGTACATCTCATTGTTGCAATGGGTCCACCTGTATCCCAATTAAAATGATTTGTTTTTGCCCTTCCCCTCCACAAATTATACCAACATCAAATACAGTGAAAGAAGGGCTTATACCATGGGGGAGAGACATACAAAGCAACAAAGAAATAATCTTATAACTGTGTTAGAAACAATTGCATGAAAGAAAAAAAACATTTGAATACTTATCTTAGGGTTCATTTCCCTAACATCAACTTATCTGACCTTGTCTGCTTATCTCAGACATATACTAGTTATTGCAGACATATACTAGTTATTGCAAATAAGGGAAACCATGGGACCTATGTTTCTTTGGGCTTGGTTTACTTCACTTAATATAATTTTTCCAAGCCTTTCCATTTCCTAACAAATCGGGCAATGTCATTCTTTCTGATGGAGGCATAGAATTCCATTGTGTATATATACCACGTTTTCTTGATCCATTCATCTACTGAGGGGCAGCTGGGTTGGTTCCGTATCTTAGCTATGGTAAATAATGCTGCAATAAACATAGTTGTGCTGATAGCTTTAGTATGGTCTTGTTTGTGAGCATTTGGGTAAATGCCCAAAAGTGGGATTGGTGGGTCATAAGGGAGCTCTATGTGGAGTCTTTTGAGGAACCTCCATACTGCTTTCCAAAGTGGTTGAACAAGTTTATACTCCCACCAACAAAGCAGTAAGGTTCCCTTCTGTCCACATCCCCTCCAGCATCTGTTGTTATTAGAGTTCTTGATTATAGCCATTCTAACTGAAGTGAGGTGGTATCTCAATGTTGTTTTGATTTGCATTTCTTTTATGGCTTGAGAGGTTGAGCATTTCTTCATGTGTCTATTGGCCATCCTTCTTTCCTCTTCAGAGAAGTTTCTCTGAAAGTCTTTAGCCCACTTATTTATTGGGCAGTTGTTTCTTTGAAGATTTGTTGTTGAAGGGTTTAATTTTTTGAGTTCCAGGTATATTTTAGATATGAGACCCTTGTCCATTGTATGGCTAGTGAAGGTCTTTTCCCAATCCGTGGGCTTTCTGTTGATCTTGCTAGCTATGACCTTTGCCATGCAGAAGCTCTGCAATTTTATGCAATCCCATTTGTCCAACCTTTCTTTGATTTGTTGTATTTATGGGTCTCTATTAAGAAAATTTCTGCCTGTGCCAAGGAGACCTACGGTTTCTCCTATTCCATCCTGTAATGTTTTCAGAATGTCTGCTTTGACTCTGAGGTCTTTCGTCCATTTGGAATTGATTCTGGTACAGGGTGATATATAAGGATCTAGCTTTAGTTAACCAATTTTGCCAGCACCATTTACTGAAGAGGCTGTCTTTCTTCCATTCTATTTTCTTAGCACCCTTATCAAAGATTAGATGGCTACAGGTCTGTAGGTTCATTTCTGGGTTTTCAATTCTATTCCATTCGTCCTGAGGTCTGTTCTTGTGCCAGTACCAAGCTGTTTTGATTACTATGGCTTTGTAGTGGAGTTTGAAATTTGGTATTGATATTCCTCCAGCACTGTTCTTTCTGTTGAAGATTGTTTTTGCTATTTGGGATCTTTTATTGTTCCATATGGATTCTTGGATTGCCTCTTCTATTTCCTTGAAGAATGAGGTTGGAATATTGATAGCTATTGCATTAAATTTGTAGATAGCCTTGGGAAGTATTGCCATTTTCACGATGTTGATCTTTCCAATCCAGGAGCATGGGAGTTTTTGCCACTTTCTAAGTTCTGTTATGATTTCCTTTTTCAGGTTTTCCAAATTTTCATCAAAGAGGTCCTTCACTTCTTTGGTTAACAGATATATCTATTCAACATCAAACAACTATGTATTAATGTGCTACAAACTGCAAAGAAGAATTTGGCAAACCAGAAATTATTACGTTTAGGGAGAGATGTGGTTCAAAATAGGAATAGAGGGATTTGGAAAGGCCGAGGGAGAGTTAACTAAGTCCTAATCTCAAAGCAGGATATAGGCTGGATAGAATGATCATAGAGAGAGAGAAAAAAAGAAGAAGGAGAAAGAAAGAAAAAGAGACAAGAAAAAATAGAAAAACAAAAATTAAAAATTAAAAAAGTGAAACACTTAAAAATTATGCACATTTAAACTTGTAATATTCAGAGAAAAATGAGTATAGGATGAGAGAAGGAGAGGGATAGAAAGGAGACATGAAAAACTAAAAAATAAAAATGCTTAAAATATTATATAGGTATAAAGGGGTAGTACTGCTATTAAGGAATTTTAGTCTAAGAGGTTTTGAATTGAGTAATAAATTTCTGGATTGTGTACACAATGGGGGATAAGGTCTAATAATCAACTATGGGTATATCTGAGGATGAGCAGAACAGCAATTAAGTCACACAAAAAAGAATGAAAGAGAATAAAATGTGAAAAGAATGAGAAAGAAAGAAAAAAAGGATCAAAAGGTCAGTAGAGCTAAAAAAAAAAAAAAGAACACATACGTATACCCCTAAAATAAAAATTATAAGAATAAGGAAAAAAAAGATTAATTGAAAACAATTTTTTAAAAGTTAAAAATTAAAAATTTTAAAAAGTTAAAAAAATTTTAAAAAGAGTTTTTTGATTTTTTTTGGGGGGATGGGAAGATCCTGTTTCTCCCTTGTGTCTGTAACCAATCTGTTGTTGGAGTTTCTGGTCTGCTTGTGGTGTTTGATTTTCCTGTGGCTTGCTTGGCTTCTTAAGTCAGTTTGTTTGAGCAGGCAGAAAAATGCCAGGATTTTGTGATCCTCCTCCCAGGCTAGTTCAATGGGAGGGAGATCTGCTTTGAGTATCACAAAAGAGGGAGATGGCTGTTTCCTCTAGTTTGGAGATGCTGTGATGAGGCTAGGTTCTGGGTAGAGTTGAGGCCTTTCAGCTAGGGGCTAGCTTCTGAAACACTCACAGAGCCCAGCCCGGCACCATTCTCAGGGTTTATGTTTACTGAATTTCAATTGATTGTCAAGGCTGCTGTAGGGAGGGGCAGCCTCTGGCTCTGTTTACCCAGTGAAGAAAGCCACTCTTGGGGGGCAGAGCTTGTTATGCCTGGGCTGGGTGACTTTTCCCTGGGTAGAGATGAGCCTGGCAGGTCAGGTTAGGTTCCTGTGACTTGCTAAATGACTCTTTTTTTTTCTTCCAAGGCCTGAGTTGGAGCTAGATGCTCAGCCAGGCCTTTGTCAGTA